>NC_071387.1:210147014-211347014 GCF_022682495.2 Desmodus rotundus | reverse complement strand
TTCCACTCTGCGTTCACAGTGGCTGCTCTGTGGGAAGCTGCTCCCGCAGGGCGCGGCCCCGGAGCTGCCACGGGACGGCTTTGGTGCGTCTGCTTCTCTGAGGTCTTGGTACAAGATGGAAACGGTGTTTCTTAGCTAAAGTTTTGATTGTCAACAAGTTGAATGGACACTTTTGTTATTTGAAAAAAGGTTTTTGACCAAATCCAGAAAATGATATGAGAGAAAAATAAATTCCAGCTACTTTCGTAGATGTTTAAATACCGGTCTGGTTCAGCCTCTTAGAGAGTGCTGGCTGGCTGGGGACGTTTACTTTTAATTCCTTGTCAAAATGAGGCAATAATTTGCAAGATTTTTGTATATATGTAAATTCTTCCTATCTTTTTAGAGCCGACTATTTTCTGGCTGCTTCTGCCACGTGTGAGGCCACCTCTGTGCATGCTCGATGTGACACACGCAAACTGCCACTTGACTCCACCCGTGTAAAATAGCTATTTATTGAGTTTCCTTTGGAAGTTGGGTTTACTGTTTTTCCGCCTCCCCATTTAAGCGTCTTAACACAGAATTTGTTACTGTTTATTAGAAGAATTGCGTCTGAGAGCACGAAAATAACCGATTTGCAGTCATATGAAGAAGTAGTAATGCCTTTATTATCGAGGGTTAAGCACAATTCTTATAACAAACTGTGATAAATTCATTTGGGCTTGTTGGTGGTTTTTTTGCTGCATTATTTTCACATGAACAAACCAAAAATCCACGATGAGCAGTTGCAGAATCGGCCGCGTGTCTTCGGCGCACGGAGCCGCGGAGGGGCGGGGCCGGGGCCGGGGCGTAGCAACACCCCGCTCTGCGGGAGGCTCGCCGGCTCTCCACGCGGGCTTCCTCCACGGTCCCGTCCCCTCTTGTCACGGCCAGCTGCTGGATCTACTTGAAGGATGTACAATACTCTTTAAACAGTACGAGAGTGTATGCAATTAGGTCAAAGCATTGTGCAATTGATTCCTGTAATTCGTAAAACTGAGGGGCACAAACACTCGAGAACGTCCGCTCTGACGGAGCCCGGTGATTCTGTTTAACTTAACCAAAGTCTCTAGTGAATCCTTCAGCTTTGAATGTGAGCTAATGAGGAGACCTGACCACCAAGGAGATTGTTTGCCCCGTTTCAAAGCACATTGTCTACAAGTGGAAATGGAAATAATTTATGAGAATATTGACATGACTATGTTTTTTAAAAAGTTCTTAATTTTTTCACTAAAAGGAGGAAACTATTAGTTTTATTATTAAATATGGCAGATACTAAAATTCTTCTTAGGTAAAGACAGTGATTGCAATGGTCCCCGTTGGAAATGAGCGCCCTGTGAGTGTGAGGCCAGTTAGTGACAATCAGAACAAGTTTCATATCAGACGTTCCAGAGGAGGCTGCTCTTGCTGCATTGGTTTTACTGTCTGTACATAAACACCGTTCTTTTGAGCATTACTTTGTATTTGTTGTACTTTAATACCTGTACAGCGCCAGAAATAAAAACCTGGGACTCTTTCTTTTCTTGGTTTGTGTGAATATTTGCCACATTTTGATCTAATGACTCGTAAGCTGTGCCCGCAGGGCGGTATTTACTGCAGAATTGGCTTTGGTGAATACGATACTTGAGAGGTAAGTAACCAAGTTGGTAGACGAATGTTCCCTGTAAACTTCCTTCTGTGACATTGCCGTGTGCATCCCACAGCGAGGCCCGAGCTGGCTGTCGGTTCAATTCAGGAAGCACGTGGCGGACGTCTCCCGTCTCCCAGGCTGTCGCAGGTGGCGGTGTCTCTTAGGAAAGCGTGATATCCAGAACCTGATCACGTTACTATTTGACAGTGTGTTTATGGCAACGTAGTCTTCTTTACAATAGCCACCGTTCCGTAGACTCTGAAAATGCCCCCCCAAGTCTTCGTCTTTCAAACTGAAGTTCTTCTGGCGTAGCCTCACAAGTCTGTGCCCGCAGTTCACTCGCTCGGACCAGCGCGCGCTCTGCAGCTCACTTGTACGTGGTCTGGCCGGAGTGCGCCCGGTTCAGGGTGTGCGTCGTGTGTGCGTCAGACGAGCAGGGGGGGAGGAGCACCAGACCCAACTCCTCTGCTTCGGTTCCTTGTCCGCAACCACGTTGCTCCTTGTGCAGACACCCAGGAGCCCGGAGGTGCGTGCAGGGCTCTGGGGGTACCTTCAGCGGGTTGAGGGGGTACTTCTGGAGGCAGCCGGATGCCGGTGAGAGCTGCATAGGGCTCAGGCTTCCCCAGGAAGGAGCAGAGTGACCGGGTGATGTCTGGACCTTGCTCATTCAGGCCTGCTGCTCCACCAACTTCGCCAAGGCCTGGTGGCACCTGTAAATGGGACGTTTTCATTATACACAGTTAATTAAACTGGTCCCTGGGACAGGGCATAGTTCATACCATCCAGGCAAGTGCCCCATCCCTCCACTCCATTTCTGTGTCTGTTGGGGTCCTCAGGGCACTGAATTCAAGTCCTAGGCAGGAATGCGTACGTCTTTCTGGGTGGGACTTGCCGGCCAACACTGGAGAGAGGCGCGGCTGGCCGTGCTGCTTGGCCCTGATGGGCCTGGTGGTGCAGACGGGGAGAAAGCAAGACGGCCTCCAGCCGTTCACTGGTGGAGGAGTCGCGAGCATTTCACGAGAACAGCGGCCGTGCGAGCGGCCGTTTATAATCTAAAAATTAGTTCTAATGAAACAAAGATGTGATTCTGCTTTTAAAAATAATTCTCTTAGTCCTCACCCGAGAATATGCTTACTGATTTTAGGGAGAAGAAGCAAAGAGAAAACCACTGAGGTGAGCGCAAAACATCACTCCGGTGCCTGCCGCACACGCCCCAGCGGGGGACTGAGCCCGCAACCTTCCGGTGTAGGGACGACCCCGCACCCAAGTGAACCACCGGCTCGGGCACAGGTGTAATCTTTTTTAAGTGCCTGGAAGGTCACGTTCTCAGTACAGAGTCGTTGCCCTGCGCGAGCTTTTTACGCCCGTGAGCGTCTTCCGAAGAGCAGGACCTGCATTCTAGTCTCTGACACTCGCAGTGCCTCTCAAGGGGTGGGGAGTTCTTCAGTAAGTGTTCGATGACACACTATCACCCTTAAGCTGATGGTGGCTTTTCCCTACTTTTTTTAAATAAAACTTTTAAAAGTTAATAGTATAAAGAACCCAGATAGAAAATTAACATTTACCATATCTGACCTCTGTAATATGCGTGTTTTTCTGGACTGTTGCTAAAGTTGTTGACATTGTAACACTTCACTCCCAAATACTTTGGCCCGCCCACGCAGTGTGTCCACAGGAGCCAGTTTGCGGGTTCACACCCAGATCTGGGTACCAGGCGCAGCTGGTAAAAGCCCAAGGGGAGGGCTTTTCCACAGATGGGTCCCCCTGGTGTCACAGGGTCTCGGTGACACACGAGTCTGAGAAGACTCACGAGGGCATCCATGGCTGTTTGTGCCCGCACGTGTAAATGCCCCCGGGAGAAAGAAGGAAGTGGAACGGGGACGGTCAGGGTGGGTGGCAGCTGGGAACGCAGGTTTCAGTAGGGGTGGTAGGTGAGGTGACGCGGGGATGAGCTCCACAGCGACTGGGAAGATCAGCAGGCAAGGGGGCTGTGCACGTGTGTCCTGGGATAGGTGTGGCTGGGTGGGGCGCAGTACGTGTGTGTGTGTGTGCGCGAGCGCGAAGGATGCAGCACTTCCCCAGCACTGGAGGGGTGAGCAGAATCTCCAGCAGAGGCAAGGCAAGAGCTGACTTGGTGCCTTCGCGCGAACCGCACCTAGTGACCTGCTCCGGTGGCGGCAGGAGGCCATCAAACCCACGGCAGACTGAGGCACTGCCAGGGGAGCAGGACGGGGGTGAGCATGGGCCACGCGAGCTCCATGCTGTGGTGTGAGGCCCAGGAAGGAGCAGCGCACTTCACCTTGTCCGATTTGGGAACGGAGTTGGATGCAGGGGGTCTGGCTGATGGAGAGCACAGCAGTTATTACCGATAGAACCCTCTGGAAAAGGCGGCCTCAGGGCCAAGGGGGCGCACTCATCCTCTGACACTGGCGGGCCTGGCCACAGGCTGCCCCAGGACATGCTGAGTCCGCAGAGGAGGACCTGCAGGGGCTGGGGGTCCAGTTCCCCAGAGATCACCGTAGAAAGCCCTCCTGTGTGGGTGCAGAGGGTGCAGACACCGCCATCACAACCCGCCACAGGGCCACACGGGAAAGGGGGCTCGGTGTCCCTGCCACCACTGGCGCTGCACAGCTGGCCTGCCGAACCACCTCCCACGCGCTGTTTCACACTCAGTGTGCGTGAAACACGTTCACGTAACGAAGAGAAAATAGTATAACAGCCCCTCCCCCAATTTCTCCCTTAGCCAGCTCAAACTGTCTTTAAACTTCAGACACACACCTACCCAGGCAAACTCCAGCTAATGCATGGTAACACAAACGTGTTTGGCTTTATTCTGTAAAAATGAACTTTTTATAGAAGCTCATACACACCAACACTAGAAGAATTGCTGGGGATGTGGCTGAAATTTTATAAAGCACCACAGATACATTAAGCAAACGAAATAGAGACTGAAATTACAAGCTCAGGCTTTGATTTAATAAGCTGCTGAGTGTTCAGGTGAAAACGAAGTAAAATTGGGATTGCATTGGAGATTTGAAATTGTAATGACGCAAATCTTTTATCATGGACTTGCAACAAATAAAACATCAACAAAAATAGAAAGTCCCCACTCCGAGTAGCTCTCAACCCTGTGCTCTGCAGTGGGACTCAGGGATGACGAGCAAAAGCACTTCTGTCGACACAGTGGCTGAGCAGAAGGCTCGGTCTCCTCCGGAGAGTCAGCTGACGACCGTGTAGTAGTTGGAAAGAAGCTCCTCTCCTTGTCCGATGTCCCTCAGCGCCACGAGGACCACACACCGCAGGGGGCTGCAAACGAGGAGAACACGCGTGTTACCGGGATGAGCACGCACCAGCACGCGTGCTCATTCAGCCACTGCGGGCTTCGTCGGTGCCACACTAGTCACCTCCCTCACTGTCCCCTTTGTCCCTGCGTGTGACGTCCACAAGGCAATCGCTCGGGGCCCCGAGAGCTGTTTAAAGTGGACCGTGTCTCTGTGTGACACAGAGAGCACAGATCGGCACGCGCACACGGCCGGCCACTTCATGTGAACGCGTTCTGTGCCCAGGCCCTCGAGATTGGCGCCGCAGGAAGCGTTTGAGAGCGATGCCCGCTGCAGTTCGACCCTCCGCACTAACGGGATCTTCTTCCTGCAGAGCTGGAAACGTCGCTGGGAATTCCCTGGATCGAAGGGACTTTCTGTGGACACGACAGGACGTGTTGTCCTCGGTGTCCCGGGGCTCCGAGCGATTGTCCCCCCTGCCTGTCGGACGGTGCTGCCATTGCCCCCGAGCCCACGGTTAAAAGCCTGGCTGTCCCCCCCCTCCCCCCAGACACACACAGTCAGTCACCACACCTCCCCCACAGGGAACAGTCTAAGCTTTGCAAAGCCTGGTTTTACAAGGACAGTGGATGGGACCCCCACGAAATGGAGTTTGCTGGCGACTCAAGACGGCGCCTTCCTACAGCACTGTGGTTGCAGAACTCCCCGGGGTGACTGATTAAAAGGTGTTACTTCAGTATCCTCACCAGACCACACAGAAAATCAATGTTCAATAAAAACTGATCTCTTGAATATTTCTCTTTTTTCACTGTTTTTTAAATTTTATCTTGTGCTTTAAGGGTGTTTGGCATACTCTTTTTCCTCACAAGTCTCCAGATCTCACAGTGGAATGGGCGGAAGCGGCCGTGTGTGAGTCAGGCGCACTCACGCCAGGCGGGGCCGGACCCTCCCAGCGAGTGGGGTAGAGGTGTTTCTGAAGAACTCGTAAGTAGGAAAGATGAACATAGAAGTCTAAGTTGTAATTTTTCCCTAAAAACACCTCGCCCCAAATTTTATGTAGCTTCTCTTAGATGTAAGTGTTTTTTGAAGCGCACCCTAAGACAGTAGCTCGGCCAGGCTCTCCGAGGAGACACACCTTTGCTGGTCGCAGCCGTAGGCGACGTTGGGGAGATACTGCCTCAGCTCCACAGGGAACGCCGTGGGCACGTCCAGCTCCTGGTAGCAGACGTTGGCGGCTCTTTCTGGGGACGAGTGCACCAGTTTAGACACGCGGCACGTACTGCGTGAGCGCACGGAGAACAGCGCCGAGGGGTGGCGCTTGACGGGTGGATCTCCCCGTGCTCAGAGCAGGCTTCGCGCCTACAAAACATCATGTGTGTGTGTGTGTGCGTGCGTGCTTTTAAAAAAGAGATTTATTTACTTTCAGATAAAGGGGAAGGGAGGGAGAGGGAGGGAGAGAAACATCAGTGTGAGGTTGGTTGCCTCTCAGAGGCCCCCAACTGGGCACCTGGCCCGCAACCCAGGCATGTGCCCTGACCAGGGACTGAACCAGTGACCCTTTTGGTTCGCAGGCTGGCGCTCAACCCACAGAGCTACACCAGCCAGGGCTATCTGTGCTTTTAAATTCACTTTTTGAAGATCAGGAAGCAGGCTCAAAAGGTTAGAGGGTAAGTAGAAAAGTCAGGTGCTCTCGCTGCTGCCTCCCAAACGCCGGGGCCTGTGCCACGTGCAGCCAGACGGTGGGTCTCACACCCGGGGGGAGTGCAGCCCCGAGGAGGTGCGTGACTCAGACCGAGCTCCAGGAAGGGGCAGCTGGTCCCGTGGCTCAGCTACAAGGGCCTCCTGAGGTACGGACCACACCATCTCTGAGTCAGTCAGCCATGAAAACCGATGACAGCAGTGACCGCAAGGGCAGTCAGCGACCGCCTATGTTTACTGCAAAGCCACACCGCTGAATTACGTTTCCCCCACTTCCGTCTGTGCTGTCTGCCTCAAAGGGTTACAGTGTCAACTCGCTGAGATGTTCAACTCCATCTGCTGGATACGAGGCATCCAGAACAGACAGATGGGCAGAGGCAGAAAGCAGGTCAGTGGGTGCCTAAGACTGGGAGGTTCAGAAAGCAATGGAATCGATTTCCATGATATCAAGCCGATTGTGATGAGGGTCGAACAACTCTGTGAATTACACACTTTAAATGGGCGAGTTGTCTGGTATGTGAATTATATCAGTAGAGCTGTAAAAAACAAAGTTAGGAACTGTAATTTTTAATAGGAGACACAGATGAGAAAGGGAATAGAACAAAAACAAGCCGTAGAAGTTAAGGGTCAGATGGTGCTGAGTCACACGGCAGAGAACTTCACGGCTGTTCTCGTCCGGTCTCCCAGCCCCACGAGGCCGACTCACCGTTCGAGCAGTTGTTGACATAGTGCCCCACAGCCAGCGGGTTCCGAACGTCTGCCGTCAGCCAGGTGCTATCGCTCATGTTTAAAGGGCCAAGGCGATCCCTTCCGGCGCAAGACCTGAAACGGGTGAAAGCGTCAGCTAGGGGAGTGTTCGTCTGGGTCCTAAAACTCAGCAATAATACAAAATCAGGCCTACGACTGGCAGTGGGCAGTTTCTCTTTAGGAAACTTCAGGCTCATCAACAGGGCAGCTAAGGCCAGTCAGTGGTCACAGTCCTCGTGGTGTGGTTGTGTCTCCTGTAATTGAGTTTGAACATGGGCACCAACTTACCTGTACACGACTTTGGATATTCCTTTGTCATTTCCATCAATGAGTATGCCATCCAAGCATCTAAAAATAAATGGGTTTCCAATAGACTGGAAAAAGACTGGCTCGTATTTCTGATATACTGTACCTGTTGTACAACCAGATAAAGACACAACAGCAACACATAAAAACCACAAACATTTTAAGGACCTCTCTCTGGAGCATAAACGTAACATGTAAGAATTTGTTTTAACTTCTCGGCTTTTTTCCATCTGTTACCTCCAGTCCAGACCATCGCTTTCTCTTTGGCCCGTTTCTCCCCTGAACGTGCCCCGGGGCAGACGGAGCACAGGGGCAACGTGGCCACACAGCCCAAGAAATCGACTTGGCTGGCAAAAATGCACACACGTTTCCGGCTCGGTTCTACAGAGCTGTGGTGTGTGTGTCAGTGTGTTTACGTGACCTGTGATTTGACGTCTGTCAGAGCATCACTCGGGACGTGTGTTTTGCCAGTGGCCAATTAAATCCTGTAGGCACGTGTGTGAGAGGTGAGTCTGCCCTCAGCTGTGTCAGCCTCAATGGCCCACAGTGGAAGGGGAGATTACACATGCTGTGCGCCTCTTAGGTTCCAGGCGTGTTTCCTATTCTGCATCTTTTAATATTAACTTGTTGCTTGCTTGTTCTGTTTAGTCTTTACAGAGTTAATTGTACGGGAAGAAATTGAGATGCTCTTGCTTAGGGATGAGAATTAGAAAACCTTGCAAGGGCTTTTCGGAAACATAGTTCTATTTGACTTAAACATACACATGTATTTTCCACTATAGTGAATAATGTGTTAGTTTAACAAATGACGTATTCGACTGGCCATTCTAGTTAATGACTTTGTGCAAAGAAGCTGCTTTGCTTTCCAAGTGTAGCAATGGCAGGAATGTCTTGACTCAGTGACTTACGGGATTAAATTCTGTCTCTCCGGTTTTAACCCATATCATTTTTAGCTTTAGTTATCAGTTATCTAAGCCAAACTGATTTATTCTCTAGTGCTTTCTGAGTATTGAGTCTGATCAAAGCAGGCCATACCTTATTTTCCTAAATTTAAACATTCACTAGAAACATTTCTTTAAAAGAAAAACATGCATTTATCCCAACAAATACTTATGGATACTTTCTAACACATAGGATAATCTACAGTTAATTTCCAAATCAGGATTTAAAAATCTGTGGACATCTGAGTTTCCAGCTGAACTCCTTATTCTACAAGGATTACAAGGCTAAGTGTTTTGAACTTATATTTATCGGCACATAACAAACTCTTGGCAAAGTACTATTTGGGCCATTACCAGGATACATGGATACAACCGCGCCTTTTGGTGCTGATCCTTTAGAAACAAAGACACCTCTTCCAGCAGAGACCAGTGAGCTGGTTGCGCAGGCAACACTGAAACCCAATGTCTTATACAGAATTTCTTCTGGTTTGAAGATCTGTCTCTGATGACGTCTGTATTCAGGCAGGCTCACCCTTGGATACGGGACTGACAGCAGGTCTTGATATTTTGATCGGACAGGCTCTGGCAGCACAGTCAAGATACCCGCTTGTTTATAGAAATCGTTGATGAACAGGGCCTGGAAAACTCTCAGTAACGTTTCTAGGACGTCTTTATCTGAGATAACTTTGTCTTTAAGTTCCTCTGGGACATATCGGAGGGTCCTGAAAATGGGAAAGATTTCTACTCACTGCCCTTCAGTGATAAAAGGCAGCCTGTCTGACGCCTTCTGGGTTACCAGCCTCCAGGAAGATTATTCTCATGTGTTTGAAGGGCGGGGACCCCTCAGAGAAGAGTTGTTTGGGGGTGGCGTTGCCTAACTTCCCATAATACCCACCCGAGTTTACAACGGCCGAGATTTATGGAAAGGCCCGGTGTGTGCTAAACGTTGTTGGGGCCTGACGTTCCTTATCCCTTTTCCAGACGAAGAAACAGAGGCTGAAAGATGTCAGGCACTTGGCCCAGGTCCCAGGTTGGGGGGGGGGGGCGAAGGGGCGGGGCAGAGGCAGCGCCCACGACCACCTGTGGGCGTCGCAGGGAGAACCCGCACAGGCAATGGCTCTTTCTAGGCGTGTAGTTTCAAACACAAACTTAAGGGAACGTTATACAAGTTGTCACATTCTCTTCCAGGAGTACTGCCTTAATGACTGCATCCGTTTCATTTCCATAATAGTAGGAAGTTCACTTCTGGACAAAAAGAAAGTTAGCGGCGCGTGTGAACACTTTGGTGATCGACTGCTTTTGCGGACACCACGTGGCCTTGCCCACCACCAGCTCGTCCCTTGCTGGACCCGGCGTCCTCGGCTCCCAGGCCACCCGCTCTTCAGGCGCCGACTCCGTACTCTAAACCCCTCACTGCCACCGCTTCACGGTCCTTTTTCTCGTTTTTAGGCGCCAGCCCCTCCGAGCGGTCACCCACCGCGCCGGGCTGGGTTGCTTTCACCGTAAAAACTAAACCCGCTTCGGCTTTTCTAAGGAATTCCAAGCTCCTAACTCTGGGTCGGCGGAGAGAGTGCTGCGCGCCCTCTCGCTGTGCGCGCTCCCTCCTTTCTCAGACGTTGCTCTACTTCTCTCAGCCAGAGGCACCCTGCCAGCGCGGACCGCCAAACGGAACACACGCGCGCTCCCCGCTGGCAACCCCTACGATGCCGGCCTGTCAGCGCGGGGCACGACGGGAAAAAGGCCTCAGGCCCCGCCCACCTAAGGCTCCACGCCCCCGTCGGGCCCCCGACCCTCCTCCCACACCCGCAGCCTCAGCCGCGGCCCCGCCCACCTCCAGCCCCACCCACAACAAGCTTGCGGCGCCAGGCCCTTCGGACGCCTGAAGCCCCGCCCACCTAAGGCTGGGCCCGCTTTGGGGCCCGCCCACCTCAGGCCCCGCCTGTCCCGGGCTCCACCCACCACGACCTTCTGGCGTCAGGCCCCGCCGGAAGCTCCGCCCGCACGAGCCTCCAACCCCGTAGCCGTCCCGCTAGTGTCCTGTCCCGCGGTCGCGGTGGCGTTTCCCGGACGAAGGAAGAAGCCCGGAGCAGCCGCCTCGTCCCCTCACCTTGGGTTGCTGCTTAGGTTCAGCGCGATCCAAGGTACGAAGCGGTACTTGTAACGGTGCCACCACTGCCCCAGGCTGTGCAGCAGAGGGCCTGGCATGGCGGCCCCGCCGCTCCGGGTCGAGGGCCCGCCCCGGCGGGGAGGGGCGGTGGCGTGTCCCGCCCTCGGCTCCGCGCTCCACCCGCGCGGGGTCCAGGTGGCCGGCGCTGTGGCCACGGCCAGCTCACCAGGGACGCGGAGCGGAAGGAGCCCGAGCCCGTGGGAACCGCGGGCCCTCCTGGCCTCCGCGCGGAGTCGGACCCCCGCACCCAAGTCCTAGGGGGCCGACCACACCCGATGCCCCGCAGGCAGGGCAAGTGGCCGTGGCGCGTGTATTCTGTTCCAAACTGGAAGGAAGGAAAACACGCCGCCAAAGTCTCCACTTCATTGTGACGCCACGGAACGTGCTGGCGCTCGGGGACCCACGGCAGGTGCTGTGGGGCCCGGCTGCAGGTTACCTGGTTTCCCGCATGGGGTCTTCAGTGCGCGCGAAAGAAGGGACTTTATATATAGTCTCTGCGCCCGAGAGGAACCGGAAGGCACGAATTGAAGCCTTACTATAGTTATATACCTACCCTAAAAATAAAAAAAGCAGTTTTTGTATACACAGCCAGTGTTGTTTTAATTTTAATTTTTATCATGCAGTGTAATCCAGGAAAAGGGTCTTTTGCCTAGACCGTATTTCTTTATTTACCGAGCTATATTTGACATGTAACATGATACTCGTTTCAGATACAAAACACCACATTCAAAATGACTGAGCGAGTAGAGCAACGAGTCTGCATCAAATTTTGTGTTAAGCTGGAACATTCGTCCGCGGAAACTATTCGGATCATTCAGAAGGTTTTTGGGGACGATGCAATGAGTGCAGCGCAAATCAAAGTGTGGCACAAACGCTTCAAAGACGGTCGAGAATCTGTTGAGAGTGACCCCCGTTCTGGAAGGCCTGCAACAAGCAGAACCCCTGAGAATGTTGAGCGTGTGCGGGCTGCCATCAGCAAAGGTCGGCGACTGACAGTGCGTGAACTGGAAGCTGATCTGGGGATTCCAAAAACTACTGTGTCCCAGATTTTGACACAGGATCTTGGTCTGAAACGTGTCACAGCAAAATTCGTTCCACAGCTTCTGCTACCGGAGCAGGAGGAACATCGTGCTGCAGTTGCTAATGACTTGACTCAACCCACTAGCAATGAACCCGATTTCCTCAAGAAGGTCATAACCGGACGTGAATCCTCGGTCTACAGCTGTGACCCAGAAACAAAGGCCCAGTCGTCCCAATGGAAGTCACCTGGTTCTCCACGGCGCCTGAAGAAGGCGAGGCAAGGTCACAAGATCAAGAGCGTGTTAACTGGTTTTTGATTGGGAACGTGTTGCCCATCACGAGCACGCCCCTCCAGGCCAAACAATTAATAAGGAGCACTACCTCAATGTTCTTCCTCGGCGGAGAGATGCAATATGGTGAAAACGGCCACAGCTGTGGGCGACTGCCGACCGGCAGCTTCATCACGACAACACGCCCGCTCACGCATCGCGTCTTGTGCAGAGTTCTTTGGGGAAACATCAAATCACCCAGGTGACTCAGGCCCCTACAGCCCAGATTTGGCGCCCTGTGACTTCTGGCTTTTCCCAAAACTTAAATGACCTTTGAAAAGGGAGAGATTTCTGACCATCAGTGAGATTCAGGAAAATACAATGGGGCAGCTGATGGCGATTGGGAGAACTGTGTGAGGTCCCAAAGTGCCTGCTTTAAAGGGGACTGAGGTGCCATTGTCCTATGTACAATGTTGTGTCTTGTATCTTCTTCAATAAACGTAAGTCTAGTTACCATCTGTCATCACACGTAGCTACACATTTCCTTTTCTTAAGACGAGAGTGTTAAAGATTTATTCTCTTTAGCAACTTTAAAATATGCAGTCCGGCACTATTAACTAGTCAGCATGGCTGGAGCAGGGGTAGGGCGCTGGCCGGCCAGCCAGGGTGTGGTGGGTGCCACGGCGGGGTGTACCAGTAGCACTGTGGTGCGGAAAGGTCACTGAGTGTTTGGTGGAGGACAGGCGAGCGGTCAGCACACAGCAAGGTTAGTGCAGAGCTGGTGCAGAAGCCCAGGTGACAGGAGCGCAGCTCAGACTGTGGAGGTGGCTGCAGAGACAGCGACGGGGCCGGGTTAGGGGTCCATTGTGGGGGAACTGACAGGACCTACTGGTAGGGGGGAAGTGGCGGGGGACGGTGTGTAGTACCTGTGAGAAATGTCAGCTAGCTAGTTGAAGATCACACTGGGAGCTTTGGAGAGACGCTGTAGCTGGAGATAAAATGGGAATCTCGGGCTGGAGGAGCTGGAGGCCACCAAGGTGGAAGGAGGTGGTGAGGAGCAGAGCTCGGGCAGCGACCTGAGTTGGCAATGTGCAACCCCACAGTGACGTGGCCAAAGCAGGTTCGGTGATGGTTCCCAGTGTGTCTGAGGGAAGCGTGAGGTGAGAGGGGGAGAGGTGTGCACAGTTCTGAGCGTGTTTGCCTGGAGGGAGGACAGAGAAATGGACCTAACAGCAGAGAGGAGTTTGGGGAGACGAAAGGTGCCCCTGTGTGTTTGTGCTGATGAGAATGGTCCTAGAGAGAGAGGTTGGTGGAGACCCGTGGGTGATTTCTAGAAGGAAGCCTTGGGGTGCTGGGCTCCGAGCCAGCGTGTGGTGGGTGGGATGCATCCAGCTGTGGCCCGGCAGGCGGAGGGAGGATCCAGCCCCAGAAAAACAGGGGCTAAATTCCGCGGCTTCTAGGTTTGAAACAGGTAGGACGAAGTGTTCCCCCAAATTGCTCCATCAAATCCAGCGAGTCAGGCCTGCCGGAACTGCGGCGGCATCAATAGGCAGCTAGAAAACAATGGCCAGGAGCTACCCCGACTTTCTCAGTTTGATTTTCAGCTCTAAAGCCAGGCCACCAACCAGAGACAAACCCAGTACCTGGTTGCGAAAGTCCCTGTATCCCATAATAAGTACTGCACGTTCCCAGACGGCTCTGCTCTGCTCTGCTGACCTATGCACCCCGGAACATCAGTGTTCCAGACAAAGGAGAAGCCTGCAGTCTACTTCCCGACTGGCTGGCCCCAGCAACTCCCGGTTCCCAGGAGCCTCAACGCCCTCAGCCCCAGCTTCGGGGCGCGGCCCGGGGACCCTATCGGCGTTCCTGCCCTGTGCAGAGTCCCAGTACATCCGCCTTTACTTGTGTCATTGTCCCTGGTCAAATTATTTTGTATCAGGAGACAAGAACCCAGACTCATTGTGACAGTTTCTCGGTGACCTCTGAGGACGACCTTCACTGAGCAGAGTTCTGGGGGAAGGTGGGGGCTGGCAAAGGCTGTGCAACAGCCCAGCGTGCACCCTGGCCGTCGGCTCAGTTGCTTGGAGCGTGGTCCCAAACACCAAAAAGTTGCGGGTTCAATCCCTGGTCGGTGTGTGTGGGAGGCAACCAATCAATGTTTCTCTCTCTAAAATCAATAAACATGTTTGTTTTTTTTTTTAAATAAAACAGCCCAGAGTGGTTCAGCCCCCTTGTAGGGAAAGTGGGGGGATTGCTGGGGAGTGAGGCCCAGTGTCTGTTCCCGGGCTAGAAGAAGGGATCCTCTCCCTGCCCGCCTGCGGGAGGAGAGGGCGAGGGGTGGGGTGGGTGTGGAGGAACTGGCTGGTGTGTGGACAGGTAATGAGGCCCCGGCATCACGGATGCAGCCGATGCTCCTTTACGGGGAGAAGCAGGAAACAACACAGAGCTTTGACTCTGTCTGAGAAGGAAGCTTTTCCGACTGGAAGCTGGGGGACAGGCTTCCTTTGCATGGGTCAGGGAGAGATTTATAGTCCCTCTTCCGTGTTCCCAGGGAGGATTCACACACGCGTGTGTGGAGGAGGGTCGGGTAGGAAGGACGGGCATTCGAACAGCACATTGTCTCATGTGGGCCAGATAACTGACAAAATTCACTCACTGATAATTGTGTACAGCTTCAAAAGATTACGGTCGAGTTGAGAAAACGTAATTTAGAACCATTCACTACCAATTACCCCAGAACTTCAGTGTGAGTTGCTGGAGCTAAGGAGTGTGTCGGAGGACTAGGTGGGAGAGAGGTGGGAGAAAGTGGAGCCACCGGTTCCGCCTGGAGCCCGGGCCCCTGGTTTACACACCAGAGGCAAGGCATCTGTCTGCATCTGCTCCCATTCTCTTACAAGGGTGCAGTGGCGCTTTCTCGGGGGGCCATGGCCTGTGGTGGAACAGACTGAATACGGAAGCAGAGATGAGAATCCAGCTGTCTTGGAATAAGTCGGAAATAAAACAGATTTGCAAAAATATAAAAAATGTCATTTTTCTCACTGTTGGGGAGATTTAGCTACTTTTATAAAGATATCTCTGCCAACATGTACAAGATTTTTAAATTGTTATTTTAGTACATTAGTGAGTACATAGGTAAAACCAGCCTGTTTCACAACGACACAGTAAATGTCGGAGCCGTGACCCACAGAAACAAGGCCCCAGGGGGGCTCAGAGGCCTCCTCAGGTGCCACGGGTCTGGCGGCACACCTGCCCCGGGGGCTGAGCGTGAGGCGCCGCTTTGAGGACAGTGTGTGGCGGAGCGTGTGATCGGCGTGGCGGTGAGTGCCGGCTCCGTGACTTCAGCGTGTGGCGTGCTGCCCACATTGGACACCAAATATTTCAGGGGGTCTCCTGCTGCAGGACGCACGGTGCTGTGTGGAAAGAAGCCAGCAGTGGTTGCTGCTGGCCTCCCTCTGAAGTGGCCAAGGCCGCTTCCTCCAGCCACTTGACGTCCACCTTGTGGGAGACGTTTGCAGTAAACACACAAGTCCAGTGGGGCTGTCACGGGAACCGGGTCATCAAGCTGCGTGGTGCACAGGTGGCTGTGGCGCATCGCCCGGGAGTTCCTCTGCCATCAGCTGCTTCTCGGACCCAACTACGAGCCCAGAGCCCAGACGTGTGAGAGCCCCGGCCACGAGCAGAGGTGCAGAGGCGAGGCTGACTGTGGCGGGCCAGAGGACGGCAGAGGACGGTCCGATCAGAGCGGGTGCTCTAGAGACCACCGGGAATAAGGTTCTTAGGCAGAGTAAGGTCGGATTGTTGGAAAATGCTGAAATTTGAGGGAAATGTGAGGCGATAGGTAGTCATTGAATGTTCTTAAGCAGAGTGAGAGCGTGTAGAAATTGTTTGGCAAGCTCAGAGGAACAGTGGTTGGCAGGAGGGGAGGGTGGGTGGGGTGGGGTGGATGGAGGGTGGGCAGATGGGTGGGTGGGCGGGTGGAGGGTGGTCTTGAGAGCAGGAGACAGGGAAGAAGGTGTCACCTGTGCTGATACAGCCTCTCCTTGGCTGGGACTGTCGAAGATGCTAGAACAGAAATGTCCTGTGTGGATGCACACGTCACCTCCAGGTTTTAGCTTGGGAAAACAGAATTCCCTCACTGCCCTGAGATTTCCTACTTTCCCGAGAGGGACACTGAGACGACCACTTTGCTTCTGAGAAGGGAGGAGGTTCGGGTGCTTGGCACAGGTAACACTCTAGGAGACCCATCCTTAATGAGAGAAAAGTCCCCATCTGCTGCCCTCTGCTGGACGTTGTGACGGCCTGCGTCACTGCCCACGCACGGTCAGTTAGAGTGGGCTGAGCAGCCTGGAGTCCAGGTGCTCACAAGCAAGGAAAGCAAAACAAAACAAAACAGAAAAGGAAATCAAGCTCCGATGCAAAGAGAAATTAAGCCAAACCAAAACAGATACAAACTTAGAAATATTTTCCCAACTTTCACTTTGGAAATTTCTAATCAATAGAAAAATGCAGCAAACAACCATTCTCTTTCATGCAGGTTCACCAATTGTTACCATTTCCTGCATGTGTGTATTTTTTCTTTCCATTTCCTTGGATAAGTGCCCAGGACTGGAATTGTGGGGTCCTGTTTCTACCTTCCAGGGACCCTCCAGACTGGTTCCCGCGGTGGCTGCCCCAGCCCGCATTCCCACCGCCAGGGCACGCGGGTCCCCTTCCTCGGTGTCCTCACCAGCACTTGCCAGCTGACTTTCTGATGACAGCCATTCTGACATCATTGGGGCTTTAATTTGCATTTTCCTAACGATGAGTGAGTGACGTTGAGCATCTTTGCCTGTGTTTCTCTTTGTAGAAACGCCTATTCAAGTCTTCTGCCCATTTTTGAATAGGATTGTTTAGGGTTTTTTGTTTTTGTTCTTTTTTAGCATTTCTTACACATTTTGGATATTAACCTCATCAGTGGTGTCTTCTCCCATTCAGTTGGTGGTCTGGTTACTTTGTTGCTGGGTTGCATTTTGGTTTGTGTTTTTGCTACGCAGGAGCGTTTTAGTTTGATGTGGTCCCATTTGGTTATTTTTCCTTTTCCTGAGGACAAATGTCCAAAAAGGTATCGCTGATACCAATCTCAAAGCTTTATGCCTGCCAACGAACTGGACGATCTAGTTGAAATGGATACATTCCTAGAAACGTACAATGTTCCCACACTGAATCAGGACAAATAAGAAAATCTGAATAGACCAATTACAACTAGTGAAATTGAAGCAGTAATAAACAAACTCCCAACAAACAAGCCCTGGACCGAATGGCTTCACAGGTGAATTTTATCAAACATTTGAAGCACCAACACCTGTGCTTCTCAAACTGTTCCAAAAATTCAAGAGGAGGGAAGGCTCCCAAGTTCATTTTACGAGGCCAGCATTCTCCTAATTCAAAATCAGATAAGGATACTACAAAGAAAGAAAATTATAGGCCAATATCCCTGATGAACATAGATGTTAAAATCCTCAATGAAATATTAGGAAACCAAATTCAGCAATACATTAAAAAGATCACACATAGCTCTGGCTGGTGTGGCTCAGGGGATTGAGTGCCAGCCTACAAACTGAGAGGTTGCATGTTCGATTCCCATTCAGGGCGTATGCCTGGGTTACGGGCCAGGTCCCCAGTTGGGGGCCCACAAGAAGCAACCACACATTGACGTTTCTCTCCCTCTCTCTCTTCCTCCCTTCCCCTTTCTCTAAAAGGAAATAAATACAATCCTTAAAAAAATTAAAAAGATCATACACCATGACCAAGTGGGCATTATTCTGGGGATGCAAGGTTGGTACACTATCTGCATATCAATAAAGGTAATATACCACATAAATAAAATGAAGGATAAAATCCACATGAGCATATCAGTAGATGTAGAAAAAGCATTTGATAAAATCCAGCAGCCATTTATGATAAAAACTCTCTGAAAAGTGGGAATCGAGGGGACATGCCTAAACGTAATAAAGGCCATATGTGACAAAGCCACCGCCAGCATCACACTCAATGGGCAAGAACTACAAGCGTTCATTCCCCTTAAGATCGGGAACAAGACAGAGATGTCGCTTTCACCTCTTTCATTCAACATAGTGCTGGAGGTCCTAGCCACAGCAATCAGACAAGAAGAAATAAAAGGCA
Organism: Desmodus rotundus; assembly: GCF_022682495.2. Taxonomy (NCBI): domain Eukaryota; kingdom Metazoa; phylum Chordata; class Mammalia; order Chiroptera; family Phyllostomidae; genus Desmodus; species Desmodus rotundus. Next base: position 211,328,775 of record NC_071387.1, on the reverse strand, counting down.
TCCAAATTGGGAAGGAGGAAGTAAAACTCTCATTATTTCCAGATGAGAACCCTAAAGATTTCACCAAAAAACCCCCCACTAGAACTGATAAATGAATTTAGTAAAGTAGCAAGATACAAAACAAACATCCAGAAATCAGTTGCATTTTTATGCACTAGTAATGCACTAGCAGAAAGCAAAACTAAGAAAAGAATCCCATTTACAGTTACATAAAAAAAATAAATTACATACTGCCCTGACCGTTGTGGCTTAGTTGGCTGGGCATTGTCTCACAAAGTGAGGGGTCACTGGTTTGACTCCATCAGGGGACGTGCCTGGGTTTCAGGTTTGACCCTTGGTCAGGGCACATACGAGAGACAACCAATCGATGTTTCTCACACTGATGTTTCTCTCCCTCTCTTTCTCTCACCCTTCCCCTCTCTCTATAAATAAATAAAATTAAAAAAATTAAAATAGGGATAAATTTAATTGAGGTAAAAAAAGGCCTGTACTCAGAAAATTATAAGACACTGAAGAAAGAAACCGAAGAAGATACAAATGGGTGGAAGCGTATACCGCATTCATGGGAGCAATCTACGGAGTGATACAACTCCTGCCAGGATACCAATGGCGTATTTCACAGAACTAGAACAAACAGTCCAAAAATGCATATGGAACCACAAAAGACCACAAATATCCAGAGCAATCTTCAGAAAGAAGAACAAAGTTGGAGGAATCGTGCTATCTGATATCAAAAACTGCAAGGCCTTAGCAGTAAAAAACCCCCTCAAAATCCAGCACGGTACTGGCATAAAAACAGACATTTGCATCAGTGGGACAGAACAGAGCCCAGAAATGAGCCCACAGCTTCACGGCCAATGACTATTTTACAGAGGAGGCGGGAACATGCAGTGGGGTAAAGGAGTCTCTTCAATAGCTGGTGTTGGGAAAATGGGACAGATACATGCAAAAAAATGAAGCTGCACACAGTCTTACACCACACACAGGAATAAACTCAACGTGGATTAACAACTTTACCGTTAGACTCAAAAGCATAAAACTCCTGGAAGGAAACACAGGCATAAAAGCTCAGATGCTTCTCATGTCCTTATTTTTCCTGGTGTGTCTCCTTGGGTAAGGGAAACAGAAGAAAAAAATAAGCACATAGGACCATATTAAATGAACAAGTCTTTTGCACAGCAAAGGAAACCATCAACAAAATAAAAAGTCAACCCAGTGTGTGAGAGAACATATTTACCAATGATACATCTGATAGGGGATTAATCTCCAAAATTTATAAAAAACTTATACCACTCAACACCAAAAAATAATAATAAATAAATAAATAAATAATGGACAAAAGACCTGAACAGACACTTCTCCAAAGAGGCCATAGAGATGGCCAAAGGACATATGAAAAGATGCTCAACATCGTCACTAGTCATCAGCGAAATGCAATTAAAACCACAGTGAGATACCACCTCACACCTGCCAGAATGGCCACCATCAATAAATCCACAAACAAGTGCTTGGCGAGGCTGTGGAGAAAGGGGAGCCCTTGTGCGCTGGCGGTGGGAATGCAGACTGGTGCACCCACCATGGAAAGCAGTATGGAGGGTCCTCAGAAAGTCGAAGATGGATCTGCCTTTTGACCAGCGATTCCTCTGGTGGGAGCCTGGCTGAGGGGGCCTGACACTCTGATTCTGAAGAACACAGGCAGCCTGCGTTCAGAGCCACTTCGCGCCACCTCCCAGGGCCGTCCCTCCCCTGCACACGGCTACAGAGTGCGGCCCAGGCGGCCTCCAGAACCACCTGCTCAACTCACACTTGACGGTGCCACCGGGGTTTCCACCCTGTCCCCAACCTCAGCGTTTCTCCTCTGTCCTGCGTCACCCTGGTTACAACTCGCGCCCTCTGAGGGTCTACGCAGGTGTTGAGGAATCTCATTAAGCAAGCTGACTTCGAGGGAAAGTAACACTTGTCTCAGAAATAGACCCAAGTAGGAATCTCAGTTGTGTGTGAACCGGCCTTTGGGTCACCAGGGCTTTGCCTCCTGCCACCTGCCTGGCCTGGTTTTCTCGCTCCAGGTCTGGCAGGGCCAAGGACCGAGGCCGTGGGGTGTGGGAACTGGAGCTGGTGGGCAGCCTGGCAACAAGCCTGGTTCTGGTCGAAGCCGAGGGTCTCGCAGTGTCAGCTGGCCCACTGTGACGCTGCGTGGTCACAGGCATCTGTGGTGAGCTGGTCCCCCAGGCACAAGCAGCATTAATTCTGTCTTCAGAGGCGGGCCCTCTGGCATCTGCCATCTGCAGCCCCACTGTCCCTCCAGCTCATGTTCCCAGGACTCGGCTCCCCCAGGCTGACACTCCCTCCCTCCGACTGTCTTCTTACTTTTGTTTGACAAGCCTGGACCCAGGCCAGAGGCCTGAAAGTGGCCAAGTGCAGTGTGTGAGTTTTGCTCAGCGCTATAGTTCCCAATAAAAAGTTTGAATTAGCTCCCAATGTTTAAACATCAGGAAAGAGCACATAAAAGCTAGATTTCCAGCTTGTTTTGAAAATTTAAAGGCTTTGGCAACACGGGGCTTTTTCCCCTTTATCCCCACACAGCAACTTGGCCCCCCTTATGCACAAATTTGGCTCCAAGTCTCAGGTCAGCCCCAGTCCTGCTGAGGACACTCCCGGCCGCAGAGGTGCTGGGGTCTATGACCTCTGGGTCACTCATTCGTTCCACAAACACCGGCTGCACCCAGAGGGCCATGGGCACAGGTTCTCTTACTTCTCACAGTGCTGCTGCTTTCGTTTGGTGGGCACAGAGATAGGGGTCCCAAGTGACGGGTTACACAGCTGGCAGCGGCAGAGCAAGGTGGGACCCAGGTCTCGCTTCGGGCTCTGGGTCACCAGTCCGCTGTCACCTTCCTTGTGTCAATTCATCACACACAACTTAACAAGCCCCCAAAAGGTCGGGACGCAGGAAGGTGGCGATGTTTGGAAGTTCCTGTCGGTCACTGTTGTCCCCAACGATGGGCATTCCGGGAGTTTGACCTCAGAACCGGCAAATCACGACGTCTGCTCACAAATGCGCAAGTCAGCACTTTCGTGTGAGCGTGACACCCCCACGTTTTTCTAGATTTTACGTAAGAAACCTGCAGGCCTGCGCATCTCGTAAAACTATTATCACTTAATCAGAATGAAGAAACAAGAGGATTAGTTTTTCCTCTGAGAGGAAAAAGTGATTCCTCTGAAACAAAAAGCTTTTCTCAAAGTCAATAGTTTCTAAAATGCCGGAAGTGTACATTTACATGGAAACTTTACACAAAATGGCTTTCAACCCACAGCCACCGAGTGGCATCTCCTATCTTGCAGGGTTGGACCATCACGCTTCTGACAGTCTGACCACGTGAGAAATGACTACTGAGCAGAATGCGAAGATCAAGGTGGAAAACAGCGATCCCACAGTGGGTCCCACCTGAGACCGAGCCAGCGGGCACTGTGGACAGGTGGTGGTGGTGGTAGGGGGGGTCCAGGGCAGCAGGTGTTGGGTGGGCCACAGCCACTGTGCCCCAAGGGTGCCTGACACAGATCTTTGCTCTCCTTCCCACAAGTGTGACACATGAGGACAGACGTCATGCTTTTTAAAAACATCGTATTACAGCAAAGGAGTTATGTGAGCAGAACCCGTTGAATTTGGCCTTGGCTGCCTGGGGCCTGGGGCCTATTTATGTGCAAGTAAATGACACGGAGGGTCAGGAGGACTGAGGGACGGCTCGGGACTGACCAGGGCGGCAGACAGGAAGTGATGCACAGCACAGGACCTCCGTCTGGGCATCAGGGGGGCCCAAGGGGGAGCCCCGGGGGGAGGGTCGAAGGGAGTTCGCGGTGGTGTTTTTCCAGCCTTTAGTGAGTACGATGTCATTTCAAAATACGTAAAAGTAGCAACCTTTGTTCAAAAACTTTTATTTACTATAAAGACAAAACACCAAAATAGGTACAAATACTATAAAATTCGTTCAATGGGGTAAAAATTTTAATTAAAATATCTTGATATATTTAAAATAACAAAGGATACATTTAAGCCAAATTTTCTTAACCCAGAGATTTTTTTTGTAACATTTGCTTACACAGTAAGGTGCTAATAGAAGTCAGCCCTTAAGCCCTGGAAGTCTTAGGAATCATAGTCACACGGCAAACAGAATTTCACTGTGAAAGTGAACTTTGGTAGAAGAGAACTCTACAGGACACTGAGGTAGCAGAGACTGGAATACACAGCAGTAGACATGATTTACAACTCGAGTACCAAATAACATTAAGAACGCAAAAATAATTACACAATACAATTTTCAGTCCAGCTTTGATCCAAAGAAAATAAGAATATTACATCACATTTGCATGGAAAATAAAACATCGAACAGACAAACAAGCGCCACCATTACCAGCCAGCTGAGGGAACTGCAAGCCAACAGCAGCCCCGATGCCGATCCTCGACCCCCAGCGCCCAGTGCAGACGGCGGTGGGCGTGGCGCCCTACAGCTAACACTGACGGAGGATCCTCCGTCTGCGGTTCGCGCCTCTATCCCACCCGGGACCCACCTGACCCGAGGCCTTCCAGGACCCACAACGGCAAGAATGCATCCGTGAAGCCTGCACAGGAGAGACTCGGAAGCGATCGCATTAGAGCCGTGAAAATTCTAAGCAGTCCAAAAGGAGAGAGAATATAAAAAAGTCAGGTACGACACATTTAGAGCTACCAAACTTCACATTTCAGCACAATTTTTAACTCTTCAAATATTGCCAAAATTCCAAAACCAAGGAATGTAAAATTTCACTAAGAAGCACATTCACATTTAAAAACTGCCTTTTAAAAATCATATGCAATGTATCCCTGTAAACTTATCTTGTAACTTATTTTACTTCCAATTTGTGTTGTACATTTAAAATGTACTCTGTATAGCTTATTTAGTTTATCCTGAGTCTTTGAGAACAACCAATTCTGTTTCATCCTGCAACAATTCAACTGGCTTCTGAAGAGTTAAAACTTAACATCTCAAAAAGTTGTATTAAATACTTAATCAGTACTTGGTTTAAAGAATCACAAAAAACAAAAACCCAAGAAAGGACGAAAGAGCTGCCATTTTCCTTCGGGATTCCACGCATCAGGATTCAGCTGCACGAGAACCATTAGGTGTCTGTCCGAAATCCAGTGAATCAGCATGTAAATGAAATGCAATTTCACTTTTCCTTATGAACATGTTTTCCAAGTTTAAAGCAAACTTTTTGTTTAAAAACATCATTACTCATTGTGGTTGAGCAATGAGGTTAGGTCTTCTGTCGTGACCTACCGGCGGCCTCCTGGCCAGAAGGAAAACAGCAGCCCCACGCCCCTCCGTGGGGACGGGCTAGCACGGCAGACTGCCGGGACGCTGCCTGCAAGCCAGACCAGTGCGCTCCAGACTCCGACGGATTTCAAGGCGACCTTGATCTTGGCTGCGAGCTGCATCAAGAGAACAGTTGCTTTTCACTTAACTTACACTTAACCTGCATGCGAAGAGCAGTGATGGACTCGATGAAGGTAGTACAAATTCCAATTAAAAAAAACCCCAAACTTCCGTATTAAAAAACTCTCGCCATAGCAAGATACTCAATAAACTCTAGTTCACACCTAGTTTTATTTTTTGTCTGGTTTGAAAAGATCACCTTTCCCTGAATATTAAACAAAAATGAAGGTGAAATGAAAATACAGAACCATAATTTCCAAAAATGAAATAACTGGGCCAACAGTAAAATGCACAATGAGCCACAACTGCCCAGGCTTTAAAAAAAAATAAAGGTCAACTGTGGCTCATAAAGAAGTTACAACTTTAAAAAATATATTTTTTCACGGCTACTCACAGCATATTCTGACCTAAAAGAGGCAGACACCGATTGGTTTCGCCAGGGACAGGAGCGGAGCGGGCGGCACGACCCCCCGCAGCCGCCACGTGACGTGGGCGAGAAACGGAGACAGTAAGACAGACCCTGAGCCCCACACGGCCAGCAGTGCGGAAAAAGTGCTCCAAAACGTAACGGGATGGCACGGCCAGCCAGACACGCACACGCCACGCCTTCGTGTTCGCCCAGGGCCGGTTCTCCCTGGAAGGCACGGTTCGCGGTCGGTCCCACGCAGGGTGTGGGCGGGGCGGGCCGAGCGCAGGCGCAGACCATGATTTGTCGGTCACGTGCTTAGGTACGGTCACGTGCTTAGGTATGGGCTCCCCCCGGGGCTGTTCGCGGCTGCTCGGCGCTGGCAGGCCTGCAGACTGCCAACGTGGCTGCCCACAGTTCTCTCGTTGAGCATCCTGTCTCCATCCTTGAGCAGCTCGTCCAGTCGGCTACCAGGTTGTGCGGAAGACGGGATGCTTCAGTAGCTCTCTCGACGGAGGTCTGTCCTGAGGTTGAAGCTCTAAACAGCGGAGAGCCACATCCCGTAACCCGGGAGACAGGTGGGGAGGGATGGCTGGCGCCGTGGTCGCGCTGGCGATCTGCGGGGGAGAGAGCAGAGCTGCACGAGGCTGCCCGCGCTGGGCCAGGGTGTGGGCCGTCCTCCCCTCCGCACCGGCTGTGCAGGGAGGACGGCCGGCGGGGGTGAGGCAGGGCTCTTCTAAGAAGCCCGCAGAGTTTATGGTGACAGAACTTGGTCAGACACACCCTGACCAGTCGGCCCATGCAGGCCCTCCTGCCTCCAGTGAACTGCGCTGCGTGCACTCCAACAGCCAGATGAGTGCGGCTGCCCTGTGGGTGACCTGTGCGCCCCTCCCGCCCCCTCTTCAGCTAGCGGCCCGTGCTCCGCACCTTCCCTATTTCTTCAGCAGAGACAGGCAGAGGGAGAAAGGCTGATTCCTGCCAGTCAACTGAGCGCCTGGAAGCACACCTCCCCGGCCCTCGGGGGCGGAACAGGCTCCCGGGGCGGGGAAGGGCCGGCAGAGACCAGCGGGTGGGGGCCAGCGAGGGTGCTGAGTGCTGACCCCTGCCCGGAGCCCCTTCGGATTGTCCTCAGAACCAGCCCATGAAGTGGGTGCTGTGTTACGGCCGCTGTACAGACAGACGGACCAACAGAGGGCAGACAGGAGGAGGGATTTCGCAGTCGCAGGGCTGTGAAAGGATGGGGCCAGGGCCGCACACCAGGCCTGCCTGGCTCCCAAGCCCACGCCAGCATCAGGCACGCGTCTGACTGCGAAGCCCCACCCGCCTCTGGGGGAAACAGAGGGAACTGGACTCGCGTCATCAGGAAGGGAGAACGACCAGCTGGCCCTGGTAGCTCACGGGGGCGCGCTTTTAAAACACAGAAGATAGTAAATTGGAGTTTAAAAACGAGCTTCCGTGTTAAATCGGAAGCTTGCTACGCTTGTTTATGCACACTTTCAGCCAGGAGCAGGGATTCGGCGCTTCCTAAATTCGTGGTCACAGCGGCTTGTCAGAACAGGCTGCTGGGGAGAACCGGACGGACAGCCCCCGCCCCCCCACTGCGTTCCGGCGGCAGCGTGTCTGTGTGCGTGTGCGTGCGCATGCGCACTCATCTCTCCCGAGAGCATCCGCCTCCGGCCGTGAGACTGGCAGTCCGGGAGGACCCCAGCCTGCTGCCCTTGTTACCTTGAATATCAGCGCGAGGTGGTTGGAGTGCTTCTCCGCGTTCCACGGGGGCTTGGCGCAGGCCATCTCTATGATGGCGCAGCCGACGCTCCACACGTCGCAGCTCCGCCCGTACTGCTGGCCTCGCAGCACCTGGGGAAAGCGGGTGTCAGCGGGGGAAGGGGCCCCTGGGAAAGTGGGACGCCGCTCTGCAGCCCGAAGATGCGACCGGCGATGCACAGGCTTCCCGGTGCCTCGTGTGCTTCCTGGATGAGCTTAACCCCCACGTGGCACAAAAGTGTCTCAGAGAATGTGAGGTGCTGCAAAGTCACGGGAACCCAGAGTTTCGAAGCTGCCCCAGTGCGCACAGCCGGCGACGGGGCAGGAGGAAACCAGGGAACCGCTGCGCGAGGCTGCGGGGAGCTCAGAGCGGTGACGTCTGAACCGCTCCCTTCCCCGGCAAGGCCCCTGCTGTGTGTGTTGTGGGGTCGCCGCAACACGAGCACAGCCCACGACCCGGCGACTCTGTTAACCCGAAGACAGCCTGCGCGCTCCCCCACCAAGTCCGTTGTTAAGGGTTGTGTTAAGACAAAGGGGGAAAGCAGGGTGCACTGGACAGCAATGCCAGTGACCCGGGCGTGACAGTCACCCAACTCCCGTCACACACACAGCTGCTCCTCACCTCAGGTGCCATGAAGGCGATCGTCCCCAACAGCTGCCCCTGGAACTCCCCCGCGCCAGTCCCCTTCGAGGCCAGCCTGGCCGCAGCCCCGAAATCCGCGATCCTCAGTCTCTGACCTGTGCTGTCGATCAGCAAATTGGCACCTGCCAGCAAACACAAAGGACAGATCACACACTGGGCGAAGTGCCGGAAGACAGAAGCGGACCGCGTGCCAGAGGTTCGGAGAATTTACTCCCTCTCGAGCCCCTGCGTGGCTGCTGCAGGCGCCCGGGGCTCTGTGGTGCAAAGTGAAGGCAACCCAGAGCCTCAGAGGGAAGGCCCGGCCAAGTGTCCAGGCGTGAGGAGACAAAGGCAGAGACTTAGGGAAATGCTGAGTGAGTGTAAAAATCCTTTGACAGTGATTCCCAGCAAAAACCTTGCTCTAGAATTCAAATTTTAGTGTAGTTTACACTAAGAAAAAGTTATGTTGAAACATACTGACACAGACCAAGTCCAATTACTGTAATTTCACAATTACAGCTTAATAAGAAATTAATATTTCTTAAAAAGATTTTATTTAGTTTTTAGAGAGAGGGGAAGGGAGGGACAAAGAGTGGGAGAGAAACACCATTATGAGAGAGAAACACTAACTAGTGGCTTCCCGTAGGCGCCCCAACCCGGGATTGGGACCACCGCCCAGCCATGTGCCCTGACCGGGAATCGAACCAGCGACCTTCAGCTTTGTGGTACAACACTCAACCCACTGAGCTACACTGCTCAGGCAAAAAAATAATTAACATTATTAAATTATTTGACCATATTATGTCAGATACTAGATAAAGACACTCGTGCCAGAAAATCAAAGCTGCTACCTATGGAGACTTCTGGCCAAGATGGAGGCGTCGGCGGAAACATTTCGCTTCCTCGCACAACCACAAGGACAACCGCCAATTCAAAACCAGTAAATAACCAGAACTGCCAGAAAGTCGAACCGCATGGAACTCTGACAACCCAGGAGTCAAAGAAACATTCATCCAGACCAGGAGGAGGGGTGGAGACAGGCAGCCGGGTGGGCAGACAGGACCTGCAGCAAGGCGGCAGCTGGTGGGGGCAAGGCGGGGCGGGCAGGCCAGGGAACTAACGACTCAAACCTCTGGCCGTAAAACACTGTGGGCTGCGAAGGTGGGAGAGACTCCCAGTCTCACAGGAGAGGTCAGTTCGAAAGAGGGCCTAGAGCAGAGCAAGTGAGAACTGTTCCCTCTCTGACCCCTCCCCACAGAGAGCGCCACAACGCAGCCCAGCCCCGGTGAACACCTAAGGCTGCGCCCCTTACAACATAACAGGTGTACCAAAGAAATATGGCCCAAATGAAAGAACAGATCAAAACTACAGAAAACGAGCTAAGCGACGAGGAGATGGCCAACCCACCAGATGCAGAGTTCAAAACACTGGTAATCAGGATGCTCACAGAAATGGTTGAATATGGTCACAAAATAGAGGAAAAAGTGAAGGCTATGCTAGGTGAAATAAAGAAAAATATACAGGGAGCCAACAGTAAAGGGAAGGAAACCAGGACTCCAATCAGTAGTTTGGAACAAAAGGAAGAAATAAACATCCAACCAGAACAGAATGAAGAAACAAAAATTCAAAAAAAATGAGGAGAGGCTTAGGAACCTCCACAACACCTTTAAACGTTCCAACAGCTGAATCATAGGGATGCCAGAAGGAGAAGAGGAAGAGCAAGAAATTGAAGTCTTATTTGAAAAAATAATGAAGGAGAACTTCTCCAATCTGGCAAAGGAAATAGACTTCCAGGAAGTCCAGGAAGCTCAGAGAGTCCTAGAGAAGTTGGGCCCAAGGAGGAACACACCAAGGCACATCATAATTATGTTACCCAAGATTAAAGAGAAGGAGAGAATCTTAAAAGCAGCAAGAGAAAAGGAGACAGTTACTTACAAAGGAGTTCCCATTAAGACTGTCAGCTGATTTCTCAAGAGAAACCTTAAAGGCAAGAAGGGGCTGGAAAGAAGTATTCCAAGTCATGAAAGGCAAGGACCTACATCCAAGATTGCTCTATCCAGCAAAGCTACCATTTAGAATGGAAGGGCAGATAAAGTGCTTCCCAGATAAGGTCAAGTTAAAGGAGTTCACCATCACCCATTATATGAAATGTTAAAGGGACTTATCTAAGACAAACAAGATCAAAACTGTGAACAGTAAAATGACAACAAACTCATAATTATCAACAACTGAACCTCAAAAATAAAAACAGAAAGTAAGCAAACAACTAGAACAGGAAGAGAATCACAGAAATGGAGATCACATGGAGGGTTATCAGAGGGGAGAGGGAGGGGAGAATGAGAGGAAAAGGCACAGGGAATAAGAAGCATAACTGGTATGAACAAAACAGACAGGAGGAGGTTGACAATAGTATAGCAAGTAGAGAAGCCAAAGAACTTGTATGTATGACCCACGGACATGAACCAAGGGGGGTGATGCTGGACAGTAGGGGGTGCAGAGCAGAGGGGGGATAAAGGGGAGAACAAACTTGGGACAACAGTAATAGCATAATCAATAAAATATACTTAAAAAAAAGTACAAATTGGTAGGTACAAAATATACAGGGAGATTAAGAATAGTATAGGAAATGGAGAAGCCAAAGAGCTTATATGTACAACCCGTGGACATGAACTAAGGGGGGGAATGCTGGAGGGATTGGGGATACCAGACAGAGGGTGGCAAAGGGGAAAAATTTAGGACAACTGTAATAGCAAAATTAATAAAATACAAAATTTTAAAAAAGATTAAAAAAAATGAAAGCCACTATTAATCAGACTGTAAAAGATTTGAAAGGATTTTCCTTAAAAGTTTATAATACCACAATTATTCTAACTGAAACTGGGAACAGGACCTTTGGGGAGGAAGTACATTCTGAGATCAAGGCCAGGACTTGGAGACTCGGAGTCCCACACTGGGTCTGCCAGCCAGCACATGGCAGTGAGAAGGCAGAAAAGTCCCCGCCTCCCTGAGGAAGTGGTGTTATGTGACCCCAAAGGTTCCTTCAGTTCTAACTGTTCTAGTGAGTCCCTCCAGAGAAACTACCCTCTAGTTGATTTCAAGAGAGAAACTATCAACAAAGATGCAAGTTTCAGAATTACATTCATCTTCTACTTACTGCTGATAAATAGTAATTAAAAGAATTTCTACCTTTGCCCTGGCTGGTGTGGCCCAGTGGACTAAGTGCCAGCCTGCAAGCCACAGGGTTGCTGGTTCAATTCCCAGTCAGGGCACATGCCTTCGTTGCAGGCCAGGTTCTCAGTGGGGGTTGTACGAGAGGCAACCAATCAATGTTTCTCTCCCTCTTTCTTCCTCCTTTCCCCTCTCTCTAAAGATGAATAAATAAAATCTTAAAAAAAAAAGAACTCCTACCTTTGACATCTCTGTGAATGATCTGGTTTTCATGGAGATATGAAAGGCCACGGAGTAACTGTTCAGTATAATTAATAACTACTGATTCCTTGAAGGCTCCATATTTACTGAGCAAATGAGCCACGGACCCCCCTGCAAGGCAAACATAAAATAGGAATAATTATCATAAACTTAAGCTAGAATTAAAATTATTTATTACACTTTAATAACATAAGGTTGTATTTATGAGCGCACATCCACACCCGCATTTGAAATGTTCGTTTATACTCTGCGTCCGGAAGTAAAGCTGAATTAAAACTAACCCATGTAAGTAATCCCAAAACCCATCACTTAGGGGACTTGCATGGAAGCCCCATGAACTAGTTTTTCAGAAGGTCAAGGTTTCAGAAAGCTTCAAAAGTCAACAATTTTGCATGGAACTCTTTCTTAAATGCACAGTTCCCCCGTCTTTGTGACTGAGATACACACAGTGCCTGTGTTGATGCCGTAAGTAAACGGTGCTAACCTGTTAGCTGGCAGAGGGGAGAGCAGGCAGAGCCGCAGACCCAGTGGAGGTTTGGTAGCCAACTGCTTACCAGCCGTGACCTCAACGAGCCTCAGTAAAAAGTGTTCATACTCCACAGAACCACTGACCCAGCCACAACCCTCCCCGAGAATGCACTAAGGAACGGGTGGTGGAGGCGGAGGCGGAGGTGGAGGTGGGGACGCTGGGCCCGCCCCTGCCTCGGGCCCACCATGCTACAAGCAGGTACGGAGCAACTGCTGCTGAGGGCTACTGAAGACAAGCCGAACAGCATTTCCACCCCGATGTGGGGGCTGTTCCACACGTGGGCAATGTGGCCCAGCCCCCACTCGGAAAAGCCAGTGGGGAGCGAGGTTGGCAGGCAGGACCCACGCCCATGGACAGGTTCTCCCGTGGGGAATCAGGCCTGCATTGTACCTGGGCTGCTACGAGACTTGCTCTTGCTAAAACTCCCTCACCCTGAACTGAGGCAGCAAATGTTTACTGAGTATCTTTATCTTCCTAAAATCTGAGCTAGACCTTCCAGGTATGGAGCACAACCGGGGTGACCATTTCTCCTTTACATTGCAAATATCCTTCTTTGATGTATTCAGTGACACCCTCTCCTTTGTCTGCAAAAGATAACCACCCAAAACAAACCTATGCACAGTAAAGGAGGACCATCTTTGATGTAAGGGGCCTAGAAAAACAATAAAAGCCTGTCAAGATAAGGGTCGGGGCGCTTTCCTCTTGAGAGAGTGGCCGCGCTGTCCCTTTTCCTCCACAGGACTCGGTGGTCCGTGTGTATTTGTGTACTGCTGCCACGACCCAGGATCCCGCAGGCTGGGATCCGCGTCACCCCACGGATGCAGAGAAGCCGCATGGAAACAAGGAGGAAGGGCAGAGACAGGTCTGAGCAGGACCCACGCAACAAGCGTGGTGACTCCCAAGTGGGAGAGGTGCCACAGCCTGGTGGTCTCCCCGAGGGGCGCTGCACCAGGAGGACGACCCCTACCCATGCCCACATGAAGGGAAACTGCTGGTGGGACCCCAGAAGTCCCAGGAAGGGGCATTTACCTGCACAGGAGACCCTGAAGCACCTGCCCCGGGGACTAGAGGACTGTGTCACTGGGCCCCAGGAGACACCTTCTACCTAGGACCACTTGTACAGGACCGGGAGGTGTGGCTGATCTACCGCACACACGGAAGAGATACAGAGAGAGGCAAAACGAGGAGACGGAGGAGCATCTTCCCGATGAAAACCCACAAAGCCCAAGAGAAAGAGCCCCGTGAAACAGAGGCGAGCAGCCTGCCAGGCAGCAAACTGGAAAGGCCAGTTAGAAAGGCGCTGGGGACCTGGGGAAGGAGGGCCGCACCAGTCAGCACCGAGTGGCGGTGAGACTGCCCCGCAGGGAGTCAGCAGCAGGTGAGGGGACGCAGAGGAGCCGGTCAGTGACCTGCAAGACACAGGCGTGGACAGCACTGCATCTGAGCAGCAAGAGGAGCAAGACTTTTAACACAGGCAGTCGAAGGGACGTCGGGACGACATCGAGCATTCCAGCAGTAACATCACTGGGGCGCCAGAAGGAGAGGAGAAAAGGGACAGAAAATCTGTTTGAAGAAATAATGACTAAACGCTACCCCACCCTGTTAAAGGGGACAGACGGCCAAGTCCAGGGAGCACACAGTCCCAACCAAGATGGACCCAAAGAGGCCCAACCAAGACGCATCCTCACTAAAATGAAGAGAGAATCTTAAAAGCAGCTGGTTTTGTACACGGCAACACCTGTAAGGCTGTCAGCCGCAGGACGGGCTGGGGCGGGCGGGCGGCACAATACATTCAAAGTGATGAACAGGAAAAGCCTGCACCCAGAACACCTGACCTGGCGCGGCTCTTATTCAGACATGGAGAGAGAGAGTCTCTCAGATAAGCAGCAGCCCAGGCAGGTCGTCGCCACGGAGCTGCACAAACGCCCAGAGGGCTTCGGTCAGCAGGACAGGAAAGGCCAAAGTGAACAGAAGGAAGTGCGGGGAAAAAAGCTCACTGGTAAAGGCCAGCACTTAGTAGAACTAGTGGACCAGCCGACGGTAAGGCTGGTGGGAAGGTTACAGGACAAAAGCAGAAAAACCACGGGCGAGTAGATAAGACCACGTAGAAAAAGACTCAACCACATAAAACGCTGAGCTTTTAGAATGCGTTCCGACCTCAGCGACCACGGAGTTAAAAGGCCGCTGTACGCGCTCCCAGCAATCAAAACCGGAACCTCTGACAGACACGCAACAGGGAGAAGGGAACCCACGACACTGACAGAGGTCATCCACGCGCTGGATGAGAGCTGGAGGGAAGCTCAGAAGACCACAACCACCACCAGAAAACAATTAATGAGATGGCGGTCAATACATCCAATCAACAATCAATTTAAATTTAAATGGATTAAATGCTCCGGTCAAAAGGCATAGTGTGGCTGAACAGATAAAAAAAACAAAACCCAAAAAAACAAACGAGCCACCTGCAGGCTGCCCATGGACAAGCACTTCCGGTGCAAGGTCAGGCAGGCTGAGAGTGAAGGGCGGAAAAGGCAGCTCGTGCAGCAAGTGGGAGCGGACAGCACGCCGGAGCAACAACACTCTACCAGGCAGAGCGGATGCTAAGTCGAAGACCACAAGGAGGGACCAAGGAGGGTACCACGCGATGGTGCAGGACCCACCTAAAAGGGACGGGAGGACCGGTGGTAAGTGTCTGCGAGCGCACACAGGAGCGCCCCCACGCACAACGCAGGTACTAACGGACGCAAGGCAAGACGGACAGCGGAGCGGTCACAGACGGCCCCCGCCGGCGCCCGAGGGGGTCGGAGCACGCTCTCGCATCCCAGAAGGTTGTGGGGTCACTCCCAGGTCGGGGCGCACACACAGTGCTCAACGTCACTCATCAGAGAGACGCAAATCTGAGCCACAGTGAGCTGTCCCCTCACACCCGTCGGAAAGGACGTCATCAACAGATCCACAAACAACAAGGGCTGGTGAGGACGCGGAGGAAGGGGGACCTTCCCGCACTGCTGGTGGGAATGCAGACTGGTGCAGCCACTGTGGAGAGCAGTACGGAGATACCTCAAAAAAATTAAAATACAACTACGTACGACCCAGCAGTTCCTCTCCTGGGTACTTCTGTGAAGAAAGAGAAGGCTGCGATTTGAACAGATGTGCGTGCACCCCTACGTTCACCGCTGCGCCATTCACAGTCCGTAAGAAGTGGAAGCAACCTAGGCATCCAGTGGCAGAAGAGTGGGTAAAAGAGGAGGAACACTACCCAGTCACTAAAAAAGATGAAACCGTGCCATTTGTGAGAACCGGGATGGACCTAGAGGGCGCTGTGCTCAGTGACATGAGTCAGGGAGACGGACCTTGCGATCTCCCGCACTCGGCAGCTAGGGACACGCAAACGACCGACCGAGTGAGGCGGGGGCAGAGACAGGCTCCCAGACGGGGACGCCGTCAGGGCAGAGGGCGCCGGGAGGCTGTGGGGAAAGCTGGGGGCGGCGAGAGGCATGAACCCCCGATGGCAGAGGTAAGTCGGCCGCAGGGACGCAACGCGTAGGACAGTGCCAGGAGTCCACGATGTCCCCCCGACTCTGGTGGCAGGTGGTCACAGACTTAGCGTGCTGCCCTCTCCCCCCCCCCACCGTCAGTTGTGCATGTGCGGGACCACTGTGTCTTGTGCCTGTGCGCTCACTGCGTCTCCACCAGAAAGGACTGGTGTGCAAGCCGACACTCGCCCGCCCTTCAAACACAGAACGCCGTGCCGACTTCTTTGATGGACACAGCAGACAAGGTTGACTTCGCGCTCCCGTGCCAGCTGCCTAAGATAAACTTTCGAGTCCTCCCTCAATCAGTTTTAAAACATTTCTTGTACCTGCCCAATTAATTGAGGCCACCTGGAAAAATATGGACCTTAAACCTAGAGGTTAAAAAAGCTGATTCCTATAAAACAGTGCTACACAATCATTTTAAAAGAAACACTGAGGGGGGAAAAGGCAGAAAACTGTACTTGAACAACAATAAAAATACAAAAACAAGGAAAAAAGAAACACTGAAAAAGTTTAAGAGGTAGAAGTGACGGGCATCTTGTGTCTCGGCAAAGGACATGTTTACAGTTCATCCCACTGCATCAGGGACGGCTTGCTTTCAGAGACTCAGACTGTTTAATAAAAAAGTGAGTGTTCAGTAAAACATTTCCCCTAAACGCCAAGCAGAACGCTACGCCCGCACGCTGCAGCATCTCTGCAGCTCTGAAGGCGCCCACCTGCCATCCACTCGATGAAGAGGTTGTAGTTGCTCTTCTCGCAGGTCGCCCCCAGCATCCTGATGACGTTGGGGTGGCTCAGGTGGCTCATCATCCTTATCTCCTCCCTCAGCGCCTCCACCACCTCCTCTTGCTCCGACGTCGTGTTTCTGATGTACGTCACCTGTGCCGAGAAACCCCACGCTTACAGAGCCTGGCAGGGCGACGCGTTTCCGGTTACTGTTCCCACTAATGATCTGACCCGGATCGGACAGATCCACGCGAGCTGCTCTGTTAATAGCCGATGGCGTTTATGCTCGTGGGTGTGACGTAGACACTTTACAGAAAACCTGGTTCAATTCTTTTAAAGAGTAAGAATCTCGCTTTAGAGCCAGTGAAATAATCAGGAAAATGACCAAAACAAAGACGAAAGAGGCCTGGTCAACCCTCCAAAATTGTCTGAGGACAAAGTGAAAAGTGGGGAAAGCTCAGTCCTGGAGGAAGGGCCAGCACGACACAGATGTGACAGCTTGCTCGTGTCCCTGGCTCGGTGAGTGCCCGCACTCTAAGAGGCGAACCGCAGAACTCCCAAGAGGACGTGTGCCGGTCCCCTCGCTGAGGGAGGAGGAAAGCCCAGCTCTACCGGGAATAAGACACAGACGAAGCCCCAGACAGCCTGCACTTGGAGCTGCACCTGACAACCACACTCTCACTTCCAGAGTCCGTGAGGCTTTGGCACAATCCCCGCTGACACTGCAGCCCAAACGCACAGGCCGCTCACTCTCCGGCTCACGGTCCCAGTCGCTTCCGTCCGCACTGCACACATACCTGTTTAACAGCCATTAGGGTGCCGGTCCCCACATCCTGGGCCTGGTAACAAGAAGAAAAGGCCCCCAGGCCTATCTGCTGGCCTTTCAACCACTCCACGTCTTCTCGGTAGGGGAGCTTCGCCGTGGTGTGGCCCGGCAGGGTCTCTGGCGTCTGCACAGTAAACGAGAGCACCTTTTTACCGTCATGTTAGAAGTGAGAGGCTGTGGGATTAGCCTGGCCTAATACTGTGCTTGTTCAGTCTGGCTTCCCAAGACACCCAGGGACCGTGCTAGTGACCAACGTCCAGTGCAGAGGGGACCACCACGGCGAGTCCCAACCAGAAACACCTCTGAAATAGGCAGGAGCGTTTCTGTTCGAACAGCAACACAAACACTAATTAATTCTACGTGAAAAACCCACTTGCTAATGACGAGCCCGTTAAAGCAACGCTCCTGCGCGGAACGCACTATGGCCCGTACTCACGTCCTGCTGGATGATGATGACGTCCTCCCCGGCCCCCACCTGCAGCTGCGGCACGGTGGGGAGGGCGTCCTGAGACGCCGACATGGCCATGGCCATGGCCAGAGCCTCCTCCTCCTCGGCCTCCAGCTTTTCCTTGCACTTCTGGTTGTGGGTCATGTCGTCTTTGTAGGTGTCGTCGCTTTCGTCCTTTTCAGGGGAGAGGACGGCCACTTCTGACCTGAAAGTGACTGTGGAGCCACTCGAGGGCAAGGACGCCTCCAGGAGGTCCTCGATGCTGGAGTGGAGCTCCACACCGCCATCTAACCTGCCCTTGTCCTCCACGGGGGTGAACACCGTCTTGTCGCTGGGGATGACAGCATGACCGCCGCTGCCGAAGCTGTCGTCGCACCTGCACGGGCCGTCCAGGTCAAGGGTCAGGCTGTGCTGGGTGGCGTGGCCCTGTTTGCCAGAAGCACCTGGGGGCGGCCGAGCTGGCTTTGGCCTGTGGACGGTGCTGGAGGGCAGAGGCCCACACTGAGTGAAGATCGGGGAGAGCCTGTCCGAGTCTTTGTTTTCAGAGCAGGTCCTCTGGAACTGCAGGGAAAACTTGCGCTGCGTCTGGGGGGATGCAGAAGGAACTTTGCAGGGAGCGAACCCCTGAGGTCTGGGCCTGGAGCTGTCAGGCACGGCCGGGGCGGAGGAAGACGGGGCTGACTGGGCTGGGGGTGCGAACGGGGAGTGAAGAGAGATGGGGGACGAGTTCAGACACTGGCTGTGGGGTCTGCCCTTGGTCTGCACTGCGGGCTTTGGCTGCTCTGTCGTTGCCGAGCCTGGAAGCCCCACGGAAAGGCCGGTCAGCCTGTCAGAAATGTCCTCTGAGCTGGCGCTCAGCCTCGCAGCCCGCAGCCCCTTCCCAGTTCTCCCTGTGGGGTCCGTGCGCTCAGCGGAGCTGTGCTCTGCGGCTCCCGGGGGGCTGTCGTGGCCCGACGTTCGCAGGAAGCTGCCCTGTCGACCGTCCAAAGAATCCTCACCACCCAGCTGCAGGGCCTCGGCAATGTCCACCTCCTCCGCAATGGCCATCAGCCGGCGGCGCATCCTGGCGAAGTGGGTGGAGCTGGACACACTCAGCATCTCCAGCAGCTTGGAGAACACACGGGGCACGGCGGTGACCATTCTCGCGGCACTCAGGTAGACCCTCCGGGAGAGCTTGCCCACCATGGAGTGGGGGTTATCGATGGACTGCAAGGCGAAGCTCAGGAGTGACAGAAGCTTCTTGTAGCTGCGAGGAAGACACACCCGATTACCACACAAAGTACAATTACTGCAGAACACAGATGGAAGGAAGATGGGGGTACATTTAAAAAAAATCGAAGTAGCCCTGGCTGGTGTAGCTCAGTGGACTGAGTGCAGGCCTGTGAACCAAAGGGTCGCCAGTTCAATTCCCAGTCAGGGCACAAGCCTAGGTTGCGGGCCAGGTCCCCAACTGGGGACACGTGAGGGGCAACCACACATCGATGTTTCTCTCCCTCTCTTTCTCCTTCCCCTTCCCTTCTCTCTAAATAAATAAATGAAATACTTTAAAAAAACCGAAGTAACTAGCCTAGACTTCAGGTCTTTGTGTGAGTCCAGCGCCAGCAGCCGCATGCACACTCTGCGGTCTTTGCGTCCCTCACGAACCCAGAACGTATGGTGCACGGGGCTGGGGCGCGCAGTGGGGCAGGGAGCCGATGAAAACATGCTGCGGAAGGAAACTCACCTGACTTCAACAGGCTCAGCTTGGGGAACATCAGAACTGACGATGTGGGGGTAAAACTCAGCAGGAAACTCCAGCAGCAGTCTGTCGATCAGGCAGAGGCGGCCCAGGAGCTCTGGCCAGTTGTTTGACTCAGTTGGGTTCCCAAGAATACAATTCACGACAAAATCAACACCCCCGATGCCGATGGACCCTACGGGAGGAGGCTAACAGTGAACGACTGGACGGAGCGATGTCAAAGTCTCACACAAAACACGGTCAAGTGGCACGAGGCCAACTCCAGCACTCGGCACTGTGTTAGCGTAAGAACTTCTCTCTTAGGTTCACGTTCCATTTCTGACGCCAGCTGATGGAGTCAGTTTACAAAATCACCTTGAATCCCACAACTGTGGTATCAGAGGTTACGGGATTGGACAGTCTGCTAAGGAAAACGATAAATCACGCCATGTCAATTTTAAGTAAAAAGTTATTACCAGCTTTGAGTATTTCTCTGCCAACCGCCAACTCCCCCGCTTGGCCCTTGCAGAGCTCCAGCAGCGTCGAGATGGACAGTTGGCTGGTGCGGCTGCAAAGGAAAGGACGTGGCGTCAGACTCGGCGCTGGACAGGCGCACACTGACGGGGCGGTGAGGTGGTGTCTGGCACGGCAGGGGGCGGAAACGTTCCCAAGACCACCTGCTCTTCTACCACCGAAGCTGCATTTGCGGCGTCGCTATAAATGACCATGTTCATTAGTGGGTCTAACTTCCTGAATTCCACCTTACCCTGTACGGTGAGCACAGAAGCTTCACTCCTGGCTCTCAGACAGCAAGTACTGATTTCAGTGTCAAACCGGGTAAGAGAAAAGCATATCTTGCTTATTTTCATTAGCGTATTTTGTTAAAATAAAAAAGATTCAAGACATTTTGGTTTCTGAGTTTTCACTAGACTCTCTTGAAATGAAAATAAAACCTTCCCAATCCAACCCTTCATATTCTCTTACACAGGAGAATGAGTTCCAAATACAAAAATCTCTTTACAGTATTCCTACGGCATTCATCGAAGCGACCCAGTGAGCACCCTGAGTTTGAAGTTTCAAAAAGCAGACAACAAAACATGCCACAAAAGCACTGACGGTCTCTGAAACTCCTCGCTCTAGTACTGGAAGTGCCGTCGGCTTTCTGTGCGTCTGACAAACCATTAACCCGCCTCACGGTTCCCAGGGGTCACAGTGTTCTCTCTGAGCCACGAGAAAGCCTCTGGCACTTCCAGCCTGTGGGCTCGTGCACCAGGGCAGCCGAAGGCAGGCCACGCCAGCCGGGCGACGGGCTGAAGCTGGGCACCGGGTGCTGAGCCCTGCACACACCACGCCACGTGACTGAGGGGGACGCGGCACCCAAAGCAGGGGCGGCCTGGGACCCCCAGTGCTTTTCACGGCTGAGGCCTGGTGAGGCCCGTTTGCATGGCTGTGCTTGCTCAGCGACAAGGGACCCTCCCGCCCGTGGGGTGGGAGGGAAGAAGCAAAGAGCCAGGTGTCTGAGGGAGGCGTAGCTGTGCTGTTGTTCCTGTCCCCAGACCTCGCACCCCCCTCCAATCTTTACCTTCTAATGAGGGTCACTCTGGTCCCTTGTCCATGTTTAAGGAGAGTGCAGGGGTGCATGGAGTAGGGGGGGGGTTGTTATTTGACATAAATTCTCATAATTAGAGTGAAATTTCATTACAGGAAAATAGTGACATAGTTTCTTCTCTGGGACGGGTCCCGATGACCAGGCAATCAGGTAGAAATGTCCCATTGGACCCTGCCCTGTGTCACCCAGGCTCTGAAGGGGAATGACACCTGACAGTCCTGCACGCCAGCGCCTATCAGCTGCCTTAAGACAAGGCCATCATTGGACGCGGAAGGGCTCCTGCACAGAGGGCTGGGGGCGGGTCCTGGCCTCATCCTCCCCAGTCCTGGGGCCTCGCTGAACAAACACGCACCAGCACGCACAAGGCCTCGCCCGCTCCGACCAGGGGCGTGAGGCAGCCCAGCCGTGGGCCTCACCTGTTGGAGTCCGCGCACTTGACCAGGATGGTGTCCACCACGGGCCGCAGAAGCCGCTGCAGTCTGAGTCTCTCCGCCAGGCTGTGGCACGGCGTGTACACGAGCATGGCCCGCAGCGTTTTCTGGGGGCGACACCGGGGCTCGGGTCAGCCGCCCAGGGGGGTCCGAGGGGCAGAGCCGCCCAGGGGGGTCCGAGGGGCGGAGCGAGTGACAGGGAGACAGTGTGGCCCGTAAACAACGCGAGACTCCATGATGCAAGTGCGTGACTGGACAGACGGACAGACAGACAGGGTAGGAAGGAACTCTGAACTCTTCCTGCGGTTGTTTATAGTTTGAATTAGTTGCAAAATGGAAAGTTAAAAAAAGTTATTTTAGAAAGCAAACGAGGGCAGGAGCCAACCTGATAGAGCCCTCAGTGGCCAAAGCCGGGCTGGCGGAGCAGCAGAGTGCACGGTGGGGGCAGGGGCAGGGACAGGGGGGCTGCTGGGGCGGCCGGGACAGGCGCAGGTGGACGGGACACTGCACCGTGGCGCCGCTAGCGCCCGACCTTCCTGAGTGGGCCGGCGCAGGGTGACCGCATGGGAGACTGCATTTTGTATGCGATGCGTTCGAAACCGCTGGAGGGACGAGTGGTGATGCCGAGAGAACTCTCAAAGGGTTCAGCAAAAGTCACGCAGGGGAGGGAGCAGGAGGGGGCGGAGTTCTAAGGCCAGGGGCCCTCTCTGCCGCCACCTGCTGGACACGATGGGGCTATGGGGCGGCGGACTGAGGCGAGGTTCGGAGTCCCCGAACTCGGGGGCTCACAGACGACTGGGGAAGCCCCTGAACTTAGGAAGAGACAACCAGACTGCAGTCAGTCTGTGGAGCGTCCGGGCCCCCCCCCAGGGCCGCGTGGGAGAACAGACCATGGGGAGACAGACTCGGAGAGTGGTGCGCCTGCCCCGGGGTTCCCAGTGCGCACCACCTCACTGAAGGTCTGCCGGGGAACAGACCCGACCCCCTATGCACGCAGTGCTCACCGACTCGGAGTGCATACTGAGCCCTGTCCTCACCACTGCACCACCCCCCACCCCCACCCCGTGCCACAGGAAACGCTGCCATGGCCCCAGAGCCACTCGCAGCTTCGGAGCCAGGCAGAGTCCCGGCGGTGGTCAAGGGACGGCTGTAGGCAGCAGCCATTCGGCGTCCTTACACTGTGCTCGATGTTGGGGTCGGGGGTTTCCATTTCAAACCCAAGCAGAAAACGCTTCCGTCATTTTACAGGTGAGAAAGCGTGAGTGTCAGAGTCCTGAGGTCACACTGCCAGCCGACGGGAGACCCAGACCTTGAGTAAAGATCTCTGTGCCCTGGACCGTGTGTGCTCCTGGTCGTCCCGCCCCCTCGAGAAAGACCACTTCTAACAGGTGATGCTGAAGAAGCAACTCAGCAGTGATCTGCCGCGTGAGAGCACTCCCAACTTTCCACACAAGAACGGTTACTGAGAATCAGCTCTCCTTGACGTCTACTAACAGCAAATTAAAAAGAAGTCAGAGTAACTGATGGCTTTCTCTCGCCCGATCAAGTGCTTCAATTTGGTCACGTGTGAGGGAACCGTGAAGAAGGGAACAACGAACCTTTGCCGCAGTACACAGCAAACTGGGGCGGAGCACAGTAAGTGAAATCCAACGGATGAAGAGATTAAATGGGAAATTGAAATTTCCTGGGATTATGAAATGAAAACAAAATTGGGCTTTTCCAAAATTAAACTAGGTGACGTTTTCCTAGATCTCAGCAATGCTAAGCAACGACCCATCAGAAAGCCCAGCCAACCGCCCCGCAACTCTGTGGTTATGGAGTGAAGCTACTTACTAAAGCCGCAACGTACACTTTGTACACGGGGTCCGCACACACCATGGACAGGACGCTGCAGCAGGCCCCCACCACGTCCGCCGGGGCGCTGGGTGCGGGGGGCCCCGGGGCGGCTCCAGCACTCGGGCTGCCCCCGCCCCCGGAGTGCCCGGTGCTCTCCCCGTGGGCCAGCAGCAGCGCCCCGCTGACGTCGTGGGAGAGGCGCCTGAGAGCCATCTCCCGGATGCTCCAGTTTCTGGAGAACAGGCAGCCGACGAGTTCCATCCCAAACACCTGCAACCAAACACACAGGGAGCTCAACGTGCAGAAAAGGAGCAAACCTGAAGAGCTTGAATTCAGCCTGAATTTCTGCTACCGAAGGAAAACTGGGCATGTTTAAGCCTTCGCTGCACTGCACGGTCTCGAGTACGTCCAGCCTCTTCCACATCACGAGCAGGAATGTACACTCAGGTTTAGCTGGTCGTCATCAACAGTCTGTAACACTCACTAGTTCAGGTAAAATGAGAGTGAACTGCAGGGATGGGATGGACAGACACACATGAGCAGACTTATTTCTGTGCTTCATGCTCACTGCAAGACAAAACACGTCCCCAGAGACCCCAGCCTCGTGTTCGCCGTCAGGCAGCTCACAGGGAGAACGCCCAGGCAAGATTAAGAAGTGCCAAACCGAGAATGGCCCGGACACAGGGCCCCGCTCCCAGGGAGCAGTGGTCAGCAGAGCTTTTACTTGGGCTTTGTCTCATACGAAAGGGCTGAAGAACTAGCCAAGACAGGTGGGACTGTAGCTAACAAAGTGGAAAGATCAAGACAAAGAAAGGAGAAAGTGCTTGGGCTCCAGTCAGCTACGGCTGCCACGGCTGCGCTCCACCTGTGGCTGCTGGGCACGGGCCCGCGGCCGTCACCCCAGGCCTGCAAAGCCGCACGGCCCAACAGGAAGGACGGCATGCGGGCTGGACCCTGCGGGCCGCTTCGCTAATACCTGAGACAGCTTACCCGAAGCATTGCTAAGCACAAGAGATGAGGAAAAGGTTTCGGGAAAACACATCATGGCCTTTGCACGTGTGTGTGTGACAGGAAGGGACGGTGGAGAATGAACCCCCAGCACACAAAGCACCTGGCCTGTGCCGGTGCTGGCAGGCAGCAGCTGCTCTCTGGGGCTCAGCGCTGGCTGACAACACTAGGAGTGCACAGCCCGGCGCAACCTGAAGCGTGAGCCAAGCACACGAGGCCACAGCCCTGCAGCACCGGCCTCCGGCATCTTGGGGTCGACCTGGGAGTCCTCTGGGGGGGCCCGTCAAGGGTGGGGAGGCCTATGCCAAAGGCCACTAATGAACTAGGTAAAAAAGGGTAAGTTTTTAAGTTCACAAACTGTACTAGATTCGTCACAGGTGCTAATGTGTTGTGAAAAGAGGAGTTCGAGCTGCAGGACAAAACGGACGAGGCGGCCGACCCCAGGGGCCCACAGCCGCGAGTGTTGCTGTGCCCACTCGCGGCCACGAGGGCACGAGACGGGTGTGACTGGCCGTCAACAAAACCACACTGCCCGGTGCCCCTGAGGACACCATCTGGTCTGGATCCTATTTACCACGCGTCGCACTGAACGGCCCAGCCCCCGAAATGCCAGTTTACTGAGGACAAAAGCACCAACCAGAAGAGGAGGTAAAGGAGTGGAAACGTCCTTAGAACAGGCAATGCCTGCCTCAGGTCAGGTGAACACCACGTCTTTGCTCCTGGTCTCGAACTCAGCACCACACGGGCCACAAGGACACGGGAGGGAGAGGCTGCGTCCGCACGGCCACAGACGAGGAAATCGGCCAGCTCTCTGCGGGGCAGACATGAAGCCTGGGAGGCAGGTCGGCCCCAAAGCGCCGCGTAAACCAATGGATGGTTTACGTCCATCCATTCAGAGAGAGATGTTTCCGGAGACCATTTGAGTCTTAAGCTCTGTGACAAGCAGCCCAGTATGAACACGGACGGTAAAATTAACGTTTCGATGGCACAGGGTCCCGATGGGAGCCGATGAAAGCACTTTCTCAACGTACAAGCAACAGTCAAATGGCGACATTCACTGGTCTGCAGCCCTTTCTTCGAGGGGAGGAACGAGGTCGCTTACCTGGATCCAGGGCTCAGCCAAGTCCTTGTGCGCTGCAGGGACCTGCTGGGCCCCGTAGTGGGTCAGGTGGAAGCTGCTCTCCTGAGTCCTGCGCTGCGGCCCGGCCAGAGGCTGCGGCTGGGTGCTCGGCGGCAGGGCGGCCCGCAGGGACGACGGGGAGTCCGCAGGGCTGGACAGCTCATGACTGAACGAGAAACCAGCAAGGCGGCTGTCAACACCTGGCAGGGCCGAACAACTCTGGGAGCACACTTTCACTTTTCCCCAAGGCATCCGAGTCGCTCACGCAAAACTGTTACCTGTAGAAATCGTGGGATCTCCACTTGGACCTACAGAGGGGACATATCAGAGGCTCTCTATTTCTCCTACATTCTTCTGCCCCTGGGGAGGAAAAGACAGCGTGTCATGCGTCGGCAGGCAGGGCAGGATGGGGACTCCAAGGACACTGCCACCTGGCATGGCCTGAAAGTGGGTAAGTGGGTGCCCGGGGTGTGCCGATGCCACATCGCTAGCTACGGCATGTGCTGCACCTCCTGTACGCCAACCCCCTCCTCCCGTCCCCCCCCCCCCCCCCCCCCGCTCCCCCAGCTGCCCGTCTCTGTGGTGCTCAGGCCACCCCCGCCTGCGTGCGCCCTCAGGTGCAGGTGGGTCACAGTCACGCCTCAACTCACTGCACTGCTCTGCCCACCACACCTGACCACAAGTCTCCACTAGCTGGCGCAGCTCATTTGACCTGGGCCCTACACTGCTGTCTGCGGTGCAAGCACCTTGCCTCCCCGCGGCGGGCAGCGGCGGGCCGGCAGCTGTTTGTGCGGACACGCCGCTGTAATCAGTAAGGAATGCCCCCCGAACGAACTCTGGGTCCGTGGGTGCACAGCTGAGCCCTGCTTTGGCCCCACTGCACTTCTTTTCTTCTCTCACCCATCTCCTTGAAGGCCAGGTTCAAATCCCAAAGAAGGTCCAGGGGACCCTCGAACAACACAGGGGTCAGGGTGCTGGCACCCCCCCCCCCCGCCACTGTGAAAGCCTGCACAACTGCCGACACCCCAGACCCTGACTAGGAGGAGCTTCTGCCGACCGAGCCGAAGGGCTCCCCTGGCAGGCGGGCAGCACCCAGTCCAGGTTCCGAGTATGATCCACTATGTCCTTGAAGGGAGCAGGGAGTGAGCTGCAGGAGAAGCATGACACACCCACAGCTTGCAGGACTGCCCTGTCTCTGCCCCCACCCCGGCCCCGGGGCGCGCCAGGGCACCTACAGATGGACATGCAGTGGTGGTGCAGCTTGTTCCGGCAGCCGTCCTCACACACGGTCAGGCTCTCCTCGTCCAGCATGCCCAGCAGGCAGATTGGGCACAGCTGCTCCTCCTCGTCCTTCATGCTGCAAGCACGCAGACGACAGCGGTCAGCTCCGTGGCTTCCGAAGGCAAACCACCAGCAGCTCCTCCCTGGCAGCACCTTGCACAAGACTGCCTGGGGGGCGCCTGTGTCTCCCGCAACTGCTCAGCGACTTCCTTCGGAGGCGGCCCGCGTATCTGCAGGTCTGGGGGCACGCTCACCTTTCCTTGCTGTGACTGCAAGCCAGTGTCTGGACCGAGGATTTAGAGGGGGAAGCATCCCCAAATTCTGCTCGTGCCGCTTTGGAACGAACGGACTGCTCTAAGACCTGACTCTGCGCCAGCACACCGCGTGCCACCAGTCCCAAGGGTGTGAGGCTGGCGGGGACCCCAGAGCTCATCGGGCTTGTGCCCCAGATCTGAGCCCATTTCAGATGCCTTGTTGGGTGTGAAAACCGGCCCAACTCTCCTAGAAACAAACCCAGGAGCGCGCTGTGTTTTCAATGCACACAAACCCCCACCCAGACTTCTAGGGCTGTGTCGTGAAGGGGCGAGGACACACTGCAGACGCACGCGTGGAGCGCTCACTGCAGCGTGACTCGGCGTGATGGGAAAGTCAACCAAATGAGCATCAAAAGGTTAAAAAATGGCAGATCCAGACACTATGAAGTCTTTTAAAGGATCAGAAATCTGTAAACAACAACAAAGAAAGAAACCCACAGCGTACGATAGGGAGAAAAAGGCAGAAAACACGGCAGAATCCAAACTCATAAAAAAGATGGCATTTATGGTAAGATCGCCACTTCACCGTGGACGTTCGAGTTACACTGTATACACACGGACGTTCCTAACACACAAAGTGTTTCTAAAACCAGTAAGAAAAATACTGACAGAGGTAAAATAGGCAAAGGTGATAAGAAGCAACTGGAACAAAAATAGTGACCAATAAACATGAAAGAAGTTCAAAACGCACAGTAAAATTAATGACGACTCTTTTTTCCTGGATTATCTGAGAAACAAAGATTAGTTAGCTTGGTAACATCTTGCCTTGATAACAACATAGAAAAACAGGTTTTCGTTTACTGCGGAAAGAAACAAATTTTTGGAAACGGCCATGGCTGGTGTGGCTCAGTGAGTTGAGCGCCGGCCTATGAACCAAAAGGTTACTGGTTCGATTCCCAATCAGGGCACATGCCTGGGTTGTGGGCCAGGTCCCCAGTAGGGGGTGCATGAGAGGCAGCCACACATTGATGTTTCTCTCTTTAAAAACAAAACAAGGTCTCCCATACTTCTGTAAATAAATTTGGGACCTTTTAAAAAAAAGTGCGTTTCCTTAATCGTTTGGTTGACGGCACGCTGTTCATGTTGGCTAGCCCTCTGACCCTCCCCTACTGTGAATGTTCTTCCCACGCTCCTTGCCCGTGTAGGTCCTGGAACCCTGGGTCCCTGCTTGCAGGGTTTGTTTTTTCGGTAATCGTTTTGGGTAAGTATATTCAATCTGTCCCAATTCTGTTTCTCTTTGTTGCTTATATAGAATTAAAATTAATTCCATGCAATAGGCCCCAGGTAACTTTCTTCCTTGGAGAACGGAGGTTACGTGAAACCACGTGCTGACGCCCACGGCGCACGCTCACTGTGTCAGGACTGCCACTGCCGTGGCTTCCCCAGGGACGCCCTACCCAGCCAGACCGGCAAAGCCCCCAGCCCGTGGCCAGCCCGTGGCCGGCCCACGTCTGGGAGGTGCTGTTTTACACCTGAGAGGGAAAGTTTCTGTTTTAAGTACCTGGGTTTAAGCATTTGCTATTTTTTCCCAAAATAAAAAGCTAGAGAAATGTCGATCAAAAGGGCAGGAGCCACACACCTCTCCCGGCCTCGCCTGTGGACACCAGGAAGCCTCTCCTGTCCCCAGTGGAGAGGCTTTCCACAATTCTAAAACTGGTTCACTTAATCAAAAATCAGGGAACCCAAACGTTCACTTTCTCCACAGATGAAAGAGCCTCTTTTAGTTCCTCCCTCCCCAGGCCCTTGTCCAGAGGGCGTTACTTCCCACGCACTGAAGGACGGACAGACGGACGGGGTGGGGATGGGACTTCACCCCTCAGACCAGTGCTTCCCAAACCAGGGCGTCTCGGGGACCCCCGGAGGCGCCCCTGTAGGAGACCCAGCCGGCCGTCCCGGGGGACGCAAACCTTGCTCTGCACTGAAGCCCTCAAGGGAGCCGGTGACTGAAGCGAGGGACGCTGGGCGAGAGCGCCAGCAGCACGAGAGCCCCGCACGCTGTGTGGAAGGCGGGGTGTGCTCTCCTTTCTGGCCTGACCGCGGCCACCCTGAGGGGCGGCCGTGCTGGAAGATGGGACTCCCGGGTCCGGAAGCCCTTAGGCAGCCCCCAGGGAAGGGCGGAAACTGGGCCCAACAGGACCCGAGGCAGGAGGACGGCTAGTGGCTGATGTGCACAAAGCACGTGGGCCTGGAGTGTGGACGCGAGAAGGGAAGTGGGCCTCGCACCAGTGGGCTGAGCCACAGGAGGAGCCATGGCTGAGCCTGCAGGGCTCCGAGGACAGGACGGGGTGGGCGACCCTCCGTCACAGGGTCCCCAGGGGCCTGGGCCAGCTCCCAGCACATGAACCACACGGCAGACCTCCGGCTGAGTTAGTGCCCGTCAGCAGCTGTGCAGCGGGGAGGCCTGGGAAGTGCCCACCATGCGTCCCAACGTGACAAACAGCTACGGGGCCCCTGGCGGTGACGGCCGTCTGCATGGGGAAGCCAGCCTGCGTCCTCGTGGGGAAACGGCCCGAATGGGGATGCCCTGGGGGTCCCTGTGGAAGCAGCAGTGACACCACACCTTCTCACACAGCCTCTGAACCGGCGGAGCGGCGGCACTGCCATCCCGAGAGGGCATCGCGGAAGCAGCGTGCGACACACCCGGTGCCCGACACCAAGTGGTGGCAGGGGCACCGCGGCCCCTGGCTATTCTACAGCGGCCACACTCCTCTTGTGACACAGACACCGCCTCTCCTCTGGTGCTTAACACGCCGCTTTCAGCGCTGTGGTTTTCAGGGCAAACCGTCTCTACACGTGTGGGTGTACCTGTGTGCCCGCACACACGTCTCTGTCCACTTGCACGCATTCACACGGCCTTTAGCACCTGTCACCCTTGCTTTTAACTCGAAAGCCAAGATGCAATGGTTCTAGAGCAACTCCACGAGTAGGTGTGAAAAACGGCCCCTGGAATTACGAAGCACCACTGCTTTTACTCCCTGAGCAAACACCAACCTGTTCTCCGAACTCGACGTGGATGTGCTAGGTGAGGACGCTGGGTGCGAGTTCGACATGCGGGACACGAACTTCTGGATGGTGCTGCGGGATGGCGCTTTGATCCGCGAGCTGCGCCTGCTGTGGTACTTCTGGAACAGACTCTCCACCTAACGCCGGGGAGACAGCGGCAACGGCATTCGCGCCTGATGTGGACACGAAGAGCTCTCAAGGTTCAATTATCTGTCTTTGCTTTCAGGAGTTTTCCACAAAGCCGACTTAAGAGCTTCAAAACAAAGCCCTGGCTGGTGTGGCTCAGTGGATTGAGCACTGGCCTGTGAACCAGAGGGTTGCAGGTTCGGTTCCCGGTGGGGGCACATGCCTGCGCTGCAGGCCAGGTCCCCAGCAGGGGGCATGTGAGAGGCAAACACATCGATGTTTCTCTACCCCTCATTCTCTCCCCTTCCCCTGTCTAAAAAAATAAATAAATAAATGAAACCTAAAAAAAACCCCGAGCTTCAAAACTAAGAATACACACAGCTCACTAAGGACAGTACTTTCACAGCCAGTCAGTGTTTACTTGCTTTTCAGTCTAGAAGAAAACACTAATTTGTCAATGAACTATACGAGAACTATTTTACCCCGAAACCTTCAAAACGACCACTGTATATTTATACATTTAGAGCTCAGGAAAAGTTCAGGAAACACAGCAGAATAATTGTTGACAATTTAACTCTAAAGCATTTACGTAAAAGCACCTCAAAATTCTTCAAGGTCTTCCTCCACAGCAGGGGGTCTGAAGGCTCCAGCTGGAACACCCGGAGCATCACGAAGAGCAGGTGGATGCAGAAGGCCCCGCGCCCACAGCTGCAGTTCTGCAGGACAAAGGAGCAACCACTGAGGCTTAAGTGGTTCCACCAGAACCCCTCAGTCGATCGCTTTTTAAAAAATATTTCCAAGTTTATCATACTAAAGTTTCTAGTGACTAGTATGCAAGAAAACTCTACAGCTCTCTCCATAAATCGATCTCTTGGTTTGGTGAATTTATTAAGTAGATCAAATTTGTATCCTAATGTACGTTAAGTCGCAGTGGAAATCTTTATAAATACATTATAAATATTTAGCCCAAGTCCACTTTGAACTCACTTCCGTTTACTGAACTGCAGGGTGCAACTGCGCACGAACCTGAGCTTGTACGGACAAGAGAAGCCGTGCGCGGCGGCCGACCCTACCTGCGGCCCGATGAACACTCGGTACTTGTTGTCGGGGCTGTCCCCGCCCACCAGGAAGGAGTTGGGCCCGATCTGCTGCAGCAGGTAGAGCCGGGCACGCATCACCTTGTTGACCCGGCGGCCGGTCTCCTCGGGGCTGTACGGGGAGAAGCCATCGGGGGAAGGGGCTCTCCGCGGGGGTGTGGTTCTCCCACTCTGAAACTGCAGGAGAGCGGCACCTGTTAGGAGACCTGCTCCCTTGACAGAAACACTCACCCAGAAAGGCCCACATCAGACAGCACCTGGCATTTAGAGTCTGAGAAAAACCTCGACACTTAACGGAATGGGACGAAGCGTGTTCTGCAAGTGCTTCCATCTGACACGCTCACTGCGTGTGAACCCATGAAATCTCAGCCGCCCCACGCAGCCAACGACAGCCCTCTGGCTGAGAGACAACCACGTGGCAAGGTTACAAATTTCAAATACCTGAGTTCTTTGACAAGCACTGTGTAAACCAAAATAAGAAGCACAAGAAGTTCACCTGGTGAGCTGGCAAAATGTGAACATCACAGAATCTGAACATCAGTTGCTTCCACTAAAGGTGGTGGGTGACTCTTCCGACCAGGCCACCTCACCACAGGGGACGGGCACTCCTGGGGGCAGGGTGGCCTGTGCCGCTCCTTGGGCTCCCCAGAGCTTGGTCTTTCTGTTGGGCCCCCCAGGGAAAGTCCAGTTAGCTCCCCCGAGGCCTCCCGGAAGGGCGGGGGAGGAGAAGTGCTAGTGGGATGGGGACGCGCGAGGCTCCGGACCTTGTGGCTTGGCGACCACGCTCGTCTGTGCAAGCCCAAGAGAAATGGAGGGACACGTCCACACAAGTGTCCACAGCAGCACTGTGCACAGCCACCAGAGTGTGGAAACAGCCCCGGTGTCCAGCCACCGAGGGACAAATGAGGTGGGACACCCGTGCACCAGACTCGTTCCATGACTGATGGGACCAGAGGTGGACAGTGGGCACCTAGGGCTAGGGAGAGGCCCCTACTGGTCTGGGTGTCCTTCCGGGGAAACAAAAACATACTGAAGTTTGTGGTGGCGACAGGTGCAGCTCTGGGAACACACGAAACCCACAAACTGCACCACTTCAACAGGCCAGCTGTTCGGGATGTGAATTGCATCTTGATAAAGCCATTAATTCCCAACAGGCAGCTACTTAAAAGTAACGAGAAAACCTGTAAGACAAGCGCCACGCACACGCTCTTCGACCTGCTGAGCACTCGGACTGCGGCTGTGCTCGCGGAGGTGAGGAGCGTTTCTGCAGCGTTTTTGTAACGGAAGGCACATAAGGAACGTAGCTGCCCGTCAGCGTGGACATCATTAAACAACCTATGGTTTTTCCAGACGGTACAACGCCATGCAGCTGCTACAAAGAACGACAGTACCTTTGCCTGGCACCTGCCCTAGCACGGGGGGGGGGGGGGGGGGGGGGGGGAAGGCTGTGGTCCCCTGCACACCCGCGGCACACGTCCCCTCTGTGAGGCGCCAACTCTAGCGCCAGGGGTGTGACCGGCTTCGGGCGCCAGGACCCACACGCGGGACGCACGTGCCGGCTTGGTAAGAGCCTCTGTGTTGGGACATGCCCTCTTGAAACACTTTTGGTTTTTTTGGCTTCAAAGAACGTTACTGTCGCCCTGGCTGGTGTGGCTCAATGGACTGAGTGCCGGACTGTGAAGCAAAGGGTCACCAGTTCGATTCCCAGTCAGGGCACATGCCTGGGTTGCGGGCCAGGTCCCCAGTAGGGGGCACACAAGAGGCAACCACACATGGATGTTTCTCTCCCTCTTTTTCTCCTCTCCCTTCCCCTCTCTCTAAAAATAAAATAAATAAAATCTTTAAAAAAAAAAGTTATTGTCTCACAGTCCTCATGACAACAAGTCCACCGTCAAGGTGCTGGGAGGGCTGGGTCCCCACGAGGGAGGGTCCCGCCCTCCCTGCATGAACACTTCTATGTAGACCCCACCTGCTTGCTCTGAGAAGCAGGTGCTTGAGGGCAGACAAGACCCTCCAAGCCGAGCCCGCTAGACGCGTAGACTGCCTAGCTAATAAACGACTGACCTCATTTAAGTTAAAAAGTAGCTAACGCACAGTGTGTCAACAAAGCTAACAAACACTGCTGGTGCCTCTGGCTTTACTGTACAGGTTTTCACTTACAGCTCATCTTTGGAAGGGTCCACGTGCATGAACCACCTCATATCCAAGGGCAACCACGCTCCTCTTCCTGGCACTGTTGCCGTACTTTCCCATTCTCTCGTTTGCTCCCCAAGGTTGGAAAGCCCGGTTTAAAGCGGCCCCTACCGTTCTGCACACCTCTGTGACATCTGGCTCAGTGCAGAAGACAGCTGGGTTCTCACCGACACTTCTGCATTTCACCATCGCTGGCACGAGGTGTGGTTAAAACACGTGAACGTTCCCCTTTGATACTGCACCAGAGGCATGGCTGCTGCGAGGCGGCCGGACTGGAACTGGCAACGAGGCCGGCTGGCCGCCTGCCGTCACCGTCTGGTCCAGTGGGCGGCAGGGCGCACGTGCTCTAAGGGGACGGTGGGCCCGGGGTGACCCATGGCACCCAGGCCCGCTCCTCCGGAAATGCCGGGCCGCCTCCCAGGGCTGCCACGGCTCACTGTGCAGCAGGCAAAGGCCAGCCAGCTTGATGGCGTCGCGGCCTCGCGGCCCAGGTCTCAGTTCGGGGAGGCTGTCAGACTAACAGTGCAATGAGCTTCCCAGAAGTCCGGTTTCTGCGAGAAATCTCCAGCTCTACCGCTGGTGAAAGAGGTCTCGCGCTGTTTCCCTTGGAGTGACATCATCTTCAGGAGGCCGTCTGCCACTGCGAGGGTGCGACTTCTGTCGCCGCAGCTGTGACCCTGCCAGTGTGCGGGCAGAGGGGCCCCTCCCCCAAACACTCGTCCCGGCTTCCCACACGACCAGCTTTGACCCAGCGGAGCCCCAGGCGGGTCTCGGGCATGCCCACCGCCGGCCTTGGGGTGCGGGCCGCACTGTGAGAGCTGCTGCTCTGACAGGTGACGGCAAACCTTTCAAACACCACAGAAACTTCACCTGTCTGCTAACACGCCAACTCACCGGCACCGGGGAAGCCCTCTTCCTCCTCACTCCCGGGGATTCCGACTTCGCCGTGCGCCCCGAGGGAGAGCCGCCCGGGGACGGGCTGCGGCGGCCTTTGGGAGCTGGGGACGCAGGGCCCGTCTGGCCCTCTCCTTGAGACTCAGCCGCAAAGGTGTTGATCTCAGATCCGTCTCCTTTGATGGGGATTGGCTTTACCACCTGAATGAAATACCAATACATTGGTTAGTTGAAAACACAAAAACCAAGGAAACCTGAACTTGGCGAGCTCTGTTGTGCAACATTAGACAGATTTAACAGACAGCCTGTCAACACGCACTTCGCGTCACAGGGCCGAGAGTGTCAGAGTTTGGCCCGCACTGACTTCAGGCCTGAAGGCTCTTCCCCTGGCTGAAACCTTGCCACACACACTTTGGGAGCCTGGCGCTACCTGATGCTCCCCGCCGCGAGGGCAGCGCACAAGTGTGAGAGGCAAGCGCTCACGACACCCGCAGACAGTTTACTCAGCTAGACGGAAGCGTGCGTCTCCTCCTGCACCTGCGCTGGCAGACGCAGGCCTTGCAAGCAGCACTGGGCACAAGCTGCCCACGTCGTCTGATCGGTCGATGTGAAACCACCTGTGCTTCATTTTGGGCAACATTCCATCACAGCAGATGGTTCGGGCAGGCACTTCACAGAACGCAAGAGCAGCTGGAAGCTCGAAGACCCACCTCTGGAGTGCAAATGCAGCTTACCCGGCCTGCTGCTCGTGAAGCCAGAGCTCCCAGGCCCGGCCTGGCTGTGACCAGAAGGTTGAAGGTGCTCTGTGGCCTCAGCACAGTCCCTGCTCAGCAGCCTTCTGGCCTATGCCCGCCTGTCCGTTCTACTAGGAGGGCGTACGCCAACCATACACCCCTCACCATCCCCCCTCCCCCCGGGCTCTGATCATGCAGCTGCCCTGCCCGCCCCACCCCCTAGCCTGCAGCCTCCAGACAACACGCCTGCACCTGGGGAAGACACACTGCTCTACAGGGCTCCATCCGAAGCCCACCTGCCACTGGGCCACTTCAACTCCAGTGGCTCCACGTGCTTCCTGCAGCTAAGTCTTTGCGGCTCCCTGCCCACCCCACACGCCTGGCACAGCCACACCTGCTAGAAGAGCCCATGCCTCACTTCATGTCTGTGTATTGTGCACAAGTCATGTGTCACAGCCAGAGGTACTGGCGCCTCCCTCGAGTGTCAGACCCCCAAGGAGACAGTGAATGTCTCCGGGCAACAGGAAGTCTGCCCTGGAGAAGGTGGGGATGAGGCAGCGAGCCCCGCTCTCCCCACAGAACCACGAGGAAGAACAGAATCTGGTCCACAGGCACTGAAGGATGAGTAGTTGGATTCTCTTTAGAGAGCAGTGACCTCTGCTCTGTGCCGTTCTGGAGAGACCTGGACTCCCCACCTGCTCCCGGGGCTCCAGGAGCAGCATCTGAACACCAGACGGCTCTGCCTGCTCCAGACCCTTCTTCACCCTGAGTGGGCAGGAAGCTGACACCTTCCATGAAATGTTGCAACAGAACTCTCTTTCCTAAGACAAGTCCTGGGTGTGTCCTCTCCATCCCCTGACGGGACTGGTGAGGACTAAATGGGGCTCACGTGCAGACTGCGCTGGAAAGGGAAGCAGTCGTGGGCGAGAGGCATCTGAAGAGCCGGAGAGAAAGGAACAGGTAGCCGCAGCCCAGACAGCCCGCGGGTCTGAGTAGGCGGGAGGGGGCAGCTCACAGCAAGGGCTGCCGGCCCCGAGGGGGTTTGGCTATTGTAGAGCCGCCAGCACGGGCCTCTCATGGGGCTTTCTGAGATGACAGGGAGGCTCTCTCACTGCCCAGCCCCAGGGCCACCAGCCAAACAGGCTCCTCGGCACTCGAGATGCGACTGGTGTGACTGCGGAACGCAGTCTTCACTTTCATTCATGTTTGGACGTACACAGGCATGTGGGGTGAAGAACGCTGGGTAACCGTTTGGCGGGGTGTGCTCGCCTTCATGATCATACCCACGACCCCTCGCCTCCGACACACGCGCGCACACACACACACGTGCACACGCCGTGCTCGGCCACCTCTGTGCCCTGAGGCCCGCTTCTCCCTCCGGAGTGCAAGGAAGCTGTTTCGTGGATCTGACAGACGAGCCCGCCTCCTCTTATAAACTGAAGGCCAGACCCTCCACCAGCAAAGAGACCATGGCTGGTTCACTGCGGTGGCGTGAAACCGAAGCCGCCATGCCTCCGAGGAGTGCCCGAACGCTAAAAACGGTGGCCGCGGGGGGGCAAGCCTGCCTGTCCTCGTCTGGGACCCAGGCGCCTTGCCCAGGCCCTGGGCATCTTGTCAGTCTTTGTCAACCCCGTGAGCCTATTTCATCTTTTCTGACTCCCAGAAAGACTCCTGGGGTTAAGATCCTTGGAACTCACCTCCGATAGAACACCAAGGTAAAATCTGAAACACTGCTTTTGTGTTCCAAGTTT
This sequence comes from Desmodus rotundus, assembly GCF_022682495.2. NCBI lineage: Eukaryota > Metazoa > Chordata > Mammalia > Chiroptera > Phyllostomidae > Desmodus > Desmodus rotundus. The sequence goes on along the minus strand of NC_071387.1, from coordinate 211,291,907 downwards.
CCAGTCCAGGGCGGCTCTCCCAGCAGAGGGCAGCGTGGCCTCGTGCCCCTGGCCCCTGGCCGAGCTGGCTCTGCGGCTCAGGGAGCAGGGTCAGGCAAGTCCACCCTGTGATGTCCGCCGAGGAGTCCCCACCCCACTGCCTGCCACCCCGGACGGCCTGCCAGTGCCCCCAACACCCCAGCGCCCCCAGGCCCATGCTCACCACAGGGCCCCGGCGGCTCCTCCTCTCCAGCCACTCGTGCCGCCAGGCCGGCATGCAGGTGGCCTTGAGCTTCTCGCGGATCATGCGCTCCTCCGGGCGGTCGTCCATCTTGTGCAGGCCCCGCAGCGTGTCTCTGCTGTCCATCTCGCGGCTGCAGTGGGCGGGGCGGGGAGAGCGGTTACGGGCGGGAAGGCACTGGCCCGGGGCCAAAGAAACCACGTGCTCCCGTCTGACGTGCTCCGAGGGCGGGAGACGCGGGGAAACCGCCTTCAGCGGGCTCGGGCCGCCCCTGGGAGCCACACGCCGCTCTCGGCGACCGTGCAGCGCAGGCAGCCCGCGAGCGGGCGTTTACTACCTTTAAACAGACAGGTGTTGCGGGGTGGGCAGCGGCCACCGGACACCCGAACGCAGACACGGGCAGGCCGCGGACCCCGCGCCGCCGTTCCCGAGGGCAGCAACACGCTTGACGGGCACAGACGCTGACCCGAGGTGCCAGCAAGTCCGGTGGGCACGGAGAATCGGGTGCACAGCCTCGTTTTTGGACACGGGCTGAACAAAGACTTGACGAGCCGGGCGAAACCTCAGCACGTGCTGTCTGCTCCCGCAACGTGTTTTCACCCCCCCCCCCCCAAGCTCAACCCGGGTCCTGGGAGCGCTGGGGGGGGAGGAGGTCGCGTGCGGGGGCACTCCAGGCACCGCACAGGCGACGCACCGTGGCTGCCAGAACCTGGTCCCGAGGAGGCAGGTGGCGGGAGGCGGCCCGGGAGAGGCCTCTGTGTAAAGAACGCGCAGCGACACAGCGGGGGTCCCACTGGACAGGCCCCGAGGGCCTCAAAGGCGGCAGGGACAGAGCCCAGAGCCACCCCCACGCCCCGCCCATCACGGCCCCGCCCATCACCGGGGAGTGCGGCACCTGCCCGCACCCAGCCCAGTTCCCGCTTCACACCAGAAGCCCCGCCCCCGGCCCAGGGGCGGGAGCGCCTCTCCTGTAAGCCCCGCCCCCCCCCCCCCCCCCCCCCCCCCCCGCAGGCGCCTTCGAGGGCCTCCCCTCCCGGCGCCCAGCCCAGCACCCGCTCAGCCCAAACAAGCCTCCCCGGGACCCGCGGCCGGCCTCTTCCTCGCCGCTTGTGAAAGACCGTCTTGTGCACCGACTAGTTACTGGAAGTCGTAGCGCACCAGCAGCGCCACTTCCACACGTGCCTAAGGTCATTTTTTCAGAACCACTGCCCTGAGATAGAATAGCTGGGTCAAAACGTGCACTTTTTGGTACCTTAACTAAGACATTCGATACTAACGGTGAATTACCTTCGGGAAAACGTACATCCATCCACAGTCCCCCGAGTCACGTCGCCACCCTAGCTGGTGGGAACCAGCAGGCTCCCGAGGTGGCTGCTGCAGCCAGAGTCTCACTCCCTTCCGCCGCTGCAGGGGGCGCAAGCGCCCTCGGCAGCTTCCCAGGGACCTAGACTAACACCCAAGATGTTGAACACCGCCCACGGCACCTGCCACAGCTGGTCTCAGCTTGCTGCCGAAAACTCCCTCCTGCTCGGGCTCTGCGAAAATCATTCTCACCTGCCCACCACCCACCTTGCTGACGTCCAGCACTCTGGCTTTCCTGCAACTCCGTGGACACCAATCTCGATCAGGAATCCTGAGTCCCATCTTCCATTGCCCTTAAAGCAGCGGATCCCACCCTTTCTGGCACCAGGGACTCGTTTTGTAGAAGAGCATTTTTCCACAGACCAGGGTCAGGGGCATGGTCTCGGGATGATTCAAGGGCACTGCAGTCAAGCTCACCGCCTGTCGTGCGGCCCGGAGGCTGGGACCCCTGCCTTAAGGTGCTCACAGCCACCTTCGAGCCCCTCCCCAACCCTCAGCCTGGGAGGGGAAGCCAGTGACTCACCCCCACAGACCCCTATCTAAGGACCCGGCCCGGGTGGACATCGGCCAGACGCCACCCAACACTCGCGTCAGACAGGTGCTGCGGCAGGGACGTGACTGGCAGCCCCGAGGGCCTTCCCAGTTCAACACGTGACGCTCGCTCGCGTCGTCTAACCTTTGCACAATCCGTATGCAATCCAGACTCCATTCGCAATTTCGATGTGATTCAGGAGAACAATTCTCACTGCTCTTAAATTAACACACAAATATAAATCAGTGAAGGTTCTAACGCCTTCATAAGTAATGCGCACATGTAATCAATTCTACAATGTGTATTTTTCCCATTTTCATCTCTGAAGTCACACCGCCTATTACAGCCAGACGTTGTGAGTTAATGCGCACGGTTCATTTCCTGTCTTCATGGTACGTAGAGTAACAGTATCACTCACAACCAGTGGGACCTCGGGTTCCATTAAACACACAGCAAACCCGACTCCGCCTGCCAGGAAAACACCGTAGCTACTCAGTTCTCTTCGTCTCTGAGACAGAAACCAAACCGGGAACAAAAGCTCCTTCCGACACACTTCTATTGTTTTCTCACAGCCCGACGTGCAGTCTTCATGGGTCAGACACACGAAGGGCTTTTATCTTTACCACACGTGTGTGCGCGCCTCCGTATGGCAGTGATTTGTCAGCACACCCGATACACACCGCCCCTACAGCAGGAAACACCTTCCAAAACAAGAGAAAAGCACACAGACTCGTCTGCACCGAGAGCCGTAAACCCCCGCGGTCTGAGGGCCTCCAATCTATTACCCAGAACCACACCTGTTGTTTCAACTAAGGCAACAGCTCGTACATCCGACCTTTTGGCAAAGTAAATATACACATTTTGGGAACACTCTGGAGACTTAAAAACACCAAACTTTTAGCCAGATAAGCTTGAGAAGTGTAAACAGTTACAGGTTGCGCTTTGCCTCCCTTCCTGCGTGCTCACAGCAGAAACTCGGCGTTCCTGCTGCTTCTGTCTCTGAGCCTTCCTCAGAGCGGACCTGTGACTGAGCCCGAGTCTCCACAGGCCCTTTCTCTCCCCCCCAGGCTAGGTTTCCAGTTCTGTCCCTTCCTGGACGATGGGATTCACCTGCTACACAGGGACGTCCCCATGGCCCTCCCCAGGGAAGCCGAGCAGCTGCCCCTCCCGCCCCTCCGCAGGCAGTCACGGGCCTCCCTCTCAGGACCCAAGGTGAGGGACTTTTCCCCGCCTCTGCCTCGGCCCTCCTACCCACCTCGAAGGGCCACATGTCGGCCCTGCCCTACTCTCCCAGCACCAAACACCCTTCTCCAGCACCCAAGTGCGTCCCGCCTGCACCGCAGGCGTTTCCTGCTGGCATCTCACAGCCCCACGTGGCGACAGCTGTTCTCACAGCAGACGACGGAGGTCTGCTCAGTCCCATCTCCTCTCCACTCGGGAGCGGTTCCCGTCATTGGCGCGACTGGCAGAATGGAGCCTGGGGCCTGCGCGCCACCTCCCCGCACAGGGCCTGATGCTCAGGGCACCACACTGGGCCCCTGGCTGCGCTGCGCCCTGACCACAGATGCTCTGTCCTGGGTGGTATGCGGAGTCTGAGCAAGGTGCCAGGGGGGTCCCTTCAGGGACGAGGGGAGACAGAGCTGAGCAGAAAGTGGGAGTGAGGAGGCAGGACTGAGGGAGGAGAGAGGAGGAGTCAGGGCGGGAGGGGGACCCGAGGCTGCATCCCCCGAGGGCTGGAGGGTCAACCCCCACCCCTCCGCCTGTCCAGCTCACTGCCCCGGCGTGAAGATTGAACCAACCCGGTTCACCACCGCTTTCTTTTAAGGTGGTTCTGCAGTGTTCACCTTTAGCATGGACACACCCGTGCCCCAAGAGGCCAGGCACAGTGGCGGGTGCTCAACCTCCTCCCGGCAGCCCACTGAGCAGCAGCTGACCCGGCTGGTCAGCAGCAGGGCCTGGGCACAAAGCTGGTATCACTGCTGTGGCAGCTCGCTGCCACCCTGAGCCTGTCTCTGCGAGGGGCCGTCAGACAGCAGGCCGGTGTGTCTCCAACGAGAGCGCACAAAGGTGGCACAGTGGCTTCTGCAGTGAGACACCCGACCACAGAGCTGCAGAGGGGCGTTCGCTCCAGCCCCGAGCTGCAGCAGAAGCGACAAACTGACGATCACGGGAAGCTACTCAGGACGTCCACGGGGTTTCACGTTCTCTGCAGACACGTGCCCAGACAGTGCAGGTGACGGACGACTTTACACAACCAGGCTCAGGGCTCCCGGTGTCCGAGGAATCGGCAGGGACCCTGCGAAGTGCCCTTAGAGATTTCGGAGAGGTCCCCTTGGGGTGCTCCCAGTACGGGATCCGCTGCAGGACCCAAACTGAGCCCGTGCACGTGGGTCCTCACATGTGCGGTCTCAGGTGGAGGGGACAGGGAGAATGGCTGGGGCAGGCACCCACGGGCCGGCGCGTCCTGATGGAGCACGCGCACCCACAGAGGACGCAACCACGGAGCAGTCCTGAGGTGCCTAAGGGGGAACGTCAAGACGTGGAAAGTACAGGATTTCAAGTCAGACGCGAAGGACTCCACAGGCCCTCCCTTCCTAGGGGCACGAGGACACCCAGTGTCTACAAGAGGGTGAAATCCGGTGACCTGCATCTGAGGCCACACTGCGCACTCCAGCCTGAAACCACTTTCTTCCCCAGGACGGTTTCTGCTCTCTTGGAGACATGCGTCCTTGGCCAACTGCTGGCCTTTCCCCTCTTCTGCGGAGAAGGGTCGGACGGCAGTGCCGGGAAGGGCGACGCACCCTCTGCGTGGGGTGCAGCACTCGTAACGCAGGGAACGCCACACAAGAGACAGAGGACTGTATTCCCGGCATGCTCGGTAACGCGTGGCCCCCAAGAGGAGCCCCTCCTTCCCAGAGCCGCCAGCGTCTCATCTTCAGCATGGCACAGCTCCGCCCACGTCCTCACCCAGAAGCACCTCGGGGCGGTCAGCACCTCTGAAGCACCGAGCTGGACGCCAGGGACCTTTGTGCCAGTGCGGTGTGTGTGCCTTCCCACCCCGACCCTCGGGGCATGCAGGCACGGAAAGCACACGCTCTGGTTAACAATTTACACAGGAAGCTAAACAGCACGGAGGCCAAAGAAGGTAACAACAGGACTTGTGGACAATGACTAGAAGCAGTGTAACACACCTCCTTAGCGATTCTGACCGACTCACAAATTACTCCACACTGCCACCTACACTCTAAAGATCGAGGTAGCTGACACCATGGATCAGTTTCTATTACAGTATCATCCCACCTAAATCTGAAGGTTGAAACTGTTTTCTAGCAAAAATCATAGGACTCTGAAATGTTCAAAGTGGCACAGAAGCATGAAGAGTACACAGGAAATTAACCGGCAGTAACCACCGACTGCATTCATGGTGCGTCCGGCCCTGAAGGCTCCCTCCCAGGCCAGCCCGGGCAGCCTCAACAAGGTCAAGTTCCCTGAGGGCAGGTCCCAGACACCAGAGGCCGTGGGCCTGATCAGCCATCGCTGATTCGGAGTCAGGGGGGCCGCCGTCCCTCCTAATCAACAAAGATCTGGGAAGTGACTCGGGCCGCTGTTCTGCACGGCACAGGCGACAGACACAACCCACACATCCCTTCGGGCATATGAAGGGTTTCAAAGAAAACAGGAAGAATATTCAGGTCTTCCTACTTCTGCATAAGTAATGCGTACAAGACCGGCTTAGCGGCCGCTGTGCGGAGAGACGACAGGAGTCCACAGGAGGCGGCATCGAGCTACCAGCCAGGACTGAAGGCTCTTGAAGGCGGTGACATCACATGGACTTCTCACAGCCAATGCCTTCGGACCAGGGCGTGGGGTGAACCGCAGGCCTCCCGGCCTCCCGGTAGACACGCGCATCCGAGACGCAGCTGCGTCCACTGAGCAGTTCTGTCCCCCCTTCTTTCACGTGCTGGAGCCTATGGCCTGTTTACAGCGTGCGATCGGCTACAGCTACTGGGCCGCACTGGTGACGATGACTCGGTGGGCTACAGATGCAGACACGGTCCGTGCACTTTAAAAGGTCCACGAAACCCTGACAGCTCCCAACACAGATGCTACCAGGACGAACAGCTCACGCTGTTAACCCAGGGAGAGAAGGACTCCAGGTTTCCTTTTATAAATTGCATTTTTGTTGGATTCTACTCAAGACATTTTATAATCAAAAGGCAACTTTCTGGATCACAAACATTCACAGGAGTAATGAATTTGATAAAGCTGCCTTGCAGGAAAAGTACATTTTGTAAACTTGACGTACAAGCATCTGGATGGACTTTGGCAGTCTCCAAAGCTGGTGGCGCCAAGGTGAACGGCAAGGTGAGACTCTGAGGGGACACAGGCGGATGCACTCACCCAGGAGTGACTCTCATCAAGGTAAAGGGGCTGTGCCTGCAGCTGAGACCCAGGTAAACCAAAAGAAAGACACAGTGCCAACAGGTTTCTAACCCCCTCTTCACATCTACCCAGCCCCTGAGGAAGGGAAAGCAGCAACACAGACACTCAGCCATTCCTGGTGCATCCGAGTTTCTCCGAAGGGGAGCTGGCGATCCCCATAAAAGCCACGCGACCAGTCACTAACGTGCCACAGACAAAGTCTAACAGGCATTACTGACGACACTGCTCAGCGGTGGAGCGGAGATGCTCTCAACAAACCTGGAGGAAGACTCGCTCTTCCTTCGAACCGTACTAACACACGAATGGAACACCCACCAATTTCCGTAAGACTGAGACTAATTACGTGCCCTCGATCAAGCCAGGAGATGGGGACGATGCCATCACAGGCGCTGGTGAGCCTGTCAGTGGCTGGTTGGGACAAGGTGAACCTGTGACAGACACCAGGACTCCTGGGGCGACAGGAAGCTGCGAGACAGCACATCCACACAGCCAGCGGGGGAGGGGAGGATGTGACCGGGCCAATCAGGAACATGCGGCGACCAGTGAGCCCAACACAAGTTTTAAAGAGAACCAGAGATCGGAGGAATCGAGTTAGGTTCGTAAGGAATAAAGATCCTGGAGGATCAGTAATTTGCAATCAGAAAATGTTGGTTTTTAAAAGCAGTCAAGGAGACAAAGCAGAGAGGGCCAGGGCAGCCAGCCCACCGCAGGTCTCAGAGAGCCAAAATCCGACTCTGGCGACACCGGCCTGCTGCCGGGTGTCCGGCCTGGAGTGGCTGGGGGCTCAGGTTCAGTGAGCTTCACTGACTGGCCACAAGTCACGAAGGCAAAACCGACGGTCGCAGCTGCCTAGACGAGTGGCAGTGGGCAGAACTGGGCAGAAACGGCTCTGTGAGAGTGGGTTTTGTAAGATGCGTCATGTCACAGAAATAGGACCGTCGGCGCGACAGACACACAAAGACGATAGACGATGGATGACAGAGTCACAGCAATGTCGGCCACTCGAGTTCAGTCCTTTTGGAGATACTTCCCTGCTCTCTGAGGCACCAGCCTCCGTGACAGTAACCTGACACCACGGCTCTGCCACACCCAGGACACAGATGCACTCTCCGGCAGTGAGGGGGGGGGGGGGCCTCCCAGGCGCGATGTTCTGAGCGGCAGCATTTACACAGGGGGTGCAAGGCCAACATGGCCCCGTTTCCCACTAGTTCCTCCCAGCCAAGCCCCACGCAAGCTTGCAGTCCTGCGGTCCTGCGGGCTCGTATCCTTTTGACATCAGCGCTCGACACTCCATGGTTCATCCCTTCCTTTGTGGTGTCTCTGATGCTCAACCCTCGGAAGAGACGGGACGTGAGCAGCCTCTTCCTTAGCGGTCAGCACACATCAGAGGTTGGCAGGGAAGAGGCCGCTGTGGTTACAGTGTTTGCCTACAGGCGTGTTTCCTTCCCAGAAGTCCCCTTTGTGCTCCTTGACAGACCGGGGGTGGGGGTGTCTAGAAGGCAAGTGACGCCCAATTCACCCTCCGTCAGAGGCGCGGGCCGGACTCTGCCACCCCCACAGGGCGAGGCCTCGTGTCTGCTCCCCCAGGGGCGTGGGCCCACAGTCCCACACAGGGCAGCTATGGGGGGCGTGGCTGCTCCCACACCATTGAGGTCCCCACCAGAAAGATCCCAAGTCGGAGCTAGATGGAGGCTCCTCTGGTGTATGTTTTCCTCTGGAACCTTCTCCGGTGGGTGTGCGACATTTTTACTAAGTCACCTGTCTCCAAAGCCACGTGGACAGCTCAGTGAGTACTCTGCCACGAGACCAAGCAAGCGAAGACCTAGCCAAGTGGCCTGCCACTGTCCCCACCCCGACAGTTTATAAAGTGTGGGGTGAAGTGAAAAGGGTAGCATTCTGCGTATCCTCAGGTTAATAAAACCCTCGGATGGTCTTTGGTGTTCCCAGACGAACGAAGACGAGGGGACGGTGCTGGATTCGAGCACTGAGCCCCCTTCCAGCCTTTGCTGGAATAGGCTCCTCCGGGCCCCAGAGAGCAGCTGGCGCTGTTTCTGCGCACGTCCTCCTAGTGGGTGGCCATTCGTGTTAACCGGGACGCCCAGTGAGGAAGGACAACTTCCTGACCAGTGGGGCTTTTCTTCTCTGAGCGTCCAGCGCTAGAAAACCCCTCCATCCGGTGCGTGCGGCACGGCCTGGGCGCGAAAGCTCTGCCCAGGCAAGAGCGGTCAATGTGAGGTGGGACAAAGGCTCGGACCGCGACAAGGCAGACCTGCATCCCTCCAGGCGCGCTCAGAGCCTCCCGGCTGAAACGGAGGCACTTTAACACGTCGTAAATAGTGTCACAGACAGGGTGGGTCTTCCTCCTCAACTTTATCAGGACCGCTGGGAAGACCCACAGAGGAGTTGATGCCCGAATAATTTTAGAGGGAAGCACAGGACCAGCAGGGGTGCAGCTGATGAAGGTTGGAAGGACATTTCCTAGACAAAAGAATCAGCTTTGCAGAAAATGACCTTCTATAAAATATTGAGCAGCGTATGGTTCTGCCAGTTAGGAATCACCAGATGAAACACAATTACACTGGCTTATCCAAAAACCTCCGTGCTTCATGGTTCTCTGCGAGGGAAGAAAACCCATCCACAGCACTCCTCACAGCCACTCGGCTCGCAAGTCCTTCAGTGAGTGGCCCTGGACACGGACAGCCAGAAGTCTGCGCCGGGCCATCTCTCTATCTAATCCCTTCCGGCTCAGAGAGTCAACACGTATGAGAGGAAAACCCAGAGAAGCAGCTGACACCAGCTGCCACATCTCAACAGGACACCTCTCCAGCCACGACAGAGCTGACCACACCTGTAGTGCAGCTGAGGTCCCGAGGACTCAACTACGCAGGGGAGACCGACCGCCGGCCAGAGAGACAGACGGAATCGGCCTGGTGCAAACCCAGCCTGAGAGAAGCGGGGTCACACCTTCCTACCTGGGCCGGTCTGACCACTAGCAGAGGCCCTGGCGTGTCACTCAGATTTGTCCCTGGCCAAATCCACTCACTTTCCCAGGCCTTAGGTCCGCGGTGAAGACAGAGAAGACATGAGCCGAAACAGCCTGGTGAGCCGTCTTCTCAAGGGAAGCCATGGAACGCGAGACAGACAAGGGCCTGGGGCTTGGCCCCCGCCTGACTGAGGTCCTGGAGCCCGAGCAGGGTAACCACTTGGTGGCTCCGACCCTGACGCCGCGTCCCCAGCAGTGACGGGAGGTTGGGGGGGCAGCAAGTCACAGCAGATGCAGCAAGACCACTAGGCAATCCCGGCGTGGTGCCCGCAAGACCATGTGGGGGTTCGGGAAGTGCCAGTCCAGTGACATCTGGCCGTAAACACCACAAAGGCAAAGGGCTGCTTGTCCTGCAGAGAAGACGGGACCCAAAGGCCATGTCCTCGGGCGGCAGCTCAGACACAAGTCACACCGAGACACGGGCAGTGTGGACGGCGACCGCACAGGAGCTGTGCACCCCCTGGCTGTGTTAAAGCCTTGGGTCTACCACCACCTCGTGGCTGCCGCCCAAGCCGGTCGGCCCCCCCGCACCCCAGTTCCCTTCTGTGAAATGGGGGTGATACCAACTGCACAGAGTAGGTAGGAGGCTTAACTAAGCTAATCTACACGAGGTCTGTCCAGAAGGCATCCACCATGTAACATGAAAATTAGAGACATTTATTGAAGAAGATACAAGAAACCTTGTACATAGGACAATGACGCCTCAGTTCCCTTCGAAGTAGGCATCTTGGGACCTCACACAGTTCTTCCAATCGCCATCAGCTGCCCCATCGTATTTTCCTGAATCCCATCAACAGTCTGAAATCTCTACCCTTTCAAAGGTGATCTGGGTTTTGGGAAAAGCCAGAAGTCTCAGGGCGCCAAATCTGGGCTGTAGGGGGGCTGAGTCACCTGGTGATTTGATGCTTCATCAAAGACCTCTGATGAGACCTGATGCACGAGCAGGTGCGTTGTCGTGGTGAAGCTGCCAGTCACCAGCTGCCCACAGCTGCAGCCTTCTGCATCATCTGAACAGATTCCACAGAGCGAAGTTCAAGCTTAACGCGAAACCTGACGCAGATTTGTTGCCCTACTCGCTCACTTTGACTGTGACGGCCACACAGTGCACGTGCTCACTCAATGGTGTCTGCCGCCCCCACTGCCCAGTACAGTGAGGTCGTCACTGTTCACACATGTGCACTCCAGTCCACGCTCCTTGGCTGCCAGGTGACATCGATGTCACACAAATCATTCTCATTATGTGAACAGTGGCCGGGCTCTCTCCGGACTGACCGCACACGTACTGTGCTCAAAGGGACATCGGCCCCCCTGACGTCTCCTGTGAAAAGAGGACAACAGCTCGCTCTCCACGTGCCTCCACTGGGTGACGCCCTCTGCAGACAGCTGTCACCTCAGAGAGGCTCACAGCGCAGCCCTGCAGCAGGTGGAGCAGCGGCACATGTGCGGTGAGCTCGGGGCCAGCATGGCCGCTGGAGCCGCCCCTGTCATTAGCGTCATTGATGACGACAGTGACAATGGCTGAAGCTAGTGGCGCGTCCTCTGCACCTGGTGGGGTCCACATGGTGGCTCTACGCCCAGCACAGGCTACAGGCGGAGGCACACCGTCTTGCTGTGCAGGCGGAGACCAGCCAGGAGGCCGAGCCACTGGAGAGCCCACAGCAAGCGGGTGTCCCGTGGCAGGACCGGGTTGCTCTGGCTTCAAAGCCCCCTCCTCCCATACGCTGCCGCTTCCCAGTCTCTTCCGACCGTGTGTGTGTTGACAAGCAGATGGGAACAGCAAACACCACCTGCTTCTGGTTTCAGGAGGGAACGGCATTGACCAGAGAGCGCTGGAGGGCTTCCGTGCAAGGTGACCGTGCGGCCCCTCACCTGCAGGCAGCCAGAGGCAGCCGGGAGGCACAAGGGCCAGACTGCCCCTCCGACCCGTTTCTTCAAGGCGTGCACGCCACGCACCCAAGGCCGCAGCCACGTGGACACACTCACAGTTATGAAGCACAGGCAGGGTTTCAGGGCCGTTCATCCTATACTCCTCGATTTCCTCCTTATTTCTCTGCACAGCTGACACACTTCCTTACAGACAAGTGCGCGAACCACACTGCACTGCGGCCAGCTCCACGGGGCCAAAGAAAAACAGCAGGGCCGGGTGTGCGGAGCCCAGGCCCCAGGCCCACCCCGAGTGAGCGCCTGGTCCTGGGGTGGGCCGCCTTCCCGGGCTCTGAGGACTTGGCAGGCGGATCAGACTGACCGCTGAGCGGTGCCACAGGGCAGGCGAGCACCGGGATGCACTCTTCCTGAGAGCTGCTGCCATCGGCCCGCACGGGGGCCAGAAAAGGGGAGTGCGTGCGGCTCAGCAGGCGCCACAGCGCTCTGACACGCGCCAGGCCTCTCTGGACACTCCCGCCGCCCCTGCTCGGCCTGTGGGTTTGGAGACCCCGTGAACAGCCAGGCTGGGAAACAAGACTCTCTCGGACTCAGCCCCTGCCTCAGTCACTGTCACCAAAGCAATTCTGACCCAACCATGAGGGGGCAGGGGCCGTGCGGAAGGTCGCCTTCAAAATGCTCTCAGGGAGATTGCTGCCAGGAGGTGTGTTGAGACAGGAGAGGCCACAAAATGTGGGTTGTAAGGCTGTTTGCCACTAAAACCATGGACTTTAAATGAAGGGACCATCAATTCCTCTTCCTTAAAAGACACACCCACACTGCGTGTTGAAGTGCCTGAGCTGTAGAGTCGAGAAGCTGTGGCGTGAGCGAGAGGACAGCATGGGGCTCCCCCAGCCAGGACTCCGCTCCGGCCCTGATAAGTCCCTGATAAGTCCCGACCCGGGTCCTCACCCAGCCCTGGGCCCTCCGCAGCTGCGGAGCCTGCTCCCAGCCTACCCTGTGTCTAGGCACAGGGGCCAGGTTGGCTCTGGCAAACGGGGAGCAGCCAGGAGGCAGGGTTGCTATGAGCCATGCTGAGCGAAAGTCTGAAAGCACCACGACCTGACCCGACCGACCGCTAAAACGTGTCTGCCTGGGCATTATGCAAAATTGTAACGTTTGCAGGGAGTGTCTGCCATTCAGCCGAGACTCCTGATGTAAGTAGGAGGAACAGAGGTCACTGCTGTATCTTTTTAAGTTTTGAGAGCTACTTAGATGCAATTTATTTTTTAGAACAAGAAAAGTGACTAACTTTGGTTAATTACATGTGGTGTTTAGGACACAAACTGGACACATTTGGGTGAGACGAGATAGACATTTGTGGAAAAGGCAAGGGATTAAGTAACCCAAAACAAAACAAAACCCTCAGAGACCCGACAACAGTGTGGTGGTTACCGGGAGAAGGGGCAGGGGAGGTAGAAGAGGGTACGGGGGGTAAGTGCTGATGGAAGGAGACTTGACTTGGGGTGACAAACACATGACAACATACAGATGACATGCTGTAAGAACATACACCTAAAACCTGTATCATTAACCACTGTAACCCAATAAAGTTACTAAAAATGTTATGAAAGGGTACGCATTTTATATGAAGTAAGTTCTACTACCTTGCATTCTACGTATTTTTTACTTTGTACTCTGGGATTTTAACACAGAGCCTCCTCCTGCAGTGGGCTGCACAGTGAATCTGTGAGCGTCAGCAAGTACGCGGCAGCCCCTGCACAGCCGCCTCCGCTCTGCTTGCGCAGTCTCACCATCAAGCAGGAACAGCTGGCTACACCGGCGCCCAGCAGCAGATGCAGCCAGACGCCGATGTGCCGGTAAACTGCGGACGGCAGACACGTAAAATTCCCAAACGGGGCCTCTCGCTCCGACACTGGCACACCTGCAGTGTTCACGCCTCCTCCATTCTCCGGTGAGACACTGTCTCCTTGTGAACAACTAGCGGAACCACTATGCGGGTCACCTGGACCAGGCAGGCGGGTTTGAAACTCAGGGGTCTCCCCAGTGAATTCTGGCCCCACTGTGATGCAGCTGTGACCCAGTAACCTCAACGCCTCCCCCAGGACCCCAAGCTGTCCTCAGCAGACCTAGACCGATGTCCCACACCCCCCTTCAGTTCTTCCTCAGAACAATTTCTCCCCAGCCATCTGCCCCTGTTCCCACTCGCCCAGCGTCGACGCACCACCAGCAGCGTGAGACCATGGGCGGGTGGGGCCTGGGAGGCACCGGCTCGGGCTCCAGTCTCTGTGTCCTCTGAGCGACGGTTATGGGGCACAGATGCCCTCTGACAGCGCAGCGGCCACCTGCCTGCTACCCACTGAAAGAGATGTCGGGCATCAGCCTGACATCCCGTCCCAACTACCACCCGACCCACCGTCCGTGCACCTGAGCGACAGCGGGGCTCCGCCGGCACACACGTCAGGTTCTTCTCACTGAACCGAAAGCTACGATTCAGAACCAAATTGAATTTCCTTTAAACTGGCAGGTTTTGACTTATGACTTAGCCTGGCAGACGCTTCAAAAGATATTCATCATCACCATGTCTAATTTTAATGAATTCACTTATAAAAGAATAATATGAATGGAAATGAGGCAAGTGACTACTTTAAATCTATAAATTATATTATCATGTTACTTCTGTTTTAAAACATGACAGCCACTCTTTTTCATAATTAGGCATGTGAATACTCTTCTTACCTAAAATAACTCTGCCTCGATTCATCATGCTTCTGGCTGACACTAACCTGAAAACCTCTGAGTTGAAAAGTGGAAACAGACGTGAGTTTACCGAGCACACAGAAGGAGCAAAGCAATAAAACAACGCAACAGTACAGCCCGCCCAGTTCTCCCAGGGCCTGTCTCTGGGTCCTAGTACATTTCAGCCCCCACCTCCCCACTCAGGCCCCAGGGTTACCCCCTTCCTGGGAGAAACTGTCAGAGACGCTGCCCTCAGCCACCCCAACCCCACCCAGCAAGCAGCTCTAAAAGCCTCGTGCTCTGCTGTGACTTCTGTCCTGTGTCCTGGGAGGAGCTTGGGGAGCACGTGATGAGCAGAGCAGGGGACAGAGCTGGTGTCTCACGGTCCCGACTCTGGCACGTCCGGTCTGCACACACACACTGCGCTGTGAGCAGGCCTGGGATAGGAAGGCCTCGAAGATGTAAATGAGCTTCCCCGAGGCTCTACCTCTAGTTCTAGAAAACCGAGGCAGGAGAGAAGAGCTGGGGACAGCCTTGCAGAGGTTACGTCTCCAGCACCTTGGGTGCGGTCAGAGCCCGTCAGGGCGTCAAGCCCAGACTGTGGCAGAAACAGCCTTTCCTGTGTCCACGGCCCTATCTCTGCTCCTGCCGGTCGCTCTTCCTGAGGTCCATGGAGAGAGCGTAGGGGGAACCCTGGGAAGGGAGAGGCGGACGCCAGGAGGCCACGCCCACAGCAGGGAGACCAGGGACAAGCTGGGGCAGGCAGGAGGGGCTGGGAGCCCAGGCCCAGGCACCTTGGGCTTGGACTTGCCCAGTGGGGTGGGGGGGGACGGACACAGCAGAGGTGGGGGGGTGCCTTTGGAGCCAGAGCATCTATTCCAGAATGCCGCGCTCCCTCCAAGATTTGGGAGCGGGCACATGACAGTTCCGCACTAGAAATGCCAACGGGACTAAAATGCAAAATCCACACGAGTTAAGTAAGGTCAGCCATGAGACTGGGGATTTGTGTTGACCTTGGTCGCTGTCCCGCTGGCACACGCCCACCCCATGTCAGTTGTTGAATGAATGTTTTGTGGCAGCGCAAGCTACGATCGCTGGGGCGTGGAGAAAATGGCTATCTATGTGCCGAGTAGCCACGGGAACTGGCGTCTGCACTCCCTCGGTGGAGCCTCCTCCTCCAGGGGGAGATCAGCGTTTCAGAAGAGCAGCCACCACCTTAAGGACTCACCCTCCACTTCCTCCAGCTTTCAGCCCCTGAGCATCCACCCCCTTCTTGCCTTGAAACAAAGCAACCCAACCGCCCACTTCTCTGCTTAGCCCATCCTGGGCTCCCCTTCCCCACGCCCTGCTCCTCCGGCTTCTCCAGGGCACCTGACACCCATTAAGGGAGCCCTGGGCTCAGACGGCATCACCCCCGAAAACCCCTGGTGTGGAAACCAGCCTGCCGCCTGGCACTCCAGCCCGGGGGCACTGCTGTGGGCCACCTCCTCCTTGGACAAATTCCTCCTCAGCCCCCCTGGACGGCCTGGCTCTCTCGGGAAACCCTACCCCTCAGAGGGAGGGGTGGCTGGAACCCCCCACCAGCCTCGAAAGGGCGCTGCGGTGAACCTGGGCCTGAGGGCCAAGGAGTTCAGTGCCCACAGGACTTCCCATTCAGTCACAGCCCAGTCCCAGCAACTGTGGCCATTCTGAGTGGCCCAGGCGGCCCCCAGCGAAGGTAGGTCTCTTATCAACTGGTAAAATGGAGCACTGAGCACATGGAGCTTTCCACAGGTTACTTTCTTACAAGCTGTATGTAAATAAAATGAAACAAAGCCACTTACCAGACTGGCACTGAGTCATTCCTGACTTTGGGGGTGTGGAGTCACATGTTAAGTGTCTCTCTCTCCATCTTTCTGCCCACCGCCCACACCAGCTGTGACCGTCCTCCCAGCCAGGGTGCAGGGGGCACCACCAGTTCCCAGCAGAACCCCTCTGTCTCTGGCGGGAGCTTCCTGTGAACCAAGCTACCCACAGTCCACAGCCAGCAGGAGACCCGGAGCCGAATGGCCTGGTGGCCCCTCAGCACCTTGTCCAGGGACACGATATCAGCAAATGTGCCCTGCAGTCCCCAGTGGGTCCCCGAGAGCCGCACACATGCTGCGCAGGACAACGGGGACAGCAAACATGTTCCTGTTGTGATCTAGGAAAGCAAAATGACGGATGGGCTGTCGGAGACGCCATGAGGGGCAACGACCCTCCTCTGGCCAGGAAGGAAACTTCGGTGTCACCTGTGTGGCCTCCCTCTGCTAAACCCCCGAAAGTGCCTGCGTTTGCTGGGCAGGGGCAGGGCCACGAGACGCCTGAACTCCCAGGGCCACCAGGCTCCCAGAGTTACAGAAGGGACCTACGGAGCTCCGCTGGCGGCCGGGCGCCCATTACCTTGTGGGACCTGGGAGAACACACGCCAGTAAGAGAATGGGTATCCTGGAGCTCGTCAGGCAAAGCCCTGCCCTGCATGTCGGCCCACGGGCTTGGCCAGCAACCGAAACACACGGACAGAGAGTGCGCTCATGTCAGAACTGTGCTTTAACTCAGACCGACAGGAAGTGGGAACAAGCCATCGGTGGGAAGTGCCAGTGGCTATCCAGCTGTCCCCAGAAGGTGGCCCTGGGACACAGGGTGAGCTGGGAGGCAAACAGAAGGCCCGGGCTCTGCTGGGGCTCACTGCCCTCCGCCTAGCTGGGGAGGTGCCTTCCATCCTGGGCAGGTTCCCACGCCTCCCACCTGTGGGAGGGGGGAGGGCCAAGCATCCAGGAGAGCTGGGTTCCAGCCTGGGGCCTGCCAGTCCTCTGGCCCAGTGAGCACACTGGCTGTTGTGACTGACTGGCTTTGGCCAACATAAGAGGTGGCCCCTGGGCCACACACACACAGGAAGTGACCTCCTGTGGGCACAGGCAGCTCCGCAGCATGAGGAAGAGAGGCAGCCTGGGAGGGAAGCAAGGGTCCGGTCCCTGCCTCCCCACCCCCCTTCGCCAACACAACCCTGTCAGTAAGTGCTCGATATGTGATCGCTGAGACGAACTCTGTTTCTAACGAAGAGCTGAGGAGGGCGGGGTCCTCGCTCCCGCAGCACAGACCCGCCCTGTGGGAGAGGCTCGCTGCATGCCCTGCAACAGCGGCCGGGGGCAAAGACAGGAGGTTAGCAAGGGATGTGTGTGTGTGTGTGTGTGTGTGTGTGACTATACATGTGAGTGCATGACTGGCTGTGAATGTGTATGACGTGTGAAGGTGCATGAGTGTGAGTGTGTGACTGTGTATGTGAGTGCATGGCTGGGTGTGGCTATGTGTGAGTGTGGTGGGGGGTGGTGAGAAAGAGACAAAAACAATTTCATTTGGCTCAGTGTATGGTCAACCACATGCTCTACTTAGATAAGCCAAGTTCTACTAATTGGTTTTCAGAAATCAAAGTCCGTGACATCAGCATCTGGGGGGCCTTCGACAAGGAGAGCACGTTGCACGACACAGTGTAATTCTGACACATTTCTTTAGCAAGTTGCTGCACTTAGAGATAAGCTGACTTCAGACCGAATGGTTTCATATCTTATCACCAAAATCTGACCCAGGAAGGAAGAGGCAGAAGAGAAAGCAAGAAGTCCCCGCACATAAATCTCTTCTCTTTGACACCAAACTGCCTTTCTGGACCTGAGCCCTCAAAGGGACAGCTCTGCTCTCCTGGGCCTTCACTATTTAAAACACCGCAGGCACACCCCCCTCAAGCAGAGGGGACGTCCTGCTGGCTACCTGGAAAACCACAGATGACTTCAGTCTGCATGGTGCAAACGACAGCCTAGCTGCTGTATTTTGTTGAGCTGACAGCCAGTTAGGACAGTCACAGTAGGTTGGAGCAACCAAGAAGGAAAGGACTTTGCTGTTTCTTACCAGCCCCATCTGGAAATTAAGAATGTAGGAAGTGCTCCCAAGGAGCTGAATAACCGGTCCCAGCAATCAGAGCGAGGGCTGTGCCTGGTACATGCCTGGTGCCAAGGGAGGCAGGAGGGGCCAGGCCTCGTCACCACCAGGAGCCTAAGACTAGCAGTCAGTACGGCTGGGAGTCCCCGCGAGCAGCAAGGAATTACGTGTAGCTTCAGTTCGGTGTATGAAGAGGGACCAGCTAGAGTTTTGTATGAACATGCTTCATGGTGTCCAATTCCACGACTAAATCAGTTTAAAAAGTCTTATTCCAACACTACTTCAAAGTCAAAACTTTCTAGAACTTGAGCCCCAAGTTACTAGATTAAAAAGAAAAAAAAAGGAAAGTGAAATTCACACTTTCCAGTAATTGCTAACTGTCCAAATTATGTGAAAAGAACCCCCCAATATAATTAAGCCTGAAGTTTAACAATTAGGAAACAATATAACTGAGTGTCACTAAACAATGTGCACTTCATGTATACATTATATATTGTATAACAAAGTTTCACAATTAGGAAACAATGTAACTATCACTAGTTATGTATACACTGTGTACATAGCAATGTGTAACAAAGTCAACAAGTCACCTGTACTTATGAAAAAGTGGTTACAAACAAGAGGAAAAGTCAAAGGACTGTTCTGCTCATTAGAGGTTATCCCTGTGGAAGGTCCCTGCCCTATACAATTGACATTGAGGAAGGAAGGATAGTGTTTAATGGTACAGTGACCAAAAATTAGACTTGAAGTTATTTTTAAAACTGCTCTCTAAGTATGTTTACTAAACACAAACATGCTCACTACTTTGCCCTGACTTATTTTCTCCACTTTGCAAAATACTATTCTGCCAGCAGTTACGTGTTTTTTAAAAAATAAAATGCGTTCTCAGCATTGAATGTCAGTTAACAAATACGGTTTCTCTCTTTCCTGAGCCTTCACTGCTCTTCATTTGTATTTTCCTTACAGTTGGTACCCAGGTTTAAAATATCACAAATTTACATGTTCAAAAAAAACCTAAATTGTTTTGGTAATTACAACTAAGAAACAATTTTCAGGTGAAGTTTGGGAAGTCGCTGGAGGATGAAGGGAATGCAGACACTGTCAGAGCCACCTCTGCTTCTCCCAGAGGTGGGAGGCCCTCGCGGGGCGACCGGACCCTGGTCTGCGCACTGCTGGTGACTCGCGGTCCACACTGCATAGGGCTGACAGGCGCAGCCCTCTGCTGCTGTGGCAGTAATTTCAGAATAATGGGGGAAAACAAGGTGCTCTCCTGACGACAACACCCACCCTGCGCAAACCGCCTTTGCTGACCTAACAGGAACCAGGACGGTAACTGTGAGCCTCCTCGTCGCCGTCAGAGGAGGGAGCAGCTGGTCTTCAGAGGAGCTGGCAGCACAACCAGCGCAGGTGACTATTCACAGAGTGTGTTTCCGGGCTGAGAACCGAGCTTCACTGTCCCATCTCATCACCCACACTACCCACCCCACCCCCACCCCGTGCGGGTCAGCCAGGTGAAGGCAGTGGCTGGCAGGTCTGACACGGTGGGCCCAGGCCAAAAACGGCACCATGCTGCTGTCTCGGGTGCAGCTGGGCGGCACCAGGACCACGGGTGGCACCAGGGAGGCAGACCAAGGCCTCTGCCAGGCCGTGACCCCCGCCCACGCCGGCTGGGGCTGCTGCACACGCAGGAGCCCAGCCCCAGCCCCAGCCCCGCGGCCCAGGCTGACACGCACCAGCCCTGACGCAGCTCCTGCGCTGGGCCTCCTGACCCACTTCCCAGCGCTCGGTGGTTACCTGGCAGGCGACAAAGAACTTTATTCTGCCTTAAGTCAGAGCTCTGGGGACCGGCCAGTAGGCGTGCTAAGGAGGCAGAAAGTGCTGCATGTCCTGCAACCTGAGCCGGGAATCTCGTCCTGGCCAGGTTCAGGTTCCGGCCTGTCTGCACCCTGCCTGCACCGGAGGGAGCTCCCTGAGCCTCACCTGCCCTTCTCAAGATCACACCGGCTGCCCTCCCTCCCTTCCTCCCTCCCCGGCCTGTGAGCTCCCCACACAGTCCTTGCCCTGCCCGGAGGCCACGAAACTTGCCGCGGGGACCTTTACCTGGGACCTTTTACCTGTCGCCTCCCGCATTCCTCAGTGCTTCCCAGGAAACATCCCCAAGGTCTCGACCAGCTGAGGCCAGCACCGCCCTGTCATTGGTGGACTATTACCTCGTCATCCTCCCAGCATTCACAATTAGGTCCCAGCTCCCTGCTGGGTCCCGGGGCTGGTGTGGGCCCTGCAGACAGGGGCAACAGCCCTGAGGCAGGCGTCCATACACCCAAGGGGACAGAGGTGGGAAAGGGCCTCGAGTCTGCAGTGTCTGGACTGCCAGCTCCCTGGGGCCTTGCCCATGGGAACCAGGCAGCCGATACAAACCCTGTGATGGGCATGCCCAGGCCACAGTCAAGCTCTGGGCCTGCAGCCGGAGCACACCTTTCTCGGAGTTGAGAAGGCCCCGGATTATCCTAGATGACAGCCACACATTGCTTGGTGCCTAAATACTTCCCTAAGACTGCACCCCTGAAATGTTAACACAGACGAAGGGGGAAACCTGATTCAGCTCACACTGAGGTGCACTTCACAAAAACTCTTGGTCCACACTGTTGTTTAGCACGATGTAACTGCATTAAGTGATGACAGAGGAAAAACTGCAAAGGGGCAAATTGAAGTCGGCTGCTGGGGCAGTGTAACCAGAGCTCAGCACGCACAGGGCAGGTTGGCTTCTGCGAACGGCCATGTCTGCGTTTCGCAGATGAGCAGCAACTCTCTATTGCAAAGGGAGCAGGACCCCATGGAAACAGGCCTCACAGTGGAGGCAAAATGAGCATCCAGAGAGGAATGGCATTCAGCACTTTGAGACAAAGAGGGGTGAGGTGAGGGCCCCGAACGATGGGGGGGCTGGGTGCTCTGGCAGGGATGGGGCCAGCTGCTGGTCACCAGGGCGGTGCCCGGTCTGCACAAGGTCAGGCCTGCACCACACCAGACACGCTAGCAGCGGCGCAGAGAGAGGACGGAAGACATGTCCAGGAGCAGGAGGCTGCTCCCAGGAGGCTGTGCAGGCACTGGACGAGGGGACGTGGCCTGACCATGGGCTGGCAGCTGGGGGGTGGATTCCGAGGCCAGCAGGGAGGTGGCAACGGCATAAGGGGAGGCTGAGTGATGCGGAAGCTGAGAAGGCAGCGGGGAGGTGGGGGAGGGGGGCAGGGAGGACCAAGGGCACCAAAGGCTGGTCTGGGGGCTGGTCTGCAGGCAGGACTGGCGGAAGTGCCCGTGGCTGACCCTGCCGGAGAAGCCGATCTGCGGGCAGCTGTGTGCAGGGCTGTTGCTGCAGCCCCGACACTCAAGGTGCCAACCACCTGTCAGAGCGAGTCGGGGACTCACTCACGCAACGAGCTCCTTGCACGGCCTCTGCTCTCCGGTCAGGGCCCTGCTTCTAATGTGGCTGCTTGGGGGTTCAGCCCATGGTGCACAAGTAAGAAAGAAACTCTGAAAGTAACGTATTTGGAAACTTCCAAGTATTTGAAAAGGTTGCTTGAGATAAACTTTTAACCAACTGCTGGCGCACCGGGCCGGTCCTCTGGAAGAAACAGAGCCAGAGCCCCGGGCCACCCTGACACTTCAGATGGGGCCAAGGCTGGAGTTTTGTTTTAAAACCTCCGAAAGCACCACAGGAAACACTGATGACGTGTGTGCAGCTCTGCAGCAGGAAGCAACGGCAGCCATCCCCACTCGGTGGAGCCTCCCACTCACCAGGCACCGGCTCCCGAGTGTCACTAGCACTCAGTCCTCTCACAGCCGAGAACCTGTGACTTTCCCATTCACTCTACCGGTGGTGGAAGCGCAGTCTCTGCACCTGTGCCTTTCTAAAGGGCCTGACACCAAAGGCGTGAGCGAGGAAGCCGTAACTGATACCCCTGAGCTGCGACACAGAAGTGGAGGATGCTGACCGCCACAGCGGGCCGGCGCGGAGCCACCTGAGCCACAGACAAGACGTGCACACTAACAGCAGGAGAACACGAGTGCTTCCCTGCCACGGGCGAGAGGGGACGTGCAACAGAGGCCTGGGGTTGTCGGCACGCAGGCTGTACGATCCAAAGAGCTAGGCAGCAGGAGAATGAAACCACCCTTTATCCACCAGCCGGGCAGGCACAGGGCTGACGCTGTCCGGGGTGCGGGAGTGGGGCCCCCAGCCTGTCATACCCTGGGGGCCGCCGCGGACCAGCTAGAGGACTGGTTTCTGCAGGCACATGTCCTCTGACTCAGCGGCCCTGCCTCTGAACACTCACGTCACAGAACCAGACACAGGGCGCACGACCGTGCGTGTGCAGAGGCAGTGCCTGACCAAGAAGCCACAGTGGAAGCGACCAAAGCGAGGAACCCGTCGACGCGACACCCCCATGCTGGGACCCAATGCAGCCAGCGAGGGATGGCTCTCTGTCACCTGAAAGCGGCGGGCTGCACAGGACAGCCCTTCTGGTTGGATGGCAGAGACGCCGATTTTTAAAATAGCTGTTCTGCTGCTTTCGGAAGAATGGACTGACATTTTACCAATGAAGTCTAACCGTGCTGTGTAAATCCTGAATCCCAGACACATCACGAGGACTTTGTGTAGCTGCCTGGAGGGACCACTGTACCAGAACAGTCGGAATCCATTTTCAAAATTCAAAATGAATTTAGATTAAAACACTAAAGCTTTTTCAGAAATACTGACATCCACGTTAATCTGCCACAGCTTTCAAAACCTAAGGCTCAGTGGAAACAATCTGACTCCTTGCCCAAGGACAGTTACAAACACCAGTAGGAATCTGGAAAATAAATGACAGATGCAGCCCATTACTCTGAATGAGAAACGTCTTTCAAAACACTTACCATCTGAGAACACGAAGACATTAAAATGCTTTCACAAGTGGCATCTCATCGAACCAGAAGCCCTGCAGGACTCCACAGGCCTGGTCGGTGTTGCAAAGCTGACCTCTACTGCCCAACCCGTGCAGTCTACCCGGGAGAAAAGTCAGTGTGCTGGCGGCGATTCATTAGTAAGTATTTTAAAGAACTGCAGTGTATAAAACGGCTGATAAATACGGCACAACCCATCTCCTGACAAAGTCCGCACAGCACTTCCCACCAGCTCCCCCAGTCTCGCCCGAGCCTACAGACGCCCGTTTGCTCAGTGCTGCGAGACTGAGGGACGGACCCCCCCAGGTGATGCAGACACTCCCCCCCCCCCCCCCCCCCCGCGTTAGGGGTCACACACTCCCTGCAGCTGTGTCGCATGGAGTCCCCCTGAACATTCCGCTTTCTGACTGCCTTTCCATGAGGGAGAAACAATAGGAGCAATAAGGAGCCCCCGTCGCCACTGTAAAAAAATCGTAAGTCAACTCACGTCACAAATGAGGAAACCAGTGCCCCAAAGGCAACGCTGGAAAGTGCTGCCAAGTGACCAATCGTAATCTGAGGGGCTGTGTAGGTTCTCGAATGAAGTGCCGAGGCCCCCCCCCCACAACCCCCCCCCCACCCCCCGCTGGCTTCCCACAGGAGACCCATCTCCCGCTCACACTGACAGCCCTTCTCATTGGCTGCTTGTAATTGCTGCCTGTTGGGGAGGCCACGTGGTTAAGGCTGCAAGAATAACATCTCCAATAAGTGCCAGCGAGTCCGGAGTGAGTGCCCTTGGAGCTCGTCTCCGTGTAAAACCAAAGAACTTCAAAGCACAGATTTAGTTGCAGCCCCTTTGGCGGCTGTGTCTTCTTCCCTTACTTCAGAGGGTGAAGCGTGCTCCAGATACGGGAGGCCGTGGGGTTCGGTTACCACCAGTAAACCTGGAAACGTGTCCAGTTACCTGGGTTTTGGCTCCTCAAGGTTCCTGAAATCTCATACAGTACTCACCTAGCAAATCTTCTCTATAATGCAAATGTGAACTTCCACTTAACCCAAGTTGCACTGTTGCCAATAGTTAATACGCATTAGATGAAGGACAGTTGTTAGGACAAGAATTCCAAAGGTGGCATCTCAAGTGCACACACTCTGAGCAGGTGGGAAAAGGATCTGTCACCGTGCACTAAGGCAGCACGTCTGTGTGTGAGCACTTGCTCACGCGTGCGCACACACTGCCAACTCCCTAGGAGCGCAGCACTGCGCACAGGCCACCGCACAGCGCAGCTGTCTCCTCCAGGCCAGCAGGGCTGTCCCCTGCCAGAGCACCAGGCATGTCTGCGGGCCAGACACCTCCCGGCGGCTCTACCTCAAGCGGCACCTGGAAACACCGACTGTCCGGGCTTCTGCCCGTCAGCCCCTCCTCAGCCGCGTCCTCAGCTGTGTCTGACCGCAGTGGAAGGACAGCCGACCCACCGGGTTGGACGTGCCGTGTTACTAGTGCCCTCGTCCACTCATTCAGCAAGCGCTTACTGAGGGCTACGCTGTGCCAGGCCTTCTGCTGGACGCTGGGTCCCTCCCCAGCCACAGACTCCACCCAGGTCTTGGTCTTCTGGGAGAGGCATGAACGAGATAACGAACCACACAATAAAATCATGTCCGTGAGCTAAGATCTGAACGATGACCCGCTGACGGGGGGTGTTCTGGCCAGAGGGTGCAGGCGTGTGCAGAGGCCCTGTGGCAGGCAGTGCTGGGCTGAGTCCTGGAAGCGAAAGGAGGCAGCTCTGCAGGGCGTCGGGCGGTGGGGTCAGTAAGCGCAGGCGCAGGGCAGGTGGGCGGACCGTGCAGGGACTCCCCCAGGCATGGCACCGACTCTCCAGTCTTTACCCACAGGGAAAGCAGCTGGGAATTTTTAAATTAAATTAAACCACTTAAATTCATTAATTTTTAAAAAATAAATTAAGTTTCTCTTTCCAGAGGAAAATGGCTAAAATCAGGTTTACATTTTTAAATGATCACGCTGGCCACATAATATGGAGAACAGATTGGAAGGGACAAAGCAAGGGGCGGGGAGGGAGGGGTTGGCAGACTACACAGCAGCCCTCACGGGGCTACTGACAGGCCAGGCCACCAGACTCCGAGGAGGCGCCGGATGCACCAAGGTCTTGAGATAATTCTCAGGTCCTGGCCTGGCCATCTCGTGAGTGAGGGGCATCCTGGTGGCACATGGTGGAGGGGGACATGGTGGAGAGGACCCGGACCTGGTCTCAGGGGTCTCACTGCGGGTGTGCCATGTAGACGGGGAGGGATCTGCATTTCTGAGAGGGTCTTGGCCGGAAAAATGACCTCCGCAGTCACTTGGGAATGGTCAGTAATGGATCTAAAGGCACTGATGAGACTGGCGTGGGGGTGGAGGAGACAGGAAGGAGCCCTGGGACCGGCCTCCAGGACAGGGTGGCCGGCAAGCCTGCCAGGACAAGCTGTCAGGTCAGCAAAGTCGGGAGCGCTTACCCATCAGCCCCAACGACCACGTGCTTCCCAATACAGCAACGCGATGTTATCAATATCTGACTGTGTGAGCACGGCTCCAGTTACTTTGTAATACACTTGGTTACTAAACTAGTTAAGTCTTATATTATGTAGAATTAGTCAAAACTACCAACCTGTTTGTTAAATACCAACTACTGCCACTAAATATCATGCAATGTACAAAGCCTCCTAAGAAACGGTTTTTGCCTTCAAACCCTACCTTAAGCCAGACCACAATTAAAATCACATCACAGTAAGTTATTGCAATCTCTGATACACTGATTTTAAAATAACCACCTTCAGAAAAATTAACCCACCCCGGTATTCACGAGCACCTAATAACACTCATGGGTGCCAGACACTAGACTGGGTGGTAACAGAGTAAGACAGACTTCCTTGTCTGTTAGCAACTGGTAGTTATTACTCAGAAAGCGGCAAGACCAGCCGGAAGATCACCTGATAATACAACGGCGAAATGGTTATCTGGGCTCAAAAGACAGGTAGTGGTCACATCTCTGCAGTGAGGAGTAAGGCCTCCACCTACCGACTGCCCTGCGTCCAGCCTCCACGCCGTGCACACACTTGTTATGCTGACCTGCCATCAGCGGAGTTAACCCCTCACCCCAGCCCGGTGGGGGCCCCAGGGAGGGCTGGCGGGCTCAGTAATGATTTCCAGGTGACAGACTGCACTTTCAGGAAAATGTGTTTGCTGGGCCTTAAGAACTGAAGAGTCCTGGACTCATGACAACATCTTAACCGGGTAAACCCAACCGACCAGACGGGCGCCTCAAAGGCCTCGGTCAGGAACAGCACCGGACCTGCTCTGCCCCGAACACAGCGGACCCCCGGGAGGGCCACGGAGCACGTGAGGACATGGCTGTCCTCCCGCCGGACCGCCTTCCACCCCAGAGTGCACCTCACTTTTCCTTACGTTGTTTGCTTAACCAGAGAGCTGCTGTTTCCAACAGGAAAGGCTGCATTTTCAAACCACCATTGGAGAGACAGGGCTCCTTGCTCCCTCTGTCCCCATTTTTATTTTCTCTTTCAAGAAAGAAAAACTTCACACCTGAACTTGCAGTGTCATATGTTCCTGCCAACTTAAGAGGACACGCAGAAATAGTTTGAAAATAATCTGTATTGAGATTCCATTTTTTATTACCATGGAAATGGAAAACCTGCAACATGTATCTGTCCTGAGAAAAAGGAGAGGGGCTGGGAGCAGGGAGAGGACAGGAGCAGACCACGGCACGAGCAGAGGCATGGAGCTACCGCCCTCAAGCCCTCAGGGGAGGCCAGCTCCTCCTTCCGAAGTCAGAGAGGCGCCCGTCTCACCGCACACCAGCGTGCGCCCACCCGGAGCCCTCGTGCCAGACCTGGGCGTCCCCCTGCATCACTGCACTTCCCGGGTGCCATGCTGCAGGCGCCCAGACACAGGCTGGGCGCCCAGGACCGCCTGGTTGGAGGCTCCTGGTGCCAGGAGAGTGAGATCTGGAGCAGGGACTAAGGGGCAGGGCCAGCTCCCGGGGCCCTTTCTCTCCCTGTGTGATGGGTACGATCAGCTTCTTCATTTTCCTCTGCTTACGATTTAGTACAGCACAAATCAAGAAATCCACGCAACAGTCAACACTCACGATCCCTCTCCTCGCCTGACACAAGGGCGCGGCACCCTCAGCGGTTTGCCTGTGTCCTGTGCAGGAGGCCAGGTGACAGAAGCTGGGTGAGACCTGCACAGCAGGACGGGACGCGCTGGTGAGGGCACTGGACAGAAACCCACCTGCCTAGCCCAGAGCCACTTCCTCCTTAAAATCCACCCATCGGCAGGGAACAGGCAGGGAACAGGCCGTGCCACCGGCTGGACATGAGGCTGACCCCCAGCTGTCTCCTGGTTGGGGAACAACAGGCTTCAGCATCGCCAGTGAGTGTCCACCTCCCAAAAGCAGCAAAGACAGTGCCCTGGAGGGTGCCGGGGTGGTGACGCACGTGGAAGGCAAAGAGGGTGACCGTGCAGAAGGTCCCCAAACACGTGTCAGCACAGCGAAGACCCTTGTCCGGCAGGGAGGGCAGCACGGGCGAGTGTCACGGCCCAGCAAGGCCCCACGTGCTTCCCGTGTGTCCCTGACTGCTTCTCCCAGTTTGAAATGGCCCTGAGGTGTCCTGAAAGACAGCCCGGGTCCTTGCTCACAGTGCTCGTCCCGCCATGGAGCGGCTGCCACTTCGGATTCAGTGTCCGGGCCAGGGGAGGCCACTGGGTCTTGGGACAGACTCGGCCGTGGGACACAAGCAGGTTACACCCCAGGTTACAGGCGCAGCCCTGCGGCGAGACTCCCCCACGTGCCCCATTCTTCTGCTGCCTCCCGCACAGAGAACTGCCTTTTCACCCAGGAAAACGGGTTACAAGACGCAAAGGTTGTGCTTTCTAACTCGGAGCGCTGTGAACGCTGGCCCCCCAGGGGAGTCCGGCCGTGAACTGTGAACTGCCTGGCCACCCTGCGCAGCCTCTGGAATGCTCAGGGCCAGCCCGGGGCTGGTCGCACAGCCCAGGCAGGCTGCAGCTGGCTCCTGCGCTCCCGCTGAGAGCAGAGAACACGCCTTTCTTTTCATATTTTGCAATCTTCAAGTCAACAAGCCAGTGACCGTTCCTAAAACATGCAACATTTGCCTGAGGTGTGAGAGGAGACAAGAAGACCACGAAGAGGGCCACTTCCTGCTTTCTGCACCTCGCAAAACGCAGCCACTGCGGATCACAGAATCCTCACGCTAAGGAATGCTGGGTAACCAGGCGCCCGTGCCAAAATCAGATACGGAAAGAAAACAGGAGCTGGCAATGATTCCAGCCCTCATATTTCTCTTTCAGAATTGTATTTAATAAGGTTAATCTTTGAAG
Organism: Desmodus rotundus; assembly: GCF_022682495.2. NCBI lineage: Eukaryota > Metazoa > Chordata > Mammalia > Chiroptera > Phyllostomidae > Desmodus > Desmodus rotundus. The sequence goes on along the minus strand of NC_071387.1, from coordinate 211,263,409 downwards.
AATGCATTAATTCTCTTACCTGACTTAAAATAGAACTCGAGATAACTCCTAGCTACAAAACTTACAAATTCATGTAAGACTAACTTATGTAGCTATCTCCAATTGTTTTATAAAATCACCAAGTTATTTTTTTAGAAATGTATTTTTAGATAATAATGTTCCTATACCTCTAGTTTAAAAAAAAAATCACTACGAATTATTTTTAGCCTCACAGCTTCGAACAGGAAGTGAGAGCTGAGTGCTGCAGGAGGTGGAGAAGCAGCCCAGGGAACAGCTTCGGTTTCAAACAAAACCCAGCACCAACCAGGACGGCGTACCTTGTTCTTTCGTGGGGCCAGCAAATTGACAGTTGGGGTTTTTGTAAGTTACAAAAATAGGATGGAGTAATTATATCTACCAAACTCACAAGAGCCTGTCCAACGGAGAGTAACACTGTAATTTCTCTTCAAACACAGAAAATAGGAAGAAAAAGCCCCTAATTCTGCGACGTAGGGAAAAATCCCAAACCCTTGGGCGCCACTTACAGGGCGAGCTTTCGCTGATGGCAGTTACGACCCTGAAGGGGAGGGACAGACTCAGCGTCTTCTACTTGTGTAACGACTTTTATTTCTCTAACTTGCACTTCAAAAATGTATCGCCCACACTTTCAATGTCTACATCCAAAGATTAAAAACGGAAGGCAGGTCTGAAATAAAACACCACAGCACTCTCTCCAGACAGAAGGGTCCCCAGGCCCCTGCTGCTGCTGAAACAAAAATAGTTCAGAATCTGTTACATTTCCCTCCTGCGAGCACGAACCACTGTCAGGAAACCCAAATGCGGAGTTCGGCGGAGACTTTACTGAACAGCTGATAATAAAAGTGTTTACACCAACAGATTCAAACGAACTTCAACCCCGCTGACGAGGAAACGGGGAGGGGGTCTCGCTGTATTTCAGAAGACGGAGAACACACCTTTCACCATCAACACGATCCTCCGGTGCGACACTGGGGCGAACCAGCCAGCGTCCGGGCCAGTGGGCCTCGCTTTTCAGCGCGATTACGCGATAACGCGCCCGGACCAAGTGGGGGGAGGCCCGGGGGTCCGACTGCAAAAACCAAACGCGGGAGGCGGGCTCAGTCCCGGGTTTACCGGCCTCCGCGTGAGACCCCTGGCTCCGCACGCGGCGTCCTTTCCGCCCGGCCGCGGCCCGTTCCGGCCGCCAGGCGCCGGCGCTCGCCGGTCCCGCCCGCGCCCGCAGAGCTGGTCTCACGAGAACGCGCGCAGCTCACCTTCCCAGCGCGGGGTCCCCGCCGCTACCTGCGGCTCCTCGGCAGCAGCGGCTGCTTGGGGCGCCGCCGCCCCGGAGCGGGAAGGCGCGCGGGAGCGCACGGAACCACCGGCCACGAGCGTCCCGTCCCCTGCACGCTGCCCCCGCGCGTGGAAACCCTGCTTTTTAGGGATTCTTTCGTTGGGGGGGGCAACCTCCCAGTAGTACACCGGTTTAAACAAGTAAACGATCGAGTTCCAAAGAAGTGCCAACTCACTTTAGAAAACTAACCGCAACCAAAGACGCGTCCTGCGGCCGGTCCTGGCCGCTCTCGGCGTCGACGTCCGGAACCCGCGGCTCCAGCCGCTCCGACCGCCCTCCAGGCGGGGCCCCGCGCACCCGCGCCGACCGCGCAGCCCCAGGGCGGCCCGGCCGCCTCCAGGGCGTCCGGCGAGCCCCGCAGGTGCCGGCCCCGGCGCTCGGCCCACGCGGCCCCAGCGGCTGCGCCGGGGAGGCTGCGGGCCGGCTGCCCTGCGCCCCACGCAGCCCGCAGTCCCCGGGGGCCCCGCGGTGCGGCCGCGTCCCGGACGGGGGCGGCCCCGCGCCGTGACAGGCGCCCCCGCGCCGCCCGCGAGGCCCGGTGGGGGAGCCCCGCAGCGGTGCCCCCGGCCCCGGGCGCGCCTGTCACGGCTGCGAACAATCGTGAGCCCCGGGTCCCCGCGGGCGGATTGCCCCGCGCCCCGCGCCCGCGCCCCCGTCCCGCCCGCTGCTCACCCGGCGGCTGCAGGAGGCGGCTCCGCGGGCTCGGTCCCCGCGCCGCTCGGGTCGCCGCGGTCCGTCGGCTCGGGGGCGTGGGCGCCGGCGCGGCTCGCGGCTCCGGGGGGCGGCGGCTCCAGCACCGGCTGCGCGGCGCTGCCGCCCGCGGGCTCGGGCGACGGGGACGGGGACCGGGACGGGGACGGCGGCGCGGGCGGCGCGTCCAGCTCCACGCTCCGCACTTTGCGCAGCTGCCGCCGCCGCCAGTCCGCCCGCTCGCGGCCCCCGCCCGCCTGCAGGGACCCTCCGCCTGCCTCCGCGCCCGCGAGTCCCGACGACGACGCGCGACTCCCCGCCGCCGCCGCCATTTTCTGTCGCGGCCGCGTCCGCGGGGCGGAGGGCGGGGCGGGGGCGGGGAGCCAACGAGGGGCGGGGCGTCCGGGGGGCGGGGCGCGTAGGCCGCCTGCGCAAGGGCGGGAGCGCGGCCGCCCGGCCTGGGCACGCGCGCGCGCGCGCCGGGGCGGGACGCCGGGGTCGCGGGGCCGGGGCACGGGCACGCTGGGGTCCCGGAAACTGGAATACCGGAGTCCAGGGCACCGGGATCGGGGAGACGGGAACACCGGGGCCGGGGCGACGGGGTAACAGGGGTCGGGGGCGCGGACACCGGGATCTGGAGGACGGGCCGCAGGTGGAGGTCCGCCGTGCGCGCCGCCGCCAGGTGGTCCCGGCGGCTGGAGGGGCCGCTGCTGCCGCGCTGCCGCTCAGACTCCAGCGTGCGGTGCGCGGAGGGGACGCCGGCGGCAGTGTCCACATTTGTCATCTGCCCCGGGCGTTGGGGAACGGGCGCACACCAACCCTACACCCGCCCCGCCGGAAGCCGCCCAAGGTCCTGCAGATGCGCGGCTGCGGACCAAAGAAAGTGGTGTTTTTCAAAGCGTTCCGACTCCGCTGTTTCCTGACTCTCGTCACGTTTAAAACATCCCAGTGTCCGCATCTGCTGTTCCCAAGCTGAAGTCACGGATTTGGGACCCCGACCCCGCGCCCGGCTGGAGAGACACCTGCGCCGGGGGCGCAGGGCCGCCCGCAGCGCGTGTGGGGCGGGACGACGTCAAGCCAGCAGGTGCCCCCGGGCCCCGGGGCCAGGTCTGCCCCCCACCCCCAGCCGACGCCCGGTCCTGCACGTCGCTGCGCCCCGCCCCACCACGCGGGCGTGTGCTCCAGCCCCTGGGGCGGGGCCACGAGGTGCTGCGCAGTGAAAACGAACATTTCTGTGGTGGTTACGGTTTTCGACCTTCTCTGGGCGCGTGGAGCCGCCAACGCAGCAGCGATCCCGGACTTACTGCGGAAACACGGAGACGTGGAGGCGGGGTCCCTCCGGAGCAGAGAGGGTCGCGCTGTCTTGGCCCCCTTCTTGTATTCACACAAGAGTCCGAACTGACCACAGAATCACCCTCGGATTTCTTGGGATCAAGTCGAATGGCAGCTCCTCACCGGGGGAAGGACGGGGGTGCCCGAGGGATTTTTACACCTGCCCCGATTTCATACTAGCTTCCTATTCTGAGTATTCTACATCTGCCAGAAGATACTTTTAGGTAGTTACATCCAACGGAACAAATTTTGAAAGGTGAATCTGTTAAAATTGCAAGTGCATGTGCAGGCTGTAATCACGCGCTTTTCTCCTGGTAGCCGAGCGCTTTCCCGGGTCTTCCCGGATGGCCACACCCAGCAATCCTGAGGTTGAAAATGATACTTTGCTCTTTCCTGCTTAAATCGAAAACCCCTTACACTTGCGCCCACACTCAGGCATCTGTAACCGAGAAAAGGAGATGGATGCCTTTAGCCTTTCAAAATTCTGAAGTTTGGCCAGAGTAGCAAAGCAAAAGCGGTTCCAGCAAGACATTTCCTTTTGCCACCTTATTTATCCGTAGCGATGAAAACGGGACCAAGTGATGGGGGTTCCCAAGGCCACACTTCCCAGGAGCCAGGTTCTCTGGCTTCCCCGTCCACCAGCCCCGCCATGGACACGCCTCTATGCTGGGCTTTCGCTTCATTTTTAGTGCTTTGAGTCATTTTCTCCTTAATCTTTTGGGTAAATATTTGGGTTGTCATTATGCATCTATATACACTGGAAAACTGATTTTTTTTTTAAAGAGAAATATAATCAAAGGATGTGCTTGACTGAAGGGTGCTCTTCCTCTGCAGTGTGTTAACACAGTCTGCTTGGGAGACCAACTGACACAGTTGCTACCACGGTCCGTCTTGCTCCAAACCCCCCGCGCCCCCCCCCCCCGCCCCCGGTGGGTTTCTAGCTCCTGCTTCACATGCCTTCAGAAAGCCGCATGTCAAACTACCTTCATCTGATATTTTTAATGACATAGAGGAGGCCGGTGTCCCTTCGAAGGTTGCATGTCCACTGAAAACTCCAGGCATCGTTTCCAAGCCCCTTACTTCCATCCTCTCTGATACAAACACTGCAGTGACTTCATCGATGCCGTGACAAGTCCAAAGCCATCACGCCAGGGTTTCCAGATGGCTGCTTCCCCAGAGTGCTTCTGGGAATTGCCCGCCACACTTCAGTTCCTGTGCACATTCATTCGGAGGATCCAGTTTAACGTGGGTGCATTTCCTCACTGTACAGGAACGCCCCCGCCTTCAGCGTGAACAGATGTAATAGGCCCTGGCAGAAACTTTAACCGGTGCCTCGACATATATTCATCAAACACCTACTCAGCACATGCAACGAGTTTGCTTCTTCTCTGAGGATAGTTTTCGTTGTTTTCCATCCTTAAAGAATTAAACAAATACAACGTTTCCATCTACAAATGTTTTTATTAGTGGGTATTTATCGAGATCCCTCCTGTGCGTGTGTTCATGCCTCAGGGAGACCCACGTCATCAGGAAGCATGAAGAGTGAGCACGCAGCCCTCAAAAGCTGGTGTTCTGTCAGGCTCACACGTGCAGGGCAGCTGGGGCTGGGGCTTGGTTTCCCTACACTCTTTCCAGGCACCAAACTTCCCAGATGTTCGAAGTCGGGGATTCTTGTCATCTGTGGGATAACTGGCCCTGACAAGGTGACATCATAGTAGAAAGTTTCTGAAGCAGCTTCTGCTCAGCTGGCCCATCCGGGAACAGACACCTGCATTCCTGGTGCGGCTCAGACCAGCAGAGGGATGAAGGCTCGTGGCCCCCCAACCCCTGTCCTCCCACCGGGTGAGTTAGGGCCCCAGGAGGCTCCGCTATAGTTGTTCCCAAACCTGGTTACGCCGATCATACTGTCCTACAGGAATTTGATGAAATTCTATTAAATTGGTTACTAAATTAGTAAAACATGAGCCTGTGAGTGCAAAAAGAAAGTTGTTCCAATGAACACTGAGTTAAATGCTGAGAAGGAGTGAGCACGAGACACTGAGAAAAGCCTGTCGAATTTGTTGTGGGAATGATGAGTGTTAAAGATGAGAAAAAAAGCGTTTAAATCTATGAGAAGTTACTTTGCAGATGTCTTACCACTTTTCACTTTGCTTAAAAAGAAAAAACTGGATGTGGAAATTGTAGACAGGATTTGTGAGAAAGGTACACGGGCCTCTTCATAGTGAACTCACATTCAAAGACCAAGCCCCTCAGCCAAATACTGGGTAAAAATCCCCAAACGCCCACACAAAACCTTGTTATTTGTGTTTGAAGCTGAAGTAGAACATTTAAGATACACAGGGTGGGGCAGAAGTAGACTTACGGTTGTGAGGACACGAAACACAGGCTTCATTCTTGTGTTGTTGTTTATTAATTGTATTATTTTCCACATGAGTAACTGTCAACCTGCTTTTGCCCCGCCCTGTATATGTAAATAGATACGTTTTTCCCTTTTATTGACCAGCCACCTAAACATTTTGCATGTTTCTGCATGTACTTAAAATCACAAAGTAAACTTCACCTGGCTGGTGTGGCTCAGTGGACTGAGCGCAGGCCTGTGAACCAAAGGGTCGCTGGTTCGATTCCCAGTCAGGGCACCTGCCTGGGTTGTGGGCCAGGTCCCCAGGTGGAGAGCGTGTGAGAGGCAACCACACACTGATGTTTCTCTCCCTCTCTTTCTCCCTCCTTTCCCCTCTGATAATAAATAAATAAAATCTTTATTAAAAACCTTTTAAAAAAAAGAAAGTAAACTTCACAGTAAATAACGAAACACAGTTGAATTGGGATTTTGCCTTTAAAAGTAAAACTACGACGTGGAGATTTGATGTCTCTGCCGTTAGTGAGGCTCCGCTCACCGGTTCCACCCTGCACCGATTCTGCAAGTTCTCCGAGTTCGCCGTGTCGGCGGCTGCTTTTCGACGTGTGATGAGACATGCTTTTTCTGTCCGACTTCTGTGGCTTAGTCATGACTATCGTTTTTGCAAAAAGTATTAGAAACTCCCGACATTTTCCTGAGGTCCTCTAGTAACCATTGACTTTCTTCGAACTGGTGTCCTTGCTGGTTCCCCCCGTGATCTGCGGGCCCGATGCACCGAGTGCCACGTCCAGGGCACACACAGTCAACCGCGGCCGCGTGTGCGACAAGGGCACCTTCACTTTGCAATTGATGTGCATCGTTTCGGGGCTGAGATGTGGCGCCCCCGGCGCAGTACGTCCAGTACAGTATGATGCAGGGCCCACGTGTAATTCACAATTCCCTAGTAGCCACATTTAAAAAAACCTAAGAAGAAGCAGGTGGTTAATTTCAATAATAGATTCTGTTTTACATAATATATCCAAAGTATGACTAAGACATATTTTGGACATTATAAGACATTACTAGTGAGATCTTTCAATTTATAAGACATTACTAATGAGATCTTTCACCACTAATTTTGACTGGACCTTTGAAATGTGGTGTGTATGCCACACTTCAGAACATCTGGAGTATCATTTTGGACTGGCCGCATCTCAAGTGGTCAAACGAAACACACAGCTGGTGGCTGCCGTCTGAGGCAGCCCACCCCTGAGCCATCGACCCCAAGGTTTATGAGGTTAGTGGACGACTACCAGCTGCTTAGGCCAGATTAGTGCCTAACAAACACGCTCAGGGAGTAAAGAACCATAACAGACACCAGTCGGGAAACTATGCCTAAGAAAATTGGCGTCTCTACTTCCAGCAGCTAATCTTTGAAACGAATTTTCGGTCCCATTGTCAAAGTTTCTCTCTCAACTGCAGTTCTGATGCTGTCTCCACTTTTCCGACTCTCCACGTTACACAGAGCACAGACTCCAAACTCCCTCTCCTGTTCGTTTGGCAGACGCAGAGGGCATTAGCTCCTCCCCCAGAGCCCCACAGAGACCCAGGTGGGGCTCCCAGCCCGCTGCCTCCCCCAGCTTCCCACCACCCACTGCTCAGCCGCCACATCGCGGCCCTGTCCTCAGGCCTGGGCTCTACTCCGGTTCCTGCTTCCCAGGCCAGGTCTGCTTCCTTCAGGCCTTCACTCGTGGGGCCCCTTCTCCTGACAACACTTCTGCAACCCCCCACCCCTAACCCCTGACCCCCAGGCGGGGGCCAGACCTGTTCCTAACACCTGGAGGGCCAGGGCGACTACCGATGGGGCCCTCGACAGCATTTTTAATTATTTAAAAGTTGAGATGGAAGCCATCAGTAAAATGAAAATGTGCTCTGGGCCCCTCCCTTGATAAGTATACCTTTGTAAAGACAACGCTGAACACTCTGTGTAAAGTTGCAGTTTTTAAATCGCTGACGTGACAATGTCACAGGTAACTATGTTTCATTGCACACGTCTGAGGTCTCCATGGGTGGAGGGCACCGTTTGGATGGGTCTGTCCCGGAAAGGTCCCGTGTGCCCTTGCAAAGGATGGGCATTCCGCTGCTCTGGGGTGAACGAGTCGATAATTTTTAGGGGACCCAGAGAACTGTATGTTTTGGTGGAAAGACTAAAATTAGGGACCGAGTCATTCATGAGAAGGAGTGATTTCAGATTCGATTCAGCCAACACTGCTGAGGGCCCGAGTGTGAGGCCTACCACCCCATTGAGCCCGGCCCTGACTCCCTGCCCCACCGAGACAGACACCCCTCTTTCCCAAGTGGGGCTGCAGGGAGGGTTTTCGGTCTTGCCCGGAATTACCTCACTGGCAAATGGGCATGGTAGGCTGCTAATTCCACATTCAGCATTCTTCCCGATGCTCCGCCACTGCTTCCAGGAAACACAGGTGTTCTCTGAGTAACACGGAGGCATCGCCTGAGCGGTCAACCAACATCCACCCGGTGCCCATCAGGCGCCCTGCACTCGCAGTGTAGCGACGGTGGGGTCTCAGCGACCCCCCGCCCAGCCAGTGTTGCTGGGGACAGAGGCACCACGCTCCCCAGCAGTTCGCCAGGGTTACAGCTCGTCAGGGGCCAAAGTAACAGAACTCCTTTGGACGATGCTGAGGAACTCGAATCGGGCCTGTGCCCGCCACGGCGGCACCTCATTACACTGTGCCCTAAGTCGCCGAGGGGCCAGGCCCACACCCCAGCACGGGCCCTGGAGCTTCCTAGCAGGTTCTAATGCATTTCCCTAGAATTGTCCGATATGAACAGTGGGCGGTCAGGATACTGAAATGTTGACAGAACACTTTCGGTCTTGGGTTTTCTCAGTTTTGCAAACTGGGTACTTCACCTGTACCTGCTTAGTACGTCTAGTTCGGAGTTCAGCTCTTCCTTGTCTTTCTTTCTCTGGAGCTATTCGCATGGGTGAGGAAGAAAAAAATCCAGCAAAGGTGGCAAGAAAACACTTTGCCTGACAAAGGCCTCCCAGCTGAAGGAATGCTCATCAAACTCCCCCCCTACGTTAAATTTTGGGCTGACTCCAACACGGAAAGCTCCAGCTGCAAGGATGTAATCCCAGACACCCGCGAATACCGGCGCACCTCATTCTACTGCGAGTTGCTTTATGGCGCTTCGCTGATGTCACGTTTTTGACAAATGGAAGGCGAGAGCCTCCACCAGCAGAAAGCCTACGGCTTGCTTTACTGCGGCGGTCTGGGACCAAACCCACAATATGTCCAAGGTTTGCCTGGGGAAGGCATGGGAAGTCCCTTCGGAAGAATTATGTTACAATTCTTCCGAAGAGCAGCAAGTGTCACTCCCTGGCTCCTAGAGGACCCAGTCTATGACCCAGGTGAGTGGGGCCCTTCTGACATCGCTACAAGAAAAGGGCGCAATGTACAAAGATAGAGAAATTGGGCAAAAAGATGAACTTCATGGGAAGCACGGAGCGGGTATATGAACACGATGTCTCTGCATTTAAGGAGGGAAGTCACCCCCGTAAACAGGCCTCATTGCCCCCCCAGTGAGGAAGGCTCTCACGGGTGTTGCCCAGACCCGCTCAGTGAGGAGACTTTCGGGAGGGGCCAGTGCTTGTTATCTTTCTGGAGTCACGTGGGAGCTGGCGCTCGGGCCGGCCCCTGCGCTGAAGCCCGACACTCGTGAGCCCGACACTCGTGAGCCCGACACTCGTGCTCACAGAGGAAGGGCCAAGGGGCTGCCGAATGTCGGGAGTGGACAGGGCTCCAAGGGGCTCTGCTCTCACAGACACAGCCTGACTCCGGCTGCAGAGGGTTCAGGAGCCTGAGCCGAGGTCATTTCTGCCCCTTCCTTTGGGACTGAGGAGTGGGACGGAGAAGTCGGCTCCTCAAGGAAGTGATCCCTCCTTCTCTTCGATCTGATGTATTCGCACTGGACACCCGCAAGTGCAGCGGCCACCTGCAACCACAGGGAGAGGCGCCAGACTCAAGGTGACACCTGGGGAGACAGAGGAGCCTGCGGCCCCGATTAGTTCCTGGAGCTGTTTGGGCCGACCCACGAAATGACCGCAGTCCAGAATTACGATTTTGACATAACATGACGCCCTATCTTGAGAGTCATTTTTTCTTAGGTGTTCTGATTTGCAGCCGAAAGCTCTCTGATTAGGGGTCCTGCTTCCGTGGTTTTGTCTCACAGGTAAAGGAGGCTCGGCTCAGAGTAGTAACTTGCTGGACACCCACAGTGATTAAGTGGCAGGCCCACACCCCAAACAATGGTGTCCCGATTCTGTCTGCCAGTCCTTAGAGAACATTCTAGCTGGAATCAAAGGAAGTAAGGGGGGCAGTCTCAGGCATGCCGGGAGAGGAAGCGTCTGCTGGTGAGCTCAGGCCACCAGGACCGGACTCCAGCCAGTTAGTTGTGAGGGACACTCCTGCCTCGTTCCCGACCTCTCAGCCCACCCCTGGGTCTCCGAAGCCAATTAAAAATAAGCACTGACCAGTCACTGTCCTAGATACATAAAAATAACATTACTGTACATGAGCAAAAGTGAGCCAGATTCTCTGAATTTCTTTCCAACTTCCAAAAATAGTTAGGACTCTCTGCCAGAGAGAGTGGGGCTTGAATTCCCATGAAGAAAAAGAAAAAAAAAAAAAAGATCAGTCTATGGCATTTGCTCCAGTGTAGAAATAATTAAGTGCACACTGGAGAATGGAATTCTCAGGGCTCTCTCCCCCCTCCCCCCCGCCTGCTCTCTGAAAATAAGGAAAATTGGACTCTGGGAAACTGGGTTCTTGTCCGTAGAAAACATTCGCCATTCTTTTCAGTCACCCAGGATCTGACTCTTTCTTTACAGGTTTGCAGAATCTCTCATCTGAAGACAGAACCCACCTCTCAGTGTATAAGCTTAAAAGACCAGAGACTTGCTTTCCCAGCCTCCCTTGCAGCTAAAATCTGGGTACTTGGCTCAAGAGCTACTGTGATGACTAGTTTTATGTGGCAGTTTACTGGGCCACAGAGTGCCAAGGTGTTTGGTTAAACAGTATCCTGGGCATGTCCGAGGGTGTGTCTGGGAGGGCGTTTCTGGATGAGAGGAACCTTTGTGTCAGGAGGCCGGGGGAAGCGGTTGCCTTCTCTGGTGCACCAGGCGCTATCTGACCCACGGAAGGCCTCGATGGGACAGAACGGCAGAGTAAAGACAATTTATTTTTCCTGCCTGGCCTGCCTCAGTCTAGGACATCTTCCTCCTGCCTTTGGACTGAGACCCCAACTGCGTCTCCACGCTTGCCCGCTGCAGCTCCTGGGGCTCCTCTGCCATGGGCGCCAGTTCCTTACAACCAAACTTAGCAACTCTCACTCCTTATCACGGAATTCCTTATAGTATGTCACGATAAATCATCCTATTCGTCTGAAGAATCCAGACGAATACATCCATCCAAAAAACCCCACAAGAACCAAACACACAGCATCCCCCAGATTTGGGCGGTGGGGGGGGGGAAGCCAGTGTGACAAGAGAAGGTCTGGAGAGAGGGACCAGTGAGGAGGGGGTGCCGATCAGACAGGCCGCATGCAGATGGGAGCTGGAATCGCACCAAACAATCCCTGGCTTTGGAAACAGAACAGGGGCAGGGCTCTTGTCTGCCCCCCAGCGTCGAAGAGGCAACCACCCCACGTCGTTCTCAGAGGCATCTGTCAGTGTGAAACCTTTGCTACTTTTCACTGACAAACTCCTGGTGAGAGCTGTGCGTTTGAGGTGAGTTCACTGTCCTCTCCCAGGCCCTGGCAGTCCCACACCCATGCACCCCCGGGAGGCTCTGCGCAGCTCAGAGGACGACCCCTGGCTGGCCAAGCACCCGAGCCCACTGCAGCCTCACCTGCATCTCGGAACCTGACACTGGAGGCCGATGGAGGGACCGGGCCGTGAGGCGGCTGGTCCATGTTCCTCTGGAAGGGGCCGTGGCTGAATTCGTCTGCAGCTCGTTGTTCATTTACTGTTCACTGTGACAAAGGCTGAAAGAAAAACGCCGAAGGACCAGCTCTCGAAGAGGCCGTCCTGAACAAAATGGACCAAAATATACCCCATTTCTGGAGACCGGCCCCAAACTCCCACACAACTCAAAGCTGCTTCTCTTCCTGACTGGCCTTCCAAACGCAGGGTGGGCAAAACACAGAGTTTATTCTTGCGTCATTTTCCATATGAACAACTGTGAACCTACTTCTGCCCCACCCTGTACTTGGGAAAATGAGAGTCAAGCGATGCTTCAAAAAGTTACTAAACTGGCTGGAAAAACAAAGTGGGAATTTTGAAATCCTAATTTACAAATGGTGTTACTGACTATTAAAAGTCCCATAAAGGTCACGGTTATTGTAGTCACAGCATCTCCTGGAGAAGATACAATAAAACAAAATACGTACACAGTGTCCCAGACGGCAAGGAATGAATGGGAATCCGAGTCAGCGGGTCCGATCGTTAGATTTCAGGGTATAACGCCGCACCCCCACCCCAGAGACGACGCACCGGCGTGGACGCACAGACAGACCCTGTCCTCCCGACCGATGAGGCAGGACCGCGGCTGGGCTTTCAGGTAACGCCCGGGTTAGAGCTGTTCAGTTGAGCCTTCCACCCATTTCCTGTGGCCAGTTTTGTTTCCTGTTTTAAAATATAGCAGGTGCTACCTGGGCAGTGAAGATACGGCCCACCTAAATTTTTTCCTAAGTTCTTCTTAATATTGAAAAACCTAGTCACACTCTCTAAAAATTACACATCACTACCCAGTCTGTCATTCAAAACATCGGGGGAGGAGGGAAGCTGCCATGTTAGGGTTAGAGCTGGCAGGAAAACATCGTGCGGGAGAGTCTCTAGGAGCCCGGACCGATTTTTCCCACCTGGCGTAATGATTCCATTGCCCGTTTGTGGCCAGTTGACTTTAGTGCGTCCAGCAACTGCGTTCTAGCTTTTCAGAAATTCTAAAATTTAAAAAAAGCGCTTCAAGATGCACCAGAAGAAGAAGAGGCCGAATGTTAACCAGTTGCCGGGGTTGCATGAAGTTGCTGCAGATTTGGGGAGCGGGAGGCCCCTCCCCAGGGCCACGGGCACTTCTGTAGGTCCTTGCTCCTCAGAGAGTGTGGTGGCTTCCTGTTTTCCACGGCCCAGACTCCCGGGACCTTGAGCGACACACCAGCCCTCTGTGCTGGTCTGCGTTCAGCACCAGCACCCGGGTAACCTCCGGCCCCACTGCGAGGAGACAGAGGGGCAATGTTTGTGGAGTCCGGTGGCCACCCCACTCGGCCACCGAAGAAGTGCCCCCATTGTCTCGGAAGCAAAGGTTGCTGCGGTTCCCCATGATCAAGTAGTTGTCCGCTGACGGTTATAAATAGACTTGAATGCACAGCCCGCTGTCTGAGAGAGAGTGTAACTGTTGACCAAGGGCACAGTGGGGAAGTGACATGGGACATGTCCACACGGCAGGAGAATGGCCCGTCTGCAGTGAGTGAGGCGGTGCTGGGCCCCCCCCCCCCAGCAGGGGTGTCCAGCTTTTTGGTGTTTCTGGGCCACACTGGAGGAAGAAGAGTTGTCTGGGGCCACGCATTAAATACATTGTGACATGTAGTCACAAAAAAACTCATCCCATTTTAAGTGAATTTACGATTTTGTGTTGGGCCGCACTCACACTCATCCTGGGCCGTATGCGTGCTGGCACACCTTGACTCAGCGGAGTGGAGCTTGGGGGCAGCGCCGTGCTTGGCCTCCACGGGGGCGTCTGCTCATCAGAGACCGAGCGTCCTCTCCCGCAGGCAGCCTGGAGCTCAGGACCGAGGACACCGTGGCAGGCCAGCAGGCGTCCTGTGAAGTCCTGGGCAGAGGTGTTGTTTCAGCCGCACCCAGCGAGACGCTCCCATAGCACTGTGATAGGAACCCCCTCCCACCTCTTCCCCATTTCTTGCTCTGCTTTCCTTTACCTTTTCCAAGGTGGCCCAGCTTCCCCAGAGAACCAGTCTGTGTTCTGTGCCCTGAACAGGTTTTGTTTTTTTTTTTTTCAGCCAGAACAGATTCCTGGGCAAGATGGTGTCTCAAAAATCCGATGGGGTGTGATGGGGGGCCCGGAGCAGCCAGCCAGGGGCGCGTACCTCTCTGACCTGCCCCAGGATCCCACCTGCCAGCTGGAGGTAGCGGGTGAGGCTGTGGACCTCAGTGAAGCTAAGCAGGGAAGGACCAATGTGCCTGACAGGAAGAAAGACAGGCGGAGAGGGGCAGGCACAGATGACAGGCAGAGGGCAGGGCAGCATGTTTTTGCCCCCGTCATACAGGTAGGGATGGAGAAGGAACGAAAAGACCCCCTTTAAATAAAAAATAGTACATTGTATGCATTTTTTAAATGTGCTTTTTCTCAAATATCTGTGAAATATGCTTTGAGACACTGAATTTTTTTTTTTTCAGATGAGTTCCTAGGATGATCTCTACCCCTTAAAAATGTGCAAGGTTTTACAAATTCTTTTGAAGAACTTATCAGCTCCTCGCTTTCGGACGTGGGGGTAAAGCCACGTTGCCTGGCAGAAAAGAGCTCACGGACCCGGGAGGCAGAATCTGACCAGGACAGTGCAGGGCCCCACCCAGCTAAAGTGCCACCACCAAAGACCCAGAGTCAAACACCCAGGAACGAACCTGGAGCTGCCCCTCCTCTGCCTGCTCTCAGAGGCAGGGCCGCCCCTGCACCACCTGAAATGCCCTGAGCAGGAGTGGGCCCTGGTCTGCTCCTACAGTGGGGCTGATCCTGGATCATGGAGAATCGAGTTTGGGGGCGAGAACCTCCCACTCCCGGGGCGTCTTCCTGCCTATGGGGTGGAGGGGCCAGAGGTGATACTTCAGGGTTTCTGACCCCAGATCCCGGAGCACGGGTCCTAATTAGTAGATGGGTGCACCTGGGCACGAGGTAGCACGGCGGACGTTGTCAGGCCGCAGGCCAGCGACACGGCTGATGTGGACGCTTTACACATAACAGACTGCAGTCCGACTTCGGCCCCTCCCGGGCAGGGCTTCCGTGACGTCAGCGAGCATCGGAGTCGCCGACAGGGCTGGGGACGTCCTAGGTTGCTGGCCCTGTTCCCAGAGGCCCTGGGTGAGGCCCGAGGACTGGCCTCGCTAACAAGCTCCCAGGCCCTCGGACAGCCCACGGGACCCGTGCCAGGAACGGGAGACAGGAGGCGCTGGCCACGTCTTGCTGTTGATTCACTGAAGATAAGCTCTGCCTGCGCGTGGTCCAGCTCCAGAATTCTTAACCAGACAGACAACCACCACCACCACCACCACCACCAAAACCCTGCTGGTGAAAGGAGGAAGCTCCCTGACTCTGGAAGTTATCACAAAAGTATCCATGTAAGAAAAGGGACTAGCAGCTGGATTCCTGTTTCCCACATTTTTTTTGTTTTGTTCAAGGAGAGGAAAATCCTGGATCTTCAAAACTTCAAAAAGAACAAAGACATGAGGAGCCCACCTGTCTGTCCCCTCGTGGTTCCCTACACTTCCGGTGACTACGGATACCACAGGAGTGATCTGTCGTTAAATATCCGGGGGCGGGCACACCTCGCCGACAGACCAACCAACGGTTTTCCGAAGGTGCTTTTCTGAGAAGACAGATCTGTCGATACAAACACGGTGGAGAGAAGAGAAACCTCGGGTTTATTCATTCTCATTAAAAAATTCTGAGTGTGTCCCCAATTATGTAACTGAGTAGGTCAAAAGCAATGCTAACCAGAACATTCCATCTTCAGAACTGCTTCGCCAGCATCGGCTAGTGGATGCCCGTGCTAAGCTGGTGAGGCAGGCGTGGTTCCCCTTGTTCTGTGGACGGGGAAACTGAGGGAGGGGAGGGCATGACTTGCCCCAGGCCGGCGTCAGTCAGCACTGATGCGGAGCGGACACCATGCAAAGACACTTTGGATTTTTGTCTCTTCAACGGCAAGAAATGCAAAAGAGAAGCAAAGGAGCCCATAGCTGAATTTAGAAAAGCAAGCTTGGGTGAAAAGGAGCAGGTACTGTTTTAAGCTGGGAGCATAAGCTAATGATTTGCCTGCCCCCTTGGGGTTCTGGCTCTTCCCAGCCTGCCGTGTTATCTCATTAGCCAGTGAGAGCTGAACACAGCTCCGTGCGGACAGGCTCTGCTTTTCACTGAGCAGGCTCTGATGGAGTTTCCAGCGACCGAGGGTTTCCGTCTGGTTTACATAAACTAGCCTGCGAACTCTCAGCAAAAGAAATGCTGAGGAATCCTTCAGAAGCTCCATCAAGTGTGAATGTGTTGAGTGGAATCCTCCATGAATTTGTAAACTGCGTTAAATAGCTCCCTTCCACTGAGCTCTTGCACGGGGGCTTGTTGTGGTGACTTGGAGCTGAGCAGCTGCTGTTTGGTGGCACCTTTGGCTTCTTCTCACGAGGAAACCTGGAAGCGAGTCAGTAGCGAGGAGGACCAGATTGCTCTGCACTGCGAATGTTTTCGTGCGCTCGTCTTGTGGAAGCTTTGGAGCTTCAGAGACGTAAACACCAGAAAAGATCATTCCCTCACCATCACGCAGAGACAGTGTCGCCAGCGCCGTGTCCGTCCCAGCGCCGTTCACCTGCATCGACCTGTCACTGCCTTGCTGCAGCTTCGACTGCAGGGCCAGAGGCAGCTTCTCTGCGTCCTGCCTCGTCAGAGCCAGGGGGGGCTGCCTTCCCGGCTCCTGCGCTCGGGGAGGCCCGTGTTCGCAGCATCGGTTCTGTCCACCTGGATGTGGCAAGAGCCAGAAGCTGGTGGACGGTACGCGGTCACCAGTGTGGGTGGTGTCTCCCGACGCCGGAGGTCACGCTTGCAGCACATGTACTGTAAGGTACGGGTTGTGTTCCCTTCTGTAGGCAGGGGACAATGTGGCCCTCAGTGACGCAGGCACCTCTGAGCCTTTGATGGCGTGCCAGTAAAAAGAAATGAACATGCGCCCTGTACCTGTACATGCGTTTTTTCATTCATTGATAAAAGGGATATGTGGACGTTTCTACTAATATACAGGGTCTGGCAGAAGTAAGGCTTGCTCGAGTGTGGTTGGTAGGGACCGTGAGTGGCATACTTGCATGACACATACACATATATGACACATTTGTAAATGTTGTATGGCATGTTGACTGTGATATTGCTATATTGCAGAGTTCCATGCTTACGATTTTGTAATAAAAGATTTTGTCATAAAAAGGGGCGTCACCTGCGCCAGACCCTGTATGTAAGGCACACGGAAATGGGCAGTGAGAAGGACACGAAAAATAAGGAAGACTGAGCATGTTCTCCCGGTCCCCGATGCCGCTCTGATGGCATGCCTGTCCTGAGAGCAAGGCACGAGAACTCTGACTGGCGTGTGCACGGCGTGTGTGAGGGCTGGTGCTCACAGACGTCGCCTTGTTTCACCTTGGGGTCAGCCTCTGGCAGGAGGTGCAATTGTCGTCTGCGCCTCCCCGATGACGGCACCGAGGCTCAGACTGGTCACCTAACTTGTCAGTGGCCACCCAACCGCAGAGGAGGAGGGACGCACGCACACATGGCTGGACGCAAGCTTGCCGGGAGCTCTGACGCTCTGGCACGATTCTGTCCGAGTCCTCAGCGAGTAACAGGGCCCCTGTGCGTGCATTCCCGTGACGCCTGCGGAAGGACATGCGTGTCACCACGTGTAAGTGCTGCTCTGAGAGCTGGCCTCGCTTGCTGGAATGAAGAGCCGTGTGTCTGCAGACTGCGGGACCTCTGTTGGTGTGTGCGAGGCGCCCGGCGGGCCCTGTTGGAGGGACAGCTGGAGGAAAGAAAACACGGTTTTAATGTCATGGGCAGGGGTGGCTGGGGTCCCCTAAAGAGCTCGACAGCCACTGAAACTTGAGTGTCCTGGAAACAGGGGCAGGAAGCTCCCCTGCCCGCAGAGACGTTCTCCGACTTCCTTCTTGTGGGATGTCGCTCTGCTGCTGAACGGACACAGAAAAACCCACCCACCTGCGCTGTCACCCAAGCCCCCCAGGGAGGAGCGCGGCCCTGCCCAGGGCCTTCCCAGCCTTCGAGCGTGGGCTCTTGAGAACGCACACACGCAGAAAGGGGGAAGTCGAAACACCAAAACATCGCTTATGGAAACAATGTGTCTTCAGGAGCCTTATTTGTGTTTTCTCTTGTAAAACAAACAAAACAAAAAGAATCTGCCCTCATGCCCTGCAGGCGACGGGAAATTTATTTCCTACAGACTGAGCCTGGAATCGTGCAGGATAAAAAAAGGATGAGAAGAAACACAGATAAAACCCGTGGTGAACGATGGCTTTGCCTCCTGTGACGTGGTCCCGATGTCAGATCTCGGTCCCATGGGAGTCCTGCGTGCGGTCACCCTGCCACCAGCCACAGCTTCATCCCAGATGCAAGACTGACGTTTCCTCGAGACCAGGGGACTTGTGCTTCTCCTGCCCTCGTTTTGGGGGGCACAGCCCAGCGCCAGGAGATGTTAGCCAAGCCTTGAATAGTTCCTCCCTGTGCTGGGAGCTGTAAAAGCTCCAGGGAGCTGAGACTCCAGCACACACTGCAGAGCTTGTGCCCCTTCCACGCCAGGCCCTTCAGCTCCCAGCGGAAGGTGCAAGGAGCCTCTGAAACAAAACAATGACAGTGGAGTCGCTTTCACACATCGAGTGGGGAACTTAAGGTAATGTGACGGGTTCATCTAAATACTGCTTAATTGGCTCGATACATTGTAAACATATAATTTTCTGTTTTCCACTGCTTTACTTCTTTTCAAATGAAAGATGATCTTACAGAAGTCGAAATCTGTGCTTTGGTACGATGACATGTGGTGGCATCACACATAAATGTTGACTATGTGTGTGCACTTCGCACACTGTATACACACCATATGCACACTATCTACACACTTCGCACACTGTATACACACTGTCTACACACTTCGCACACTGTACACACACCGAATACACACCGTATACACACTTTTCACACTGTACACACACTGAAAACACACCATATACACACTTCACACACTATACACACTGAATACACATCATTTACACACTTTGCACACTGTATACACACCAAATACACACTGTAGACATACTTCACACACTGTGCACACACTGAATACACACTGTAGACATAGTGCACACACACTGTAGACACACTTTGCACACTGTAGACACACTTTGCACACTGTATACACAGTGCACACACACTGTAGACACACTTCGCACACTGTAGACACACTTTGCACACTGTATACACACTGTGTATACACTGTACGCTTTGATTGAGGCTGAGCAGTGCTGCTCTGTGGAGCTTTCTGAGCAACCAGGGGCCCTGGCTGCTGTCTCGGACACCCCGTCAGACCCACTGCTTCTCTCTGACAGCCGTGTCTGTCTGGCTATCTGTCCTCATTTCCCTCGCCGGACAGTGTGGGTGAGTCCTTACTGAGTTGAGTCACTGCCGAACTCCTTACACAGGCGGCGTCTTTCAGAGGTGTTGTCCCTGACAGAGCAGGGAGGGAGCAGCGTCCTGCCGTTGAGTGGCCCCGCAGAGCAGCATCCCCGTGGGCCTCTCAGCAATGCAGGGTCCCAGAGACTTCGCTTCCGTGCATGGTGGGACCCCCTGAGCAGCGCAGTACAGGGCACGTTCCGACTCAGAAGGCCTAGGGTGGGTCCTGAGGACTGGCCGTTCCAGGGCTCTCACCTGGTGCTGACGTGGGAACCCCCAGGCAGGACTGCGCGGGCAAGGACACCGCTGTGTCTCAGAGGTTGGGGCTTAAGAGTCATGTGGGGCCAGAGGTGTGGCCTGGGCCCTCAGGGGGTGGGGACCTGAAACAGACTCCTTTCTGCAGCTGGGACCCCCTCAGGGGAAGGGGGTGGGAAGAGCTCTGCTCTGGATGCTGGCCTTTCCCTCAGGACCTGAGTAGGAAAAGGAGGGGGGGGCTCTGGTCATCTGATGGGCATGTGCCAGCGTGGATCTAACACCATCAAAGGCTGTGGAGACCCCTGGGGGAAGCTGGCACCCCGGACCCAGCAGGAGCAGACATGGACGGTCCCCCAGGGGTGTGCCTACCGCCCCCACCCACCCCGTAGCAGACTGTCACCAGAAGATCGAGGGAGACAACGTAAGTGTGAAAAAAGGAGATTTTCAAACAAGGACAGTCTATCATCAAAAGACCCCGTTAAAAATGGGCAGAGGCTCAGCGTCGAAGTTTCTTCCAAGGAGATGAACAAGTGACCGGTGACCATGACAAGGACACCCCGCGCCGTTAGCCACAGAGAAATGCAGACCGAAGCCTCAGTGAAATGTCCCCTTGCAGCCACGGGGACGCTGCAGTGTGAGAAACTGGAAAACTTGCCGATGTGCCGACAAGAACGCGGAGAAACGAGAACCCTCGGAGCTTCAGCGTAGGAACGTAGAAGGAGGTAACTGTTCTGGGAAGTCGGTTGGCAGTTCCTCCGAGTTTCAAGCGCAGAGCCGCCCCATGGCCCTGGAATCCCGCTCCTGGGGCTGCACCTGCGAGGGTCTGTGTTCACACAAAAAGTTGTGTGTGCATGTGCGCAGCAGCGTGCTTCAGAACGGCCAAAGCTGGGGCAACTCCAACGTCCATCGGCGGATGGAGGCAGAAACGAGCGGGGTCTCCCTGTACAAGGAAATGCTACGGCACAACATCGCTTTTCCTAGGTTCTCCCAGCGGATGTTGACCAGACACTTAAATAAGTCCTATCTGTTGGACAGGTGATGAATTGTTAGCCTGCCAGGGGACGGGGGCGGGGTGTCCCCACAAATTTCAGCTCAGGCCAACTTCAGAAAAGCAATTTTTATCTCCCTCCAGAGGACCTCACCAAGGGTCGGTCTTCGGAAAGCCTTGGTGGGGATCAGGCGGTTTCCAGGTGACCACGGCGGCACGTCAAGCGACAGCAGGTGTCGCCGGCGCCGGGGCAGGTTCAGGAACAAGACCAACAGGAGCACGTCGGATGGGGCTGCTGATGGCAGGTGCAGACTGAGGCCTGGATGGGTTCCCCAGGTGGACGAAGGAAGGCATTTGCAGATGTGGGCCACCTGGGAAGGCAGAGCGTGGAAACGGGCACAGTTGCTTCCTCACCGGACCCGCTTCTGGAGGAGACGCAAGGTGCCCGCCGTCCCCATTCTAAAGGACGGTTATGTTATATAACCTGGACGCATACACATTCCCGGGAACAAACCCGCGCTGTGGGGGGGTGGGGGGTGGGGTGGGAAGTGAACCCCGAGCTTCTAGGGGAGGATTTAATTGGCCCTGAGGAGCAGAGCTGCGTGAGGACATTCAGAGCCCAAAGCACAACAACGCCGATTTCAGGGGAATGATGGTTTTCCACGGGTGAGCTGTGCACGGTGGTCACATTGGCATGAACACTGAATATTCTCAGATGACCCAGGTCACGAAGTAACAGCTGGGAGGGTGGGGGTGTGGGAGGAGCCTGGAGGGGGAGGAGCTAAGCCCTCCTTTGTCCTGCGGGGTGACATCAGGGAGGGTCTGCCCTGGGTCACACGGCAGCCACACAGCACACAAGACTCGTGGGGAGAAGCTCAGCACAAGCAGCTGGGAGAGGGGACAGTGGCTCGGTGGGGGGCCGTGGGGGACAGGCAAGGAACTGTTGTTTTCATAACAAAACTTAGGGAACTGCGTGGGTCCTTAAACTGCTTTTATTGCACAAATTAAAGAAAGGGAGGGAGGGAGGGAAGGAGGGAGGAAGAAAGGGAGGAAGGGAAAGGAAAAAAATAAGAAAAGAAAAGAAATCTGGGAATATAACCCAGTAAACAACTGCAAAAATGCTTGAACAACTGAACTCCGCTAGAGAAGCTGGAAACGGGGGAAAGCAGGAGAGAAGTGAAGGAGGTTTGTTCCAGGAAAACTGGAAAGAGCTTAGTGCCCGGATGCGGAGGGGAGATGCCGACAGGCTGAAATCCCAGGCCGGTTGATCGGGAGGCTAGCGGGCACGGGCAGGAAAAGGAACTGATGCGTATCGCACACACTGCCCGCCTGCACGCGGGTGCGGCGTTCCCTCCCGCACTGTATTCTGAGCACGTGGCCCGACTCAGCCGGCTGCCACCCTCACACCGGCCCCGTGGCCGCGTTGCGTGGACGAGTCCGCATGCTCCTGCGCTGCGTGCCACGCTCACTGCCGGGCCGCGGGCGGGGGGCTGTACGCGAGTCTCTGTAAACCAGCGCAGGAAATTGATGACGTCGGTAGGAAACGTGGGCTGCAGGTGTGAATAGCGACCTGCAAGCCCAGGGTTCTGAAGTTACTTTCTGTGTAAGCACTTCACATGGGTTTTCTGTACCCAAGTGCAATACGAGACACACTAGCAGGCAGTCCTCTCTGTGTTCCAGGCACTACGGTAAGTACTTTGCACATTTAACCTGTTCACTCTGCTCCCTGACCCCCTAAAGCAGTCCCCCCACCAATGCTGGGGGATGATGAGGGCAGAGCACATGGAGACGAAGGGCCTTGTCCAAGGCCGCTGGCCCCTGAGATGCAGAGTCAGGTCCCAACGCAGGTGGCCTTGCACTGTGGGGACTGAAAATACCGACTCCTTCCCTCCTGCCGGAGGTTCTCCTGGGCGGGGCCGATAACCAAGCCGACAGAGGCAGGTTCACAGGAGAAAGTCAGAGTTTAACATGTGGGCAGGGGGAGTTCACACGGGCTGGAGGTTCCAAAGACACAAAACGACATCGGCATATAAGACATTTGTGGACACGGGACGAAAGGAGGTGAGGAACCGGTCTTAGGTTTCAGAGGCGAGAACGGGCGGCTTACAGGTAGTTGAGAAGAGTGGAGACGAGACCCTTGGTGAGGTGCCAGGGAAACCGCGGACTGGGGCGTCCTCCCATGTACCGAGCTCACTTCCAGAGATGCTCGGGCGCATCCTAGCCCTCCCTCCTGAAGCAGGTTTGTCTGTCTGAGTCTCTTGGGCAGGGAAGGAGGGGTCAAAGGTTCTTTCTGAGTCTTGTTTCTCAATAATCAGCTTAAAATCAGTGTCCCAAAGAGCAGCTTCGGGGTGGCCGAGTTTTGGTCCCTTCAGCTCCGAAGCTTGCACTCCATGTGTTCACGCCATGTGTTCACCCCCACGTGCTCCGATGTCGTGTTGTGGTGCAGATGGTTCGAGAAGACACAGCAAGTCCCAGCTTCACACACAGTGACCGGGAGAGAGAAGGTACAGGGACCAGCGGAGGGGGGCTTGTGCGTGGAAAGACTGGGAATGGTTTGCTAAGGAGAGCAGCCTGGAGCAGGTCACAGGCCAGTTTGCCGTGAGTCAGTTTACCAAATGACTCCTTTGCCAAATAATAGATTTGCTGAGATTTTAAAAATTAATTTACTGGGGTACCAATTTGCCAATTTGCTGAGATTTGTCAGAAAGTTCGTGGTGACTCTGCCCGTGTGGCCCAGGGCAGACGGGGCAGACGTGTGTGAACTTCGAGGTGGACAGCCGGAACCGATGGTTGTCCGAACAGGTCTCCAGCCACTGGAAACGAGGATGTGGGCACGTCCCCATGAGACCAGGAACTGATGGGCCAGCGACGAGGTTATTGAGGGGATGGCCTCTGGGTGAGCTGGCCTGTGGCAAAGCCACTGTGAAAGGGTTGACTTTGAGCATGGAGGTTCTGATCCAGCCTCCAGAACCAGAATGTGACCACGTGCCCGCATGTGAGACCAGAGGCCCGGGGCCCTGACTGGCCACTGCGTTCTGATAGAACTGTGATTTTTCCTATTACAAAAAAGTACTGGTCGCAACCCCACAGCACGACCTCCTCATTCCTGAGGTTGCGACCTACAGGTCAGAAAACCTTGTCACAGACCCTCTCGTCAAGCGAAAGAACCCAGCTGATACGGTCAGTACCTTTTTGGGAAAAATAACGGGTAGAATTCCAGCTCAGGCACGAGGATGCCGTTCCCTCCCCACCCCGGGGCGGCGGGGGTGGGGGGGTGGGGGGTGGGATGGGACACGCCCTCTACTCTGACCCTGCTGGGGGCCTGTGAGTGACCCCGCAGCCCCATGTGGCGGGCAGGGCTGCCAGGGGCTGGGTCCCCGCATTGCTGCTGACAGGAACCTGCCCTCTGTCTTCATCACCAGGCGCCTCACTACCAGGGTCCCTCCCTTCCCTTCCCCCCCAGCCTGCCACTTTGCTTCCACCGCTGGGACCTGCCCTCTGCCACCCAGGCTGGTTCTTTCCTGGCTCCACGGAGGCAGCAATCTCCCCTGGCACACTCTCTCTTCCTCTCCTGTCCTGGAATCAGGTCACCGAGGTTGGAGGTTGCCCGGGGTGGGGAGGGCTGGTTACAAGAAGGTGCTGGCCCGACCGAAGGGAGGTCGGCCCAGCGTGGCCTCAGGCCTCTCCTGTCCCCTCGGGCCCAGCAGGGAAAGACAGATCGCGCGCAGGTTCAGGTGGGGGCGGCTTCGAGGACAGTAATGCTGACGCATCGTCCGGTCGGGGAAAACCCGAGTTGGGCTGTGCTGACGGGCTTTCAGGCCATGGGTCAAAACGCCACTTTGTGGCGTTATTTCTCCCTCAGTGACAGAGGGAAAATGGTCAAAAAGCCCCAACCCTGAACGCGCTGTCAGATAATGTAACATCTCCTCATTTAACTCTGCAAAGAAACAAATTAAATGCTGATCACACTTCAAGTGTGAAATGCCAAGGCCTCTTCTGCCCCCTGAGCCCAATTAGAATACAATTACCTGAGGAAGGGACGCGTCAGGGAGGGGAGGCGACGCCGCACCCGCGGCCTTTTCTGCAGACTGGAACCGCACATGCTGCTGCCCACGGATGGAGCACCTGCTCTTCTCCCAGCTCCTCCCATGCACACGCCTTCCAGTGGGGACCCTCTCTGTTTGCCCCACGGAGGGACTCGCATCAGCCCTGACAGGTGCTAGCAGGAGAGACTAGGGTCAAGGACGGACAGGTGAGACCCAGTGGTATAGGGCACAGGCCGGCCCGGGGAGACGCGGGGAGGAGCAGGGTGCTTGGGCGGCGCAGCCGGGCCGCACGGTTAAACGTGCTGCCAGGTGGAAGTCTGTGCCATTTGGGGCACCTTCTCCCGTTCCTCCGGCACCGCCTGGCAGCCCCGGTCCGTTCTGTGTGTCCATGGTGGCCGCTTTATTGACTGTGTGGAGTTAACAGGCTTCGTTTCTGAGAGCGGCTTTAGGTTTGCAGCAGAGCTGAGCCGCAGCCCAGAGATGCCCCGTGTAGCTCGCCCTCCACCCCTCACCAGCCTCCCCCACCAGAGCGGCGCATCCGCTACCTGCCGACTGTTTCGCAGTCACGGGGGTTGTAACGACAACAGATACGCAATGCCACATTCTCCAGTTTCTTTTCTCGGTCCTCAATTTTCTATGAGAGTTTGGTTTCTGCCCACTTCACATTTGCTCTCCACGATGCCGTTCACGGACCCAACATGGGCGGACTGAGGCCATGACCTTGGAAAAGCAACCTGTCTGCATGGTGAGGGTGATTCTGTTTCTCCTTGTGGCCGAAGTCCAGTTGTTTCACTGAAACATCCAGGAATTTTGAGATGGGGCAGTGGAGGCCATTCGTCCTGTGAAGTTCAAAGGCACTTGGCTCTCGGCGGCGGAGGGCTGGGCTTGCACGACACCCAGTCGCGGTGATCCGCATTGAGGCCAGGTCGTGACCCCGACAAGCAAACACAGGTTGTGACCGCCCGGAAGTCATTCGTGAGACGAAATGGACCCAACGCTCTCTCAGGTGAACAGCAGGACGTGCGTCCACGAAGCCGACCAGGGATGAAACCCTCTCCTTGGGGGTTCCCGACGTGTGGCTGCTTTGGAGAAATAAAGGTCGCCAACCACCCTCCCCCCAACCCACCTGCAAGGCTGCATGATCCAGAACAGGGTTTCCTGCAGGCTACCAGAAGGATCTGTGACGGGCCCCCCAATTCTGAAATTCCCCACCTGGGCCTTCCCACCTCCTGCCCGTATGTTTCAGAGCCCCAGTGTGGGGTGGCACAGGCTGGGCCTTGCCCACGGGCACCCACCGAGGTCCCAGTGAGGCGGGGCGGCAGCCAGGACCCCTCCTGGGGGCTCATGCCCAGCAGAGGCTCCGCTGCTCCCTTGTGTCTACGTTCCCTCCATTCTCTGTCCTCCATTCCTGGACTGCCTCACGCCCCCCACCAGCCCCATCTCCTTGTCAGACCGTCCCCCTGGTGCCTCTCCAGCTGGCCACCCCCGCTCCCCTCCCCCTGTGTTCCCAAGGAGCCCCTTCCAACTGGAACACCTTCTGTGGGACGCCACTCGAAGCCCCGGAGGGCAAAAGACAGACTTCACGGGCTCGCTGCACTGAGTTTCATGACCGTAGAAAGATGAAAAGGACAAAAGCTAGGTTGCGTTGCAATGTGACATTATCAGAAGCAAAACAGGAAGCAAACGTGCTCAGCCGCTCGTTTCCTGCTGAGGCTCTGTGGGGGACTAGTGTGAGCAGAGTGCCCAGCCTGGGACAGGGCGAGACCCGCGGGGACACCCTGGGGATGCGCGGGACGGTGACTTCCATGCCTGTCTCCGCGCTGAAGGAAGTCTCTGAGGGCCCCTGCTCTGGGGCTGCATGTGGAGCCCTGGGGAAGAGCTGCCCCCAGGTGCCCCTGAGCACCGCTTCCTGCCTGGCTCCGGCTGTGTGGACAGTTACTGCCGGCCCTGCTCCGGCTTCAAAGCCTTCCTCTTTTCTATTTCTGGAAGCAGGCTCTGGGTTTAGACCCACGTCGCCCCTCGCACTGTGGACCCCAGCCCCGCAGAGAGCAGGGCTGCTGCTTTCCCTAGCTATTGGCACCTCCAGATGGCATTTGGCAGTGAGGACAGGGGGTCGTGGGGGGCGACCCTGTGTTCCACAGGGACTTGCAGGCGCCCAGTTGGCCCGTCCCTTTCTGCTGTAGGGGCCAGCACCCATCCCAGCCACGGAGCCCGGCTCCGGCTCCACGCGGAGTGGAAGCATCCTGGCTGGCAAACCCACGGCCACCAGGGACTGGAAAGTAGGCGAGGACGGCTCCCCTTGGAGAGCACGTCACAGATTCAATGCAACTGCGTTTAGAAAAGAAGCAAGGGGCCCCTCTGTGATCTAAGATTGGCGTCCTTCCTGTGAACTGCAGCAGACGCTCGCGCTGCCCCTGAGTGGGATGCTGACGACGACCCTGGTCGGTGGAAAGGAACACCCCCCCCCCAACGGCCCCGCACTCCCCCCCACCCCCCAGCAAGCCTTTGTAGTTCCATGGGTATTTAATTTCATGTCAGCTAATTCTGTCTCTCCGGTCGCTTCTGTTTGCCGGGTCTCACCACCACCCAGCTTTGGGGGACCTCCCGTGGTAACAGCCCCTTGCGTGGGGGCAGCTTTATACCCAGATGGCTCAGCATTGTTTTAGAAGCAACAGTAAGCCTCCAGTCCTCCAATAAAAACATGGTGCCTCCCGTTTGGCTGAGCGCCGAGCTGGGGGCCAGGAATGTCCTCCCCCACCCCTTCGACCCAGCTGCCTCCTCCACGTGGTCTTAATTGGGGTTTCCTTCGCGGCTTTAAAAGGGCGCCGGTCTTACAGCTGAGGAGGGTTACTGTGGGGAGGACTGGAGCCTCAAGAGGCTGCCTGACGTCCCCAGGGTCGCCGTCCATTTCTGTCCGCCATGGCCCCTGGTCTGACCTCCTGGAAACCACGAGGCACACTCTGCGAACGTTCTGAGCTCTCTGCGTGTGCCATCGACTTTAGTTTGCCTTGCGAAGGACAAAAGGAGCAGAAGCGTATTGGAATGGGGGAGGGGTGGGATGTTGAGAATTAATTCTTGGCACTTTGCAAACCAGATACTTGGCAAGAAAAAAAAAAACCAATCAGCTCAGTGATATATTGGGTTTCCTGCCCTGGAAAGGTCTTTAAATGTATTTTACACAAAAGTTTTGGGGGAGCAGGTGGTGTTCTCTGCTAAGTGGCAGTATTGGCAAGGGAGCTAAAAAGCTATGTAACAGTCTCTCCCAAGAGAACAACGATTTCCCTTTTTTTCTTTTCCCCCGTTTAGTGGAGCAAAATGCTTCCTTTGAATGACTCGCCGGCTCTCCCCTCCAGAGCATGTCCTCCCTCAGAATTCCTCTGCAAATACCCCAACTCCGGCCTGGGGAGCGGCCCTTTCTGAGATGCGCTCCAGCACTTGGTGGGCGAGGGGTTCACAGCAGGTGCTGGATTTCTATAAATGGGCAATTTATAAACAGAGCGGACAACTGGGAAAACAGTGGTGGGGATAGCGGCATTCCAGGGCCCGGGCTGTCTCAGCCGCCCGGGCTCGGGGTGATGGACGGCTGCCACTCCGAGAGAAAGGCAAGGCTGATGCAGGGAAGGGCCGGGCCTCAGGTCACGCCTCGCCTGCTGCAGATTGCTGTGAAAAGTCGGTGCAGGCCGGCACCGATCTGACGAGCAGTGTGATTGCAGAGCCTGCGCTGTAAGGTGGGAGGAAGGACAGGGAGGAGATAGTGGGGGAGGGTCCGGGCAGCCCCGAGCCCTGGGCAGCACAGAGCCTGACTGAGCAGGCCCCGTGAAGGCCGAGAGTGCCGGGGGAGGAAGGGGCGAGATCCTGCACACTGGGCGTGGGGCAGAGCTCGGGGGACCTGCAGCGCACACGTGGGTTTCTTCTTGCCGCGTGTCAGGGCTGCTTGCACCCCGGAGGCTCCCCCGCTGCTCCGCAGGGCTCCGTGTCAAAGCGTCCCCACGGGGCATTCTGCCGGTCACAGCTGCGGTGTCCACCGTCTCACCCGTGTTTTTGGACACGCATCCCCCGGCAGGGCGGCGCGGAGCTGGTCCCTGGGTCGTTCACGGGGGCGGTCCCCTGGACAGAGCTCCCCGCAGGGCTGGGGGTGGCCGCACCTGCTCGTCCGGCTGCAGGAGCGGTTTCTCCAGGATGCGTTGCTTGGCTGGGTCTCCACGCTTCTCCTGACCACACCCTGTTGTTTTTCTCTTCAGAGCAGCAGGCTGCTGAGGCCGTTCTTCGCCTTCCTTGCCACGAGCAAGCGCTGCACCGGCCAGGGTTAGGTTGCTGCGCCAGGGTTAGGTTGCTGAACTGGGTGCACATCCCAGCCCCGGGATCGGCCCGGGCAGGAGGTGGCCAAGACTGAAGAAATATCGGGCTTGGTGCCCCGGGGTGGCACACACCCTGGACCAGAGCGGGATCGAGGGCATTGGGGGACGGGGACTTTTGTCCGTGGTGGGAAGTCTTGTCTCTGTGGAAACTCCCGAGAACCTTGCCTCTGGGAATCTCAGCTTCATCAGCCAAGGTGACAAGTCTTCCCCGAGCAGCTCTTCTTTGGGGAGGCCTGTCCTGGGCACAGGAAGCCCAAGAGTGTACAGGCACGGCCCCGCCCTCGGGAGGCCACAGGGTGGTTGACAGAGAGCACCGCACTCTGGTGACAAGATACCAAGTCGGAGTCACGGGGTGGACACGGCTGTGGACAGGCAACACGTGAGGCCCCAGAGCACCCTGTGAGGCGTGGGGGAGCTTCACGAGAGAGATGGGCCTTGGCGGGGGACTTGCATGTGGGGGCTGTGAAGGAGGCTGCTGTAGGTGGGGAAGCGGCCCTGGAGCTCGGGAGGAGAGAGAACAAGGATGTGCTGGCAGCAGAGGCTGAGGAGCCACAGGGAGCCGAGGCCACACAGTTTGGAGGTCATTTCTCTCCAGGGAAAGAGACCAGGCAGGGAGGTGAGGCAGAGAGAGGGACACTGCTGGCACGAGGACCTCACTCGTGTGGCCATCAGCGACCGAGGCTCAGCCTGCAGGGATCGGTGGACAGTGGCACACTCTGATGAGCCGCTCTGCACCCAAGGCTCTCCCTCCTGGGTCCCTCGTCACGGCCCGCTCACCATCTGACTAAGGAGATTCCCCACAAGCGAGCGCAGAGCCAAAGAGAAACAAAGGCAGGTTCATTTTCTTTAAAGTTCAGTGCTCGGCTCTTGCTTGCTCACTCGTGGGTCCCCATCAGGGTGTCTCTGGCTGACTTGAGGGCTGACAGGCCGTCAACGATGGCTCACTTTCATAGCCGGCCTGGAAGGTGACCTCTTTCATCTTTAGGAACATCTGCTGCCCTTGACAGACGGCTAAGGCAGAGCCACAGCCCTAGGGTGGGGTCTGGGAGTGTCTTCCCCGGGCCGGGAGGGTTCACCCCAACACCCCGTGGAGGGGACGGCCGTGGGACCCGCTCTCCTGATGCACTCCCCTCGTTGTCGGGCACTTCCACACGCGGCTGCCAGAGAGCAGCATGGGTGTCCCCTGGCAGCTCGTCATGAGCCTGGAACCTGGGGCTCCGGCCCGACCTACCCCACATCAGGGCCTGCACGTTTGGTCGGGTCCTTGGGATTCACACGCACACCCATGCACGCACACACACACACGAGTGTGAGAAGTGCTGCCATCAGCTCAGCTGGAAGGAGGGCCACCTGGCGCTATGCCCACCC
Organism: Desmodus rotundus; assembly: GCF_022682495.2. Taxonomy (NCBI): domain Eukaryota; kingdom Metazoa; phylum Chordata; class Mammalia; order Chiroptera; family Phyllostomidae; genus Desmodus; species Desmodus rotundus. The sequence continues at coordinate 211,233,169 of NC_071387.1, read as the reverse complement.
CAGGCAGATGAAGTCAGGGTGTTGAGGGTGGAGGCCTGGCACTGATCAGTTTTTGTTAAAACTTTCCAGATGATTCCACGTGCAGCCCGAGTTGAAAACCACTGGCCTACGGTCTGGGCTGGACACTGTTTCCAAGGCACCCAGTTCCCCTCATGTTGTAAAACAAAACAACACCACCCTTTCCGCCTCAGACCGGACAGTGGAAATAGCGCCAAGGAAGCGTTTGTTCAGAAGCTGATCGGGGTGCTCTGGGCCAGGAGCAGGTGTGACCCCGGGATTCACCCACAGGTGTCGAGGGGCAGCTTGCCCAAATCCCTGGTCTTGAGTAGGTGCCTTCCGGCTTTGGAGGGGCTCCCCAGACAACCCGGGGACAAACCTTGACAACAAAGGAGGTGGAAGCCAGGCCTGCGCCCAGGAGCCACGCGCCCCGTGTGGACAGTGGAGTCCAGAGTACTAATTTTCACCCGAGTGCTCGCTGACGGGGAACACACAGGGTTTGAGGGCCCTTTCCCACCCACCCTCAGGCGAGGGTCGAACCCTCCCGAGGAGGCTCAGGCCAGCCCGACGCCCCCCGCATGCCGCTGTGCTGTAACGCCAAGGACCGGCCACCCACGGGTGTCACTAAAGTGGGGTCCAACATGGGTGCCACACTGAAGTGGCGTTTCTGTGTTTGGCTTTGTGACTGACATGTGTGTGTACATGTGTGTGTGTATGCTCACACACAAAGACATGTGTACTGACATATAGAGATAAACACACAGAGAATGGTAGAAATAAACAAGTGTGTGCTGGAATGCATACATGAACACACACACCGAAACACATGCATGAGCACACAAGCAGACAAACACACAAGTAGCAAAAACACATGCGTACAGAAGCACACGCCCGACCACACACCAAAACACATATGAACACATGCAGAAACACAGAAACCCACACATGGAAACACATGCAAACACACCTGTACTGAAGCACACACGTGAGCACATGTGCAGAACATCTGTGAACACACTGAAGCACGACACACAGTGAAACATGCAAGGACACACCTGTGCTGAACCACACGGGCACATGTACAGAAACATGTGGGCACACACTGAAACATACATGGACACACACACCAACACATGCACAAACACACCTGTACGGAAACACGTTAGTACCCATACACACACACAGGAACACACACGTGCAGAAACACGTGTACAGAGTGTAGCAGCGGCGTCTGTGAGGTGGGTGCCGAGTCCAGAAGCAGACGCCAGCCCCCAGCGGAGGAGCCAGACACCTGCTGCGGGCCCTGGGAGAGCCGTGCCACGCCTCCTGGCAGCTCCTTCAGGGGCAACACAACACCTAGAACTCTCTAGAGGCAGACTCATGAGGAGGGCCAGGATTTGGGACGTGACCGCCGTCCATAAAGGAATGTACAATTCACGCCCCGCCGTGCCCAAGTCGCTCCTGGGCGCTCTCACCCCGGGGCTCCAGCGCCTTCTGTCCAGACAGGGAGCTTCCTGGGCTATTAATCATGTCGTTAAACGTCTGAGCCTTCTCATTGAAACGATCATGAAATGAGTAAAGGTAAGTTGCTTGTAAACCTACTTTGCTTTTGTCTGTTCATTCATTTCCTTTTATCGGGGTTGGCTGGCTGGCCCAGCCGGCTCACAGCTGCCTGTTGTTCAGTAAAATGAGGCGAAAGCAAGACTCTTCCCAGTCAACAGGCAGTCACCGTGGCGGCAGAAGGCCCGGCCCTGGGGAGGGAGGCACAATGGGCCACTGTGGGGATGGGACCCGGAGGAAGCTGGGGAGGTGGCCCAGAGCCCCGGCCGATTGGGCAGAGGCTCCAGGGCACAGGACCGCGAGAGGGTCAGGGGACCCCAGAGTGGGAGGAGGAAAGATGGCCAATTCCAAATGCAGAATTACGCCTGACCTTAGGTAGACACAGGTCCCCATCGGACCAAACCCTCGGCTTGACTCAAGGTGAAGTGGACCCTCGTGTCTGCTGGGATGGAGCCCAGCAACGCGTCCCATCTACAGACCAGGTGAGCGGCACCACGGGTCACGGCAACACGAGTCTCCCTTCTTCTCGTCTCGTCTCCCATCTCGTCAGTAGCTCTGGCCTGCTCCCTTGGTGACCTTGGACCTTTTCCCTTGGACGCTTGCTGATTTTACACTGCACAGAGTAAACCCTTTTTGAGAAGTACTATAGTACCTACGACAAAATGGCACTTAAGAACTACAATAAGTGAAGTATTGCTTTCTTGATTCAACTCTATTTGCCTAAAGGTTATATAGGATACGTCTTTGTTTCTTTTTAGAATCATTTTAAGAATAAAGTGTATCTTTCCCTTACAAAAGTACTGTGGTAAATACAGAAGAGTAAAAAGGAAAAAAATCGCCCAGTCTCAAAGACCACCTCTGTTAACGTTTTTGTGTATTTTCTTGCAGAGCTTTCTAGCAAGACAGTTTTTTTTGCTCGCTTGTTTGTTCTGTGGGTTTTTTTTGTTTTTTGTTTCTTGTTTTGTTTTGTTTTTTGGCAGGGATTGGACAGGAAGAATGTGAGGTATAACATACATAATTATTTTTAAATTTAATTCAATTAAAATTAAAGTGGCCAGGAGACTACTGCCCTCATGCCATCATTTAGAACCCCTGGGGATTCTGTGCCTTGCTGTAAACGTCTGCTCGGAGGACTCACACTCACAGAGTTAGAGCTGGGCAGGAAGAAGATGCCTTGTTGGCGGAGCGAGGTGTGGAGAGAGCCAGTAAGCATCTAGCTGAGCACAGAGCCAGGCCGGGATTCAGCCCATGTGCCACCCCTCTGCATCCTTCACGCAAGCTGCTCACAGTCAGCCCAGAGAAAAGCAAGGGTGGCCTGGGATTCCTGCACAATGCCTGCATGTGAAATAAACCGATTCCTCAGAGGGAAAGAAAAACAAAATGGCAAAAGGGTTGCAAGTGTGTGCTCAGAAGTTCCACTTCTGTATCCAAATACTGGCCCACCGATCACTGGCTCTGTAGCTTTGGGCACTTTTTTTTTAACCACCTTTTTATTCACCAAATGTTCACTGGGCCCCAACTATGTTTCTGTAGTGGGGTACAGCAGTGAGCCAAGTGGAGCCCCTTCCGCTGGAAGCCTGTGTGGCAGAGAGGGGGACAAGCTCCAAAACGTGAGAGAGACCTCCCGAGCCAGAGGGTGGCAGACCTGAGGGTGGGTGAGAAACGGAAAGTAGGATGGCGGCTGGTGCTGGGGAGGGGTCACTCTTTTATAAAAACAACACCTCACAGACACAGCGACATTTGGAGGGGGCTCTAAAGCCCTTAATCTCTCCCAGCCGCATCCCCACGCAGGCGAGCGGCCTGTGCCTGCAGTCCCAGGTATGACTCTCCCCACTGGCAGCACCGAGAATCCAGCGAGGGGGCGGGTTAAAGCAAAGTGCTCCGCGGACGGCAGCCGTTGGCATGACCTGTGTCCTTGCGCAGCTGGAAAACCCTCGCAGGTGTGTAGGGACCTTCTCGGCAGGGAGCCCCAGGTGCTGGTCTCTGGCCTGTGTGGCGACGTGTGCTCGTGATGGAATCCCGGACCTGACCGCAGCTCACTCCGTGTGTGCTGAGCCGTGTCGGCCAAGGCACCACGGGAAGCCCAGGTTTAATTCCCTGGGCCACGCAAGGTCTCACTGCGGCCTTTAAACCAAGACTGTATCCAGCGGGGGCTGCCAGCAAGACCCTTGTGTTCAGCTCCACAGGGACGTTTCTGTGGCTACAACACGCTGCCTTGCTCAGAGGGGTGATGTGAAAAGCATTAAGCTTTGAGCTGACGAAGTGTGCAAAGGTTATCGTGAAGACACTGGAAAATGAAAGCGGCTGCGGGCCTTGCCTGGTGGGCATTTCTGAAGGGCATGCACCTTGCTGGGAAAGGCGCTTCCAGGCTTCCGCGCTCCCAGAGGTGCGGGGTCTCTCCATTCTGCCACCAGTGTCTGAGAAACGGCTGCACTTGCAAATTGGATAAAGTGCTTACGTCGGTGTGAAAATGTCCACGGACCCGGAAATGCGTGTATTTTTTTTAAGGAGATGACAAATTGTCTTCTAAGTAAACATCTAGGGATTTTCCTCCCGGGACTTCTGAATGTGTTTATGTCTCTCTTTTGAATAAGAACCGTGTTCTCTAGCTGCTGCGTGGTGGGGTTTTGCTCAGCAACGTGAGTCTGCGTCTCCCTGGCCGGCTCCGCTATCCATGATGTTTTTGGTGCACAGGCTGGCGCTCCATCCACTGAGCCGATCCACCCAGGGCTGATCCACCCACGATGCTCGACCTCCCCAGTGACATTACGATGGGTCTGTTTTGTTCTGGTTTTCAAATGGTTGGGTCTGTTTTGTTATGGTTTTCAGATGGTTTGCTTCACGGTGAGAAGTGGTTCTCTGGGCTGGCTCAGAGCAGCCGGACTCATGGACGCCCCTGAGGTCTCCTGACACCTGGAAGGGAGCTCGCCATCGTTCTGAATTGCACCCGGCTCCTGGGGCGTGGCCTTGCTGAACTCCATTCTTCCGGTTGAGTCCAGACCTATGTGTGGACTTGTGCTCCTGGAAGAAGCAACCTCCCCGTTACAAAGGTACACGTTGGCCAGGTGCGCTCTCGGGGGTCTGAAACTGTGTCGGGCTGAAGGGAGCCGAGCCCGGTTGCAGGTGGTGTGCGGTTTAGGACTGTGCGTGGCCGTGTCAGGGTCGCAGTCTGCGTGTGTAAGGCCACGTGTCTCCCTTCACCTTTGCTGGGGCCTCTTCACCACGCCCACGCCCCACGCCCTGCCCCGGGAACACCACAGGGTCGTTAGTAGCTAAGAATGATTGGAATGTGAGGACCCTGTGGTCTGCTTTGTAGGGATTCCTACTGGAAGGAGAGCTGGGTCTCAGCGGGTCCGCACTCGGGGAAGCTGAGGGTGCGCCTACCGCACAACGAGCAGCGCGGAGCTGCGGACACAAGGAAGGTGTCAAGTGTTTTGGTTGTTCGGTCTTCCCCTTGTTCGAACGTTAGCTCCACCTGATAATGTAGTCGGTTACCCAGGTTTTTCTCAGCGGCCAGATGGTGTGAAGCTAACAAATACAGGCAGACCTTGGAGAAGTGGCCGGGGTGGGGGTGGGGGAGGCCCAGACCACGGCCAAAAAGCACAATCTTCCTGCTGGGGGAGGGTCTTGCCTTCCTCTGTAAAAGCTGCTGTGTCTGTGAAGCGCAGGACAGCGAGGTGGGCCTGGACGAGGGCACGGGACAGAAGGGTTCTGACGTTGGCAGGGAACGCTAACTGTGGAGGTCACGGCGCCGGCACAGGTCATGGCACAGCCACGCCAGCCCGTTGAGACACCTGGAATTGTAAGAAACACACATTCTCTTCTTTATAGGAGGTGAACTTTATTTGACTGTAGGTCTACAGGGCTGTGTTGAGAAATGCGGCCGGCCTCGGTGTCTGAAGGAGTGTGTAGCACCAACACATCGGTCTCTGTTCTTAGTCTCCGCGTCTTACATGTAATTGGCTGCACTTAGAGTGTCTGATCTCGAAGAACAATAGAGAAGCGCATGAGAATGGGGGCAATCAAACGGAAATGGCTCTAAGTCACATTATGAGGGGGAAATCCATACATTGTCCCACTTAGTGCGCTGCACTCAGCCTGGCGAAGCCTGGGAAGGACAGTGTTACGTGGTCATTTAAAAACTGTGCCTCCAAAGAACATTCATGGCTTGAGAATATGATTCACGACAATGAGTGAAAAAAAGCAGATCACAGGACAGTTTGGGAACAAACCCAAAGGAAAATTCAAAGACTTGAAATTAATAAGGAGAAAGATTAACGGTGATCATCCAGGATTAGGTGTGATTTTAATTTTCTCCTTTGTATTTTTCTGTATATTCTGTAAATGCACAACTTTTAATTTGTTCTCATAGAATTGTTTTTAAAGAAAAAAAACACATAGGGAAAAAGAAAATTAAAAGAAAGGTAATCTCACCTTTTACGTAAGGAGCAAGGGTCCTCGACAGGCGGGGAGGAGAGCTGGGAAGAGGTAACTGGATCACGGGTAGGTACAACCTTCTCTCCAAATCTCACTGAGCATTTGTCTTTCCACTGCGGCCCGCAGAGCTGGCTTCCTACTCTCTGGAAGGCGAGTTTCTGAACCAGCCTCACGGAGGACCTGGTCTGCTCGGGCAGGGCGTCCACCTGGCGTTGGGATGCTCGGAAAGCGCGTTGTTGCAGGATGGCTGACCGTGCGCTGCGCTGCGCTCTGGGCCTGTGAGCACCGTCTACAGCTGGTCTTACGTGGCGCTGCCGTGGACTCCCCAGGTTTTCCCGGTGCCCCCGCAGGCACGCCCCGATGCCCACGCTTGGCTCTGTCTCGGTCCCCGCTATCTCCCTGGGAGGCCCCCGGCCTCCTGCAGCCAGGACTGGCCTCCAGACCTGGTGGTTGCTCCACACTCACCAGTGGTCAGGTCCCTCCCCTCCCTGTTTTGCTCCCAGATACTCTCTCATTCAGCTTGTTTAGAACCTCACCTTTCATGCAGAGTTCGAGGATGCTACCCCCCTCCCCCCGGGCGACAGTGCTCTGTGGCTGCCCCAGAGGCTGGTCCCCAGAGTGTGCCATGCGTGTCTGCCGTCGGTGCGTGCCAGCCACACCCGCTGAGGCTGCCTGTCTGCAGAGGCTGGGCTGGCGAACAAGCCCCTGAGTCTCTGACGAGGGCCGCTTCAGGCTGGGGTTCAGAGGGCTGTGCCAGGCTCTTTCGGCTTGGTTCTGAGCCAGGAATTCTTCTTTTTCTTAAGTCAGGGTTCACAGAGCAGCTGATAAAGCGGCTGTGATCATTTTGGTGAAGTAATTTCTTGAAGATAATCATCACTCCCATAGATTCTGTACACTAGGCATGAAGGTAACACACCTGTGTTCCAAATACAATTTTCAAAGTGTGATGTGGCCTGAGGCGGGTGGGGACAGCAGGGACACAGTACCGTGAACTCCTGGGCTGCTCGCGGGCTGGCGACCCCCGCAGCCCTGGGCCCGGCTCCGAGCGAGAGCACAAGCAGAGGGGCGGTGCTTGGTTCTGGACTAGAAGTCCGTCTGGGCCCCGAGGTCTTGACGTTATTTACACCCTGGGCTCCTCACAAAGAACATTTCTCTTGGAGGAGTGGGGAAGGGAAGACAGAGATATGTCCCTAATACGCCTCACCTGACCTGTCTGCCCCCTGTTTGGACTCCACGGATCAGCTGGGCTGCACAACTGAAAATCTTCCTAATGAGGCCATGGGCTGACCCCAGCCTTCCCAGGAGGCTGCCACAACGTGGCCGATGACCTGGTGAGATGGGTGTGTTCTCCCAACAACACTCCTCTTTCCCACTCGGCAGGTTATTTACTCAACTTTTCCCCTTTCAATGGGAGACTTGGAGGCGATGGCCGCAGACAGGCTGTGTGCTGGGATGGTGCAGGTCTCAGGAAGAAGACACTTGTTCTTCTCTGTGCTGGGCGGAGCGTGGACACGACCAAGTTTGGTAAGTTCCTTCGTTCACGTGGCTGTCATAAAGCAGCCGCACGTCTTGCAAAGCCGCCTCTCAGAGCCTCTTCTCTGGTACGGGAGGAGTCTGCCCGGGGAGGCCCCTGACCCCCTAGAAGTGGAGGAGTGGAGGGACTCTCCCTCTCTCGGTCCCTCCCCGTCGGTGAGGCTCTCTGTGGAACCCGGCTTTCAGCCTCGCTTCCTCTCACAATGGTGTCCTCAGTCCAGTGCAGTGAGAGACGCCCTCCTCCTGCCCTTCCTTTCGTTCCTTCCTTCTACACGTGTTCTCTGTACCTTTGAAGGACCTACTTCTCATTCATTCATTCATTCTGTGCCTTTTTAAAAAAGCCGTCGGCTCCGTGAGAGCACCTTATTTCTGAGTATTTGGAACAAAACACTCTAACTCCTTCAGTTCTGGATCTTGAATGTGCACCCCTGCGCCCACCATTGCAGGAAAGGCCTGAGCGGGAGACCAGCGAACACCCGCAGCTGGTGGCGGCTCTTCCATCAGCGCCTCTGCAGGGCCCATGCTCCCTCTCGCTGGAGAGGGGAAGACCTGCCTTCAGCCTCTGTGTCGCAGTGGTCGAAGTGCTTTGCGTTCCCCTTTGCCCGTGACTCAGGTATTCGCATGGCCACTCAAAGAGCCCTAAGAACACCCGCCCTGTCCGTAACACCGCGGGGTCCCTGTTCTCCGCTAAGCGAGGTGGTGCTGTCAGTTCTGGTTCAGAGGAGAGCACCCTGCCGCTGAGCAGCACCCCGGTAATGGGTGCAAAGGAGGTGCAGTGTAGGTGTCTCCCTTCCTGACAGGAAAAGCAGAGATGGGATAAAAGTAGGGGCCTGTGGGCAGAGGGGGAGAAGGGGTATTGTTTTCTAAACATAAAGTGAACCTTCCCCAGCACGGAGGTAGGAGGAGATGATCCCACTCCCAGAGAAAGCAGGCAGGGAAACCGGCAGGTCGGGCTGCCCCAGAGGGTAGCAGACCCCGGAGTCAGAGCACAGTTAGTGCTTCAGAGACCGGGGTGCTTCCCTGGGGGGCTGGATGCGACGTAACCCCGTACCTAATGGAGCTTTGGCCCCTCACTTGCTGCAGCAGATGCCCGCAGTCTCACGCTGTTCGCCCTTGGGTTGGACGCTGCGGGTCCTGAGCGGCGTCCTCGCCCTGGAGTGGGCACTGGGTCTGTGTGCCGCCAGGGTTCCGGCTCCACCTGAGAGTCCAGTTCCGCAGGGATGGCGCAGGGCCCAGGAAGCCGAGTTCACGGAAATCACTCTGGGTGGTTCGGATTCGGGCGTCTGTGGGAAACCATGATTTCGTGGTGCTTGTGATTTACGTAGTTTTGATGGGATCTACGAAGAATAACTGGGAAAGGTGGGGACGGGCTGCCATTGGCCCATAGAACAGTCGCTTTATAAAATCAGTCCATTCAACGGACTAGAGCAAGACTGTCCACACCTCATAACTGTACCCAACCAACGTTAGGGACGTGCCCAGGGGTCTTTCCCAAGTGTTGTCGTAGGTCTGTTTTAGTCACAGTCGGCTGGCTGCTCCCGGGGAATTTCTAGGAGCATGGCGATTTTGAGAACTTTCTTGCAGCATTAGCATGCAAAACTGGGATTGGGGCTTTGAAATGAATGCGTCCACAGGCCCCACCTCCCTACAGTGAGGACTGACCACATTGCCACCCCGCACCCTGTGCTGGGCCACCACCTGGGCGAAAAGCTGGCAGCTTTGCCTGTCAGGGCTGGTGGTAGGAGACGGAAAGAGAGTGTCCCCGATAATTACAGAAACCGGGATGTAATTAGTGCCATGGCAGGTGCACCTGTGATGGGCAGGCACGCACGATGAAGCAGCAAGTTTTGTGAATTAACAGGAACCTTAGTCGGGACAATTATCTAGGCTATCAAAACTTGTTTCACAAACAGAAAGCTGGAATTGGGGGCTCAGAATTAGGAAGACTTCAATATTTTCATTTGTGTGAAAAACCTGAGAAGAGAAAGAGAGAGTGAGAATGGCCGAGAAGCAGGCTAGGCTTCCTTCAGGGGCGAGCTGGGGCTGTTAGCAACTGTTAAATCTCTCTGCAAACTCGAATCTGGGGCGGACAGAGGAGAAAAGTTCTGCATGGTCTGTAGCAGAGCCTTTGGCTGGGTTATTTCTAACACACAGGGCAGGTAACAAAACTTACAGAGGCTGAGGTAGTCAACTGCACGATTTTGCTGAATGCGGGAGTTAGCACTGAACGTGTGGTTTGAGGACAGAGCAGAGCTGGGGTGAACGTTGACAACCTTCGTCCCCAGAAGCCCTTTTCTTTAAACTCAGTAGAGATCGGGCAGCTTTGCCTCTTTACTCTCAAAAGGAAGAAGGGGAGCGGCTAATTTGCTAAATATGTTCTGGTCATTTCCCAACTTTGTTTTGAACAGCTAGGCCAATCATGAGCTACCTGGGGAGCACCTCACAGTACCAGTGGGTAAAAGGGTAAAATAAAATCGAGGGGTGTTCCGTTCCGTCCCTGGTTTGGAGATTGTGAAATGGGCGGGCACAGGAGTTAGGGGCCTGGGTCCAATTCCGCCTCTGGGGAGGGTGGCTGGGGGCTTCCACACAGGGCTTTTGGAATTGGAGAGACCGGCTGTAAACAATACCTGTTACTTTCTTGCTGGGTGAACACGAAGTTACTTAGCTTTTGAGGGGGTGCAGCTTTCTTGTCTGTAAAATGGCAGGTAGAAAGTACTTGGAAAGCAATTGTGAGTAAGTGCTTACCTGTCTGGGCAATTGAGAGAATCACAGGAGTGAATGCACACAGACTATTTGGGACGGTGCTTGGCCCCTGTGCCCACTAGTGTGTGCTCGCGTACGGAGTGACTCTTGTTCCTGTTTCCAGTTGATGGTTTGGGACAGGTCACTTAATCTGCGTTGCCCTCTCTTCCCTTTATCTGAACCCTGTATTTAATGGGTTTCTTTTTGGTGAGAATGGAAAGAACTTTAGGAAGTGCCTGGCTTTTAACACAAAAGACACATGGACTCTGGCTTGGGCATCTGGGGCACTCAGAGCCCCTCAGCGTGGCGTCTGGGTCACGGACTGACTGTGTGGCCCTCCAGCCACACCAGCGCGGAAGTGGGGAGGCCATGCAGAGTGTGAAGCACGTCCAGGCGCTGCACAGGGGTGTGCCCGAAGGGGGAGGGCTGCAGCTACGTGGGGAGTGTGGCCGAGGCCGCTTGGAGGCAGTGGGTGAGGAGCGGCACCCTGGGGGCTCGGGGTGGGTGCGGGGCCGGGCCTGGCAGAGCAGCCTCCATCTAAAGGGGTCCCGCTGACAGGCCCTCAAGGGCAAAGGGAACATTGCTTGTTCTTACGGAAGTCTCCACGGTTATCAGGGGCGTGAGCCGAGTACCCAGAAATGACAGACGATGCCTGCCGGTGCTGCAAGCTCGTCTCTCCTTCCCCTTGGTGACAGAAGTGTGGTTTCCGTGGACAAACAAGAGCCCGGGCCCCAGAAATGACTCCTGATTGGTCTGTGTCAGTCATGGCGATTGATCCTTCTCCCCAGGGATGGGTCTGGGGGGTCACGTGACCCAGTTCTGGACAAGAAGGCATGAAGAAGACACTTGTTGGCTACTTCTGGAAAATATTTGTGTCCTGGGAGATAAGTATCCATCAGGAGACAGCTCCCCCTCCCCCGTGTTTTTTTTAGTTTTTCTCTCACATACTTACCTTGCTGTCCGAGACCCTGTTGTCTAGGGAACTTGGGACTCTGAGGGGAACGTGCCGGACACCGTGGGAGTGGCAAACCCAAAGGGACCGGAGAGCCCAAGCCCTCCACGTCGTTGAGCTACGACCCAGCCCTGCCGGGGTGACAGGCTTCTTTATCCTGTTATGTACGCGGGTTAAGCCGCTGCTAATCGAGTGAACAGTGCTAATTACAGCGAACCCGGGTAACGACGACAACGGCACCGCTCAGAGTTCTCCCTGTGTGCCGGGACGCTGCAGTTGCTCTGCCTGGGCCGTCGCACTGAGCCCTCCGAGAGCCGTGAGAGGTGGTTGTTCTTGTCATCGTCCCTGCTCTACATCGGAGGAAACTTGCCCAATGTCCCAAAGACAGGAAGTCCTGGAGTCAGCGCCGATGGCGAGGCGGCTGGTCCCACCCCACGTTCAACTACCTTCACACGGCCCCGCCCCCCCCAAACCAGCTCCGTCCCAAACCGTCTCCTGGTGGCCCCGCCCTCCCGTGCTCCTTCTGCAGCACCTGGCCCTTCCCCACTGGGGCTTCTTGGGTTTTGCTCCTGAGCGCGTGTGGGTCTCAGACCACTCCGCAGGCACACAGCTCCGCTGAGCCCTGAGCCGCCCCGCTGAAGCTCTTCCTGTGTCAGTGGGGTCGCCCTCGCTGGGGTGAGAGACCTTAGGACGCTTCGCTGTGCATTATTGATCTCTGTGCCCGCAGTGCCTGGTGGGGAGCCTGCCCACGTGTCCTGCGCAGCCCCTGGAGCAGTGCCTCACACTGGAGCGGTGTCGTCGGTGGCATACGGCTGGCACTGAGTGTTGTTGACTGGATGACTCATGCACATCTTGGGTCCTGTCCCCTGAGCAGCCATGGCTGGCTCTGAAGTCCCACTGCCCGCTGCCTCCTCTGCACCTTCCGGCCCCTCTGTGGGGGGGGGGGACGGCCCACGAGCAGCAGCAGACAGGAACGCTGCCCTTGAAATTCTTCTAGCAGAAGCTGAGCGTGAAGGACGCCTTTCTGTTAGGAAGTGATGTGTAACACTGGTATTTATTAGATAGGATACATTGTATGCGGTGCTCATATTTCATCAACCAAGTCAACCGAGAGTCCTCAGAGCTGAAGACAGTTCTTCAGGTGAGGGCATCCGTTCTCACCACCGGGAAGCAGAGGCGGTGGGCCAGCGGTTTCCCAGCGCTACCACGCTGGGGGCTTGCTCAAGGCAGCCACACACCTGAGTCACCACCTGCTCTAGCACGGCACGGGCTGCACCCACGGAATCCCAGGACAGCCCCGGGGTGGAGTGCCCGGTAGTTTACTCAGCCTGTGGACACTCTCTCCTGTCCCTACAAGATCTCCCACTTCCCTGCCTACCCCCTGCCATTCCCCTCACAAATCCACAAAGTGACTTTAAACAGCAATTGCATTGGGGGGAGGGGAGATTTTCCCTTAACGAGGAAAACAAATCAGCTTCGCCCAGGTGCAATGACCTGCCTCGATAAAGGCTGCCCGGGTGCCCACAGCAGAACCCAGTTTCACACAATGCCCCGGCTGCAACGCGAGGCTCAGGTAACGCGACCCGTCTGCACGCAGCTGGGCGCTGGGGTGCTGCTGCCACTCACTGTCAAGGTTACTATCTCTCTTTCACTGCGACTACAAAAGCGAGCTGCAAAACCCGAAACCTTGCTGGGAAATCGCTTGCCGACACAAAGAACACAGAGACCGGATCGTTTCAGAGTTCAGTTCTTTCCGAGCCGCTTTATAAAGGAGTTTTTGTCTGCCTTGCAAGGCTCCAAGCAGGGAGGAACTGCAAATCCAGGTTAGCTGGTGGCGTGGAGGGTTTCGACGGAGGCGGCTCTCTGTGGACGTTTTCACACAGGTGCTTCGCAACACGCAGCACAAAGGTTTAGTGAGACGGCGGTCCTGGCACGTCTTAGTTGGGAGGGCGGGGGGGGTGTGACAGAGACAGAGAGTCAAAGATAGAGCGAGAGGACAAGGCGGAGAGATTCCTGCTAAGTGCTGTGTCCTGTGCTTTCAGACCCTGTCAGCTTTCCTTGAAGGAGGTGGAGCAACGTGTCGTTAGCTCCCCTGCTGCTCGCGTTCCCGCCCTCGGCTGCAGGCTTGAACACTGTAATCACGATGAGAGGCTGTTGGGAGAGACTTATTTTTACCGCACTGCCAGCATCACCGAGGCGTGTGATCCAAACGTACAGCTGAGCTCAGGCGGCGCGTGGTCTGCTGCCCGGCCCGCGGCTTCCCCGGGGCTGAGATGTGGTTGGGACACGCATTTCGCCTCATCCCCAACGTGTGAGCGGATCCTGCACTCACAGCAACTACTCAATAAATATTGAAACACGTTCTGAATGTGGGATTTGTCGTTCAAGGGGAGCTGAGAGAGAGAGAGCCAGCAAACGAGCTGTGAGGCGCCTCTCGTCCTCTGGGCCAGCATGGGCTCACCCCTCGCTCAGAAGCTGGCTTCCCTGGGGCGGCACAGAGCCCCTCCGAGACCGCAGCTCCCCTGAGACAGGTGTGGCTGTGGCCAGGCTTTGGCTCACCGAACTTGGGTGGAGTGTTCGGGGGACTTCCAGGAAGGCGTCTTAAAAGGGAGGGAGGACAGTTTTGCCCTTTGTCCAACTGGTCCCCACTGCTGCTGGGAAGTTGGTTTTAGGCTAGTGCCCGGAGCGGCCTTACCAGACTCGGCAGTGACCTTGAAGACAGAGCCCCAAGTTGAGACGAGAACCAGGAAGCCAGCAGGCACCTCAGGCCCTGAAGACTTGCTGAGTTGTCACGCCAGCCCTGACCTGCCTCCTTTATAAATTTTTTTTTATGAGAAAATATACTTCTGTGTGTTTGGGTCATTATTTTGGGGCTTCTCTGTCACAAGTAGATAAATGCAATTTCTAACTGATTTGTAACCTGAGGTTTAACCTTCCCTGAGGCCTGGTTCACGGGGTTAACACACACACAGGGCAGGGGACCCTGAGGAAGTGGGCACAGAGGTGGCGTTCATGCCCCCTGGGGAATCATTAGCCCGACTAGTCATTTCTGGGCTTACGCCTGTAATTATGAGGTCTCTATAATATAAAGTGTGGGCTAAGCGTGGTTGCCCGGCTGGACCTGTTTGACCCGTGAAATTTAAATGCGTGTGAGCTTGTTTCTTCATTTGTGCACTGCAGACACACGGACTTGGTGTCTGTTATGTGTGGGGCGTAGCTGTAGAGACTGGCGAGTATCCTAGGAAGGGTTACTTTACAAAATAACGAGGAGACTCCAGCCTCACATCTACAGACTAGGGAAAGAGAATTGGCGAAGAGTAAAACAACAGCCCACGTTTACTGAGCACCGGCTGCCGGATGCAGTAGTTTCCGCGCATCTTGTCGTTTAGTACTGACAGCAGCCCGGAAGCACACGGGCTCCGTCATTCTCCTCACTACAGGGGCGCCGGCCCGGGGGTACAAGGAGATGACGTACCTTGTGGAACGTCATAGAGGCGGACTTGAAATCTGCAAAGCTATTGGCTGCTCTGAGTCTCTCTGAAGGAACTCGAGGAACTCACCAGTTTATGGAGCACGTTGTGGATGCGAGGCCCCACGCCCTGCTGCAGGACAGCGGTTCTCAAAGTGTGGTCCTGGGGCCTCTGATGCGGACCCTGGGACACCCGAGAAACGCAAATCACAGGCCTCATCTGCTGAATCCAGGTGATTGCGCACCTGCTAAGTAAGGTTTGGGAGCCTGGTAGGGGGTGAACAGGTGAGTGAGGAAAAGCAGGCATACAAATAACTACACGTCACGGCACAGACGATCACGTGCCGAAATGAGGATTAGGATCCTACCAAGTTTGAGTTTGCTGCCAGATTTTATGATTTTTCAAGTGAAGCCGGGAATCCAGATTTTAATGGGAAATCTCCCAACTTTACACACATGGGGAGCCGAAACTAAAATTTACAAAAAAAAATCAATGAGCAAAATGACATGGTCTGCAAGGCAGGTGCAGGCTGTGCGCCCTGCTAAGGAGGCCCGTCCAGGTGCGCGGGTCCACCTGCCCGGGACTCTGAGCCCAGGACTGGGGCAGGGAGAGGGGGGCTCCGTGTTGGTGCCCTGGGGCTGCCCCGGAGTGCAGGGGCCCTGGCCTCCAGGCAAGTGGCCGGGCCCCGCGGGTGCCTGGAACTGCTCCGTGTGTTCCGTGCATCCCTCTCTTGCGCACCTGTGATCAAGTTTGTTACAAACGAGGCACCGAAGACACAGCTGTACCTAATGACAGCAGAGAGCAATGGTAACACACTGCACCGCAGGCTGTGCGCACGTGGCCTTCCTCGGCACTCCAGGTCGGGCTCCCTCCGCCTTCAGTAGCGCACAGGCTGCTCTGCCCTTCGCGGCCTGAGCAGCATCGGCAGGTCGGCTGTTTTCTAAGGGAGCGGAGAACTGCCCTGTCGCCGAAAGGAGGGGCTCCGAGGACTCCTCCCGTGGCTCAGCTGGGTAGTCAGCATCGCAGCTCCTGCGCTTTGGAGACGTGTCTAAGTAAAACAGTAAAACAGTTACTGGAACACAAGAGCGGGGACAGCAGGCAGAGTCTGCTAAGTAACTCACGAGGGGAGCAGGAGCAGCGGAGACCGGATCCTCAACCCGTGGGAGGGAGCAAGCCTCGCGAGATTTCATCCCTTACACCGAGTGGGGATAGCGCGGGCCTCGCGAGATGTCAATACGCGACCCCGTTGTCGCGCAATTTCAAGCGTAGGAATTGTTCGTTTCCGGAATTTTCCATGTACTGTGTTCGGACGGCGGGTCACTGAGATGCAGAAAGCAAACCCCTGGCTGCGTGGGGATCCTGCACCACAAGGTGAGTGATTAGTCAGCAGAAATTAATTGCCGTGCGGTCTGGGGGCCGGAAGCCCACATCCGGTGGCCCGGGCGGGCTTCCTGCCCCTGAGGGCAGCATCCCTCCTGCCGTGGCTCCCGCTCTAGGGCCTCGGCTGGCAGGCACCACTCCGGCCCTTGGTCCCCGCTGGGCCCTGCCGTAGGAAGGACGCCAGCCTTCTGGGGTCGCCCGCCAGCCCTGCTCCAGCAGGGCCTCCTCCCACCGGGCTACACCCCCACCACCCAGTCCCCACACTGGGTCGCGGGGCGGACACAGCTGAGCCCGGCGGCACCTTCGCGTTAGGTGGCGCAGCCCCCGGGTGACACAGGATGGCGGCCGGCCGCAGCGTCGCCTTTTTCGTCACTCCTTCCTCGGGGAAGAGCGAGCAGGTGACACACTGCGATGGGGGCGGGGGTGCGCGGGTGTCTCGTCCTCACGGCCCACATACCGCGGGCACGCCACTCAGGGTGGGAGGCGGAGCCCGGGGCCGGCCCCACGCAGAGTGGACGCAACGCGCACAGCTCGTTTGGAAGACGCGTGCGACACTGGCGTTTTGAGAACTCGGGTGAAGAAGGGCCACTTCGACAGAGATGCAGGCACCTGGTGGGCTGCCAGCGTGGCGACGGGCCCACGGCTGCACCGGCCGGGCGCTGCCAGCGGCGAATAGCGCCGCCCTCAGGTGAGGCCGGCCTGTTGCCGCTCGCGGCGGTCGCGCCGGAAGGCCTCCCTCCTCCAGAGCTCGCGGGAAGCGGCGAGTTCCCGGTTTGGCCGCACTTGGGAGGCGCCATCTTTCATCGCGTGTTTCTAGCGTTTTGCACATTTTCCCTTGACTTATCCGTGTGTGAGCGCGCTTAGTACAGCCGAGCCCGTCGTCCGGCAGCGCGGACCTCGTGTCTGCGAGACGCTCCGGGTTCACTGCATTCGGCCTCCCTGGTTTCTGTGTTTCGCCTGCAGCCTGGCTGGGCCCGCATGGTGGGCACTCTCCGCACTGTCAGTTTTCCGGGGCCGAGGATGTTTGTGTACAGCGACAGAGGCAAAACGGCGTAAGGAAGGGCATGTTGCAAACCTTTATTTTTAACTGTTTTTAGCAAAGTAGTTGTTTTTCAAAGGAAGCCCTTCGTGTACCATTAGATGTCCGCAGAGTCGCTCTGCTTGGACCACGCAGGGTTCTACCTGGGAGCGCTTGCAGCGTCTTTTGAAAATCAGTCCAATAGAATATTCAACTGGTTTCGGAAATAGATGCTGAAGTTCTAATGAAATGCTGTCCATTGCTGGTTGGAAGAGCACCTCGTGGGACCACGGCTTGAAATAGTCTCCACTCGGGCACTGTGGCCGTGAGAAATCTCCGGGTCGCTGTGTAAGATGTAAACGAGGGTCCGGCCGGGCCGTGCTGCCCCTTGCCCCCTGGGGCTCGTGCCTTCCCGGAATGGCCCCCGCTGCCGTGTGCCCAGTGCTCCGTGAGGCTGGGGAGGGTCAGCCCAAGAGACGGAACCCCCCTTCCGACATTAGGTGGTAAAAGACCGTGACTGCCGTCTTGGGCGCGGTTTCTCTCTCTCCTCCCTCATCACTTTCTCCGGGGGAGCAAGCCGTGTTGTTAAGAGGCCCCACAGTAAGGAAATGACCTTACTAGCCAACAGCTAGCAGCAACCAGGCCTGTCAGCAGCCATGTGGCTGTGCTTGAGGGGACCCTCCCCTTTAGGGGCCGCAGCCCAGCCACCAGCTGACGGGTCTTCGGGCGACATGCGGAGCCTGAACCCCGGGTAAGCTGCTTCTGCATCCTGCCCCTCAGAAGCTGAGATTACACACGCGTATGGCGTGAAGCTGGAGGTTTGGGGGTCATCTGTTGTGTAGCAATAACGTAAAAACCTACCCAAAGCCTCCCTTCCTTTTATTCTTGCTAAGGTTCTTTCAAAGCAGCAGTGTACTCGGAAGGGAAACAAAACCAACCAACCAACCAACCAAACGGAAGTTACCCAGAAAGAAAAGCGAGGCTCAAACTGTAGCCCCAGACACCTTGGACTTTGGCTGCTGAAAGAAAACAGAAGAAAGCAAACGAGAACACCTTTCAGCAAGATTTTAGACCCCTACTTTAAAGAGATAAAACATCCCCCCGCCCCGCCCCTGGGGAGCTTTATGTGATGGAGAAATCGCCAGACGCTATTTCAACAGTGACCTTCCCTGTCCCACCCTAGGAACCAGACTGCTGCGCTTGGCCAAGAGTAAATGGAACTTGAGTTTCAAAACCTTCCACCCAAAAATGTTTCAAATTTGTAGCCTTCAAGACTATGAAGATATGAAATGTAGCAAACTGGATTGAACATTTACCAACAGTTTGGGAATTCTCTTGCCTGTTGGGCAAGAAACTGTGGGCAGCCATGACCATCAGAACCCTCCTCCTAGTCCTCGGTGACGGGACTGCTGGCGTCCGACCCTCTCTCAGCCGCCCAGATGGCCTCTGATGCCCCCACGGCAGACACCGAGGGGGGAAGGTTTGGTGTCCGAGCAGCGCCACACCCTAAGTGGGACATTTTGGGTTATGTGTTAGACAAAGTGCAAACGTCTCAAAATAACACCTCAAAAGGTGGTGTTCATAACATAACGTGAAAATGAATGAAAAGCGAATTTAATCTTGGCTTAAACAGCATTGACAAAAAGTCATCTCGCTGAGGAAACGCCTTTCTTGTTGGTGTTCTTCACTTCTCTACTTTCTTTTCCTTTTTCACTGTTGTTTGACATCATAACTAATTTATTGAAATCAACGAAGCCTGTGAAAATCTGTTAGAATCAACTTCTGGTAACCATTAAAACTGTTTTGTCCTTTTAGGACTTTCAAAAATTACATCAGTGATTTTGCTGTTACAGTTTGCAGAGGGATTAGGAAATAAGCTGTGAGCAAAAGAGGAAACTACGCAAGAGATCATAGAAATTAATTTCCAGCTATGTTTTAATCCTAAGAGAAATCAAAATGTCCTTGCTAAAGAAGTTATTGTTACATATCCAACCAATTTCCTTGGAATAGAGCAAATTAGCAAAGGAATCTGAACTTTTAATCAATGCTTTGGCATTTCCCCAACATGTGACTGTCTAGTGACATTTTTAATAGAGGAACTATTTGAGTTTTTAAAGCAAAATTATACTGAAAATAAGGTCAAACTTTAACAAAAACGAGAATAAAAGAATTGAAACTGAATTACGTTTCAGGACATTTGAAACCTGATCTGACTTGAAACAAGGTTGAAAAAAGCCATAAAAAATAATTACTTCTCTATTAAGCATTTTTTTCCAAACTCCTTTGTAAAAGAAGACCTATTGCAAAGTGGCCTTTACTTTTTATTTCATATTGGTGAATAGACTACTTAGAGAAAACGGACTTTCATGTGCGAACAGAATGGATTTGAAGGTGACAAGGGTTTGATTGTCAGGGACATTTTCAGTACCATATTTAAGGGAAAAAACAGTGCAGCTAGGAGCCTCTGACATCGTCTTGTCTTACAGGGCTGTTCGTAAAATTCCCTTCATATAACAGAAGAATATGCGGTAAATATTTGTAGCAGCATTTTTAAAAAACAATTCAAAAAAAGAAAAAAAGATTTTTCAGAAACAATTTAACATATAAAGTGGATTTATATAAAGCACTGATTGTCTTGTATATTTTGATAAGCAGCAGTACAAGCTTATTTGTAATCTAGCTTGTGGCCTTGGAAAAACAACTGTGTGATTGTTGAACTGAATTATGTTATACATGCAAAGAGAAGATACAGTATTAAAAAACATATTTTCTAAGAAAAAAGGAACAAGGCAGGAAAAGAAATTATTGTCCTGCTTTGAGATGGGGAGGTGAACCCTTGAGACAATCTTCCTTTTACCACTGGGGCAAACTGAAGGACATTCCCCGTCAATCACGTCTTGATTGACCCCAGGCCTGAGTGCGAGGCCCCGGCGTGGTGGAGGTAATTCTCCTGGCCCACGGTGAGGGCGTGCAGACGAGAGTGTGTCCAGGTGGTGATGCCGTGACAGGCCGCTGCTCTGCTTCCCAGGCAGCAGAGCGGGCAGGCTCTGCCTCTGAGGTTGACGCCGTGGCTGCTCCCGGGGGAAGGGGAGCCTTCACCCAGACGCTGGAGTTCGGTGTCCACCTCGTGTCCAGTTTCGGCTTCCCTCCGTCTCTGTTCTGTGACCACCACGGGCAAGCTCACTTCTCGTAGACATAGTTTCTCTGTGAAATGGGCATAAGACTCTCTCATGGGGTTTCTGTGGGGGCTGAAGGAGAACCTTGGTAAATCATCTCCTTGACAGAGGCCATTTCTCCGTTGTAAGCCTGTGATGTTAAGAAGTCTCATACTTCACTGATGAAAGAACTTCCTCTGGATTTTCTGGGTGTTTCTTCTCTCTGATCCGTCGTCCCCTTCGTCCCTGGTTGTCTGTCCAGCCTCATCCTTCCTCCCTGACCCTGTGCTGTCTCAGTGCTGTTTAACCCGCCCACCTCGGTGTCCCCACCCCACCGGGCCTTTTCCTTCCCTGCAGCCACACCGCTCCTTTGACAACTTAGAGCGTTCTCACGCTCTAAGAACAACTCAAGTATGCCTATTGCTGTAAGCACATTGTGGCCGTACCAATACTTCGAAGGAAAAAATCCACTCGTGTTCAGTGCCTGTCATGTGTTTACCTTGAACAGGTGTGTGTTGCAGCAGTCCAAGGTGAAGATGTCCAGACTGGGGGGGAGAAGCCTGTTCTGCCCGTATTGACTCTTGTTGGATCCATTTGCTTCCCCAGATCAGTCCTTCGTCTCCAGAGCAAGCAGGTGGAGCGGTTTTTCCTGAGGCCCTTCCAGCTGTGGGAATGGTCTGAGAGTCGGTGTCTCGAGGTGGTGGGGATGCTCCTCCCGCACTGGCTGATGGGAGTGTGGCTGGCCACAGTGCCACCACTCGGTCCCCCCAGCTCCTCTCCCGAGAGTGGACGCACAGCAGAAGACTAGGCCCTGCAGGCACAGGTGGGGGACTTGCTGCCAGATGGGTAACTACCTCTTGGCTGGCTGGTGGCAGCCACACTGACGCCCTGGCCGGGCTCCACGGGGTCTCTCCCCGTCCCGCTTTCCACAGCACTGTAACTGACATTCGACTAGCCTTATGGTTCAAGCTTTGCCCTCAAAGAGGACAGAGCTGTTGGCCTGCACAGGGAACGGACTCCAAATGTCTGTCTGCTGTACAGAGTGGGGGGTCCCCAGGGAGCTGGTCTGATCCCACGGGCGCAGGGGCTTCGTGGGCTGGGGGTGGCGGGAGTTGGCGCAGGGTAGGGGAGAAGGTCAGAAACAAACACGTTTGGAAGAATGTCCCCGTTCGTCCGCTTCCTGACCTGTCTTCTGAGTGTGGCCCAGTGCTCCCTCCCCCGAGGATAGCGAGCTGAGAGCCGGTGGGACAGAGGTCTCTGTGTTACGACACTGATGTGAGGTCTTGCTGTGCTTGGAGTGCTGAGGACAAGCTAGTGGGGACCTTCCAGGGAAGATGGTGGGTGTTATTAACATGGAAATATGTATGAGGGTTCCTGAATGGAGGCTTTATAGGAGGGCGTGGGAGGCTAATCAGACCCGGCCGGCTGGGCCTGGGCGGTCAGGGTGTGGGTGCCGTGGGGGTGGGGAGAAAGGCTATGAAGAAAGCCTTCTTTTGGCCTGGGGGGACTCCGTGGGCCTGGTCAGGGGGCCAGAATGAAAGCTGGGGGCGAGGGAACAGAGCCACAGTGGGAAATGCTAGAGAACCCAAAACGCCAGTGGCCAGAGGACGGCAGGGGCTGCAGGCTGGGGAAGGACGGGCACCCGGCACTGGAGGGAGAAGACACTAGTAGTAATAATAATAATAATAACAACAACGAGAAAGTAATTCCTGAAGGCAAGGACCCCACTGGGGAGGATGGGAGGGACCTGTGCCCTGAGAGGATACTGGCTTCTGGGAGCCCAGGGAGGCGACCTTGGCACTGAACCTGAACCCAGCTAGTGTCTTGGGTGGCTTGGCCCCCGCAGCGTCCAGGCCTCTGAGTTTTGCAGCGAAGGCCCAAGCCACCCAGCCTGCCCTGTTTTTGCAAAGAAACTAGAACCAAGGGTTCTGGGCCACGGCTGTCGTGGGGGCCTGGCTTCTCAGCTCCAGCAGGGTCTGCTCAACCTGTAACTGGCCATGGCCTTAGGTCCTTTTGACCAACTCTCTGCCGTGCATCCCGGGAGCTGCCTCTTTCTTAGAGTAATATTGCTTTCATCTAACCGCATGCCAGCCAACGTGCTGGTTCTCCCACTCACCGTCCTGTTCAGTAGCCCTGGGAGAACGGGAGTATCATTCCCTTTTGGTAGATGAGAAAACTGAGGCCCAGAGTGTTTATTTTTTAAAGTTTTTAGTTCTGTTTTGTTTGCCCCAAGTTGTGGATCAGATTCAGAATTCAGTCCAGGCAAAAGAGCCTAGCTGTGGACCCACTATGCGCACTGCTTCTCACCTGCTTCTCCCATCCGCCCTGCCCTGGTTCCTGGCTATACTTCCTGCCGGTCCCGCTGTTGAGCCCCCACAGCCTTTCTGCACCCCTCTCTCCACGACGCCTCGCCCAGCAGTCTGCCTGCTTTTCGGGTCTTCGCTGTTCCACTGTTTTAATGGTGGACCGTTTTACTGGCCCTGCGGCTTAGAGCCCTGCTGGTGGCCCCTGAGATCCCTGTGACTGTGCTTTGCTTACTCCATGCAGCTGAGTTGTGCGGGCACAGTCCTTGCAGACAGACAGATGGACACAGTTCAGCAGATGAGATGGAAGTGATATTGGCTGGAGTGTGGGGTCAGGCTCTCCGCCCCATGTGGAGACGGCTCTGCAGGCTTGACTTGCAGGTGAGCGAGGAAGGGGTTCTTGCCCTTGGACCTCGGTGCCTAGACTCCGTTTGGTCAGAGCTGGCAGCTTCACTGCCCATTATGGCCATTGGCAGAGCTCCTGAGAATGTCTGAGTGCCACCCCCAGAAGTTCAGTGTCAGGTGGTCTGAGGTGACACCAGGCACCTGGTTTTGTTTTAAAAGAAAGTGCTCCAGGGCACTCGCCAGTCAGGTGCTGTGGTCCGTGGGCTGAGGGCGTCATCAGAGAACGAGAGCAAAGCGAGGTGGCCTGAGGAAGGAAGGAGTCTAGTGTGGCTTTGCGCTGTGGGGCCTGGAGACGTGGACTGTGGGTCTGACTGAAGAAGGAGGCCCTTGGGCTCCTTTGGTTGGGCTGGGCTGTTGGAGGGAGCCTACCCCTTGCGAAAGGTGCTATGGTCCAGGGACTCAGCGAGGACACTGGCCTTGGAGGCTGCTCTCAGGTCAGGGAGGTGCCAGCAGTGAGATGACTGAGGGGCCAGGGCTCAGCAAGCAGGCTGGGTCCTGGATGGCCCCCCTGATGTGGCCCCTGCTGGCCCAGAAACCGGGCATTGCTGTCAAAGAACTTCCCGCACGTGTTGCACTCTGTGGAAATCCGAATTGCAGAGGTGGAGAAGCCAAGGTGGGAGGAGCTTCGGACAGCCGTGAAAGGCCAGGGAGCAGAGGGGCTGCCGAGAACGCTCCTGGTGGGAGCGTGGTCCCCGCAGTGGACCCGGTGGTCCCCACAGTGTGGCTGACGACCCACACTGCGCAGAGGCCAAAGAAAACCAGTGCACTGCACACGACCGGAGACACGCAAGGCCGGGGCTTTCTCTGCAGAGAGGTCTCTGTGATGTCCACTTCCTTTAGCTCAGATTTTACAAAACTTTCACTTCCCGTTTCTTAGCTTTTGTGTTTAAGTCTGTAGACATCAGAGGTTCAACCTTAGTTTAAGTGATAGGTTTTTATCAAAGATTTGAAACAGACCAGGCTTTTGTGATGAAAACAATGGATGCCTGGCCGCTGGCGTTTTCATGTCAGACAAGGGGTCTCTGCCATCTGCCCAGAGCTCTGAGGCTACGAAGGAAGGCTCGTCAGCTCTGGCATCTGTGGGGTCCCATCTGCCCCTGTGCGGTGGCACTGGGGACTCACAGCCACGGGATACAGACTGACGCCTGGACAGCACCGACCGCTGGGTTGGCTCTGCACGTGGACTCTCTCTTTGGTCCTTCACTGTGA
Organism: Desmodus rotundus; assembly: GCF_022682495.2. Classification (NCBI taxonomy): domain Eukaryota; kingdom Metazoa; phylum Chordata; class Mammalia; order Chiroptera; family Phyllostomidae; genus Desmodus; species Desmodus rotundus. Next base: position 211,209,008 of record NC_071387.1, on the reverse strand, counting down.
CTCTAGGACATAGGTGCTGCTGGCGTCACCGCCCCTGCTTTGGAGAGTGGGAGCTAACATGTCGAGAGGTGGCATGACTTTCTCAAGGCCACGCAGCTGGTGAGCATTGGAGCTGCGATTCCGACCCCAGACCCCCACTCACAACCTCTGTGCCCCCGCTGTCTCCCTAACAACTGTGGTCTCCACCTCACAAATGGGGCTTGGAGGCCAGCCCGCCGGGAGCTGGGTTCCTCCCAGCCGCGCCGCCTTCCCCTCTGCGCTGTGTGGTGCACGGCTGCCCTGAGTGTGGGTGCCGAGGACGAGGGACTGTGGCCAGTGCTCGAGAACAGGCCTGTGCGACGACGCGTGGGAGCCACACGACAGGGTGGAGTCGATCTGTTCTAGTCATATCCACTTGCTGGCACACCCATGTGCACAGCAGCGTCACTCGCAGTGGCCCAGGGCTGGGGCAGCCCATGTGGCCATCGACAGGTGGACGTGTCAGCAAGATGTGTCTCCTACGTACAGTGGAATGTCCTTCAGCCTTGAAAAGGAAGGAAAGCCTGGCCCAGGCTCCAGCGTGGGTGAGCCTGGAGCACATCGTACTGAGTGAGGTCGGCCAGCCTCAGAAAGACGGAGCCTGTGTGGTCCCACGGATGGGAAGGTTTTAGAGCAGTCACCGTCATGGAAACAGAAAGGGGAGTGGTGGGTGCCGAGGGCTGGGGGAGGGGCGGTGGGGTGGTGTTGAATGGGGATAGAGTTTCAGTTTTGCAAGATGAGAACGTCCTGGACATTGATTGCACAACATTGTGAATATACTTAGAGGACTGAGCTGTGCACTGAAAGTTACTTCAGGCGGTAGGTTTCGTTCCGTGTGTTTACCCCAAGGAACAAACAGCAGTCTCCGGTGACGATCGGTGTGCTGTGTGTAACAGGTCTTACCCCCAAATAACGTCACCGTCCTGGAACTCTAAAGACATGTTAGTCTCTCTCTATGTGGGGAATTGGAAACATAGATTTTATTTTTCGTGAATGGTAAGTTGTTACTCTGAGCTTGTGGTGCACCTGTAGGGGTTAAAGAGGATGATAATTATACCTGTGAGGTGGGGAAAACATAACACGTTTAAGGCATTTAGCACAGTAACTACCTAATGAATTACTGCTATTGCTTTCTTGAAAAATAATATATTTGCGGAAGTGCAAAAAAAAAAAGGCCATTTGCCAGTTCTTACATAGAAATACATACTCTCTCCTAACAGTGACAGCCGTCAACCAGCACCTCTTTTGGCACCGAAACTCTGCCACCCGAGATCGTCGTGTGGCTGTCTCCTCTGAGTGCCTGCTGCACTTCAGAGAGACTGGCTTTCTCAGCACCACGCACGGGGGCCGGGGGGCCCGTGACACTTGCAAAGGCAGCGTCATGTCCTGATGCTGCAGCTGCTGGAGACGAGCTCCGAGTGGCTTTAGGCTGCGTGTTGTCAACCGCTGGCTTTACATGGAGGAGGTAGCGCGGTGTGGGGCTGGGCCATCCTGCCTGCTCTGTTCGGCTGGGAGCCTGGGGGCTGCCCAGCAGTTCTGGAGCCGTTCACCGTCCCTCTGTGGGAAGCTGGTGCTGGACTGACAAGCCTGGTGTCCCTTCTCGTCCTGTCCCTACTTTAGAGACAGCCCAGCCAGGGGTTTCGGAGACCGTCTTCCATAGGGTCCCAGGTATGCCCATCAGGGCCTATAATTGGAAAGGGGCTGGACTTAGAGAACTTGACCTGGGTGAAGAGAACCTTTCCGGTGTGCTTCAGGACCTGTCTGGATTGGACACGAACATGTGCCCAGGATCATGTGAGGGCCCGGAGCGGTCTCTCTGTATGATTTAAGAGAGAAGGATGCTTCTGTCCAGACAGGCAGGCAGTACGATGAGCCTCCCAGGGGACCAGCCACCTCTCCACAAGTCCAGGTGGCCCCACAGACCCTGCGGCTCGCACCCGGAGAGCTGTAGTGCAGGAGCGGCCCGTGTTCGTGTCTCCACGTTCCCACAGCACAGCAGCTCCTTTTGGAGTGGTGGCCTTGGTGGGCGTCCCTCAGGGCAGGGAAAGTGTAAGACCACCGGCGTCTTGTGTGCGATCTCACACGTGGCATAACAGATTGGGAAGGAGTCGTAAGGAACTTCGTTTGGTCCCCAGAACAGGCCGCGGAGAAGGTGCCAGGTGTGTCATTTGTTTGGGAGATGGACCCAAGGAGCAGGAGTGAGGAGCTGTGGGCCGTGGCAAGAAGCGCCAGTGGGAGGCTGTCCTCGAGGTTGCTGCCGTGGGAGCTCGGCTGCGCGGGCATCCCAGGGTGTGTGTGGGAGGGCGTCTCCAGGACCGTAGGGCGAGGCCGGCCCGCAGGGGATTCCAAGCTGGCTCCAGCGTGCTGGGTGGGCTCCGCACTTTCACTGAAGCTCCTGAGGCAGCAACAGAAAACCCGCCTGCGATTCAAGGAGCCTTCTGCCCCAACCGGGCCGACATCAGAGTGGGGTGTGGGCACCGGAAACCACGGTGACCCTCCTTCCCCTTTGCCCTTGGGCTGGCAGTGTGAGGCCAGGATGCGGCCCAGGAGCTACATGGCGGTGGGGGGGGGGGGGGGGGGGCGGGCTGGGTTTGGAACTGGACCCCACTGAGCTTACCAGGGACATGTTCCTGAGCAAGCTAACCTCCTGAAGTTGTGGGCTTCTCACCCAAGAAAGGGGGCTCCTGAGCTCTTCCTTGAAATGTGGAGAGAGGGGATGGCCTCGGGGAGGGAGAGCGCTCCACTCTCAGGCCTGGCCTTCCCAGGGCCTCCAAGGGACGCAGAGGGGATCCACCAGGATGCCTGCTGGAGAGCTTCCTGCTCAGCACTCCAAAGAAGTGCAGGCTGTGTGCCGGCACGGAGAGGGCCAGGGTCTCCGGGGATGGCGCCACACCGGCGAGAATTCCCCTGTTGGGCTGCAGGGGTTTGGTGGTTCTGCATGAGATGTGCCAGAGGACTTGTGCCAACCCAGTTCCATTCTCACCATCCTTGGGGGTCTGCCAGCGCTCGCTGCTGTGGACGTTCCTCTCAGGAACCCCTTCCCCGTGAGCCATGTGACACGCAGAACTTTCTGGGAGGGCGGCCGCAGGCCCCTTCAGTGTCACCTCCAGAGTCTTTCTTGCTGTGGTGGGGCACCCACACCTTAAGGCAAAGCCCTGGTCTTTTCTGCCAGATTGGTTGGTTTTGTTACTGTGCAATGCCATTTTCCTGCCCTGGTGGGGAAGTGGGTCTGGAGGGCTGGTTGGAAACGGGAAAGGCTGTAGACCCTTTGCAGAAACACCACAGAGGTGGCCCCAGGAAGCCAGCAATGGGTATGAAAAGCACAAATTTGAGTCTGGAGTGAAACCATTTTTTCTAAATAGAGGCTTTCCTAATGGAAATTTGATATGAGGTGTTCTATTAATTTTTGTATTATGCAAGTACTTCTGCTGACAGTGCATGCCTGAGGAGCTAGGACCCCAAGAAGAGAAAAGTTAGGGCCCTGCAAGGCCTGGGTCGCTGCAGCCACATGTCTCCCAGAGGTCTGGCAGGACGGCTCACGTTGCTTTGTCCTGTGGTTCAAGATTCAGGCCTCAGCAGGTGGAATCACAAAACAAAGGCCAAAGAGTCTGGAATTCCTCCTATGTGGAATGAAACATTTGGGTTTGCTTTGTCAGCTTTCATCAACGGATGTATACATTTTAGACCACAGTAGCATTTACCTGCAATGATGAAATCCCTCTGGTGTTGGTCGCCACGTCCAGAACTCTCTGACCCTGACCTCAGCACCTCCCCCTGCCACTAAGACAGATGTTTCAGTGCCACAGTTCCTGAGCAACCAGTTCCTCGTGGGAGCCTGCACAGCACGTCACAGCAGACCCAGCAGTGCTGTGGGGGCCGGCTCGTCGCTGGGAGAGCTGCGGTCTGCTGCTCTCTGCTCTTGCTGCTGTCCTCCGCGACCCTGTCCCTGTCCACCACCTGCCTTCGCACTGTTACTGTCATGCTGTGTTAAAGCTCAGTGGTGACTTGACCTTTATTCTGACCCTGAGAGCCACTGTTTTTCATGAAAAACAGTGGACGCTCACTGATCTAGGTGTGTGTTTAGTTTCTGTCCACTGGCTGTTTAGCAAATCAGAAAAAGAGGAGGCACTGAAGTCACAGAGGCAGGGGAAGCTGTGGCTGCCACCCTGGGGACAGCCCTAGGCTGTGGGAGGGAAGCCAGCATGGTGTGTGTGACCTGATGCGGATGGGTGAGGACCTGCTGTACGTTTGGCCGCAGGACCTGGGATGCCTCGAGCTGGGGAGCAGTGAAGCGCCATGTAGCGCTCTGTGCAACTGAGTCCAAGCGATGCTATCTGGCAGGTGCCCTGGGCATTCAGACACAGGAGACTGTCACTGCTGGGTGCAAGCAGCGCCCTGAGGATGGGGAGAGGCTAGCTAGGTGGATAGGGTGCCTGGAGAGCCAATCCCCTGAGACCGACGGTGAGGGAGGGCCACTGTCTGGAGTCATCCCACTGCAGGTGCACAGCGGAGGCGATCTTTGTGCAGGGGGTTGCTTCAGTGAAAAAACAATCACCCGCCCTGTTTGGGGTCAGCTCCTGGCATAGCGCCCACAGGACACTGGAAGTTTGGGCTTCTTTGGGTGTTGGGGTTACATTGGCCTTCTACAGAAAAGGTGGGGGACTGGGAACACGGCTGCTCTTCCAACACAAGCCTTTTCCCCCAGCCAGTCCTTGGAAAGATGTCTCCTTGTTGTCTGTCTGTGACTGGAAATGCCTGCGCACACAGGTTTCTCTGGGGTGATAGCAAGTTTGTTTGGAAAAGAGTTTTTCATGAGCTACGGAGTCTATCCCTTTATTTGGGTTTTCTTACATAATGTTTTTCTTTTCTTGCCCACATTTCTACTTGTTCTCTTTCTCTCTGGTACTCTTGCTCTGCTTGGTAGGGTAGGCTACCTTGGATTTTCGGCTCCTGTGATTCCATTTTCACTTTTCTACCTTTCCCTTGTCAAGTCTGAAATCTCTGGCCCAGAAATGAGGATACCTTGATGGACTTCTGTCATCAAGCCAAAAGCTTCCCGGCAGCAAGGGGAAAGCTGGGGGGCACTTAAATCCCATCTCCCAGGCCGCTCAGGGAATGTCCATTCTTCCGTGGTCTTGCAGATGTGTTGTAAGGTGTTTGCGCCGATGGGCAGGCCAGTGGCTGGGGCCGGCATCGTCCAAGTGGCTGAGGTTTCTCAGCGAGGTCGGGCTCTGCGGGCGGGGCTCTGACTGTCCCAGCGCCCTGAGACAGGCAGAGGTCACAGCACTTCAGGGCTCCCGCCCTCACCCTCTCATTCACCTCTCTGGAGTCTGTCTTCTGAACCCTAAATTTCTGTTTTTTCCTTCAGTTTCTTTAAGATTCTCAAAATCCAAGGATGTACCTTAGGAAACTAGAAAAAGAGCAAATTAAATTCAAATTGAGCAGAAGAAAAGAAATAAGAATTGAAACAGAACTCAGTGAAATTGAAAACAGGACGTCATTAGAGAAAATCAACATAATCAAAAGCTTGTTCTTCAAAAAGATCAATAGACTCGATAAGCCTCTAGCCAGGCTAAGAGAAGAGAGAGGACACAGATTCCAATGACCCGAATGGAAGTGGGTGTGTCAGTGAACGTGGGTGACTGCAGTCGTCCGCAGTCGTCCCTCCTCCTGTCGATCACACGCATACTTTGTCATATTTATCCCTGAGTGTGTAATTTTAGGGGGTGCTGAGGTACATGGTATTTGTTTTAAGTTTCAAATTCTACTTGTTTTTTGCTGATGTGTAGGAAAAAGGATTGACTTGTTTTTACCCTTGTATCTGACAAACTTGCTATCATCACTAATTAGTTGCCCAAGTTTCTTCGTTGGTTTTTCAGATTTTTTCCCGTGTGGATTCCAGTTGTCCCAGCACCATCTGTTGAGAAAACTCCTGCTGCATTGTTCGCCTTGTTCCTTTCTCGGGGACCAGTTGACTGTGTCTCTGCAGGTCTGTTGTGGGCCCTCTCTGTCCCATCAATGTGCGTCTCGGCTCTTCCCTGTCCCCTGCTGCTGATGACCGCAGCCCCACAGCAAGTCCTGAAGTGGGGGAGCAGCCTCAGGCTTCCAGCTTTGTCGTTTTTTAGTGTCCTGCTGGCTGTTCTGGATGTCCCACCTCTCCCCTGAAACTGGAGAATCAGTTTGCCCTGCCCTGTGAAGCAGCACGCGGGGCTGTGACTACGGTTGCAGCACCTCCACCAGTCAGGTCGAGAGGAGCTGACACCTTGACAGTACTGAGCCTCCCTATCCACACACATAGATTTAATGTTTGCTGTTAATAGACTTTATTTGGGGTTTACAAAAGTCTATATAATGCAAACTATGGTAGCTTTTGAAGTGTAGATTAGATATCAGTTACTGTTTACATAGGTTGGACCTGCCAGGTGGGCTGCATGTCTGCCCACACGTGTAGGCATGCTGCCTGCACCTGTCTGGTGGGCCTCAGAGGAGGCTGTGGCTGTGAGCCCACAGGGAAGATGCTCGGGGCCGGGCAGGTCTCGGGGAGAGGGGGTAAGGGTGGGTTGGTGTGTAAGCTGGAACGAAGAGGGGACAGGGACAGCTCTCTGAGCATCCTGTACTCCACCCTTCCCAGCGGGCTGAGTCGCAGCAGCTGCGTGTCTGGCGACAGAGCAGTGATGGGCAGCCACCTCAGCCTCCCTGGCCTCTGTTTCCTTGTTTCCACCACGAAGGAGTGGGGCCGAAGCAGGGAGTCTTCACATTTCTCCTGTGTAGCAGTGGGGCTTTTCAGTTTTGCAATTTTGAAATATAAAATATTCATACAGAAAAAGTTTCAGAATGAGAAACAACATGACCAGCCTCCAAGGCGTTTGCCTTAGTTCCCATCTGAGTCCTGACTACAACCTTCCCACCCCACAAAAAAGTACCAGTTAGATTTTGGTGATAATCACTTACGTGCTTCCCCCACCTAGTTTTATTGCCTATGTGTGCCTCTCTCAACAGTGTTCAGGGGTGTCACCTCATTTTCACTGGGGGCCACAGCAGCCTCGCAGTTGCCTTCAAGGGGCTGAATGTAGTTGTAGGACTGTATAAATGTAACTACTCCTTAACTAGGGGCAAGGAGCTCGGGGCTGCCACTGGGTAGAAACAAGGTGCCGGGATGGATGAAACAAGGTGGAGGGCCGGGTTTGGCCTGCGGGCCTTGTGTTTGCCTCCTGTGTTGTAGATTATTCTTGCCTGCTTTTAACTGTCATATAAATGGAGTGATTCTTTGATTTTATTTTGTGTCTTGCCTTTTTCATACAGTGTTGCGTTAGCCATTTTTATTTCCTGGGGCACAACCCCTGGCTTTACTGATTTCTGCTGCTCTGTCAGTTTTCATTGCAGGAACTCTGTCTGCTGTGCGTAGGACAGGCAGCTGGGCTGCTTCTGGTTGGGAGTGGACACAGCATTGTGAGCTTTCATGGGTGCGCACTCTGGGGGCTTGTGCACAAAGGACTCCAGGGTGCATACCTAGGGGCAGAACGGCCAGGCGCACAGGACGCACACCTCTAATTGTTTCCCAAAGCGTAGGAGCATTTCCCTCCCTAAACAGAACCTGCACAAGGCCAGGACGTTGAGCAGATGACTGCAGAGCTCTGTCGGGAGGGAGCAGGCGGCTGTCCCAGGGCGAGGCTTCCTCTCCCAGCTCCGTGGAGCTCCCTGCAGGCCTCACACACGGGTTCCCCAGCATCCCATTTGCCTCTCTTGTCTCTGGGTTATTTTGGAAGACAGTGGATTCCAGTAACTTCCCATCCCCAGGGCAAGCAGAGATCTTGACTTTCTGACCCCCTCCCCGAAACAGCATCTGTACTCAGGATTATTTTCATTTGTAACCCCCAGATTTTATATTTATATAGGTATTTCCCGAGACCCTCCCTGAGGACACTCCTGTTCCACATAGTACCAGAAGACGAAAGCAGGGCACGAGATGCTTCTCCTTGGGCTCCTGTGCCCTTCTGGCCCTGGGTCAGCTCAACCTGGGCTTTGCCAACGCTCTGGGCAGTGCGGACACCCTGCACGATGCCGTCCCTCATGAAGGGCACCCTGGGAGAGCGAGAAAGAGACCGCTGGTTGGGTGAGAGTGTCGCTGAGAGTGGCTGGATGAAGCCAGTCAAGCAGCTGGAACCCAGGAAGGCTGAACCACAGCACCGAGTAAGTGGAACGTCTGCGCAGCACCTGGTGCGGCTGGATGTTGATTCTCATGCCGTGAAACCGCAGCGGTGGTTTAAGGTTCAGGAGGGATTCATGCTGCTAGGAGTCACTGTCTCTACCAAAATGTCACAGCCTGACGCGGAGACTCTCCCCAGTGCTGGCCTTTGCCAAAAGCCTCCCCTGAGCAGGGCCGATGCTGGGACAGCTCGCAGTGGACAGGCCGACACACGTAATGTGGACCGTTAAGAATAGTGCAAAGGCATGGCTGTCACTGCTTGGTCCCAGTCGTACTTCGGGGCTCATTAGCTATAAGCTGCAACCCTCCCTGCTCCCCCCGCCCCGTGGCCGAATGCAGCTTTTGAACTCTTACAGCTTTAAAGACGAAGTTAAATACAGCGCGCATTGAGTTTGGTAGGGAGGGTTTAAAGGTCTGTGTTTTCCCACCACAGCTATTTGGTATCAGCTGCAGAGTGGGCGTGTGTGTGCGGAGAGGTTGCGACCTCCCTTATTTTTACAACCATTGCCATGATTTCATAATACTGGCAGCACTCGCCGGAGTGGAGAAGGAGACTTTATTACGGTAATTATATGCCAGAATGTGGGTATTAACACAGACAAGCTCTTCTACTGATAATAAATGTCAAGGGAAAAATGACTCTGCCCAAAAAACAGCCAGCCCTTCATCAGTGTTTCTAAGATAGCAGTGGCCTCGGTGAAGACGAAGACGCGTCCGCCGGGTGGAAGTCCGTACAGCCTTTGTCTTACTTGCGGGACGGGACGTAGGGCGGTTGGAGGGTGTGGGCATGCCTCAGCTCGCCAGGTGTGTTTCCACGGCATGAAGTCAGACAGAGCTGCTGTCGAGCGGGGAGAGCTGTAGTTTTTACAGGTAGATTAATTATTACCGTAGCTGCATTAGTTTGTTGTTCCTGGATCACTTCAGTGCTGTTCTTGGACGTGCTTTGGTGGTTTTCTGAGAGCTGGCACGAGAATTTTATGTTGAAATATGGCCATTTTTTGACTATGAAAAAGAAAAAGCTGAAGTAAGGACAACAGAGACCAGAAGGTGTGACTTTCTGAAAATAGCTGTATTCTGAACAGCAGGCTTATGGCTGCTGAATTGTACTCATTAGGCATTAATTGTGGAGGTTGCCAAGACCCCCATGAAATAATAAGTATACTCTAAATGTGCAAAGTCTACATCGAGAAAACACTTAATTCACTCTGCACCTGAATTTAGTGAAAGGCTGATTAATCCCAGGAAGTGCTGAAATTATAGTACTTTTTATGTTTGACTTCAGTGGACTTGTAAGTGGACACTTGACCTTTCTCCCGAGTGCCCTAGTTGGTTGGAAGGAGACAACAGAATATCTGCAGAAAACGAGTAGCAAACGTCAGATCAAGATATGCTTTCCAGTCCCCACCATACGAGATTCTAGAGAACACCCTTCCTTGGGACTTCCGGCCAGTTGCTCAGCCATAGGCTGTCTTTGCAGGTGACCTCGGACTTTTCTGTGAAATGCAGCGTTCAGTCCCTCATACAGGTGGTGCTTCACAGATGCTTGGGGATGACGAAGATGATTTTCAGTTTGGAGGCTGCTCTAGCCCTCTGCTCGGCCCCAGGGAGGGGCTTGGTCTGGAGTGCGCTGGTCACTGATGTCCGTCGCTCAGAACCTAGGCCCGTCCTCAGGGCGGCAGGGCACTGGTTCCTCATCTGCGCTTTCTCTGTTCCCCACAGGGGGCTTGCTCTGAACAACTAGCCGTTCATGGGCCCCCTGGGACCAGGAGATAGCTGCTGGCCCGCAGGCAGCTGGCCAGGCCCCAGCGCAGATGGTCTTGGGGATGCAGAGTTATTTGAATCAAAGGGATATAAACCTTTTGCAAATGTTAATACAAATGACTGTGGGAAGAGATTGGTGCTGCAAGAGAGGCTGAGAGTCCTTGGTGTCCTCGGGGTTATTTTTCAGCAGGGAGCGGTGCCAGGCGGCGGTGGGAATGAAGAAGACGAAATGACAGCCACGTTTTTAATGGTTGCTCCTATGGCGTTGTCTTCAGTCGCCCTTGACTGAGAAACCTCGTATGTGAATCATCTCAAGTACTCCTGTCTCGTGTTTTGTTTCTTTTTCTCCTATGTTTAAATATGCAAATAGGATAAATAGAAGCTCATGAATCCAGTGGTACCATTTTTCTTATTTTAGCCAAAAGGGACCAGTTCTTTTGAAGTTGATACTCTTGATTCTGTGCTTTCTGTGCCACAGCTTTAATCAGGAGAGGTACCCGAGGATCTGAAATTCTGTGCCCTTTTCGGATGGGGTGGGGAGACCCTGCGGTGTGGGGCAGGGGCCACCTGGCCTACCCAGAGCGGGCAGGAAGAGCCCCTGCATTTGTCAAACGGGGCTGCTTGTACCACCACAGAGGTGCGGCAACCCCACAGATGGTGTCAGCGGAGTCCCATCACAGGGCTCACCTATACCTGCCAAACTGATGCCGATTCCCTGGTCCACGTCGGTGGCAGAAATCACAACCCAGTCTTTTTCCTGAAGCGGAGAGGCAGCCTCAGAGTCTTCTCAACACGGTGCAGAGGGTGCGACTTGCCGCAGCGCAGGCCTTGGGACTCGGTGGCCATTCCATCCGTGGTCGTTCCTCACTGTTGCTGTGCCTGCTGTTGGCGTTCTTTCCAGGAGGCCGAGGGCTCCTTGTGCATCTGCCCTCATCAGGAGGTCTCAGCTAGTCTGTGGCTCTCACTGTCGTCCACATGCCAGTGACACTGACATTCCCGTCTGCCGGCTGGCTCTCTGCTCAGTGTCATAGATTCAGGCACGTCCTTGAGAGGCCTCTCTAATAGGATGTGTCTGTGAACTGGGTACCTTGTAGGCATTTCTAGCCCAGCAAGGTCAGGGCTGAACTCCCGATTCATAACCTCTCCCCTAAGACCCAAATCGACTCCTCCTCCCATAGTCTCCGTCACTCCAGCAAATGGCAGGTCCACCTGGGAGCTACTCCAGTGGAACGCCTTGAAGTCATCGGTTCTCTTCTTCTTCCTCATTCCCCACACCCTGTTCACCAAGAAAATGCGTGGGGTCTGTCTCCAAGAATCTCAGTACTTCTGACCACCTCTACCCATACTCTCACTATGTGGCCACCACCCTCTCTCACCTGGGTAGCTGTCCTAGCCAGTGCTAGGCTGCCACTGTCATCAGTGCGCTGGCAATGGGGATCTGCTCAGTGGGGATACAGTCATGTCAGCCACCATTCTGCACCTTGCAGTGCCTCTCCCTCTCCTCCGAGCACAAGTCACAGCCCCTCCAGTGCCCCACACGGCTGGCCTCAGCTGCTGTTCAGTTCAGATGCCGCCGCCTGTCCCTGGCCCCCGTGCTCCACCGCACTGGCCTTCTTGCTGTGCTGAGCCCAGGCCACTCCTGCTTCTGGCCTTTGCTCCCGGCTCCCGGCTTGCAAAGCACTTCCTTGGGTGCACACAGAGCTCGCATCCCCATTTCTTCCCTCCGTGCTTATCAGCAAGGCCAGCTTAAGTGTAGCATGCCACAGGCACCCACCCTACCTCTGCAGCCCGGCACCCCGGTTTCCCTCCCTGTGTCTCTCTTCTCTAAGGCAAATGTCAACTTCCCACCCATCATGGGTCCCTCCCTCCCTCCCTCCCTTTCTCCAGTGCTAGACAGGGCTCATCTGGAGCAGCTGCCATTCCCCAGGGTGTCATTGGGTCATCGGGATGTCCCTCCTGGGTGGTGAGCTGCTGCTGCCATGGTCCAGTTTGAGGACGTGATCTACCCTCATCTGCTTTGACATTCGGGCAGACTGAGGTGTGTATTAGAGGATTCGATGTTATTTCTGAGTATCCCCCCAGGCCATGGGTGGAGAATTCGGACAGCAGTTGCTTCAAGGAACTCTGGATCACAGAGGCCATTCACATGTGGCATGTCCCAGCGCTGTGGACAGTACTCTCATCACCTGGTTTTACCTGCCCAAGTGGTCTCTCTCCCCGGCTGGCCTTCCTGAGTCTGCCTTTTCCAGGCGTAGCGGAAATCCCACCCTGGGGGCCTCTGCCCCGCTCTGTCAGAGGTGTCTGTCCTTCCTTAAACTCCCGGAGCCCCCACCATTCAGTTCTTTGCTCGTGAACTTGGACCTCTTCCACTGATGTATGGAACGATTGCCTAGATATTCGATCATTCAACTTCGCACGAGCTCACATTTCACCCCCTTGACGGCATTAGATTATACACTGGTGTGGGGTAAAGAAGCCACTCTAACCCCTTGGACAACTCAAGTCCTCGAACCACCCTGGCGTGTGTGCATGCGTGTGTTTTGCTAGATTTGATTAGCTTGCCCACAAGCAAAGGAGACGAGTGTCCTGACCTGTGTCCCTAGGAGAACTGGAGAGAGGTTCCCCTGCCTTCTCGGTAATCGCCTTTCCCTTTAACTGCAGCCCTACCCCGGAAGAAGCTAGCTGCCCCAGCGCAGAGCACCACAGCCGGTGCCCCTGTGCGTGTCAGGACTGAAGGCTGCCTGAGAGGAGAGGCTGAACTCGGGAGTGACAGAGAAGAGTGTGTTTCGGGAGTTTTAAAGGGAATTGGTTAAGAAAACCAACATCGTCGTAGGGACCTGTTTATGACATTTCCACACACGGTGGGGTAAAAGATGTGCTTGTGAAGTGTCCCTTGGTCACTGACGCACTGCCTGTGAGCAGTCTCCCAGCACATGTCCCCTGTGTTTGGGGTCGGAGTACATGCTCCACTGGGAGGTGTTTACTGTCGGGCCACTAAGGGTGTTGGTAGTCCAAGAACGGAGGTGCTCTCAGTGTGAAGACAGGCCGGCCGTTTCTGGTCCTTGCGTGGAGGGGGGTGAGGACAGAGGCGGGTCCTGGACACACAGAGCTTGTGCCCTCTTCCCGTGAAGGCCACAGGCAGCAGCAAAGTCCTCTTTCATCACGAGCACCGTTGGCCTGTCTGTGCCGATCAAGTACCAGTCCCAGGTCCACTGGCCTCAGTTCATGGGAGAAAGGATCACGTGTCAAGAAAGAGGGGAGGAGTGGGTGGGTCAGATATTTTATAATTTACTACAGTGTGTCTCCCCCCAATATTTTATTGTGAAGGTTTTCAAACGTGGAAAAGTTGATGGAATTCCACAGTGAGCACTGATATATCCATGTAGATTCTATAATGAATATTTGCTATAATCATTTTACTGCCTCTCTCCCCAACCCTCCATCCGTCCATCGTGAGAGTAGCATTCTGAGTTTTGACAAAGGCTTCTACCTGTGTGACCCAAACCCCTATCCAGATAGGAAATCTAAGTTTCAACTCCCAAAGTCCTGTCACACCACTTCCTGGTAATCCCTGCTCCCACCCACCCCTAGAGGCAACCACTTCCCAATTTTATTTATTTTTTTACTGCGGATTAGTTTTGCCTATTCTAGACCTTCGTACAGGGCTTCTTTCATCCAAATAATATTTTTGAGGTTCACCCTTTTCACCCATGTAGTTGTGTGTATCCATTTATTTTTTAGATCAAAAAAATGTCTCTTAGTTTTCAGAGATTCCCAGGTTAGGCAGTGAAAAAAATAAAGTTTTGTTTTTTTAAGGAGAGTTGGAAGGGACCCTAGTGACCGTTGTGCTGACCTTGATTTCCCGTGAGCAGGACTGAGAACCAGAGATTGCTCGGGGCCTTGCCACCTAGGCTGAACCTGGAGTCTGGTCTCCGGCCTGTCTGCTCCAAGGGCAGTTGGGCAGGCAGTGATTTTGAGCTGAAGCCGTGTGAGACTGGAGAGTTTCGACAGAGCTTTGCCCTAGGGGATGTGAAACCACACCAACCTCATGTGACAAGACACCCTCCGAGGCCTTGGTGTGGGGCCAGGGGAGGAACTCCAAAGTGGCTTCCAGCTACCAGCTCTGAACCTGAACCCACTGGCCCGAGGGGACTGGCGGCAGCTTTAGGATCGGCACCGGGTCGAGACCCAGGACTAGGGAGCACCTCTCCACCGCAGGCACAGGCAGGGGACTGTAGAAAACACAAAACCCGGGAAAGTCACCTTCAGCCACACTGCCCTCCCATAGGAAAGGACTGGGAGCTCAAAATAAGACACCCGGGGGGAGGGGGTGGGGATCTGTGTCACAGACGAGCCTTTGTCTCCCATTCAGCCTGGGGTGACAGCGGCCTGGCGGGGCCTGCCTGCCAGCTGTTGGCTGGCCTTTGAAAAGTCCCCCATCCCCGGGGCCAGTGCTTAGTGGGCAGGTATCCATCGCACAAAGCCAGCTGGCACTGTTGGCACCTTTGTTGGTGAAACAAGCCCAGTGACAGGGAGCTGGGCCACTCTCGATACCAGCTGGCAGGTGCGAACCCCGGGGGCAGGTGCCCTGGGAAAGAAGGCTGGCGTTGCCACGGTAATGGATCAAAACAGGACATTTTCTCTTTGGGGTCCGTTTGACCTCTTTTCACCAGGGGACACTGTGAGGAAGAAGTGACTGTGTGCGAATGTGTGCCTGGTCTGTTTGAGATGCGCTCCTTCTAGGTGGACCTTGCTGGTGTCGCCCACGGAGGGTTTGCGGGTCTCCTGGAGGATGATGTTGAGGATGAAGATCAGCTCACCAGACAGGGGCCAGGAGAGACTGTTCAGTGTCAGCCAGCGGGACTAAGAATTCCAAAGGCGTTTCTGAAAGGTGGCCCGTCAGGTTCCACGGGTTCTCTGGGCTATTCCGGGAGGAGAGATTAGTGTTGGCTGTTTGAGGCATGTCACCCTAGATGTCCTTTGGCCAAACTGTCCTGGCCCAGGGGTGAGGGGACCCTTGTCAGCTCTCTGGGCATCTCACACATTGGACAGAATGAGCTAAGCAAGCTTCCTTTACACTGCTGTGCTCTCTCCCCTGTCTGTCTGTCTCCTGTGCCTTTCCTGGGCAGGTGCAGTTTCTGGCTTCGATTTTGGTGTCTCTGCACCTCACTCCACACTAGCAGCTCATAACAGACCCAGGGCGTTGGGTTGGGTGTTGGTGATTTTCCCATTTCGCATCTCGTGTGTTTCTCCCTGTTGGGAGCTCCCCATCCCAGGCCCTGAGGTTTCTCTTGGGAGAAGGAATAGCACTGTGGCCATGTGGGAGCTTCCTGGACTCCTTGGAAATCTCTGCTCTGTTCTGGCCCCTGGGCTGCTGTCAGAATCGTCCAACTGAGCGGCTTGCTTGCTAACATACTACAGGCATAGCCCCAGCCCCTCAGTGTGTCGAGTGAGGAGACTGAATGATCTCTTCAGGCCCTTGCCAGCCAGCTTGCTAAGTCACTGAAAACTAAAAGCTCTGACGAGATCCAGCAACGAATGAGCTGACCTTACTCACAGATTTTGCCCTGGATCCTGGTCTTTAGCAAATATTTGTAATTCATCTCCCAAGTCCAGGCACCGGAGTTATGGAAACAGATGAAGCATCATTTCCTATCATGAAGGACCTTTGGTCCAATGGGGGAAGGGAAGCAAAAAAAATATTCTCAAAATTGGTGGGAGTGGAAGGCAGAATGCTGCTTGGGAACAGAACTCACCTGGTGAGTTTGGCAGTGCGCGCTGCTGGGCATGCTTAGTACAGGAAGATGAGCCTCTGGCAGGCCAGGACTGGGATGGCAGCAGAGACTTGCTCTGGATCCAGAAATAGGGGGACTCCAAAAAACTCAGTGGGCAAGATACAATATTTAAAAATCAGCCCTGGGTGGTGTGGCTCGGTGGATTGAGCACCGGCCTGTTAACCAAAAGGTTGCTGGTTGGATTCCTAGTCAGGGCACATGCCTGGGTTGCGGACCAAGTCCCCAGTGGGGGCGCATGAGAGGCAACCACACATTGATGTTTCTCTCCCTTTCTTTCTTTCTCCCTTCCCCTCTCTAAAAATAAGTAAATAAAATCTTTAAAAAACTAAGATGAAAATCAAAGTCAGTGAAAAAAATCCATGATGAGCAAAGTATGAAAATTAGAGCAGGTCTAATAAAGAGAGGGTCTTACCCTACTTGTGAGTGATCTTGCTTCACTTTCCTTAACCAAATTCTGGCCCTCATTCAGGAAAACTTTATTTAAAAAATTTCCCAATCTAAATAAATAAAAACCAAAATGGGAACAGGTTCATAGACAGAAACCAGAGAGATGGTTGCAGGAGGGGCAGGGGCTGGGGGCCTGGGTGAAAGAAGGGGAGGGATTAAGAAGTACAGATCGGTAGTTGCAGAATAGTCATGGGGTGGAAAGCACAGCTTAGGGAATGTAGGCAATAATACTGTGGTGACTGGGTGTGGTGTCGGATGGGGACTGAAAATCCCAGGGGGATGACTTTGTAAAGTATATGACTGTCTAACCTCCATACTGTAGACCTGAAACTAATATAAAATTATATTGTATGTCAGCTGTAGTAGAAAAGTAAAATTTAGCACATGAGAGGGACTGCCGCCTGGACCCACAAGGCTGGCCATGGGCATATTAAGAGACTTCCAGTCAAGATGGGGGTGTAGGTAAACACTCTTTGCCTCTGTGCACAACTACAGCAAAAATTACAACTAGACTACAAAACAAACACCACCCAGATTCATCAGAAAATTGAGCTGTGTGGGAGTCTGACAGTCAAGGATCTAAAGAAGCCACATTCATCCAGACAAGTGCCTTTTCTACAACAGGCCACGCTCCTTAGGGAGTCAAAGGAACAAACACAAGGAGGCTGCCAAATTGAGGAAACAAAGAAATATGGCCCAAATGAAAGAATAGGTCAAAACTCCAGGAAAAGTACTAAATGCAATGGAAATAAGCAACCTGTCAGATGAAGAGTTCAAACACTGGGTATCAGGATGCTCAAAGAACTCTTTGGATGCTTTAACAGCGTAAAAAAGACGCAGGCAGAAATGAAGGCTGCATTCAGTGAAATAAAGAAAAACCCACAGGGAACCAACAGTGGAGGGGATGAAGCCAAGAATCAAATCAATGGTTTGGGACATAAGGAAAAAAAAAAGCATTCAATCAAAACAGCAAGAAGAAAAAAGGAATTCACAAAAATGAGAGTAGAATAAGGAACCTCTGGGACATCTCCAAACATGCCAACATCTGAATCATAGGGATGCCAGAAGGAGAAAAGGAAGAACAAGAAATTTAAAACTTACTTGAAAAAAATAATGAAAGAAAACTTTACTAATTTGTGAAGGAAATATACAAGTCCAAGAAGCAAAGAGAGTCCCAAAACAGGTTGGACCCGAGGAGGACCACAGCAAGACACATCATAATGAAAATGCCAAAGGTTAGAGATAAAGAGAGAATCTTAAAAGCTGCAAGAGAAAAGCAGAGTTACCTACAAAGGAGTGCCCATAAGACTGTCAGCTGATTTCTCAAAAGAAACTTTGCAGGCTAGAATGGTTTGGCAAGAAATATTCAAAGTGATGAAAAGCAGAGACCTACAACCAAAACTCTCTACCCAGCAAAGCTATTATTTAGAATCAAAGGACAGATAAAGAGCTTCCCAGATAAGGTAAAACTAAAGGAGTTCATCATCACCAGGCCATTATTATATGAAATTTTAAAGGGACCTATTTAAGAAAAAGAAGATCAAAACTATGAACATAAAAAAGGTAACAAATCCACAACCATTACCAAATGAATCTACCGCACAAACTAGGCAGAGAAGCAGAATGGGAACAGAACCAGAGACTTGGAGATCACACGGAAGATTATCAGCTGGGAGGTGGAAGGAGGAGAGTGAGGGAAAAAGTGTAGGGAATGAGAAGCATAATTGGTAGGTACAGAATAGACAGGGGGAGGTAAAGAACAGCATAGGAAATGGAGAAGCCAAAGAGCTTAAATGCACGACCCATGGACATGAACTAAGGAGGGGGGAGTGCTGGAGGGACTGGGGGTACCAGGTGGAGGGGGAGAAGGGGGAATTGGGGCAACTGTAATAGCCAAATCAATAAAATACAAGGCCTGGCACAAATAATGCCCCATTTTTATTACATAAAAATCTTTTATTACAAAATCACTAGCATGTAATTCTGTAACATAATATCACACTCAAGCACACCATGTGGTATTTTAGGTGAAACGTTCAAACTGCTCTCCACCTTGTGTGAGACAAGTCACACACCCCACTGAGCGCACTCAAGCAGGCCTTACTTCTGCTGGACCCTGCATATTAAAAAAACATTTTTTAAAACTTCGCCAGTTTTACTTTTAAAATGATTGCATTCAAATGCCTGCAGGGCAGATCGAGATGAGTCAGGGTGTGGAGAGCCGTCGGAGGGAGACGGCTTGCCCTTGAGGAGGTTGGGTCCCTGGGGGACGGTGGCAAGCACATCGAGGCGTCCGCTGCGGGAGAGGACAGTCAGTTACTGTTCACGACTCGATGCCTAGTAAGGGTTTTGGAGTTGTTCGTCATGCTGCGCCACGGTTACCCCCTCCCCCGCTTCAGTTAGGTGCCTGATCTATACCATCACCCTTCAATTCCTGCTGATTTAAGAAAAAGGAAGGAAGTGGGATGGTGTCTGGTGTGGGAGGAAGTGGGTCAGTGGGAGGAGGGCGAGTGGAGGGGTCGGGCCAGCTGCACCCGGCCTGGCCCCAGGGAGGCCTCCTGCGCTGGAGCCTTTTGGGAGATGCTGGACTTGGCCGCGTGTGGAGGATGCCCCCTTGAGCTTTGTGCTCGGCCCTGTTAAAGGATGGAGATCCTCGGGCACAAACTCGGGGGCCACGCCTGCCATCTGGAAATTATGTCACTGTGCTGGGCCTTGGGCTCACTCCTCCAGGTCCACCCACCGTTCTCCCTGCTTTCTTCCTGGAGGCTGCCCCCCATGGACCATGTCACAGGACCCTTTGACCCAGCTCCTGGGTGTACTCATCTAAGGATGAGCAGTGCAGATACCTGGAGGGAGGGAGGAGTGTGAATGGATGCCCCTGCCCCTCACCAGGGGTGTGCTGTCTCTGGCTGCCCCTCAGCTCCCCCTCCTTCCTCTCCCTGGCTTCGGGACCACCCCTCCTGCCACCTTCTCAGGCCAGGGCGCTCACAGAGCCCTCTTGTCTTCCCTGGGTGTGCACCTCCTTTTGTGGTTTCCCTACACCCTGCTTCTACATGAACAGTCTCCGTAGTAAACTCCCTTCAGTACAAGGCTGCTATTGTCTCTGGCCTCGGCCCCAACTGACTCACGGGTGAGAAGCACTAATGAGGTTGTGCAGTGTTACAGGCTGGGGTGGGGGAAGCGACGGGCCGCCCAGTGGGAAGGGGTGGCGGGTGGGCTTGGGCTGAATCTTGTGGGATGAGGCGTATATGTGGCATAGGGTCAGCTCCAGCGTGAATGTGGCCTTGCATCTGCCAGGCAGGTGTCCCTGTCGGTCAGCCCCAAGGTCTGCATGCTCCTAAAAGATGGGGGCTACCCAGGGGCTTTCCAAGCACAGGGGGCTTCCACAGAGAATGGCAGTCCCGAGAGCCCGGGGGTGATCTGGCGTGCTCCCTTCCGGGGCTTCTACAGACTTGAAATCATACTCTGTATACAAGCCCAAATCCTGGTTTTCTTTAACATCGTGTGCAGACCTGAACGATTTCCCCACCACTGAAGGAGGCCGCAGTTTCTGCTCAGAGGACGCAGAATAACCTCAAATGACTGAATGCCATTATCATATAGCTCTACTGTGATTTTTTTAAAAAATGCCAGTAATTTTGTATTTTTATGTCCTGAAAAATTTTTTTCTTGCTTGCTAAATTTTAAAAATCACTACTGAAAATCCTGGCTGCAGACATATCTGTGTTTTAGGATGGCTGAATTATCATAGATTTTTGGTTGGTGGTTTTGTTCTTATTTTTCTAATGTTCCCTTGTTGGGTGGGGAGAGGGGATGTGGCACCTGGGGCTCCATTCCGAGGGTGTCCCCGTAACTTGGCCAGGAAGGGGACCCCGATGATGGGTGGACAGCAGCGATGCTGGAGTTGAGGTTCACGCAGTGCTCTCTTTCCCTCGTGGAAGGACGGAGCAAGATCAGCACATGTGCGAGGGACAGAGGGTGGGGAGGAGAGGGTGGGAGGGCTGAGCTCATTGGGAGGAGCAGGAACAGGGTTTTGGAGGGATGGTGACGGGCAGCCCCCCAGGAGAAGCAGCCTTGGTCAGTTCTACGAAATACTGAAACCAATCCTTGTGTTTGTGTGTCACAGGAAGCCTGCAAGACGCTGGCATCTGTCATTCCATAGGAAGTAATAGAGAAAACAGAGGGACGAGTGGGGAGATGTTAAAAGTGATGGATTTGGTGACTTGGGGGGGAAGTGTCACCATTGGAACCGAGTGAGGGAAGGACTATTTTATCAGAACAGAATGATGGGGAGGAGTACATGATTTGAACAGGGCTTTTGAAGAGAAGTAAACCCCTTCTAAAGAGCAAAATTTTTTTGAAAAAGTTTTTTTGTGATACAACTGACATACAACATTTCATTAGTTTCTGGTGTACAACGTAACGATTCAGTGGGAACTCCCCTTTATAAGGCCGATGGGGGGCAAGCTGAGCTGCACTCATCCTTTGTAGTAGGACCTTTGAGGAAAGGGACGAGGTCTTGACGGGCTTCAGTTCCAGAGGTGATGGAGTCACTTGGGTTTCCCTGCTGGCTGTGCATCCCATGACTAGACGTGCTCATACCATGAGCTTAGCTGTGACTTTTTTTCCGCTGAAGTTTTTTCCAGTAGAAACCCCAAAGTGAGCGCCTTATTTATTCTCATGTTATTATCTAATCAATTTTTCAGCTCACACTCAGCCTCTGCTGAGCACAAAGCTGGGGAAGGGCTGAGGGACACATCGGGTTGGGACCTGCTTGCTCTTTCCCATGACTTTGCCTGACGTTGTTTCTGCAGCCCGAGTGGGGGGCTCCCACCCCCAGAGCCGCCCGAGCTCTGGTGCTCAGGCCGGCTGTGCCCAGGCCGGTGCTGGGCTTCGAGCCAGTGTGTGCGAGCCGTGCACACAGTCGCTCTGGCTTTCCCTGGGAAGAAAAGCCGCGTCTCTTTGGGCAGGTTTGGAGACCCCCAGGAAAGTGCAGAGGTGGTGTTGGCGTGAGGCTTCCCTGCCACGCTGGCTGCGCAGGCTTTCACTGGGGAATGTGTCTGAGAAAGGAGCCCGTTGGGTTTTGGTGGGAAGGCTGTTTTGACAAAAAACAATCTCCTTTAAAGATTAGAGACCGGTTACCTAATGCGTAATTTAGGTCCAAAGGTCATGGCGTCTGCTGCCCCACGGGCTCCTATTTTTGCGAAGGAGGAAAAACAATGCTGAGCTCCCCTATCCAAAGCCAGCTGGGGGAAGGCGCATGCGTGCTTCCTGATGTCCGGCAGTACAGTTTTCATTCCCGGGGGGCCTCTGGGTTGGAAGCAGGACTGAACCCTCGGGGCTGGCCTCTGTCCCTGCGCCGCGAGCTCTCTGATGGGGCATCTGGGCTCCTGGTCTGGGTGCGCCGGGTTTGCCTTCACCCTTACTGACAATTTGAATGAGGGCACTTGTCATATTTGGGTATTTGTAGGTTGTGTACATGTGGGGGCCCATGCTCGCTGAGCCAACATTCCTGAAAGAGCCCTGCCCGTTAGATTGACGGACTGGAGCTGAGGGGATAAATTAAAGTTGAATAAAAATGCCTATTAGGTCTCGGGTTGAAAATGAACCCCAGTCGACTGGAGATGGTGGGCTAGCTGAGATGTCTGGGGAGTCTTGGGAGTTTGTCACCAGGAAGCTCAGCCCGTTGACTCAGGGAGCCCATGCATCCTGGGGCTCCTGCCTGCCAAGGTCGGTGGCGGGTGAAACCTCAGCTGCGTTCCTGCCTTTGCAAGGGCCCCAGACAACCCGAGCACGACTGCAGACCGCCAGCCAGCGGGCAGAAAGCAGGCGACCGTGGCGGGAATCGTGGAAGACACGCATGAGCCCGACCAGGAGAACACCGGGAGGAGGCCCGAGCGCCTGCTGGGGGACACGCTCATCAGAAGGGTCAGGGTTCCCTGGACCGGGAGTGCCAGGCCCTTGGGCACAGCCGCGGGCAGTGGCTCCACACTGGCGGGGGGGACATCTGGGGGTTGGTGCAGGGAGGGTTCTCCAGGGACTAAGATCTGTCTGATGGACGAGACTCAGAGGAGAGGCGGAGAGCCAGCTTCTGCGAAGGAGGCATGTGGGGGCTGCCTGAGACCCCCTTTCAGATTCCGTCCACGGTCCAGTCAGTACAGTTTGTCTCCAGGACTGGGCTGTCCCCTCTCTCCCAGCTGTCCCTCTGGGAAGGACAGGCTCACCTGCTCTGCATCACAATAGTAATTCCTTGTAAGGTCGGTGTCGCAAGCCCAGAGAAGTGTGTAGGTCAGCACATTCCCTGCAAATGGCAGGCTTCTTCAACCTGCAGACCTAGGCCCGTCCCAAGAACAGGAGACTCCCACGTGCAGTCACAGGCCCCCACAGGGAGAGGCGAGGACAGAGCGGCTCGAGTCTCTGAGGTCATGGCACACTGGGAAGCCCTGTTACCCGTGGGAGCAGAAGGCCAGGACGAGGCTCCCCGCCCATCTCCCCGGGGCAGCAGATCACTCCCTGAGGGTGCAGGAGAAGCTCCTCTCACTGTTCTGGGACTGGACAGTCAGTGAGAACAAGGCTGCGACATGGTGTGGGACAAGGGTGTCAGGCCATCTCCTCCCAGGCTGAGCCGATCAACTCCACAGAGGCCATGGGTGTGGAGGCCAGGCTGAGTGCAGCCCTGATCTTAAACTCGGCCTCCGGGGAGGGGGCGTCCCTGCTCTCTCCTCTCTCCAGCCAGCAAGGAGCGTGGCACAGGGAGGTGTTGGGCCGCAGGTGGGCAGGGCACCAAGTGTTTTTGGGGTGCAGAGCTGCCACCCCAGCAGCTGGCAGAGAGGCCTGGGAGGTGGGAGAGAACTGAGTATTTCTCTCTCATCCCGAGGCTCCTGGGGATCCTTCCCGAATCCCGTGCTCCTCTTGTTGGCCTCGGCAGGGATGTGCGGCCGGCGGGGATCCCAAGGAGGCCCACAGCTGCAGCCTCACAGGAGGTGGCAGGGTGTCTCCCAGTCCTTGTTCGGCCCACAAATGGCCCATTCAGGGGAGCAGGGGAAGGGAGAGGCACCCGGCTGGCCCTGGGGCCCCTCAATGGGGCACTGTTCGGGCTTGGGTGGCCGCCAGCCTGACACCACGCCCGCCGTGAAAGCCTCATTCTTCCCCGGGGGCGGCTGGAAAGGCCGCAGAGCAGCTGGGGCTCCCGGAAAGGTGCTGCTCTTGTTCCTCACAAGGCCCGACTGACACACGAGAGGAAGCCGCTTCCTCTTCAGCTGCTCTGTGGTTCCGCTGCTTGCATCCCGGGCGTCTTCCCTTCCTCCTCCCCCTGCTCAGGACCCGGAACCGCTTGGTTTCTCCTTTCTCTCCCAGTCTCAGCTGAAACTTGGAACTGGGGCCCTGTGATTCTGTCTGCTCCATCCGCATGGGCAGCCGCTCAGAGACACACCCTGAGAATGCTGCTGTTTGTGGGGCCTGGGAGCCCCAGCGTGGGTCAGGGGTCTTTCAAAATGAAGAGGGGGGCTTTGGAAAGAGCTCCTGGTGGGGACATGGGCTGTCTTCCCTGCCCAGCATCCACAGTCCCCTTCCTGGTAAGACTTCGGTTTTCCTTGGAGGGCCACCCCTTCTCCACTCGCACGTGGTGTTGGTGGGGTCGATCTGCCCTTGGAGGCCCCTTGGGTTCACAGTGGCCACAGCTCTCTGGCCAGCCCTCTGTCCTCCTGGCTTTGGGGGTGGGTGGAGAAGACGGGACATGGATCGGGCCACATCATGGTCGACCCTGGAAGATCTGGGGGAAGTTTTGGGAAAGAGACTATTTTTGCCAAGGCTGCTGACTGGGTAGGTTATATGCAGGGAGCTGTGGCTGTCGGCTCTGCTGCCACATGACACGGGTCTGAGGAACAGTACGGGCCGTAGAGGGAAACTGAGCTGTTGGGACGGACCCCGATGACACAGGGTGGAGCCTGGTGCAGAGGCTGGGGCCCAGCCCTTCCCCTTTCGCTTCTCTCTCCTCCAAGTACAGGCTCTGTCCTCAACTCTTCTGGCTGCAAGTGAAGAAGTCCTGCGATCACTGAGCTTGTCCTTGTGGGCCACACCCCGCCCTGCCTGCCCCTCTAGCTGCCGCGCCTTGCTGTCGCCTCCACAGAGCCTCCGCTCAGATGCACCAACACGGCCAGAGTCGCAGCTGTGGCGGACGAAGGAGGGCCCATGCAGTCGCCCTTCCACTGGACGGGACAGCAGCTTCCACTGGAATCCCCACTTGACGCGGGGTCAAGAATCAATGGCCATGCACCCCTTTGCCCAGTGGGCACTAACTCTGCCTCGAGCATCCTGCCACGGGGCAGAGGGACGGCTGTCCATGCACAGGCACTTGGCGGGCGCCCTGTGGAGGGGCGCCTCTCCCTCCAGGGGGCCCGTGCAGGGAGGGCTGGTCTCATCTTTGCAGGAGGAACAAAGGCCACACATGAGGGATGATGCTTGCTTGATGGGTATCCTCAGAGGTGGACAGAGCTCTCTCAGCTGAAGGCGTGGGAAATGCGAAGCGGTGTGGCCCAGCAGAGAGATGTCACCATAGACTGTGGCCTGGCTGAAGTGTCTACGCCCACAGGGCAGAGGTGGCAGTTTGGCTTCATTTGTTTGGCACAGGCCTGACTGGTGTGCGGTGCTGTCTACAACCCAGAAATCCAGGCACATGTGTCCCCTTCTTCCTCCCTTTCCGAAGTTCAGAAAACACGTGTGAAGCCCCCCTGCTGGACAGTGAGGCCACCCAGATGTCTGAGTCAGCCGTGGCAGACAGACTCCACGTCCCACGTCCAGTCCCAGCTGGGTGGCTGTGCCCATCATGGGGACCCGGCAGTGTCTGTGGTCTCATGTCCACCCCACTTCTGGGTCAAAAAATCTAGAACTGTGTGTCCCCCAAGTGCACTGGGCAGGGACGGCCCCGACTTCCTCTCCCGGCAGCTTCGTAACTGCACTGGAAGTTGTGCTGTGCGCACATAGGCGGTGGGAGCAGCTCAGAAGACGCCACAGGCTGTGCAGGGCCCGGGCCCCACTCACAGCGAGCGCTGCGCTGTCCCAGACTCGGGGCTGTGGCAGTCTGGAGTGCTCACAGAAGACCAGAGAGCAGCCTCGGGGGGAAGGAGCCACAAATGTGACAGAGAAGTAGACATTGAATGAGGGGGGGAGCAAAAAGTGGGGGGAGCGTTTTGGGCATCAGACCGTGTGTGGTCACTCCTAGAGCGAGGCCTGAGTGGCCTTTGAAATGCGCATGGGCTCACCGCAAAGGGAGAAGGTCTTGGCAGGATGCTGCTGGGCTTTGCCAAACCCTGTGTTGTGTTTGGAGCCCTCCCCTGCCCCCTGGGCCACAAGAATTCCCCCGTCTCCAACCCGTACCCACATCAAGTACGTTTCCAAACCTTCTGGGAAGCCACACACCGAGCAGTTGATGGGTGATCCTGCTTCAGAGCAAGGAGTTCAGCCTGCAGAGACGTCCGCCGGGAGCCCTGCCCGGGGGCTTGGCGGGCAGCCCTGGGTGCCCAGAGCCCCGGGAGTGGGGGAAAGGTTTGGTGAACGGAGCGCTCGTCATTGTGTAGTGATGACGGGACGTGCTCGACCTGCCCGTCAAGCTGGCTGGTGTCACCAGGGGGCCCCTCAGCTCCCAAGCCCTTCTTCATGTGGCCGCCAGCCTGGGCAGTGCCTGTCTCTCACCTCATGGGCTGGCCTGGAGGCGAGTCCTTGTTGCCCTTGAAACAGGGCATATGAGGAACTCCTCCGGGCACAGTGTTAAAGAAGCGGGGAACAGTTTGCCACAACTTGCAGCCCTGACGGCAGACCGCGCCGCCTGTGAGACGCAAACGTCTGCAGGTGCTTGGTGGGCCTGCAGACTCGCTTCTCACGCCGCGCTCAGGGGCGGGCGCGGTTGGGCGGGCGAGGCGAGAGCTGTGTGGCTTCTGGTCATCTCGTCAAGGGACCCGAATACCTGAGGAGGTGAGTTCCTGAGAGGGGAGCATTGATCTGCAGCCTCGGGCTGCACTTGCCTGTGAGGCTTCTCTGTGTGAATGAGGCGAAGTTTGGGTGCTGGGAGTTTAAAACCAGGAGACTCCTGGTTACGGGAGGGAGAGACAGAGGCCTCCAGCTGCCATGTCTGCGGAGCTCCGAGCCCCAATGGCTTTGTTGTCTAACCTAACCCTCCGTTCTGTCGAGCTAGGGATTAAATTTCCTAATTGCTGGGAACTGCAGTTTCCTCCTCTGTAAAATCCCAGGGACTTTGCTGTGGGCGCTAAGTGAGGAATTGCACACATACTGGTCAGCGCAGAGCCGGGTACAGACGGCGTGCGGTGTGCGTAGGCCTGCTTCCTGCTGTCTTGAGCACAGGTAAGGCCGCCCTTCTGAGAGCTGTGGACAAATGAATTGCTGAACCGCTCTGGACCAGAGGTCACAAATCTCACGGTGGCCCCCGAGCCTGCCCAGGGCCTGTTGTGGAACCCGTCACCTGTGTCTAGGTCTGGGGCGGGGGAAAGACGGGACCTGGCGGGACAGCAGGTCCCATGATGGGGACCTAGAGGTGGTCGACCAGAAGCCCCATGGGACCCAGGGAGGCAGCGCCTGCCTGAGTGAGAAAGCCACTGGGACTGAGTCTGGACAGGCTGGAGGGAGCTGCCACGAGGGGTGGCGTTCGGCCTCACTCGTGAGCACCAAGCTTTGAGAAGAACAGAGACAAACCAAGGCGGCGTGGGGTGACATGCTCTCGGGACCGAGTCTCCTGATGAAGGGGGCGGGCAGAGAGATTCGGGATGTGGGGCGGGGTGACTGACTCAGGTTTCCTGTGCTTTGGGGGTCATTCTAGGGTCAGAGCTGAGACCACCAGTGGAAGTTCTGGAGAGGCATTTCACCTTGACTGCCAGCTGAGCAGGGGATGATTGCACCTTCTAGAAACCAGCAGCTGCCACGTAGAGTCGCCAGAACTGTTGAGGCTGCTTGGGCTGGCTCCCAGGAAAGCCGAGGATGTCCCTGTGTGGGAGCATATGGAAGGGACACAGTATGGCTGTGGGCGCAGGTGACGGCCAGGGAAGCCTGTTGGGAGTATTGTCCTGGGAGGGGTGAACCTGAGGCCCACGAGGTGGCATGAGCGGGTGGGAAGCTGCCCTGGTTTGGTGATGGGGGCGAGCAGTGCAGAGAACAGAGGGGCCTTAGTGGCTGTGATGCCCCTTGAGGAGACAGGACTTCACTAGGAGCGTCCTGGGGCCCCAGAAAGGGCCCACAAGGGACCACGTGCCAGGCAGTGCTGCCGGGAGACGCCTCTCCCTGCGTGAGGGAGACTTGGCACTGCCTGCGCGCTCCACAGGGCACCCTGCGCACACCCCGCTTTGGATGGCCCATCCCTGTCCATCCTCAGAGGAGGGGCTGGAGGGCCGGAGAGGCTCGGTGACTCTCTCGGTGTTGCCCAGGTTTCTTCAAGTGATGGAGCCAAGTTTCAGAACCAAATGGGTCTGGTTCCAGTGTCAGTGTCTGCGCTTTGTTTTGCTTCAGTCAAAACAAAACAAAGCGAAACAAATACTCTTTTTGAAAATACATGTGAGCCTCAAATCCTCAGAGGAATATTCCTTATCCATTCCATAAGGCTCAGCACCCAAGGGTGCCTTGCCACGGGCCATTCCCCTTCTGTGTGACCTGCTGCTCCAGCGCCCTCTTCCTCCTGGCCGATCTGATACTTTCCTAGGAACCAGGTTCAAGTTCTGAGGCAGCCAGCTGTCTTTCTACATGGCTGGACACTTGGACCCTAAGGGGCAGCACGCCCCGCAGTGGATGGAGGAGCAGAGACCAGGAGAGAGGACGTCCTCTGTGGAGAGAGGAGGATGCAGCTGGCCCCTGAGTGGAGAGGCAGGGCCGGAGAGAGCCCTGCCCGGGCAGTGGGGACCTTACCGGGCGTCTGAGGGTCCGGAGACCCCAGATCGTGGTACATCTTTCACAGTTCGGTCTCAGTTTCTGTGAAAGCGGAAAGGAATGTGCTCATCAGGGTTCTAGAGGCGGCAGGGAAGGCAGGCAGAGAGAGGGTGGGGACGCCACTCCTCGAGAGGCAGAAGATGGCAGGGAGCTGGTGTTTGGGAGCAGAGCCCTGTGCACGCGTTCTCGCCAGTCCCAGAGACCCTGACGCCTGACATGCTGAGTGAGCCTGGGTCTCCTGTAGGAACAGGAGAGGGTAAGGCCTGAGCAGGTGCAGTGTGGGTCCCCTGGGACAATGCCTGAGGAGGAGGCAGGGCGAAGTAGAGAGGAAGATGAAGAGGGAGGCAGGAAGACCGTGGAGAGAGAGGGACTTACCTCAAGCCTCAGCAGTGGGTTTCGGGCGAAGTTTAGCAAATGCAGGATGGTAGGAAAACTTGAGCAGACACATGGTTCATAATTGAAATCAGAAGCTTGACTAATATAATATTGTAGAGTTTTTTTTATGTAGTAGAGGCAATGCATGCAAGTATTCTTACAAAATTCCAGGTTATATGTGGAGTAAGCAATGAAAGCCTTCCTCTATCCCCAAATGTACAAAAGTGAAATTCCAGATGGGAGCTGGCCAAACCCTGAGGGGTCCCGTGAGGGTGAGCGTCCGAGCGGTGGGGAGCTGGGGAGAAGTGAGGGCAGTGTGGCCCTTCCACCCGCTGGGTGGGGCACCAGTACCTGGGGCAGCACCAGTCTTCACCCAGCACCCACCCTCCATCCATAAGCATCTGTTAGCCTGACCTGGTACCTCATGGGGTTTGGGAGCAGGCATGAGGTTCCCCACAGTCCCTGACCCGCCCCCACAGCCTCCCATCCTCAGCACCCCTCTCACCCTCCCCCCCAATCCCCTAGCTGCACGGAGAGGTGCACTCGTCACAACGCACGCACCTGCCCCAACACATGGTCATCATCCCGCTCACTCGAAGTCCACACGAGGCTCACTCTTGGCGCTGGGCGTCCGGTGGGTTTGGACAAATGCATGGTGACGTGTGTGCACCCATTGCTGTGACCCACACAAAGCTGTCTCATCGCCCTGAGCTCCTCAGCACTCTGCCTGGTCATCTCCCCGCCACCCCACACCCCGGCAGCCACTGATGTGTGTGCTGTTTTTGTAGTTCCGCCTTTTCCAGGGTGCTCTGTGGTTGGAGCCTTGCCCTGGGGCAGGCTCCCCACAGTGAGTCCGTGGGGAGCAGGGCCGCTGGGGTCATCATGGAGGGTGTGCTGGTGCCTGCAGAGCTCTCGACGCACCTACTCCCCACCCAGCAGGGCAAGCCCCTCAACACGGTGCAGGAAGTTGGTGGCTCTTCCACCACACCCTCCTTCTGCTCCCTGGACCCCAGCTTTTCTCCACTCCTTGTGGAGGGGTCACTGGGGAAGGGACTGGAGGCGACGTCAGCTGTCTTGACGTGGAACGCCCCCTTTATCAGAGGTTGCCTCTGTGGGAAGGGCTGGGTCATGGGAACCGACGGGCGAGCCCTCATTTGTCTTGGGAGAGGCTGCATTCTTGGGCACTGGAGAAGGGTTAGCATCCAGCATGTATGGCCAGAGCTGAGTGTTTATTAATTTAAAAATACTAAAAAGTGCGCTTGGTAAAAAAAAAAACCCAGAACAAACAGGAATGTTATAGATAAAAAATAGAAGCCCCTCTGTCTTTTCACCTCTCATCCCACTGCTATGGCCTGATGCCGGTACCTGCCCCTCCCCAAGTTCACACACTAGGATGCTAGCCCCTACGGTAACAGGGTTAGGAGGAAGGCCTGTGGGAGGTGTGAGGGTCACAAGGGCCGTCCCTTCAAGAAGGGGGTCTGGGCCCTTGGGAAAGTCACTGCAGAGACCCCTGGCACCGCATGAGAGCCCAGAGTGGAGGTGCCGGCAGGAGCCAGGAGGTGGGCCCCAGTAGAAGGCAGCTGTGCCAACACCTTGCTCTTAGACGGCTCAGCCTGCACACCGTGAGCAGTGAACTGCGGCGACGCGCTGTCCCGTGCGGGGTGTTCCGTGGTGGCAGCCTGAGTGAGCTCAGATGCCTTTCCCCAGCCTCCTCGCAGAACTTCTAAAGTCAATGTAATAGCTCACGTATAAGTACGTGCACGTTCTTTCTCAGTTTTACGTCACAAATAGTTATGTCGACTGTGTTTGTACGAGTGTGCCTGTTGTCTGCAGCTCAGCCTGAACACAGCAAGGCCCTTGAACTGGGGCGTGCCCCGCTCGGAAGACCGGGGGCCTTGGGCCCCCTGGGGATGGAGGCTGGTGTTGCTATGCCTCGTCCGCACTGGTCTCACCACACGCAGTGCCCTTCTCCCTGAAATGCCCGGAAAAGGAAGGAGAACTTTTCAAGGTGTAAGTTCTGGGAGAACAAGCTGTTTGGAGCTCGGGCAAAATCCTGTGTTTGACCTTGTCCTTTCCTGGCCAGAAAAGCTGACTCTCCAGGGTGGCCTTTGCTTCTCGGTGCTTCCTGGGCACCTGACCCTCGGGTGCTTTGCGGCTCAGTTCTAGGGGGAAAGACAAGGTACGTTACAAACCCAGGAGGCTTGCCGCTTACTGACCGCTCCCGATTCGGTGTGGCAGCAAACCAGAACTGATGTCCCAGCTCAGCGTTGGGGACTCTGCTCAGCTGCTGGGATCACACCTGCCCAACAAGCAGGCGAGAGGCCGTCCGTGTTCCCAGCAGATGACTGTGGAACATGTGGGCGGCCCTCACCCGTACTGGAAGTGGGGGTCAAGAAGCGAGGGGGAGCAAGCAAGAGAACCCTCGCTGGGCGTGTGGTGGACACAGACTTCCTCCCAGTTGACTCAGTGGAATCAACTCCACCGTCTGGGGTCTTACACCCTCCTGTTGCTCTCATCTCCCGGCCCCTTGTTCTGCCTCCTCAGAGCCCCCTGCGATCCTGGGGGACTTACTAATGAGGTCCAATTACGGGGAATGGCAGGTTTTTAATCAACTCTGGATGCACAGCTGAGGGGTTCAGCGTCCCCTGAGAAGATGTGCATTAGACCAGGCTTCGGACAGCCTGCACCCCTGCCTTCCCCACCATTTCCCCACATCCAGCCCTCTCCCCCTTCCTGTCTCAACGGCATCTACACCCCTGCCCCTCGGTCCCCCTTGCGCCCCCGTCCTCACCCCTGCTTTCACCAGAGCGGCGTACATCAGCGGCGCCCTTGCCTGGGCGTCCACAGGACACAGTGCGGTGGGCTGGTCGACCTGGCTGGTTCCGTCCCAGCCTCCCCAGCCCCACAGGAGGCTGTTCTCCATTCCCACCCTCATTGCCTGCTCGCAAACCATCTTTGTCTCTTCTTCCAGGGTCGTTTTGAAGACCAATGAGGGGCTTGAAAAAACATGGAGTAACCCTTTGCACAGGTTTCCAAAACCTGGTAGAAGGGAACAAAGCTCCTCCTCCTGGGCTGCCTCAGGCCCCGTGGTCGGGGTCCCCAGCCTTGGAAAGTCGGCCAACCTCCAGGCTCTGTCTCCGTGGAGGCCGCTCCCCACCTGGAGGCCAGGCCCTGCACCTGCTGCTGTGGGATGGCGTCCCACAGCCACTTCCACCCTGGGACAAGCCCTGCTCCACACCAGGCAGCTTCACACAGTGACGGCAGGCTCCCCAAACCGCAGGAGGGCCTGTGAGCTGTTGGTACCCTCCTGAGCTCCTGGGGGGCCGGCAGTCTGGCTCAGCTGCTGAAACAGTCTCCATCCCAGGAGGCATTTAAAGGGACTGCGGTGGGGCGGGGCTCTGTTTCCCGTGACCTGAAATCCCACCCATGAGGGTGGGAAGCCCAGGTGAGGGCAGTGAGGGTCTGCTTAGACTGGAAGGTGGGGACTCAGAGGTGGTCGGCTCAACCCTGGCTCTGAGAGAAAGCTGCCCATCTGCTCCAGCTGGCAGGGAGCTCCTTAAGCAGCCAAGAGTCTTCTGGCTGCAGGTGACCAGAACACACTGGTCTCTGTGGATTGGACAGCTGAGGGCATCTGTCGACCCAGGGTAGGGCGGGGGAGAGCTAAGCCTCAGGTGTGCTGGATCTGGCTTGTGCTGGTTCTCGAGGGCTGAGGTTCAGTGTTCAGGAATTTGTGAGCCGGTTGTTAAACACAGCCATCATGAAAAACCGTGTGATATAAGTTCATGAGAAAAGTCGTATCAAACACAAAGGTAACACACGTTCTAAAACCCTGCCCTTTCCTGGTTGGTTTACTGCGCTCTCCTGCTGTCTGTGTCCCAAGACCCCATGCATCTGTCTCTCGAATCTGCGACAGGACTCGTGGCCACCTGCCCTGTGCCGGCTCTGCAGCCTGTGATGTCGAGTGGGGGGCTTGTTTGCCCTGGAGGCTTGCGGATGCTGAGATCAGGGCTGGGTCCATGCCTTCGTGGGCCGTCTGGAGTCTAGACCTGAGGCCCTGATGGAGACAATGTTGATAATAATGCAAATCAAACTTACAAAGTTTGCCATATCTGTAGTTGTTACATTGTGGATGGCATCAGAAAATGACAAAAGAGTCTCTCAAAACCATTCTCTTCCATTTTTGGTCTAGGACAGGTTTGCCAATGACCACTTATCTGGACACATGTCACTGGCTGTGTCTGGCTGGTGGGCATGTTATTACCTGATTTTCACCTGGGGAAGGTGGCCGTGAGCCCCCTTCACCATCCTGCGTTGCTTTCCTGTTGGTGGGAGGGGGTTTGGGGCCACGTCTCGGTGCCTCCAAATCACATTCTTACACATAGTATCAGGCTCACTCACACCACATCCACGTGAAAATTCTCCATCCCCGCAACTCAGCGCTTTTCTGAGGACTGCATTGCTCTTGTCCGCGGGCGAGATATGTCGGGGACACCTCGGCACCCCTCCAGTCCCAGCCTGTGTCTGTCAGCCCCCAGGGCTTGGGCAACACATGTGCTGGTGTGTTTGCTCCCCTGCGGGGCCCTCGGCTCGTGGCCTGCATCACAGCCTTCACCCTGAGGTTGAAGGACCTCGGCCCTCTTGCCCACCGGGGTGAAGAGCAGAGCAGTCAGGAAGTCCTGCTGCATCCTGGTCACAGAGGGTGTCTCGGTCCCTCCTGGGGGGAGAGGCCCTATTGCTGGAAGGGGCCAGCACACCTGCGTGCAGGCAGATGGGCCGGGAGGGCGGGCGGGTGGTGGTCCCGCCCAGGGCACGAGCCCAGGACTGCGGCGGGGGGGGGGGGGGGGGGGGGGGGGGGGACCACGGAGCCCTCCCCCTGCCTCCTCACGGCAGCATGTAAAGGGCCTGCAGCCACACAGTGCACGTCAGGGCGCAGCGACGGCCTGTGGAATGCTGTCCTTCTGCACACGGGGCGGTTTCTCCGCACTCGGCTCCAGCCTCACGGAGACCACTGTGTTTGCGTGATGCAGCTTCTCAGGCCTCCTCGGTCGTCTTTTCTCCTGAGAAAGTATTTGACCTTTTAAATGTGCCCCACAATGATTTCAAAGCGTTCTGCTTTAGACATTTGTCGTTTGGTCTCTAAAACACGGGACTCGCTCTGATTGTCGTACTATTTTAAAGGATTTCTCCTGTACGAGCTTCCTGTGCCCTCCCCTTTGCCAACTCCTCCCTTCCCTGGATTCTCCTAAAGCTGTGGTCAGTACCGCCTCCTTCACAGGTCCCCACGTGTTTCCTGCGTGGAGTGCATGTCCACCCTCACCCAGAGGTGGAGGACAAGGACCCTAACGTGTGCTTTCCGCTCCTGGACATCAGCTCACATGCCGGGGACACGGCCGAGCAGAGCAGAGGTGCTGGTTTGCTGGCTTCTTGGCCGAGGGCCGTAGCAACTCTTCTCCACTTCCGATCCGCTGCGTGCCACCTGCTGACTGTGGGCAAAGCAAGGGCACCTCAGCTTGGAGTGACCTTCTGACAGAGCCTTTCTGCCTGCATAGATGCCCCTCTCCTGGCCCCGCTGACCCCCTACGGGTCAAGGTCCTGAGGAATTCATGTCACCACCATGGCCTTCCAAATAGATTTATAAATCGTATTTAAAAAAAAAATTAAATCCAGGGAATAGGGACTCCTTTCAACCTTTAGCTCTTGATTGATAAATGGTTTGGCTGGATTTTTGGTAAAGTTATGAAAAACCTGCTGAAAAATGTGATATTTATAACCACAGGTATAGTACTTTGCTGTCAAATAGTTGAAAAGACTAAGTATTTGCTTCCTAAAAATAATCCAAACAAATCCATAAAGCATGGTAATATGTTCAAGTGTGTACAAGACAATACTATAAAAGATAATATGGAAGATTTTTTCAACAAATCTCTAATCACATAGTATTTGATATTGAACAGAGTGCTATAATTCGTTTGCTTATAAATACAGGACATAATGGGATTTGGAAAATCAACCAGGTGTACTGAGCAGGGGGGAGGTTGCAACGGCGCGGAAATAGGTCTTTCCTACCTGGGGCCAGCATTTACGTGAGGTGATCCTGGACTCGTTCCCCGGAGAAGCCCGAGCGGCTCGGGCAGCACTGATGCCGGACACAGGCTTCTCTGCAGCGGGAGGGCCCGGGGTGCTCACAGAGTGGCCAGTGGGCAGCACCCATGCCGACTCCCACCCAGACCCTAACCGGATGAGCCGCTGCTGAGCCTCACAGTGTCAGTGACATGAGGGCTGTGAAGGACGATGCGGACTGGGGCCCCTAAGCAAGTGTTCACCGAGTGCCTGCAGTGAGTCAGGAGCTGTGGGGCCAGCTTCCGTTCTTGGCTGCAGAGAGCAAGCTGAAGGAGGTTAGGGTCATTCTCTGAAGGCCGGGCGTGGTTGTCACGTCTTCCTTCCCATCCCGTGGAGCTGAAACGGTATTTCCTGTCCCAGTGGGCTTCTCCCCTTCCCTGGGCCGGAGGGGAGGCTGGGATCTGGGAAAACGTCACCCGCAGCCACCTGGGAACAGCATGGGGACTCTGTCCCACCTCAGCCATGGCCACAGTGTCTGCGGGCAGGGACCCTCCTCCCTGACTCGCAGGAGTTCGGAAGGAGCCGGCAGTCACCAGAAGCGCTTTGAGCCTCTCAGATGAAAGGCTCCAGCGGAGATGAAGTGTGGCTGTTGGTCACTGGCGTGGACTTTCATGTGAGGGAGCGTGCTGACTAATTATGAGAGCCACTCATTTGTAGGTTTGCTTTCTTGCTCAGCCTCTCGTTGGTGTTCTAACGAGGGCTTAAAACATGCCTGAAGATTTATGACCGAGACTCCAAAGCAAATTTTGCAAGCCCTGGACAGACCTATGTGCTTAAAATAATAAAAATATTAATAGCATTTATAATAAATCCTGTTTACACCTGTCTTTGCTTGAATGGCTTCAGAGTCTCTGCAAACTGGACCCTTTAGTGAGTCTGTTCTTTGGCTTCGGACTCATCTGAACATCTCGGAATGTTCCAGCAGTAACAGGAGCTGACAGGAGCCCAGACTGAGCGAGGCATTGCTCCTGTACCTGTTGGGGAGGCAGAGAGGACAGCTGAGTGTTGGTTTAATGCGGCCTGGACGGCCACAGATCTTCCAGCTCCTTTCATCTTCCCAGCCGCCCTGAGTCAGCCCTGGAGTTGTCCCCGTAAAGTCCCCTCTGGTTAGTGTTCCCCTGTGTCTGTCATTTATTTTTCCACGGCCCAGGCAGTGGCTCAGAGAGGGACGCAGATCTCACAAAAACACTTCCCCACGGTAAACAACTAAAAATTATTTGGAGGAAAAAGAGCAAGAGTAGGAACTTGGAGTTACAGACATTTGGCTGGTTGTGTGTGTGTGTGTGTGTGTGTGTGTGTGTGTGTGTGGCTATAAATAGCCAAGGATGGGGTAAATGTCATGACCAACAGCAGCAGACAGGATGGACTGGCCAGGTCATATGTGCGAGTTGCTTTGTGAAAAGCCACGTTCTTTTATTGCCACCTTCATTGTGGGACCCGGCCTGAGATGGCCCATAGATACCACCTGCCATTCTTTGCTTTCTCCCGGCTCCTCCCCTTCCTCTCAGAATTCTCTCTCCTGTTATCCCAAAATGTAGCCGGTGGGCTCCGGGGTCGCCCCCCAGTGCCACCCATGCCCCATTTATGAAGGCCAGGACAGCTGCGGCCAGGGATTCACCCCAAGGGCATGTCGGCTTGGACACAATAGACGTGGTTTTTCTTGCTGATGCCAAGTCAGAGATGGTTCCTGGTTGGCAGCATGCTGCCTGCAC
The DNA here is from genome assembly GCF_022682495.2 of Desmodus rotundus. Classification (NCBI taxonomy): domain Eukaryota; kingdom Metazoa; phylum Chordata; class Mammalia; order Chiroptera; family Phyllostomidae; genus Desmodus; species Desmodus rotundus. The sequence goes on along the minus strand of NC_071387.1, from coordinate 211,172,649 downwards.
ACCCCGTATGGGAGCCTGAGCTCTGCTGCCTCACAGCTCCCAAAGCTCCCTGGGCGTGAGCGCCCACCCTCTGGCCCCCACAGGAGGGCGCAGGTTGAGGTTGTCCTGCCTGGTCTGGGGGGTGGAGGGCCCTGTCCTCTGCTCCTGGTCGCTGGGCCACACCCGCTGCGACGGGAGCGAGTCGGGAGGGTGCCCTGGGCTGACAGCCGGAAGGAAGAAGGGCTGTCACCTGGCCAGTGCGCCTGGTGTGGGCGCTTCCCGCAACTCTGGTTCCTGTGGCTCTTTTCCTGCCATCAGCTCTTCGGGGGGCTCACCGCTCCTCTCTTCTGCACCCCATCAGGGGAGAGTATGACCGACTCTCCTTAATGTATGGTTTTCTATGTATTTATTCCTTACTTTTTAAATTGTAACGTGTACGTAACGTAAAACGGCCTGTGTTAACCATTCTAAGTGTCCAGCTCAGTGGCATCGAGCACATTCGTGTCCTGGTACAACTGTCCCCACCAGAACTTTCTTGTCCTGCAGAACCAAAGCTCTGCCTCCATTCAGCAGGAACCACCCCGTCCCAGCTGCTGACAACAGCAGCCTCATCCCCCTCCTCCGAGTCGGTCTTTACCTAACTGCACAGACGACCACGTGGGACCCCCTCCCGCTGTGAGGATGCCATGCTGATTGGGTCTGATAAGCAGGGAGCAGCAAGCCATGTCCCATCTTCGCTGGGACGCCGCAGGGACACACTGCGCAGGCTGGGGACACACAACCCCACTTTCTGTGGGAGCCCCTTGTACCCCACCTTGCCCTGCCCCTGAGTGCTGCGGCCACGGGGACCTGGAACACCTCCCGGGGGGCCCTTGAGTTCCCTGCCCCTTCCCTTCAGCCTCAGTGCCCAGCTCTCCTTGCTCCTTGGCTGCCCCTCACCTTCCCCTGGGACCCTCTGGTCCCCCTTCAGCCCTGTGTACTTCATACCCAGTGCAGTGGCTTCCCCTGCCCATCTTCCCCAATCCCTCCCTCAGACTCTGGTCACCTCTTCCCCACTGAATGTGCCAGCAGCCCCAGGGACTCCGTGTGGCTGTGGGCTGATGCCCCCTTTTCCGCCAGGAGAGGCAGGAGCTTCTGTCTGCGGGCCCTCCCCCTGTTCTTGGCCCCCCACCCCCACTGAGGGACCGCACAGCGGAGTACCTTTGAGCGGAGGGGGCACATCCTGGTCCTCGATCACGGGGCTCCTGGGCACACTCTGACAGTCGGGCACCTGCTCTGCTGTCCCGCCGGGTGGGAACAGGTCTGGGAGGAAAGTGGCTTCCCCGAGGCCACACAGTCTGCGCAGCACGAAGACTTAGCTCAGTGCCCACAGAGCCCAGGTTGAGGCCGCACACTGGCTGTGCCTGTGAGTTTCCTGGAGCTCTCGGCCGTTTCCACCCCCACCCTCGGCTGCACGGCCCTGGTCCTCGCCGTTCCACCGCCCTGCCGTGCAGCCACGTCCCCCGGGCTCAGAGCTGCCGAGTGCCAGCCTCCAGTCCCTGAGTTTGAGGCTCCGCAGCACGTGGCCCGGCCCACACTCCGAGGGGCTGGAAGATCTGTTGACTGGATAGTTTTTTCCCCTCTAATGTAGGGAAAGCAATATGCCTGCAGATTGAGGGATTGCGGACTGACTAAATAAGGAATCCCCCACTCAGCCGAGAGCTTTGAGTCCCAGCCAGGTGACACTTGTGCGACTCGTGTTGTGGCCGACGTAAAGAACGGACGAGAGTCCCTGCTCCCATGGACTCTTGGATGAGCAGGGACAGAGACGAAGGTCCGGCTTGTGGTGACCGCACGGGGCGATGACTGGGCCTCGGGAAGCACCGTGGTTGCCTAGGACTCCTGGTGACGACTCACGAGAGCACCCCAGCTGCAGAGGAAGGAGGCCCGGCTCCTGGAGGGAGCGGGCATTTGAACTGGTCGAGGCCATCGCAGTGCAGTGATTAGCCTGACGGTTGGTCCCAGCTCCTGCTCCCGGCCAGCATGCTGCTGGGTAGGAGTCACAGGTCAGCAGGGCGCAGCCCCACCCCAGGGGACTCCCTGTCGGTGAGGAAGACAGTCAGCAGCTGCCCACTGTGCCGGGAGTGTCCAAGGCAGAGGGGTGGGTGCACTCGAAGGACGCACAGGCCGCTTGCCCCAGAGGGGGCAGGTCTGGCTGCACCGAGGGACACATCTTGGTTGGGGTGGCAGGTGAGCACGCAGCAGCGACACAGTCAATCCCTGCGAGGTGGAGGGAAGGGAGGGCAGCAGCACCAGGGGGGCCGCCTGGGATGTCAGGAGTCTGAACCTGACTTGTTAGGAGGTGAGGGAGAACACCTGTGCGAAGGCCAGGACGAGGCCACGTGAGGATGAGTCACACCGCCCTTGTTTTTGTGTATCAAACCACCCGGGGCATGTGTGAGGCAAGAGCAGGCGGTCCGCAGAGCAGGTGGACTCCTGGCTGGTTTCCAGGGAAACCCTCGCTGTGGGCCTGATGGGAAGTCTGGGTGTGGTCAGCGTCTCCAGGTGCCGAGGGCTGGGGGCAGGAGCTCAGCCAGTGGACAGGATGCACGGGGGAGGTGCTTGCACAGCCCTGTGAAGCCACGGGTGAGAGGTGAGTGCACCCAGCACACCCCGGGGCATGTGAGGGGCAGCCCAGAGGGACACTTTTTCAGCTCAGGCAGGGCCGAAGTGAGACTTTTCTCTGCCTCCCGCAGGTGCCCCAACTCAGGTAACAGATTTGAGGCAGACACCATGAGCAGTGAGGAGAGGGTACAGACCCTGGCTGCCCGCCGTCCTTCCCAAAGGTCTTTGTCAGTGAGGCTTCCCCTGGCTCAGTCCCTCACCCACTGCTGGAAGGTGGCTGCCCCATCCAGGGGGTCAGCAACAAAGGTGGCTTTGTGCAGCCGTCACCCTGTCACGCCTGGCGGCGTCTGAATGAGAGCTCCGTCCGATTCCATCCTGCTGCTGCTCCTGCTGTTTCCCTGGACACAGAAGGGGACAGCATCCTCCCCTCTCTGCACCCCATCGCTGCTCTGCCCACCCGTGTGTGGAACCAAGCACACCAGCGCCAGGGCGATGCCCTCAGCAGCAGTGCCAGCTTCATCCTTCATTCCTGTGACCCCAGACAGAGGGCACGGCGGTGGGCGCTGGAGGCTGCTTTTCCGTCTCCTGGGGAGCCGCGGCTCCCTTTGCGCTCCAAGCTCCCCAGCAGGGAGGACCAAGCTGCCATAAAGCACCGCCCTGACCAGCTGATGCGGTGATGGACGACACCAGGACATCCTGTGCGTTGAAGCTTCTTCCTGCGCCCGCTGAGAGGAACCTCCTTCCATTTGTCTTCCTCTGCCGCGCCCCCAAGACGTCCAACAGCAGTTTCCTTCATGGGCAAAGTTGTCTTTTTTTTTAAAGTGAGGAGCGGTTCTGAAGCAATGAAACAGCACTGCTCAGGCCGGTGGTGATGTGGCGGACTTCGTCTCTGGTGTCCCCAGCCTCCTTGGCCTCCCCTCCCCCTCTTCAAGACCAGCTCTGGGAAGTGGCCCCCCTCAGTCAGATGCCCCTCCACGTTCACTGGTGGGTCAGGAGAGCACCAGGCCCCGTGCTGCCCGAGAGCCTTATCTCCCCCTGCAGCACGAGAGTAATTCCAGCCCAGAGTTCAGCTTTGCGCCCTGTGCACGCAGAGGTCAGAAAACACAGCTTCCTACTGGAAGGAGGGCTGTCTCAGCAGACTCCCTTCCCGGACACCGCAGGTGAGCCTGCTCCCTCAGGTTCAGTTCCTGCGCATGCACCGAGGCTGGGTGTCCCCAGAAAGGGCCCAGATCTGCCGTTTCCTCTCGGTTCTGCCTCTGGGGACAGACTCGGGCATATATTCTGGGGCCCAGTTCCAGCACAGTGGGGTGGATGGGCCAGTCGTGGAGGTTCCTTCCAGCTCCAAAATCCCGATGTCTCAGATCTGCAAAGTAAAATTAATTGGCGCGATTTGATTTAATGCTGCTGAAGGCAGAATGCTTTGTGTCGGAGCGCCAGTCCAGGTTAGAAGCTGAGGCTGCCGAGGCTGCTGAGGCCAGCGGCCATCTCCAATGTGGCGTTGTTTCCTGGGCAATTCTAGGGTCATGGGGAGACACTGAGTCTGCCGGCAGCCATCCACACCGACGGCCTCACCGACAGCTGTTCCGGGAAACACATCAGTAGGGGTGGGAAACAGCAGACTGGGTCTGGGAGGGCGAAGGGCGAGGCCAGTCCCTCCGAAGGTCAGAGGTGTGAGCTGGCCAGCAGTGCACCTCCTCGTCTGTGACGTGACCACACTGAGCTGTGGGAGAGCTCCCTGGAAAACCAGGTCGCAAGCCAGCCACTGTCGTGCGACCCAGGGGCACTATCTTACTGCGGAACTGCTGTTCGTAAGGTGCGCCATGCAGCCCAGGCCTCCCGGTCAGAGGCGGGCAGGCCTCCCCGGCCTCATTCATGCATGGGAGGGCATCAGAAGGCCACTCAGGGAGACGGAGGCCTGCAGTGTTTAAGGAGCTCCATCTGGGCGGAGTTTCCATCTTCGGGGCCGTCGTGGGTCCTTGCTTCAGCAGAGACGCTGGGCTTGTGAGGTCAAGGCCTGGTTCCGCCCTGTGGGCCAGTCACCCTCAACTCAGAAATAACTGACCAGGCGTTCTGTGTCCTGAGGACCTTGCCAGGGAAGGCGGCATGCGAGACACGGGCCCTCACAGCCTCGGAGGAACGTGGACTCTGGCGTGGCACCCGAGCACACTCCCAGTGCGCCGCGTACCGGCGGCCCCTCACGCAGGACCCACTGTGGGTGGGACTCGTGTGAGGGGCATCGAGGGGTTCGGTGGGCCCGCGTGAGCTCCTCATCTGCCAGAGCTTGTGCGTTTGGGGGCGGGCGGGGCCTCACTGGCTGTACGGAGACCGGGTTGGAATGTGGACAGCGCTCTCTTTCCTCATGAATAACTTAAGGAGTTAGTGACGAAGCAGCTCTAGCAACTGGGGCCCTTTCGACTTCTCATCGGAGCCAAGTAAAGATGAGAGAGATGCTCTCACCACTGGGGGGTGGGAGTCTGCTCGCCTGCCAGTGTCGCTGGGAGAGCCAGTCTGGGGCAGGCCCTGTGCCAGTTGGCAGATTCCTTTGGGCCCCCTGCGGTCTAGCCCGACGGGGTCCACGAGCCGTGTGTTTGAGCCTCAGAAAGGCTCTTCCCCGGGGCGGAGTGGAGTCTGGTCAGTTCTTCCAGCAGGAGCTGGATGCGGCAGCCAGGAGGGGAGGGGCACCAGTGCCCTGGCAGGCCCACTGGCTCCTCCTGTGCCCTGGCTCCTTGTGAGCGCGCGGAACCGGAAGTGGGCTGCGCCGTTCTCGTGGTGGGCAGCCTTGGGAGGTTGACAGGGGTCTTGGACTTCCCCTGCTGCTCCCTGCTAGGCCCAGTGAGGTGTGTTCCCTTTAACCTTTGGGGCAGAAGCCTTGTAAAAAAGAAAGTAAACTTTGCCTTTCACAGTCAGTTTGAAAAGTGGTGAATTAATAGGTGAGCAATTCTTTATGAAATATCATGACCAAGTTGTACTTGTTCCAAGAATTCTAAATTACTGTACACATGTTACCGCATTAACCACATAGAGGAGAAAATCACAAAACCATACGAGCAGAAGTGGGGAAACTCACTGGAAGCAGCACGCGGTCTTGACGTAAACTCTGCAGGGCCCAGCACTGGGAGGGGGGCCCCCGCCCGACGAGCCGCGTGTCCACACACCCATGGCGATCGGCACGCTTTGAGGTGAGACGCTGGTGTCTGAGGGAGGGCCCTCGGGGGCAGACTGCGAGGGGGACTCTGCAGGGGGCGGCTCCGGCGACCCTGTGAGCAAGGGAAGGAGCAGGTCGGGCAGGGGCAGGCCGCGTGGCGGGGTGGACTCCACAGATAGTAGCCTCGGCTGGTCCAGCAGAGAGCTCTGAGCGGTTCCCGAGTCACCTGCCGGCTTCTCCTCGCCGGGGCAGGAGGCCCGTACGTGTTTGTGGGGGGTGCGGGCCCCTCCTTGGCCCGGCGTAGCCCCTATGTGTTCCGTGTCCGAGTGGCTGTCACTGGCTGAGGACAGTCCTCAGGACTGGAGGGCGGTGCAGCGACGGGGGCCCTTCGTAACCGCCAGCTGCTGCCCCAGCCCCCCGCAAGAGGGAGAAGGCGTCCCAGCTCAGCGGAGGGCCCTGAGGGAGCCAACAGAGCCTGTAGGTTGAAGTTTTAAAAATTCATTTACAATAATTTCATTCACTTAAAGCTAAGAAAACTTTCGTTTTTCACCATTTCTGGGAACCTGTCTGGCTCTGTATTCCAAGCACCGACCCAGCCTCATCTTCCTTCCGACCGTGGGACTTCCCTTAACATTGTCACCAGCGCACTGCTGGGAACACATCCTCCCCGTGCATTTATTTGGAAAAGTCTATTTTTCTTTTAGTTTTGAAGTATGTTTTCACTGGGCATAGACTCTGGGTTAACAGCCCCCTCCCGTCCAAGCATTTTGAAGGTCTCACTCTGCCGTCTTCTGGCCTCTTCCTTGCAGACGAGGCGCCCGCTGCCGTATCTTTAGTTTGAAGCCGCTTCCCATGGCGGGTCCAGAGTCGGTGTGGGCTCCCTTTTTCTCCCGCCTCCACTTTTTCCTCCCCCTTTTTTCCTCTTTCACTTTGTTACTTAATCGGTTTGGGCGTCTCTCAGCTTCTTGAACACAGGGCTAAGCACGTTTCGTTATTTTGCTGACAGTTCTGTCTCTATCTCGACCGTTTCTTCCATCCTGCACAGATGTTACACCCGTGGTTCTGGTAGCTCTGTTTGGTTTCTGTTCTTCTTCCCTCTTTTCGCCCCTTGTGTTTCGGTTTCGGTAATGCCTGCTGACCTGTCTCCAAGTTCACTGCTTCCCCCGCCACCCCCCACCCCGGCTTGTTGAGTTGATGATCAGCCAGCTGAACGCATTCTTTATTTCTGCTATGGTTTTTTGGTAGCATTTTCATTTTCTCCCTAAAGTAGTCATTGCTTGGCTGAAGTTTTCCACCTGGTTTTACATGCTGTTCACCTTTTCTACTACAGCCTTTAAGGTACCAACCAGTTATTTTAAGTTCCCTCTCTAATAGTTCCAACACCTGCTTCCTTGTTTGAAGACGAGTTGTTTTTCTTTGACTTTTCGTGTCTTGTCTAATTTTGGATCACTTGCCTCATGGCACAGGTAGCGGAGTAGCGCTGAGGCGTGAGAGCGGCTGAGCCCGTCTCCTGCGAGGCCGTGCGTGGGGGGGAAAGGGCTGTAGTGTGGAGTCCCATTGGAGTGAGCTGTGCTTGTTTCCACTGTCGCCATAGTTACCGTCGTGGGACACTAGCTCCCATTTCTCGTCAGCTGTGCACAGGCTGGAGGTTGGATGACGGGAGGGGTTTTTGGTGGTTTTCTTGTCTCCAGCATCCCGTGCTACTGAGCCTTGGGCCGCCCCGGGCCCACCCCACCCCACCCCACCGCAGACACCGGGGCCTTGGGGCTTGGTGCCTACTGGCCTGGTGCTGGGCACAGGGGCCTCTGTCGCTCTCCTTCAGTTGTGTCACAGACGGTCTTTGGAAATGCATTTCTGGACGAACCCTTGGGCACTAAAGGCAAGAAGTCGGAGGGGGGGGGCAGGAAAGGACTCCCCGGGTTGCCCGCAAGTGCTCGCCCTCTACCCTGTGTGCAGGTGAAGACACGCGCTGGGGAATGCTCACAGCCCCCACAGAGCCCCCCCATGACACAGTAGAAACGGTACCCGGTGGGCAGGTTCCAGATGTGCGGAGCCACTTTGGGGAAGCTGGCTAGAGGCCGTGGTGCGCAGGGACACTTCTGGGTATTCGGCAGTCTGGCCCGCAGACTTCCGGTTTTCTGGGGATGGGAGGGTGGTGGCTGATGACGAGGACGAGGACGAGGACGAGGACGAGGACGAGGAGTCCCCGACGGCTCTGCTCTCGCTCTGCAGTCTCCTGCCTGGTGGTCAGTGTGGGGCCATGGGGCTCCCTGGTCTGTCTGCCTTTCATCCGCTCTGTGACCCAGAGTTGGGGGCGGGAGTCTGGGGAAAGCCATCCATGTGGCCTCAGGTGGAACAGGAGCTGGGTCACTTTCTTGGGGCTGTACTGTGATGTCACTAACACCACATTGTCCGTGCCGTTTATCGTACGAAAACACCGAATGCAGCCTCAATGTTTCAAAATGGAGGTTTAGTTAGAAATGTAATATTTCGTACCTGTCAGTATCTACAAAAAAGTTGTAATATGTATAAGGCTAAGTAAAAAAAGTAAGTTAAAAATGCACATATGGTTGTTTCTTAACTGCTTAAAAACATAAAGTTTGTCTAAGATGAAAAGCGGGAAAGGAATCTACCAAAACAGTTCAGGTCACGGATTTGGGCCGTGGGCTTATGGGTGGTTTCCCTGTTTTGCTTCTTCATCTTCCTAATTTCCCAGATTTGCGTTAATGAGCAAATACTACTATAAAAATCAGAGAAAGAGACAAGGTAATCATGTAAATGGGACATTTAACAGTAACTTGGGACTAGGACCAGCGGCATTATTTCCTACTTAGTGCTCATCTTCATTCGAAAGCCCCTGGTCTTTGCACAGACAGGCGCTGGGAGGGAGCACAGCTGTCTCCCATGGTGACGTCAGCCATGCCTCTCACTGATTCCGGACCCTTGTTACCTTCAGGGAACACCACTTACTCTGTTTACATATACAGAGAAGGAGCTAAGTGCTTTCTCTGTTAATACATATTTTTCCCTCCTCCTTTTTTGGTTTGAGGCCATATCTGTGGGACTTAAATATGTGTGTTTTTGTTTTTAACATTTTCAGCATCAGGAAGCTCTACTTTCTGTCCAGATTAAAGCCCTTCAACCCTTTCTTGGGTGGAAAAGCAGAACCACCAAGAACCACTTTTGTTGACCAAGTATCCCTTACGGGAAAGTGTTTCCAGTGAGTCCCAAAAATATTTCAGAGGCTTCCATCAGTCTTGAAGACACATGTCACCGGTAGATCTGGAAGCATTTTTCATCCTGAAGACAAGATCTAGAAGCAGCTGACAGGTGTCTGATCTGGAGGAGGTCCTCAAAACATGTCGTTGTTGGTGGTGCCATTAGTTCCATTACTAGGGGATCACGGCATCTGTGCATCCTAACGGTGCCCTGTAGTGGAGGTGACAGGGGGCAGCCCACTTGTTGCAAGAAACAGACCAAGGGTTTCTGCATTATTACCATTGGTTTAATCACTGAAGCTCAGGGTTTTATTTACTTTTGTTTTTCCAATATCTGGTACATTACTTATCTTGCTTCATTAGGATGTTTTGAAGGTTTTATCTTGCTCTTTGGTTTTGAATATTTTCCTTTGTTCCTTCATTTTGCTTGGCTCTCTGGGTTGGTTTCCATGCATTAGATCAGCGATTTTCAACCAGTGTGCTGCCAAGCAGTTTTAAAACACGCAATACCTGACTATTTAGTACAGGCACTGACCTCTTTTCCCTTAGATTGGCAAAAAAATGACAACAGACAACACAACAATAGTCGCCTGGTGTGAATGAATCAAAATTATACCTATTTTTTTTGTCATATCAGCAAAAAATAGATTTTGGGTGTGCCACAGGACCGTAGTAATTAGCGTGTGTGCCACGAGATGGAAAGGCTGAAACCGCTGCTTTAGGTCGACAGTCACCTCTCCAGTCTTGAAGGATGCGCCTCCCCGCTGGGCCCCGCCCCTGTGTCCCTCAGGCCTTCGGGATGGCCAGCCTGCTCTGTTTTTGCCATGAGCCTGCCCTGTCAGGGCCCATGGGGGAGGATCGCAGGGGGCACTGAGACTCTGGCTGAGGAGGGGCCAGCCCCTCAGGCAGCAGCCCCTCACTCCCGCACGTCCATATAGTGGGGGACTCCGGGAGCTCCGCAGCCAGCACAGCCAGGACACCAGAGGGGCAGCCCCTGGGGGCGGCTGCAAGGCCAGCGCAAGTCAGACACGGGCCAGTCGGAGGCCTTTCCCCATGAGTAAAGCTGTGCAAAAATGCAATTTTTTCACTGGGTTTGCCTTTTTTGGGTAGACACTAGGGTATGTTGGCATGCACATTCACTGCTGCCAAGACTGAAAAAGGGTTTTGGGGAAAAACAAGGAAGACGGTACTGCTGCAGGGGAAGCCGATGACACGTTGGCTCCAAGGGGTCCGTCCGCCACGGTGGCAGGGGAGGGGCTGAACGTGGGCTGCGGAGACTGAGTCACAGAGCAGTGGGTGACTGGGCCCCTCCTGTGAACGTCGTCCTGGGGAAGCTTCCGGCTGTGTCTTCCAAAAGGCCTGCCCCTCTCCTGGGCCCCTCTTGGCTCCCTGCGGCCCCTTCTCTACACAGGAGCCAGAGTGATGCTTAAGAAAGACGAACCTCCCTATCCCACACCCCTGTTCACAACTCTCCCGGGACTTCTCACAAACTTAGAATAAAATCCAGGCTTTACCCGAGCCCTGAAGATGACCCACAACCGGCTCTCTGACCTCCCCTCGGGGCTGCCCTGTCCCTCTGCGGCCCTTGCCTGGAGGGCCTGGCTCCTTCTCCACAAGCAGACGTCCCTCCTCGGAGATGCGCTCTCCAATTGCCTGATTTGCTCCGTGACTGGCCTGTCCCCAAGCCCTCTGTACAGTACTTGTCACTCTAAGTTACTTTTCTTGTTTATTTCTTGCCCATCCCCCAAATAGAAGAATCAGGATTACAGGGATATTGTCTGGTCTTATGAATCTCTCATCCCACTGCCTGGAACAGCCTGGCACGTAGTAGGTCCTTTGACAATAACTGCTAAACAAATAAGTAGGTGCTCACTGGAGGTAGCAATACTGATCATAGAACATTATTAGAGGATTAAATGAGATAGTCTATAAGGTGCTTAAAATAGAAGCTGACACACAATAAATAACTTGTTATCATTATCACTTTGTCATTTCTTTGGTTCTTCCTCCGATTTTATAACTGGAAAGTTCTTTTGTGACGCAATCCAACTCTTTCTCCCCCAGTCCTCCAAGTTTCCTCTCTCTGGGCCCAGAGAACTGTGCTTCTTCCGAGGTATTTGGGAGAACAAGGTTAGCCCTCGCATGCTCTCTTCTTACCTTAAATAATTCTTTCTTATCCAGCTGGTCATTCCGACCCTGTTGATCTGTCCTTATACTTGGAGACGTGCCCCTTAGGGATTCTTCTCCCGCCGTGGCAGCCCTGCCCCGGGGCCTGACACCTCATAAATGCAGGTGCCCACACGGCTCTAATTTGTCCCGACTGAAAGGAAGCTGCCGCCCACGCAGCTTTCCCCCGAAAATGACCACCTTGCAGGAGCGCTCTGCCTACTCCAAAGCGGCCCGCGCAGCCTGCGTGGGCATCCTTGGGGGCACTTTAAAAATACCCGGACAAACGAGGTGTCTGGCCTTCGTGGGACTCTCCATCCACCAGCTATTTTTAGAGGTCCTTCCACTGCTTCCTGAGTCACAAAACGGATATAATAATTGAAGTTAGAATCTGTGCAATTATTTCATCTATGAAGTAAGTACTCTTACAGTCCAATAAAAACAAACCAATAAGTAAAAGGGAGACCTGACCTGGCCTGGGCGTTGCGGCCGGCGCAGAAGGTGCTTGTTCTCTGGGGGTTCTTTGCGTGTCACTCGCCCCGAAGGACACGGAGCCCTGTGACTGCCGCATCTTCCTTTCGATGCTTTGAAGAGGGTCTTAGCTGGGGTCTCGTGACTTCGCTGGAGAACAGCGAGTATTTCCTCGAAAAAAACGAAGCGAAGCACGATCCTCTCGCTGTGTCAGGGGGTGGGCTCCAGCCACACGGCGCAGAACTGCGGGGTGGGAAGGCCATTTGTTAGCTCGCTCTGGGTGTGGCCAGACTCGCTCGGGTTGGGCCAATTTTCCTAAATTTAAAAAAAAAGAAAGAAACACAGTTGAAGAAAATAGACAAATGAGGAGCACCTAGAGACATCGCAAATGCTGATTTAACCCTTTATATTTGCGGTTCTCCTCTACCGTAAAGCCAGTTACACTTTTTCCCTCCTCAGTTTTCAAAAATGGTGAGGTGGAGCTCCGCAGAGTCGAGAGCCCCGCCGCCGCAGGCCGGCCCGTGGGTTGTTGCAGGGCCAGGTGAAGGGCGCCAGCAGCAGGGACAGCAGCGTGGACACGGTGAGGCGCCAAAGTCAGTGAGAAAAAGGACATGCGTTAAGAAAAGTCACAGAAGTGGCCAAGGGAAGTACTGAGTCGTAAGAGATTAGAAATGAAGTTTTGCCCATGAAGAAGAGCCCACGGAGATTAGAGACACAGAAGACAGCCGTTCATACACAAGAAAAAATAAAATAAAATCTTCAAGGATGAGCCTTAGGGAAGCAGAGAACTCCCCTAACATGAAAGGCCTGAGTCTCCCGAGTGAGAGGGCGTGGGGGGGCCCAGGAAAACTCACCGAACCGCAGCTCGCATCACGGCACAGTCTGGTGAAGGTACGCGACATCAAACGAGAAAAGGAAAAATAATTTTTTTACACCATCCACAAATAGAAACAGAAATAGAACACTATCATTCCATTTCTCCTCCTGGCCTCTCTGTAACCCTCTACCCACAGAAGCAAAACCAGGCCCACAATTCAGGCTGACCGCAGACCCCTCAGGGTCGTGTTCGGGTGGAAGACGTGGAATCACGTCTGTGGAGGGCTGGGGGCGGGGCTGGGGGCGGGGCTGGGGGCGGGGCTGGGGGCGGGCCAGAGCGCCACCCAGATGTGTAGTTTTTCAGGAGAGGAATGAACGGGTCACGAACCTTCATGGGCAATGTCTTGAAAACATAGCTCAGCCAATCAAAATAAAAGTAACAATAATGTAAAAGGAAAGAAAACCAATTTATAAGAGAAATCAAAAGACCTGGGAAAAAGTGTACAATTGAGTTACATCTAAAATTGAGGGCAATATTTTAAACTGAAAGTGTAAAGGAACCACTTCTCCCAACACCTCAAGAAGTACTACTCATGACGCTGTGATGGAGCCGGTGGTGAGGTGGAGAAGCAATTAGAGGCCGGCAGCAGAGGAGAGAGGGGCTCCGTGGCAGCGGTGCAGCCCGCGCGCCATGTCTGCCTCGGGCACTGCTTCGCGGTGGTTTTGTGTGGGTTTGATGGGCCAGGTGTTCTCAAGGGCAAGGAGCAAAAACTGGAGCTCAGTCAAGGGCGGGTGATTGGAGAGTTCTGCCTAATCCTGGGACTCCTAAAACTTGTCACCTTCAGGGGACTTCTTACGTACCAGATGAAAGACAAAATTTAAAAACTTTTAGAAAAAACAGACTACCTTTGGGATTCCAGCTAGGGAAAGTTTTCCTAGTAAGACACCAGAAGAAACCAATGATAAAGGAAAAGATTAATAGATGGGGTCTGGCACAAGTAACACCCCTTTTTTATTATAAAATCTTCTATTACAAAATCATAAGCGTGTAATTCTATAACATAACAATATCACACGCATGCACACCATAGGACATTTTAGGTGAAATGTTCACGTTAAAACTACAAATTATTACACCTATATTACCCTACCAACCACACTCACTCAAGCAGGACTTACTTCTGCCAGACCCTCTGTTTGAGTACACCAAAATAATCTTAGCTCATTAGAAGACACCATACGGAGAAAATACTCATCAGGAGGAAGAAGCCGTTTGCCACATGGAACTGTTGGCACTAACCAAAAGGCTGGTGTCCGCGCTGCAGAAAGGGCCCCTTTGAGTCACCGGAAAGATGAGTGAGCCCACAGAGCAACGGGCAGACGGCCGCGGGCGGTCATTTTCCAAAGCGGAAACACGAAGGGCCAACAACGCATGTAAAAATATTAACATCATTTTGTGTTAAGACAATAAATAAAAACCACAATGACATTCTTTCCATATCTGTTACCGGGGAGCCCAGAGGCAGGGGGCTCCCCCTCCTCGGCTCCTGCCTCACTCGCAAGAGGAGAATTCAGGCGGCAGACGACGCGCGTGGTGGAAATGAGACAGCAAGTTTATTGACAGAGTACACCTGAGCCTGGAGCTGCAGGGCGGCACCCGCTGCTCTGAGCGCCCTGACTATTGGGGTTTGAGGGGTTTACGCTGGCAGCCGGCTTCTAGCTCCCCCCTTTCCCACCCTCCCCCACCCCTCCCCCAGACCTTGGGATGAACACGCAGTTTCACAGGCTTTCTTTCCCAGACCCTGGAAGAGATACACACAGGTTTTCGCGGGCTCGCCTCCTCCTGTGCGGCCACGGTTTTTCTTCTGACGTTGGGAACACCTGGCAATCTTACCTGACCGGGCTCGGGAGGGCTGAGTCAGGGGGGAGACGTGTCTCCCTCCCGCTCCCGGCCTCTGTTTGCTATCTGCCCTAACACTATCTACCAGCATAATGCAAACTGCAGGGTTGGCTAATAACAAGCATTGGCAAGGCTACGGAGCAACTGGCATGTTCCGTGGCTGCTTAAGGGAATGTGAGTGGGTTCACTTTGGGAAAAATTAACTACTAATGTTGATTGTGCGTGTGCCCTATGGTCTAGCAGCGTGCCTCCCGTGTGAAGATCTCGGGGAGACTTTTGCACACAAGCCGGCATGCGTTAAGGGGGCATCATCTCTATCGGCAGCAACCTGGAAGTGACCCAAGTGCCCGCACACTGCGGGATGGGTTAAAAGCAGGAGGCGCACAGGAAGTGCTACGCAACAGTAAAAACGTGTGAGCGCTCTGTGCACGTCGGCACACGCACTGTGCACGTGGGCACACACTCTGTGGAACCGCAGAAGGAAGCTACAGAAGACACGTATCCTATGCTTTTATTTAGAAGAAGGTAAAAGCCAGGCAAAGTTTTAAAATGTATTGTTTAGGAAAACACACATGTGGTAAAACCATAACGAACAACAAGGGGGCCTGGCTGGCACAGCTCGGTGGGTTGGAGCGTCGTCCCCTAACCAAAAGGTCGCCGGTTCGATTCCCGCTCAGGGCATGAGCCTGGGTTGCGGGCTCGACCCCTGGTGGGGTGTGTGCAGCAGGCAGCTGATCGATGTCTCTCCCTCTCTGCCCTGCCCTCTCTCTCGAACGAGAGTAAAGTAACCCCTAAGGAAAAAACAAGGGGGCACTCGATGCAAATACGGTCCCGGTTACGTGGGGGCACCCGGAGCCCTCCGAGGCCAGAGCCGGTGGGGGCCGGGGGTGTCCTTTATCACTCCTCATCAAGTGGTACATGTACACAGACTCTTAGTTTAAACAGTAAACCTTTAAAAAGCTAAACTAAAAACTGTAAATATGGTTACAAGTGATTTTATTATAATATGTTGACAAAAATGCAAGTGTGTATCTAGAAAAATAGAATAAAATCATCAATGGAAAAAAATGAATGACTTTTCATCTTGGCCCAAAGACAAGATAAAACAGCAATTGTAAGAAAAAGAAGCCCCAGGAGACAAAAACAGCCAGATTTTTACAACACGGAGCCAGTCCAGAAACAGACCCGCGTGTGCGTAGAACTCCAGCGCGTAAAAAGGACCGCAGCAGCTCACATTTGCGTCAGACTGACTGTGCGTGCTGCCACTTGAACTTGAGTTACTTCCTGGCGGGTCAAAGATTTAAACGTGCAATGAATGCAGCCGCACGTACATATAACCCGTGACTGAGGTGTGAGTGTAACCTCGCTCCCTCCCCTGAGGGTCCCTGCTGTGGAGCCGCCTGGACCCTCCTTACTGCAGGGGCAGGCTCAGGCCTGCGCTGGGCCCCCAGTCCTTCCCTCCTCGGACAACGGGGCGGGGAGAGTGCGGTCCTCTCCTGTCCTGTTTGCTCTGTGCCCCCAACGAGGCAGAGAGTGCCTGGCACTGGCAGGCGCTCGGCGAGTTGAGGTTAAATTGATATGCGAACCGTCTCGTAAGTGGATACAGGTGTGGTGTGGGGCAGGCCTGGCCTATGAAACAACGTGTGGAAATCGAAGTCATAGCCACAAGTCATGAAACCATCTGATGACGCCTGGACGGCAGATGGAGGGCGAGTGGCAAACGGGGAACTGGTCGGGACTGAAGTGCCGGAGTTGGGGCTGCTGTCCCCAGTTCACCTGAAGCCCACAGACCGACGTGCAGACGGCGCACGCAGGAAGTTCACACACACGCATCGCGCTCTCTCGCCCCGTGCCTGGGTCACTGGGGCTGCACGGGCCGCTCCCTCGTGGGGCCGTGCGTGCCGGCCGAGGCCCCCTGTGCTGCTCATCCCAGGAGGGGGCTCTCAGGGCTGGGAGTCCAGCTGGGGCTGACCCCCCTGGTGCCTGTGCAGCTTCTCAGGAGCTCTGGGTTGCTCCGTGTGAAGGCCGGGCCAGGAGGAGGCACGCCATGGTGAGTGTTCCTGAAGACCCCAGGGTGCGCCGGCCTGCTGATGAACTGGCCTCCAAAGCCGTGCAGCCGGCAGGGCGCGGGTGGGGAAGGAGGGGCGAGTGTGTGTGTGGAAAGAAGTCGGACCCAGGCAAACAGCCCGGAGCACCTCTTGCAGCCCCGTGCACACTCGAGGGCGAACCTCTCCCACCAGGCTCCTGACCGCTGGGGCCGGTTAATTAGTCATCGTTGCAGAGACGGTTGCGTTGAATGCCCTGATGGCCTTAGCCCTGCAGCCAATGTAGCTGGAGCTTTCACACGTGTGAATGAGTCCGTAGAGGGTTTTTAAATCATTACCGGTAAGAGCGGCGGTTTTGTCTCCCTGGACCTGCTGCAGCCAGATGTGGGGCCAGCCTCGACTGTGCTTAGACAGGGCTGTTTCTCCGGGGCATTCTGGAGAAACAGTTTCAGATGCAGCTTGCTAACAGCCGCCCGTCACCTGCAAGTCGCTGCAGCGCCAGGGTCTCCTGGCCCCGCACTGGCGCCTGGTGCCAGTGGGCAGAGGGAACGGGATGCGGGAGGGAGCTTCAAAGTCACTGAGCTCAAGTCGCGAAAGAAACCGTGTTCATGCTGATCACAGAATACTCACATGCTGTTCAGAAGGTACTTTGTAGCCTTTGACATTGGGATTGAAGTGGAAGTACGTGGTCTTTCCTCTCTCAGTTTTGTTGATATGTGTGGTTGATATTTTATGCATTCTATCCGTGTTTATTGAATAATCACCCTGTGCTGTGTTTGGTTGGGGGTGGGAGGGGCAGTGAACGGGGCACAGGTTTGCCTCGCACGCTGAGATGCACACCAATCCCGTGAGGGAGGCAGGCGGGTGCCTTTACCCCACTTTAGGTGGGAGCCCTGAAGCTTGGAGTGGTTAAGTGACGAGCCCTGGGCCACACAGGTGGTCAGAGCCAGGTGAGGGCCAGGGCTCTGCCTCCAAGCCTAGCCTCTCCTCCCCGCATCTCGAGGGCCTGTGGGTGGGGTGGCGGGGCAAACTCACAGGCTCTTGGACACCGAACAGCAGCCCCTGCCCCCTCCCCTGGCCTGTTTGGAGGCGGAGCCTCTGGGCCACGAGGGAGGCAAATGCACGGGGAGGCCCTGAGACAGGCCACTGCGTCGTGCTGTCGGCGGGGGCACAGCCCTTCCTGTCCTTGCCACAGTTCGTGGAGCCTGCACGGGGCAGAGCGAGGGGACCCTGGGTCTGGGCGACCAGGACGTGGCGGGCAAAGGGAACGGCGTGGGACGGACCCGCGGAGGACAGTGGTTTCCTCGGCCTGGGCGGAGAGCGAGAGCGGCATCGAAGCGAGAGGTGAGGGCAGCTTTGAGAGTGGGGGCCAGAGGGGCCGGGGGGCAGGGGGCCTGCGAGTTGCACAGAGCAGAGCCCTGCCGTCAGAAAGGCCCGTCGCGGGTTAACCCTCTACTATTCCCGTCTTGAAACTGTTCGTCATTTCTTCAACGAGGTGCTGACGTCTTCATTGTGCCCTGAGCCTGGGAAAGACGTGGCCGGTCCTGACCAGGCAGTCGCCCTGTCGTTTTTGCCGCGTCAGCGGTGGGGTCTCAGACACGAGTGAGTATTGCTGAGCTTCGAAGCAGGCGAGCGTTAGACCGGTGCTGGTGCTGGAATTAGCGAGCCTTTGACGGCGATGCTCTCTGGCCTCCTCCTGATGGACGGATGAGGAGGCAAGGGGTGGGAGACGAGGATGCATTTCTGTTCTGCCTCGGTGGATGCAAAATGACCTGAGCCCGGCAGAACGGGCAGGCGCAGTGTAAGTACTGGCCTCTGGCTCTGTCTGAGGCTGCAAGCTGGGGCACCGAGTCTCTGTCCGAGGAGAAAACAGGCACCGCGTTTGTGGGTTTACCCCGAGCTTTTCTCATCGTGTGTTCAAGGCCCAGGAGAATCTTCTTGCCCCGGACCCCTGGGTTTCTGAGGCCCCGGAGCACTTGCACGGAGAACAGGACGCAGGAGATGTCTGTGCTCCCCAGAGAGTCCCACAGAGTGGACTCCAGGTCCAGATGCACGTAGAGGAAGGGGGACGGCGTATTCAGAGAGCAGGGGCCCGGGGAGCCGGGCAGGTGGTGTTTCTGTGTTTAGACTTGAGTAGATATTACTCCAGGTTTGTGGATTTTCTTGGGGAAGGGCTGGCTGATGATGACGGTGATGGTGATGAGGATGAAGATCCAAATGGCAGTTTCAGCAGCAGCCGCAGGCTGTGCCGAGTGGGCGTTGCCGCGTGTCCGGTGACGTCTCAGCACGTCTCAGACGCTCCCTTAGAGACCCTGGACCTTGCGACCAGCCAAGTCACAAGCTCAGTAGCCTCCCGTGCGTGTCCTACATGCAGGGCAGGGTGTGGGGGTGGCTCGCAGTCCCCACGGCCACCCCTGCAGAGAGGAGGCCGGTGCCTGTCTCGGAGCTCAGGGCCCCTCTGTCCCCACCCTCTGGACTCGGCCTCAGCAGAGGGGACTCACTGTAGGCTCAAGGAAGCCCTCACCCCAGTCTGAGACTGTAGTCGCTCGGCTTGGAGGAATCTGGATAAACCTCCAGCAGGCGACATCGGATGGTTTCCTGTCTTGTACGAGATGAACTTCAACTTTTCTCTGAGGTCAGTGGCCTGCTGCCGAAGGCCTTCAGCGCGTGTCCTTTGACCTGAGCTGTCTCCACGGTTCCCAAGTGCAAAATCTATTTCGGATGAGCCCCTGTTCCCACTGTGCCCATCAGCAGGGGAGAAAGGGGACAATTACTCGGTGATAATCATTGTGGGGGTAGTAATCTCCGGCAGCTGCTCCAGCAGAGTCATAATTACCTCTCGGGCTTGCGGAGCAGGGCTGTGAAAGCTGGGGAGGAGGCCTGGGGACAAGGGGCCGCCTCACGGTGACGCCGGCTGTAATTAAGCGCGGTCATACCTCGCAGCAGCCCATGACAATGAATGTCGGAGACCTGTGTGGAGAGGCGGGCCAGACAAACGGTGTGTGCCACCAGGCCGGGGCCAGGCCCCTTGTCCAAGCCGGGAGCCTTTCAGACAGGCCGGCTGCCCCTTCTTCCTGCAGGGACGGGTGGCATCGGAGGGTGGAATTTCCTTCTGGAGAGTTTGGGAGAGAGGACTGTGAGGCGGCGGGCATGTGAGCGAACAGGGAAGGTGACGTTTGGACAAGCACTGCTGACCAGCAGTCGCCCGCCTCAGAGCCCTTCTCCGTCCTGCCAACGGGCTCCTCGCAAAGTAAGAAGCCATCTTTGGCTTCCTAAAAGGGAATTTTCAGTCCTTTTCCAACTTTTGGTGGCGCTTAGCCCTCCCGGTGTTGGATTTGGAAGCAGGGTGATGCTAACTCAGTGAGCTGCTGCCGTGCTTCTGCCTGTCCCCAGGGAGGCGGGCAGAGGCGCACGTGGGGTGGCCGTGGGTGACGTGCTGGCTGGCTGCTGTCACCGCCGAAATAAATGGGCCTGTTTTAGACGTTGCTCAAAGACTTCGGGTATATTTTTAAAAGTTTGACACATGTGACCTGGTATGGCCATTCCTCTCATTTTCAACGATTTTGCCAAGCACGCTAATCAGAAATTGTCAGAGAGCCTTAGGACACGCCGGAACCCCTTCAACAACAGCTGAGGCCAGGCTGCTATTGGCCCCTCTCTGCTCTTCCTCGTCCTTGAACTCCCACATTTTCCCTGCTGTGATCCCTGGGGGGCGGGGGGGGGCGGCTGCCACACACGCTGGTGGCTGAGGGTGCAGCTCCACAGAGAGAGCACCGAGTGCCCCTTTAGAAATCTTTCTGGGTCACCAGGCCCCTCCTGGGGGGCGGGGCGAGCAGGTGTGCGGGCTGTGTTGGTGGAGGCTGGGCTCCCACAGGACGTCCTAGGAGGGTCTGGACCTGGGCCCCGCTCCTCTGAAACCAGACCCCAAAGTGCAAGGCTTCCTTTGAGTCCGAGTCCCAAAGGGTGTAGGCCCGCTCTGTGCAAGAATGCTGAGCCCTCAAAGTCCTAAAGGGCGGAGCCAGAGCCGTGGGGGCGTAGACAGGCTCCCTTACCTAAGGGAAGGTGGGTGGAGTCGAATCCCTAAAGTTCATCACCTGCAATCGTGTCTGTGGCATAGAAGCATCACGCCCGTTTGAATCAGAACTGACTGCTGAGGTCTCACCCGAGATCTTGCTAACATGCAGGTCAGGTTCTTGGGCTTGGGGGTGGGGTGGAGCCTGGTTTTCAAGCTACCAGGTGATGCTGACCCTGCAGGGATGTGGACCAGACTTTGAGTGGGCGGGGCCTGGTCTATGCCCCTCCCCTCCCCCCATCATCCCGACTCCTTCTCGAGGCCAGGTCTGGATTCACTCTCTTCTCTTTGGAACAATTTGGTTTTGGTTGCAGGACAGACCAGGGGAAAGGAGCGTGAGGGGTCTTCTGGGGAGAGCCCCTGCGACCTGTGGTGGCACAGTCTCAACGCCAGTGGGGGATCGAGGACCAGGGCAGCAGCGTGGTGGTGGGCTGCAGTCCGGCGCGCTTCGGGAGTGTGGGCTGGAAGGCTGAACAAGCGTCTTTGTCCCGTGGTGTCTCAGAGTGGTTGATTGGCTAGTGTGTGTTGTGCCCTGCGTGTTGCGAGGACTGTCTTCACCGGCGTTCGCTGAGACGGGCACTGCGGCCACACGGGAGGAGGGACTCTTCCCCGAAATACTCTGTGAGTGCGAAACTGCTCTCCTCAATAGGACGAGTGACTCCAATGAACTGAACTTGGGAAACGTGAAGGCGCTGAACTTGGGTTGCATGCATGGCCAATGCCAGGGAAAGGGTGTGACTGGGCGAGGAAGGAGTTCTGAAATGGAGGCATTTGAGGCCAACAGGGATGAGGGGCAAGTGGGGCCCCCAGGAGGGCTCTCACATGGCAGCGGTTAGCTGGGCTCGGCACAGGAGGCTGGTGAGGGCGGAGGCAGGAGCGGGCAAGTTCAAGCCCTTGTCATTCCTGTGGGCGCCCAGCGACTGAGCCCCTGCCCTTCAGGGGGAGCCCCACCCTGAGGGGCAGAGCGCCCGCCCCTCTGAAGAAGTTGAACACAGCAGACCCCGTTTTCGCAGCACTTGGGCAGGTAGGCGTCAGGCCTGTGGACCGGGGCTCCACCAATCCAGAGTGTCTTTCCTAGACTTGGACTCAGAGCGAGCCAGGTTCCCATGGTCCCCATTCTGGTGGGGGGCTGCCTCGGCCTGCGAGGCAGTCAACGGGGTCCGCCGATATACCTGCAATGGATGAAAAGGGATGGGACAGGAGGCGCGAAAGAACGGCAGCAAGACAAAGGATTCTGATCAAGCTGCAAATTTATTTCAAAACGGAGGGAGTTACATAGAGGAGGGCAGTAGAGGAAGTGCAGTGGATAGGTGGCTTCAAAGCGTGCTCTAGCCTGCGATTGGCCGGGGGGTGCATGGCGGGCGCGTGATCAAGGCACTGATTGGTGTGCCAGCTGCATGTCCAGGGGGAGGTTTCTATGGCTCCTGACCGCAGCATCCTGTTATTCGGGCGCAACCTTCAGGTCTGATTGTATCAGCCTGTTTCAGGCTTATCCCAGCCCCCAACAGGGGGCATCTGTGACACCACGGGCAGTTTCCAGAGGCAATGGGGACGGGGCCCCAGAGCCGCACCCAGGGTGCTGGCTGAGGCCTGTGTCCAGCAGGGCCGAGTGCCTCACTGGACAGGCCCTGGAGCCTTCCTCTGGTGGAGAGCCTGGAGCCTGGTTCCCCACTGTCCCCAATCTCTGAGCCTCTCATGTGCTTCTCGCAGCTTCCTCGTCGGCCTAAATGAACAAGAGCGGGCATCGGCACTGCAGCTTCAAAAGGGACCCCTGGTCACTGCTTCAGGGCACCCCACAGAGCGTCCTTAACACCCAGGGCCCTGGTGGGTTTGCAGGGGGTTTGTGAGGGAAGGTGTCTGTGGCCTCAGGGTCAAACTCAAGGCACCCTGAGGGCGGGGACAGCCTGTTCAGGTGACAAGGGACTTGGGAAATCAGTGTTACCAGCTGAACACACACAGTGATAGCTAGATCCTCTTATTTGTATTTTTCTTGTAATAATCTTGTGAAATGACTACAGTTTTCTGCATTTTGCAGAGGGGGGAGTTGAGATGTGGGGGGTATAGCTGCTCAAACAGCCCTGGACCTGGCGTCCCAGCCAAGCGGTCTGACTCCAGCTGCAGCTCCATCACCCGCCTCCTGGGGGTGTGGCCCCTGGGACTCCAGAGCATCTCCCATGCACCAGAAGCCATGCTGACCACAGGCCTGCCCTGTCTCCGAGGAGCCGAGGAGCCAAGGAGCCGAGGAGCCAGAGGCTGACACCAACGTGCAGTAACTCCAAACCAGGGACCCAAACACAGGTGTGTGGAGGGACAGGGTCCTGAAGGGCCAGGTGGAAGGTGCCGAGGTCGGAAGGAGAGCAGGAGGGGGACTTTCTGAGGAGACGGGACTGAGTCCGAGCTAGACATACCCTGTGTTTGTTAGCA
Organism: Desmodus rotundus; assembly: GCF_022682495.2. Taxonomy (NCBI): domain Eukaryota; kingdom Metazoa; phylum Chordata; class Mammalia; order Chiroptera; family Phyllostomidae; genus Desmodus; species Desmodus rotundus. The sequence goes on along the minus strand of NC_071387.1, from coordinate 211,149,809 downwards.
CCTGAGGTTCCCCCAGTGCAGCACGCCGGTCTTGTGGTTTAAGTGGTCGCCTGCTCTATTCAAGAAAGATGCAGGAGAATAATGGAGGAAAGAGTTTCAAAGTCATATACAAGGGGGAAGAAAGCCTTGTTCTCGGGGTGGGGGGTGGTCCTGGGACCACCTGTCTGCAGCAGCCTGTCTCGTTCCATCCTGGAAAGCAAGCGTCCCCCCAGCTTCTGAACGGAGAGTGGGGAGTAGGAATGACGACCTGAGTCCTCGCCACAGTCCTGGGCTGTCTGCAGGCAGGCCCCAGACGGGTGGGGGATGGGGACGCGGTGTGCGGGGACCGGTGCTCACACGGGCTGAGGACAGACAGGCCAGTGGCCCTGGGCGCTGGGCTCCACCCCTTTCCTCCTGGTCTCCTCCGATGTCTGACTCGTCCAGGAGCGAGTGGCCGAATGCTGTCGGAAATATTATTTGTATCAAGTTTTTGAGGGGATGTAAAAATATATAATGTCCAGACGGGCGTTGACAAAGAGCCACGATTTTAAATCTCTGCCTGTTAAAGTCTCACGTGACTGTGGAAGCCCCGCCCCTCGCACGAGGAAGCCACACAGAAGTGACGTCTCACACACTGGGCCTGCCGTCCCCCACAGGGCGGCACTGCAGGGGCGTTCGTCCTGTGTGCCCTGTCATGGGGACACACGTGTGTGCACGCCTGTCTTCCCAGCCCCAGGCAAAGTGTGGTGAGGAGAGGAACTGCGCTGCACGGCACGGTACGGGCCAGGGTGCTTTGTGTAGGGAAAAATTTGCCAACAGCGGAAACCGAAAGTCGACTTGCAGTAAAAAATCGACATTAGCTTGTCGCCCCTCTGAGTGCGTACTGAAATACTACCACGTCACAGAAGAGCCGAAAACAGAACCGGAAAGCAGGGCGCGGCGTGTATGCATGGCCCATGGTGGGGAGTGGTCCAGGAGCGCGGCCCCCTAGTCCAGCATTCAATGGCCTGCCCCCCGCGGTGGGGGTTGGTGGACTAGGGCTCCAGCCTGGCCCCGCTGCTTCCTTGCTGTGCTGTCTCAGGCAAGTCACTTCACCTCTCTGATCGTCGATGTTCTCATCTGGAGTATTTGGGATGTGCTCTCTCTGACATGTGTGGTTTCAGAGAGACAGTGATCGGTGGTGTGGAGGTGCCTGTCCCCCTCATACTCGGGGACAATCCCCACGGTGGACCCAGCAGAGCGGAGGGAAGGGCGGGCTCAGACTCCTCCTGCTGCAGCCCGAGAGGTGCCGGGAGGCTCAGGGAGGCTCTGAGCACCGTGCTCGCTCGGTCTCGGCTGGGCTGGCAGCTCTGTGTCAGCAGTGTGGGACTCCTGGTGTCTGCTTGTGAGTTCCCGGGCAGGGGGAGTCCCTTCTGTGTCCTGAGTTACCATGAACCCACGGTTTTTCTAAGTGGCCCCCTTCCCATGGGTGAGGACACTATTCCCCGCAAGGGGCTGAGCCCGCAGCCCCAGTGCCTCTGCTTACACAGGGCCTGTTCATCAGGGCTGTTCCCACGGACGTCGGGGTGCCATCTCGGGTCCGTGGTGTGGCCACACCTCGGGAAACTGCCCACCTCACTTGGGTGTGGAGGAGCCTGAGCAGTGATCCCAGGGAGAAGTCTCAGGCACCATTCCCCGGGGACACAGGTGGCCTTGCTATCCACGGAGGGCCGGGGACCAGAGGGACCTGGGCCTGCCAGGAAGGGTCGGCCGCTGAGACGTTGTTCAGCTCAGTCTGAGGACGGGTACATGCTTGGTTTCAGAGCAGGCACTTTCAGGGGACGCAAGAAAAGGGCGGTGACCAGGACGCTGCCCTTGGACAGGCTCGGCCCAGCCGTGGTGCTCAGGGGTTTCTGCAGCCACTGTTGTTTCCGTTGCCATGGCGACCACGGGGGAAACACACTCCACCCAGTGCAGGTGCACCCTGTCTGTTGCCTGGGCCGCTTCCTCCAAACAGCCCTGCTGGCCCTGACACTGTGACCTCAGCCAGCTGAAGCCTGGGGGTGTGGAGACCGACACGGGGTGACTTTGAGTTCAGGAGGGTTCGACCCCAGGGGCTGGGGAGGGCACTGTGCTTCCCGGCCACTGGCAGCTGCAGACGTAGCAGTTGCGTCCTGGGTCCCCCTGAGGTTGGCCTGTGGGTCACCCTGGGACTCAGGCGCTGCTGTGCCCGGGGCTCTGGTGAGACCCCGAGAAAAACAGGAAGGCCGGGCGTGCCCCCAGACTGTCCCTCTGCCAGGGGCCTGGGACTCCGGGGTGTGGCCATCACTCACTCAGTTTCTGTCCCTGTCCCTGCCCATGATGGGGGCACTGTCACAACTACTACAAGGACGCATGAGGGGACCTTTCTGTGCAAGGGCCCAGGCTGCCTCTGCACGTGGTAGGCGCTCAGTTACGGGCCTCTGCCCCTTCCCCGAAGGCCAGTTCGAGGGGCCTCCGCTTTGGGTGCGCCTGCCCATCTCTGAACTCTCCGCTGGCTCCACCCTTTATCAAGTTTCAGGGCCCACGGCACCGGCTGACCGGACCCAGCAGAGCCCCACGGCCCTCTGCTCCCAGGTGCCTGGGATCTGTTCTCTCCTGCCCCTCCGCTGTCTGCCCCAGGGCCCAGCTGTGTCGTCTCCTGCCTGGATTCCTGCCGTTGCCTCAGAGCTGGGCTCCCTGTACCCTGGACTGCTCACCTGCTCGTTCACTCTCTTCCCACCCAGCAGCCACAGTGCCCTTTCCACACCATTGGTCAGGTGGCCTCTGTCCTCTGCTCAGGACATGCCCAGCCTGCAGTCACATCCTGATCCTGCCCCTCAGGGCCCTCCTCGATGGCTTTCCTTTCTTCCCTCCCTCCCTCCCTCCCTGTCCCTTCTGCCGCAGCCCCTCTGGCCGCCCGCTGCTCCGGGCCCACCCACAGGCAGGGGCCCTTGCTCTCCCCTCTGCCTGGTGCGGGGAGGCTCTTCCCTCAGGTACCCGGGGGGCTCTCGCCCCCTCCCTTCCTTCGGGGACTGCTCAGCTGTCACTTCTCAGTGCATGCCTGTCTGAGACTCCTTCCCAGGCTCTGTCACCGCCTGTCCTTCCACTGGCTCCCTCCGTCTCTCTGGGGACGGCCAGTGCCACACCGCCAGAACGCTGCCTGGCATGCAGTGAGTCTGCCAATCAATAAAGGGACGAGGTGGAGGGAGGAATGTATCTATTTGAATAGCGTGCATTCGGTTAAAGTGTTCATATTTAGTCACCTTTTAAAATGAAATTTCTGAAGGGATATTTTTGGTGATGCTTCTGCTTGTTGGTTAGTTTGCCGTGACCAGCGTGGGAGTGGCCTCTGCGCAGCCCTGCCCTCGGGGGCGGGAGGCGTGCAGGGCAGCAGCCTGGGCACCGGGGCTAAAGGCCCATGCAGACAGTTTTGGGGGACCTGTCGGATGGACATGGGGTCCCCCGAGAGCTCCGTGTCTGTGCTGATGGCCAGTGATGGAGGCGGAGCTGCAGAAGGAGGGGTGGGGGCCCGGAGGGGACTGGAACCCGGAGGGAGAGGGCAGGTGAGTAGTTGAAACCATTCCGTGCCGCGAGCCTCCGTGGGAGTGGGAATGAGCATCGGCCCACAGAGAGGTCGAGCGAGGGGAGTGGAATTCTCCCCGAGGGACACACTCATGTGACCTGGCACCAGTGGCTGGCTGCCAGTCACCTGGGGACCTTCTGGGTGCTTCCTCCTCTTTCTCTGTGACAACACAAACTGGACATAAGGGTGAGACTCACTTAAAGGAATGTGAAGAAACTGAGGGAAAATGCTGTGAACTTTGATCTCCCACAGGAAATGGACTCTGGAACCATGTGGGCCTGGCCCGCCCGAGCCGGGACCACCTGTCCACACAATGTGATGAGAAGCCCCCACCCAGCCAGGGAGAGGGGAGGGAGAGCCAGAGTGGCCCACAGCCCCCGGGGTGCCTGTGTCCCCCACCCTGACCCCCCTGCAGCTCAGCTGTTCTCCCAGGGGGCATGGAGCTCACTGAGGGCTGCACCTCCACCAGCCGGGAGCCACGCCCCTCCCCTCCCCCCTCTCCCGGGCCTGCACAGAGCTGAGGGCTCAGCATTCTGTTGGGGGCACAGCGGTCTGCACGCAGGGTAGGACCGGCCACATGTGTCCCATTGCTTGTCTCGCCCTGAGCAGCCCCCAGCAGGTGCCGGCGGGTCACGAGGTGGGGGCGCTGGCCCTGAGTGTCCGTGTGCCCTGCAGCTGATTGAAGAGCAGGAAAGGAACAAAACCAATCTGAGGTCTTCGCTCGGGAGGCATCCACGTCCGTCCACGGGTGGGAGAGCAGGTGACGGACCACCGGACGTTTGGCAAGCTGGTGGCTCTCCTGCACCAGCACGCTCTGCCGGGGGTCATGCAAACACAGTGACCTTCAGAAAAAACAGTGACCTTGGAGAGGTCTCCAAGCCCTGGCTACTCAGTGGCGAGCTCAGCTCCGAAAGCGTTCTTCTTGTCTTTCCCAGCAGAGTCAGGCAGCTAGAAAGAAAGGAAGGGGCTTTGTAACAAGTCACCCAAGTTTTTGGCCTGCCTCCGGCTCTTCCCCCATCCTGTAATTAAGGCAAAGGTGAAGGGTAAGGAAGCAAACGGCAGCTTGCTTTGCGGGTAGGTGCCCAGCTGGAGCTGCTGCCTGTGCAGGCCTGCGCCCCAGATCTGACACGCCAAGGGTTGGACCCGAGGGCCGGGAAAGGGTGAGTCACCCAGGGCGTCAGTGGAAAGAAGTGTCTCGGGCCAGCCAGGTGCCCTCCCCACCGTGTTTGGGTCTCACCTCCCGCACGGCGCTGCTTCCCCTTGGAGGGGCCGGTGGGGCCGAGGACCCCCAAGCGCTTCGTGCTGAACCTAGTGGGTGAAGGCTCTCCGTCTGCCGGGCACGGCCTGCGTCCCGCCTCTGTCCCCGTCAGCTGAGGGACCCCAGAGAAGCTGCTTACCTTTGGAAGCTCCAGTTCTCTCAGCTCTAAAGAGAGGATCTTGCTTGCCTTACATGGTGCCCGTGGGGCTCCAGGGAAGCGCTGGGAAGAGCGTGGGCCCGAGAACCACTGCACCCGCTGTCGCACGCACCTGTGACTTCTCTCCCAGGTCGAGCGGTAGTCCTCCGCAGACGGGCTGCGGCTGGCCCCCCTGCTCAGCTGCCAATGGACGTGGGGTCGCTCCCGGTTTCTGGCTCTTACAGACCAAGTGGCTCCTGTTTGTGTGTGTCTTGTGTGGACACGCTTTTTCTTTTTCTTGTGTAAATGTAGTTAGGAATGGGTAGGTCATATAGTAGGCATTTGTGTAATTTTTAAAGAAACTGTCAAATTATTTTCCGAAGTGGTGGTGCCGTCCTCGGCTCCCACCACGGGGAGCGCATGCGTGGGAGTTCCGGCTCCTCCACGTCCCACCCGCACGTGGTGCGGTCAGTCTCTCCCAGCCGGTCCGTTCTGCCCACGCCGGGGAGTCAAGCTGACGTAGGGTCGCGGTGCAGCAGTGCCCTTCATCCCTGCACCGAGCACAGCTTTCCAAACATTTTCTGGAAACAGCTGGGAGCCCACCCTCTGAGCACAGCGGGCTGCGTCTGCTCAGGAGGTGGAGTGACCCCAGAGGGCACGGACCCTTCTCCTGCTCCCCACCTCCACGATCTCATTCCTTCACCAACGGAGCCAGTGTTGGTCCCTGGTCCGGTCACTGTTGGTGCTTCTTACCCATAATAAGAGGTGGCGGCGGGCTGGAGGAAGCCCACGAAGCTTGGCCCTGTGGCCGTATTAACGAGGTTCGTGAGAAGGTTTGCTGCTGTCGAGGGTCAGGAAGAGAGTGCTCATGGGAGAAACGAACCTCCAGGCTTGGTTCCAGGAATGGCTTCATTTTTCCTGAGCGAGTGGCTTGTGTTCACCTGCTGGGCCCTGGGCAGCCTGTCCTTTCCTCACACTGCAGCCGGGAGGTGAGAGCCACCTCTGACGCCCACCCCACAGCAAGCTGCCCCACGTCTGTGCTGGATGCCTGCTCCAGCTCCTGTCGTCCTCCATTTCCTAAGTGCTTTAATTTCCTTAGTCGTTAAAGGATTTTACATTTAAAGGATTTTATTTTTAAAAATTGATGTTCACAATGAAAACTTTAACATGTGTCAACTATGTCTTCTCACCCCAGCCCTACATGGCGTGGCTCCCTCCCCGCAGGCGGGCAGCGCGGACCAGCTGGCTGCGCATCTTCCCCGAGGTGGCCTGTGTGCACTCGGCACGCCCGTGGGGGTGCGGCGCGCGTGTGTAAGGGTTTGTGGGACTGTGAACTTGTTTGGAGTTGGTAGGTGTGAAGGAGGCACATCACTCCTGCTCACTGGCACTTGAAACCTGCCTGTGCCCCCTTGCCGGCCCTTGGTGAATCCTCTGGCAGGTTCTCAGTGTCTCCCGCCGCTCGCAGGTGCTGATGGAGCGACTCACTGTCATTCCCTGGGCAGGGTGGTCTGTGACGTCAGGCAGGACGCTCAGGACACAGGACGTCCGCCTTCTGCTGGAGAAACGGAGCCCCCCCACCCCCCGCCCGTGTGGCGGGTGAGGTGTCGGCCCAGGTGACGGCGGCGCTGTGACGGGGTCTTCAGGAGCTTCCTCGAGTTGAAACTGGCTGCTGGGTCCCTGCCTTTCGGAAATGCTGATCGTTCTCACACTTCTGTTTGTGGATAGTGAAATTCTCGGTTCGCACTTGCTTTCCCGACGACTTCGGCAGAGTTTTACCGTTTTCTTCACCCTCCATTAGTGACTCGCCATTGTTTCCAGGGTAGTAAAATGATTCTTTGTAAAAAGTCTCTGCAGTTAATTGAATTATAATTATTTTGGGATATACTTTTCCCAGGGACAAGATGTATCTTACAGTCAGCAGAATTAAATTTTTCCTTTTTTTTTTAACTGAAAAAAAAAATACAGCTTTTATGCCAGAGAATCAGTTTTATTGTCCAAAAGGCCGCACAGAAGGGCTCCTTCTGGTCAAGTCCCTGCGGAGGGCCAGGCCTGCCCCCGAGGACGCCGTGTCCTGGGGCCGCTCGTGGGCCAGGGAGCCGAGGCCCCCGGGACTGCGTCCTGAAACGTTTTGCTGGCCCAGGACTTGGGTTCTCTTCGTCAGGGACATCAGTTTTGCTCGTATTTTGTCACTTGTTCTCTTCCATGTTAATTAATCATCTTTTCTCTAACTTTTTTAACCATTTGTTTACTTCCGTTCAGTTTTACCCATTTTTCTCCCTGCATCCTTCCTGTCTTTTACCATTATTTGCCTTCGTGTTAGCTTCACCGTGAACTTCATCTTGGCAACACCATAGTTTTTCCTTTAGCTCCTTGTCTCAATGCCGCCAGTTCGAGTTTCCCGTCTTTCCATCTTTCCCGTTGCCTCAGGCTGGTACCTCTGCTCTGTGTTCTGGGTTTACGGCAGCAGCCGTCCACTTTCTCTCCGCCGGCGAGCACAGGGCTCCCCCGCGGCCCCAGCCGGTCCCAGGGGCTTGTGTAATGACCGAACTTTCCGAAAGTGGGCTCACGTCCTACGCAGGAGGCCCAAGGGCCAGTGGGCCTGGGGGTCGGACATATGTTTGACCTGCCCCTGCCCCTGCTACTGGCAGTTGGGTCCCTGCGGGCCCGGCTGCCTCGCTGGTGGGACAGCACTGCTGTGCGGTGGAGCAGGAATAAACAGCGCGGGCGCCCGGCCGAGTCCGGCTTCCAGAGGTGCTTCACAAAGACCCCTTCTGCTTCGTTTCTCCTGATGAAGCTCATGGGCTGATCCAAGCAGTTTTACCATAACAAGAGGGGACTTCTTCTTAATTAAAGGCGATTTAATGTCACCATTGCTGTAAAGCAACCATCACAATAATATTAGAAAATATTTATTGAGGGCTCCTTATATTCTAGGAGATTTGTGAGGTTTATTGCATCTGTTGCTCACTCGCTCGTGTGACATCTCTGTGCGACGTGCCCGTCACACACCTGTGTGGCTGCAGCGTGACCTGCCGGGCCTTGCGAGGCTCAGGGCTTGCATGCACACACACTCTGCACGGACAGTTCATACAAGCATGCTGCTCGCACACCTCCAGAGAGAGAGGAGACAGTGCTCGGAGGGGCCTTCCTCCCGGGGACGAGGGCCTCCTGCTGGGACTTCTCCCCATGCCCCTCTGCTGTTCAGTGGCTTCGGAAGAGTAGCTGAATTCTCAGGCCCTTGGAGTATTGGGTTCCCTCAGAATGTGTGTGAAAAAGGAACCAGGGACTGGTGCTAGTGAGGCACGGTGGGCACACAGACACAGGAGTGCGTGTCCTGGGGACGTCGGCGGTGCTTACAGACCCGAGTGCGCCGGTGTATGTGGCTACGAGGAGCTGCAGGCTCCTGGGGCAGAGCGGGGAGCTTGGCGCCGAGCCTTTGCCAGGGTTTTCTGGGAACGAACAGGCGAGGCAGGGCAGGCAGCTGCGTGCATTGAGGACGGGCAACTTGAGTCGTGTTGGTGGCTCTGGGCAGTGGGGAGGGTCCCTGGTGGCCTGGTGCCTGGTCCTGGGGCCACAGAGTGTCCACTTGAGAGAGCTCAACACAGGAGGCATTGGGGGTGCAGCCCTGGCTTAGTAGCAAAGACGGGTTCTGGGGGGGGGGTTTGTGCTCTTGAGGAATTAGCTGGCGCTGGGAGGGTCGTCTCCCCGGGACCAGAGTCCCCAGTGCAGAGCTTTGAGGGCGCAGAAAGGAGGCGGCACGGCTAAGGCGCTGCAGCCGGTGGGGGGCTCGCGTGTGTGCGTGTGGGTCGTGCGGGAAATGACCTGGGAGTGGGGGGGCATCGGGAGAGGGGACAGCTGGGCAGGGCAGGGACGAGGACCCCGTCACAAAGCCAGGGCCACTCTGCTGCCCGTCAGAGCCCTTCGCATTTGAAGCCGGGCGTGAGCATTGTCTGCCTGGGTCCTTGAGGAAACTCCCATTGGTCCCCACAGACTCAACGTGCCTGAAAGGAGCCCGGGAGAGCGGCAGGTCTCACTCACCGGCCGCTCTAGAAAAGGCCTGTGTGCTGCGCCCGGTTTCTGTGTGCAGGGCGCACGCGGGTCAAGCCGGGTTGAAGCCACCCGGAATCGTAGAACCGTGCCGTCTGCTTGTGCTGTGGGTGCCACGTCTGAGCGGGGAGAGGCGCCGCGGGGTCCCAGTGCCGATGGCCCCTGAGGTCTGCCACGCGTGCAGGGTGCTGTAACTTGTCACCTCCCCCATCCCCACCAGTACTCAGTCTACTGGTACTGTTTCCCGAACGTCAGTCCAAAACCTGCTGGGCCATCGCAGCTGCATCCCGACCCTTCGAGAGGGAAAGTGTCTGAACCTCACGTAAACAGGACGGGTCTCCCTCGGGGGGACGGGCCTTCCTCCTACTCACACACCAGCTCCAGGGGCAGTTTCAAAGGGGGGTTTTGTTGGAATAAGTATCTGAGGTATTATTTAAAGAAAGCAATATTTATTTAAAAACTGATGCTTAATCTTTTTCCCAAGCTTTAGGGTATTCTGTTTGAGGCACACTCTTTCCAGGGTTTGTACTGTGAGCTGATCAAAACAATCGTGTGTGTGTGTGTGTGTGTGTGTTTACTCCTAAAAGTCTTAAATAGCAAAGCACATAATTATAACAGTGCCACAAAAATGTAATATGGGGAGGGGGCGAATGCAGGTTTACAGCTGTGAGCACGTGAAACATTTCTTACTCATTAGTTACTGTATCACTTTTGACGCCGACGGCCATCAGCTGCTGCTGCCTGGCCTGTACTCTGAGGCGGTGACTCCTGCTGGGAGGCTGTAAGTGTTTCAGCTCAGGCAGGAGACCAGCACGCTCAGAGGCAGAGGGTAAGGAGGCGGAGAACCAGGGGCCCTAGAATGGACTCGCCCACGTCTTATAGGTAACACGCTCGTCTGCACCGCAGCCTGGGACTCCTGGAGAAAGGACGTGGCTGTTGGCTCAGTGGGGGCAGCAAGCACAGCTCTGGGGGCACCGGCACTGGCTGTGCCTGGAGCGCCTGAGCCGGATGGGATTCTGTCACCTAGAACAGGACACTCGGACAATGTTTGGGAGCGTTTCCCCGGAGACCACGCTAGTGTGCCCTCAGCCCGCCAGACGCTGGGAACCGGCCACACCCCCTCCCACCCCTCGTAGTCACCCTGTGGTCTGACTTCCCTCCTCGCATCCGCAGGTTGGCAGGACCCCGCCCCGCATCCACAGCTGCCCTGCTGCCCTCGGGTCTGGTGCTTTTCGCGGAGAAAGGATCCTGTTGAATCACCCCAGTGCTTCTGAGGGTGGTCTGGGACCCCCTGTTGCTGAGAGGAGCCCCTCCCCCAATGCCCCAGTACAGGAGGAAGAAAAGCCCAGGGATTAGGTGGAGGCCAGTGGCGTCCACCTCCTACTCTCTAGTCCGCGCGGCAGGCACCTGCCTTGAATTTCTAGTTCAAGTGGAAGCTCGTACACACACCCGGGGGTTGACCCTCATCCCGTGTGGCACTGGGGAGCCCCGGCTCCCTCCTTGAGCCAACCACGGGGCCAGGGCGCTCCGGGGATAAAGCAGCTGCCCCTGGTCCGCAGCCCCCAGGCCAGTTCTGCTCCGTGGAAGGGAAGGGGAAGGCTCCATCTGCAGCTCTCGGTGTCCAAGCAAGTTCTGCCCGTTTCAAGTTGGTGAGGCCATTTTCCTGTTTCCTTTCGATGCCTTCTCATGTTCAGAGTCCACGTGGAGCTCCACCCCACACTCCTGTGTGGCACGGGGTTCAGGTCAAGGTTGGGGTTTCCTGTTTGGTTTGCTGTTGTTCCCACACCATTTAGAAGAAGCTCCCTCCCCCGGTTGACCCTCCCCGGTGCCGCTGTCGGAAGTGAAGCCTCTGTGACGTGAGTCTCTTTCCAGCCTCGCTGTCCTGCCCCTGCAGTCCACCTTACTGACACCACCACTCGGCCTCAGTTGCTATGGACAAGCTCACCCCGAGGCCTGGGACCTGGCGCCGTGAGTCCCCGGCCCTGTCCCCCATAAACGCTGTCCTGGCTGTTCCGGCGTCTCCGCTTCCTGACACACACGGTCAGAACCGCTTCGCCCGCTCCTCCCGGAGAAGAGCCTGCTGCGGTTCTGTGTGGCGCTGAATCTACTGCGCCAGCCGGGAGGGCGAGGAGCTTCCCCGTCTGTGAACGTGGCACGTCCACTTGCCCAGATCATCACGGCAGGAAGAGCAACACCTAACACTAGATGCAGTTTGTGTAGTGAGAAAGAACATCACACACTTTTTAAAACTGGCTGCCTTACCCAGAGGATGGAACTCCTTTTAGGGAGAGAATTACTTTTTCTTTTTTGGGGGGGGTGGGGTGAGGGGTGAGGCATAATCTGAAAAGAGATATGACGCGAAGGGCCCTCTGAAATGAAGCCAGGACGCTTCTGCTCTGTTGCTCTGAGGAGTGGAGGCCACGGGGTGGACCGCGCAGCTCAGCCCACAGCACCAGCCGTAGGGGTCGGCAGACACCGAGAGGCGGGCTCTGACTCCCGTGGGCTCTGCGCGCGGGGCCACTTTCGCTTGTTCAGGAAGGGGACCCGGGAGCTGAGCAGTGGTGCCTTGGGCCTCGGAAAGCGGGGTCAGGAGCAGCTGAGGGGGCAGAGGGCTGGGTCCCGTCGGAAAACAAGCAGAAAGTGGCCCTACTGGGTTTGCAGTGCGCAGCACACCAGAGACGACCCGGGGCAGCAGGGAGCTACCCCCACCGTCCTCCCCACCCCCCGCCGTGTCGCCACAGATGATGACTCAGTCACAGTGACCCCTGACTCCGCTGGACACTCGGCAGTTTGTCTGGGTTTCCAGAAGCCCATGAGAGCCACACAGGGGTGTTCCCACAGCCCCCCCGCTGGCCCACACGCCCTCGTCCTGGGTGTGGTGGGGCCCAGCGACCGTTCCTGAGGAGCAGACTCTGGTCAGGGGCTGGACCCCGGGACCCTGTGCGCCCCCTTTGCTCGCCCTCACGCCGCCCCTGCCCTCTCCCTGGTGCTGTGTCATCCCGAGGCCCCCAAGGCCCCCGAGGCCCACTGGGCAGTGGCCCAAGAGGAGCTGCGCTTTGCTTGCTCAGTCACACGCCCGGGCTGGGAAGCAGCTCTGGCCCCTCTGATCGGGGAGACGCCTGCAGTCCCAGCCGACGCTGTCACAGTGCCTTGAGAGGGACCCAGAGCCAGAGGCCCCCTGAGCCGCCCCAGACCCCTGACCCACAGAAATGGCATCATCACACAGCACCAACTGGGCCGACCGGCAGTATCAGCGAGGAGCCCTCTGGGTGTGAGGCGCGGTCGAGCACTGTGCGAAGAGTTTCACGTGCGATTTCCCTTCTTCCTTCACAGCAGCCCTGCGAGGGGAGAGTCACTTTACAGATGGGAAACTGGGGCTTGGAGGCACTTGCCGCAAGTTCCGGAGCCCGGGAGTGAAAATCAGAATTCGAGCTGTGCTGCCTCGGCGAAACGGGCCGATTTTCCAAATGCAGTTACATTTGCTCGTTTCGAATGAAGCCACCCCAGGCCTGGGCCCTCAGTCCCCTCCGAGATGGGCAGTCAGAGCCTGAGGAGGGGCCGGTAGTGTCGTGGGAGATGTGTGCCTTGTGCTTTGGAGCCCAGACGCCAGCACAGTGGGGACGCTGGGGAGGGAGCAGAGTCGCGGGGGAAGGACAGTTCCTTGTTCCAGCGTTGATGCCAGCAGGTCAGACTCGGAGGGCCAGGACCAGTCAAGGCCCCGCCCCCGCGGAAACACTGCGAGAAGGTCTCCACTGCTCCTCCGCGGGGACCCACCAAGCAAAGGGGGGCACACTCGACGTGTTCTGATGAGAAACAGCCACCGCGAGAGTGGCTACACTGCTTTTTGAAAAAGCAACTTTAGAAACGGCTTTCATCTCTCTTATCGGTACATGTAGTCATCATCATTTGCTTGATGTAATAAAAACACGGATCGGGGGGTTGAGAAAATTACAGAGCGGGTATCACGCCTGATCCACCCAGGTCTGGCGATGACCAGACTGACGGCTGTGTTCCATCTCCTAATCTCGGATACCGCGTCACGGCCCTGACGAGGTGACGTCACTGGGTTCAACGTTCCACCCTTAATTCAAAACAGTCACCCGGGTGTTTAAGTTGCTGCTTCCAGCTTTCGGTGACAAACGGCTCCGTGGGAGACAAGGCTGAGCAGACACCCCGCGTCTGCCTCGTGATTCCTTTCGCATGAGTCTCCAGATGTGGAAGAGGGGAATTCAAGGGTTTGCACATCTCAGTTGTTGTGGGGCTTGCCAAGCTGCCCTCTAGGGAGGTGGCACCAGCATCACCACCCACAGCTGCTGCGCGTGCCCCCTTCCGAGCCCCGGCCTGCGGGCTGCGTCAGCGCCCTTCTGAACCTCCGCCCACCAGACAGAGGGGAGCCTCGTCTCTCGTTCCTCCGGTCTGCCCTCCTGTAGTTACTGGGGTCTTTTCTCATTGGCCACTTGTGCTTCTTCTCTTGTGAGTGAGCTTCGAGGGCCAGCGGACCATCTCCTCACTGTGTTGTCTGTAATTTCCTCCACTACGACTTCCGTAAGTGCAGGAAGGTGCCGTTTCACCCGTTTGTCGCCTGTCAGCTGTGCTGTCGTTTACTAGTGTGGTTCCCAGCTCTGGTGGCATTTAGAGTGTTCGTGCCCCTGACTTTCTGTGCCTGGACGTTTATAGTTTCTGAGCTTGTCGGGCCTCGAAAGGACTTTCTCTCTGGCCGATGACGGCGCCAAGCCTGGCTGGCCGCGGGGACCGCTGGGCGAAGGCCTGTCTGGAGACCGCAGGGTGGGAGACAACAAACCGCCGAACTGCCTTCCACTCTCAGGGCTCCGTGCTCCCCGGAATTCCTTCTTCCCCGTGACCCTGGCGATGGCGTTGAAGGGCACACCCCAAGGTCTTCGGGAGGTGTCGGTGCGAGTGCCCCCTCCTGCGTGACACTCCTGTTCCTCCGTGGCCGCAGTCCTTGGTGACAACAGCAACGAGGTTCTGAAGGTATTGCTTTATCCCGCCGTAGTCCCAGCAACAGACACGTGCCGCAGGGCACTCCCGTCCCGTCCCCTGCCGTGTACCCGTCACGGCTGTTTCACACACAGTGTTTACGGGATGTCACAGAAACACGGCGTGTTAATCGTCATCATTTCCTTTCCCAGGTGGGGGACCGAGGTCGCGAGTGGGTAAAAGATGGCAGAGCCAGGGCCCAAGTGCACGTCTTTCAAACGGAGACCCAGTGTCCCTCCCCGTTACTGAGATGGCGATTCGGGTCCTTTCAGCTGCTGAGCGGGGTCAACGGGAAGTGCAGACTCTCGTTGTGTGTTTGGGGTTTCGGCCACACTGAGCTCATGCAGGGAGCTTCCTGGGGCGCAGCCGTGACTCGGTCATGGGGAGCAGAGATGGCTGCCTGTCGGGGGTGACCGCTGTCGTCTTTGGGGTGAGGGTGGCCCACAATACAGGGCAGCTCTTTCATCTCCCACACGTCACTTGGGGGACACACATGCCTTGGTGGGTGGCTGTCCGCCTGCACCCTGGGGAGCTGCTGCCCTGGTGGGAGGTCATGTGGAGGCCCACCCTGGAGGGCCCGGGTCAGCGTGTGGCCAGACGTGAAGCACCCACCTCCACAGACGCTGGAGAGCACAGGAGTCTTTGGTCTGCACGCATGCCTCCCCCACGGCCGCCTCTGCCTTCCGCCCCCCATCTTTTCACCCGTCCCCACTCCCCAGCCATCTGCTTGTTCGTGGCACACTCATCAGGCAGCCGCTGTGTGCCAAACCCCTTGCGTGTGCAGGAGAAGAGCAGCAGGTCACGTGCTGTGTCCATCCTTGAGGAAGGGGGCAGAGGAGCCGGCACTGAGAAAGCTGCGATGTCGGACTTGCAGGTGCTGGTGCTGCTGCCACCCCAGTGGCTGACGGTGAATGGCCCTGGAGCTCCCTTGTCTGTCGGGGTGGGAAGGCCCCAGGGTTCCCTCCCCCGAGAAGCCCAGGAGTCTCCGGGTGTCTGTTTGTATCGAAGGGCTGGGGAGCACTGGGTGCTCTCGCGTCTTTCCAGCACACCTAGCCCCCTGCTGGCCCTTGAGGCATTGGTGGGTGCTGCGCTGGGAGTGGGTTGCCATTGCCCCAAAGCACCCAGCCACCCTGGAGACTCCCCAACGCCCAGCCGCCTGCGTTTCTGTGTCTGAGCCTCTGCCTCACACACGGAGCAGCCCTCCTGCCGCAGTCCTCACCTCCGTGGAGAAGAGACCTGGCCCCTCCTGCAGCTTACCCCGAGAAGGAGCAGGGCTGCGTCCCAGACCCAGATGCTTGCTGCTGGCCGGGCCAGCCCCCTGCCCAGAGCAGGGGCCGGGTCGGCCTGGGCCCAGCCCAGGGGGCCCATCCAGAGCTCTCCATGCTTGGGTGTCCACCCGTTCCCCTGGTCCCTGAGGAGCCCTGGCCCTGTTCTGTGTGCCTGTTCCTACCCTGGAGATGCCAACTCCCGGGTGGAACACAGAGGGACCCGACCCCTCCGCCACCCCAGCAGCAAGCCTGGCATCTCTGACGTTGGCAAGCTGGCCCCCCAGCCCCGTGACCCACACGGAGTCCTGGGATGCTGCAAGGTGGAGGCGCCATTCCTGCTGGCTCTTAAAGGGCAAGTGGGCGTTTCCTCCATGCATACGGCAGAGAGTGCCACCCACGGCCGGGTAATGAGCACCTTCCAGGCAGAGAGGACGCCCGGAGGGGACGGGTGAGTCACTGCAGCAGGACCTCGGGTGCACGTGGGAGCAGCAGGCGCTGAAAGCGGAGGTGGCATGAGCCCCGTGTGTGCGAGCAGCCGCGGGGCCTGTAGCCAGCAATGTTAGGACGAGCCGAGCGTGTCTCTGTCACTCACCGGCAGCACTGGGTCCTGGTCAAGATGGGGCAGAGGACAGGAGACGGTACCAGAGGCCCCCGTTCTTGCGGTCGTGCCTGAGCTGGGGCCCCCTGGGATGCTGCAGTCACTGTGCCTTGTCCTCGTCCTCACTGGCCGGCCGTTCTCCACTGGGACGAGGTCCTCAGTTGCACTCTGGGATTCTGTGGGGCCACCTCACCAAGTGGGGGAGCAAAGGTCCAACATCAGCCGTGCCCAGAGGGCCGCCCCTCCCCCTAGAACGAAATGCCAGGGCCTCATCAGGGTCTGCAGCCATGAGGCACTTGCTTCCTGCCCGACCCCAGCGTCCCCCCTGCTGCTCCGGCGCTGGCCCTTACTCTGCGCAGCCCCACGGCCCCCCGGGGCCCGGGCTGCTGCTCCCCTAGGTGGTGATAGGGCCGGCATGTATCGTCACATCTTCGCCCCGACGCATCCTGAGAGGGCTTTCCTCCGACCGCCTGTCTGCAGGACCCCCCTGTCTCTGGGCTTGCTTTATCCTTCTGCACACTGGGCATCGCTCCCTGGTGGTGACTGGTTCACTCCTGTCTTCTGCCTCCCCCTTCACGGGACACCTTTGTCGGCCTCAGTCGGCCTCCTGCCCTGCCGCGTTCTCCGGGCCCAGCACAGTGCCGGCACGGTTTGCCGAGGGCGTGAGTGAATGAAAGGAGCCATCTCGCCTCCAACCCCTCGAAGAAGAGAACAGGGCGCAGGGAGGCCTTGGCCTTGGCCGTGGGCAGGGGAGACCCGAGGATGCTCCTTCTGGCCTTGTCCCCACCACAGAGGCAGATGCCATCACTGGCCGGCTCGGGGACGTCCCGAGCAGCAAGGCCGGGCTCCGGGGCGCAGGCCTTGGTGAAGAGTGACGGGTCCCGCTGCGCTCAAGCCAAGGCCAAGGCCATGAAAGGCGAGAAGCGGTGCATCCAGACATTTGAGAGCATGGCCGGCCTCCTGCCCCGCTTCCCCTCGGGTGGTGGCTCCCAGGGCCGGCAGAGCCCCTGGCTGGAGCCCACCACTTGTCATCGTCACAGAGTCCCTGCTTGCTCCTGTCCAGGAGAGATCCTGCCGCCGTCCTCCTGACTCTCGGCCCGCGGGCTGCCCTCTCTGGGCTTGGGTCTCTCCGCGAGCCCCCTGCGTGTGCCGGTCACCTTGGGAAGTCCTGTTGGCTGCCGGTTCCCATGGGCCCTCAAGCCCGTCCGGCTCCATCCTCTGTGGGCACCTGAGCAGCACACAGGCCGGGTGGGCGGCGTGGAGTCGGGTAATGAGATTGTGAGATTGTGCACCCTCCTCCTCCTCCCTCCCCCCTCCCCAGATGTGCTGTGAGTTCCTACAGCATGTTTTCATTCTACGATACACAGGAGAGCCCCCTGGCTGGTGTGAGAACCGGGCTCGGCGCTGCCCCTGCCGGGCACCCACACTCTCCTCAGCAGCCAGAAGACCCGGCGCCAGCGGAGCAGCCGACCTGTGGTGTGTCGACACTGTGCACGACCCCCTAGGGTCCTTCCTGTCAGTCCACGCACGTCGAGGGGGAGGCTGCGCTGACCTTGGAGAAATGTGACGCGGGGGTGCGGCAGCCTCAGCTCCCGTCTACGCCCTCCTTGGCCAGAGGAGGACAGCGGCTTACACTGCCTCAGGCCCACTCAGACACACCGGAGTCGCAGCAGCGGAGCAGGCCCGCTCCCTGTGGCACACGGAAGCTGCCTTCGCCGTGCCGCTTGTCCCCTGCTGCTGGAGGACATACCCCGGGACGCCGCACAGTCCTGCATCAGCCGCTTCCTCGCTCTGGAGCCGCCTGCATGTGTTGCTCAGCTGCCCGCTGGCAAGAGCGAGCGCTCCCCCTCGGCGGGGCGAGGTTCCCTGGTCTTTTTTCCCTGTCCACACAGTATTCCCATGTCTCTCATCTCATGTTGTAATCTCTCCTGTTACATGAAGCCTTCAGACTTTTCTGAAGTTATTGCTATAAAGACAGAGTTTAGCAACTGTCTGTGGAGTTACTTTTGGTGGGGAGCTGTGCAGTGAACTCCAGTTGTCCCCTGTCCAAGATTCCGGCAGGCTGGGAGTGCTAGGGGCCCGAGCCAGCGCAGCTCCTCTGGGGGCTGGCGTTGCTGTGAACCCCGCCATCGGGTCTGTTGGCTGCCCTCCAAGACACCGCGTAGCCCCCTCTGCTCTGGGCCACTCCGGTTGGGGGGCTGGGCCCAGGACTAAGTGCTGAGTGAGGCAGGAGCCCTGTCTGCTTTGGGCAACGGTTAGCGCCCAGCATGGGCGTGCCCTGCAGCGGGGGCCCCACAGACCTGTGTGGGGCAAGGGGACGGTAGCCCCCCGTGTCTGTGAGCCGCCCGTTTCACTACCCTTGGGTCAGAGGTCACCGCACGCCTGCTGCTCCTACTGTGTGTGTGTGTGTGTGTGTGTGTGTATGTGTGTGCGCGCGTTTCCCTGGGTTACGAGGACGCGATCTTGCATTACTTCCTCAGGGGTAGCGAACACAGGGGTTCAAGGACGAGTCCCGACGGCCTGCGCTCTGAGCGGTGGGCACCGCGGGTTGGCTTCGAGGGGTGAGGGAATGGGCCGCGGGGCGCTCACGTCCCGGGATGCACCTGGGGCGCTCGCTGCCGACCACTCAGCAGGCCTGCGCTTTTGACCCGAGCACCGGTCTGTGCTGCGTCTTTCCTCAGGAAGAGCTTTGCTTCCTTTTTCGCAGAGACTGAGCGTGGCGCTTGCTGTCTGGGCTCCCATCCTGCCTCATCTGTTAGTTCTCTTGCTCGCCAACTTGGTGCCGGCGGCTGCAGGTTGCCCTGTGATGTCAAACCTAGATCAGCTGGACGTGGGCCGAGTGAGAGACTGCAGCTCCTGGGCGCACCCGCTGCACTCGGAGGGCTCAGGGCCCGTGTCCCACGGCGCTGTGAAGCTGCAGGGTGTTTCTGAGACGGCTGGGAGTTCTGTGGGATGGACAACACGCTCGCCCGCCTTCTCATTCCTACACACGCGGAACTGAGAGAGTCCGGAGAGGCAGCCTGGCCGTGCCCGTCACCAGCTAGCTAAGGGCAGAGCTATGCTGCGTACAGTGAGATTCCTCCATTTCTAACCACCACATTTTCCATTTGGCCCCAAAGTCACCTGAGGACCCCCGGGCCTCCCCTCTGTCATTTCTGGGGTTGGAACGTTGATGGCCTCAGGCCGTCCACTCGGATGCCGCGGGCCTGCGTTTGAAGAAAGGCTGTGCACCCGTTTTCCCCACTGGGAACTGCGCTCCGTTCCAGAGCGTTTCCTTCAGGAGTCGGGGTCATGGGGTCACGGGGTCACTGCACACATAGGCTAACGGGTTGTCGTTCGTTGAGGACAACTGCCGGTGTTTGTCGAGCATTTGCCACGCAGTCATTTCCTCAGAGTTACGTGCACCCAGTGGGGGGACGTGAGACACAGAAGGCCCATTGGTGTGGCCAGGGTCACCAGGGTCACAGCTGGCAAGCGGTGGCCTTGGGCTTTGAACCCGGGCCCTCTGGCCCGGAAGCTCTGCTCTCACCCGCTGCATGTGCGGAGCCGTGTGCGGACTCTGGTGGAAGCTGAGCCCACGGCAAAGAACAAGAAGGCCGTGTGCCGGCTCACGCGACCCGCTCGCCCCGTGAAGCTGGGACCGGAGGCAGACGGGCGTGACCCTGCGCGGCATTCACACGCACCTCTGTTACCTGCGGCCACACGGCACTTGTACACGTGGCTGTCTGCATCTGTCAACTGCTCCCTGTCCCCTCGTCCTTTTTTTAGGAAGAAAACCCCAAATCCCCAAAGGAAAACCCTCCAGTGACAAATGCCCTTCCACTCGCGGCGACTGTCCCGGGCAGTCCTCTCCCCACGTGTCCGCTCAGGGCCGTCTGGACGGCCCCTGAGGATTGTCCGTCCCTTTGCCTCCAGGCCGTAGTGAGGGACGAAAGCCAGTGAGCACCTCCTGCTTCCCTCCAAGTCCCCGCCAGCTCCCCGCCAGCGCTGTGTCACCAGGGCCCTGGGGCCAGGTGTGTTTGCGAGGGAGACTCACTGAGAGCGAGGGGATGTTTTCAAGAGCTGAGAGATCCAGCGGTTGGCTCCGTGCCTGGCAGCCATCACTGCTGTTTCTGAACGCAGCCCTTGCCCGCACTTGCTCGTGCAACCGCCTTCGCAGCCGGCTGGGCCGCGGTGTTCAGACACGCCGCGGCTGGCACCGCAGGCTCAGCCGCCGAAAGGGCTGCAGCCCTGCAGCCTCCTGCCGGTGCCAGGCAGGCCTGTCCCAGGATTTCAGCTGAGGAGCAAACACACGCCCCGTGACGGTCACCGTTGCGGCTCGGTCCAATCAGAGGGTGTTGCTGCACGGAGTCAGATCATCATCATTCGAGTTCCCTCGGCTGGGAGATGTGAACTGTTCACGGTCTGTGCTCCGCGTCTTCTGCATTTGGCAAAGTGCCGCAGCCAAGGCTGCTGTGACGTCTCAGACAGTCTCAGTTCTGGGTCCCAGGGGAGTGGCCCAGGGCATCCAGAGAAGCCACATCCCTAGACCCGTGGCCCCGGGCAGTGCCATAACTTTAAATTGTCCCAAGTACGTTGTGATTTTTTCCTTCAGGCTAGAAGTTCATCTTGGTGGGTGTTACAGGGAAACTGGGGACTAGAGTAGGAGCTTTACCAACCGAGTCCCATTTAACCACGTCCCCCGCTCAGCCGACACTCGCCCCGGCCTCTGCATGGGCGCTGTCCCCTCGAGTCTCTGGCCTGCGCTTCAGCTGCCCCATGACCCTGGCTGGGCTGCATGGGAGCGCCCCCCATTGCTCATTTATTTCCTTATTCCCAGTGGTGTGTGCGAGCCTAGGGGAAACCTGTTGGGCCCAGAACAAGGGGAGCTGGAGGGAACCATGTGGCGGGCCTGCAGGAGAGGTGGACACGCTCTCATTGTGCAGATGGAAGGTGTGGGGGTGGGAGGGGGCTGGTGCGAATAGGGAAGGCCCGGAGTGAGGTCCAGGGCTGGAGTGCAGCCCAGAGGCCCTGCGGCTGCGGGCGCTGGTGCCGACGCTGGTGCCTGGCGGCTGCAGAGGCCCTTGACCCTCTCTGGCCTGGACAAGGACCTGGAGGGACGGTTAGTACGGGGGTGACCGTTTTTGTACACAGAAGGCAGGCTTGACGCTTGCCCGTCGTGTCTGCTGTTCACTGGGCCTCCATCCTCAAGGCTGCCTGAGCCCCTGGGCTGACCAGGCAGCAAAATGGTGGTGGGGGAAGCTGCTCTGTGGTCTTGGGGAAGGCGGGGGTGTCGCAGGTCCCTGGCTCAATGGCTTCTGAGGTGGGGGCTTCATCGAGTGCTCCGCTGGCTTCTCCGGAGTCTTCCATGGGACCTCTCCAAGGGCGTGGTTTTAACTAAACATGAGACTCAAGCTAACTGGATGGGTTTCAAGTGATTACTGTGCGATCCAGGGGGGTTATAGGGCAGTTTTTGGCAGGTTTTGCCCACTCAGGCCCTGGGCAGGGGCAGAGGGGTGTGTCATCGGCTGGCCACGTGGCAAGCCCAGGCTACCACCCACGTGCTCACACACAAGAGCGTGGGGACATTTAGGGCCGGTCCCAACCCGCGAGCCACACCCCGGTGTCCCAGTCACACTTGTGTGGGAGCGCTGACCAGAGACCGCCTTTCGACCCTTCTCCCCCCGTTTCCTAAAATGCATCATCAAAATGACGGGACGTGGCTCAGCTTAAAACCAAGGCTCCGCCTTTAGAGTCTGTGAACTGGAATCAAAGTGGAAAGAAGGAAGTATTTTTAACTCCCACGAGACATCAACACGAGGTTTGCCTTAGCCCCAACCCCGATCTTTCCTCCTTTTCAGAGGCCTTTGTGGACCAGCCCACACCGGCCCCACCCCTACGTCCAGAACTGGGAGCCCCGGACGCCCTGCCCCGTGTGCTTGGGGGGGCGGGTTTACGAGCTCCATCACACAAGCTGAGCTCTGTCTCACGGGAATGTCAGTTCCGCCAGCAACCGGAGTCTGTCCTTCCGGAGACTCTGTCAGAGTGTTCTTAGCGCAGAAGGGGGGAGGCGGGGTGGGCGGTGAGTCGGTGAGGTGCCCCAGGTCTCTGACAGCATCCATTGCTCTTCTCTGCCGTAGACAGTGAACTCGACTTTCCCGGGGCCCCTTTCCCTCCACAGTCTGTGAGGCTGGCGTCCGTCTGGAGGCCGATGGCGGCAGTGTTTCAAGGTGGGGGGTTGGTTAGATTAGCCTTCTGTTGCTTCCACGCTGACTCCAACCCCTTGTTTTTTAAAAACTAAGACTCAGAAGTCGCTTTACAGATTTCGCAGACAACTCTCCTCAGTGGAAAAGTTCCTTGAAGGAAATGTGTTCGGCGAAGCTGGGCTCCCATCCCAGCTCCAAAACGTTGCCGTCTGCCTCTCCAGACAGACGTCGGCATGAGATAGAGACCACAGAAGCCTTGGCCTTTGTCTTCTTGTCCTTGTCCGTGTTCCTCACCCGGTGATGATGGGACACATGCCCATCCTTACTGAAAGGAACCTCAGTCTGGCCTGGCTCGCCTCCCTCGCCCATGCCGCTCTCCGCGACCTGGTGTGGGTGGCCTCTCGGCCTCTGTCCGCCGGCCTGCAGGATCCCCTCTTCCTCACCGTGGAAACGCAGCCTCAGGAAGTCACAGGAGCAGTGGGCTGGGCCCGGGAACCAGGAGCCAGGAGCCAGGCCCCATTCTCACCTCAGCCCCAGCGGTAGGGCCCTCGGCTCTTGGCGTGGAGTCTTCGCTCCTCTGTGAAGCGGGGAGGCGTGGCTCCGTGGTTGCGATGGGGGTTCCGCAATGCACTTTCTACACCCCCTGTCCCTGTCCGAAGCTCCCAAGTTTGTGCCCATGGACAGGAGCTGCTCCTTCCTGCTGCCCCTCGCTGTGGTAACAGCTTTCCCTCCAGTGTGGGATTTCGGAGGCAGCAAAAGAGAAGGTTGGGGAGGGGGCACCGCGGCGTGCTGGAGATGACCCAGCGTGAAACCCAGAACGATTACGTTGCCACCGGCCCGCTGCAGCTGGGAGGCCGGGGGTGGCTCTGCCTCCGAACCCGCCCCCCCCAGGCTGGGATGCCCTCCGTCCTCCTCCCTGCTGAAAGCTCGTTCTGACTGACTCCTAAAGGTCAAGCTCACAGCACTGAACCTTTCCCAGGACGACACCAATTTCTGCTGAGACCTGTGGGACGATGAGACATATTAGGCATGATTCTGTTTTCAGGCGCTTACCACCAAACTGGGGAGACAGGACAGGTAGGCGTGTGTTAATTTTACCTTCGTGTTTTAAATAAAATTATGAATCACTAAGTCGCGTTTGTTCCTGTTGATAAAAATATCTATAGCAGCCTTGGGGGACCCCCCTGGCTGCTCCCTGGGTGGATTGTCTCCTGACTGCGCTTCAGAAAAGATCCGCGCGGGCCGGCGGAAGCTGTGAGGGTGGTGTAGCTGTGACTTTTCCTCTGGGAAAACCAGCTCTCTTTGCTCGTCAGACACCATGGCACACCCTCTGCCAGACGGGCTTGGTCCTGAGACACAAACTCCTCACTGTCAGACACAGATGTGGGGTCAGACCCGGCCGTTCTCCTGAACTCTGGGGCCTCGGGCTGGCCCTTTAGCTCCCTAAGCCTGGGGTCCCTCCTCCTCCTGGCAGGGGCCGGCAGTGCCTCCCTGACACGTCAGGAATGTTGAGACTGAGGACAGCCCAGGCCCTGGAAAGCGTTCGCAGGTGGTGACTGTTGTGGGGAAGCTCCTGTCCCCCGCTTGCCGGGGCCCTGGGTACGGTGGTGGGGCACACACCAAGCCCCCCCTCATCGAAGCACCGAAGGCATCGGCGCCTGCCTGCCGTGCAGGGTGCCGGAGCCTCTCCCCTGTCAGGGTCTGCCTGCGGGCACGGTGGCAGGCGGCTGATGTCCACAGCGTGGGGCGGGTCCCACCAGCGCGTTCCTGTGCGGTGGGCCGCAGGGGAGAGGGGCAGAACAGGACTTTGCCCACCTGTTGTAATGGCTGAGACTCTGGCTTTCTTCCAGGAATTCCTTCACCGGGAGATAAGAGCAGGTAGCACTTTCTCCTCCCAGTGAGTGCTGGGGAATGCCTGGCAGTCCCCTGTGGAGAGGAGGGACCCGGCAGGACCTGTCTGTCCGGTTCTGGGCTCAGTCCTCCCCATGACTCACCTAATCTCTGCTGCTACCCCCACTTTACTGGCAAGGAAACCAAGGCAGAGTATGCAACAGCCCACAGACCCAGGTGAGAAGCTGGGCAGCCAGGACTCAGCTGAGCTGAGCTCAGTGAACACTCACCCTGGGCCCTCAGAGGTCTGCACACACACCCAGGGACTTGCCTCCCTGCCTCCACGTTCCCTTTGACTGGCGGCCTGCAGCCGGCTCTTCTGCGTGGTCGTGAGGTGCAGCCGCGGCAGAGCCTTGCTGGGATTCCAGGCTCCCGCCGCACCCCATTCCTGCCCACGCTCACCCAGATTGTCCCTCACAAGGTCCCAGAAATGCTTCCCACACCTCATGGCAGAGGCAGGACGCTTCGGGCCATTCTCAGTCCCTGCCCTCGCCCCTCGCTCCTCGCTGCGGTTGAGCTCCCCGGCGTCACCACAGACTCCATGGGAGGGAACAGAGCCGTGACATTCTTCCTGGGTCCTCACGATTCCTAGTCTCACTTGTCCATCGGGGTGGCTCCCTAACCCCATCCCCCACCTCAGGGGGCTCTGGGTGACTGTCGGCTTCCTCTCCTTTCCTTCCTGCTGGTGGCTTCCTGAGCCACCTGAACTTTGGCTGAATTTCTGAGGCCGCTGGGCCTCTGCAGGGAGCAGAGCACGGTCCTCGAGGGCCTGAGCTGCAGCCTGGGTCTCCATGGCCCTTGGACTCAGGGCCGTGTGCCCTTGGGAACAGACCCAGCCATTGGCACAGCCCCATGTGGCAACCATCACTCCATCCACACAGGCCCCTCAGGGCGGCCCAGCCTGGCTGTCGGCCGTGGGCCCTGGATGTGCTATCCGTCTGCGCTGGTGCCTCGTGTCCTTCGACATTTCTGGGACTTTCCTCTGCATTTAAAAGAGTTTTGTAAAACCAAGTGTTTTCAACTAGAAAGGCAGTATTTCCAAATCTCTGAAAGATTATTAAGTGAAACAGACTCTTGGGGACGAGAGGTATTTCCCATCTGCATTGGCTACGGGCACCAACGTTTCTATTAGGAAATCTCTTGGCATTGAGAAAGCACATAGAGTGTTTTATTTGTGCTTTTTAAAAATCGGTATGAGGACACCCGGAAGTTGTGGTCCTTTATCACTAGAGAGGGCGATGAGGGTGTGTGGGAGGTGTTCACCCCACATCATGCTCTCCTGCAGCACCTTGGGCAGCGACGTGGACCAGCGCTGCTCACTGCCCTGCTGTGCTTGACGGGCACTGCTTCCCTCACCACCTGTGTCACCCCTGTTCACCACGACCGCATGTGACAGGCACC
This sequence comes from Desmodus rotundus, assembly GCF_022682495.2. Taxonomy (NCBI): domain Eukaryota; kingdom Metazoa; phylum Chordata; class Mammalia; order Chiroptera; family Phyllostomidae; genus Desmodus; species Desmodus rotundus. The sequence continues at coordinate 211,124,466 of NC_071387.1, read as the reverse complement.
CTGGTCTGGGCAGGATGCATTCAGCACCCACCTGGCTCAAATGACAAAAAAGTCTGACATTACAAGATTCCTGGCAGAGTGGCCCTGGGGAGGAACATTCCGAGCCCCTGGGATCAGGCGCCCCGCCTTTTCGCTCTGCCCTGGTCAGCATGGCATGTGTCTTATGCAAGCTTGCCTCATGGCCCCAATATGGCTGCTGTTGCCCCCTCACCTGCTTCTCCAGTCTCTTCCCTAAAGTGTCTCTTGCTAAAAAACCTTTCCCAGAACTCCCTGTTCCCCAAGACAGTGCCCTCACCTGAGCCAACCACCTACTGCAGGAGAAAGGCCCGCCATGGCCAGCTTCCAGGCCAAGCAAGCTTCATTGTCTTCCTGACACAGGCAGAGAGAAGGCAGAGGGCCGAGAGAAGTCCATCAGGGCCGTGAGAGCAGGTTCGAGCCAGGAGGGAATTCCCACGCCCCCAGACAGGGCTGCCGATCAAAGGAACTCACCGGGAATTTGCATTGCTGTGCCTCACAATTTCCCGGGTCCCCCTTCAGGACCGTAGGTAGGAAGTTGTCGCTCACTCCCGGTCACCAGGATCAGTTACGAGTGAGCGAGGGCCACACTGTTGTCACCCAGGTGTCTGCACAGCAGGGAGCCAAGGGCGGGAGGGTCTGGTAGATGCCTGAGGCCACGAGCTCAGGACCTGGCAGCGCTGAGCCTCCACACTAGGTCTGCTGACCCCAAGGCCCGTCCGCGCCGTTAGCCACTGGTAGAAGACAACGTTCGAGGGAGTGAACTTGAAAGCTCTTACTGGCTCTGAGCAGCAGTTCATGAGCCGGGCAGCGTCCAGTCCTGCAGACAGAAAGGAGCCCCGCAGAGCTGTGTGACGGGAAAGACGTTCATTGGTTAGAGGGAGCGGGGCTGAATTACCCAGGTCACGCTTTGACCCCCCTTTTCTCCCCTCGCTGATGAGGAGCCCATTCTTCGGGCGGTGGAAGGAATAACACACGCCCCACGCTGCCGCCAAATCCTGTCTGCGGTTTGTCCACCTTCTCGTGGGCCAGTCCGGTCCAGACCCGGGATTCTGGCCCTCGCTGGACGTCATGCCCCACGACAGGCGGGGCCCTCCTTCCCGCACATCAGGGTGGCCCAGCAAGGACACAGGGGGCATCTGCCACCCAGAAGGCCTCTGACTTGTGGAATTTCAGGCACTCGCCCCTCCTGGCTGCCTCCAGCCCCCAGGGCAGGCACAGGTGATGCTCCGCCTCAGCCTCTCCCCGAAGAGCCTTTCATCCGGACACTCCACACCTGCCCGCTCAGATTCGGGAAGAAGAGAAGCAAACAGCAGGTGCTTGAGAGAAAGGTACCCTTTGACTCTGGGCTCTGGTCTGTGGCGGCCGTGTGTGGAATCCGTCACTTCTGTGCTCTGAGCAGCTCCCTGCACCGCGCAGAGCCATGGATTTGGAGCTGCGGCAACTGGGATTCCATGTCCAGCGCTGACCGTGGCTCATGAGCAGAGTTGTCGCGCTCCTGACCTTGGCTCCCTCAGCTGTCAAGTGAGAGGGTTCGGCCAGGCGACCTCTGACCTGGGATCCTAGGAAGAGGGCGAGTTGGAAGCGTGTGTTCCCCTCTGCAGTCACCAGCTGTGACTCGGAGACTGGACCAAATGGCACTAACTGTCGAAACGCTTTGGGCTGAAGGGGAAGCATTCTGAAATGGGACAAGGGCACCTCGTGTTGAAACCCAGGGCCGGTCAGCCCTCTGAGGCCCGAGCCGACCTTCGCCTCCTGCCCCGGTCGTCTCAGCTGGACTGGGGGGGTTCACCTAGCGATGAAAAAGCGGAGTTGATACACTTCAGTGGGTGGCGTTAGGAACAGTGGCAAGTCAGATGCTTGCCAAAGTATTTCACTCTGTTTGCTGTGACTGATCTCAACTTGCTGTCCAGGTTACAGTGTTGCAGACGACCCATCGCTGCCCGTGCAGGGCTGTCTCCCTGGAGCGGGTGCTGGGCCAGACTCCCAGGCAGGGCCACATCTCTCTGCCCATGGACCCCTTCTCACTCACCCTCCCCCGAGCGGCGGCTGGTCGGGGCCACCCCCTCTCCTCCAGCATGGCGGTGGGGGGTCCTTGGTCTGGGCTGTCCTCTGCACCCTCTCTGACCTCTGCGGACATGTGCTCATCCTGCTTGGTCACTGGACCACCCGTTCTGGTTTCTGCCAGCTGTGGCTGGTCCTTCCTGGATGTTTGGGACCTCCTGTTAACACCTGGACTTGAGGTCCCGGCACTTTGCGATTCTCCTGTTTGAACTCCAGGCCTTGTTTGGTCCATTAAGTCTTCCAGTCCCTGTTCCCCAGTGTGGGCGACGGGACATTCTGAGTCCCCTGCGTGCCCTCCAAGGCCGTGGGGACCCTCTGACTCCATATGCGAGTTCTCGCTCTCCGCCCAACTGCCGAGTCACAGTTCCTAGTCTGCCTTGGCCTCCCTCACCGATCCCACATTAGTGTGGGGCACCCTGTGAGGCGTCTCCTCCCAGATTCCACCCAGGGGGCCGGACCCCAGGCCCCTGCTGCCTGGGCTGCTGGTGGAGGAGTGTGGTGATGGGCCCGTGGTGGGGCGTAGAAGCGGTGGCCCGGGGACTCCATGTGCCCTTGGCTTTCACCTTCGCCACAGAGAGCTCTTGTTTCTGAGTGGCCATTAGTCCTGCGCAAGGCTGGAAACACACATGGAGCCCGACCCAAGCCGTGCCTCCCACACGAGGGCGTGGGAACCGCTGCCGGGGCGCTGGTGGGGACGGGGTGCCGGGTCCACAGGCAGCCTGCGAATTTACGCTGCCGATACGCTCTCAGGTGACACCGTGCCTCTGGTCCCGTGCTCACATACAGGTGTACTACAGCGATTTCTGTGCACAGTTTTTTGCTCGGAAACCTGAAAATATAGTTTTTTAACTTGAGAGCCATTATAGGGGTCCGAATGGAGAATAAGTATTAAAAATGAATGGATGATCCATCTATTTATATTACTCCATTATCTCCTTTTTGATTATCTCCCTCTTTTCGCTTGAGGCATTTCCGGATTACTGACCCCACGGACCTGTAGCGAAGGTTCATATAACAAGGTGTGATTTGTGTCCCTGAAAGGGCCTCTGTAGTCACACACGTGTCTCAAACACCTCGGAAGGTGGAAGAGGAAGCTTATCATCCCTTCCTTGTTTTGCGTGGCCTTAGGGGCTGACCGCTCTAAGTGCAAGCCGTTGCTGCGAGCGCATTGTGGGCTGGCCAGGAGACGGGCCTTCTCAGGTCAGAGCTTCAGGCAGGAGGCGGCCCACTCCCGGGTCAGCTCCCTGCCAAGCCGTGGGCATTGCCTCTTGTGCCTGTCAGTCTTCAGTGTCACCAGGCCGCCCGGACCCTGACAAAGGCTGGCTTCCTGGCTCCCTGCATGCACAGTCATCGCTTAGCTAAGCCCTCTGCTTTCTCCTGCTCCCAGCTCACGAGACCAGCAGCTCGCAGACTTCCCCTTCCCCGGGTGTGACCCCCCAGAGCTGCCCTCAGAGTGCAGTAGTGTGGGGGCCGGGAGAGGTGGGTCTTCTGGAGGGCTCTTGCCAGCACCATCGGACGCACGGCGAGGGGCTGCGGATGGGAACTGCAGCCTAAGATGCCCTCCATCGTAGGCACAGCTCTGGAGGTCGGAGGTTGGGCGTGGCGCGGCTCAGGGCTCCGCCCAGAGACTCTCGAGGCTGAAGTCAGCCTTGGCCCGGCTGTGCCCCTGTCCAGAGGCTCTGGGGGAAAGTCCGCTCCCAGCTCCTCCTGGCTCCAGTTGTGGGACCGCAGTCTCCAGTCCTCACCGGCCGTCGGAGGGGCTGCTTTGTGCCTCTGGGGACCACCCACATTCCTTGCCATGGGGTCCCTCTGTCTTCAAGCCATCAACGAGGACTTACATCCTGCTTGTGTTCACACATTGTCTTCCTCTTTGGCTGCCAGCCAGAGCAAGCGCAGGTATAGGGCTTGCGTGGTTGGTGGGGCCCCCAGATGGCTTCCCTCTGAAGTCCAGTGGATTTGGAATCTTAAATCCGTCTCCCAAACCCCTCGCAGCGGCTGCAGACAGGCGTCTGACTGAACGACGGGAGGAAGCGTGTGCCCATGGGGGCAGGCCGGGAATTCGGCCCCCGGAGAGGAGTGCACGTGGGGTAGACGCCCGTCCCTCTCCTGCCAGAGTTAGCTCGTCTCCCTGGGGTGTCTGCCGTGGGCCTTGTAAGTCTTTCAATGGACAGACCACCACTCACCTTACATAATGGTTTGCAGCCTTTCTCCCCTCTGCTTGATGACCTACACGAAGCCCCCCACTTAACAGGCCCTGCATGGTGGGGAGGCGAAGGCCAGAGAGGCCGTGACATGTCAGGGAGGCCCAGCTGGTCAGCGGAGGAGCTGGGACTGCGCACCAGGCCTCCGGACACCTGGACAGCCTCTCTGTCCACAGCCCCACGCTGCCACGCCCTGAGAAGGTGGCCTTCGTCACCTCTTGTGGTGGCGATGCTCTGCAGTCCACACGAGCTCACCAGCCCATCGCCTTTGTTACTATTACTTGTGCAGGTTCTGTCCGATGCCAAGTGGCACCTCTGAGCCAGGCGCTGTCAGCACTACGAGGATAGGTGTCCATCACTGCAAGGTGACACGTGACCACAAGCCGCGGGTCCCAGCGCCCATGCCGGGCTCCCTGTCCTGACCCGCTTCCGTCTCTGCACAGGGAGGGCGCCCATGCAGCACAGGACGTGCCAGGAGCCGCCCGGGGTGTGGCTACAGGGTAGACAGTGGCAGGAGCGCCGCGCTCCGAGATCTGTCTGCACAGCCCAGCCTGAGCCCCACACACCGGCAGTGACGGTGCCCGCAAGCAGCCGGGGCACCGGCAGGTCCCCTGGACCTCAGCTCCCAGGCACAGTCACTTCACAGGTCCCTGAACGAAAGGGACCGTTAACCCAGCTCCCTGAGGGGGAGACAAGTGGCACAGGCGTCCTGGCCGAACTCGGGCGCTGTTCCTCAGTGCGGCTGAGACCTCCTGTCAGAACCCCAGCCCCCCGACGCCGCGAGGACAGACGCCCGCAGTGACCGTCGCTCTGTGAGCACAGGGAAGGCCGTTGCACACCAGACGCGGTCCCTCTCCGGGTTTCCGGCCACAGCCCACAGGAGGAGGTGCGTGGCGCTGAATTCGGGATGCTGCGCTCACGAGTAGACCCAAACGCGCATGAATAATCACCCACGGTACCTCGCGCTTGTAGAATGACATCCTTATGCTGGTGCTTTCTGTGCAAAGCTGTTTTCTAAATACTGTCTGAGGCCCGGCAGTGGTCGTGGCTGGCTGGGCAAGGGGTGGCATGGGGTCGGAGGGGCGGCAGGCCCGCGGCCGGGAGGCCGAAGGGCGCGCGGCACGTTTGGGCGGGATGGGGCCGGGCTGCCCCTGGAAGTTCTGCCCTCTGCCCTCCCCCTCCCCAGCCAAGCGGGGCCTCACGTGAGACACAGGGCCCGGCACCAGCAATGCCCCTTTTTATTACAAACTCTTTTATTACAAAATCACAAGCATGTCATTCTGTAACATAACAATGTCACACTCTAGCACAGCATGTGACACCTTAGGTGAAATGTTCAAGTTAAAACTATCAATTATGACACCCGTGTTATTACCTGACCAACCACACTCGTGCAGGCCTTGCTTCTGCTGGGCCCTTAGTCTAAAACTTGTGTCCAATTAGCATCCAGTTAAGAGCAGCCAGTCGTGTTGCTTATGGTTTTCCAGGCCTCCCAGTTCGCTTTCTTCACGGGGTAGCTTGCCAAGCTCCCCGCGAGCTCGCAGACTCGGCGCCGTCTGAGGAGTGCCATTTGAAGCTCCGTGACTTTCTTTTCTGAGACCGTCTCCCCATCTGTCAGATGAAGATGCTACTAACGTGTGGGGCTTTGTTTGGGTAGTCGTACAAAAGCACTCGTGTACCACGTGTCCGTGTCTAAGGGGAGAAGCCGTCTGGGAGGCTCCAGCTGCCACCTGGGTCGACGCACAGGCTCAGGCACACATAGGGGCTGGTGGCCAAGATGGCTGTTTTCAGAGACAGCTGAGCGCGGCGGGAAATGCAGCTCTAGCCGAAGTTCGCCGGCTGAGCCCCTGCAGATGCGTCCTGTCATTGGACTGTCCGGGAGAGCCACCTCACTGGCTCTGCCTGGGTCCCCCACGCTCCCTCTGTCAGCCAGGCCAAGTGGCAGGACCGTGTGGGAGGAGGGGACGTGGTGGGAACCCAGCTGGGCGTGTGGGCCAGAGTCTCACCTCGCAGGGCGCTGTGCGGGTCCAAGAAGGAAACTGGTGCTGTCTGGGCAGAGGGGACGCTTAGGCGCTACCTCAGGGCAGGTGGAAGGGGCGCTGGAGGGACGGGGCCGCGGCTGCACTGGGTACCTCATCAGCCTGACATGCTCACTGAAAGCTTCAGCCCTCAGGCCACCACCCGACCGATGACGCCGGCTGCCCGATGACACTGCCCGCTCCCTTTCCTGCCAGCACCTATGGAAATGTGGCACCCAGGGACAGGGAGAGACAGGGTGCATATGCCCAGAGCCTCCTCATCGGGGTCGGCTCCTGTCATCCCGTGGGACCCCAGGGAGCTCAGCAGACCTGCCTCCCAGCCACGGGGAGGGGGCAAGGGCGGGTAGGGTAGAGCAGGACACCCCCAGAGCCCTTCCAGCAGGGTCCCCGGCCCTCCAGGGTGATGTACCACCCCTGCAATGGGCCAAGCCGGTGGCTCCAGAGCCTGTGACTGTGCTCCCCTACCTGGTGGAAGGTGGCCCGGGGCCCCTCTGAGTACACATGGGATCCTTGGCAGAGGGGGCACAGAGGTTGAGGGAGCAAGCAGGGGGTGTTGGGCACTGCAGTCAAGGCTGGCGTGCCGTGCGGGAGGCAGGTGGGGACAGGGATGCTCTCTGAGAGCCTCCTCACAGCATTGGCTCTGGGAACCTCGCCTGTGACCCAGTGAGACCAACGTCAGGCTCTGGCTTCCCACATCCAAGCGAATACACTTACGTTGTTTTAGCCTCTGAGTCTGTACAGTTGTTACAATGGCAACAGGAGACTAATACCTTCATCCTCTCTGCCTCCTGTTCTTGCTCCTCCTAACACTTGCTGATCTAGGAGGGCTCTCGGCCTTTGGGGACTGGAGCACGGGTGTCGCACACCCCGGGGCTGTTTCAGCCCAAGCTCGGCCACTGGTCTGCTCGGGGAGCCTCAGGCCAGCCACGGACCCTCAGCCCTTTGTCTGTGACCGGGCAGAGGGCGCTCCCTGGCCTGCGGGGCAGTTGTGAGGCTTGGCGACGAAGGCAGGAGGCACAGACACGGTCCGACACACAGCGGCCCTCACACAAGGCCCTGGGAAACCCCACGACCAGGTGAGCAGGCTTCCCAGTCTCAGACACCGGGCGTGGCGTGCCCTGGACTGCAGCTGAGAAGGGCCGGTGTCCCCTGGTGTGAGCTGAGCGAGCACCCTCACTGCACAGGGCCATGCATGCCCCACCTTCCCCTGGGGGTGGTGCCATCCCCGTCCTGCTCTGACACCAGCGTGCCTGGTGTGGTCGGGACAACCTGCCTTGGGCTGTGGCTGTCTGTGCCCTCAGGATGCTGTCTGCTGGGGAACACTGGGCTGCTCGTGACCCTGGCTGTGCTCCCTGACCCGGCACAGCTTCTGTGGGACCAGGAGCCACGGCAGCTGGACACACCCAGAAAGAAACTTCCTGGTGAAAACCTGTGACCCTTGAGACAGAATTTTGTGAAACAAAACAAAACAAACGTCTCTGAATGTCATCTGAAGAATGGACTTAAACTCAGCTTCCTGTCCAGGAACTCGGCACCTGTCAGCAAAACAAGTGCCATATAAGGAGTCCACCAGCCGTCCCGGAAGGCAGGCAGGCGCCTGACACACCTGCCCGCGTGTGACTCACCGCCGGGAGGAGCTAGGTCACAACCCGGGGCAGACGCCTGTGCTTGGCTGGGCCCTCGGCTCCAGAGAGGGGGTGCGTCTTCCAGGGGGCCCTCCGCATCTCTCAGGGACCAGCTAACTAATCCCTCCAGAGGCCGGTGTGAACCTTGTCTCCTGCCTCTGAAACGCACCTTCCCCCAGGCCTGCTCTGGTTTGCTGCCTGGAACCTTGGAGCTGGGCCCTGGAGTCAGGGGCTTGCATAACGGCGCGCACGAGGAGGCCGCGCCCCATTGTTGACAGCCCCAGTTTGCGCAGCCAACAGGGAGAGGCCAAGGGTCGGCTGGCAGCTCTGCCAGGTCCGCCAAGCGCCTCAGCCCCTAGCGGGCTGACACAAGGGCTGGGACCTGTGGGCGTCTGTGCCAGCACGCAGTGGCATTTAGTGGGTTGCTGAGCCAGCCGACCCCTAGCAGAGGGCCAGCCTGCAGACCAGGGTGCCATTTTTGCAGCTGGGGAAGGGTTGAGGGGGTGCAGCTGCTGGGTGAGGGGCAGACCTAGCTTCAGGGCCACCAGAACCTGCAAGGAACTGAGCCAGAGCCAAGGGCTCCCCTCCCCCAAGCCCCGCCCTGAGCTCACTGGGTGGTCAAGCCTTTGTTGTCCTTGTTCCCAGGCCCCTTCCTGTTCTAATTGCCAGTGAGCCTGTGCTATCCCAGTGCTTCAGAAGGAGTAGGCACAGATGCTAGACCTTCCCAGGAGGAAAGAACCTTCGCTGCGCTCTCGCCGTCCACCAGTGGACACGCAGAGGCTCCCAAGGGGCTCCGTGACGTGGCTGTGGCAGTCCCGTCCAGCAGAACTTCCAGCGGTTCTGGGAATGTCCCGCCTCTGTGCCCCCACGTGGGAACCAGCAGCCTCACGTGGCTCTTGAGCACCTAAAATATGTGTAGTGCCACCGAGGAACTGAAGTTGTAAATGACCTAATTTCAATTAACGTAGCTGTAAATGGCCACACGAGGCTGGTGGCCGCCACACCAGGCAGCCCAAGTCCCAGGCCGCAGAGCTGGGACACGCCCCTGGATCTCTGGTCCCAAGCCCTTTTTGCTGGCCGCTGCCTCCACACAGAGCCCGGGTCAGTTTCAGCCCACGAGTGTGTGGTCACTTGTCATAGCAGCCACAGGAAACCGGTACCCTCTCTGTAGGTAACTCAGATGATCGGTGAACGTGAGGAGCCAGTGATGAAGAACCTGCCACTCGAAGTGTGGCCAGGGACCAGCAGCATCGGCATCACCGGGGCGGGGGTCAGCCACGCAGAGTCCCAGGCCCGCACCCACCACCGCCGCAGCACTATCCGCCTCTAATCCAGCCCCTCGGTGTCTTTCAGAAGGTCTCGGAAGCACCAGACTCCCAGGCCGTGCTCTCCCAGTCTCGCCTTGCTCGAGAGCCTCCCAGAGACCCTAAAAAACGTGGATCCCAGCCAGGCAGGCTGTTTCTAGAAGCCTCCCCGGCGACTGTGAGGAAGGTCTCGAGGGACAGGTGTGTGGTGGAAAGAGCCAGCTGTGGGACCACGTCGGGAACGTGGAAGCCGTGTACCTGGAACACAAGTCGGAGCCACGTGGCTCGGGTCGCCTCGCTTTCTGAGCACGCACGCCTGTCTGCCAGTGTTTTCTCTCCTCGGAGCAACTGTGGCTTTTCCCAACACAGGTACAAACTCAGCTGCCGTTTCCCACCGCCCCCTGCCACTGCCCTTCCCCTGGTTCTCTGCAGATCAGCTCATCGGGCAGATGCACCGTGTAATGAAAAGCCCAGAGCCCAAGCTGGGCTGGGGGACTCGGGAGACAGGTGCCATCAGCCTCCACCCCCGAGGAACTGGCTGCAGGCCAGCAGGGTTAGGGCGCGTGTGGGGCCTCAGGTGCCCCCGCCCCCACCCGGTGAGACAGGCTGTTGCCCAGGTAGAAGCCACCGCACCCAGCTCAGGTGGTGCTGAGAACGTCCCCGCTCTGTCCTGAGCCTCTGGCCCTGCCCTGCCAACCTCCCCTGAGGCCCTGGGCCTCACTGAGCCCAGGGACACAGAAGAGCCCTCAGGGCACAGAAGGGGACACCACGGTGGACAGGCAGACCCCGAAGCCCACTCCTGGCTGTGCTGAGGCAGCCTTGCTCGGAGTGCGTTTCTGCGGAGGCGTGACGGTCTCGCTGCTGAGCAGCCCAGCTAAGGGAGCGCAGCGCGACCAAAGACCAAAGGAAGCCGAGAGAGGTGGCCGTCCGGTGGTCCTGGGTCTTTCAAAAGGATTTTTAGAACATTTTGGGGGAATCATCTGGAGAGCCAGTTCACCTGCTGCCTAAGGACGTTACCACACCCTGTTTCCAGTCGAAAACCTGGGTGGGTAATTCACCTTGACGTCAGCGGCTTTTCCTGATGACCTTTCCGAAGAAGTTTTTCCGGATGAAGTGCCAACCCAGGTCAGGGCGCTCACTGAGCGAGACTGCCCAGGAGGACTGCGCATGTTGTAGTGATGGTGGCGGCCTCCCAGGGAGGGCGAGCCTGGCGCTGGGGGCTCTGGGGCCTGAGGGCCGGGTTTGAGCCCCAGGTCCCTGCCGGGGCTCTCAGACAGACGCACTGCTCCACCGTCTGACCATCGGTCGGCGTGATGCTGCTGAGTCTGAGGTCAAGGTAAGGACCCAAGAAAATGGTATTGATAGAGCCCAGGGCACACGCACAACAGCTTTTCCCCTTTTTCTTGGTGCCCTGATCACAGCTGTGCTCATTCCCACATGCGACGCCGAGCGTGGCAACATTAGCGTTGTGCGTCACACCGTGGGCCGGTCCCGTCCTACGTGCTCGACGCGTGCTGCCCACCGAGTCCGCACGCTGCGCTGGGTGCGGGTGTGCTGTCACCTCCCACCTGGGGACGTGCGCACGGTGGGCTGGGCCGTTCCCCGGAGTCTAAATCTCGGAGCAAGCAAACCGCCGAGTCAGGGTTTCCAGGCCTGGGAACCAGGTGCAGAGTCTGCGTCCTTCACATAATATTGTGCTGTGCCGGTTAGCGTGTGTGGGTGAGCATGCGTGGGTGTGCAGACCTGTGGCTGTGTGTGCACATGTGTAAGTGCATGTATGTGCACACACTGAGCACACGTGTGTGCATGTGTGTGAATGTGTGTGAATGTGCACCCACGTGAGTGTGTGTTTGTGCGTGTGCTATGGGAAGGATGGATCCAAGCAGGTGGGCCAATGCCCAGGCTGCACAAGAACCACTCTGTCTGGAAGATTCTCTGGAACCTTCCCAGGGGTACACGAAGCCAGAGCCAGAGCCAAAGGCTGGGGACTGTCCACCCAGCAGCTGAGCTGCAGTCACTCCTGAGGGTCCCAAGGACTGGAAAACAGTTCCGAGCCAACGCGGCTGCAAGTAGAGAGACGGCTGTTGTTCCCTACAGTGCGCTGTGATTTCGGGCTAGTTGTCTCTCATGCTCCCATTTCACTGATGATGGCAGGGTGGGAGAGCGTGGCCAGCGTCCCCCAGCGGGACCTGGAGGCAGCTGGGGGTCAGCTCTTCCCAGCGCGTTGCATGGGCCTGCCTTCAGGAGCCGCGAGGGGCCCGCCAGATCACCTCCTGTCTCTTTGTTTTCACGTCCACCCCCTTTCTGGAAGGCGAATGGACTCCCAGAGAGGGGCAGAGTGTGCGGCACAGAGAAAGGAGGAGAAGCAGCTTGGCCTGGGCCAGTGGCTGTGGGTGGCGGCCCTGGGTCCCGACCTTGGACATACGCAGCCTAGTGACCCACATTTTCCAGCTCTGCCCACGGAGGGCTTCCACTGCGATTCCCAAGCGGCCATTGGCCAACTGCAGGGCCTGAGCTCCAGACGCCCGTGTGGGACAGTGCTCGGGAAAGGCGCGCAGCCCTCAGCTCCGCCTCATGGTTCTGTCCTGGGAGGCAGGGCAGTGCCCCTCCTGGGGTCAGGGGCAGGGGATCACACAGCAGAGTGCGGCTGGACTTCCCAGGACTCCGGGCTTGGTCTCCACCTTGCTAGCACCAGGTCAAGAGCCGGTGTCCTTTCCCAGGATCATACCTTTGTTTCCAATTCTTCAGCCCTAAGGTCTCTCTGTCTCCCAGGGGAGGGAAGTGAGCTGGCCTTCCTGCCCAACCAGGTGTGTGGCTTTACAGGCGGCTTGGTCCCGGGCACCACACACCCTGTTCGGTGACGAAGGATCTGTCTTTGTGGAGATAACTCGATGGAGCTGCGAGGACGTGTGGAGTCTCCAGGAGGAACAGAGCTTGTTTACATAAATTCACCCTAGAAAACAAATCTGCTGGGAGCGCGATGGCTTGGAACTGCCGAGTGTGAGAGCCCTCTCCTTGAACGCTGTTGGCTGTCCTCAGCGTGAGTCAAGTACTTTTAAACTGAGCAGTCCGATTTATTAGGTGGTTATAAATTGTCTTCTTTTCCAGCCATCTCGTCTGTTGGTCTTGCCTACTCTGGTAAGCTCTTTTGGGAGTTGTGCAGAAGAGTCTCCTCCTCATTTCTCAGTACCCCATCACGTGGCCGGAACCGATGATTGTCATTCTTCGCCGCCCGTCGTCTGAAGCTCCTTCCTCTCTTTGAGGAGCTAGCTGCCGAGGAGGCAGAACCCAGGTCCTGTTAACTGAAGCTTAAGATTCCAGACCCTGGGTTTCCTGGCCCCCTTTGCAATGGATGTGTGGTCCCAGTTCTGCCCATCAGACGGGCCTTGAACCTGCTGGAGGGTGTGAAGCAGGGGACATGCAGAACCCACACTGGCGACGTGTGTGGACTGGAGGCTGCGGGGCTCCAGCGTCCGCCTCCGCAGCTTGGCGCTGTCTGTGCTGACAGAGCCAGCTGGGCCGGCCGGCCCCGGGGGCGAGGGGCGGTGGGGGGCAGCACGCTCTCCTCCCTGATGAACCCTGCAGTGGGATTTACAGTCGTGTCTGGGCTGCACAGTCTCCCAGCCTTATTCTCTGCACCCCCTAGGAATTCCTTGAATTTCCCAAAGTCCTTTCCATAAATTCTTCTTCTTCGCAAGTTGGCGAGAGCCTCTTTCTGTTGCTTATAACATAATATCCTGAGAGATACAGCGATAAAGCAAACACAATAAATACTTGGAAAATGACTAATAAGAACTTCTGATGTTTCCCCCAGTCCTCATGAAATTCAAGACCCTCCTAAAGGACAGACACAAACAGGGAGGCAGAAGGGAACACAGACTATCCGGGGAGCAAAGACTAGGAGAGTTTTGTGACGGCAGAGAATTCCTGTGGAGGAGCGATGGGAAGTGAGGGTGTGTCTAGAGAGGAATGTTGGGGAGGGCCTGAGGACGCCGGGCCAGGCGCTGGGGCTGGTCTTCAGGTCTGGGGCAGGCATGCGCGTCGAGAAAGTCTGGTGTGGTGGGTATCGGTCACTCCAGAGAGCCCTCAGCACGAGACCCTGACTGCTGGGTGTGGAGCCGACACACAGAGAGTATAAACAGGGAGGAAGGGAACCGTGGTCATACGTGTTGGGAACTAGTGGGTCCATCGAAATCCGAAAGCTTTTTCTGCTGTCCCAGTGGGATCGTTTTCCAAGAGGGAGCGTTCCCGGGGGAGGGGGGGTGGTCACTGCTGACCTGTCGGATAAATATTCCGTCCAGCGGTGTTGGAGGGAATGAGGCGCTACCCAGGGGCTGATCTTGCTTCCGTTGTCACCCAGGGCTTTTGCTGAACGAACTTGAAGTCAGTCGGCGAAATGACCAGCCCTGGGGCTGGGTGGATGGGACTGTGCCACCTACTGACAACCGGCTGCCTCCGGGCTCCCTCGGGCCCTGTGCTAGACCCTCATCAGCTGTTCCATCACCATTCCCAAGCATTTCAACCGCAAGCCTGACCCCCTATCTCAGTGACTGTCTCAGGGGTGGCCAGTGGGCAACCAGAGGCTTTAATAAAGGAGGAAGTTTGGCAAGGCTCTGAGCATTATTACATGTGTTCAAAGACTTCCAGAACAGTTTTAGACTCAGCAAAGTCGGGCAGAAGGCACAGAGATTTCCTTCACACCCCCGTGCTGACACCTGCACAGCCCCCCATCCCTGACACCCCCACCTGAGTGGGCCACTTGATGAGCCTTCATCAACGGACCCTGATCTCTCCAAGTCCAGACTTCACACGGTGGCTCCTGCTTGGTGCTGCACATGCTCTGGGTTAGGATGAGTGTGTAATGTCACGTAGCTGCCCCTGAAGTATGACACAGCAGTTTCCCGGCCCTAAAACCCCTCTGTGCTTGTCCTCTCACCTCTCCCTGCCCCCGACCCCTGATCTAGCTGTCTCCGTGGTTCCACCTTTCCCAGAATGGCACAGAGCTGGAATCACACAGTACGACGCTTTTTCCGACTGGCTTCTTTCCCTTGGCAACGGGCATTTCAGGTTCCTCCTTGTCTTCTCATGGCTCGGCAGCTCGATTCCTTTCAGTGCTGAGTGATGCCCCATTGCCTGGATGGACCACAGTTTTTTTTACCCATTCATCTACTGAAGGACATCTTGGCGGCTCCCCAGATCGGGCAATTATGAATAAAACCATCAATATCTGTAGGCAGGTTTTTGTGTGAACATAAGTTTTCCGTCCCTTGGGGGCAAACACGAAGGAGCCCAATGGCTGGACCACATGGTAAGAGTAGGTTTAGTTTTGTAAGAAACTGCCAGAATGTCATGCAAGGTGGCTTCACCGTTGTACATTCCCACCAGCAAGGGATGAGAGTCCCTCTTCCTTCACACCCTGTCGGCAGGCGGTGCCGTCCATGGTCCAGACTCTGCCCGTTCCGATAGGTGGGCAGTGGCATCTCACTGCTGTTGAAGTTGTATTTCTTGGATAACAGGTGATGCAGAGCATCCTTCCAGGGCTCGTTTGCCGTCTGTAAGTCTTCCATGATGAGGCGTCTGTCAAGCTCTCTTGTCGATTTTTCAATTGGATTGTTTGTTTTCTTATTATTGAGTTTTAAGAGTTCTTTGTACATTTTGAATGACGGTCCTTTATCAGCAGTGCCTTTTGCAAATACTTTCTTTCAGCCTGAGGCTTTGTGGAGAGCAGCACCGATAAGATGGCATAAATTGTATAAAAAAGTGGCGCCACGCACGTCAACCACGATGGCTGCCAGTCAGCCATGGCACTTTGGTTCAAGAGGGAAACTACCCAAGTCAGAGCAGACACATCTGCCAAGGAGACAATGCCCAAGACAGCTGCACACGGGATCAGAACAGCTACGTCTGTAGAGCGGGACCACCCATAGACAGGCTCCTGGGGAGATTCCACGCTTGCCAGCATGGGTGTCAAGCAGAACAGGCATGTACCACCCATAGGCTCCTGGGGAGATTCCACACTGGCTACCAGGGCTGCCAAGACATTTGTCAGAAAGACCCAGAAGGGCAGAGTCCACCACTTTCCAGGTACAACTGAGGCAGGCTCCAGACCACTTCTGAGTCAGCCCAGCCCCACACCCCAGAGGGCTGCTCCACGCCACGCTGACCTCCTTTGGCATCGGCCACCAGAGGCTCTGCCCTGCTGGACGGGGGGCTTTGCCTGCCCTGCTGCCCACCTGGCTCCAGAGACCCTTCCTTGCAGGACGCTGACGAAAACAGGCGAGAGCTCAAGTCAGAAGTGGTTTGCCCAAGGTCACAGCGCACATCTTGGGTCAGTCGTGGGCTCTGCACTAAGGCTGACCCTAGTGGCCAATTTCGAAGCACACTGGCCGGTTGACAAGAAGGGACTTCGCTGTGAGTTCTCTCCAGCTTTCGGGAGGTAAATCTGTGCTCTGAAGTGGAGCTGGGCCAGGGAAAGGGGCAGGCTCTGTCTTCAAACAGGTCTCAGGAGCTGTGCAGAAATGATACAAATGATACAAATGATACTTATGTTCCCCGCTGGCTTACAGCCTCAGGCCATGGACTCGCAGAATGCAGAGGAGGCTTCCAGACAGAAATCTTGGGAGCAGTGACACAAAGCACTAGGAGATCGAGTAGCGTCTCACACATGTGAATTCTCCTCTCTGCTGGTTTGCAGCCGCTGTCAACTCCCTGGCCCACCAGTGACCGGTGACCAACTCACAGGGATGGCATTTTCCCTGCTGCTGCCAGGAATGGCCAAGGTCACATTCCAGAGAAGCGTGCTCGCCTCACAAAGCATTCCATTCTTGGGGAGAGATAAAGAGAGAGTTAATGTTTGAAGACATCGTCAACTTTGTTAACAACGAACAAGGTTCCCTGCCTCTCCCTGTTGCTATAACTTCGTTTCCTTTCCCAGAAAGGGAAGATAAGAGTGGAACAAGCCCACTCAGAAATGAGAGAACAAAGGCTTCATAGAATTCGGTCTTTATAAGACTGCCGTTTGTGCTTGGGGTCTGTGTGGGGCTTACATGCTGCTACTGAGTGTCTATTTTTAACCTGCAGTATGATTTACTCGAATCTGGGACATTCTTTCTGCTTGACAATGCCGGAGGGTGAGGGAGATGGCGAAAACGGGGGAATCTGGAGGAATGCCCCTCGTGGCTTTGCTGCCGGTTTGCAGGAACTGCTTAAGTGGAGGGATCCTTGACCTTTGGAGCCACATGGGAAGTCGGGATGGGGTGGTCCAGCCCACCTCCTTCCTCCTCCACTTCAGGGAGCATCGCACAACAACTCTCCCCGCTGTTTCCAGTGACTGAGGGCTCGATACCACACCACTATTAGGATAATGCTGCTGTCAGATTAATTTCGCTGTTTTTGAAATGTTATCTTGTTATGTTGACCCAGTTTGATTCTGCAGTCTCTCCATTGGCTCTGATTCTGCCTCTGGAGTTTGTGCACTGAGCCCGACCCACGGAGGGCGAACGGTCAAGGTAGTCAAGGCTCTGGGGCCACGTGGCCGGGGCTCAGATCCCAGCGCCTCGCCATCCTCCCTGGTCCCTGTGCCTCAGCGTCCTCATCTGAAAAGTGTGAGTTCCATTAGCACCTCCGTCACAGAGGTCACGAGGAAGAAGCGGGTCGATGTGGGAGGGCAATTAGAGCCCCATCTGCCCCTCGGTAGGCACAGGATGCTAGAAACAGAGTTATTTTTGTTCTTTTGTCTTCTCAGAAAACAGTGCCTCTTGGAGACTGTGGTGAGAGTATTCTGGGGCTGTGTTTGGTGAGAGTCCTGCGCGGCAATGTCTGTGAAGTGCGGAAGGTGGGGGCCTGGTGTCACATAGGCCAGACCCCACCCAGCTTTCCCGTGGATAGTCCTTCAAGGATCTGGCGTGCGTTGTCCCTGCTCTCAGCCCCGCCCTCTCAGGCTCCCGCTCCTGGGAGAAAGAGTGAAGTCTGTTGTTCTGTAAGCTGCTAAGACATAGGCCCTCAAGGTGTCCTTGAGATGGGCTTAAAAGCAGAGCAAGGGAGAGCATTTTATCTTTTCATTTATCACCTTTCAGAAACGGTCACATCTGAAATCTTTCCACGACTATCGTGCTTTGCTTTTCCCAACTCAATAGCGGAGGGAGCCCCCTGCTCCCTGCTCCCTGCTCTCACACACAGCCCCGCGCTGGGGTGGCCAACCGTCCATAGGGCCTGTTGCTGTGTAGGGAGCCTCCGGCTGGGAGTGAGGGGGTCTTATGGGTGGAATTGTATCCTCCTCCAGGTCACACGTCGAAGCCCGCACCCCCGTGGGACTGTATTTGAAGACAGGGCCTTTCAAGAGCGATTAGATTAAATGAGGTCAACAGGGTAAGGCCCTGATCCAGTAGGGCTCTAATCCCCAGGAAAGAGAATCTAATTTCTCTTTAATGGGGCAGACACACAAAAGATGGGTACCTCTTCCAAAGACCCTGGACCTTACCTGCTTCACACGTCCACAAAGACAGTCCTGGGACCCTGAGTGGTCTTCCATTAGAAGGAGCCGCAGAGGTGGCCTGGGCCCACCACCCATTCAGTTCAATGCCCCTAAGGGCCATGGGGCTCTCTCCTTTACGATGTGCTTATGCCCACAGGCATTTAAGGTGGCTGTAGTCACAATTAAAAAGCTCCCAGTTAGCACTCTACTATTTAATTCTTTTCTACAACTTCTTAGCCCAGGGGTCTCATGGTTGAACAACCCCCCCCCCCCCCCCCCCCCCCCGCGTTAAATGTCCTTCCTTCTGTGGGCCGCTCTGACCTGGAAGGGTCCCTCCCACGTCATCGAGGCCGGCAGGAGTGCTCTCAAAGTGTGGAGGCTGCAGACCAGAGCAACGCAGCGGCTGTCTCACGCGTCCCAGCTGGTGAGTAGCAGGGTGTGTGCCTAAACCCCCACCTGGTCCTCGCCTGAGGGTCCTGCAAGGGCCTCTGCTAGGTGAGGCCACCCACACACACTCTCCTGGGGCCATCTCATGTCCTGTCGCTGTTGGCCACGCCTCACTGGACAGCACAACCGGCCGGTTTGCTCGGAGCCGCCCTGAGGTGGGTGGTGGATGGGGGCCTAGTTCACGGCCGCAGGCTGTGCTATTAACAGAGGAGACAGTTTTATTCCCTCTTCCCCGTTTGTGCCCAGGCCCAGAATGCTGAAAAGGCCCCTCAACCAACAGTCTTTGCAATTAACAGGACTCAGCCCATACACAAAAGGTGAGCTCGAGCCAATAACGAGGGATAGTCGGTGGCGGGAAAAGGAAAGACGGCGCTGTCCTTCACCCGCCGGCCAGGCCCTCAGCGGCCACGGGACTCCAGGCTCCTGCTTTAATACGCCCTCCGCCTGTGCGTTCTGTTTTTAGAATTACTCAGAGAAGACTTGTTTGACTTGACTGATTTATAAAAAGATTTTTCCAAAGGAAAAAGAGTGATTTTCTTCCAAAATAAAAACAGACCTTCTTTACAAGTTAACCATTGTCTCCAGACTGGCTTCGCATCAAGTAACGTCTCCGCCTTGGGACCCGGCTGTGCCCTCCCCCTCAGACACTCCCGCACCTCGCGTCCCGCACCCCCCCAGCACTGGATGCTCCCCCGTTCTCCCTGCTGAGAGCGTCTTTAAAGGATCCACCGCAGCCTTGCTATCAGGGCCCTGGTTTCGGTTTTCCCTTGTGTCTATATTTAGATTGGGGAAAAAAAGTCTTTCCATTTCCTAGGAAAAGGAGTTTGTTTTTAAGTGAGTTAATCAAACGCTTACGGGGAATTCCAAATGCAGTTGATGTCTTCTTGCTGTGAAGGAATACATTGTAAAGTTTCCAAGGTGTGGAAGCGGCTGAAGGTCAGATCACAGGTGTGTGACCACTTACATAGTCTCAGTGGGCAGCGGGCCCGGCTGGGGCGGGGCCTGGTAAGGCCTTGACATGTTTGTGTGTTTTTGCAGAATTTGCAAATGTATCATATTCCTACTTTAGTTGGCTGATACTGCCAGCTGTTTCCACTCTGCTATCTCCTCCCTTATAATTGTCCTCCTCGGGGGATGGAGGTGGGGCTGAGGATGCAGAATTCTAAGTGAATACTCACTTGTAGTTGAATTTGCATATATATTAGCATTTCCTTTGATACTTAACTACGTAGCTGCAATTTTAAATTAGTTTTCCTACTAGGAGGCCCCAAATTCTTTAAGCTCCACGAAACCTGAAGGCAGGTATCCCTGATTCCATTACTCTCATCTCATCCCTCCTTCCCTTCTCTCCTGCTATGCAGGCACTTCTGAGTTTCCCACTGTGCCTGGGGTCCGCGGCCCCGTCACGGCCTGACACAAAGCGGGACAGGGAATGGGGAGAAGGAGACCACGGTGGGTTGAATGAGGAGAAAGAGGAAAGAGAATTGAGAATGGAGATAAACTGCCAAGTGTCCTCCCACCCCCAGTGCTGGTCCTCCTTCCTGGGGGGTAAGGGCTTGTTTTGAAGGCTGGATAACAGAAGCCTGTGCTGGGGGAGGAGCTCAGCAGCATTTCAGCCTGAGATGAAAGTGGGGGTTAATAAAGGGAGGTAACAGGATGGGGAGTAGAGGTGAATTAAGGAAAACACGTGGCCTTCCGAAAAGGAAATGCAGTTATGAAAAGAGATGGAAAAACCAGTTCTTCCAGGATATGCCTTTTGTTGGCCCAACAGGAAGCTCGGGTAGACAGGAGGGAGCTGTAAGGATGTGAGGGACGCCCAGCTTACCTGACAAGAGGAAAGAGGGCTGAAGGGACAGGCCAGCAGGGGGGGAGAAGGACACGGGGTCACATTTTTCTTGGCATTGAATTATTTTCAAATGAGTTATTTTTCAAAAGTTTCCAAGGAGGATCCTCTACCAGCTTCCAGCCTCCAGTTGGGATTTGAAACCCACAGGAAATGAAGCCCCTTCCCACGACCTCTTGCTTCCTCTCCAAATTACAGCTGGACGCAGACCTGGGCTCGGCAGGGGCGGGAGCCGTCGTGGGGCTGGGGCGCGTGGCCTTGCCTCATGCAGTCTCGGGCTGGTTCTGCTCCCAGTTAACTGCGGTTTTGGCGAGTTTGAGGACGTTGTTTTGGTTTGGGGCAAGTTGTTTAAGGATTTGACTTTTGAGCCCTTCCACGTAAAACAAGGAGTGTGGACTGGGATCACTGGTCGTAGCTTTGGTGCTGGGGGCTGGGGGCAGGGGCACTGCTGGTCAAAGACCCTTTTCGGAACAGGCGGAAAGCTGCAGCCCGGCTCCCCACAACCCCCCTCACAAACCTCACCCCGTGTGAGCAGATGTTCTGGGTGACACTCTGGGTGGGGGGGTCCAGCCCACGGCCTGCGGGCCACCTGCCGCCCAGGATGGCTATGAATGTGGCCCGTCACAAAGTCGTAAATTTACTTAAAACCTTTTTTTGCTCATCAGTTTTTGCTGATGTTTACGTATTTAATGTGTGGCCCGAGACAACTCTTCTTCTTCCAGGGTGGCCCAGAGACGCCGCAAGGTTGGACGCCCCGGCTCTGCGTTGAAGAGTTAAGAAAAGCACTCTTTTCCTTCTGCCCTGAGGCCAGCAATGCTCCTGGAGGTGGCTTCTCCCTCCGATCCAGGGGTGAGGACGGCGATGGTGCAGGAGCAGAGTCCCAGCTGACCTTGGATATCAGGTGGCACGAGGCAAAATAAGCCTCTGTTGCTTTCGGCTGCGGGGAGTTCTGGAGTTGTTCGCTGCCACAGCGGAGCGGAACTGATCCTGTGCTGCCCGGAACAAGCCCTGAACCCGTCTGGTCACTGACGGTTTCTACGGGCTGCGGGCCGTCCACCCCAAAGGTAAGTAACACCGAAACTCTAGCTCCTTCTGAAAGTCTGAGACACGGTGAAGCGTGATTTCAGATACTCGACTCACCTGAACCCCTGCTCTGCTTCACGGGGAGCGTCCATGTGGCCAGGTGGGAGTCAGGTTGTCAAATCCACGACGTGGGTGCACCGGGCCCAGCTTCCAAGGCAGTGAGGGGTTGGCCGAGGTCTCCCAGGGCACCTGCCCGCAACAGCGAGGTGAGCCCTGGCGTGCTGTGGGTGCTCTCTGCCCACGGTCTCGCACGCAGAAGCAGCAAAGAGAAATCAAGAAAACGAAACGCATGCTTCTGAGCCTTCGAGAGACGAAAGAAGTCAGTCGAAGACGTTCTCTGCATCTCTGTTCATGGAGCACCGAGGGACGCAGAGCTCTCCATCCCGGAGTCACCGGCCGTGAGAGTCGTCTTCCGAGTTACTGCCTTCAGGGAAACGCACGGCCCCCGAATCTGCCCCTGCAGCGGGTGGCGTCTGCAGACGCCTCGGGCGTGTCCCATCCCCTGAGCGGTTTCACCTTGTCCCGGCAGGGCTGCCCACCAAGAGCACGCTTCGGATGGGGCGCCTCAGTGAGATGCAGGAGGCAGCACAGTGGAGGGGCAGTAAGCAGGCTGCGCTGACTCGGCCAGTGGAAGAGCAGTACCGCACCACTACTGGCAAGTGACCCTGGAGAGAAAAAAAGGAGCCGGGGGGGGGGGGGGGGGGCGTAGTTTAGGAGATGAAGGTTTTCAGCCTGGAGAGTAGGGATGTGCAACACTTTATGTGTAAGAAACACCCCAGTCTAGTCACAGATGTGCTGGACTGAGTGGAGGTCAGAAGACCCAGGGTCTAGACCTGGGCCTGCTTCCGCCTTCTGCTCCGAGCCTCAGTCTGCGGGAACTGAACAGCAAGAATTAGGATCCTAATCTGTAAGGTGAGGCCTTCGACTGCCCGAGAATCTAGATGGTTTCAGGGAGTTATTGTTCAAGGTGGCTGTCTTCACGACCAGGGAGTCCTGGAACAGGAAACGCTTCTCGATTAGTGGAAGAATAGGTAATTATTTACTTGAGTAAACTTCCAGAGGAACTTGGGAAGCTGCCACGGGGAGGCCTTTAAAGTCGGATGGAGCCCCTCTCCCTCTCTGAGGGTCCACAGACAGGGCACGTGGCTGAGGCTTCTTCCAGCCATCAGACCACGTGAGCGCATCTCACCGTCCTCGTTTCAGGGACGCCTGCCCAACGACCAGCCGCGGACAGAGGGAACCGAACTCAAATCCCAAACCGTGGCGTTGCCGTCCCTGCGACCAGAGGGAGAGGGCGATGGCACTGCCGGCCTCAACAGAGCGGTGAGCTGACTCAGGCTCGAATTGCCCTCCCGCGGCCGGGACACGTGCTGGGACAGGGTCACAGCTCCGGAGTCCTGGGGGCCTCATGGACGCACGGACGCGGCCCCGGCCGCTCCAGCCCAGGCCTGCCTGGGTTACGGCCCTGCGCAGTGTGATCCGGGGCAGAACCACCCAAGACTGAATACCGCGCCGGGGAAAGTGATGAGGCGAGAGAGCGAGCAGGACGTGCCTGAGGCTGCTGGTGGCCACGAGCAGTTGTTTCCCAGCAGGGGTTCTTAAGAGCAGGACGTGCGCACTCCAGTGCTTTCGTGGGGTGGCGCAGGGTGAGTGGGCTGTGCACTCCGCATGGCACAACCCAGGGCGCCGTCAGGACGCGGCCTCGTCACTGCGCGATTTCAGCCCTGCTACACACCCAGGAGGCCGCTGCAGCCGGCGCTGGCCGAGATGTCTTTTGGGGCGCAGGGCTGTACTGGAAACCGAGTTTCAGGGGGACAGGGACTACAGCTCAGGGACTGCAGAGCAAGCCCAGGTGAGGCGCTGTCACCTAGTGAGGCGGGCAAGCAGAAAGGGGCGGGTGGCAGAGTCCACTCCGGGAGGTCACTGGCTGGCGGGTGAGCAGGGTGGCCCTCGGGGGACGCTCATTGGTCAGGACGTCCGTCCATCTTCTGTACAGTGGGAAGTGGTGGGAAACCAGTCTCAGGCCTTCAGGGCAGTTCTCGCGAGGGCGTGGAGGCGAGAGCCCTCGCGTCACGTTTTCCGGCGCCATTTCAGACTGAAGTTCTGCCTCAGCCAATGCAGGCGGGGGTGGCGCGTCCTGCTCCTGCGCACCGGCAGCCCGCTGAGGGCCCCGCGGGCTCTGCGCCCCTGCCCTGGCCTCCGGCGGAGCTGGTCGCGGGGCAGCCAGGCAGCGCCGCCGCCCCAGGTAAGCGTGGTCGTTCCCGCCCAGGGCTGCTGTCTGGGGCCTCCTCCGCTGCAGTCACTGCCTAGAAAGCAGCCCCACTTCAGCCTGAGCCCCCAGCAGCCACTGCCCGGGGGCAAACCCACGGCCGGGGTGCAGGTGGGCCGGGGCAGGGGGGCTTGGAAACACGTCGGTGGGGTTGATGCTAAACCGAGGGGAAAGGAGCTGCTGGAAGCCCTCCGCCCGGGATGGTTCCCCCGGCCCTGCTGCTGTGGGGGCAAGGGGCCTCACGCTGGCCTTCCACCAGTCTAGGCCCGGTGGACGCTGCTCGCGTGGCCCCGCTGTCATTACGCGCTGACCTCCCTGCCGGGAACGCACAGGCCATGCCTGGTATTTCCCGGTGTTTTGAAAGTGGCGCCACTTCTTCCATATGGAAAAAGAGTCAGGACCTCTGGCTGAGGGTCGTTCGCCGTCTGAGGCCCGCTGGGCAGGTCGCGACGCCGATGGACCGAGGTGCTCCCTTCCGGGGGGCGTGGCTTTGCGGGGTCGCACGTTGCTGGCGGCAGGTGTGTCTCGCGATACCGGGCTGTTGGGTGCGGTTCCCCTGATCCCCGAGACGGGACTCACTGGACTGGGTGGGGGCGGGTGAGAGGGAGTGTGGAAGCGGTTTTAGATGCTGTTGGTGCAGTTGTTGCAACTTTCTACATCATAGCTTCACGCAGTTCCAAACTCGAGTTCCCGAAGGGATAGAGCAAGATCCTGTCCACGGTTCTGCTCCCCGCTGCCTGCCCCACGGCTCCCCAGCCCGGTTCGCTGCTGTCAGCGAGGACGCGCCGCCGCCGCCGCTCCCGTGTTCTAGCGGTGGAGCGCTACACACACTCCCCGTCTCCCGGCCTGACTTCCTCTCTGTGCACGCGACGCGTCGCAGATTTCTCGGGCAGATTTCTCGGGCGCCGGGCGGCATTTTCAACGGACTTCGTAGGTGGGTGGTACTCCGCTGCGTAGATGAGCAGTGATTGGTCCAACCTGTTCCCTGAAGGGAGCGTCTGGGTTGCCCCCATCCTTTGCCGTTAAGATCGCTGCTGTGAAGACGGACCCGCGCCCACGTGGTTCTCCGCGCGCGCCGGCCGTCGGGGGCTCTGCGCGCCTGGTAGCCCTGCGGAGACCGCGCCGCTCTGCACTAGCGGGGCACGCGCGTCTGTTCCTCGCTGCCTGTGAGCGCCGTCACCGGGAAGTTTCCTCTCCGTCGTCTCTCACGGGTAAAGTGGAATCTCCATGTAACTTCTGAAAAAATGTTTTATTTTGTCGTTCAGTTACAGTTGTCTGCCTTTTGCCCCCCCACTCCCCGCCCCACCCCGGCCCAGCCAAACCCGCCTCCCTCCGTTGCTTTCACCGCCCCCCACCCTTGGTTTTGTCCGTGTGCCCTTTATTATTGTTCCTGGAAACCCTTCCCCCCACTATCCCCTCCCCCCTCCTCCCGGTTACTAATTTTTGACAATCTTAATTGAAATATAAGAACCTTTATCATTAGATCATCACAAATGAAGCTCACTGTGTAAGGAACACCCAGTTCAAGAATCAGCACGGAACCTACAGGCCGGGAGCCCTCTTTTTGTGAGTGAAGGCCGTCTTTTTTAAATTATCTTTTCATTTTGAAAGAGCTGTAGACTGGCTTTCACAGAAGTTAAGTGCAGTTTCATGTGTTTCAGAGCCGTTTGCGTTTTTTTCTCTGAACTGCACGTTCCTGTTTCTGCCCGTTTTTAGATGCAGTGGTGGTTTTTTTTCTCTGATTTGTAGAAGCAGTAAGATTTCAGCCCACAGTGGAAAAACACGAGCTCCGTGCTGGGCTTTCTCAACTGTGCCCGACCTGCGGGGGTGGAGCTACAGCACCTGCTACTCCAGAAACCTGGAGAAGCGCAGGGCTCGGGAGCAGGTGGGATTAGCCAGGGCCCAGTAGCCCGGCGCCCCTTCCTCTTAGAGTCAACTGCAGACCTGGCCCTCCCCTCCCCGCCTCCCAAAACACACGTTTTCAAGATCGCCAGTTGTAAACTGTCTGGTCCAGGGAAAGACCTGTGGAGCAGGACCACCTGAGAGGGCTGCCAGGGGACATTTGCGGTGAGCAGCTGTCCCCTGCTTGTGCTGCTCAGCTCCTCTGCAGCAGCGTCAGCAGGTCCCTGCCTCGGGGGATGTAGGTACAGAGGGGAGTGTCCCTGAGAAACAAAAGCCAAGTCGGAGTTTTCTGCTCATTTTTTTCCCCTCTCTCCCTCTGGCTGGACAATGATCTTGGGCCACAGGCCTCCAGCAAAAGCACCCATCACCGGTGAATTACGTGACGCCTTCTGTTTATGTAGAGGTACCTGCGACTGGGCCTCCAACCCAGACCCTGGTCCAGCGGCCCTGGAGAGGTTGTCACTGGAAGGGGGGCTTTGAGGTCTGCGTAAGGCAGCACATTCGCCTGCATCGAGGGGCCCCCAGGTCACTCTCTCCTTGGGGGCCGGGGGAGGCCGGAAACTCGCGGTGGAGTAGCTGGGGGGCTGACTGTGGGCCCTGGAGAAGGAGCCGTTCAGTTCCTGGGTGGTGTGGGGCAGCCACAGGCCGCCTGGGCTCCAGAGTGACGCTGGGCTCCTTCCAGACCGGCCTTTCCTGTTTCAGATGCTGGAGCCAACAAGCCGCAGACCCAGACATTTTCGCTGAGTGCTTCGGCAAAACCTCTGACTAAGCTATTTGAAGTGTGATTTAAAAAAAAAGAAAAAAGCCTGCTTACAGAAAGAAGGTGGAGGCCGTGCGTGACGAGATGAGAGGCCTCGCTGCGTCTTCAGAGCAGTTCCCTTCCGAGTGGACCCGTGAGCCCCCACGGCAGACCTCCTGAGCTTGGCACAGGGGGACTTTGCCCGCCTGGCCCCAGGCCTGGCCACTAGAATTGAGGGGAGTTGGGGTCAAGAACTCAGAAATGCGCTGAAAACAAATGCAAAGCAAAATACAGCAGCAAAAACCCTCTTCGGGCTTGTGGTGCCCTGCTGGCCCACGCCTGCGCAGAAGAGCCAGAAGGGGCTCGTCGTGCTGTGGACGACCAAGCTGTGACAAAGACCCCTGGAGGGGACAGAATCTTCACCCCGTGGGCCACGTTTCCAGGCCTTTTTAACCTTCTACGTACTCCCTGGCTGGCTTTGCAAGGTAAATAGGCATCTCATCAATTCAAGAGAAGTCCTTGGCCCCTGGGAGAGCCGTTGGAGGGAGCTGTCCTGTGCTGGACGGAGGAACGCTGAGATGAGTGGGAACAGTGCAGGTACAGCCGGAGCTGCCTGGTACTGCAGCCCTCAGGCCTCTGGGGAGCAAGGTCAGCACAGCACATGAGCTACTCAGGAGTCCCCCAGGCTCTGGAGGCGGCCCCTGACTGGGCCAGGGTACAGCTGGGCGGTGCCCCAGGGTCGCGGAACACTAGCTTCAGGAGGCAGTTTCCTTGTACCCCAATCTGTGTTTTACTTTTGGCACTGAAACAGGAAAACTCTCTTGGTTCGAGGGACCATGGAGGCTCAGAAGTGTGCGTGGTGACTGGTGAGGAGGGCAGACCAGAGGGTCCTCCCCAGTGTTCTGGACTCCAAGGACCGTCTAATGTAGGGCGCTCTCAGCTGGTGCGGGACAGCGTGCGCACGTGAAAGGGGAGCACACCCCGGGTTTCAGGGCAGCTACCCTGACAGTTCTGGTGAGGAGTGCCTTCCCAGTGGGCGGGGGCGAGCGCCCTGCCCTGGAAAAGAGGAGTGCATCGGGGTTTAGAGAGCGAAGAGTGGGGTATTCAAGCAAAGCCCAGGCTTGCCAGAAAGTCCCCCCGGAAGCCTCTGGCGGGCCCCTGCCCACACGTGAACGCACATGTGACTCCGTTCTGGGAGTGAACGAGATGTCGCGCACACGGGTCTCGCACAGCCAGGACTGGCGAGGGTTCTTGCGAGGAGTGTCAGACTCGGGACCTTCGACCCTCTTGCACGACGTCCAGAGCGCGAGAATATCTTAAGTTGTTCTCTTAAGATACTCTCAAGAGTTTTGGACCACCTGACTCTGAAACAGTGACCCACTGGATCGAAGACCAGGCACATGGCTCTACGTTTGCCTCAAGCCTTGTCCCGGCCTCCTGGCTTCTACCACCTGTGACACCTGCTGTCGGCTGGGCTTCTGCCAGGCAGGCCCGGCTCCCACAGACTCGCTGGCCACGCTCTCCTGTCCTCAGGGCAGCTTGGGAACCAAGGGGACACGGCGGTGAAGAGCTCTGGCTGTGGAGCGAGAAGGCTGGGCTGGTCTTCAGGCTGCACCCACCATGGGCTAGGGGCACGGCCACCTTTTTCATTTGGGGCTCAAGGCCCCGACCTGGAGAACGGGAAGGAGAAGGTGCTAGAGCAGATGCCGTGGGCTCACCTTTGGCCCTTCGTCAGACCAGCACCTCTTTCCCCAGCAGGTCCCAAGCCCGGAATTCCCCGGAGCTTCACGGCACAGCATCGCTGGGGTTCTGGGAAGGGAAGGAGGGGGAGTCCAGGATGCGCCTCCAGGCCTCTGTGGACTCACCAGTGAGACAGGACTGTGACTCAGTCTCCCTCGCCCACTCCCCAAGAAGAAGTCATTTCATTCGGACTTCCTGTGGCAGCACAGGAAAGCCTTTCACTTCCAAGGCAGAGCTGTTTACACACTGTCCCTGTCCCTTTCCCTGGAGAGCTCGCCACACTGACAGACAACGCGCTGCTACTTTGTGGCACCCGCATCTGCAATGTAGGAAAAGGCGTGCAGACACTGTGCAGGGAGCTCATAAGCCTCTGCTCCAGGGCATGTGGGTGGTCCTGGTGCCACAGCTGGCCGGGCCAGAGGTCAGAGGACACGGTCTCTGTGAGAGGACAAAGGGTCCAGGGAGGGACAGAGCCTGGAGTCTCCACTCGGGCCCACATGGCACACTGTCCCAGAGACGGCGGCGCATGCAGCCACCTCTGAGAGTCCACCCTGACAGCTGCGGGGTCTCCAGCGTAGCCGGGGTCTCTCTGCTCCCCACTTCCTCCATCTGGGGAATGGAGACGACAGCAGTGCACAGCCCTCAGCGCTGCGGTGGCACGGGGACTGAACCTGTGCGAGGCGCACACAGGGGTGGCCGGTGCGCTAACCACCCACAGCTGTCTGGTGTCCTGTCACGTACAGGTCTGGGAGACGCCTTCTCGTGATCCCCGAGCTGTGGTGGTGACTGTGCTGACATTCAGGGACGTCGTGGGGCCGGTCCAGCTGTGGCGGGACAAACACGGATGCCAAACCTGGTTGCTGTATGGGTCAGCCCTGACTGCGGGTCCCCGTGGCTCCAGGTTCAGGACCGGCTGAGGACCGTGGCCCTGTCCCAGGTGACCAGTGCATTCTGTGTTGCCTTGACCTGGGGGGCCCCTTTTAAGCCTCTTTTCTTCATCACCACCATCATCATCACCCTGACCAACTAGTCAGAAGTAAAGTGGATGTTTGCCTTTTCATCCTTATAACTCCTCGAATAATCCAGTCTTCCATTCCCTGCAGAATTAGCAGCAGTACTGGAAGGACCTGAATAAACTGGTACTTCAGAGGGACTGAAGGTGTTTAGCAGTTGGGGTGGAGTGCCTGAGACTGAAGACCAGCCACGTGA
The DNA here is from genome assembly GCF_022682495.2 of Desmodus rotundus. Taxonomy (NCBI): domain Eukaryota; kingdom Metazoa; phylum Chordata; class Mammalia; order Chiroptera; family Phyllostomidae; genus Desmodus; species Desmodus rotundus. The sequence goes on along the minus strand of NC_071387.1, from coordinate 211,095,513 downwards.
GAGTGGCCGAGGCACCGAGGCGTCACACCCACATGCTGTGCAGCCGTCACCTTGGTCTCGTTCCAAAACACTTTTCTCTCCCCCAGAGGAGGCCCGGGTCCATCCCTGCCTCCTGCTCAGTCCCCGGCAGCCGTGGGCCTGCCTCTGCCTGTGGACTTACCTGCTCTGGGTGTTTCCTGTAAACGGGACCATGCAACACCTCACGGCCACATGCACCTGTCTTCTGTCACCGTGCGTAGATCTGGGAGGTTGTCCGGGTTGCGGCACATATGTTGTCCCTTTCCGCCGCCGGCTGAGTGCCGCTCCAGTGTGCGTGCATCCCGCAGTCTGTATTTCATCCTCAGCCACGGATGGACGGCGGGACTGGGAGTGGTGCTGCTAATGAGCAGCGGTGTGCAAGGGCTGGTTTGGAACCTGTCTTTAATGCTTTGGGCACGTCACTAGGAGGGAGACTGCTGGGTCACGTGGGGATTCTGCGTCTGCCTGAACTGGGTTACTGAGTGCCGCGCGGCTCTGTGTAGTAGGCGGGCTTGGGTGTCAGTGAGGAGCCCCAGTGGTCAGAGTACTCCCCTCCAATTCACACTGGCCGGTGGGGTGGAGGGTCTGCCCAGTGGGTGGGAACCTGTTCTCTCTGCTGCCTCTCTGACCCTTAGTTGTTGGGGAAGCGCTACCATTTGCAAAGCTCATCCTGCTGAGTGCAGGGCGGGGCAGTGGGAGGGGGATGGGAGGCACGAGGGGAAGCCTGAGCAGGACTGGGTCTGAACGGGAGGCTGCCCTGTGTGGCTGGTTTCGGGTCCTGCTCGCTTTCCCGACGGAACTGTGGAGCCCTTGTGCACTGACTCAGGCAGCAATTGGCCATGATGTCGGGGCCTCTGAGGTGTTTGCTGTCCGATGTGTTGGGTTATCAGCAACTGGAAGGGCAGGGTGTCAGAGCCCCTCTCGGGGCGCAGGGGCACAGAGGGCAGGGGGCAGGGTTGCTCCTGGAGCAGCTAGAGAAGCAGGTGAGGATGGGCACGTGTGGGGCTAGGGCCAGGGCAGTGGCACGCCTGCCTCTGGGTCCGAGGGGTGAGGAGGAGGAGCAGCAGGGGACACGGTGAGCCACCAGGGTCGGATCAGGTTGCAGTCCCATCGGCAGAGACAGGGTTCTGGGTGAGGCCTTGGCTGTGGATGGCATTGGGGTGACCAGAGCTCACTCTCAGGGATCGTCCCCCTGGGTGTGGGGACAGCCGGAGTCACAGGTAGAGTCTGGGCGGGCACACACAGCTGTTCTCAGCAGCAGAAAGCTTTTTAAAGGAGTGCTCAAGGTATGATTGAACTTTACCTACATGTCTTGCAAAAATATTGGTGTCAAGAAGAGTTTGCAAAGCTTGTGACCCAGCCAGTGCAGCATCTTCTCTGGAGATGGGGACCACATTCGTGCGTTTTCTGTGTGGTCCAGCACCATCGTGAGAACAACTAGCTCTTCAGCATAGTCTTCAGCTTGTTCCTGGGGAGGAATTGCTTCTCCTTTTGCTGGAGCCGTGCGGCCACCATTGCCCCAGGTCGGTGGGTGGGTGGGTCTGAAACCCCCAGACGGTCGTGCATCTTCTCTGCTGGGAAGCCCCAGGTGTGGGAGATCTGATGGGGTCTGGAAGGTCCCAGGACCAGGCTGGAAAGCAATTCCTGGTAGGTCGTGAAAGACTAAACCACCACGCAGCATCGGGGTCTTTCCTGCAAATCCTTTGTTCCTCTGGGTCGGGAGACAGGTCTGCTTCCCAGAGCAGAGCCTGTGTCTGGAAGAGTCCGCGCAGAGCTCAGCTCTCTCCCAGCACTTCTCGGCAGACGCTAACAAGAGGGTGTTCCTCCCAAACTCATGCTCTGAGGGCTGGCCGGGCTGCTCATGGCGGTAGATGGGGTAAGAGAGGGAGGCAGATGGGTGTGGGGTCCAGGGCCCTGCAGCAGAGGACAGATGCGGGCTCTTTGGAGCCGCCAGGCAGTGCCACCAGCCGTGGGGCACACGGACGCCAACAGTTTGGCCCCTGCATCTCCATTTCCCCTTGTGGGGACTGTATACAGCTTGGAAGGGGATCAGGGGCCTCCAGGCTCCTGGGTGTCCTGCACACCTGGGGCCTGCAGCCTGCAGTGCACCTGAGCCTCAGGCAGAGGTCCCCCATTCCAGAGCCTAGCTCCCTCCTCTCTGGGTTCTGCTCTCCTCCTTGGACAGCGCCGTCCAAGGCTGTCTGCAGACTTCAGCCACAGCCATTTGGGCCATGAACGGTGAAAACTCACATCTCACAGCAGCAGGGAGCGGCTGCTGAGCCACCTCTCCCCAAAACAGCACTCCTGGGGAGCCCAGAGCAGCTTGGAATCCAGAAATGACTTCCTGCCAGTTCTTTCATTTTAAAAATGATAACACGGATATGAGATACTCCCATTCATGAGAAAAGGGGGGAGAGGGGAAAAAATGAACTCTCAAGGTTGTATGCCACCAGGGAAGTTAGGGGACATTTTAGGGACTCCCACCCGGGGGAGGATTCACAGTTCTGTGTGCTTACTAGGGTGACAAAAGTATCTGTGTTTCTTCCCTTTTTGGCTAAAAGCCACAAGGAGGGTCACCTCAGGGGACATTCGGGGTAGGGATCTGTGCCAATGGGTTCAGTTCTCCACCCCAAACTGTTTCCCAGCCAGGGCGAGCCAACCCCGGGGCCAGAAGGGCCGCAGCCCATAGCTAAGCAGTGGAGAGTCGGGGTGGGGCGGGGGTGGCAGGGAGCTCCCTGCCTGCAACATGGCATAGAGAGAGGGGAAACTCCAGCTTTGCTAGCTTGCCCTGAACCGTGGCCTGCCACGTGATGCTCTTGCCAAAGGAAGTGTGGCAGGGGGAGTGGTGGGTGGGTCACAGTTAGCTACAGAGCCCCCCCGCCCTAGCTCTGGCCCTCCTCCCAGAGACGGGAACAGGGATGCCACCAAGGTCAGCCGGCTGCTTCCCGGGAAGGAGGAAGGGGTGTGCTGATCGGCTGTCTTCTGCATTCCTGGTGGCTGCCACCCCTGATATTCCCAGGCAGGGTGGGTGTGCGTGGCACTGGACAGATGGGCCACTGTGAGCCCCTTGGGGTCCAGGTCCCTGTCACAGTATCCACCAATGCCCAGGAACTCTGTCCTGTTGCTGCTCGGCTTCGCCTTGCTCTCTGCAGTTACAGCCAGCCAAGCAGTTGTCCCCCCCAGTTCGGAAGGGGACATTCGGGGAGCAGTTTACTGGTGCCCTGCGGTATGACAGGACTGGGCGCATGCCCCCAGTTTTCACTGGGGTTGTGCGTGGCAGCTGGACTGGGGGTCTGTGCTTCTGTGAGGTTCCTCCTTGCTCCGTGCAGCACCTCTGCAGGTGTTAGGGAGGCGGCTCTGCGGGGCTCCATGGCCAAGGTCGTTTGATTTGGTCATTTGTATATCACCTTAGCCTGCTCTGTGGATGCTGCAGAGTCCAGGCAGGGACACTGGTGGACACTGGCCATCGGACGAGGCTGTGGGAGGGACAGATGCTGAGGAGCTCATGGTCCGTCTTTGCTTTTCTGTGGCCGCAGCTGGCCCAGCTTGGGAGGGGTTGCAGATGCCTGGTGCTTGTCTTGCCAGAGTCACTAGCAGGTCCTGCTGGGTTCAGGGCCTGTCCCTGTGCAGTTACACAGGGTCCCTTGGCCACAAGGGCTCACGCTTGGCTTAATGTTATGTGGTCACCATCTTGAAATTCTTAACAATTTTTGGGCAAAACTGTGCTTTTCTTTTTGCACTAGAACTTGCAAATGATGTAGCTGGCCCTGTTAGTGGGAGCTCAGGTTCATTTGAATAAGCTTGCCTAACGATTTGAATAAGTCCCCACTTGACATAAACTGCTGAAGATGATTCTCTTAGTTTTCAAAATGTTACTGCAACTGTTCTGGTGAATTAGAGACAGTTCTGCAAACTGCATGGGGCGCCTGGCGCTGGAGGGCCTGCGGCTGGAGGCACCTGCCCACGGCCGGAGGAGACGGCAGGAGGAGAAAATGCATCTGGGGCAGGCTTGCTTCCTTCTCCCGCTCACGGTCTCGCTTCGGAAAGCTTGGAAGGGGCTCAGCTCAGAGACCTGGGTCGTTCACGGTCACAGGCTTGTTGGTGCGAGAATCGCTGCTTGCTTTCCACCTGGAGGTCGGGGCAAGGTGAAAACGGGCTAGTCCTGTGAAAAATCTCCAGTTTTGGAGGCTGTGTCCAACCCATGCAGCACCTAAACAGCGCTTGGGGATCTCTCAGGGTCCTGAGAGTCGGGGGCGGGGGGCGAGGATTCACAGTGATCAGCAAGCGCTGGTTTTCTGAAGTAGGCAGGTGAGACTAGCATTCCCTTCAAGAGAGCGTGTGTTCATTTGTTTGTGCCCTTGCTCTCATTAGTTCGACTTAATAGTTTCAAGTTTCATTCACTCGACAGAGACCCTCAAGGACAGGTGCCATGTCCACCAGCGAAGAGAGCTGTTCAGAGTGTGGGGCGTAGAGGGCACACAGGTGTGAGGACACGAGGCAGGTGCTGAGAGCGGAGCACGGCCGATGTTGGGGCAACACGCGTGGTGGCCGCTGGGACAGGGCTGCTTCCGACGCAGGTTTAGGTGGCCTCTGTATCGCCAGTTTTGCCTCCATGGATTCAGCCAACCCAACCGGAGATTGAATACAGTCTCTCAGCCCACAGTCGGGAGTCTGCGGGTGCGGAGGGCCGACTGTGAGCATGGTTCTGTGCCATTGTACACAAGGGACTTGCGTTTTTGGCCAGTCTGGGTGGTTGCGGGGTCCTGGAACCGGTGCCCCCTGGATTACGAAGGAGGAGTGTAGTTAGGTTTGGGGAGTCAGAAGTTATACTAGGATTTTCAACTGCATGGAGATCGGGGGTTGGCCCCCTAACCCCTGCGATGTTCCAGGGTCGTTTCTAACTGTTACGTTAGGGCCGTGGAGGCTTCCATGGAGTCAGTTTCACTTGCTCTTCATTCCTGAGCTCCTGGGGTGCAGTGTTTTCTTCCCAAGCCTTAGTGGTGTGGGTGGTGGTGACGGATAACATGGGCAAAGTGACCGACACATCCCGGCACGGTGCCAGCATTTTCTCCATTGCCTCTGACGTGGTGAGTTAGGTCTGTTTGGGACCCCATTGTACGGAGGAAACTGAGGCTGGGATGTGACGTGATTGCTCAGGGTCACAGAGTCCCTGGAGGTCGAGTCAGGATGTGACCCAGCTATTCTCCAGCGCATTCCTTCTCGAGGGAGGTCACACTGCCTCCTGGTCTGAGCAGAGCATCAGAAGAGAGCCGTCTCCTGTCTCCCGTGGTCGCCTCCCTTCCCCAGACACGCTGGGGCGGGCCCCTGGGTCTGTCCTGTCCTTACCAGTGGGTTGTGGCTCCCACAACATGGGGTGAATCCCTAACCACGGGGGGTGTAGAGGGCCCGCCCTGGCCTCCTGGGCAGGGGGGTTGTGGGCATTCAGATGCCCCGGGCAACCCATGCAGTCTGTCCCCTTGGAAGATCTGTGTCTCATGTCTGTCTGCTGCTTAGGGGTCAGGCGCAGGCTTCTGCGTCAGACGTGCAGGAGGCCAGTCTGCCCTTTGGGCTGGCTGGCAGCAGCAGCCCCTTGTTTTTGCGATTTGCGTTTGTGATTTTGGAGACTCTTCTGGAAGTCTTCCACACCGCACTGCAGTGAGGAGCGGAAGGCGGGGGATGGCAGGTTAGAAGCGGAATGGGGTGGGGGGAGGGGCTGAACAAGTGGCCAGAAAAGGTCGTGGCGGGTGGGAGTGAGTGCTGGAAATGGAATTCAGTCTGCACCTTCCCCTCTCAGGGAGCTGCCTCCTTGTGACCCCAAACAGGTGAGCTTGGAGCAAAGCGAAGGAAATTAGGCATTTTCTTGAGGAAGATTTTTTCTTTTTTCTTTTTTCCTGCCTGAATCTGGACTCTTTGGCTGGGCACGCAGTGTTTTCACTGGGAAGAGCCCTGTGTGGCCGAGTTCAGTTCCTCCCACCCTGAGAGAGCTCTGTGCTCTGACAAAGCTACGGGATGCAAGGCAAGTCTAGGAAAGACCAGCTGGGGAGAAGGCCTCACTCGTCGCTGCGCTGCGAACGGCCCAGGTGTCGGATGGCCAGGTCTCCACTGCTGCCTGGGGAGGAGCAAGCGGGTGATGATGATGATGATGATCAGGGTAGCAAACAGTCATTTCAGTAACTCCGGTACTATTCCCATGCTGTCAGCAGGCGAACATCCCCCAGTTGTTGAGTGGAAAACGTCAGGTGTACAGAGACCAGAGACACGGTAAACTGTGTAAATAAGACCCTGAGCGCAGAGCAGCTTTGAAACAATATGGCCGCTCCTCATTGCCTGTCTGGGAGTGGTCGCAGCCAAGGAGCCGTAGGTAGGCATCTTGGTTCCTGTGTGCGTTCCCCGTCAGCGATGACTTGCTGTGGTTCCCTGGGCTGAGGACAAACAAGACTTGGGCTCGCCTGTCATCAGAGAGCGTATGATGTGCAGGGAGGACCCCAGAGGAGGTGCACGTGAACCCGGGACTCAGACAGGAGGGGCCAGTGGGGCTGGGCCTGGGGAGGTCTGTGCTCCGCACTGGGCGGGGTGGGGGTGCAGGAGGGGTAAAGGGGTCAAGCTGGTGACTGTTCTCTGGGCCCGCCCCACGGTTGGCAACGCGTCGTGTGGGGGGCGGGCTCTCCCACGCCCAGCGTTGTAGAAGGATCCCTGCCGGGCAGGGTCAGGCTGTCCCTGCCTCACGAGGGGCCACAGCCGGGGGAGCGTTTCCTGGGTGACGGCCCCAGGGTGTTGTGCTCAGCCCTGCCCCTGGGGTGGGTGCCAGCAGTGGTGAGGGGCTCTGGAGGAGCGGCCTGCAGGCCCAGAGCTGAAGGACAATGGGCCGTGTGACACCCTGTTTGTGGGCTCCCCTCTGGGTGACACTTGAAGGTGACCTGAGGCTGTAGGGAAAGAGCTGCTGAATTCTGGTTATTATGCTGCAAACGTTTTACCACAACTGAAAAGGGAGGTGAAAGAGCCTTCGCAGGCTCTGAAGTTCAGACCTACGGAGTCAGAGAGAGAGAGAGAGACCCCAGAGTGGACCTGAGGACCCCGTATTGTTCCTGTGTGGGTGTCGGGGGGCCCTGCGCGTCCTCCTGTGGTGGAGCGTGTTTGCAGGTCTGTGCTTTTCCTGGGAGGTCGGACAGGTGCGCCGTTACCCTGCAGCACTGCTGACGTGCCGGTGCCCCGACCTCCACCCAGGTCCTCCCTCCCGCTCCGCGCCCGGTGCCGCTCAGTCCCTGTGCCCCATGGCGGCCAGGCCTCACCAAAATGGCAGCTTTTCCAGTGTGTTCTGTCTGTACCCCTGACGGCCAGATGGAGAGTTTTCAAAAGACTTAGCAGGAGGTGGAGCTGTAGGAAGGCCCACGCCTGGATCCCTAGGTGGCTGCGTGGAACAGACCTCGGGGCGGTCTGTGTGGACGGGGCGAGAGTGAGAAGCACCTGGCGTTGCGCTAAGCTGGTGGAACTTTGCGTTTGCTTGGCGGCGAGTCTGCCCTGACTGACACCATCACAAATGGTGTGACCCACACAGGAGGGCATTGATGCACCTGCGAGCTGCCAGCGGGCAGGTGGGCGAGGGCAATGGGGGTCTCCTGTTGGTGGAAGCCCTTCACGTTACTCACGAATCCTGCGGCAGGTGTGTTCAAGTGGACACAGACAGGCAGCTCCTGCTCAACACACACCTCAAGGGAGAGGTTTGGTCGAGGCCTGGACCGGAATGTTCCCAGCGCAGCCGAACTTACAGCCGAAATCAGACCGAAGGCTTCTGGTGGGGAGAAAACGCACCTCAAAGGCAGAGAGTTCCCGTCAGAGTCCTTGTGCTCCCAAGCCTTGGAGGTTTGAGACGTTTTTCTTAAACAATGACCAATTCTGCACCCAGACAAGGAAATTCAGGTACCCTGACCCTTAGGGTTCCCCAGGCGGGAGTGTCCTGTCCTGCTTGTGTTCCCGTCCCAGCTTTGGCGCTAAGCTGCTCTCAAGGACCACGTGTCGGAGTCCAGAGTCCTGCCTGCTGACCCTGGCAGCCCAGCTCTGCAGCCCAGGACACACCATCTGTGCCGCCTGCCTGGGAGGGGAGCCTTCCCTCCTGGCACCAGGGTGGACCTTTGCTCACTGGTGCTGCCGCCAGTTTGTCCGTCCACCAGAGGAGGACTCCCGCCTCACACCTGCGGTTTTTGGAGACGAGGACACGCTGTTACGGCCCTTGGATGAGCTCGTACTCACTCAAAATCCCTGTCACACTGTCCACAGCTCTGCACAGGCCGGCCTCCATCCCTTACCCCAACGCCTCGACCCAGGACTCAGCACAGCAGCCCCGATTTTCCAGTTTCTGAAAGCAACAAGCTCTTCCCAGGCCGTTTCCTGGAAATGCTCTTCTCCCAGCTCTTCTTAGCCCATCTCTTCCTAGAAAGCGCCTGCACAGAGAAGTCAGCCTTCCCCTTCCTTGACCCCCCAGCCACACAGGCCCCCTCTTGTTCCTGCCTCAGACGCTCTCAGCCCCCCTGGGTTCCAGTCCTCATGATAGCCGCAGCCTCTTCAGGGGTCACCTGACCACACCTGGCCACGCCCGTTCCTGGTCCTTTCTGCTCCCCTCCAGGGCTTCTCCTGGGCTGCCGGGGAGCTTTGAGCCCAGCCTGGGGATGGGCAGGAATTGGCTGCCCGACCCGGTGGGAGCTGGCAGGCCGAGGTGTCTGGCCCCTGTCCCTGAAGGGGCAGTTCGCGGTGTGTTCTGTGCAGTTCCTTAGTGTTGCGGCAGGACCTTCGCCGGGGACATCAGCAATGACTGACTGGGACTCACTCTCAGTCTCAGCTTTTGCTCCTTTCCTCCCGCAGCTCCCAGCCCTCTTCCCGGGCTCACTGCCTGCCTGCAGCCCCTTGTTCTGCTTTCCAGCAGGCACTTAGGGGAGAGCCCCCCCATTTCCTCTCGCAGGAGCGCCATCGTTTCTGTCACCGCGGCTAGAGCAGCTCTCATGGATTTCATTTCTTCGGTGGCAGTCTTTGTTCTCTGCGGCTCTGCTCTGCAGTCAGCGCAGACCCCAGGGCAGGCTGCTGGCCAGTGTCGAGTGTCTGCGGGCTCAGCTTCCGAGTGCATGTTCAATTAGTGAGCAGTCCTCAGAAAGGCTGCGTTTTCTTTTTAAGAATGACGCTTGTATTCTAGACACCCGGAGGCCGCCTGCTGCCCTGGTTTAGGAGCGTGTGGTCTGGAGTCGGACTTCCTCAGGCCAGGTCCTGATGGCCACGCGGGGAGCTGCGCGGCCTCACGCTGGTCGCTGAGCTGTGCTGGACGGCAGTTTCCCATCGGTAACGAGGGTGTGACGACAGCGTGTAGCGCGGGGCCGTGGTGCTGCTGTCGTGTGTCACACAGAGAGCGCTCAGCCAGCGCTTGCACGCTGCAACCACCCAGTGCACTTGACCTCTCACCTCCCCTTCGAGGTCCTGTCGTGAAACCCAGGCTCACACAGACGTGAAGTCCACGTTGGAGCTTCCACGTTGGTCAGTTGTCAGCTGCGTTCCCCACGGGTGTCTGGGCTGCACGGGAGCCTAAGGACCCAGGACAGAGCACAGGAGGAGCCAGGGCTGTGGTGCTTGAGACGTTTCACGTCCCTCTGGCCCCCGACCTGCTTTGAGAGCACATTTAGATCAGGCAGAATCAGACAAAGACCAGTGCTGGCGAGCAGCACTCTGACCTCCGCCGTGCCTCGTCCTGGGGGTCTGCCTCCACGGGGTCACATCCTAGAGTTGTGAGCTGACCCGCCACCCCATGGTGACCCTGACTGCCAACTCCGAAGTGGCGTTGAGGATTGTGGTAACTGTCTGAGCAACGACAGATGTCACGTTAGGAATGCTGCTGCGGTGCGGTTTGGGGCAGCCGCGGGCATGGGAGCTTACCAAGGCCCGTGTGCGCTCCTGCCCTGTGCCCCACAGCCCGCCGGGGTCCAGACCAGCCTCCCAGGTAGAAGGAACTCACGCTCATCGCTGTGGGCTCTCTGTGGGTCACTTTGCCAGGAGAACTGTGCCTGGCGGGGGCTGGAGAGCGTCAGGGCCTTGGGGCCAGTGGGCCCTCTCCCCCTGAGTTATCCAGAGAGAGGGAACCCCTTTTTTGCGGGGGGTCACAAGCTTCCCTTCTGCAGCTTTTAGAAACACTTCATAAGTTTCTTTAACTCATGGGACAAAGAAAACCTAGTGGGGTTAGTGCTCCAAATTCAACCCAAGACAAAGAGACTGAGTGTCCACATGTGGGAGGTGGGCAGCGGAGATGGGACGCCCGGATGTTGTTCTTGGGCTGCGGCAGGGAGGAGGTGCAGGGATTCTCCTGCCTTTGTTACTTCAGCCTCCTCCCCACTTCCCTCTTAACTTTCCCTTCTGACTCATCCACACCCACAGAAAGGGCCAAGACAGGTGGCGCGGCCCCGTGGGTGAGGGTTGGGTCAGCCAGGGGCCGTGGCGTGACTCTGGGAAGTACGAGGGTGGTGGACGGGGAGGCTCCAGGCCTGGGAGTTCCCTGATAGCTCTGTGACCTTCTCCTCAGGCCCTTGCTTCCTGGAGGCGAGACAGGTAGGTGGGGTGTCAGGTCTCACCCAGCTTGGGCAGGGGCCTGTTCTCCCTGAGCCGACTTCCAGCCCCTCACGCTGTGTGGTCCGGGTCTGCCCCAGCTCACTGCCCCAGCAGAAGTCAGCAGGGAAGCGAGGGGCTGCTTTCGCAATAGGAGTCTGTCTGCAGATGCGATTGCTTGTCGTGCGTGTGAGACTCGTAAGTCTGCTATTTTTCAGTTGTCGTCTCAGCCTAGAAGAGTGTGCTGCGGAGTTAGGCTTCGCCTGGCTCAGAGCCCGGCCTCAGTAGTTGAGCTCCACAGAGAGACAGTCACCTGAAATTATGTGTGCGCGCACACACACACACACACACACGGACACAGTCACACCCACATACGTGCACACACACGGGCACACAGATGCAGGTGCACGGACACGTGCATGCACACCCGTGTGCAAGCATGCACGCACATCACACGTGTGTGTGCACACATATGAGTCACGTCGGTGGTAATACCGGGTTTAAACAACATACAGCATTCTCAAAAACACCTCCCTGCTCTCACGTGTAGTCTCATTACATTTTGTTTTTACGTGTGCTCATCTCCATTACTTTCTTGCCTTGTCCCCATTCATGTCCATATTGCTGCTCAAAGCAGAACTTTAAGAACATCTCAAGATGTTTTTAAATGAAGCCGTAAGCAGCTTGTGCTGACACCTCACCGCCCCCAGCATGGCCGGTGACACGGGCCAACACAAACAGGGGTGGGAGGGGCTGGCGACTGCGGGCACTGAGACCTCAGGACCGGTTCGGCGAGCAGACTCGGGATCAGGCAGGGACTCGCGGGGAGGCGGGAGGCTCCCTCGTGTTGTCTCTTGCACCCACTCTCTGCTCGGGGGGAGGGAACCAGAAGCAGCTGGGCGACAGGGTGGGGCTGCAGCACGCGGGTGCCGACTCGGCGCCTTCTGCGCCTGGCTGAGTGCTGGGACGGGCAGGTCCATGCACCTTCTTTGTGTTGGGTGTCCAGGAGCTGCAGCCATTGGGAAACTCCAGTGTGGTCCGTCCTTTAGTTAGAGTTCAGACGGGCTGTTGTGACGGCAAGATTCCCAAACACGGTGGCTTAAATGAGAAGAGTACTTCTTCCTTACGTGCAAGCAAGCTCAGGTGCCCTGTCCAGAGTTAGCCAACAGGACCTTATGCTCCCCTGAGTGTTCTTCCGTTTTCTTACTGAAAAATGAAGCTACTCCACGGCCACAGAGCGAGGTGTAGAAACCTGAGAGAGCGCGGGAGGCAGGAGGGCGACAGAGAAGACGGGCTCACGCTGCAGGGCGGGGCTGGGTTTGCCTGGGCCCTTCCGTGTGGTGTGTGGTGCTCCCTTGCCGCTCACTGGCCTGGGAGCTTGGGCACGTCACGTATCGCCTCTGTGCCTGGTCCATAAGAAGATGGAGTAGCACCTACCTCGTACTCTGCGTTGTAGGAAGCACACTCGAAGTGCTTAGAACAGTGTCCAGGCCGCAGCCCTACTCCTCTGGCCGACACTGGGTGCCTGGCCTTCCCCACCAGTACTCACTGTTTTGTACATTTCAGTGGCTTTTACTGCAAGAATCTGGAACTCTCTGCCTCTTGGCTTCCTCTGGCTTCTCGCGGTGCGCTCTGCTGCACCCAGGGCAGGCCACAAGTGTGCAGAAGTTCAAAGAGAGCAAGTAGCCCTCAACCAGGAGGGCGAGCGGCCACCAGCAGTTTTCTCGCTCCTTGGGTGAGACATGTCCTGCATCACCCACAGAGGTCCCCAGGGTGACTGAGCCCCAGATGTCCACATTAGCACCCGCTCGTGGGCACATCTCTTTGGCTTCCTCGCTTCTGTGGGTCATTTTCCCATGCCCGGGTCTCCCTGGCATTACTGCCCCAGAGAACTGCCCACATTTGGGGCCAGCCTCTGGGAAGCTCTAGCTAGGATGTGCTCCCTGACTCCCGCATACCTGTCCAACCACAGCGGTCTGCGGTGCTCCGATGCTGGCAGCCCTGACCTTCCCTCTGGTGCTGCTCGGCCTCCCAGCTGTCCTCGTCTCACTAACGCTAACGTCCACACCAGCCAAAACCACAGATACAGAGTCCCACGAAGACCAGGCCACGGGGAAAGCCCTGCTGAGGCAGAGAATAATCAGTGTCTTCAAGGCTCGCTGCCCTGCCTGCCTCCTTCCGGCTTATCCTGATGTCTCCTGGGCCCACACAGGTGGCGCGGGGCTTCCATCTGTGCCTGTGCATTGCAGCGCGGCATCCTGTCGTGTTCTCTTCCCCTTTCCTCCCGGGGCACGGAGAGGACGGAAGTGGTTTTCACGAGGATGGGAAGTACCTTCACCACTGCTTTGTGCTCCAGACAGAATGATCCCACAAGAGCAGGTCCGTGGGGGTGGGGAGAGGAGGTGTGCCGGCTGGGTTCTCTACTGAAGGATTAAACAGCAGTGCTCGCTGCCCACACCCTGCTCTTTTACACCACGGAAAAAACAGCTCGGCAATCTCAAGTCCGTGCTACCCTCTTTAAAATGTGCTATCATCCCACCGGTAGCTAACACAAGGCCCAGAGCCGAGGAGCCCAGGGCTGATGCGGTGGTCCTCACATTGCAGGACCCCAGCGTATGCACATTTCAGTCACCACAGCTCAGTGACTTAGACCAGGTCCCCCTGACCAACGGCACAGTGGAAGTTCCCGTGACCGTGGTGAAATGTAAACTAAGGAAATGTAAATCACGCCCGGGACAGGCTGCCCTGTAGCCCCATCTGCCTAGATGTGTGGCGTGACGGAGGGAGAGCCTCATGTGTGTGGGAGGAGACCCACCGCTCTGCTCTCGCCTGTGAGAAGGGGCCTCGCCCTGCCAGAAAGCGACTTGCACACAGGAGTCCCGGGCCTCTGACCCACAGTTCACTTGTGGAACTTGGTCCTGAACATCTGATGCGGCTGCAGCATCACGTGGAGAGGTTTCCGCCCCGTGTTGTTTGTGAGAGTGAAGTTAGACAGCTACACACGTGTGCAACAACAGGGGTGGCTTGCACGGGAGACGGGTGTGAGCTGCTACCAGGCAGTGCGTGTCTACGAAGAGACAAAGGTCTGAGACTGAACATTGTTTGCAGCACTGTTTTAACCACACACAGACCCGAACAACGGGGCCGTGATGCCGCCCTGCAGGAAGACACCCCGGAGTCTGTGTAACTGCCATGTACAACTCTGCCCAATCCAGGGCTTGTGTGTTTTCTCTCTGACCGCAGCCGGCATGGTAGACGATACTGTTCCCTCTTTACGGATGAGAGGACGAGGCCGGGAGCCCAGTACCTTTCCTGAAGCCCCGCTCGCCGTGCCCGTCTGTCTGGCTGCCACAGCTGCTGTCTCCCGCCGAGTCAGGCTCCTCTCCTCATTTGGCTGAGTTATGGTTGGTTCTGTTTTTAAGTGATGAGACAGTAATTTTCTAAGTTTTTCTGAGTTTCTGTGTTTTAAAATATTTAGAAGCATGGACTGTTTCAATAATGACCATAAACATGGATAAGAAGAAGACAACATGTAATCTTAGGAAGTTGTTCGGTCACTCCGACTGGGCCCAGCCACTGTAGGGTCACCCTGCCCCTCCCTGCTCACTCTCCAGCACCGGCTCTCTGCATCACAGGGGACAGCCACAACACACGTCATACCCCTCCAAAGCACCTGAGTTTCAACTGCTCCTTCCCTAGCTTCTTAAATCAAAAATTTACTCACTGCAGTTACTTGTGAGTTACCATTATTACTTGAAATATTACAAGAGCTGGACACCTTCACTAGCCCAAGTGCTTCCTCAGTCACAGACTTGAACACCTGTCTCAGTTACACAGCCAGGGAAAGGCATCATTTGGGGTCGACGTGGAAGAGCCAGCTCCCGTCGAGCACCCTCCAGGAAGAAAGCGAAGGGCTCGGGTCAGGGTGTGGGAAAGAAGGTGATTGTGGAATGCACTGGAGGTTCGAGGTGGGCACTTTCGGAAAGCACTTCCATCGATTCTTGTTGTGTATTCGTGGCTGGAACTTTCTGCCTCTGGTTGTCCAAACTCTGCGTCTGGCCCATGGCAACCATTGGGACGCGGTGGTGATGTCATTGCAGCAGTTGGCCATGTGCGCATGGGAAGGGCGGGACAGGTGCTGGCATGGAGGGCATGCTGCCTGAAGGGGTGTGATCTGCACTGTCTCCAGGTTGCCAGGCTCGTCCTCCTGGCAGAAAAGGATGAGGCAAGGCCCCCACTCCAAGGTGGTCCAGATCACTGCACACTTGGCACTTTCTTTGGGTTTTGCCCAGCGAGGCCTGGAAGAGCCCAGATGAATAGGAGATGTACCACGTTGCTCCTTCTGCACCAAGAAAAGGACCCCGAGCAGCTCGTAGGGGAACAAGTAGAGATGTTTGGTGGCTGTGTAGCTGGACTTCCCAGAGTTCACAAGGTTGTTTGGTTGGCACCCCCCCTTTGGAGAGCAGGACCAATAAAATGGTGTTGGTCTGGTCAAGATACCATAAAGTATAAAACAAAGTTAAGTCACTCATGTCAACCAAGATGGCTGCCAGTCAGCCATGGCACTTTGGTTCAAGAGGGAAACTACCCAAGTCAGAGCAGGCACATCTGCCAAGGAGACTACACCCAAGACAGCTGCACACGGGATCAGAACAGCTACGTCTGTAGAGCGGGACCACCCATAGACAGGTTCCTGGGGAGATTGCAAGCTTGCCAGCAGGGGTGTCAAGCAGAACAGGCATGTACCACCCATAGGCTCCTGGGGAGATTCCACACTGGTTACCAGGGCTGCCAAGACATTTGTCAGAAAGACCCAGAAGGGCAGAGTCCACCACTTTCCAGGTACAACTGAGGCAGGCTCCAGACCACTTCTGAGTCAGCCCAGCCCCACACCCCAGAGGGCTGCTCCACGTCACTCTGACCTCCTTTGGCATCGGCCACCAGAGGCTCTGCCCTGCTGGACAGGGGGCTTTGCCTGCCCTGCTGCCCACCTGGCTCCAGAGACCCTTCCTTGCAGGACGCTGACGACTCCCTTGCCCACCATGCCATCTCCCGGACCTGCAGACCGAGACTCTGGGACTCGGGTCTGTTACCCCCCATGGATGGCTCTGTGTGTGTGTGTGTGTGTGTGTGTGATGTTTCCCTTAGGTTGTCAGAGTGTGAGCAGGATACTAATGCCCGTTGATGTTCTACTCTGAGTGAACCTGCCTTCAATGAAAGCTGAGTTAATGGTGCAGTTACTGAGTGTGACTCTGGTCTAGTCCTTGGTGCCGGGCTGCTGAGCTGGCAGCGAGCTGAGCAGCTGCCCGTCTGACTTACAGGAAAGACCATATGTGAACGTATGTTTGCGACACCCCCGCCCCCACAGCTCCGCACACTGACTTTGGGTGCTGTGGTTCTGACTGCGTGACTGCCCACTGCCTGCCCATTTCGGGAAGGCGCCTTCTGAGTGCAGTGTGGCAAGAGACTTTCTGGAAGGGACAGCGAGAGTGTGGCATGAAGTCAGACATCACTGAACCGCATAGCCGGCTCCACTGATGTGACAGACCTGGGGTCCCCAGCACGGGGCTGAACTGTGAAGCGGGAGCCTCCGCTTGGTTTCGGGTTGGACTCTCCCAGCTGGAATAACATTCTCTGGGCTGGACAGTCCACCCACCTCTCTCAGCCCAGGAGGAAGTTTAGTTTGGCTGATTTAAACTCAAAATAGGGAAAGAACAGCTTTTTTCTTGTTCTTCTGGATTAGGCCACAGTTTTGAATTAGTTGCTGTAATTACCTGAACTGACATATATGTGGAAAATGTGATCTTTGGCATTTGACGGCAGCCTTTGGCAGACCCCAGTAAGACCCCAGCTGAGCTGCGAGACGGTTGTGTGTCCCCACGCCACACTATGTATGCTCTTACTGGACTCCTCTATGTGTAGGGGTGGCCTTCTGTGCAGGAATATGGTCACGGACAGGTTGCAGACTCTCCTGAAGAAGGCAATGTTTTGGAGAAAGTAGGAAAACAGCACTCAACGATAAAGGAACGGCTGTGCTCAAGAATGGCAGAGGTCTTCCTCGGTGAGGTGTGGGGCCACGCGTTTCTTACCGGGCTGACAGCACGGACTCAGGCCGTGGGCCCCAGGCTGCGTCACCCCAGTCGGCTTGCTGTCGCAGTGCACGGGCCACGGCAGAGGCCCAGGCCACTTAAAGACCAGGCAGCGGCTCGCAGGCCCACTGGACCGGGGTGTGAGGCCCGTGCTGCATGCGTCCTCAGAGAGTGAGGGCAACCCGAGGGGAGAGAGCCTATGAATCGCACTAACCTCTCGAGAGAGGACGGTCTCACAGAGGAGTTTCGCAGCAGGCAAGTGCCAGCAGTTCTGCTTTGTCCCCGAAGGCCCCAGTTTTTCTACCTTCCTGTTCTCCCGCCCTTGGCTCATTGACTCGTTGTCAGGCCGGCATGCCTTTGTGTGACAAGGTGGCCGCCATACCTCTGATGTTACCTGTGGAAGCAACGACATGCAGCAGAAGTAAGGCTTCTTTTTCCCATGTATCTCTTTTTAATTTTCCAAGAAGGTCCTCCCACTCCATAAAACTTCTTGTCTTACTAGAACTGGGCCAGAACCTGTTAAATGGGGCTGGACTAGTTTTGTATCACTTGCCTGTGGTGTCAAACTTGGTGACTTAAAACAATGAAATTTATTCTGTCACAGTCCTGGAGGCCAGAAGTCCAAAACCAGTGTCCCTGGGCTGAGACGAAGGTGTCGAGAAGGCTGTGCTCCCGGAGGTTCTGGGAAGAGCCTGCTCCTCGCCCTCTACCTGCGGGGCTGGGGGTGCCACTGGGCTCATGGCCACATCATTCCAACCTCAAGGCTCTCTCTGCTCCGTTTTCATGTTGCCTTTTCCACTGCATGTGCTTGTCCCCTCTGCCTCCCTCTCAAAGGACCCTTGTGATGGCATCGAGGGTGGCCCAGGGACTGAAGGACGATCTATTCAGCTCAGGACTCCTAATTTAGTCACTCTGCCAAGACCCTTCTTCCACATAAGATGACATTTACAGGTCCCAGTGATTAGGTCCTGGAAGCTTTGGGGGCACTGTTCAGCCATGCCAAACTCTGACTGTCTGAGTGCAATAATTGACACTCTAAGGAAATAGAGAGCCGGTAAATCAGTTACCGGCAAGAGGGAGGGAACCCCCATGATCATTTTGTTCTAATCAAGGTTTCCTAAGTCAGATCAGCAGGGTGTGGGCCTGCAGGCATGGGAACCCGGCAGCAGGGTGAGGCCAGGCTCTGGCCCCGAGACAGGCAAACCCCGCTCCTGCCGCAGCGCACTTGCGTGAAACTAGGGCGTTTAGCCTGAGTTCGCGATGACTTAATAACTGATCGAGCGAGGTAGGAAAAAACGGAGTAAAAAACTTGTACGTAAAAAAGATGAAGAGGTTAAAAAATGCACTAAAATGTTATTCATGGTTTTCTGGTTGTGGTAAAATATGGGTGATTTTTCTTTTCTCTCCTTTTTGTATTTTTCAAACTTTTAATTGAAAGTATCTATGTTGCTTAAATTAAACATATACTTTAATAATCAATAGCATTATGTTGTTACAGGATAATACTGGAGTTTTTTAATAGATGATATCAGTGGACTTTATATCATTTCACTTAATTTCTTTGTATCATTTAGTTTATGGTATCGTGAAATTTTCTACAATAGTATCCAGATAAGTTCTTCTGCTTCCGAAAAGACAGGGCCCCTCACATTGTCACTGAAGGTAGCTTTCTGAAGCACAGGTTGTGGGACCCGCCCTGCTTCTCATCAACCCCGTTGAACGTCTCTATCACTTTAGAAAATGCCTTAAAAAAATCGGCACACTCTCCGGGATTTCGTTCAAATCCTCTTCGAAGCCCTGCGCGCCGATGCCTGCTACGTTCAGTCCTACCCCTCCTGCTCCCTGCTCTGCCCCCAGGCTGATCGCTAACTGGGGGGTTCTCGCTGGGCTCCCAGGAGCTGCAGCTTCCCAGAAGCCCTCTGGGCCATTTCGTACGTGTGGTGACCGAGAGCCTCGGGCTCGCTCTCTTTGCGCGCTTCACTGTGCTTTCCTGTCGGTGGTCATCGTCGTTGGAGTAACTGCTAAGGAATTAGGCTGTAGATCAACTTTACAAGCATGTACTATGCCAGCAATCTGCCTTCCAAATGAAAGACATTCCTGATTTCCTGATTTCCTTGCTACGTCCATTGTTTTTTTGTGTGTGGGGGGGTAAACTTTTGTTGTCCTGTTTGTTTATGCTTTCTGCATACACACCAATGAACCAAGGCAAGAAGGAACACTCCTCGTCAATGACCCTCTAACTCACTTTCTGTAAATCATCAGGTCGGGTATGGTCTGCTTGGAGTCGGGCATGGAGTCGGGCGTGGTCTGTGATTCACATCCATGCTCCCAGCTGAGGTCCATTGAGCAGGCCCAGTGACACAAGACCATCCCTCTGACGCCCCCCCCCCCCCTCAGCTACACCAGACACAGGAGAGCGGTGGCCAGTGGGTTCGGAGACTCCAAGGGCCCCGCCGACCTCGTAGTATTGTCACCTTGGGCGTTTGCCGTTGGCTGCAGTGGAGACGGGGCTTCTCCTTCGCATGTGTGGCCTCCACACCTGCGTGGTGTTTATGAGACTCTGCTGAGCCCCGCAGCCGAGAGAGGGCTACGTTCTGCTTTCTCCCCAGCCGCCCGAACAGAGCGGGTTTTGGCCTGTGAACAGCACCCGACCCCGTGCCCAGCACATGATAAGGGCTTAATAAACATTGTTGGATGTTTATTGTTGGATGAGCAGAAGAAGTAATGAAAGGAGCCGTGGGAGGGAGGGGGGGAGGTGGCTCCCCCTGGGGAGGATCTCTGACCCCCAACCTCTGCCCCGTGCAGAGGCTGTAACGGTGCATCACTCTGCAGTCCGCTCCCCCAGGGCGTTCTCAGCAGTTCCTCCCAGGTGCACCGAGCCTGGAGCAAGGGCTTTGTGGGTGGTGAAGCAGGATGCAAACGGTGATGAGCTAAGTGAGGCACCAGGAGCGAGTCTCCAGAGCTGTCCCAGGAGAGATGCCTGTGCCTTCTCTTTGTCATTTGAGTTTTCAAAGTTGTCCCCAGTGTAGACTGAATCAAATGGTCCATGATTAAAATTTCCACTCTGAAAATCTGAGCAACTTAGGAACTGTAGGAACTGGGCCATCTGGAGGTCATTTATAAGTAAGGCTCGCCTTTCAGACCAGCCCGGTGTCCCCAAAGAACCCTCTGTGTGTACTGTCAGCGGGGCAGCTGCCAAGGCCCAAGCTGCTGAACGGGGCCGCTGAGGCTGAAGCTGCGTGGGAGCACCTCTTCTCCGATTCTTCCGAGAATGCGGGGCGTGTCATCGAATCACCTGTTTCTCTTGTCAGACACGGGCTAAAACTTGCTGGGCACCTCTGGGTGGGGAAGGCTCGCCTTTGTTTATGCTAAGATGATTAAACCCCCCAGTCCAGTGCTGAATAGAACTCCAAATACTCTGGAGGTTTGGGGCACTGACCACGCCCAGGCCCTGCACTCCCTCCTCCCCAATCCTGTTGATGTGGCCGGGAGCCATTCCTGCCATCCTCCCGTCCTTTCCTGCAGGCCCGTTGTGGGCAGCACAGCCCTGGCCACTGCAGGTGTTTCTCTGGAGCAGCGCTGTGGTGGCAGATTCATCTGCATAGCCGTGCCTCACGGGTCCAAGGCTTTCAGGGTCGTGTGGAGTGGTCCCTGTTGCCCTTGCGTGACCCTCTCTGTGGGGCTGCGTTGACATTCTCTTCTTGCCCCTGCAGCGTGGGAGTGATCGAAGCCTGTGTCTGTCATGCCCTGGGATCACGGTGTCCTCCCAGACCTCCTGGCCGCTCAGGCAGGGCGGAGATCAAACACGCTCCAGCTCGAGGGAGAGCCTGCGGCCTTGACCTTTCTTCTCCAGCACAAGTCCTCCGGCCCGCACTCCCGTACCCAGAATGCACATGCACGCAGCCCGTCTGGGCCCTGGGCTGGAAGTCCTCACATGGCTGCTCGGGGTTATGATGGCAGATGACAAAACTGACAGGTGGTGCAGGACAGACTGACCTTGAACTCATGGCATGAGAAACACGAAATTTATAAAGCAGGGCCTTTCTGGAGGCTGCAGTGAAGATGTTTTCATTTGGGAAGTACAGAGACCCTTGAACAACATGGGGGTTAGGGGACACGCCCCTGGCACAGGTGGAAACCTGTCTATAACTTTTGATTCCCCCCCAAACTTAACTACTAACAACCTACTGTTGACCAGAAGCCTTACGGGTAACACAAATCGTCAGCTCAAAAGTACTCTGTATGTTATATGGGTTGTATACTGCATTTCTTCAAAAAGTAAGCTAGAGAGTGGAAAATGCTGTTAAGATAATCACAAATAAGAGAAAACACATTTGTAGCATTTTTGGAAAACCTGTGTGTGAGTGGGCACACGAGATCAAATTTGGGTTGGTCGAGGCCCAACTGTATACGGCAGTGGTTTTCAACCTTTCTCATCACAGCACACGCAAACTAGTCACCGAAGTGCTGCAGCCCGCCAGAAAATACACTTTTGTCCGACCTGACAAAAAGCCAGGCATAATTTTGATGCATTCCCCCGTGTGGCTGTTGTTGTGTTGGCCGCTGCCATCTTTACAGCCTCAGGGAAGAGAGGCCGTGCCCCTGGCTGAGTTCTTGGGCACTGCGTGTCTTACCAGGTTCCTGCAGGGCACCGGGTGACAACCGGCGGGCCACCACAGGGCACGCTGGGCTGCGCCCTCCCAGACACGGCCGAGCAGTGCCTGCTGAGACGGGGCCGCGTCCAGTTCTCAGAACAGCATTCGGCCCGGGAAACGCCAGCAAAGGCGGTTCCATGACGCTGCCTCTGCCTCCTTCGTCTCCCTCTGGGCCCCGCGGAGCTGTTCTTCCTGGGGCCCCCGCCCCTCCTCCTGGTTCCCCAGCTTTTTGCAGCATCGGTTTTCTAACGGGAAAGAACGGTCCTGATGTGTTTCAGCATTTCTAGCAGGAAACGATGTACACTTTGAAAAATGTATTTCATATTATACTAGAATTTCTTAATTTAGGGACCCACTAAAGGCCATTGCTCTCACAATGTAAGCACAGAAAGTAACGTTTGACAAGCCCTCCCTGCTGGAGGGAGTCTCTTAGTGTGAGTCTTAAAAGGGACGCCTGCCGGGGGCCCCTCTCCTAGGTGGTCCGCACAGCAACTTTGTTTCTCAGGCAGGAAGAGGACTCTTTTTGTAAGGTTCAGGGCGCCTCCAGGCAAAGACACTTGCAGGAGACCTGTGTCCCTGTGGCAGGGTCAGACTTCAGGTGCTGGGCCGAGACCCTGCCAGGCGGGAGCAGCCCCTCAGGGCCTGCGGTCAGGGTCCAGAAGAGAAGGTGAGTTTGGTGAGTAGACAGCGGGGCTTCCACAGCACGCGCCTCACTTTCATTGCGGGACGTGGTCCCCCTGGGACCAGGGCAAGAGAGAGGCCTGAGGGCAGCGAGTCCAGCAAGTGGCCTTGGAGTGGGTGTCCCAGGACCTGCAGAGTTCCTCAGGGGAGCAGCAGGAAGCTGGTGGGAGGGAGGGGACAGAGGTCTCTCCTGGGCTGGGGGAGCAGACGGCAGAGTGAGTGTCGAAGCTCTAGCAGAAGCGCAGCGACCTGTTGGGCTTCCCGGTGTTCCTGAACTGGAGGGGCCTTCGTCCCAGTCATGAAGAGCAAGGCTCTGGGGAACGAGGAAGGGCGAGGGATAACAGCAGTGACTGGTGTGGGGACAGTGTCAGCAAGGCAGGTGCCCCCGTCAGTGTCAGCAGGGAAGGGAAGACAGAGGCCCCAGCGCCAAAGCCACAGACCCCTGTGTCCCGCCGCCAAAGAGGGGACCAAAGAGGACAGTGGTGTGCAGATTTGGTGGGGGAGCTGGAAGGACCCTGTGTTGGGAGTGGGCAGGACCTCTGTTGTGCTGGGGAAGGCTGGCCAGCAGCCCCTTGGGAGCCTGCTGTGGAATAGGGCGGGCAGCTTGGGTGCAGGGACCGCTGAGGACCATGCTGGAGCCGCCCTGAGGCCTGGCAAGAATGAAGGGGGATGGGAATGCCGCGGGAGGGCTCAGCACCCAGGACCCGAGGCCCTGCCGTCCCAAGCTGACGTGCGGGAAGCCTGCAGAAGGGGCTGAGACACTGGGGACAGGCAGGGCAAGGGGAAGGCGGGGGTCCAGAGAGAAGCATGTTCTCTCAAAGGTTTAGGGTGTCACCAAGGCAGCATGGGGCAACCGGAACTCTCCACTGAAAAAGTGAAAAACTCAGACATAAGTAGTAGAAATACAAACCTGTCTTTTGGAAACCTCTTCCCACATTCCTTGGATGTTGGTCTTCATACGCGATTGCTGCGGCTTCAGCCAGACAGTCTGCGAACCGCGCCGGGCTGCCCCTGAAGCTCAGGTTCAGTAACCTACCAACAGCCCGGGTGTGTTCTTGAAACGCAAACGGGAGAAAAGGGCCCGTGAGAATCTGGCTGGAGCGCCTTCTTCAACATTCAGAAATTCCAGGTCAAAAGTGACCACAGTCCAGGGAGGAGCAGGAAGCTACAGTAACTTTGCACAACGTTGGCCAAAATGGGAATGAGTACGACAGAGTGAGCGCCAGGCCAAGTGAAGAAGAGAGGCTGAGGAGCTCAGGAGCGTTCAGTGGGAATCGCTGAAAAGTCTCCTCCTTCACCCCCATAACGAGTGTGGGGCACCTGGGAAAGTCGTTTCCTGTCCCCGAGACTTGTCTTCTTCCCGCGGAGAACACGAGTTGAAGCGGAGGTCCCTAGGATCCCCTCTGCCCGTGACAGCTGGTGAACTTGGGTTCTGGTGGTTCACAGACTGGAACCTTCCCTCACAGACTTTGCAGAGCAAGTCTTGGTTTGTCTGATTTGGCCTCGGCCAACAGCATGATTCTGTCCCCCTCCTCCCAGGAGTGTCTCCTGTTGGAAGTTCGGGGGACAGGTCCTTTTGTCACTGTACACGAGAGCTCACTGAACAGTGGCGAGTTTTCCCGAGGCCCCGTGTTTGCACGGAATCACCATGCCTGTGATTCTCAGCGTGGGCCATGCCTCTCCCATCTCCTCCAGTTACCCGGCAAGAAACCCAGTGGCTCCTCCAGACAGTGGCTCTGCTGGCCAGCCAGACACGTCCGCCCGACCCTGAGCCTAGCTGAGCCCTGGCGCCGGGCCTGGGTCTCAGGGAGAGACTGTGAGAGTTTTGCCTCGCTTTGAGTCGGCGATGGGATAAGTGTGCTGGACTGGGACCTGACTCGCATAACACAGCGCTTTCACCTGGGAGCCCGAGCTCGGCCACCCAGGCCCTCAAAGGGAGAGGCTGCAGTACTTCCCCAGCGCCCGCCCGAAGGTGCTCAGGTGCACTTTACCTCCCCGGCCCCTTCTGGAACCCAGGGCCCTTTCCTGTGTTCACTCGCGGAGCACCTGCTGAGGTCTGTGTTGTACAGCAGTGCCATAGTAACACGCTGGCCACGTCACGCGGGCACCTGTCCCCGACTGCTTCCGTACTGCGCCGGCAGGGTGGCCACGGCAAAGGCATCGCGGCTGCAAGAACTCAAGTACTTACCGCCCGGCCCACCCCAGGCCCGGGAGAGGAGAGGAGAGAAAGCCATTGCTTTGCGATCAGACTGGGAACCTCCACACTCGTCCTTGACTGCCCTCCCTTCTGCCTTCAGACGGGACAAGTCAAAGCGATTCAGGTTTTTATTCTCCGATGTTGGTTCTCTAGCAGAGAAATTCTCAGCCATTCGTGACACCTTCGAACACACCGTCATGTGCATGCACACGCATGCACGGTAAAAGGTCTGGTGATGTGCATTTAGCTTTGCACTGAGGTGAAATGCACAGGATTCTGAGATTGGAACAAGGAGACGAAGAGGCTGGATTCGGGTTCTCAGCCTGCTCATAACAGTCACCACAGCAGGATGGCTTCAGAAATGGCTTGAATCTCCTCTCCCAGTTCCCGAGGCCTGGAGCCCGGAGTCAGGGTGTCAGCAGAGTTGGTTCCATCCGGGGTCTCTGAAGAGACCCTGTTCCATGCCCCTGCCCAGAGTCCAGTAGCTGTCAGGACCCCCGGTGTGCCCTCGCCGTGTCGCTGAGCCCTCTGTCTCTGTGTCTGTCATCACGTGGGCTCTCCCCCGTGCGTCTCTGCGTCAAACACCCCCGCCTTCCCCTGTAAGAACACCTGTCCTGGGGATTAGGCCTACACCAAGTCCAGGACGCTTTCCCCTTGACTTAATCACACCTGCTGAGACCCCTTTGTCAAATAAGGTCACAGTCACAGCCGCCGAAGGAGGGACGCGGACAGATCGACCCACTCTGGAAGGAATTTAGCATTTTCCCGGCACTAATAGTGACAGTTTTTTCTCAACCCTGGAAGGAGTGGTTGAAACCAACAGGCCTGTCCTGTGCTGTAGGGTGTTGTCTGTCAGCTCCTTCGTCCGTGGCCCTGAGACCGGATTGGGGGGTTCCTCCACACTGAGGCGCGTGAGAGGTGTGGAGCTTTCCCACTGCCCTCTGTGTGTGCCCTCACCTCGTCTGACCAGCCCCCCCTTAGGCAGCATCAGGAGACGTGTCAGAGGTCAGGTTGGGCCCAGGGGGACGCTGTGCCCTCGAGCGGAAGAGCTCGGGTCTCTGGAAACAGTCCGGGCTGATTATTGTCCGTTCGGCCTTGGGAAGATCCGAGGCTGTGGTCCGGTTTCTCTCCGTGTAAAGAGAGATAACAATGCCTAGCTACCCTACCAGGGTGCTGTGTGAATTTGCTGACACCCATAAAGCTCCCTGGAAAAGAAGAGGCTTACCTGAGTCCCTGGTATTATTCACAGGGCACACACTCCCCCCCGAGGATAACGCCATCAATGGGGCCATTGTGCCGCTGGTGGGCCGTGGTCCAGAGTCTCTGTTCGGAGCAAGGAGATCAAGTTGTGGGCGGCTGTGGGTTTTCTGTGTTCGTGCCAGGGTGCGTCCGAAACTGCCGCACGGTGGCCATCCTTGGTGGGGTCGGAGCGGGGGCAGGGGGGAGCCGTCGTGTGAGAGACGGCCGAGTACAGCGTCACGTCACGCCGGACTTTACTCGCTGGTCCTGATAGCAGGAGGAACAGTGGTAGACGCCGGCTGCGTGGCCCAGTCATGTGGCAGAATGGGGAGGCCGCTGTCTCCTCCACCACGCTGACCCACTGCCCTGGCTGAGAATGCTTGCGATGGGGGGATTTTAATTATAGCTTCTCGGTCTGATTTCTGGTTTCTTGGACCAGGACTAGCCAGGGCTCTAAATCAGGTGCCGTGTTCGGGTGTGGGGCCTGTTCTCTTCAAGTACGGTCCGCCCTGGTGCAGAAGTGTGGGACCTGGTGCACAGAATGCCACTGGCTGAGCATCATATGCCCTGAAAATGCTCCGGGATGTAACACAGGGATGATGCCTTCTCCCTGTCAGCAAGGTCAGGGACTCTGCCTTACGATGTCACATCTCATGGCATGGGTCGTCACGAGCGAAGGCGTGTAACAGTCTTTTCTGTAAGTCAGACGGGCAACTGCTCGGCTCGCTGCCTGCTGAGCAGCCCGGCACCAAGGACTCACTCAGTAACTGCGCCATTAACTCAGCTTTCATTGAAGGCAGGTTCGCTCAGAGTAGAACATCAACGTGCATTAGTATCCTGCTCACACTCTGACAACCTAAGGGAAACATCACACACACACACACACACACACACACACACACACACAGAGCCATCCATGGAGGGTAACAGACCCGAGTCCCAGAGTCTCGGTCTGCAGGTCCGGGAGATGGCACGGTGGGCAAGGGAGTCGTCAGCGTCCTGCAAGGAAGGGTCTCTGGAGCCAGGTGGGCAGCAGGGCAGGCAAAGCCCCCTGTCCAGCAGGGCAGAGCCTCTGGTGGCCGATGCCAAAGGAGGTCAGAGTGACGTGGAGCAGCCCTCTGGGGTGTGGGGCTGGGCTGACTCAGCAGTGGTCTGGAGCCTGCCTCAGTTGTACCTGGAAAGTGGTGGACTCTGCCCTTCTGGGTCTTTCTGACAAATGTCTTGGCAGCCCTGGTAGCAAGCATGGAATCTCCGTAGGAGCCTGTCTACGGGTGGTCCCGCTCTGGAGACATAGCTGTTCTGATCACGTGTGCAGCTGTCTTGGGCGTTGTCTCCTTGGCAGATGTGTCTGCTCTGACTTGGGTAGTTTCCCTCTTGAACCAAAGTGTCATGGCTGACTAGCAGCCATCTTGGTTGACATGAGTGACTTCACTTTGTTTTATACTTTATGGTATCTTGACCAGACCAACACCATTTTATTGGTCCTGCTTCCCACACAGATCGCTAAATGAGAGGGAACTTTAGCTCAGTGTAGTAGCTACTAAAGATACTACCTTTAGTTTTAAAAACGATGGTGTTCACTTAGAGATGCTGAAAGGGTTACAACCACAAGCTCACCTGGATTGGTTTCCCTCCTTAGTGGCAACTATTTAAATATTTTTACATTTAAAAAGCTAAGGGGGAATCACGGAATCATTTGAGCTGTGGGTAACCTGCCTCAATACCTATTACTGTTTCATAACCTTTCAAACCCCATGAACAGCTGACATTTTCCCCCTCTTTCCTTTCAACGATGACCATGGACAAAAGAACTCGACATGAATGAGCTGAGGGCCACGGCAGTAGAAAGGAGGCTGTATCTAGGACTCTTAGGTGTGAGTTGGGCAATGTCTCGGGGTCTAAAGCAAAGGCTGTGGGGAAGGCTCTGGCCCCCCATGGGGTCCACGGGGTGCTCGGGCCCTCCCTCCCACGCTCCCGTCACATTCTGTTTTAGGGAACCTTTCATCCAGGGCCCGGTGGTGAGCACCCTCCATACACTGCGCAGCGAGCTAGAAGCACAGAGCTGCGAAAGGCACAGTCATGGCCCTCTTGGGGCCCGTCACCCGGGGAAGGACCAAGGGTCGAGTGTCGAGATGGGGTCTCAGTCAGACCTGGAGTAACTGAAGGGCATTTCATCGTGTGTCTTACCTCAGGCTCCACGCTCCAGGTCCAGCCACCTCCTACTGACCTGTCTCTCCTCCTTGGAACGCCTTTTATGAGTGTCAGGAGAATCATGGCCCAAACGGTGTCCCCCAGTTCCTTCTGAGTTCATGTGAGCTCAGCCACCTCAGGAGGACACAGAGCCATGTGGCCTGACGGGCCGGGGAGGTCCCAGGCCCCACCGTCCAGTTTCAGGGCGACATGGCCCGGAAGCCATGCACAGAGGGCTCACTGCGACTGGACCCACCTGCTGGGAATTAATCCCAGTGTGCATTCTGGGACCCAGGCTGTCAGTGCCTGTTTGGGGTGGCCAAGTTCACAGGCTCTGAAGGAGCCACGTGCCTGAACAAGGCCAAGTGTGCTTGTGAGCCCGATGTGGTCGCCGGAACATTTGCGGCTGGCCTCGTGGTGAGCTCCGCAGAAGCAGACGCTCTTGTCTCGGCTGCACTGCCGGAGCCTCAGGCCTGCCCCTGTCATGTCCCTGCAGGGCCCCGGGACAGGCTGCCCGGGAAAAGCAAGAATGAGATGCAGACAGATGCTTCGAGGAGAGGCTGGTGCGTTGCCCACCTTGTTCATGGGGTTCGGGTTCGTCAGCAGTTTCACAGGAGGCCCTGCTGCCTACTTACTCTAGATCCAGCCCCTGTCCTTGTCCCAGTTTTGTTCAGGGTGGCGCTACAGCGTCTGCTTGCTTTCCTAGCCTCTCACTCCCAGCAGACCCAGGTGACGGGACCTGAGCCAATGAGATGTAAGGTGGCGTCAGCTTGGAGCGCTGGGGAAAGATTTTCTTTTCCCATAAAAAGGGACCCAAGTGTTTGGCACCACTCTTTGCATCCCCCACTCGGATGGGGACACGATGTCAGGAAGGTGACAGCCATGATGTAGCCACGAGGTGACAAAGCCGACATTCCAAGGAAGAGCAGAAAGCCCCATTTATTCAGCTGGCGTGTACTGGGTGTGTACTGTGTGCCGGACGCCGTGGCAGCTGCTAGAGACGCAGACGTGCACGAAACACTCGGATCCCCGCCTCCGGGGAGCTTCCCTTTTAGAGGCGAAGGAAAGAAAGGCAACGTCTGGTGAGTAAAAGACGCGGGTGTCTCGTGATGGCAAGTCCTGCGGAGAAAAGGGAAGCAGGTGCTCACCCTCGCCGTGGCCTGGGATGCCCACGGATGCTCACGGCCGCGCCTCTGAGCCCATCACCGGGGAGCCGGTGCCGAGGGGTGCCGGGGTCGAGCTTGCATTTGACGGGCTCACCCTGGCCGTGGTGCTGGGTGTGCACTGAGAGGAAGCCAGAAAGAGCCAAGGCTTCTGATGGCCTTGGGGCAGCTGAGCCCCCAGCAGGCACCGGCTCCTTCCAGGCGACTCGTTACCTGTAGGGAAGCACGGCCTCGTCTTCCAGGCTCCCGTTTGCCGGTGTCCTGTGCCCTTAGTCGTGCTCCTTCCTAACTGACGCGGACCGTCCTGGTCACTCAGTGAGCACTTGCCGTGTGAGACATTCAAGACGTCCGTCCATCAGTGTTGTATTTTTTGGCTAGTTTTTGCATAGTCTCAGCTCAGTGTGAGTTAACGTAAAATCATTTACTTTTTCCGAGGCTGGCTATAGTACATACTGTCAGTTTTGTAGGGTTAGGGGTGCAGGCAAAGAGAGATGTGCTTTATCTGTATTGTTTTAGTGTTTATCAGTAAGACTCTCTGATATAATTAAAAATTGATTTATTATGATGATGAGTGGTAATTAGGATTATAGCTTGAGAAGCCGGAAAGGAGAGGCAGACAGACATGAATCAGGAATTTTTCTGTATTCGAGTCTGAAGTTTCCCTCACTCCACTGGGGGCAGGAGATTTGGGAGTTGGAAGCAGAAGCCCATGGCTCCGTTTTGTCTGCCTCAGGAGTGCGGGAGCGCCCGCCCGGGGGTGAGCACGCCCTGTGCCTGGGCGTGTCCTGGCGTGTTCGCTGTGCCCGTCGTGCCGAGGCTTTGCTTTTTGCCTGTAAAAGGAGCCATTACAACATCAGACCTGGAGCAGCCCCTTTCCAAATGGCCCCCAGATGTCAACACGGGACTCCCAGCCTCTTGTTCCCTCCCTCTCACACAAACACTCCCTGGAACCAGGGCCGACAGCAGAAGACAGATGGAGGCAGGCACTGTTTTGACAACACTGGGAGCGCCTGGGACTAGCAGTCAGGAGAGCGTAAAAGTGATTCATACGCTCGTAAAAGAACAGGGCGTGTGCCTCCAGCAGACACTGCTGGGGTGGGGGGTCCCTGCTTGTCTGCTGTCCTGGACCCGGACCAGGGTGCGTGTCCTTGTGTGGGTCTCTCCCGAGCTGCCCCTCCCGTGGGGCTTCCTGGGAGTTTCATCAGGGCAGGGTGGTGGAAGGCTCTGGAAGAACAGTGAAGGCTGGAGGATGGCAAGTCACGTGCTGGCACCTCTCTTCCTCCGTGACATCAGTCTCCAGGCCACACCGCGGATGCCAGTGTCCTTTTAAACCCGCAGACGAGGCTCTCCACAGTCAGCAGCAGGCCCTGCAGTGTGGCCGGTGACAATACAATTACTCGCTCTGAATTTATGAGACAAAAACCTTCGCTGGCTTACTGCACAGAAATGAACGTCGCCTTTGAGTAAACTTGGTGACATGCCCATCTCTCTACCAGTGGTTATCTCCTTCCTGTGAACGTTTTCTCAGCTGCGAGCGGGCTGAACTGCCAAGGGCTGCACCTCAGTGACGGACTGAGCCAGGGAAAGAGGTGCCACCCTGTAGCACGGGGGCCTCGGCCGTCTCCGCGGGCACTCCCGTGAAGACGGAAGTGTGCCTGCTCACTTGTGCCCACAGCCCTTCGCTTCCCGGGTTGCGGTGGGCTGTCTTTGTATCCGTGTGGTCTTAGAAACTCCGCTGAAGAGTCGTGTTAAAGACCGGTCTCGGGCCAGGTGCACCGGGCACCCGAGAGAGGGAAGAGCTGTTTCGGCCTGTCCGTGCAGACCCACAGATGAGGCCCTGCGGAAGACAAGACGAGCTCTCAGCCCACCGCTCCATCACCGCGGAAGCGGTCCTCCGAGGGGGAGAAGCAGGCAACAGCATTGGAACTGAAGGACTTCAGGTAACTTAGCACTTTGATAACTTAAGATGAGTAATTTTGTGGTTAAGGACATGAAAAATTGCAAACCCCAAGCAAAGACACTAGAAAAGAAAGAAGAAGAAGAATGGAGAAGATAAAATTATATCCCTACTTCACTCTGTATAAGAAATAAATTCTAGATGTATTAGGATTTAAGCAGCAAAAGTCAAACTTTAAAACTTTTAGTAGAAAATGTGGGAGAATATTATGACATTGAAATAGAAGAGTTTTCTTGTACAGGGCACAAAAACCATAAATCATAGAGAAAAAGGTGCATAAACTTGAACTTTATTAAAATAAAAAACAGGTGGAAAACTGTGAAAAGAGGAAAAAGAATAGTCTAGGGAAGATACCTTCAACCTGTGTAGAAGGAAATCCCGTGACTAGGAAAAACTCATCCTAACTGAGGAGGACGTGAAGAGTTCAAGGAGGAGACAAGCGAGCGCTGATGAGCATGGGAAGGTGCTGCAGTTCTCAGCGGTCAGGGGCTGCAGGAAGCCAGGGTGGCAAGGATGTGAGGACTAGGACACTGCGTGGGCACACCAGAACCCCCACCGTGGAGAGCCATCGGCGGCATCTGATGAAGACGAAGGTGGCCATGCCATCTCTCGGCGCGGCCGCAAGGAGTCGGGGGTGTGGGGAACGGCATCGGATGCAATCTGAGAAAGAGAAGAGAGATGTTGACGTTAATGTGCGTGGAGACGCCTTTTTCTGAAGAACTTGCACAGTAACTGCTATGCCTGCCAACAAGAAGACGGAGTGACCAGCGGAGTATTTCCGACCAGCGGCATCACGAGACCTTTGGGAGGGAAGACGCCGCAGGGAGTTGTTTGGGTGAACCACTGGAGACAAGGTTAGTGGCACCGGCAGAGGAGCCGAGTAGCTCCTGAGGTCCAAGTGCAAAGGCAGCACAACCCAGCTGCCGGCAGCAAACCACCCCACAGTGCAGCGTGGACGCCCGATTCTGTAGTGCGGGCTAATCATGTGGTCTCGAGATTTCAGCCATAAAATGAAACTCAGATGCCTCCATAGAGTGGCAGCTATTGTGTTTCCCGAGTTCTTAAAGTTCTGTGGCTGTTGTGTAACATAATGTATCATATTACATGTACTATATGTGTATATATAACTGACTCCTAGGCATCTTATTTTTCTTGAATTGGTCCCCCGTGCAACAAGTTTGCTCCGCACCACCCTGAGTGTAACTGCCTTTACTAGGAACTAAGGCTCCGAGGGAGGGATCCACCTAACGGAGCCACACTGGGGACGGCGGGGAGCCTGTGCAGGAAGAGTGGCCCTTCCGTTAACTCTCACGCCGGCGCGCATGCTCCAGTGTCAGGCAGGCCGCCACAGGTTTGTCTGTGGATCGCCCCAATCACCATCGGCACCCAGCAAATGAAACGCTGACCCAGAGATGTTGAGGAATGACCCACCGAGAACTGTCTTTGCTCTGCGTCCCAGCCTGAGCTCGAGCACTGCTTTGTGAAGGTGCGTTTGGTCTGTGTGGTGGGGACCCACGGCCCCAGAGGGGGGCCGCTGCCTTCTCTACCCCCACAGCAGGACCTGGCCTGAGGCCTCAGCCGATCCGGTGTGGAGGCTGAGAGGGTTACATGAGGAGTAGGTGGGGGCCTTGGCCGGGTGTGTGATTGACTCATCCGCCTGCAGTGTTCCTTGGCAATGAGGGGGAGGAGGCTGCTTTTACTCAGGCCGATGACTGATGGAAACGACCGCGCCGTTCTAGTCTGAATTAAATGGCTTGAGGTCTCAGAGTGACAGCAAAGTGACAGCGGCCCTTGCAGCCCCTGTTCTCCCTGGTTGTCAGGAAGGACGAGGGGAGACGATGAGGCGAGGGAAGGCTTGTCATTATGATAACGTGTGGCCCTGGGAAGGGGGAGGGAAGGTGTCAGGCCCTCCGGAAAGAAGGTGCTGTGGCCGGAAGCAGGGCCCCCCTTCCTGAAGGAGACCACACTGTTGTAGAAGGCGCCTTGGTGCCTCTGCCCCAGGGCTGGTTGCGTGGATGCCGGCTGTGCCCACGCAGGCCTGAGCACACGAGGGCACCAGTGGGATCCTAGGGGAGGGCACGGTGCCCACCGTCTTGAGCCTTCATCATCCGGAAGTACGTTCCAGACCCTTTGCAGCCTCGTCAGTCTGTGGAGACGGCCTTCTGTCGGAAACGCCTCTTCACAGGAAAGGCCTCACGCTCTGGGCCTCCGGCCACACTCGAGGGGGGGGTGTGGCCCGTCCCTTTGTCGCTGACTAAAGGGGTCCTTTGGCACACAGCAAAGCCCCATAAGACATGAACAGGAGTTTGCAGCAGAGAAGGTCAGGGTTTGTTAGTTGACGAAGTGGCCCACGTTGGCGACAGGCGAGCTGGTGCTCCGAGACCTGGCTCTCCAGGGGCCTCCAGGGGGTGGGTCACACGGGGGAGAATCACTCATCGTGGTGACTCAGGGAGTTGGGGTCACAGTCAGTGCTAGGGGAGGGTAGCTGAGCAGCGCTTCTGGTCCTGGCCTCAGCCATGGCGTCACTTTGTCTGGTTTTGCTGCTTTTCTGGGCCTGGAGCTGAAACACACCGAGGCCTAGAGGTCATCTCCAGTTTGACCGAAACTCCACCTCTGGGGTCAGCAGAGCCGAGGGTTTGACCCTGAGGTTATCTGACGCTGATCGGAACCTCGCTGTGCTGAGGGCCCAGTGAGGAAGGGGGTGGACACGCACAGGAGAGGGAGGCAGGTGAGTCGGAGAGCTGGGTGAGGCCCGTCTGAATCGGAAGGAAAGAGGAGAAAAGGTCATGTTAAAGAGATGAGGTTTCTCCGGGTTACACCTTCTCTGGGGCTCGTGGATTGGCCTCAGGGTCACAGAATCAGAGCTGTCTCAGCTGAGAGGACACCGAGCATCCTTTGATGTGGCGAGGAGTTTTGTGAATGAGGAAGTAAGGCCGAGAGAGGCGGGGTGACTCCCTCAGCTGGTCACTGAAGAGCCGGCTGCAGAGCTAGTTGTCTGGACTCAGTCTGTGCTGGGACACTGATCCTGCAGGAGACGGGCCAATCCCTGGCCTCCCTGACCAGTGCCTCCACCTCCACTGTCCCGACCTAGAAGAGGGGGGTCGCTGATGCTGAATCCCACATGGCGGGAGGCCTGGGAACCCCTAGGCCGTGAAGAAGCCCTGGCTGGAGCCAAACCGAGGCCTGCAGGTGGTGAAGCTGCTTCTCTCTGCGGCTCAGGCAGAAACGCTGCCTGAGGCTGGATCACAGGAAGAGTTGCCACTTCCTGCGAGAGCCGCTGTCTGTCCTCCTGGTCCTCCCGGCCCAGGGGAGGCCCTCGGGCCGTGAGCACGCGGCAGCCTGCACGAGGATGGCGCTGCGGGAAGGTGCTCAGGACGCACAGCGTTCCCCGGGGACGGGTGGCAGGCGCTCCGAGGAAGGCCGCTGAGCGTCCGGTAGGAGTGGCGTCTCGCTGACGGTTCTGGCTCTCGTCATGCTTTCTCAGCACTAGTTCATGAAGCCCGAGGGTTTTCCGTGTCCTCAGATTTTAGAAAGATGCATTAAAGGCCTTTGGGGGCCCTAGGCCGTTTTATGTCCCTTTAAAAGGCAGATCAGGGGCCTTGGCAGGGGGGCGCAGGGGGCTGCCGCATCATCCCGTACACCAAAAGGCTGTGGGCTCCATTCCCACTCAGGGCACAGGCCTGGGCTGTGAGTTTGAGCCCCAGTCGGGGACGTACAGGAGGCAGCCGGTCATTGTCTCTCTCACATCAGAGACAGTGTTTCTGTCTCTCTCTCTGCAATCAATCAAATACAACATTGGGTGAGGATTTCAGAGATAATAAAAATAAAAGGCCGGTCTGGCAAAGAGGTCTGGCTCATGAGAACCAGAGGCCAGGCTAGAGGGTGGCCGCAGGACTCCTGTCCCTGCCTGGGGCCCCCAGCTGCTCCCCCTTGCTGTCCCTGGGCTGAGGGAGAGGAAGCCTGCCCGTCTGTTCACCGAGTGGGAGCGGACTCCGTGCTGGGCGCTGTGAGACGTGGGTAAGAGTGAACACTCTCACCCAGCAGAGGCGCTGCGGCTCACAAGCAGGCCGACCCCTTGCCAGTTCAGAACTTGTGTGACTTTTACAAGGAGTCCAATTAGAGACTTTTCCCAGGCTGGACGTACCCCTGCTGCGTCGCGTCCCACCGCTCCTGATGCTGGGCTCTCTCGTGCAGGCCTCTCGCCCAAGGCCCCTGGGACCTAGTTCCTGTCTCCACCTGCCCTGAGGTTTCTTCCTTCTCCAGTAGCCACCCACCCGCCCCCCTTTGCTGCAGCTGGACCCCAGTCCTTTCCCTGCGGGTGCCCCGCTAGCTGACATTGTCCACACGGGTGGTCCAGCCCTTCCCTTCAGCGAGCAGCTGCTCACTGCCACCAATGATTCGTCTAGTGTCCCCCTCCCCGCCTTCGCTTGATGGTGTTGCCTCTTCCTGCTTGGGGGGCGCGGTGTGTCGCGCATTCCAGGGGCATTTCCTGATGTGCATCCAAGAACCCCCATTTCTGACACTTGGTGCACTTCCCAGTGTCTCCTTGAGGGAAAGCTGCTCGGAAGGGCCGGTGGGAGTGTGTGTACAGGGCTCAGGGCTGGGCCCTCCCTGCGCGCAGTCCTTGCAGAGGAGTGAACGGCCCTGGGCCGGGCCGAGCTTCCTGACCACACAGGGGGACGTGTATCCCTCAGACCCTTGAGGCCGACTTCACTTTCCCTGCAGGCCTCCCTTACACGTGTCCTCTGTACTGCAGGTGGACGGCGGGGACTGGGCCGGAGCGAGGCCTCGGGAGCAGACGCTCCAGGAGGAAGCACATTGCAGACACTGGGCAGAGGACGCTGAGGCAGGCACCAGGCAGAGGCTGGAGGGCCACCTTGCTCTCCACGTCTTAGATCTT
Source organism: Desmodus rotundus (assembly GCF_022682495.2). Classification (NCBI taxonomy): domain Eukaryota; kingdom Metazoa; phylum Chordata; class Mammalia; order Chiroptera; family Phyllostomidae; genus Desmodus; species Desmodus rotundus. The sequence goes on along the minus strand of NC_071387.1, from coordinate 211,059,849 downwards.
TACCCGTGTCCAACCTGAGCCTCAGGCCGCAGAGAAACCACTCTCCTCTCGTTTACACTTTTTGTGTGATTATGCATTCCCAGGCTAGGGGCAAAGGGCTCCTCCGCCCCATTGTCTCCCTGGGGCTTCTCCGGAAGGCCTGTGAGGAGCAGGCAGGCCCTCGGCCCTCCCCTGCTGCACGTCCACATGAAGGAGCGATGTGGTCTCTACCTGAACACATCCGCCCCCAGCGGCAGGGCCTCAGGTTCCCATCAACCTTCTTAAGAAGAAAAGCCAAGGCCCTGACCGGTGTGGCTCAGTGGGCTGGGCCTCAGTTCGATTCCCGGTCAGCCACCTGCCGTGCTTGTGGGCCAGGTGCCCCCTGTGGGTGCACATACAGGGTGGCTGATCGATGTTCCTCTCCCTCTCTTTCTCCCTCCCATCCCCTCTCTAAAAATAAACAAACAATAAGTAGAACCTTTTTTCAAAAAGCCAAGTCAAAGAAAGAATGGGCAGAACAATCACAGGTTGCCTGCCTTTTTAGAGACCATTTCAGCTGATCCTGAGATAAAATGGGGGCCCCTCAGGGCCCCCCAGACTCCATGTCTCCTCCCTCCACTTCTGCTCACTGTGGTTCAGGTTCGCAGAATCTTTGCAGTGGCTCTAATTCCCTCTTAAATGGCGGGAGACTCAGAACAGGCTGCTTTCCGGGCACTTGCAGGTTAGCTGCATCTGGAGGTGGGATCCAGGGTCGGGCGACTTTCCTGGGGGCAGAGTTGTCACAGAGCCCGTGACATCGTGCTGCGGGTGGCCCTGCCAGTGGGCCCGCTCTGGAGACCCACCTCATTTGCGGGCTGCTCCTGTCCGTGAGTTTTCCCACTTCTGGGTCAGAGGGCTTCTCGAGCATTCTTGCCAACCCCAGGACACAAAATCCCACCATTTGGGGCAGAGCGGTCGTATTTCCTCGAGAAAATACAGTGCGCTTTGGGAGTTTCAGACTTTTCCTTTAAATTTTACTAAACCGGAGTTTTGCAGAGCAGAGATGATTTCTTTCTCACATTCGGGTTCTCAGCCCCTAGTGTGTAGCTAAGTGCACATAGTGGGTGCTCAGTAAACACCTAGCACATTGGACTGAGGGGCTCCGACCACGCCGGCTCAGCCTTCTCTGGTGCTCAGTTTGGAACAGATGCGGCATGTCCTGGGGGGCTGTGTCAGCAAACCAGACCAGACAGGACTTGGTTCTTAGGTAATTTGTTGGCTCTCGGGGGCAGGCCACAGGACACCAGCCTAGGGGCTGCCTCAGCAGGGTGCTTCGTTCTCTCTTCCCCCGACAGGGGTGCGGAGGTAGGTCCGCTCTGAAGCCTGGGGCTGACATCAAGGAGCCAGGTGTGTCCTTTTCCGCTGCTCATTCCTCAGTGGGGCAGAGCGACTCCTCATGGCCACAGCGTGGCTGCCATGGCTCCATGCACATCAGCGCAGCAACTGCACTCACACGAGGAAGCGAGCCTCAGGTGGTCCCCGCTTTCCCTCTGCCTTCATCAGGGAGGACATCTTCCCCTCAGTCTGTGAGTGTCCCCACGTGGACCACGCGGTCCCTCTGCAGTGGTCACTGTGAGGGACAGAGTCTTGCACAGGGGCTCCCACAGCCAGGGCGCAGCCGCTCTTCCCCGGCCACGCGGAGCCCAACCCCAGAGCGTGGGGGTGGTGGGGGCGGTGGGGCCTGCCTGCCTACCCAAGCCCCACTCTGTCCCAGCCCATCCTCTTGGGGTCTTTACCTGCAGGCGTGGGCCCCAGATGTCTGCTCCCCACGGCAGGGGCCGGTTCACAGAGAAGGGGCCTTCCGGGGCCCAGGAGGACTGTGCTGTTCTTTCTAGTCCACTCCACTCTGTTCTTCATCAACAGGGAGGGTTGGGCCACCCTGCCACACAGCGGCTATATTTTAAGGGAAATTGTCTTGAAATGTTTCCCTCAGGGTAAAGACCCCACCCAAATCCGCTTCTCCTCTTACAGGAGAAACAACAAGACTTTACTCTGATAGCACGGAGTCGCTTACAGGGGTGTTCCTGATGTTGTCACTGATCCCACAGCTCTCATACTCGAGCCGTGGTTTTTACAACGCATCCGTCATTCCATTCTAAATTCAACAGGAGGGTGTGGGTGAAGGAACTCCAAGTGATGCCAAGAGCGATTTTCCCAGCGTGCTGCGAAACGGCAAAGGAGTCTGTTTTAGAAACGGACAGGCTGTTTGGAAAGCAGTACTTTGTTGGGAGGTAGTTAAAACAAGGTTGGCCCTGAGTTGGTTTATTCTGATGGGAACGTGGGGGTAATGGTATATTGTTGTCTTTCCTAATAAAAAAGCAAAAAACGCAAATAAAAGGGTTTCTTTAAAGCAGCGATAAAAATTAAAGTAGAATTTCATGCAAAAATGCCGTGCTGGCAAATGAAGTCTTCAGTGCGTGAAGGGCAAGCTTCATTGAGAGTGTGCAGAGCTCTGGGAGGTGGAAACACACCCTGCAGATGCGTGGAGGCGGTCCCACAGTCTGGGTTCACTCTACGCTAGGACGGCGCGTGTTCGCTAGGCCCTCAGGAACTGCATCACTCAGGATCTAGGGGTCGACGGGAGTGTGACCGCTGCAGCACCAGGCTGTACAGAGAAGCACCGTGAGGCAGCGGAGGGGAAGACCTCCCACGGCCGTTTTGGGAGCCTGGGAGAGCCCGGGAGCCCATGCCCAGGCCTGGGACTGCGGGCGTCGGGCGGGACCGGACACGCTGTCAGCTCTTCTGGGCCTGGATAGGGTACAGAGGGGAAGGAGCGTGGTTCTGGGCAAACACAGAACAAGAACCTGAGCTAGCCCGGGGCCAGGCTGGCTTCCTCCGGAGGTGGTGCCTGTGGTGACAGCTTTGGGAGGGAGTGCGCAGGTGATGGGCGGGGTGGGGGGGCATTGCCAGCACAGCGAACGGCAATGCTGTAGTCCTGCGGGGGGAGGGGCAGAGCGCTTCTCCAGCCCGGTGGCTGCAGGGCCCGTGGGAGGAGAGAGGAGTGGGGCTGGGCTACGGCAGGGACCAGCCCTCCAGGGCCTCGGAGGCTGTGGCCGAAGCTGGGGGAGGGGACCGAGGAGAGAGGACACCAGTGTCTCGGTCAGCGCAGGCGGCTGTAGCAAAGCGCCGCAGGCTGGCGACTTAAACACCACACGGGTGTGTTCCCACAGATCTGGAGGCCGAAAGTCCCAAGTCACGGTGCTGGGCCCCTTCCTAGCTTGCTGGGGGCCTTCTCGTCACTGTGTCCCCACAGCCGAGAGAAAGAGGGCTCTCTGCTGTCTCTTCCCATAAGGACATTCATCCCGTCGTCAGCTTACGGTCCCACCCTACGGCCTCGTTTAACCTCTGTGATTTCCTCAGAAGCCCAGTCCCAGACAGGGCCGTGTTTGGGGGTTCAAGCTCCAACACAGGAAGTGTTCTGGCAGGAAGGGGAATACAGGTCAGTCCATAACAGCCGGCAAGGGGTCCCTGTGAGGGCTCTCGGCCGGGGTCATCGGGCTAGTTCTAGGCCTGAAACTTGGTTTCGGGTGGTGTCCTGCACGCTGGGCACGAGTCCCCATCTGGGTTGCCCACGCCGTGAGCACGGCTCTGTCATCAGCCTCCACGGGTAGCACCACCTTAAGGGGAGCTGGAACACTTGGGAGGACAGGTGAGGGTCGGTCAGTGACGGAGGAGCCAGGCCAGGAGCTGCAGCAGCGGTGTGGGTGTCCGTCAGAGTCTCCCTGGGGGCGCCCGGGCGCCGGCTGTTGGTGCAGAACAGGGCTGAGTTCCTGGGGGTGACAGCGGAAGGGAGGCCGGGGCAGGGCTGGGGGACCAGGTGACCGCTGAACGGCAGTGGCTTGGTGTCCTTGATTCTGTGACTAACTTTTTTTGGTATTTGCTGGAAAATATAGTTTATAGGAGTTATTTCCTCTTGGCCATGATATGCATTTGCTATTTCTTGTCTTTTACGCAAAAGATACAGCTGTTCGTCCCTCCGCAGGACAGGGATTCCGGGTGTGAAAAGTGATGGGAACACTGTGGAGTCGTTTTTCTGAGCCGGGGAGGAGGTGCTTCCTCCACTGGGAGTGGCCCTCGTCAGTGGTGGGGCACACCGCTGGCCTGGGGTGCAGATTAGTGGTGAACTGTCTCCAGGGAGTGGCGAGGATTGGTGTCTCCAGAGGCGACAACCCTGCGGAACAGGAGAATGTTGATCTTGGTGCAGCCGCGGCCCCTGGCAGCCGAGGAGGGACAGAGGCCGGCCTGGGGGTCTCCCACTCTTTCTACCAAACTGTTTCTACCAGGACCAGGTGTCTCTATGCCGGGGTCTAGGGGACCCCTGCACACACACAGCTCTGCCCGCAGGCTCCTACAACACAGGCTCCAGAGGCTGGCACTCGGTGTAAAAACGTAGCGAGGAACCCAGAAGTTGCAACCCCCTTGTGAAGCCTGGGAACAGAGAAACCGCAACAGGGAGCAGAATCAGGGGGAGTGGAGGCCTCTCTAGGGCAGCGTCTCTCTGCCTTGTCCTCCTCAGGGCCCGCAGGTAATTACCAAAACTCCGGGGCAAACCACCAAAAGGGTTTTTTTGCTGATCTGACAAAAAATAGGTATAACTTTGATTCACTCACACCAGATGGCTACTGTTGCGTTGGCTGTTGTCATTTTTTTTTTAATTTGACAATCTAGGGAAGACAGGACAGTGGCCCTGACTAAATAGTCAGGTGTTGCGTGTTTCAAAAATTCCTTCTGCGCGTCGGTTGAAAACTGCCGCTCTAAACTAACTCAGGCTTCAAATGAAACACAACACAATTTTTATTTTTTCCTTGGCTCATTTTTCTCACCTATTTCGATGTTATATTTTTCTTGGTGAATTGCATTTTTGTAAGACATTCCAAATGTCATGTGAAACGAGAAGGAGTGAGCAAATATGAGAAAGAAAAACATGTCTGTGGACAGGGAGCAAGAGGTCAGTCTACAGGGGCGAGAGGCGAGCTCCTCCCGGCATGAAGCCGTGGGTGTCATCCCCGCAGACGTCACCCAGGGCCTGCTTGACTTCTGGTTTCCCAGTTCTTGCTGTTAAATGTCACACAGAGTCACCCACGAAATCCCCCATTTTCTAGTCCAGTCCAGTCACCTCGGCCACGGGGCAGTGCTTCGCCGTACATTTATACATAGGTGTGTGCGTGTGTGGGGTGGGGGGCAGGTGCTCCGTATACTCTTTAAAAATGTGGGGGTGGTTTGACAGGTCGAGACAGACAGATGGAATGGGATGGAGATTTCAGAGAGCGAGAGAGACTGTGAGCAGTGCACTTGCCCTGTGAACACAGCGCTATCCAAGTCAGCGGTGAAGGGCAAACAGGTGTGAGGGAATTCGGGGACTGCACTGAAGAAAGCAAAGGGGGGCCATGCTCTGTCCCAATACAAAGGACGACTCCCGCTGGGCCAGACCGAGAGGGGAAGGTGAGACCATACGGCTGGTGTATAGTACACAATGTGGAATATTTTTGTGGCTCAGAATGGGGAGGGCTCTTCTAAAGAGACCCCAAACCCTCAACCACAATGGACAGAGCTGGACGGCAGATTTGGGGAAGTAATACCACCATCAATAAAGTATTTATGATAACTGACACAGAGTTTAATTGGAGAGGAAACAAGAATTCCTGCAAACCAGTAAGCAGAAGACGAAAGACTCAATAGAAAAATGGGCAAGCTATAGTATAAAAAGGCAAGTCATGTGGGAGGAAATCCAAAGGGCTAACACGTGTATGAAGACACGATAAAATGAATAGTAATCGGAGAAATGCATATTAAAATGGCAGTAACATACTGCTTTATTCCCAGAAAATCGGCAAAGCTAGAAGTCTGATGGTGTGGGGTCACCAAGAGGAAGGGTGTGACAATACAGACCGGTGCCGTCATGGGGCCAGGGCCTGGGCAGACGCCCTGGAAGCACAGTGGCAGCGCCTGGCCGACCAATGCGTGTGCTCTCGTGAGCTTCGCAGAGCGGCGCCGCCCCTGAGGGGTTGTCACGCAGGAAAGTCTTAGCACAACGTAACTTATGTGAAGTGGAAACACATGTTGCAAAAATACCAGACACAGTTTCAAACACGCGGTTTCACATGTGTGTGTAGCCTAACGCGTGGCTGGAGCGGCCAGGGACGGAGGGTCACCGGCTGCTGTGACAAGTGAAACCAGGGTGGGGCATGGGGGTGGGGGGACCACCGTCAGGTGTCAGGGAATGAGCCCGAGGCACCTGAGGTCCCGCACAAATATGTGGAATAAAACAAACCAGTGACGGATCTTACACATGCCCTTGAAATCTAAGATGTGTGGACGAGGTAAGTATTTGACGACAGGTTCGTGTAAGGTCCCCTTTCCTGTCTGGTTGTCTGTCTCCCTATTAGTAATAATCGGTAGGCAGCTATTCCTAGTTATCTTCCAGGACCGTTTTCTCTTTCTTCCACAGTAAAAGTGCCCCCTAGGTCAGCTGGACATGGGGCAGCTGGGGTGGCCAGGGATGAAGTCTGGTGGGTGGGGGTGAATGGAAGTGCTGTGTCCCCCGCAGCAGTGCCTGGGCGGCGTTGGCTCCCACCCCCACTGCCGCCCAGGACCCAGGGTGCACAGACCCCGGCAGGCTGGTGCCTTCACTCTAATCCACGGCGAACCCTTGCTGATATCACGGCACAGGCATGCCGGACGTCATCGAAAACGCCGTCAGTGTGGCAAAACCAACATTCACCGACTGACAAGAATGTGTCCTGGGTGGGGGGTTACCGCTGCAGAGACAGACGGGTCTTCAGTGGCAGGTGCGAGGAACTTGGTCCAAAGGCACCAAAGCTGTAATTCCAGTTCAGGCACTGATTCCCCCTGGACGGCAAGCAGGTCAGTTCACGGAAGCCGGCATGGAGGAGAGGCTCGGAGAGGCCTCTGCTTGGGGCCAGGAGCCGTCTGGAAGGAACTCTGCTGTGACGGTTGAGGGCGGAGGCTCTGAGGGACAGAGGTCTCGGGCTTAGCGGGCATCCCGGCCTGCGCAGTGATCAAAGCAACCGCTGGGCACCCCTGCCCCCGGCCCGCTCTGGGTGTCTGCCCACACGGTGTCCGGGAGGTGCGGGTGAATCTGGAAGAGCCCGAGTTTGCACTAGAGGGGAAGCCCAGTACCCCTGGGCGTGTGTGCCCGTGTGTGCACACGTGTGCCCGTGCGCCCGTGCAAGGGCTGTTCCCGAGCTGTAGCGTCGGTCGTCGGTCAGTGTGCGTCTCCCGGCAAGAACATCTTCTGGGTTCTCACTTACACTTGAAACAACGTCAGGGCAGCGGGTCGCGCAGGGTCTGGCCACGGCAGCCATAGGCCCTCACGGATCATAGCGCCGACTGCAATCCAGGTACCGCTCCTGCCCGGGGCCGCAGACTCTGGACTTGCCCGGGAGTCCCGGGCTTCCTGGAAGGTGCGTTCACTGATTCCGCATTCTGCGAGTCCGCAGCCTCGCCTTATTGTTCTGTCTTGTCTGCTCCGGGCTCCTCGGACAGGCTACTTGAGACTTCCTCTTTTCACTTTTGCACCGTGACTGCTGCGCTCTGGGTTCCTGCGCTGGGTGTCTGTGCTAAGCAGCACGGGCTGCGGGGCTGCCTTCCCCAGGTGAAACCATGTCTCCTTCCACTTGGCACGTGGAGGGAACTGCCAAGGCCGTTCTCCAGAGAGAAGGAACTCAAGTCCTGTCCTCTGTGCCCAAGGGCATATTCTGTGTCTTGCCAGTCGAATGATTCGTCTTTTTTTCCAGGAATCAACTGAACTCGAAGACATCTTGGCTTTATTCACAGCATACCGAAGGACGGCCGCGGTACGCAGCCCTGCAGTGCTGGGCAGCGCGCTCGAACGCTCCTGGGCCTGCGGGCTTCCAGAGGGAACCGACCGTGTCCAAAAATGCCGACAGTGTGAGTGTGTCACCTCAGCTGTCCCCAGAGTCAGCTGAACCTCGCAAAGATGCAAATGAGGATGGCTGTCCCCTGCTTGTACCAGGAGTTACTGAGTCTTCCTGGAAGATGGCTAACTGGTGATAAACTGAATGTTCCAAATACGATTTTCTCCTGGATTTAAAAAAAACATCCTTCTTGACAGAGCAGCAAGAACAATCCATTCAACAAATATATTTTAGGGAAGTACTTTATGCCACATGGAGAACTTGAGCATGGAAATAAAAACTGTAAATGGATCGAGTGGCAATTACAAAGCTTCAAAAATGCAATGTCAGAAATAAAGAATTCATTCAATGGGTTTAACTACAAGACTGGACACGGAAGAATAAAGGACGAAAGAATTTAAAGACAGGTCGATGGAAACTACCCACACCAAACCGCAAAGAGAAAAGAACGCAGAAGGAAAACGCAGACTGGAGTTTTCTAGGTCCGTGAGACCCCATCGCGTGTCTCACACACATTCGACTGGCGCTGCGGGGAGGGGAGAGAGAACGGGCAGACGGAGTGCTGGTAGAGGTAGTGGCCAAGAGTGGTCCGAAGCTGAAGGGAGACACTGGCCCACAAGTCGAAGAAGCTCTCAAACCCTTCAAGAGTCTCCTGTCCCCCCAGAGGAAGCCCGAGTTCACAGAGTGATGAAGTGTGTGTGGCGGGGTCTGGCCTGCCCCCCCAAGCTCGTCTCCTGCAGGTTTCCCTCATCAAAGTGCTCCCGCTGGCCATTCATTTCTTCTTTCAGACTTTCCTGGATGTTTGGACTCCAGTTCAGGCATCAGCTTATCAGAGAGGTGTCGTCTGAGGGGGTGTGTGCAAGGCTGTCAAACCCCAGCCCCATTCCCACCGGCCTGGCACTCTCCGCTTACTTATTTGGGTTATTTTTCCTCGCATATACAATTTAAAAAATTTATCCTAATCATTTATTTTCTGACCTCAACATTCTATTTTTTCACACACTGGATTGTAAATAGAAAGTGTGCATTTGTCATTCCACAGGGTAACCTCAGTGCTTTTCACAGCATGTGGCACGTGGAGATCGCCACGTGCACGCACATTGTACATGTGTGTGTGTGCACATGTAGCGTGGACACCGAAGGTCTCAGGAACTGCTGGCTCTGCCAGGACACGAGTCGCTTCGCTCACGGCTCCGACCCGCCTCGCCCTCCAGCTCGTCTTCGCTTCCGCTCCTGGGTCTCGTGGCGGCAGGGCGAGCGAGCCAGTATTTTTGTGGTGTTCTCACCGCAGCAGACACAGGGGACTGCCCCGTCCGCACAGGCGTCCGTCAGGGCAAACAGAGAGGGGGCAGGACGCTGCGGGCGTGGTGAGCATGTCTCAGACTGGCTGCCCGCCGGACGCTGCCCCACACTCCTCCTGGGCCTGAGGCCGTCGTCAGACTCGGCTTCCCAGTCCTTTTCATCGGCCCCTTCCCTACCTGGGGGCGGCTGCGGCCAAAACAGAAAAGTGAGCTCATCACATAAAACAGTGTAAGCCCTGGCTCACTTGGTTGGAGCGTCACCCCGCGCACCAAACAGACAGACAGACAGACAGGTTGCGGGTTCAGCTCCCGGTCAGGGCACACGTGGGAGGCAGCTGACCAGTGTCCCTCTCTCACATCGGTGTTTCTCTCCCCTCCCCCATCCCCCCTCTCTAAAAAATCAATGAACATGTACTCAAGTGAGAATTTTAAAAATAGATAAAAGTAAAACCGTATATATTGTAATTGGTCTCTCAATTTTTTCTAAATATTTTATCTCTTTTACCCCTACATCATCCATATGAGAAGATAAATGGGCCAATTAAAAGAATATTTCTATTGGAATTAGAAAACTTAGGTAACTCCTAAGATCACACAGGAAAATACCTACATTCTAAAATTACCTCCCAACATCTCTCTGCTGATGTTCATGTCATTGACAAAACACATTTTCAGCCTCTAAGTCTTGGGTTCTCTTTAATAATGTTTTCATAGACAAGGAGGGCAACTGAGAATCGGGCTGTTCACGATTTCTGACGGTAGAGATGGAAACAGCAGGCACAGTCTTGCCACATGGTCAGAACGAGGCCTCAGTGCGCTCGGAGTTTGTATCTCTCCCTTTCTTCTAGCGATACCCTCCAAGAGGGAAGGACACGGGGCTATTCCCAGCCTCCCCTGCGTGCGTTCACCAGACGGCCCCGTGCAGCTGCCCCCAGGACGCAGAGGGAGGTGCTGCCCAGGCCCTGTGGACGGGACACTGAGGGAGGCACGCCAGCCGGCCGAGCGCCCGCTCCAGGCGGCTGCTCCCTGGTTCTGTTGAGCCGCGTCTGCACAGTTCTGGAGCCTTGCGCATTCGTTGTGCCTGTGAAACCACAGCCCCCAGCATCGTGGTCCTCTGGTTTGCCCCGCCGAGCCAGTGTGAGTTCTCGCCAAGCTTTTCATTTCACGACGGGTGACGAGACCCTCCTTGACTATGAGCTGGAGGAGTGACAGTGGCCAGAAAACGTGGACTGTCCCGGCTGAGGCTCTGAGTGCAGCCTGCCGTCCACCCCAGGCGCCTGTCTGACGGGGACAGTGCGCTGGAACGGAGGGGTTCCAGCAGCCTCCACCACCCGCCGTGCGGACGCGCCCACAGATGTGTGGCGTGAAGATTTTCACACAGAAGTCAGTCACTCGCTGGCTGCCAGCTCCGTGCCCAGCCCCGGGCAAGACCTGGACGGTCTCTGCACTCGAGGGGCTCACCCCGAGGAAGAGCTGCCCGGCCTGTCCACGCCCTGGGAGTGGGCCCTTGACCGCAGTCCGTCCGTGAGAGTCCTTTGAAACCGTGGAGCTCCGAGACAAGCATTAAGGCATTTTATGTATTCTGATGAATGGAAAATAACTGTGAAACACTCTAAAATGTCTTTCTTAACCAGGAACTTACTTTCTGCCCTTTTCTCCTGAATCCTATCAGAAAGGGGGTTCGGATTCCAGAGGCCCTGTGTGGTCTGCCCTATGGGAGGGCAGTGGCTCTGGTGGTCAGAGCAGAACTGGGCTGGCCGGTGGTTCAGGAGGATGACAAACACTCTACAGGTTTTGCGGAAGCAAGGGAGCAGGGGAGGAGGGGAGGGAGGAAGAAAAGGAAGGAAGGAAGGAAGGAAGGAAGGAAGGAAGGAAGGAAGGAAGGAAGGAAGGAAGGAAGGAAGGATCTGAGCAATAAACAGGAGGGACGCAATACAGGCCCACAGGGGGCGGGGGTGGGGGTTCACTAAGTGTAAATATGCACGATGGGGCTTTCCCTGCGCCTTCAAGGTCATGATCTCGTGAGAACAGGCCCAGCCTCCCGCGATCGCTCCCAGTGCCCTACGGTTCAGGCAGAGCCTTCGTGGTCCAAGGGGGAGGTGCTCCCCTGTCAGGACTGGCAAGAGACAGTGTCCCATCTGTGCTTCTAGGGGAGGCCTCTCTGGTCTGGGGGCCCTGTGTGAGGAGTCTGTGCTGGTGCCCCACGGACGGACAGGCCAGGACTGACAACTGACTCCCCTGTCTCCCAAAGGTCAAGTGTCGGCAGCAGCTGCCTTGGGAGACAGTTGTGGGTCACCGTAGACAAAACCTTCTGGAGCGGAGACTCCTGGAAGCCAAAGGTGACTCTCAGTGGGCAGAGACACCCCAGGGTTCTAAGACGTGCGTATTCAAACACTCTGGGGGTTCTTAAAGGGGTGCGTAAAGGGATTCAACCCAGAACACAGAGTGTTTCTCCCTGGGAGCAGCCGCCTGTTATTCAAGGATGGGAGATGACCGTGAGTGATGCTCCTCAGTCACAGTCCTGGTTTCAAACTTGGTGTGTATAGGGACCGTCACTCCCGGGCCCTCTGCACCTTCTCAACTCATCTTCCACCTCTCTGCTTGCACAGACCACACATTCCCTTTCAGGCACCACAGGGTCCTGCCTCTGGGCCTCTGGGCCTCTGCTCCTCACCCGGCAAAGCCCCTTCACCACCGTCATTGGCATCCGGCCCTGCCCTGTCCCCTCAGTGTAGGTGGTGCACGAACTGGAAGGAGCCTCTGCTTCCCCTCCCCCACCCAGCTCTTCATCTGTCCCTCCTTGGTATTCAGATTATTTGACTACGAGATGCAGCTTCCCTACGAGGTTATAAACTCTGAAGGCCAAGTTCACTTCTGATCTATCTTTAAATCAATTCAGTGAACGTTTAGTGAACACCTGCCACGTAGCAGGCCCTGAACTGTTGCTCGGCCTCCTTAACAAGACCCACTGGTCCCAGGCCCGCGGTTACTAGTCACTGAACAAGGAGTAAAGCGCCAGTCTCAGCCAAGGGCCCCGGGAACAATCGTCCTGCCCCAGAGCACGCAGACGCAGGCACCGGCCCACACAGACACGCCCACGCTGGCCCCACCCTGGATGTGAGCAGCCAGACAGTAGTTTGTCTGGCTACGGCCCGGAGTGACCAAGTTCTGCTGAATTAGCAACTGAATTCTAACCACATCAAAAATGTGTTTAGTGTCCTTTTCCAAAGGGACATTATTTGGTTGTCACCTGTCCAGCTAACTTGGAAGCTCCTTTCAGGTGCAGACCGACACCTCTGGACTTGGTGTCTTGTCGGCAGAAGGAACTCAGTAATTTGGGGGGGGGAACGTATGGCATATTCACATTCGTTTTGTGCAGTCCTTTTACGCGTGAGAGATGCACCATGTTCTGTAAAGGAAAGAAAATTGAAAGCAGAACTATTTTTTCCTCAGTTCAGTTCTGTCGTAGATCTCTTAAAGTAGTCAGGGTTGATCCGGTGGCTGATTTCAGGTTAATTTTAAGAAAAAAAAAATCAGATGTTTCAGGATTCCCACACAATGTTGATGGCAACGAAACCTTGTCTACTTTCAGCCCTGAGGTTAGTTAGATCTCACCAAAAGACAGTTACATTTGCCCTACATTTGCCACTGCTCCATAAGGTCTCAATTATCCTATTTCCTTTTCTTTCTTTCTTTTTTTTTTTTTAAAAGATGACACCAGGCAAACACAAAGCAGCGGAAATGAACGATGAGCCCTTTTGGGGCCGGGGCGGGAGAGACTGTTTCCCCAGGAACACAGGGCTGTTTCAAGTTCCTCCTTCTACTTGAAATCCGTCCAGAGTTGCTGGCTTGTAAGATTTCACAGGCACGTGGGTGAGGGGAAGACCCCGTTCTGCAGAAAGCGGAGGGGCTTTGCTTGCCGTTGTTTCTGTTCCTAGCCCTCCTTCGCGCTTTCTCCGTGGGCTGCAGACGCCAGTCCCTCGTGGTTCTCGCCCTCCAGTGACTCTGCACGGGGACGAGCATCCTCCACGCGCCCAGAGACGCGGCACAGTCCCGGTGTGTGGTGATCAGTAAATCAAGCCAACCAAACACGTCAGACTTCTGACAGGTGTCGCGTTATGGTTTCCAAAAAGTTAAAGCATGTTTCTCGTACAGACACACAAATGTGAACAAAGAAGCCATAGGATTCTAAGACGTGATTGTTCCAAAATAAACCTATATAAACCAAACATACTGAGATTTCTTAAAGGGACATGTCACAGATTTACTCAACCCATCCATGGTAGAAGTAGAGGACGACAAGGTGACCGGAAGGGGAACACGAGGTACGTGGGAAGGAAAACCTGGAGTAGACTACAAATTCGGACACCGGGCTGCCTGTGTCCTACAGGGCAGGAAGCCATCGCTCTGGGGTGGCCTCTGTTTCTCGACAGCAGTCACCCTCAGCGCCCCAGTTTTCCGTGAGATGACGTCCTGGCTCCCGGTGCCTGGCCTCGTTTGTTCAGACGACACCACCTTCCCCTGGAGCGTCAGATGGCTCTTCGGCAAGCGTATTAAAAAGATATGTGCTCATCTTTTTTCCTTTATTTTCAGACTTGATTTTTTTTTTCCTCAAAAGAGTATCAGAGAAAGATACAGGAAAGCCCAGAGTTCTCTAGCTGGAGTCCTGTGTTGCTCTTGTTTTTAGCCTGGTTTGGCTGGCATTTTGTTTCCAGGGCAGACACGCAGCACAGACAACAGAAATAGGACACACTGTCGAGAAGCCCCTGGCTTCGCAGGCCCTGCAGACAGCAACTCTGAAGTCGGCCTGTCGAACCACAAGCCTGGAAGCGGACCCGGCCCTGGTGCAGCCCGGACTCTGAGCCCTTCCCCACCGTGACCGCATGCACTGGTCTGGGCCTGGGTGTCCTGCCCCGGCTCCCGGTGCAGCCCAGCCCCTCTGCCAGGCCCCTCCACCCGGCCCGCTTCCCAGGAGGCACCTGCCGGCCTGCTCTGCTCCCCTCTGCCCCTTCTTTGCGTGCTTCTCTCATCTCACGGTTGGGTCATCCTGCATTGGACCCAGCAGACGTCAGCTCTCACCGGCCTGGTCTGTTTTTAACACTCTTTGCCCGAAGCCCAGTCACAGCGCTTTTATCCCTTTATTTCTCAGCTCACGTGGGGGCCTGGCCTGACGGTCACAGAGAGGTTCACAGGACCTCCAGTTCTTGGGGCCTGCGGGTCCTCCACGGTCTGTCATTGAGGCAGAGTCCACTGTCCCAGTGAAACAGAGGTCAGGTAGGAGCCTTCTCTCGGGATTGAAATGCGTGGGACTGAGGACAGCCAGCAAGGCCCGAGAGACACACTGAGCCATCTTTGTTGGTCTAGGCCTGTTCTAGACCCGCGCACGTCCGCCACCCACAGAGAGGAGGGGACCGCCAGACATGCTCCCTGGGCAGCAGCTCACCGACGACCCCTGGGTTTTTTTTGCGGGGGGGCATAGCGTTTCCCCTCACTGAGAATGTCTTTGTTCACTTTTACAACCATTTGAATTTTATTCTCGAGACTTGCATCTCAGTCCTGAGGGAATTTGGGGGTTTTCCACCCCACGAACCGCTGCAGCTCTCCTCCTGCGGGTGCCTGGCGGCACGGCACACACGTCCGAATGGTTTGTGTCGCGGGCTCAGCCGGAGCTCCTGGCTGCATCCTGTACCTCCTTTTGTGCCGCAGCCCTTGCGGCCACAGTGGGAGTGCCACACAGATTGTTTAGTATTTGAGGCTCGGGCTGGGCTGGTGTCAGGAACACACGCAGAGAGGGGCGCCGACGTGCCAGAAGCGGGAAGAGCGAGTGTCTGCTCTACAGTCTGGGTCGCTGGCGGTGTCCGCAGGTGGGGAGGGGTCGTCCACCTCAAGCCAGGCGGCTGCAGTCGTGGCCGGCGTCTGGGCGCTCTGAGCGTCCTGTGGTGCAGCCAAGGTCGGGCGCTGGGTGGTGGGAGCCGAAGTTCTTACCGCCCGCAGTGGGCAGAGGTCCCCCTCGTGTCGGTGTCCAGATGGCGTCCTTCGCCAAGTGTCCAGACTTGTGGTTTGGGGTGTCCAGGGCCTCTCCTAAGGGCATTCCACTACATCCCACTGCCTCAGCCTTGACAAGCACTTGCCTCGCTGTCATGGGTGATGGTAGCCCTCCACAGGATTGTCAGCGGCAACCCAAGGTCCGCTCTGCTCCCGCCCTGCACAGCTGTGATGGGAGGACAAGAGGGTAAGCTTGAGGAAAATGGCCTGAACGCTAACGGCGCAAAGCAGAGCACTGCAGCCTGCAGGAGGGCCAGGAGAGGCCGTACGGAGGGGACCCCCTTAGAAGGAAGGGGTCAGGCTGCCGTGCAGAAGGGAGAGAGGGTAGCTCCAAAGGCACCTGGGAGCTCGGAGAAATGTCAGACTGTACTTGCTCTTACCGAGCCAGGGCTGTGGGAGTGAGCCCTTCAGTGGCCGTTAATGAACAAGAGAGTGAGTGAGTGAATGATTTTTATTTACATTTTATGGATTATGCTACAACAGTTACCCCAATTTTTCCCCCTTTGTCCCCCTCCTCTCAACACCCCACACTCCCTCAGGCCATCCCCCACCATTGTTCATGTCCATGAGCATGTGTATAAGTTCTTTGTCTGCTCCATTTCCTGTACCGTACTTTACATCCCCAGGCTACTCTGTAACTCCCTGCTTGTACTTCTTGATCCCCTCAGCTCTTCATCCATTCCCCCACACCCCCTCCCATCGGGCAACCGTCAAAACGTTCTCTGTACCCATGATTCTGTCTCTGTTCTTGTTTGCTTAGTTTGTCTTTTATATTCGTTGTTGATAGATATGTATTTATTACCATTTTATTGTTCATAGTTTTGATCTTGTTCTTAAATAAGTACCTTTAATATTTCTTATAATAAGGGTTTTGTGATGGGAACTCCCCTGTGGGCAACTAACTGCTTTTCTCTTGCTGCTTTTAAGATTCTCTCTTTGTCGTTAACCTTGGGCATTTTAATTGTGCTACGTTTTGGAGTGGGCCTCTTTGCATCTACCTTGTTCGGGACTCTGCACTTCCTGGACTTGCATGTCTATGTCCTTCACCAAATTAGGGAAGTTTTCTTTCATTATTTTTTCGACAAGTTTTCCAATTTCTTGCTCTTTCTCTTCTTCTTCTGGCATCCCCATGATGTGAATGTTGGAGAGCTTGAAGTTGTCCCAGAGGCTGCTTACACTATGTTGTTTTGGATTCTTTTTTCTTCTTGTTCTGATTGGTTGTTTTTTTTATTCCTTATGTTCTAAATCATTGACTTTACTTTCAGCTTCATCCACTCTACTGTTGATTCTCTGTAAATTGCTCTTTATTTCAATTAGTGTGTCCTTCATTTCTGACTGTATCTTTTTTATGCTGCTGAGGTCCTCGCTGAGTTCCCTGAGCTTCCTTACAACCAGTGCTTTGAGTTCTGTGTCTGATAGATTGCTTGCCTCCATTTCATTTAGCTCTATTTCTGGAGTTTGGATCAGTTCTTTCCTTTGGGCCGTGTTTCTTTGTCTCCTCGTTTTGGCAGCCTCCCTGTGTTTGTTTCTATGTACTGTGTAGAGCTGCTATGACTCCCTGTATTGTTAGTGTGGCCTAATGTAGTCGGTGTCCTGTAGGGTCCAGTGGAACAGCCTCCCCTGTCACCCAACCTGGGTACTCCAGGTGCTCCCTTTGTGTGGGCTGAGTACACCTTCCTCATGTAGTTGAGCCTTGATTACTGTTGGCAGGTCCATGGGGGAGGGGTTTACCCAGGGCAGTCATCTGCAAGGACTGGCTGTGACCACTGACCACCAACTTCAGCCCTCCATGGAGGGTCAGCTGTGCAGGGGCAGAGTGGTGGTGCTCTGACGTGGTCTGTAGCTGTCCAATGTGGTGCGTAGGCTCTGGGGTTTCCTGGGTGGTGCAGGCCAAGATCATCTGCAGCCTGTGTTTTTCCCGGGGCCTCCCTGCCTGAGCTGTAAAGCAATCTGAGTTGGCTGCTGCTTGTGCTGGGCTTGGAGATTCCCAGGAGAAGCCCAGCTGTGAATCTAAGCTGGCTGCTGCTAGTGCCAGGCCTGGGGCTGGCTGAGGCCAGCTGTTAACTTGATGAGAAGATCTAGGAAGTCATGAAGCCTGAGCCAAGACCAGCCATTCGTATGGAAAAGTCACGGTTAACGGCTTGGGTGGGCCCATAAGTTGGGTAGGAGCCTCGGGATCTCCAGGTCGGGGCAAAGAGTGTTAACCAGGTTGATGGGGTCTCACATATGGCACCCACATGCTGGCTTTATCTAGGGGAAGGGCTAAGAAAAGGGACAATGACCTCTGTCCACCTTTTTATCTGAGAGAAAGCTGTCCCCCAGCTCCTGCCTTGATGCCAGACACTTCAGTTCCTCCCTGTATGTCACTGGTGCCTTTCAAGCTGCTACCCCGGTGCTGGAGCTCAGAGGGAGTGAGTCTGAGTAAGTCTCTGTGGGGGCCCCTAAGAGGACTGCTTGAGGCTCCAGAAGTTCCTTCTACTGACTCAGTCGCCACTGGTTTTAGCAGCCAGAAGGTGCGGGGACTTCATCTTCCTGGAGCTGGAACCCTGGGCTGGGAGGCCTGGTGTGGGGCTGGACTCTTTGCTCCTGAGATATCCCTCCTGAGTTTTTATCCCCCACGTGTGGGTGAGGGACCAGCCTGTTCCGTGTCTCTGCCCCTCCCGCCAGTCTGGTTGGATGAGGTTTCGTTACTTCTGTAGTTGTCAGACTTCCATTGAACGGGATTTGTGATGGTTCTGAGTGATGGTTGTTGCACATTTTAGTTGTAATTTTGCTGTGGTTGTGCAAAGAGGCGAGCCGTGTCTGCCTACGCCGCCATCTTGACCAGAAGGTTGAAGGAATGATTTATGCTCCAGCTCCCCCAAGCTCACCGTGATTTGCACCCTGAGATCGAACACTGTGTCTGTTCTATCATGCTTTTCCTCCCCCAACCCTCCCTCTCTGTTGCTTCTAATTCATTTCAGCCCGGCTTTAGATGATGTTATAATCTTTCCAAACTATTGTGAGACTGTTTATGGCTTGCTATTAAATGGCTTAATAGACAAATTTCACCACATAAAATTGCACAAGCATGTGGTTTAACTAACAGATTGATCGCTTTTCCTGTGGTCTAACAGATAAAGTGTGCACAGGGTCTCTGGCAAACGCCCGCTGGGTTTCCCGGCTGTGAAGCTGCTGCCCAGGGCTCGGGCTGAGGTGCGGTGGCCGCTGATTCATTACGTGGCCTTGGAGGGAAGACGTGGTCAAAACATTGATGAGTTCCCTTTATTCCAAAGATTACTATAAAATTGAAAACTAAGAGAATACTCATAATTAGTGTGAGGAAAAGACCCTTTTTAGACAAATCTGTAGTTTCTTTAAATGCAAGAATGGGATGGATTTCCTCTGTTGCCACTTTTGCTGTAGCCCCCACACTTGTAGGACAGCATCTACACTTTCAGGGAGAGTTCCAAGCCCTTCTGAGCAGGCGTGGGCCATGGAACAGGCCGGTGTGCCAGTGCCCGAGCGGCGGTCTGAAGATGCAGTTCCAGCTCTGCGGCCCGTGATGTGGTGAGTTTTTAAATGGCACCGACGAAGCACGTCATTCAGTGAGTTGTGGGTGTACAGGGTACAGGGGCTGCTCCAGTGTCTGTGAGGTCCTACCCCCGAAGCTCACGGTGTAACCAGAATCAGCCATGCCCACACTGCCAGGCCACCCGGCTGGTCTCTGGTCCGATGCAGCACACGCCCGGACCCCGGAGCAAAGCAGAGTGCGTCGGAGGTCCTCAGCAAGAGTCGCTGGAAAACCGAGCCCTCGGGACGCCAGCAGGGAGAGGCAGGGAGTGAGAAGGGCAGAACCACACATGCAGGTGGGCAGGCCGCCCCCGCCCGCTCCCACTCTGCCCTGGGCGGCCAGTGACCTTCGCATGAGGGCAGACCACTTAGTACCCACTTCCAGGACCCTCGATGTCAGCAGTGCCTTGGAGCACAGCTGACACCCCGCACGCCAGCGCCTGGTCTGCGGCCTCCCCTCCCCAAGTCTCTCCAGGTCCCGTGATGTCGAGCGAGAGGAAGCAGGCGGGTCGGGACAGGAGGTCCGACGGGAAAATCCACCTGGGCCGTGAAAACCCAGCAAAATGAAGGTCTGAATCCTTTGTTTTTCTCAGCAGCTCAAAAATCATGTTTTGGCAGCAACTGTTCTTTCCGAGGTGAGAGGGACGGCTCGCGGGGGAGAGTCACCCTTAGTGGGTGTGTGTGTGTGCCCTCTTCAACCAGACCAGCCATCAGGCATTGGTGATGGAGCTTTGAAGCCCAAACAGCCACAGCTAGAAAGCCACACAAAGCCCCCGCTCAGACCCTTTCCACCCCCACCCGTGAGCCCCTTCGTGTGGCCGAGTAGCCCGCTGCCCACAGGAGAGGAAGGGGCTGGGACAGCTTCTTCCCTGGCCCAGAGGGAGGACGGCATCACATGCGAGAGACAGGAAGTGGGCACTGGCAGAGTGTTCAGGGTCTGTGCTGGCCCTCTGTCTGGCTCTTTGGCAGAAGGGAGGCCACGGAGCAGAAGGGACCGCGCAGTCCCTCGGCCCCTCGGCTCAGCACAAAGCTGCCTTAGATTAGTGCGCAGACTGATTTTTATGACATGTCGCGGCAGGAAGGGCACTGCAGCGCTTCCCAGATGGGCTTCCCCGGAGAGCAACTGTGGGCAGGCCAGCGGGCGTCTGCTGGATTAGGGACATTGAAGCTGACAGCTGGTCCTTTCGTGGGGGTGCAGGAAGCCCTGGCTGTCGGAGGAGGGCCCAGGGCTGGTCCCCCGCCCCGCCAGGTCGGAGGGCTGCTTTTCCCTGTGGCCAGCACTCCAAGCCGGGGTGACTTTCCTAAAAACGACGGCTGTGCAAGTGCAGTTACGCTTTCCAAGCCCCAGCGGTCTCAGGCCCCGCCCGAGGGCCCGAGCAGACACGCAAGGAGAGGGCAGAGCGTGGCATGGACACGGACGTGGGCGGGGAGCCCCCCAGGTGGCAGTCCCAGAAGGCCCAGCGCGGGGACTCGCGTCCCTGGAGCAACGGGTCACCTGAAGTCTCCCCGGGAAGATTAGCTTACTTTGTCAGTGGGTGTTAAGCAGGGACTTAAAAGATCTATTTGCTCAGAGAAAGACCCGGAAGTGTTTGGAAATAAAACTAGTAACAGCATGTGTGCATGCATGCCTGCATGTGGCATGTGTGTGCATGCATGTGCATGCGTGTGACATGCGCATGTACGTGCGCACCTGGGCCAGGCATCGCGCTGAGTGCTCGGCGTGCAGGAACTCACCCGGGGCTCCCAGCTGCCCCAGGAGACGGGCATCGTTGCTGCCCTTTGTCCGGAGGAGGGGCGGGGCTTGGAGAGACCAGCCGGCAGGGGGCTCCGAGGGCTCCGCCCTGTGAATGACCACCGTTCTGCAGGACGGCTCCCCACCCCGTGCGGACGGTGGCATCCAAGTAGAGGGTGGCAACGGGCTTCAGAGAAACAGAACAGAAAACCAGCGGGCACCACATGCAGTGAGAGCGAGAGCTGCCGTGTTCCGTTACACGTGTGCCCGTGCCGTGGGCGTGGTGCGCAGTGCCTGGGCCTGGCCGCTGACCCCACTGGGGCTGGTGCGGCCTGCTTCTGACCTTGAGTCAGCGTGGCGGTGGACACTTGAACACGTGCCTTCAGGGTCTGGCTGGGTGGAATTTCTGAGAGAACCGTCGGTCTGGCCGCAGTCCGCTCAGCCTCGCTCTCCACACTGTGTGGTGCGGCCACGCAGAAGCTCTGACCCCGTGTCCCAGGGGTGGCACGTGGGCTGTCACCTCTTCCGTGGGGTTACCGAGCACACTGCCGTGAAGCCCCCAGCACACTAAGGAGACGCCCCCAGTCCACACTGCGGGGCGAGGCGCGCCCCTTCGGTGAAGCGAGAACACTCAGGCAGCCGACTCAAGATTGGTGGACGTGAGGCATCGAAACCCGGTCGGTGCAAACTGAAACACGCTGAGTGTGAAGTGTGCGGCGGGTGAGGAGGAAGTAGTTAACAAATGTACAATGTCTCAACGATGCTTCTGCTGTTACTGTTGGGATGATGACATTTAGGGTACCTTGAGCTAAAGGGAACCATTCACTTCACCTGTTTTGGTTTCCTCTAAAAATGTGGCTATAGAGCATTACAGTGACCCATGTGCCCCCCGTTGCCTCCTTTTCAAAGAAGCACCGCCCCCCACCCCCCGCCCAGGCTCCCGCTAACTGCCTGCTCTGCGAGTATGGCTGAACTTCTCTGCATCTGGGTTCCTCTCCCCATGAACTAGAGAGAGTTGCGTATCTGCCTGGCTCCATGGTTGGGGATGAAGGTCGACATTCGTGAAGTGTTGAAAACAGTGTGTTCACGAAATAACCAGTCCCCAAAAGTTAGGTATTCCTGTTCCCAGCACCATCCCTGCTCCTCGGTGGCCAGCGAACTTGGCCGCTTCAGCAGTGGGCCCTCCGCCCTGGTCTCCGGGCTCCAGTGCAGCCGGTCAGCACAGGTGGGGCGGCGTTCACACCCCGGATGCCTGACAGGACACGCCGTCACCCGGCTGCAGCGCCCGCCCTGCGGTGGGGCTGCTGTTGGCGCCCGCTGCCCTTGAAGAGGAGCTAAGCCAGCCCACGGTGCGACGGACCGAGTCTTGTTCACTCCGACCCAGAGAATGCTGGGAAGAGTTCTCCATGCCCAATTCCAGTTCAAGTGATTGCTACCAGCATCTTTAATTTATCAGAACACCCAGGTCTTAAAAAAAAAAAAAAAGCGAGGATTAAATTTGGAAATAGATATACACATTTAGAAAGAAATTGGAATCCCTCTGGAACCTAAGAATATTTAATCTAAATCTCGAGCTTACATATAAGAGACTATTATGGAATTTTTGCCCGGAATCGTATGTAAGACCCTTGCTTTGGGCTACAATGGTGCCTCTTGTTCTCTGCTCATTGAAAAACAAGTTCTGATCTTTTCCTTTTAAAGTATTCTGTTTCCAAATGCTTGCCTTGGTTTAAAAAGAGGGAGAGGGAGAGAGAGAAAGAGAAAAGCTACGCTGGTGCCATGAATTGGAGGCTGCCTTTCCGCTATGCTAGTGGCACCGTATTACTGTCTCGATGTGTGGGCGAGCAGCCAGTCCCCGGGGGAAAGACAGCATTGAAGAGAGAGTAAATTCCATGATGAGAGCCACGGAATTTTCCAGAATGATTATAAACTCATGCTCTCAGCTAATAATAGTAAGGGTTTTGTTGAGGGACGAGAATACTGAATTGGATTACACGTCTCGAGGAAGAGAAATACATTTCCATAATTCACTTTGAATTTCAGAGCTTTGATTTCTATTATCTGTTGTTCTGGTTTTGAAAAAAATGTAAATTATACAAATGATTCTGTAGAGATGGCAGAGTTGTGCCCTGATGAGATTCCTGTGGCCAGAGTGGTGATTTGCTCTCCCACTCCGGGCATTTCGAGTGGCCCCTTTGGTCCTGCTGAAAGGTCTCCAGCGACCCCCCAGCAGCAGGCACGGCCCTGAGTGGGGCCAGGCACCTGGTGCCTCCGGGGCCCCTGCGCCCTGCACAACCCAGGAGGAGCCACGCTTCTCTGCGGGGCCCAAGGCCGTTACATGCTCCTCAGAGGTCCAGCTACTTCAGAGCAGGCCCAAGGGCCACGCCAAACAAGGAATATTGAATTGGACATTGTTCTCCAGACTTTAAAAATGAGACTGTCTAAGACCACTCAGAAAACGGCGGTGTTCCCGTAGAATCCTGAAGGAGGTGGATGAAGGCGGCCCCGTGGGACACGAGGGCAGGCAGGGCTGTGATTGGCTGCAGGCAGGTCCCGCCCACTGTTGTAGCTGGAACACTCCCCTTCGTCCCTCCTCTTCCCTGAGGCTTTGATGTCACAGAAACTTGACTTCATCGCCTGCACGCAGATACTTTGTCTCTGTGAGAAATGATGAGTTAGTACATAGAGTCCTGGGCCCTAGAATGTTACAATTATATGTGACATACAATATTAAACTGCCAGTGGAAACTACGGAAGCAACGTTTTTGCCTCAATGGTCTTTGAGAATGTCATTATTTCAGTAAAGCATTAAAGAAATAATTTGTGGCACTTCTCTTGACAAAATAGAGAATTGTGCTGTTGTTGGATGGTGTAGCTGTGGAACAAGTTACCCACCCACAGGGGCTGACAGAGTTTTGGGGTCGTCCCTAGGGTGCAGTCACCCCTCCCACTTTCTCACCTCTGTCCTCTACAGTCAGAAGGCAGTCTTGTCACTTGGAGCTGGCACAGAGCCGGAGGAGGGGCAGTAGCTAAGGCAGACAACAGAGTCGAGGCTTGGTCTTCTGAGGGGAGGGAGAAGGTCAGCACTGCATTTACCAAATGCTCAGGCAGGGGCACTGGAAAGCTACCTGCACGGGTACCTGTTGAAGGCAGTGGCACCAGTGGTGGGAGGGGACCAGGGGCTTTTGTGTGTGGGGGCTGAGGACAAGCCCAGGGAAAACAGATGAGCTGAATTCATCTAAGAACCAAACTCGAGTGGGGTGGCCAGGCCCCCCCCAGCTTTGTCCTTGTTCTATCACCTCTGCACCGTGGTTCCCTTTCTGGGCACCCAGTTTTATGAGACACAAACTGAGGGATGAATAAAAGAAAGGGACCAGAATGATGTTCCATGAGGAACCGAAGGCAGCAGACAGGCCAGGCTTTTGGGGCCGGCGTGGGGGGTGTCTCCATGTGGTCCAGACCACGGCCAGGCCGACCTGGGAGAGGAGAACGCTTTGTGGAAGCAAAGGGTCCACCGGGGCGCAGCGGGCTCTGCACACTCGCCCTTTGTGTGGTCCTCGGCAGGGGACCGGCATTCTGTGGGGCCGGGTCTGTGCACCAGGATCGTAGCTCCCGAGGGGCACCCCCTCGGCCCCTCTCCTCTCGCCGGCTCTCCCAGGCCTCTGTGAAGCCTGTGGGGACTTCATCCTGTTACCTATGCACGTCACATTCATGCTAATTTTTGAAAAAATTGAAATAGTTCTAAAAATTAAGTATACTCTTGAAATTATTTGGCTATGAAAAACTGGTTTACAAGTTAAGTGGCTATATGGCGGGTTGACATTCATTACCTGTTGTTTAGCTTGTGCGTACACGGTTGTGATGTGCATGTATGTATGTGATCACTGTGTACAGGACAACATACATGTAGTGGGTGATTGCTGTGTACACAACAACATACATGTAGTGGGTCACAGGCCCAGGCGCAGCGCCCTGGTGACAGGGGATCAAGACCCCCACCTGCCTCGGTGTCTGTTACGTAGCAAGCACTCTGTCGACATTTGGTGGATCAATTAAAATCTGCTGATTTATCAAATAGAAAATGAAAGCTCCCAGTGTCTTTCTCTGCTGAAAGCTTGAGAGGGGGGCGGCCGCTGACCTTGACTTCCTGGGGTTCCCACTTGCCAAGAAAGGATGTGTCCTTGTTCGGTTGCTAATTGCAGGTACGACTGTCTGGGTTCAGGGACATCAGCTGTTCATAGCAGGAAGTGCGACCCCCCAGGGGGGGCCCGTTTCGTCCAGGACAGGGTTGCTGCTTGTCTAAAAGGGGGGCATTAAGTAATAAGTCTGCTGGAGGGGCGGCCGGTGGCTGCCTGCCGGGGAGGGTGTCTCTTTGCAGGTCTTTTGGGGAAAAAAGGCAACAGATTAAGCAGTGGATCAAAATATAAGCTAAAGGCTTGCCCACCAAGTTCAAAAGCAAAGAAGAGCTGAACTAAAATAAAAATAGCTCCAGCCCAGAGATCAAGAGGACTGTTTTGTCCAAGGAAAGAAGAGAAGTGGTCTGCTTACACTCTGCCAGGCCACTGGCTTCAAGTGCATCTTTGTGCGGACGGCCTGGGCTCTGAAAGGCTCCATTATCGTGGAGCTGATGCCGAGGGCGGCAGTCTCCTGCTCGGCAGAGCTGCGGGCCCTGGAAACAGCATCCGCCCAGCCGCGGGTTAATTACTCAGCTCTCCCAATTAGCCGTCAGCAAACCAAAGCAGCCTGCAGACTCAAAGTGCATCTGTAGCTGAGATTATGGAAAGGGAGTGGGTTCCTTTCCATTAAAAAAAAAAATGGTTATTTCTATTGTAGGAACCACAAAAAGGAAAAGGGAAAAAAATAAACCTGCCAGGGACCCAGCGGCAGCGAATGGCTGGCAGCAGCACAGCCGCAGGGAAACAAAATCTGCTGGTATCAGGGCCGCAGGGCGCGGCTCTCCGGTTCCCAGAACACGCAGCCAAGTCCCACCGGCTGAGGAGAGAGGGAGAAGCAGAAATGGAGACACCCCCGGTCTTGCCGCCGCAGCGTGCTCTCACAGGGCGCCTTTTTCCAACAGGACCGAGCGTGCTAGAGGAAGCCCCTCCAGCTGCCCACAGTGAAAGAGCTGCTTGAAAATGAGTGCTCGCTCCACAACCCACCGCCTCTCCGTGGAAGTAGACGCCTGTTCCAGCCATTTGGTTTCGTTGAGGACCACCCACCACCACCACCACCATCACAACCTTCCTGTCTTTTTCTTTTCGGTCCTGTTTTCCTCCCCATCAGTCATCCGTCAGGGCTGTCAGAGGCTCCCAGAACTTCCTAAGGGGAGTATTTCTCAAACAGAAGTAGGGCCCAGTTATAAGAAAATGTAAACCGTTTTAATTTGGTGTTTTCATTACGAACACGTTTTGATGCGTCGGAAGGACGATCCCCTCGCCGGCGTGGTGCTTTGCAGGGCGGGGTCATAGAAGAAGGCTTCAGTGGTGCGCCTCAGTGTTTCCCAAGCACGGCCTACGGGCGCACGCTCAGGGACGGGAGAGGGTTTTATTCCTTCCATAGGACCCTTACGACTCAAATCCGAGAGAGCGAGTGGCACGGACATCGATACTGCTTTTGTGACAGTGGGGACTGGCACACTGGGGCCCGGCACAGTGGAGACTGTCACAGTGGGGGACTGGCACAGTGGGGGACTGGCACCGGCCCACCGCTCTTCTGACCTCGTTTCTGGGGGTGCCGACTCTGACTAGCCTGTAGCTTGTAGACGAGCGGCAGGTGTGTGTAAGAATCCTGGGAACCAATTTCAGAAGATCCGGACCCGACCTTCAGGTGTCCCAGCTCTGGGAGATTTGCTGACCTTCAACCCTCCAGGATCCAGGATGACGTGACGCTGGGACAGAGTGAAGCCGGGATGACTAACCAGGGTGACGCACACCGGACCGTCACTTGCCTTACCGGAATGGACTGTGCTCGTCGGCTCACAGAGAACTTCCAACCCCTCCCTTGATCTCTGTTCTGTTCCCCGCTCCCTCCTTATAGAAACCTCCACCTGCACGGAGAGGGGGAGATGGGCTCTGAGACGTGAGCCCCCATCTTCCAGGTGGCTGGCATCAGAATAAACCGCTTTCCTTCCCATCAGCCCCTGCCTCTCAAGCACTGGTTTTCGTAGCCTTGGACAGCCACACCTGCATTTCGGTTACACTTTCACAACCACCTGACGCTCAGTCTCCCCAACACACCTGCTGCTCCTGAAGCAGGTGAGCCAGGTTACTTGCAAGCATCTCAGGTATGATGTAAGAACTCTTCTTAAAATCAGACCAATCAGTGTCTGCTCAGGTCTGGGTTGGATGTACTATAGATAGAGTGCTGGAATGATACCTGGCATGGAGTACCAATCTTTTAAAAAAAATTTTATCTTTAATTTTTTTTCTATTACCATTTATCCCCCCATACCTGTCCATCTCTACCCACCCCTCCCTGCCCCCACCCCGCCCACAATCGCCACACTGTTGTCTGGAATGTTCATCTTAATACCCCGTTTCTGCCTCCAGAGCATCCCGGGTGCTCTGTGCTCTGCGCCACGTGGCACAGGGGCCCCGGTGATGCACGGGCGGGGCGTGCAAAGCTGGCTGGACGCTGAGAACAGCAGTGACCTCCTGTCAATTCCGCAAGACAGGTGGGGCCAGCGACCAATGAGCTCACTCGCTCACAGTTGTTTTCTCTTTAAAAAAGTGGTAAGATGCACGTAAGGTTTCCCACTTAACCTTGTGTTCCCATGTGGGAAGACTGCCCTGCGCCTGCAGGCTTCTCCAAGCACACGTTTCCTGGCCTCCACTTCTGTGGCTGGAGACGGGGCACAGCCTTTGTAGGAGGTCCACGCAGCCATTTTTAAGTGTGCAGTTTCGTGGCACTGGAGTACCCTCCCCATCACCGCCATCCACCTCCAGAACCTTGTCATCTCCCAAACTACAACTCCACCCCCACGGCAGCCGGCCGTCCCCCAGGCTTTCTGTCTCCGCGACTCTGACTCCTGCGCTGCAGTCTCCGTGGAGCTCCGATTTTTAAACGGCGGTGAACCAGGAAAACTGTGTGGCCCTATCCCGCAGTCTTCTGCGCAGTGGGACTTGCCCAAACCCCAGTCCTTGGGTGAAGTTCATTGTCCTGGCCGGGAGGACTGACCCCTGTGCAAGGCCGTGCTGCCCCCCGGGACCCACCCAGGAAGTGCTCCGTTGGCCAAGACCTGAAGGAGCAGCGTGTGCTCAAGCTTGGGGCAGGCATTTACAATCCTTTGCCCTAGAAGCCAGGCTACCTGGAGTTGCAACCAAATGTGGGTGGGTTAGAGACCTAGCCGCCTTCTCTTGCGGGGTCTCATGGGATTCCTCGCGGCCGCCGCGCAGCTGCGCACAGATCAGAGTGGCTCTGCTGTGTTCTTTGTTCTGGAGCTGCGCTGCTGACGGAAGGGCTGAGGGCACGTGTGGGTCGTCCTGCCTTGCTCTTCGGTGTCGGGAGCGGAGCCGGCAGCATTTCACTCACACTTAGTCCGTGACTGTTGAAGGGCACCCTGTTCCGTGCTGGACTCTGATTTGATGAGACAGGATGTTTCAACCCCCGTCCTCGGCAAGACCCTCGAGATGCAAACCAAGAGGGGAAAGCTGGTAATAAACCCTGGGACACAGGCCCCCAGGTTTCCTACTCTTCGTGGGCTCCCAGCACGTTGCACACCGCCTGCGTGAATGAGCTCCCTCCAAAGACCCTCCGCGTCATTGCCCCTCCCATACTGCTTCCCCTCACCGTTCCGTGTGTGTGCGCGCGCGCGCGCACGGCTGGTGGCTTTTTAATTTTTTTAATTTATTGGGGTGATCAGGTTAATTAAGTAAGTACCAAGTGTGCAGTCCTACAACACGTCCTCTCTATACTGTCTTCGTTTGTGCTGATGGACCAGGAAAGTGGTAGCCAGACTCGGTCGGTGGGGAGAGGGGGGCGGGAAATTGCCTGAGAGACCAACGGCACAGGGAAGGGAGGCCCCGCGTGTCTCCTTTGTCCCTGTGCCGTTTACAAACAATATGCCACCTAGCAGGGCAGTAAGGACACTTGTAGATGAATAAAATGGGCCACAAACCTGGTGCACTAAGGGATACAATTTGTTTAGTTATATAAGGCTTTGCATCCATGTGGGAGATCTACCTGAATCCTAACTTTGCCTCGAAAGCAATGGAGTAGAGTCTGCGGACCTTGTTTCTAGGCTGAGCTCGGCCACTGCCGAAGCTCCGAACCCTCAAGCAGCGGCAGCTCCTCCGAGGCTGCGGAATGAGCTGCAGGTTTTGAGAAGCATGGCGCACACCTCACCTCCTGGACCCACGGCAGGCAGTCTTTTCGTGGTAGGGTTCTGGAACTCACCACCGATCTGGTCCACAGTGGAGCCGCTCACAGGATTCCACTGTGTCAGCAAAGTCGGGTCCTGGGTGGGCCGGAGCGAGTGCGAGCGACCGAAACGGCTTCCCATCGAATCTGAGCGGCTCCAGTCTTTGCGGGATGTGACGTTTTTAGAGATGTGCTGAACGAAGAAATTCTTTTGAGGTCGAATGTCTTTGGAAAATGGCCCTCTGCTCTGGAACAATCACAAAGGACACCAACCTGTCTATTAGGAGCCCTTCTGAAAAGACAGTTTCCTTTCTGTTCAGCCAAGCTGTTCTCCAGATTGTCTGTACTTTTTCTTCCTACCCTGGAGGTGCTGGAGTCCTCCGAGGTCCAGCTGGCCCGCCACGCCCCAAGCTGGAGCTCCTGTGCAGACGGGCAGCGACGCTGGTGCCCACGGAGGTCTCCTCCGTGTGGGCCAGGAGTGGACTTGGGTGGCAGAGTGGTCTGCCCCCCTGGGGCTGTTTTCAAGAGGCTGCCTCGGGGACAGTTTGAGGCCCCAGAAGAGAAATTGATTAGCCCATATGACCACCAAGCCCTTGACCCTGGACTCCTCATGGTCCCGCCAAATGAGTTTTCTTGGGGAAAAGCATAACTTTTTACACACTGCCCTTAACTGTGGTAAAGATTAAATGTTGGAGCTACCCACTGCGTCACTGGATTTAGGCAAAGCTCTTGTGGTGAACTTTCTGACTCAGCAGTACTGAATTCCATCTGTTTCCAAATTAAAAAAAAAGCCCTGGCTGGTGTGGTTGAGTGGATTGAGTGATAGCCTATGAACCAAAGTATAGCTGGTTCGATTCCCAGTCAGGGCACATGCCCGGTTTGTGGGCCAGGTCCCCAATAGGGGGCGCATAAGAGGCAACCACACATTGGTGTCTCTCTCTCTTTGTTCCTCCCTTTCCCTCTCTCTAAAAATAAATAAAATATTTTCAAAAAGTGTTTCAACCATGACTAGAAAAGGAGAAAGGGGGGGGAATGAACCCCTGACTATTTTTAATACCTGGACGGATCTGAAATAACTTTGGGCTGTAACACACACACCTGCAGTGGGGGCAGATTTCTGTGTGAGTAGGGGTGTGCGCCCCTCCCGGCCCAGGCCCTCGGAGCTGCAGCTGGCAGAGGAGAAAGCTTCTGTCTCGGGACACACAGCACGGCCCTGTGCTTGTCCTGCGTGGGGGTCTGGTTCCTGGCCTGTCCCGCCCCTCGATGGTGACACGGCCCAGCAGCCTGGGCTTCCACTCCCCAGCTTCTGTGTCGAGAGTCTGTTCCCTGTGCCCGTCTCCTTCGCTCTGGCTCCGACCCCTGGGTTGATGGCACAGCAGGAGGAATGAGAACATGACTTACGTCCTCGAAGCTCTGTTGCCCAGCTCAGCTGTGCAGGCATTGGGCTGGGGACACGGCCTCAGGACATGGCCCACAACACAGGCTTGTCTGGCCAGGAATGGTCACGTGTGAAGACCGGGTCGGCCTCGCGTTAGCCGAAAGGTGTGCGGTGTTTCTACGTGATTGATGTTATTTTCTCGTGGATGTAAAGTTTATAGGCACAAACTTTCCCATTTCAGCCACCTGAGAGTGGCTTTTTAACCGGCTCTCCGTGTATTCAGAGCAGGCGGCCCAGCACGAGCACCTCGTTCCAGAGCACCTGATCACCCCGCGAGGGAGCCGAGCCCCCTAAACAGGCGCTCCCGTTTCCCCTCCGTCCCACCCTGGGGACCGCCAGGCCGCTCTCTGCCTCTGTGGACTTGGTGCTCCAGATGGTTCGTGTCAGTGGGCTCACGCACTCTGGGACCCTCAGGTCTGGCTCCCTTCCCTCACCGCCCCGTTTTCAGGGTGCATCTATGTCGTGGCACTTGTTGGCCCCCCGTCCCTGTGCATGGCTCTGTGTGACCCCCACCGAGTGGACATTGCGTGTCCTGTTCGCCCGTTCCTCCGCTGATGGCGTTTGGGCTGTCGGACGTTTCGGCTGCCGTGAACACCCGTGTATGAGTTTTTACCTGACCGTCATTTCCAGTTCTTTTGTGCGTACACCCAGGAACGGAACTGCTGTGCCCTGGGGTTTTACATTTGACTTTCTGAGGAGCTCCCGCCCTCCTCCCTGGCCACCGCGCTGTTGTGCTCGCCCACCGGCAGTGCTGCGGGGCTCCGGCGTCTCCGCGTCCTCCCAGCACTTGGGGGTCACAGCCACCCCGCTGGGTGTGGGGCGGGGCCTTCCTGTGCTTTCTGACTTGCAGTGTTAATGATGACGAGCAGTGTTAATTAAGCATTTTTAATGGGCTCATTGGCCATTTGTGTATGTTTTTTGGAGCAATGTCTGTTCAAGTCCTTGGGATTTTGTTCTTTGGTTGTTGAGTTGTAAGAGTTCGTTACATATTCTGCATAATGAACCCTTATCAG
This sequence comes from Desmodus rotundus, assembly GCF_022682495.2. NCBI lineage: Eukaryota > Metazoa > Chordata > Mammalia > Chiroptera > Phyllostomidae > Desmodus > Desmodus rotundus. The sequence goes on along the minus strand of NC_071387.1, from coordinate 211,028,494 downwards.
ATACTTGATTTGCAAATATTTTCTCCGTTCTGTGGGTTGCCTGTTCACCTTCTGGGGCATGCCCTCTGATCCACCCACGCGGCTCTCTCAGAGCTGGCCCCGGGTGAAAGTCGAAGTGCCGTCTTCACCGAGACTTCGGTTTCTTGGCTCCTCTTACACGGTCCTCTCCAAAGGCAAGAAAAACTACGTCCTGATAAATTCTTTCACATGGGTGGTGGTGGGGGGGTCCACCCCCTGCCAGAGGTGCCAGCGTCTCAGCAGGTAGGAAGGGAGCAGAGCAGTCACGGTGTTTCGGGGAGCGTGGGCAGCCTTCCTGTCGCTCCTGAAGTCACTAAGTGAACACCTTCAGTTCCACTTCAAACAAAGATGCTGGTCCTGGGCCTAACATTTTACAAAAGCCAGGGGTGCCTCGGGAAACCTCCTAGTGAGCCTCCGGGACTACAGTCTGTGGCTCAGGTGCTTTTGGAAAACAGACCCTCTCCTTGAGACTCATCTCTGGGGCTCAGAACGCCCCTGCTGAGCTCTCGCCGGCATGTCAGCCTACGTGTCATCAGGAGACCTGACCTCTGTTGGCCACGGGTCCTTTTCCGTTCACGATTCTGGGCTCAGTTGTCCAGGGCTGAAATAGACCCCTGGTCTCAGTTTCCCACGCCGGCGTGGGCGCCACCCGCGATTCTCGGCCATTCCCCAGACACGAGTCTTCACGTCGGCATCCCCAATGCTGCTGACAGCTCCCACACTGATGAGCGAAGACAGAACCTGAATCACCCGAATAGGCCGGCTGTGGCTGGCAGGTATGCGGGGCTGTCCCAGCGAGTGGCCGGTCTGCAAGCTGCCGTGAACAGGGCTCTTTTCAGCTGCTCTGGCACAGACAGCCACCTGCCGTCTGTGCCCCACTTCCTGCCAGGAAGCTCTGTGACCGGCAGCCGCCAAAGCCGAGTGATTAGAAAGCGGAGGCCTTCGTGCCAGAAGCTCAGCCTCCCTGGGTTTTGTTTGCAGCCACAGAGAAGCCAGGAGTCGCCAGCAGGCACCACGGAGACTGGGTTCCTTATCCAGAGAAGCAGGGAAGCTCCGCCTATGAAGGAGCGGGAAGGGCCTCGGGGCGGGGGAGCCTTTGCTGCCCAGGCCTGTGCACGCGGGGACTGGCCAGCAAGTGTGCTCGGCAAACAGCCCCTGAGCTGCTCGCCCGCTTAGTCACAGAGCAGAGACAGAAGTACAAGAACACAGCGCTGAAAGCGCAGGCCGGCCCAGCAGCAGAGAGGTGAAAACTGAAGTTCTGTCAAGTACCTTTCACATACGAAACACCCAAATCTGACAAAAGACATGCAAGACCTGAGCGATAAAAACTGCAGAACAAGGGAAGTTAGAGAAGATCAGACTAAATGGATAGGCCTCAGGTGGTTCACACGGGTCGGATGCCAGTTGCCCCCGAAACGATACAAGGATTCAGCGCAGTCCGAATCAGAATCCCGGTGGACTTTTTGTAGAAACTGACAAACCGATTCTAAAATTCACGCAAAAGCGCAAAGGACCTAGACGACCCAAAGTGACTCTGAGGGACACACAGCTAAGTCAGCAGAGGAGGACAGGAAGTCCAGGAATAGACTCACATGTGTACAACCGACTTCCGGCAAAGATACAAAGACAACTGGGTGAGAAGGTAGTTTTTCCAGCAGAAAGTGCTGTAATGTTCAGATACCCACAGGCGAAGCTGCGGACTTGGATCCACACATTTCACAATGTACAAAAGTTAACTCAAATAAATCGTAGACTTAAAGATGAAACCTACAAATACAAAACTGCTAGGGGGAAAAAACACAGGAAAATTCTTTGTGACCTTGGGTTAGGCCAAGTTTTCTTGGGTATGACACTGAAGATGTGATCAATTAAAAAATTAATGACAAATGTCATAAAAGTGAAAATGCGCTTTGAAGACATGGTTAAGAAACGAATAGACGAGCCACAAACTGGGAGGGAAAGAACTGTGACATCGTGTCATCTATGTGACATCGTGGCATCTATGTGACATCGTGGCATCTATGTGACAAAACGTTCATGCAAAAACACCCACAGGACTCTCCAACTCAGCAACAGGGAGACAGCCACCACAATTTCAAAACACACAGAAGATTTAAAGAGATAATTAAATCCAAAATGTTGAAAAAGAAGACCATTGTCACAGTTGGCGTTGAGAAAAACACAGCCCAGCCCTCAGCGCCATTGTCCGGAGCAGCTGGGGCCCACACAGTGACAACACGCAGCCAGGACTTTGGGACACTTGGCCAGAAGGTGCCCGGCCTTCCCAAAGAAGGTGCGAATGTAGCGATAAGCACGTGGGAAATGCTCAGCGCCCTCAGCCATCTGGAAGCCACAGGGAGATGCCACCGCACCCCGGGGGAGTGGGTAACACGGTGAGGCTGCCGTGACAGATGTTGATGGGGATGCAAAGAACTGAAGCTTTCCTGTGCTACTGGTTAGAATATAATTTGGACTAATCGGCTTGGATACAGTTTGGCAGTTTCGTGAAAAGCTGAACAAACGCTAAGAGATATTTGCGTGCCCGTAGCGATAGCAGCGGTGTGCCAAACAGCCAAAGGCAGGCGCCACCAAGGCCTCGTACGCAGGGGATGGGTCGGTGACGTGTGGCGGGCACGCGTGATGGAATGTTCTTCTTCCCCGCGAAGGACCTTCTGACACGGGCACAACAGGAGCGAAACTGGCGTGAATGAAGCGAGTCACAAAAGGACAAGTACTGTCCGATCTCACTTGACGAGTTATTTAAAGGGGCCAGTTTACAGAAGCAGAAATGGGAAGGGTGGTTGCCCTGGGCTGCTGAACAAATGCCGAGTCCCGGAGCTCCGTTGGGCAACACAGTGATACACCTGAGCTGCTGAACTGGACACTTAAAAACGGGTCAGGTGATTAACTTCCCGTTGTGTATTTTTGCCCCCATGGAGAAGGCAAAATAAAAATTAAACATACACTTATGTACGAGATGTTCACAGTGTGTACTCGTGAGAAACGAGAGCAGCTGGTGGGCAGAGGTGCACGGCGGCCTTGCCTGTGGCGGCCAGAACCCAGCCGACCCAGATGCCCACGGGCAGGCGGAGGCACCAATGCTGTCATCTGCAAGGGAGGGTCTGTCCCTGGACTCTCGATTCAGTCCCCTTGATTTGTGTCTCCCTTGCACCGGCGCCGCGGCGTCAGGGTTACTGTAGCTTCGCAGTGAATGTTGAAATCGGCAAGTGTGACTTCTCCAGCTTTGTGCCTTTTCAAGACAGCTTCCTAGTCTGTACGTCGCCAAAGGCAGACATCCCACAGGCTCTCCCCAAAACCTCCTGTTGAGTATTAAACGTGTTGTTTCCCATTCGGTCGTTACTAAGGTGAGCCATTTTCTTTTTTTGTTATCCCTGAGTTCCAGCTAAGTCCCTTCATTGACTTAAAGAACTTTCCTATGTTGACTTCTGGCTTTCTCGTTCGACACAATTCATCCAGCTTACTTTGGTATTTTGTTAAAAACCTAGCCTTTGCTTTCCCTTGAGCTTCGCCACAGGAGGTGCCCATATGGATCCCTGAAGCCCACCGCCAGCATTTTGCCTTGGTTTGAAGTCTTTGACGACAAAGATAACGTGGGAAGAGCTGTAGCTCAGGGCCTGCTGTGGTACCAAGAGGGTCCTGAGAACGCCACACTCAGCCTCACCCAGCAGCACGGCCCTGGCCCCGCACAGGCAGCAGCCTGGAAGGAGCCTCTCGGCAGCGCGGGGTCTGAGAGGTCACGGGGACGGGGAGACGAGGGCACCCACACCCGTGGAGGTGCACTTGTAACTGCTCTGACCTTCTCCCACCCACGGGGCTGCAGTGTGCTCCTCTCTGGCCTGTGTGGGTGGGGCCCCGAGACAGGGCCCTGTGCTGGCCCAGGGGCGGCCGAGGGTGCTGCAGGGAGAAACTCAGCCCTGTGTGCCTGGCTCCTCCCCGCCTCCGCGGAGAGCGGCGCTGGAGGTCAGAAATAGAAGACCGGAGAACACTGATGTGCAGGGGATGGTGAAGTGCAACGGGTTTAAAGAGAGGGTCATGATCATAGTTGGCGCCAGGAAGGACCCCCACACAGCCGGTTCTGAGCCCGGGCAGCGACAGCAAGGGGCTCTGGCTGCGGGACAGCCTCCCACCATTGTTCCACCTGAGGGTCCCCAGCCTTCCAGAATGGCAGCACCAGGCAGGGGCCCTGTCTGTCAGCCCAGGACACAGCCGGCAGCCCACTGGGGAGGCTGTCTGGGAGCCCCCCGCACTGTGGGTTCTCTTCTTCCCCTGCAGTCCTCTGCTCGCCCTGGGGGCGTGCCCTCTCCACTCAGGACAAAGTTCAGAAGACGTTTCACTCCAGTGCCTGTCCCACCGCCCCTCTTAGGGCCTATTTCCTCCGTGAGGAGGTTGCCTAAGTTGCTCGTGGCGTCCTTTGCACACCACGTGCCCGTGACGTTTGGAAAGTACCTGGCTTGGCACCTTGTGCCAGCTGCTGGCTGGCTGCTCCGGCAGGCGGGGTTGGCACTGCGAGCTCCTGCCCAGCCCCCCGCCTCCCCTTCCACCTGCTCGCTGGGTCCGTTCCCTCGGGGGCCGACTCTGCTCACCCAGCTCCTCGGGGTCTGTGTTCCCTGTCCTGTGGGGCCGTCGAGTGGCGCAGACAGGGGCGGTCCGACAGAACACGTGGCGTTTGACTGGGGGTCGTGCGCCCACACTGCGGTCACAGCGCTTCGCTGGGTGATCGGCAGGGACCTAAAGACACTGAGAAAGTCCAGGTGGGTTTGCTGGGGCTCTCCTCGTGGAACTTCAGAATGCCGAATCCCAGATCTCGGCTGCGGCTTCTCCAGCGGGGAAAAGCTAACCTGGGCCAAGGGTGCCCCACAATATGCTCCAGACCCAGGGCAGGGGGAGCGCTCCATTCCACAGTAAATCTGAGCTTTGCTTCTGGTCCCAGATGGGCCCTGCAGGCTGGAAACGCAGTGTGGTCTGGGCCAGGCCGTGTCCCAGAAGCGCCCGGCTTACGACAAGAGCCACAGCAGGGTCAGAGCAGGAAGGAGGGCCAGGGCCGAGGGAGGGAAAGCGGGCCTGGTGCTCTGCGATGATGCGTTTCTGTGAGAGAAAGAGCCTGCTGTCCCTCCTGCCTTCATCCAGTTAACCCCTCCGACAGCCTTCCAATGGCTGGGCCCCGGGAAAGAGCAGCAAACAAGCAGAGGAAGACCCTTCCCCGCCCTGCACGGTCAGACGTGCTGCCTGCAGACGGGGGCGGGGGGGGGGGGGGCGGTGGAGGGAGTACGACAGATCAGCCCAACGCACAGTGTGGCGGGCGTGCCACGGAGGGACCACAGCCGGGACAAGGGACGGGGGTGTGGGGCGCGCTTTAAGTTGGGCGGTCAGGCAGACCTGAGCGGGAAGGGGGCAGGTGAGCCAGGGAGGTGATGGAGTGGACATTGGGGTAAAGGGTCCGGCAGAGGAAGGCCCAGAGGCAGGGCCCTGACTACAGTGGAGGTCCCGCGGGGAGACGAGTGGGGCCAGGTCCCGGCACAGGACATGGCGGGAGGTGGGGCACTGGGAGCTTCTGGTGGAATCGGCAAAGCTCCTGATGGAGCTCGCCTCAACTCTGGTGGGGCAGGGGACTCAGTCTGGCTCACGTTTGCAAGGCCCCCTGGCTGCAGGGCCTCGCACTGGCTGAAGGGCAGGAGCAGAAGGCCCGTGGCGGGACTGCGGCCATCCTGCAGGTGACAGAGGACGGCGGCCCCAGGGCTTCAGGTGTGGGTGTGCTCTGAAGGTGGAGCTGCCACCTGAGCGACTGGACTGTACAGGGTGGTGGGGGAGGTGGGGGGAGAAGGAGAAGAATTTGCTGGCTCCCAGGTCTCTAGTCTGAGTGGCTGAGATGGGGAAGCCTTTGGTGGGGGCCAGTTTGGGGGTGCAGAAGCTCGGCTTTGGACTTTCAACCAGACACAGCGCTGTGGTTTATAAACTAACAGATGAGATGTGGCTGCCGCCCTTGAAGAGCTTGTGGCTGATCTCAGAGGGGGGCAGGAGCTGGCCAGCGAGGAGGGAAGAAAGGCTCTTCCAGGGGGGCATCATTTTCAAGGGCACAGAAACGTAAAAAGCTCTGAAGGTTTCTGGGAGTAAGGAGATCCAAGGACTTGGGGCCCTGACCCGTGGGACAGCCAGGTAGCGGTCTCTGTGAGGCTCCTGGTGATGAGAGTGTCTGGGAAAAACAAAAATAATGGATTTGTGTGTTGCCAGTGCAGAAATGGTAGGTGACGTCAAAGAAGACCTGGAATGGGGGTCCCCCAGCCTGGCTGCTACTGGCGTTCGGGGTGATCATTCTTTGTGATGGACGTGGGGGCTGTCGGGTACCTTCTAGGAAGTGCAGGCGTGTCCCTGGCCTTTACCCACTAAATGCCAGCGGCACTCTCCTCCTTAACCGAGGCAGACAAGAATGTCTCCCGGGGTGTTCTCAGAATGTTCCCAGAAGCCTCCGGGGCGGGGTGAGAACGGCCCCTTGCTGAGGGCCAGGGGTACAGAGTAAGCGTGGTAGAGAGGGGCCCGTAGGTACGCCGAGTGCATGCGGAGCGCCGGCGTCTGACTGCTTTCCCGTGCTAGGAGTGGCCAGCCGGCCCGAACGCATGGCACTGCTCCCCGCTAGCCCAAGCATGAGCCTCCGCGCAGGACACAGCTGAGACGGTGGGATTCTCGAGAGCCCCCCTTCCCGTGGGGTGTGGGGTCATCTCCACGGACTAGTGAGCGGCCACTCTCGATGTCACGGGGCGAAGCAGGCCCCCTGGCTGGAGGCTGGGCAGAGGGTTCTGGGTCCCAGCGTGCCAGCCTGTGCCGTTTCCCCGTTCTTCCTCCTCTGTCCCCAGGAGGAGAAAGTGACGCTGCCGCCAGACACATGTCCACAGCTGCTCACAGACAGTGGCGTGACTTTTGTTTTAAAGATTTTATTTATTTATTTTTAGAGAGAGGGGAAGGGAGAGAGAAAGGGACAGAAACAGCAATGTGTGGTAACCTCTTGTGCGCCCCCTACTGGAGACCTGGCCTGCAACCCAGGCATGTGCCCTGACCAGGGATTGAACCAGCGACCCTTTAGTTTGCAGGCCAGTGCTTGATCCACTGAGCCACACCAGCCGGGGCACCTGGAGACATTTTTTAAATGGCAAAGATGGCCAGAGTCCGCCCCTAGGTCCTGGTTTCCCACAGCCATGAAGGGTCCCCTGTGCTGCCTTCTGCGGTAGACCCGTTGGTGCAGCCGCTGAGGCTGTGTCCCAGCGCGCGCCTGGACTCCTGCCAACCAGGTGAACTCGCTGTAGATAGCAGCGCGGTCCCCGTCCCACGGGGACCTCCACGAAAGACTCCCACAGCCTTTCACTCGGCGGTAACGCATCAGTGGGCCCGGCACAGGGCTCTGCTTAGTTTACGTCCGCTTCTCCTCTTGGATGCATCTGAGAGTTATTGCGGTTTTTTAAAAAAACAAAGTTCTCCCCCACTTTCCAGCCAAATAATCTTGAGAAGCCAAGATTTACTGCCTGGAACCGAGAGTCACTGCTCACTCAGCCAACAAAATCCGGTCTCTGGCTAAGGCTAGCAGCCGGCTGTTAATGCTTCAACCTGCCGAACCTGCCCAGGCCCCGCCTCCCCCGCACCAGCCTGCACGTGGGAAATTCCTGGGCTCAGAAGGGTCGGCCTGCAGACGGGGAGCTGGTCAGCCAGCGGCTCCCCTGGGCACGGGGACGTGGCATCGGGCCAGCCACTGCCATTGAAAGTGGGGCTTTTATGTCCTTTTTGCTGAAGTTCATGGTCTCGGGCAGTGCTACATCATGATGGGATTACTTGTTTTCTCCACAGCCCGCCTCCACCCTCGGGCCTTTGCTGGAATGTGTTAATAATTTGCTCGGGGCGGTGAAAGCGCTTGATACACGCGGAACAGACACACGGCGCTGCTCAAAGGTCTGGTTTGCGCAACAGGGGCCCCGTCTGGGGCCCGGAGTCGACTGGGGAGAATGGTCTCGTTTCTGGGCCACGTCTGTCCAGCAGTGTCTGCACGTCCCCGACGTGTGTGGTGGGGAGACAGCACCAGCCCCGGCTCTGGGACTCTCCAGCAGGGGGTGGCAGCAAAGCCCGGGCTGCTGCGGGGTGCAGAGGTGGTCGCCTTCCCAATAGAGGGACTCTGGGGGCCTTCCAGAAACCACATATTAGAGTGGGCCGGATGCCGCTGAGTCCAGCGTCTCTGTTTACAGTCGAGGATGTGGACACTCGGGGTCAGGCGGCCTGTCCAATTCACTCCCGCGCCAGACCCCAGCGCAGTCGGTCCTCGAGAGCTGCTCACAGCCTCCCAGCCCCGAAGGACCAGCAGACATAAGAGTGGAAGTAAGCAAACCTTCTCAGAGGTTCTGCAACCCCTCTCTCTGTACCCACCCCCCATTTTGGGGTGCTGCTCCCCACCAACTCTGAGCACCACTGCAGAGCCCTTGGCCGGTGTAGAATCCTCCTCAGCGCCTTGGTCTCAGGGGTCTGGCATGCTGGGGTGTCTCCCCACCGTTCCCCAGAGCCTCCATCCTGCCCCCCAAGGCCCCGCTTTCTGAAGCCAAACACACACAGAACAGCACGGAGGCCACCGAGCTGCCGCACCGCCCCTCGCAGGCCTGCGGCAGGTCAGAGTCTCCTCCGCTCGGTGTGGCTGCAGACTGTGTGTCTTGGCTCCCTCCGCACGCGGGGCTCTTCCAGGTTTCGTCTGAGATTCACCCGCCGGTAGGTTTCAGTAGGTTTCAGCACTTCAGAGAAGCTGGTTCGGGGGCAACTCGTGGTCTGGTGGGGAGTCCCAGGTAGGGTGTCCAAAGCCCAGGCCCAGGAAATGTCACCTGGGCTTGACCTTCCCAGACAGACAGACAGACTGTAAAATCTGCTCTAACCAATTCCTCAGGAGTGATGCAAACGTGATTAAACAATAGATGTTAAAGTATTCGTTTAAGTAAATGGGTGAAAAAGAATTCTGTGTATGAGGTCTGTCCGGAAAAAGTCCAGCCATTGTTAATATAACGAGAATGGTTTGCCCAACATCTGTGTCACCTGGCAGCCAAGGAGAGTGGACTGGAACGAATGCACACACATGAACAATGACAACCTCACTGTACTGGTCAGTGGGGGCAGTAGATGCCATTGAGTGAGCACGTGTACTGTGTGGCCGTCACATTCGAAATGACTGAGTGAGTAGAGCAATGAATCTGCATCAGATTTTGTGTTAAGCTGGAACATTCCTCTGCAGAAACTATTCGGATGATTCAGAAGGATTTCGGGGACGACGCAATGAGCGCGGTGCAAATACAAGCGTGGCACAAACGCTTCAGAGACGGTCGAGGATCTGTTGTTGGGAGTGCTCCACGCTCTGGGAGGCCTGCAGCGAGCAGAACCCCTGAGAATGCTGACCGTGTACGGGCTGCCCTCGGCAAAGATCGGCGACCGACAGCGCGAGAACTGGAAGCTGATCTGGGGACTCCAGACACTTGGTGTGAAACGTGTGGTGGCAAAGTTTGTTCTGCGACTTCTGCTCCCAGAGCAGAAGGACCGTTGTGCCCCAGTTGCTAATGACCCAGGGAGAACTGTGTGAGTCCCAAGGGGCCTGCTTTGAAGGGGACTGGGGCGTCTTTGTCCTTATACAATGTTTCCTGTGTCTTGTGGCTTCTTTAATAAATGCCTCTATGTTTCGTACTGTGTGGATACTTTCCAGAGAGGCTGTATTTACGGTATAAGTTGTCCACCTAATAGTCTTATGGATTTGTGAGCAGCGGATGGACACCCCTGCTGCAAACTGCCGCCCGGGCAACCTGGATTCATGTGCCGCGTCTCCATCGTCTGTCGAGCTCTCTCTGTGTAGGTTCGCAGGACTCTTATTTTTTCGGGGTTCCCAGACGTCTGGTCTCAGCCACGTGAGCTGGGGTCATGCTGTCGTGACTTTTCCAGGACTTGAAATGTGACCGTGACCTTTCTTCACCCGAACTCTGTAGCTTTGACCTTCATTGTCTCAACCTTCAAAACCTAGTTTCGTTTTGTTTTGTTCTTGTATCACCGAAGCCACAAAGCGTGTCCTGGCCCAGACCCTCCAGAGACGGAGTCCCTGCGTGCGGCTTCTCTGCAGGGTCCCCCTTTGCAGCAGTGTGTCTGCAGGTCCTGAGGCCTGTCCCCAACCCCTGTTTGTCCACCACGGACACACAGCTCTTTCCAGACACCCAGTTCAAGGATTATTTGAGAAAAACCCCACTTACTGGCCAATTGTTTAATTCCTTGAGCCTTAATTCATCCCAAAGACAGCATTTAGCTGATGTTTCTGAACTGACATCCTTTCCAAACCAGAAGTGTCGCTGAGAAGAATTCACAGTGCTTTCCACCGCCGGGAGTGAGTGAGCAGCTGCGGCCCCAACCACCCAGCCACTGTGACGCTGTGAAGCTTCTCCCTGAAGCTTCTTACCAACTTCAGCTCCTGGGCCATGGATGTTCAACTCAACGCTGGTACGCTTGGGTCCCACCCCAAACCAGGTCCTCACACCTGTCTGCAGAGTAAGCTTCCCTCCTCAGCTACCCCGTGGAGGCCGAGGAGCCGTGACCCACCCCAGGCTGCTCCTGGGGAGACACCGCCTGAAGCCCAGGGTGCCGATGCGAAGTGGGCAGGAAGAACAGACATAAATCACGAAAAGGACACAGACAGAGAGAGAAGCAGCTCCCCTGCAGTGTCCTTTCGAGCACCGGGGCAGCCAAACTTTTCTTTGGCCCCTGTACCCACAGCTGTGTCGTCCAGGCCGCTGAGCGAGGGACCACGTCCAGCTCAGTGGCCCTCAGCTTAGCCTGCGATTTTCTCACCATCTTCCATGGAGACAGAGACACCCCGCTGCCCTCGCTGCCCCCGCTGCCCCCTGCGAGGCCGCGTGGGTTTGCTCCAGCTGTGTGGCTGTTTCAGAGGGATGCAGTGCCTGTGAAACGTTAACAAGGCCCAGCACCGGGGACTCACAGCTGTTCACCCAGCACTGTGGCTGCCCCTGGCCTCATCCTCACCGCCTGACACAGTTGAGGAACGTCGGTACGAGGACCCTCAAAGTGGGCCCTTTGCATTCCCCTCACTGCGTTGCACCCAGAGATGCAAACGCACAGCTGTGCACAGGCAGGAGCCCGTGACGTGTGCACCGGCCCGGGCAGCGTGGGGCACAGGCTCGTTCATGCACACGGGACTGGTGGCCGCGTGGGTTGTTGCCACGGCAGCACGGCAGGGGCGGGGCAGCTCCCTGAGACCAGCCTGTCCCTCCCTGGGCTGGGTCTGTGCAGCCAGCCCAGAAGTCTCCGCTCGTTAAACACTAAACAAATCACTGTTTGATACTGTTAATTGATAACTAGCCGGGGCTTTCCACAGCCAGGAAACGGCGGAACAAGAAGCATTCCCTTCTCCTGAGTCACGCCAGCTCCAGAGCCGTCCCTCGGAGACAGTTCAAGTGTCTTTATCCACTGGGTGTGCATCTGTGAAGCGTCTGCGCTGTGTCAGAGCAGACAGCTGGGGGGATGAAAGCACCTTCGTGGAGAGGCGCTGGGGGGACTCCCCTGGGAGAGCTCACAGGGAGCGATCTGGGAGGGCTCCGTGAGGGAGGCTGCATGGGGAGCCCGGCAGCAGGCCGTGCCCCAGCCAAGCACGGCTGCGTGTGGCATCTCTACGGCAGGCTGAGCCACGTCCGGACAACGTGGCGAGAAAGAAGACAGAGTGGAAACTGAGATGCAAAAGCAGCAGCCTCTGCTGTGATGAGCAGGAGCTCAGAGCCGTCCGCGTGAGGCTGGAGGCGCCGGGCTCCCCGGGCCAGCGGGCGCCTTCCCGAGCGAGTCTGGTCGTTGCCACTTGCCCGGATGCGAGACTCGGCCAGACCCGGTGAAGGGATTACTGGCAGGGCCCTCTCCGTGGTGGGCGGAATAGATTCGGAATTGACTATCAAACATTCCCAGGGAGAAACTTTGTTGAAACATTAAAAATGTCGGCTGATGGGGCAGCAGTGCCCGTGGCACTTTCCTTGGTCAGAAACTTTGCTCCCAGAGAGGGGGAAACGCCAGTCAGAGGTATAGAGGTGTGTTTCAGGGTAGCAGGTGGGGAAACTCACTCAGTACTTTGCCAACTGAAACCAGGAGGAATGTGTAGGAACACACATGCCGGCCCTGTGGATGCAGGTGGGGGAGGGGACAGACGCTGGGTTGGGTGGGGGCCTCCGGGAGAGAAGGCAGTGGGAGGGGCAGCCAACAAGACGTCCTGGGCAGGTGGAGGGCTCACGTCCCCTGGAGCAAGCTGTACGCCCCGCCCCGTGGACTCCTGCAGGAACAGCTGCACCAGGTGGAGATGGGGGCAGGACTAGGGCCCCCCCACACACACACCCCTCAGCTCTCCCGGGTATCGGGGTTCATGATCAGAGACAGGAAAATGCGCAGGCTCTGAGAGCCTAAGTGACTGTGGGTGGTCGCTCAGCGGGAATGCGTTCCAGGCAAAGTACCAGCAGTCCTGGCCAAGGGGCCGCTGCCAGAGCCTGTCCTGGGTGGGGGCAGGACGGCGGGTGTCTGAGAATCTGAAGGGGAGGGGGACACCCCCGAGGACGGCAGCACCTGCAGAAAGACGGGGCCGAGGAAGGGCGTCCTTGTCAGAAACCTCCCAACCCCCTCTGGGGGCACGATGACACTTGTCCCCACCTCAGACAGTGACAGAGTGTGCTGTCACACCAGGCGAAGGCAGGCAGCTTGGGCCCTTGAGGGGGACCTGGCTCAGGTCTTGAGCAGGAAGGGCCTTTTCTCGGGACCCTCTGGCCCCTGGGCCTGCCTGCGTTCCCGTCGGCAGCACCGAGAGTGGCCGGGCAGGACCGGGGGCGTCACTGCTGTCCCAGCCGTGCCGTTGGGACAGATCCAGCCACGTCATCTAAACGCCTCGATCTTCTGATCTGTGAGTGAGGGTGGGGATCCTGGGGAGCCCACCGGCTTGTTGGGGGCTGAAGAAGGGGACAGGGGCCGGCGGCAGGGGCCTGGTGTGCCACAGACGCTGGGGAAGTGCTGGGGCCGGTGAGCCGCGTGCCCCCCCAGCACACCCATGAACCACGCCGGAGCCGGGCAGGGCTCTGACCGGTGTCCTGGACGTGAGCAAGTCCCCTGCAGCTGGACGCGGGCCCAGAGAACGTCCAGCCTCGGCACTGAGCCCGAGACCCGGGCAGTGATCTGGAAGTGCCGTTTTCCTGGGACGCATGGCAGTGGAACGGCACCGCGGGCAACACGCGTGGGCTTCGGGACGAGCGCCGGCGGTCTGGAAAGCTCACCCGCGAGCCTCCGTCCCCTCACCTTTAAAATGGGGGCGATGTCAGCGTCCTCACGGGCCTGCTGCCGCGGTCGGCGGATACAGCCAGGAGAGCGTTCGGCAGCCAATGGTGAACGCTGGCCTGCAGCAGAGAGCAGCAGGTCCCGGTGTGGGGGGCAGGGGGTGGGGAACAGCTCTGCCCCACAAACACCTGCAGGCTCACCGTGGGGCAGGGTGGGGGCTGCCTTCAGGGGAGCGCAGGTCGGGAGCTCTGGCTGACGTCATTGTTGGGGTCCAGTGAGAAGCAGGGTGTTGGGTGCTGACACGTCTGAGAGCAGTGCCTATGTACTCATGTGGGTGTGTGTGGGTGTGTGTGGGTGTGGGTGTGTGGGTGTGTGTGGGTATGTGTGGGTGTGGGTGTGTGGGGGGTGTGGGTGTGTGTGTGGGTGTGGGGTGTGTATGGGGGTGTGTGTGGGTGTGTGGGGGTATGTGTGGGTGTGGGTGTGTGGGTGTGTGTGGGTGTGTGTGTTTTGGGACCTTCTGTTTTGTTTCGGATATTTCTTATGTTTCCTGAAATTCCATCTGAATCAATGCACACTGCCAGCATGTTCCCAGGGAAGCCACACTTCACTTCACTCCTTCCCCTGACACACACACACACACACACGCACACAGAGCAGTCACAGAGCCACTTGTGACGCCGGAAGGAAAGGGGGCGACCTCCAGACTCACTGCAGCGGGAAGGTCAGGCCTCCGTCTCCACGTGCCCCTGACGGGCCCAGCGGAGGGCAGTGCGGTCCTGTCTGGTGTAAGACTGGGCTCCAAGCACCTTTGCTCCGGTGAGCGGCAGGCCCACGGCCCAGCTGCCCTGGAAGGGGCGTCATTCCCGCCTCGGGGAGCACCTCTTGGGGCGCTTGTCTCGGTTTCCTAAAGAAGAGACTAAACTTTTTTCCGGAAAACCCTTTCTTAAGCCTTGCGGAGGTCCCACTTCGAACGCCTGAAAGTAGACGTGGCCTGGGCTTTTTGTCACCGGGCAGTTCTGACTGCGTGTCCATCGCCCCCCTCCGTCTGCACCCCCCCCCCCAGCGCGTGCAGAGGCGGCGCCTGTGCCAGGTGGAGAAGGCAACGGAGGTCGGAAGCCAGCCGACAGCACATCCGCGTTTCCGAAGTGCTGGTAAAGGACGGGGGAGAAAAGTCAGCGAGCTTTCCTAAATTAACTGATCCGGCTCCAGCGGGGCTCAGGGAACCCACACAGTCACCCCAGCACCTAGGCGATTGTTTTCTGAGCCTCGAGAGCGGCACAGGAAACTGTGGACGCTGGAAGAACACGTCCCTCCCGCAGAACGGGACCCTCCCTTCCCTGACTGAGCTCCCGCTTCCAGGCCCGTGTTTGTGTTCCCAAACGAACGGCGTCAGCGTTGGGAGCACAATGGCCCCCGAGACGTATTTTTAGAAAGAAGGCCGCCACCCTGCACCCCTGGAGTCGTTCCACTCCGCTTTGCCAGGCGCCCTCTCCTGTCACCCTCATCCTGACTGTGGCCCTCGGGCAGCCCCGCCGTGGAGCCGAGTGCAGCCTGCGGGGCAGGTGGGTGACTGGGGCAGGGCCCTCGCAGCTAGCTGTCAACGGCACGCTGGCTGCTGGGGCCCTGACTCTCGCAGTGAAGCTGGATTGGAGGTGGGGTCTTCAGAGGCAACCTCAGTGCAGGGAGGTCACAGGGCAGGGCGCTCCTCCCACAGAACTGGCTGCCTTTCAAGAAGAAAAGTGAGACAATCCCTTTTCCTCTCTGGCACACACACCCAGGAAAGCAGGGGAGGACGAGGTGAGGGTGGCTGCCAGCCAGCGGGAGAGTTCTCGCCAGAGGTGACGGCCGGGGCACCTGTGGGGGGGGTGCTCTCTCCTCACCTTCAGGTTCAAACACCAAGCTCGCGTCTGTGCGTCTGCTGGGACGGGTACGAGCAGCTGCTTGACCTCTCGGAAGACTTGCGGCCCCCGGAGCCTCTGCCGCCCTGGATGAGCCCCTCGGCCGTGCGCCTTGGGCACCGCGCCTGAGCAGCAAGGGCACCAGCAGCACCTGCACCTGGGCTTGCTCAGAAGATGGCGTGAGGTAATACCTGTAAAGGCGCGGAACGAGGTCTGGTGCCGAGCGGCGGCTCCGGCAGCAGCAGGCGGGGCGGCGGCAGCAGCAGCAGCGTGGTTTTTACCCCGGCGTGGCACCCGGCACGTGGCCCAGGCTCAGAGCTGTCAGTGTCTGTCCCCGCTCACACGGCTCGTGACGCAGCTAGTGACAGAGCCGGGATTCCAGCCCAGACCCGCCTGGTGTCGATGTCCCTGCTCGTACACGAGCCCCCACGTGGGCCCGTCTCCGGCCACCCGGACATGCGGGGAGCTCTGACCCCCACAGAGCGGGAGAACTGATTCCTCATTGACTAGAACTCCGGTCGCTTTCAGGGAAGCGTCCTCACTCCCTGGAGAAGGGTGTGAGCCTTCGCCCTCCCCTTCGGAGGGAGAGCCTCCCCCTGCCACCCCGCCCCGGACTCAGACACATCAAAGGAATGGCAGCAACATGAAAAGGCCAAGTAAACGATTTCTGTAAGGATCACATGAGAGGGGAGTTTTCCTTTTCATTAAACATTTGATGACAAGGTCCGGGCTTTTTGATGCTCCTTTCCCACGTGTGGGGCTTGCCGAATGTGCGCATGACTCATAGCGACCTCGGAGGGAAGCAGAGGAGTCGCTTCCCCCAACCGCCCGGGTCTCCGGCCGAGGGGCTGGGAGGGCGTCCCAGGGCCGGCCTGGCCGGTCCACCTGCGGTGGCCACAGCAGCACAGCAGAGGGGCTCCTGGAGGGGCCGCTGGGACGCCCAGACGAGCGAGTTGGGGAAAGTGAGGAGCATGGAGCCTCACTCAGGGAGCTGCCTCCTGATGTGTCCAGAAAGCACTTCCTGCAATCAGCTTGGGGGTTTCTTGTCCACGTTCCATGACTTTCGACTCCCAGATGCGCCCACGCTGCAGGCTGAGCCTCCTGCGCTTCAAAGAGCCGCTGCCTGGGAGCGCCCGCCGTTCCAGGGGCACAGAGGGTCCGTGTGGCTTTCCAGCCACTGCTCCCTTCGCGGTGTCCACTGCCCTCCCGGAATCTGTCCAGCACATTTCCTCTGGCCGAGAAGAGCCTGGCCAGGCCCTCACTGCCGGACGGCGCCCAGGGGCTGGAGGGAGAAGCGACACATGCTTCGCCCAGCTTGCTCTCCCAAGTCGTCTGGTCAGTGAGAGATGTGAAAACCTGAGCTGACCGGTGCCTTTCAACCGCCGGTCTCCACGGGCCACTGCTCCATGCTCCCTCCTGGTCTTCTCAGCTCAGGCCTCCGTGCCTGCGGGCCGTGGGCTGGAGTTCTTCAGCACGTGCACCTGGGGTGTGCGGGGCGTGTGCGGGGCGTGTGCGAGGGCCTGGGGCTGGCCGAGGAGCTCGGGAGCCGGCCCTCTCCAGCGGGCCTCTCTCAGCTTCATCACCCATTGCCTCCCCAGAGACCCCCCACCAGCCGCCACTCAAGGGGATTAAAAAACTCATGTGTTCTCTCTCAGAGGAGCTTTCTGCCCTCTCCCCGCTCCCCCGGTGCCCAGGGCTGACTCCTCGGCAAAACTGCACCAGTGGCTCACCCCCTCGTCTAAACCAGTAACAGAAACTCAATACGAGCTCAGCTCTTATGTTGCCCCTCTATGTAAATCCACTCAAAACTCCTCCCCACCAAACTGATGTGACTTCTTACAAACCCAGACGCGTGGACTAAAAGGTGGCAGAAAGGCCGACTTTGTGCCCTCAAGTTCACAGGAACTTGGACAGACCCTCAGGGGATTTTTAAAAAACAACACTTTCATCTGCTCCGCTAAGAAAACGGCAAACAGAGATAAAGCCCTGGATATCATATTTACTTTTGCTCTGTGTTTATCGTCGTTGGGTGTGTTTCTGCTCATTCTTTTTCACCTTCCCAGGGTGTTAAGAGATGTTTTCTTTGCAAACAGCTTGTGCAATTTTAAGTTCATTAATCTCTTCCCCCCTTTTTGGAAGGACGTGAAGACTCCCAACACTAGCTGCTCGGGTGTTTAGAGAGAGCGCTTTCGGCAGGAGCGGAGCAGTAATAGCTGCCGTCGTCCTTCACCTACCACCACCCCGCCTTCCATGCAACTTGGTTTCTCAATCTCAACTGTGGGAGGGTTTCAAGTTCAGCCAGAAGAGCCGCACAGCTGCCCTGGCTGGCATGGGGCGTCCGGGTGTTGTTCTGCAAAGGAAAAGCCTCAGGTTCGGTTCCTGGCCGGCAGGCGCCTGGGGTGCGGGCTCTGACCTCAGGGTGCGTGTGCAGGAGGCAGCGATCCGTGCTTCCCTCTCACATCTCACATTCCTGTTTCTCTTCCTCTCTTTCTTCTTCCCTCTCCCTTTCTAAAAGCAAATGAATAAAATATTCAAAAATAAATAAATAAAAGAACCACAGGGGAGCTATATTGGAATCTTTCTTTTATTTAAGATTTTTTTGGTACCTATATCAAATCTGCTCCACCCCACATAGCCAAGGGTCAGCAACCGTGAGGTAGATTGTGTTTCTGTAAACTTGCGGTGAACCTGAGGGCCCTTCTGGGGCTTGAGGCTTTTTTTCTGTGCAGGGTCTTGGTCCGTACAAAGGATATTGAAATTATGAGCCAGCAAGCGTTGGTCCTGGGAAGAAATAGAACAGCGAAGTTTTCCCAGCCAACAAACATCGTGGAGACTGTTTATTTTGAGGAGATTGCCGTGCCTCTTCAAAATATGAGTTATGGCAACACAAATCAATGACGGGCTAGAGAGCACATCTCACTTCGTGCAAAACTGGACGTGTGGTCTCCGGGGAGAGGAAGTTTCAGAGGCTGACCAGTAGTTTTCACCCTGAAATGAAGCCCCTTCTAACAGCTGCAGGCCCAAGTCAACGCCCTGCTTCCAAGTGTTGCAACAACAATTGAGGACAAGATAAAAACACAGAAAAGGCTGAGTCATCCTGCAGACGGGGAGCACAGGGCCCCCTCCACTCAACTGGAGCAGCCCCCCTCTCCCGTCGCCCCCACCCTGGCCGGCCCAGGGCTCCCAGCTCCGTAGTTCCAGCCTCCCACTGCGCAGTAGAAACGCAGACCTGGAAGGCCTGTCAGATTTTTCCATATTTGCATTTTAAAACTAAGTGAGTTTTTAAGGCATTTGCTGCAGGCCCGAAGGAGCCACGACTGGGCAGCTCTCAGCCTGCCCACCACAGACTCGTGACCTTTACACCCTGTGACGGAGACCTCTCCCTGCTCCCCAGACCCGCCGCTCTGCCCGAGCACACAGCAGGCACACGGTGTCCGGCTCTTTGCGGCCAGCACACCACTGCCGGGCTCAGCCCCACCCCGGCCCTCTGCTCCTCTCTGCTGGCCACAGGC
This sequence comes from Desmodus rotundus, assembly GCF_022682495.2. Lineage (NCBI taxonomy): Eukaryota > Metazoa > Chordata > Mammalia > Chiroptera > Phyllostomidae > Desmodus > Desmodus rotundus. The sequence goes on along the minus strand of NC_071387.1, from coordinate 211,009,743 downwards.
AGAGGGGCCCGGAGGGGCCCAGGGCACCCGGCAGACTGCAGAACCGCAGGGGTGAGGAGCCCCAGTGGCCGAGCAGAGGGGCCCCGCCCCCGCCCCTCATCCCGGGCTGTGATGACAGAGCGCGGTCAGCCCTCACAGAGCCCCCGAGAGGGCCAGTCTGGATTAACAGAGGGGGTTAAAATCTCTCCCTTTGTTGTGTCAGAAATCGTGTTTGTCAGTCCAACGTGACCTTGAAGCAGCGAACCTTCAAAAACCACAAGATAGTTTTTGTCATGCTGACGTGGTAGAAGAAGAAAGGACACTAAGATGACCTGTCCACTTTGTTTTTGGACTGCAAATGTGTATCTTTTCTAAAATGGTATGTAATGGACTGTGCTATCACCGTCGTCCCGGGTTTTCCCCCTTTGCCCCCTCCACACAGCCCCCTCCCCTCTCCTTCAGGCCGTCCCCGCACCGTTGTCCGTGTCCATGGGTCGCACGTGTGTGTCCTTTGGCTACTGGGTTTCCTGTGCGGCACTTTGCATCCCACGGCTGTTCTGTGACTGCCTGTTTGTGCTTCTGAATCCCCTCACCTTTTTCTCCCATGCCCCCACACCCCCTCCCACCCGCCAACCATCAAAATGCTCTCTGTATTTATGCGTCTGTCTCTGTAATACTTGTTTATTTTATTTTTTAGATTCAATTATTGATAGATATCTATTTGTTGTCATTTTACTATTCATAGTTTTGATCTTCGTAAAGAAGGCCCTTTAACATTTCATAGAATAAGGGCTTGGTGGTGATGACCTCCTTTAGCTTTTTCTTGTCTGGAAAGCTCTTCATCTGCCCTTCGTTTCTAACTGACAGCTTTGCTGGGCAGAGTGATCTAGGCTGTAGTCCCTGCTTTTCGTCACTTTGGATACTTCTCGCCACTCCCTCTGGCCTGCAAGGTTTCTGTTGAGAAACCAGCTGACAGTCTTATGGGGGCTTCCTTTTCTCTCGTTACTTTTAAGATTCTCTCTGGCATCTGTTTTTCTCTCTTTTTTTTCCAAACTGCCTTCACTGAGAAGCTCTTCTGCTAGAGAAGAGAAGGCTTCCATGGGCAGAAAGCACCCTAACAGCAAGGAGGGGGTGGCGGAGATGACAGCATCCTGCAGCCTCGTCCTCGGGCCCTGCTCCCCACCAGCCCTGGGGGGCCTGGCCTCCCAGCCCCTCCTGAGCTGCTAACGGCGTGTGTTGAGCAGAGGGTATAACGCCTCTTCCCTCTCACTCCTACGTCTCATTTTCTGTCTCCTCCTGCCGAACTTTCAGACGCTTGAAACTCCTATTTTTAACATGCACCCCAGATAGAAGTACTAATGCACGAAAATTTTTAACTATCCTATTTAAAATCACTTCCTCTTTTGGAAGCCTGAATAATTTCTAAGTCAGTAAGGCACGCATGCAGAACAAGTCGGGAAAATACTTCAGAATGCAGTTTTACGACCTCTCTGGGTTGTTCTCAGGATGGAGCGTTCCAGGGACCAGTCAGCTGGAACACAGTGAGATGAAAGCACAGAGCAGAACAACCTTTGCAGTAACGATGGCCATTTTTCAAATGACCTAATGTGCCGGCTGTGCACGCACACGTGGAAACACGATTCTCTGTGATCAGAAAGGAAAGCTCAGAACTCCGTGACGGCGCCGTCTTGTGGTTCCACTGGGCGCCGGGTGCTACAGAGAGCAGCATAGAGCAGCAACGGTCTCCTCGCCCCAGTTGGCGTTAAGCCAGGCCCCTGGTGACAGGTCACACCCAGGGCCACCGCGCAGAGGAAGACACAGTACCGGGAGTTCAAAGGAGAGTCACAAATGGGACTAAGGAGAATGGTAACGAGACCCACCTGGAGACACAGGAACCGTGTAGTAACGAAGCCCGAGTTTCTGACGTGTAAAGCGCTGCGCTTCCTCTCTTTGGAAAGGGGGAAAGAGAGGGACTCAGTTTCCCCCCTTGGGACACTGAAGCTGAGTGTGGGGGGTGGCTGGAGAGCGTGGGGGAGGATTCCTGCCCCAGAAGAGTGTGTCTCTAGTCATGTGACCGCGCTGCCCTCTGCTTGGAGGCCACCTGCTCCTAACTGAGACTCCTTCTGCTTCTGGAGAGAGGCGCCCCCCCCACCCGCCCACTGCCCGCCCCAGACAGCTGGTGCGGTCACAGGCGAGTTGCCTCCTCACGGGTTCAGTGTCAAGTCCAAGGCGGGCAGCACCAGTGACACAGGCCCAGAAGCGCCCCTGCACGTCAGTGACACGGGAGCACACACGTCACGAGTTCTAACTCCACTGTCCTTACGGCCTCGGGAGTGCGCCCCGTGACCTCACAGGTGGGGCTTCAGGGCAAGCGCTGTTGTCCTTCGACCCGCGAGGGCGCGGAGGCCTGGAGAGGGCAAGGAGCTTGCCTCAAGTCACAGAGCTAGGAGAGGCGGAGCTCCGCGTTGCAGCCAGCGGTGTGCTCTTCCCCTCGTTCTGCCACTCGGCCCGCTGGCCATGGTGGGGGGGGGCGGTGGGTCGGCCACCCCTGCATGAAAGTCATCTGCAGGCGAGGCTTGTCCCTCCAAGCAGATGTCGAACCGGAGACCCCAGGCGCTAGGAGAGGCTGAGTCCTGAACAGGTTTGGTCTAAGGCATCGGTGGCCAGCGCGTGGGCGAGGTGAAATGACGGGAAACATCCCCGGAGATCGGTCGGTTTCTAAGGACTGGGAAATTCCTGGAGAGAGAGAGAGAGAGAGAGAGAGAGAGAGAGAGAGAGAGAGAGAGGATGAAGCTGGGCTGAGTGCCTTCTGAACAGTGGTGGTCCCCCCGACGGAAAAGCCGCGCCCGACCAGTCCGACAGCCGGGATCGGAGGACCCCCTTCACCCCCTTGGTTTTCACAGCTTTGAGAAGAAGCCGTTTGCTGGGAGAAACTTGACAATGTCCCCCACTCAGCGGCCTGTGGGGGAACCCGGGGTGGAGGGGAGGCCGTGCGGCGGCAGAGGGAGCGAGAGGAGGGTGTGGCTCTGCCCGCACGAGAGCCCCGCAGGCAGAAGGGGGGTGGTGGGCTCATGCTGGTCCTAGCAGAGGAAGTCGAAGCAGAGGAATCCCAGGTCGTGGGGGACGCTCCCGCCAGGGGCTGCTGGAAGGACAGATCACTCGTGGGAGACTGTCCCCGCGGAGCAGCGCTCGCCTGACAGGACCCGGGGGGCATTTGTGCGAGTCTGGTAGGGGCACTTGTGCCCTGTGACCTCGCCCGCCTTCCATCAGACCACAGCGGTCACGGGGACTGTGCAAGGACGCCCACCCGCACCCCATCCAGCAGGCGGGTCCCCTGAGCAACAGCTGCGGCTGAGGTCAGGATTGGGGAGACCCAGAGCTTCCGGAGGACGCCCCGGGCTGTCAGAGCCCTGAGCAGTCCAGTCAGCTTTAAAATCGGGTGCCAGTGACCCTCTACTGAGGGCACTTTCCAGGAAGGTCAGCGGGGCTGGGTCCCTCCCATCTTTGTGCGCATTTTAGAGTTAGCTTGTCAGTTTCTACACACTAAAAATGTCTAGTGGAATTTGATTGAGATTATGCTAAGTCTATCCATCAGGAGCTGGCAAACATTCTCTCTATAGAATCGGACAGTATTAGGTTCGGGGGTCAAAACCAGCCATGCAATAGCCAGATGAATAGGCTTGGCCGTGTCCCAATAAAACTTTATTTACAAAGGCTGGCGGCAGGTCAGATGTGGCCCTGTAGGGGAGGAAAACCTGTTTCCTTCTACCCTCCTCGGCTCTGTGTCCGGGCACCTGACAACTAGGCTGGCCGCACGCAGACAGACGGACGGAAGAACAGCAAACGGGAGTTTGTTACCATGCGCACAGCACCCACGCGTGGGAGAAACTGAGTGACGGGCGACGCAGAGGGTGGTCAGATCTCGGGCTTGGAGAGCGTTCGACAAGGACGGCGTGTTTGTAGAGAAGGGACGAGATGGAGGCGTGGGGAGGGGAACAGACAGGAAATGCTGGACGGTGGGCTCCCTGCTGGGCAGGCTTCGCGGTGCAGCGCCCTCTGGCCTCTGGGGACGGCCCCGCTCCCTGTCCCTGGTGCAGATGTGGGCTGGGGGCGCCTTTGTTACTGTGGGGGGCTGGGGGGGTCTGTGATCTGCTCCCCGGTGGTTACAGGAAGAGCAGAGAACTCCTCCTATGTCTGTCTTTTATTTGCGTGCCGTGTTTTGGGGGGGCGTGCTCTGAGCCTCCCCACCCTCGGTTGCGGGTCACTGGCGTGGAACAAGCCAGGAACACAGCCTGCCCCCCGTTGAATGTGTCTTCTTTGCTTTAGCTCAGCACGTTTCTTGGTTACCATTTTCTGTTAGGTGTGTGCACGCGCCATGCATTTTTTGTTATTGTAAGTGGGTTTAAGTCAAACTTGTATCAGTGAAGTTGCTTTCTGTGGAGTCTATTTTGGGGACTACAGGCATCCATAATTTATTTCTTATTGTCCAGAAGAACATTAGTAATGTGTTGGTGACTAAGCGATGCTCACATGTGGAACTGGACTAACATTACAACTCAGTCTGGACCAATCTACCCTTAAAGTCACATCGATTTTTCCCTCTTTGATGTAATGCTTCCAAATAAAGACTCTTTTAAAAAGCAACCAAAGAACAGAAAATATAGAATTAAAATGGCAAAGAGTCGCTCTCCAAAAGCCGCACTTACAGAGAGCAAGAACTGCTGGGTGTTTTACTTTGAACAATGTACTTTAAAAAAAAACACCCAGATTTACCATTCATTTTGCTTAGCACAACCTTACGACGAGTTTGTAGGATACGGATTTGCTTCCGAGTGGCCACGGCATTAGGTCTAGGATCATGGTGTCCCCAGCAAAATTCCCAAAGTAAAAAGACGCAAACAACGGAGAGGATCGGGGCTGCGTCCCGTGTACGGCGCAGCGGCGAAGAGTGTGGGTTCACGTTCAGAGAGCCCTGGCTTCAGCCTCAGCCCGCGCACTCGCAGGGACCCCGGGCAGGTCGGGGCGGCGTGGCAGCCTCCCCGTGAGTGACGTGGAAAGAACTTCCCCCCTCCCTCACGCTTCGGTGAGTCCTGAGCGATACAATGCGTGGCAAACTCTTCCGATGGCGGCAGGCACACAGTAGGTGGTCGGTACAGACAGACACTATGCCACGTCTCATTTGTGAAGGTGGATAAATTGGGGACGATGGCCATCGTTATAAGCTTTGCACATGTCCGGTGTGTTCGATGTCACCCGCCAAAGAGCGCGTTCAAGCAAGAAAAAGGGGATGAAGGTCTTCAGACTTCAGTGGGCAGCCGAGGGGCTGGGGGGAGGATGGGGGCAGACACACAACGACCCCCCCCCCAGCAGACTTCCTCCCGAGGAAGAGCAGCCCAGAGGGGGCCACCTGGGCCCGTCCCGGGACCCTTTCCGTTCCACGGCAATGGGACAAGGCTGACCCTCCCTCCAGGGTCTTCACTTCCAATCTCTTCTATCACCACCCACCGCTGCTCGTCCAGGCCCCAAGTGAAGACACAGAATTGTCCTTAAGAATACAGCTCAGTGGGCTTCCCAGGAACGAGAACCCCGCCCTGGACACGTGGTTCTCCTTCCGACAGGGCCGACAGGAGGCCAGTGGTTCACATCCTGCGTCCGGCCTACAGGCCCGGGCTGGGAGCTGGACGTGTGCGGGGAAGGCGGTGCGTTTTCTGTGAGGTCGTTCCTGGCACAGCAGTGAACGGGATCACGCTCCGCGTGGATGCGCTTGGCCCCACGAGAATGGAAAGTGGCCTCAGAAACGACCTTCCGCTCAACGGCTGCTCCGAGAGCACCCATTCATCTCCCGTCGCGTTCTACTGCTGCTGCGAGTTACGTTTCCAGGGGAGAAGAAAGCAGCGCTCTGCCCAGGAGAGCCCGTGATGGGGTGAGGCGCGCCTGCGGCTGGGCGCTCCACGTTAGCGACCGCCCCGAGTGGGGTTCCGGTCCGGGACCCTCGCTGCTTCGTCAGGACTCTGGGTCACTTCCAGGGTCAGACGGGGTGCGGAGCACAGTGCCTGACGCACCGCTCACGTTCATTTGAATTTTATTTAATTATGTTGCCTTGAGCATCTTTCCAGGAACTTGGGGACTATATCTTCTTGGAACCCAAAGTTCATCTCCTACACACTCAGGGGCAAGTCAGCGAAAGTCTCGAGAATGACTACAGAATGCCGGTGTTTTCTACCAGATGTTTCCACAAAGTCCGCCTCGGGCCACCAGCTCACTGTCCGCTCGTGGTGTGGCCAAGCTGCGGTGCAGCTCAGTCTGGTCACTTGTCCTTTCCTGCCCCCATTTCCAGCGATTCCCAGGTGCCCCCAACTGTGTTCGCAGGGCCTGCGTCCCCTTCCCGTGGGTGACATAGCTGTCCTCTGAGACAAGAGGACAAATCGAGCAGCTCAGACCCCTTCTCAGCGTGGGAAGCCCATCCTGTGCGCCCCGTCCCCTTGACCCTGGTGGCACTTGGTGAGCAGGGCCTGGGTGGGCACTGGCCCCTGACTTGCTCGGGGTCCCACAGTTATTTCGAGGTGGAGCTGGGTCCCCAGACTACCTGCCATCGGGCGCGGGCGCCTGCGGATCAGATGCGAGTGTGCGTGCCGATCACTTGGGACCCTGGAGGGGCTGCCCCGATGCACGGTGTTTGTGCTGGTCCCCGGCCGCCATGAGGAGTGACCGCCACTTCGCAGCCTCTCCCCTCAGCGCTCAGGGCCGAGGCCCGAGACCCAGCAGCACCCCCCACCGTCTGCGCCTCTCAGGGGCGGCCTTCACTCCGCCCCTTCCAGCGTCCGGTGGCTGTCACTGCTCCTTTCCCGGAGGCCACATCGCCTCCATCTCTGCCAGTGGCCACGGAGCCCCTTCCGCTCCCACATGCGTCCTCTCCTCTCTGCCTCAAGCCTCCCTCTGTCTCCCCCTCAGGGACTCTTATCACTGGATTCCGAGCCCACCCATCCCATCCAGGACGACCTCCTTCCTTGGCTCGAGATTCCTCATGCGGTTCCATCTGCAAAGATCCTGTGTCAGAATCAGGTAGCGTTGGAAGTTCAGGGGCTCAGGCAGGGTGCCGTCTGGGCTGCTGCTGGGGAGGAGCCGTGTTGCGGTGGTGAACACTGGCCCCGTCCAGCCGGCCACACGCCTCCCTCTTCCAGCCCCAGACAGGGGGGGGGGGGGGGGGGGGGACGCTGCCCAGAAGTTGAGGACACGGACCGTGGAGCGGCTGCCTGAGGGTCGGCTCCAGTTCTGTCACCCCACGGCTCGGTGGCCCTGAGCTCCCTTCTCCTCAGGGCCTTCCCTGCCACCCCGCAACACTCTCCACAGTGGGAACCGTGCTGCCGAAATGAGGAGTGCTCCCTTGCTCGGGAAGGACGGCACTGTGGTTCTCTTTTACTAAAATAACTCATCCTGGAAAGACAGAGAGGAGTCAGAGGTCTCCCTCTCCTCCAAGTCCCATTTCATCTTGACACTAGGCCACACTCAGCTCTGTCCGCCCTACAGCTGAGCTTGGCTCAGAGGCCCTCCCAGACCCGCACTGCCCCTCAGGCGGCTGGCACTCGTGGACCGGCTTCCACCTGCAGCCGCGCAGGGATGTCAGGAAGCACAGTGAGCTGCTTCTTCAGGACAGTTGAAAACCTTATAAACGATAGTTAAAATTCGCCTGACCAGCGGGGCTCAGCGAGTCGGGTGTCATCCCGCAAAGTGAAAGGTCTCCGGTTCGGTTCCAGGTCAGGGCACGTGTAGGCAGCGACCGAGCAATGCTGCTCTCTCTCATCGGTGTTTCTCTCTCTCCTCCCTTCCCATCTAAAAACAAAAAATGAATCAACAATAGTTAAAATTCTCGAAGTCTTACTGTTATGGAAGCTGTGAATTGAGTAACTCATTTCACCTTTGCGTAGTCAGAGGCTCTGCCCCCAGTAGGCGGCGGTCAGCTCTGAGTCCCGTGTGGCTCGTAGCTCTGTGCCTCTGACCACCCAGGGGAACACCCCTGGCCGTGCCGATGACCGTGGGACAGTGGTGCAGGGACTGGACGCTGGACTAGCGCCCGCAGCGACATCTGAAAGTGAGCGAGAAGTGTGGGCAGTGCCAGGCTGTGGGGCGAAGCCAGGCTCGGAGACGAGCGAGCGCTTACACTCAGAGCTTAGCTGCGTTTCACAGTTAGCATCCTCCCCTGAAGTGATGGTTTGGTGTGGGTTTTTCATATTTCTGATGGATAAAAAGAACAGCCCAGTCAAAGAGAGGGCTGATGCTGCCTGGGCCAGTTTCCCGCGGGGAGGCCGTGGGAGAGTCGAGTGGCAGGAGACCGCGGACCTCAGGCGCAGGCCCCTGCTCCAGCACGGGCCAGATGGGCGTCTCATGGGGGGAGCCTCACCCATCTCGATGCCCTCGGTGGGAGACGGAATGATTCCCCCTCGTGGTGTTTCCGTGCGGATTGGCGAGACACTGCCCACTAGGGCCCCCGCGACAGAGGCAGTAGGAAAGGGTAACTTTCACTGTCCCTGCTTCTGCATGGTGTTGGTTGAGCTCAACCCATGGCCCCGAAGGGGAGAGAACATCCTCGTGCCCTGCAGCCTCGGCACCCAGACCCGCCCCGGCAGGTGTGGGGAGAGCAGGGAGAAAGCGGGGAGCACAGAGAAAGCACGCCCCTCCCCCAGAGAGAGGCCCCACTGCCCAGCAGGAGCGGCACTGGGCCCGGAGCCCGGGGCCGGAGCCCAGAGTCTGGGGCCTTCTGCGTCCAGCTGGGACCAGATCAAAGGAGAGCAGAGAGGGAGCGGAATCCCCCCAACGCTGTGCTTATCAGCTCCTTTCAAAGGCTCTGAGCCTTCCCAGCCTTGCTCCAGTCTCTGGCCCACACTCCGTGTCCCCTGGGGTGCAGAGAAAGACGGGAGAGCTGGAAATCCGCCTCAGCTAGGTTATGACGTTACCAAATCGAGGTGCAGAAAGGCTGCGGGCTGGTTGAGGACAAGCCCTTATGACCCCGGAGTCTGCTCCCGACATCTCTCGTCTGAAGCAGTGCCCAGATGCCTTCTCAGTACTGCCCGTCCTTGCCCCCAGCCGTGCTGGGCAAAGGGGGAGGGACAAAGGCCCAGAGAGGCTGCTCTGGGGCTCTGGTCTGTGAACAGCAGTTCGTGGGCTCCGAGGGGCGGGGCAGCGTGAGGGGCCCATGGTGTCCAGCCTCCACATTGCTTGTGAGACCAGGCCTCCCTGCAGCTTCTCCTGACAGTTGAGCCGTGGTTGTGCACCAGCCGACGGAGGGGAAGCTTGAATTTCTGTAAAGACCATTGAAACTGCTGCTTGAAGTTTTCGGAGAGGTGGGTGCAAAGGTGCCTCGAACCCTAGGGATCTACAGTGGGGAGGGGACTCGAGCACCCGTAGCCCCACCTGAGGCCCAAGGGCATTGCAACCTGCGGGGGTGAGCTGAGGGTCAGTGGCCAGGAGACCAGAGAGCCCCAGACCCACACTGCAGACGGCGGCAGGGGCGAGGGGCTGTGGGAAGGGCCGGCCCTGCTCTGAGCCCCAGCTTGGAAGAACAGTGGAGGGACTGGCCTCTGGGGGGCGCTCTGGGGCCCCGGGGGTGTGACCGTGTGCATCTAACCCCGTGTCACTGTCAGGGGGCTGTGGAGCCCTCCCAACAGAGGGTAGCACCTCGGGGTGGGCATCGTGGGACCACCCTCCTCGGCTTCTCAGGAGCTGGTGCAGCCGGAGAGCTGTGCGCCCTGAACTGAGAGGCCTGGGAGCATCCTGGCCGTGTAGGGAGAGAACCCGCTCCTTTAGCTCCCACAGCGGCCCGGGCCCTGACAGCTGGGGTCCCGGCCTCCCGGGGCTCCCCTGACGGAGAGATGGGTGTTCCTGCTGTGCAGACAGCAGTGGGCTCCAGCACTGCATCTCCCGAGCCCAACATGTGGCGGCATTTCCGTCCCCAAACACGCCAAACTGGAGAAACTCACTCCACAGAGGAGGAGGGGAAGACAGTGCCGCGGGCCCGCCGCAGGCTCTAGAAGGCCGTTTCTGTCGCTTAGGAACAGAGGGGTGTCCTGGACCAAGTGGCTTCGCCTTTCTCTGCTCATTTCCTCGCCCGCCACCATCCCCAGCTGGGCGCAGCAAAGACGCCTGCATCCTCGGCTGCGACGAGACGTAAATGCAGTAATAAGGCAGGTCAAGGGCTCAGCGCCTAGGGAGCCCCGGGAACCCAGCCAGGCCGAGGTCATTCCGTGGGGTGGGGCAGGTCCCCAGGGGGCCTCGGCAGTCGGTGTGCGTGAGGCCAGCAGTGTGCTTTGTGCACACGGAGAGGTCGTGCGGAGAAATGAAGGCTGATTTGGGTTAAAGAGAAAAAGGCACATGAGTTTGGGGCGGCCCAGGGTGTTCGGAAGAAGGACTTGGCTGAAGAGTGAATTTAGATGAAAGCCAAGGCTCCCTGATTCCGAAACGGCCGTGCCGTGTGGCGTGTGGCTTGGACTGTCCCCTAAGACTCGGTTTTGTTCACGGATGGTCTATTCAGCCTCTCCCTCCGTGGCCCTCCCCCCACCCCAATCTCCCCTGAGACTCTGGTCAGCACGGCTCCTTCCTGTGGTGCAGATTCTCATTCGAACAGAATTCCGTGTGCGAACCCTCCCGTGGGGTTTGGGCCAAAGGGGCCCTGCTTCAGCTGTGTGAACGCAGCCTCTGGACCATGGGACTGGGGGTGGGGGGGTGGCGGGGGGCGGCTGGTTGCGCAGGGCGGCGCTGGAAGAGATGTCCCACTTCCTGCGTCAGGGTTTTCTCTCCGGGCCTCACTGGGCCCAAGTCCAGGGTGGAGCTGGGGATTGAAAAGGCTTTGGCCAGCGAGCAGATGATGGGTGGGGGGAGTCAGAGGGGCCTGGCCAGTGGCGGGGGCTTGGCAGAGCTTCCCGAAGCCCTTGCTGGAAACCATTGGCTCGGCTGCCCGTGCAGCCCCAGCCCTCAGAGGCCAGTCCCTTCTGCCGTGGAAGGTGCCTGCCAGGAAGCAGCCCTGGGGGGGGGGGGGGGGGTGCTTTGGAGAAGCCAGTCGCGTCTGGATGGGGCCAGCACTGAGTGGGTGGGAATGAGAAGACAGCGCTCACAATGAGAGCCCCGAGGCTGGAGGGGCGGCCGATCTAGCGCTGACCCCAGGAGTCAGAGCCCTGGGAAAGGGCTTGGAGCCCAACGACCAGGATGGGGAGGGAGGCGGCAGCCAAGTGTCATCCCTTCAGGGGACACTGTCGGGGCCTGTGTCCTCTGAGACAGCCCCTGGTTGGGATGACTCACCGACCCTTTCGAACTCGAGGTCCGTCTCCCAGCGAGTCACCATGGACCCGGGGCTCCCGGTGCTCACGCTTTGGACTCAGGCCTAGAGCCCGTCTGTGGGTGTGATCTGACCGCGGCTGCGTGGGGCCTGAGGCTGCGACCCTGCCCAGGGGAGCGGGGCCTTACTCTGAGCCTCCCATCTTCCCAAGGGCCCCTTTCTTGTCTTAGTGCATCTCCGGCTCCAGGCCACCAGGTGCCCACTCTGGGCCCCCCTCCAGGCCTCCCCGCAGCTCCCCCCTCCGCACAGCCTGCCTGGAACCCACACTCCCGTCGTCCCCCACCGAGACAGGCTCGACATCTGTTCCCTTCTGTAGGGGCTGGCAGGAAAGTCCTCACTAGGTGCCGAGCACCTGGAGTGACTTAGTGCGATGACCTCGAACAGAAGGGCACGCCCAGGCCTGGTGCTCCTCGGCCGCTTTCCACGTCTGCGCACAGAGAAATGACCGTGGCTTCACCATGCACTGTGACAAACGGGGAGAGACAAGGGGCCATAGAGGGTGGGCTTGCCGCCAGCCCAGCCACCCCCATGCCCACTGCTGAGGGCTGAAGGGGTCCAGTCTCCCACATGTGCCTCAGACAGAGTGCGGGGCTGGCCTGAGGTCTCGGGGACCCCGCCCCCACCAGACAACATGTCGTTCACAAACTTCAGAACTTTACTTCTAAAGGTCCAAATTGCTGGTGATGACCTCACAGCGGAGTACAGCCCACCAGTGAGTCCTGGCACCTGGGTTGTACTTTGTGATGGGAGAGAATATGTATTTTTTATCTTTTCATCCTCTAAACTTGGAACGGAGGCCGGCTCACGACAGTACTCGGGAACATTCTGTGGTACATGTTAGAAGCAAGATGTTGATCAACCACCCAAATATTTGTCTCCCTGTTCTGGCCACGGTTCACAAGCCCAAGAACCATTGTGTAAGGCATAACAGAGACCCAAATATGCAGTGGCCACATGGGTCGGACTGTTTACTTACTCATCTTCCTCATAAAGCAGTAGTCTTCAGCTCACCAGTCCAGGCTGGTGGTTCTTCCTCGTGGTCATTCAGGAGCTCAGCCGCCTCCCTGTGTCTCTCAGCCGTCTCTCGGGGTGAAGGTCAGCAGCGCGCAGCCTGCCTGTCGAATCTGCCTGACCACCGGCTCGGTAAACGGGGACTTACGGGGGCAGAGCCACGCTCGGCTGCGTACTGTCTGTGGCTGCTTTCGCACCCTGGGTGTGGAGCTGAGTCGTTGTAACAGGAACTCTGTGGCCCGAGGTGGCCCTTCACGGGAAAGGTTCACTGGGTGACAGGAAGACGGGACAGGGAAGGACAAATACATAGCTAGTCTTTTAGGGCCCGGACACGGCCCTGGCGTGCTCGTCTGTCACTCTCACTCACATCTCCTTGGACCGCAGCTGGTCACAGGGCCTCACCTAGCTGCAAGGGAGGCTGGAAATGTCATCTTTGGCTTAGGAGTCTGCAGGGTTTTTCTGTAAAAAGCCAAATTGGAAATACTTTCAGTATTGGAGGCTTCATGCTCTCTGCCACAATTACTGAACTCTGCCAGTGGACAGAAAAGCTGCCGTGGACGACATGTGAATAAGTGATCGTGGCCGTGTCCCAATAAAACTGTATTTACAGAAAGAGGTGCCGTTCTCGTCTAAAGTCCTGTGAGCTGTTAGTACAACTAAAACCGGAAGTCTGCCCGAGGAGGCCAGGGTGTGCGATGGGGTGAAGACGGTCTCTTCATCAAATGGTTTTGGACACTTGGCAGATACAAGCGAAAAAAAAAAACAAAAAAAAAACCTAGGCCACTCTCTTATACCACACACAGGAATAAACTCAAAGTGGACTGAAGACCTAAACGTAAGGCCGCCAACCACGAGACTTCCAGGAGAAAACAGGGGCGATAAACTCCTTGACACTGGCCTGAGAAATAGTTCTTTAGATACGTCTCCTAGGGCAAGGAAATCCAAATTAAAAACCAACAACTGGGACCACGTCAAACTAAAAAGCTTTCGCACTGCAAAGGAAACCATCAGCAAAACACAAAGGCCGGCTGCTGAATCGGGGAAGATATTTGGAGATGCTCTGTCTGATAAGGGGCTAATATTCAAAAAAGAACTCGTACAGCGCAACGTCAAAAAACCACCCAATTAAAGAATGGGCAAAGGACCTGAATAGACACTCCCCCAAAGAGGACACACCGATGACGAACAGACTTACGAAAAGATGCTCAACGTCACTCATCATCAGAGAGATGCACGTTAAAGCCGCAATGAGAAACCATCTCACACCTGCCAGAATGGCCGCCATCAGTAAATCAACAAACAACAAGTGCTGGCGAGGATGGGGAGAAAGGGGAGCCCTAGTGCACTGTTGGTGGGAATGCAGACTGGTGCGGCCACTGCGGAGACCAGTATGGAAGGTCCCCCCAAAATTAAAAATAGAATTACCATATGATTCAGCTATTCTGCATCTGGGTATTTATTTGAAGAAATCCAGAACACTACTTTGAAAAGATACGTGCCCCCTGGCGTCCTGTGCAGAATTATGTACAAGAGGCGGGCTCTGGAAGCAACCTAAGTGCCCAGGACAGATGAGGGTAAAGAAGTTGAGAGGGCACACTGACACCGTGGAGTACGACTCAGCCACGAACAGGAACGCAGGCTTGCCGCGTGTTTATCGGCAACGCGGATGAACCTGTGGGTGTTGTGCTCAGTGAGATCCCTCAGACAGAGAAAGACAAATACCGTAGGATCTCACTTACACGCGGAATCTAAAGACCAGAAGAGGCGAGCAAAGCAGAAACAGACACCGAGACACAGAGAACAGGCTGATGCCACCAGATGGGAGCGAGTTTGGGGGAAACGAGCCAAACAGGTGAAGGGGTCAGGAAGCATGAATTGCCACTTACAAAACCAGCTCCGGGGGTGGTTTTTATTCCCCATGATGCAAAGCGCGGCACGGGGAGCGGAGTCCGCAGCGTTGTGGTGACTCTGTGTGTCAGGTGGGCGCTGGACCCATCGGGGTCACTCCGAAAGGTCCACGCGGCGCTAACCACTGTGCTGTACACCGATGTACTATTACTGTGTGTCAACTCTAATTAAAAAATAAGTTTTTTGAAGAAGTACCTGCTGCATCCTTTTTTCCTCTCTTATTTACTTATTTTTTTGGCCCTGCAGGACTGAGCCAGCCAAGGTTACTATCAGTGTTATTGGTAACTGTGATGGGCTGAACTGGCCCCCCCCCATCAAAGTGTTGAAGCCCTGACCCCCACTACCTCAGGAGGTGACTGTGTTGGAGGCGGGGCCTCTACGAGGCGATTAGGGTGAAATAAGGCCGTGTGGGTGGGCCTCCCTCCACGGTGACAGGCGTCCTTGTGAGAAGGGAGGTTAGGGCACGTGCAAACCCAGACTGAGGGACGAGCATGTGAGGTCACAGGGAGAAGGCGGACCTGCTGCCCCCTGGGTCTCGGACGTCCAGGCCCCAGAGTCTTGAGAAAATCAGGAAGTTCCTGCCACTGAAGCCCCTGGAGTGTGATGCTCTGATACGGGGGCCCTAAGAAGCCAGCACAGTTACACTCCAATAAAACTTCCCAGGAAGTTTCTGGCAGCAGAAGGAAAGCCCTGAGGAGGTTCACAGGCCCCCAGTGGTGACCCCCCCGCCTCTCCCTGGTGACCAGCCAGCCCACAGCTGGGGCCGCCTTGCCCTCAACCCACCAGCTCAGGGCTGCCTTCTCTTAGTGCTGCTGTGGCCTGTGTGCCCCCCAAATTCAGAGGCTGAACCCTAGGGCCTCGGGGGCGTGAGAAGAGCGTGAGGGCAGAGCCCGCAGGAATGGGGTTCATGCTTCTAGAAAAGACCCCGCAGGCCTTCCTGCTTCCCGAATCTCCCCAAGTTCAGTTATAGCAAAGTGACGGCCTTCTGAGGAGCAGGAAGTGCACCCCCCTCCCCCCGCCGACCGAACCTGCCCGTGACCCCAGGCTTCCCAGCCTCCCAGACTCTGAGAAATGGACCTCTGTGGCCCATGAGCCGCCCACTGTGGTCTGTGGCCCGTGAGCCACCCACCGTGGTCTGTGGCCTGTGAGCCACCCACCGTGGTCTGTGGCCTGTGAGCCACCCACCGTGGTCTGTGTGTTAGAGCAGCCCCAACAGACCAGGACGCCGAGTGAAAGGCCGCACCTTGTCAGTCGGGCACCAAGAGGCTTCAGCCCTCCTGTGTCAGATGCCGCGGTTCCGCCAGTGTGGTGGCCTGCATGAGGCCGCCCTGCAGCTAGGGACCCCCTGTCCTAGGGGCTCTGCCTTGGTCCTGTGCTGCCACGCGTGGAAGTTACAATGGTTTACAGCCCACTGTGTGGGGGGGCACCCCACTGCCAGTATCTGCCTGCGACCCCGTGCACCGAGGGGTGGTCACTGCCGCCACGCGTCCGGAGGCCCACAGCTGGGGCCGTGATACTGCCGCCCACCGCGTCCTCCAGCATAGAACCGAGCCTCTGCCTGGTTGTGTCTGCTACACCGGCCCTGGGGGGGCTGCTGAGAGCCGGGAAGCGAGTTACGTGACGTCGCCTTCCACACATTCGGTGGGCGACAGGCTCACATCCGACCAGAAGCGGGGTCACGACTCACCTGACAAAGGACAGCACGGGGAGGGTCAGCTGGCTGTGCTCCCCGACGGGGAGCCTCAGTCTCTCCCTCACCAGGACCCTCCCCGCAGTGAGGTGGGCGTGCGGGGCTCAGCCCTGTGCCCTTGGTCGCGTCCGTCTGCAGCTCCTCACCCGGAGTTTGTGCGCACGAAGCATCCTTCCCGTGTCGGCTTCCCATGTGAGTCCGTCCAGCAGGGACAACGATGTGCTCGGGGGGGCTCTCGAGCGAGCTGGGCGCTGAGACGGCCATGCACCCTCCGAGCCAGCGTGGGAGCTTCTGATTACCACGTGGGTCTCCTCAAAGCTTCTTACGGGGAGAAAGCCCTTTGGGCCAGGCCACGCGGGGCTGTCCTGTCCTTTTGGCGGCTACATATTCCACGGAAATTACTTTTTTGACAACCTTGAGTCTAGTTCTTTTACTGGTGTGGGTAACCAGGCACCACCAGTAATGAGACTCTGAGTCCACAAGGGAACGGGGGACCCGCACACGAGGTGACTTAACAGAGGGCCTGTAATGTGACGTGTCCCGGGCCAGGGGGCCCTTCCGAGACCACACCACCCTTCCATCTCTGTCTCTCAATTTCTGCATAACTTCGGTCTCTTTTAGAAGTAAGATATAATCTTGAAAGGCGGGAGTCACTGGCTTTGGTCTCCATGTTCCGAAGGTCCTGAAAGAATAGTGTTTGTTTATTCCACAAAGGAGCTCCATCCCTACACCAGATGAAGGGACAGCGTGAGAGGTCTCCTATGGCAGCATGCCTCGCCCGCTGTGCCCCTGGTACTAGGAGACCCAACTTTTTTCCAGCCTAGAACTTGTGCCCCCAGGCCTGCGCTTCTGAAACGTGGACGTCTGTCCAAGTCGCTTGGCGATCTTTGTCGAAGTGCGGGTTCTGATCCAGAAGGTCTGGGCCAGGGCGTGCGATTTTGCATTTGTGGCAGCCCTCCTGTGATGCCAGCACAGTGGGGGGTCCACACGCTGCGCAGCGGGGCTCTGGGGGACACGACATGGGGACAGGTGGTCATGCCTGTGCTCGAAGGGGCAGGCGTTAGCGCTTCCAGCCGTCTGCGAAGTGTTGATTCCCCAGCCCGCCATCCCACCATCATGGTTTCATGGCTTTGGGTCTAGGAAATTTTTCTGGTCACTGGAATCCTTTGTTAAAATGCACGTACTCTTGGATGAAATCAGACCTTCAGCGCAGCTAACACCAGGGTCCCCAGAGCACATCCGCAGGGACCCCGGCGGCTGGAGGGAAGGAGAGCGGCCGGGCTGGGAAGCAGGTTGTGGTACGCACTTTGCTTCAGAAAGGGGTGCTCTTCAGAGGGAAGGAATAGCCGAGAGGAGTACGTTTAGCTGCAAGTAACATAACCCAACGAAGAGTGGTGTGAGCGATGAAGACACGTGCGTGCCTCACCTAGTAAGGAGCTCAGCAGGCCGGGCTCTGTGACACCACAAGGAGCCCTGGCTCCGTCCGTTCTCTGTGCCCCAGGTTCTCCATTCTTGGTTATTGGCTTCTTAACCTCATGCTTGTTGCCTCACGGCCCCAAAATAGCTCTGGAGTTTCAGGCATCAGTTCCACTTTGAAGTTGGAAGGAAAAGGAAGGAGCCTTGCAAACCACATCCGTGCCTTTCACAAGGGAAGCGAGGTTCTTAGCAGGAGCTTCGAGCAGGCTCCTTGTGTCGTGTAGTCAGAACGGGGTGACTTGCCTCCCCTCAGCCACACCCCTGGGCTCACACCACCGTGACTCCCTCTCTGGAGCTTCGGGGAGGGGACTGCCCTTCCCAACACCCAGACGCACCTGCCCCTGACAGAACCGGGAAGTGAACGAGGGGTGATGGTGTGGAGCAGATGGGAAACAGCGTCTGCCTGGGGCCGTGTGGCACGGGTTCAGGGCATACTGGTCGGGGAGGCCATCCCGCCTGCGCCCCCAGAGCCAGGTGCGGCTGTCACCCCCGCTGACGGCCCCCTGGTATCTGCCCTTGAGAACGGGAACTTGGGTCCCACGTCTCCCTGAGCCCAGGGAGGCTGTGTGAGGGTCTGGCGTGTGGTGGGTGCGCGGCTGCCATTGCTGGGTGGTCACTATGGAATGACGCAGAGAGTGACTGGAGGGTTGGCGGGAGGCGTAGAGAAGGATGTTGGGAAGAAATGAGCCCGGTTCTGGGAACAAAGCAAAGCTTCTGATGAAAACTGTCCATTTAAACCACAAAACAGCCCTATGAAGGGAGGACTCTTTTGTGCTGTTGGCTGGCAGTTTCTCCCCGCTGGCGCCCTGTACACCGCAGACGCAAAGAGTCTTCCTCGTTCCCGTCGGGTATCTTGTCTGAGGCCCGGCGGCCTCAGCGGCAGAATTCTGGTGCCGAGCGCCTCTTCCGGGCCAGCCTGTCTACTGGTTTGTTCTCGCCTCCATTGATCTCAGTTCTTCTCAGTTGCCTCCAGAAATCACACATCCAGACCCTGGAGGCATGGACCCCGCAGGCCCCAGGCCCAACAGGTGTTGGGGAAACACCTTCTACTTTTAGCTTCTGGCCGATTCCGCCTGGAGGGGACTGCGGAGCTCCGGTTGGCGCCGCCGGCCTTCCCGAGTTCACCGAGTCTGCCGCCCTTTCCAGCCCCTCCTCTGAGATGCAGCTGGTGCCCAGAGGGCGTGAGGCCACCTGCTCCTGGGTGCGGTTCCCCTGGGCCCTTTCAGATCACGATGGTGGGTTTGCACAGCCTCTTTGGGGGAAACAAGGACCAGCGGGTGCCTTGTCCACAGCGCGCCCACAAGCCCGGGAGGGTGTGTTTCATTCCTGCTTCGCCGCGGCAGGACTGTCAGGGGACGGGGCAGGGGGGGGGGGGGAGGGTGTTCCTGGGGGTCCACAGTGAGTGACGTTATTCCATTGTCATTACTGCTTCTGTGTGCTGGACAAGACTCCCGGCTTCCACACTGGGAAATGCTCGTGTACTCTGCCCTACTTTCTCATCCCTCGTTTTGAATGAAAATACGCATCTTTGGATGGAAATATACTTGTGAAACGCTGCGAGGGTTAGGGCGCACTGCCCCCTGTACCTGGGGGGTGGCCCAGAGGGCTTAATTTTCCCGAGTGGACAGAGACCAGCAGCGGTTGTCATTCCTCTCTGACTGTTCTCTTTCCCTCTGCTTCCGTTTAAGCAACTTGTGCTCGGGGAGAGTGTGCTGCCAGGCCTGGGGTCCGGCCGTACACCTAGCTGCGCGTGCCGGCGAGGCGCTCCCGGGCAGGTGAGGGACAGACGCGTGGACAGGTGAATGGCAGCCCCGCCCGCTGGCCAGAATGAGCAAACAGAAACCAGGATGCTCGGTTACAATAGAAATTCAGACAGACGACAGAGACCTGGGGTACGTTCCGAATGCTGCGGGGGTTGTACGTCACTCATCCTTCACCTGACACTCACATGCGACTGGACGCCCTGTCCCGCGTCTGACAGCCCTGCCATCCCCAACACGACAGCTGCCATCCAGGCGCACGCCCCGAGGGCCGCGTGGCCAGCGGGGAGGTGGGACCCTCCAGAGAGCGTGTGCGGAGAGTGACGGGGTGGGGCCTGGCTTTAGGGATGGAGTGACGGGAAGGGCAGAAGGCCAGGGCGGGCCGCTGGGAGACTGAGACCGCCATGCGAGCCGACTGTGTGACAGGGACAGTCGGAAGCCAGGGGCTCTGGAGATTCGGGGAGCCAGGTGTGCACGGCGATTCCGCACCAGGCTGGTCAGCATCTGTGGATGGGCCGGGAGCTGGGAGACGTGTGACACCGTGCGTGGCTGCACAGCAGCGTGTCCGACATTCCACGCCAGTGTGGCCACTGAGAAGCAGCCAGGTGACATCCAGAGTGTCCCGACCAGGAATCTGCCCTGCAGGGGGGAACTCCTTAGACGCTGGGAGTCCCAACCGGGAATCCATCCGTATGTCTCAGTGGTGCTGAGTTGGGTGTAAGAGTCTGGCACACCCAGCTCCAACTCACAAGGGCCCCGGTCCTGCACCTTTGGACTTTATAATGAACTTGACCTACTTACAAGGCTGGTCCGTTCTGCCCTTGAAATAACTTTGCATTTGTTTTCCATGCTAGAGATAAACACTAATACGTCTGCCAAAATGCAACCTGAGACTTGCTCACATTCCAGCAAACAAGGCTCTCTGGCAGCGAGGCTGTGCACGGGGGCCGAGCCTGCCGCTGCTCCCCCGGAGGCTGTCAAAGTCCTACCTGTGCCGCAGAGCAGTTGGTCTTTCCTGGGCCGCCCCGCTGGCCCCGGTCCCTTCAAACCAGATGCACCGGAACGGACTTCAGGTGGAAGTGAGGGGTCACCCTGACCAATCACGCAGCTCAGGTTGCACCCCCGTCGTCCTGCAGGTTTTAGAAACATCCAGAACCTGCCGTACACGTCACACCTCCTGTGGGGACACCCCTTATTCGCCCCCGACCCCCGTGAGTCCGATTTGATAGATGACGTTGATCTAAAGAAACCTTCACTCGTGGCGACTTTCTCCGAAGTCTGAGAAGACTTAAAACCTGAATGAAGATGTATCCAGGAGAATATGCCCCGTGCAGAGGTGGGCCTCAAAGGGAGGACTCTACTGTCTGCCCCCCAGACTCGCAGACCCCACTGGTCTTTGAGGAGGTGTTCCAACAGCAGATGCGCCATCCGCCGGGGCACGGCCCGCAGAGAGCGGCAGGCCCCGTTTCAGAGGAAGAAAGAGCTCTCTGGAGACAGTCAAAACAAATTAGCTGCGATGCTGGAAGCACTTCCTGTTGGGTTTGATAAAGTTAACGAGATCAGTCACCGTGAAGGGCAGCAGCAGGGAGCAGGAAGTCACTTCCTCCCCAGCACAGAGCTGCCCCTGCAGACCTTGATAACTAGAGACACTAGTTCCCCGGGCCTGTCTGCAGTCGCCGCCGTGTCCTCGTCCAGTTCTGTCACTCGGAGTTTCCTTCCAGATTTCCTTTGAGACGGCGCGGCTTGTGATGTGCTCTGGAATTCCGCTGTTCCTCGGGTTCTGTTTCCACGCCGAGCGGAGGGCCCCGGCACGCCGCTCACCGCTGTTGCGGGAAAAGGGCGAAGCTGCAGCTTAGCGGCGTCTGGCCTGTGTGTGCCTCTCGTTTGACCAGCTGCCCTCGGTCCCACTTAGCATCAATAACCCAGGCTTGACAGCAAGTTCCAGAGACTCGGTCCCTTCCCCAAATAACGATCTAAAAATAAGCTTCTCCAAAGGCAGTTCCCTGACTGTCTCCAGTCATCGCTCCCGCGAGGCCCGCGGGCCCTGAAGTCGTCAGACTGGTTCTGGTCCCAGTTCTCTGGCTGGGACTTAATCTCGTGGTCTCCACAGTCCTGGGTTTCAGCACCCGTCCTGGGCGGAATCCTGGTACTAAGCCCCACTCGCTGAGCCTTTCGTAAGTGCTAGGCTCTCTACTAACGTGACGCACGGCCTCCGGCTGGTGCTGAAGCCAGTCTTGCAGGGCGTTGTTTGTGTCTGACAGATGTGGAACGGAGGCACAGAGAGGTTAAGTGACTTCCCACAGGTCACTCAGCAAGCGGGAGACTAAGCCAATGCACAAATCCAGACCAGCACCTGTCCAAGGCCACAGCTGTTCTTCGCCGCCGGGCCTCCTGCTCCAAGGCACCACCTCCACTCCCATCGAGATCGAACACCCCGGGGCTCTGTGCCTCTGTCATGGCGACTGTCCCGGGCAAGGAGAGAAAGCACCTTGAGTAGCAGGGTCTATGACGGACCCATAGACAGGAGGTGGGGCACAGGGGCAGGGAAAGGAAAAGGTTTGCGTCCAGGTTTGCGCACAATGAATTCGGTGTGTTGGCAGAGATGCCCGACAGGCACGTGGAAGCTTAGAATAGAGCGAAGCACCAAAGTCAGACCGGAAGATGAAGAACTGAATCTCCCAGGAGAAGGTGACGGTGGAAACTGTGCAACAGCAAGGGCCCGAGAGCCTGGGGGGTGGCGGGGGGGGGGGGGGCGGGGAGGGAAAGGAGACAGAGCTGCAAGAAGGCCTGGCCAGCATGGTGCAGGCCGAGAGAGGAGCCCACAGGGGCACCCAGGGACTCACGGAGAGCCTGGGAGACGCTGCCCCAGAGGCCGCACTGAGGAGCTGCCTGAGGAGGAGACAGCCCACAGTGCCAAGTGTTCTTGAAGCCCAGCAGTGGGAGGGCGGAGGGGCCGCCCCAGATTGGACCACCTGCTGACCCTCGAGGGTCTGGCGTGGCGCACACTGGGGATGGGAACCCAAGCGCAGAGGCTGGCGCCATGGAACAGGGAGGAGCGATGGGGGCAGGCAGTGGGGGTTCTCCTTCTGGAATCAGTGTCAGAAGGGAAGAGAAATCGCGGGCTGGGGGGAGGAGAGCTCAGGAGAAGGGCGGTTTTGTATGGGACGAGCTAGGCTATTTCTCAGGCCTCGGGACGGGGCCACGAGGCAGAGGGCATGACTGGGGAGATGAGGTCCTAGAGGGTGGTCAGCCAAAGGGACTGGCCATCCCACCATGTCACTGCCCCCTAGGCCCAGGAGGAGGCTAGTGACCCCAGACTCGGCTCACAAGAAGGTCAGCGGTGCAGGTGGACCTTGGGCCCTGGTGGAGAGGAGACAGCTGCTGTGAGGTCATACCCAGGCGGAGTGGCTGAACCCCGAGTGCCGACGGAGACGGGGCAGACAAACCCCTGGGGAGACGAGGTTCCAGCGACCAGGCCTGGCAGTAACGGGGGCCCGAATTCCAACCGACTGGACCACAAGGACCAGACACGAGTCACGGGGACCGGCTTCCTCCACGGTGCTCTCGAACTGAGCGTGCTTGGTGCCCGCCGGGATTGGGGGCCCCTCCCCAGGCCAACACTCTCTTCAAAGCACTTAGTCACAGTGATGTGAGCACAGATGGTGGACTAGTCGCGGGACCCGCTCCCTTCGCAAAGCGCGCTGTCCCGCAACCACCACGGTGCCACGGACGCTTTGAGTGGGCTCTTCCAGCAACGCGAGGACTTGGCCAGGGTGCAAGCCTGTGTCTCTCCGAGGAAGCTGTGCCCCTTCGTGGGTTCAGAGCTGCGGCTGTATGACAAATAGCGGACTCGAAGCCTGTTCCTGGCCCCTGGCCCCTGTTCCTGACCCACACACCGTCACTTCGTGGGGACAGTGGAGCTGACTTCACAAGGAGGCTCGCACTTCCCCCAAGGCCCAAAGCTAGAAGGGGAGCAGCCTCCCTGAGGTCGCCCCCCAACAGTTCAAACCGCCTAGGGAAGTGTCGTTTCCTTCTTGCTCGCCCTGGATGGGAAAGGCAGCCCGACGGGACTGGTCACTCTGGGTGCGGAAACCGCTTGCCCTGGAGGGTCTTCTTGGCTCTGAAGACATTGTTGCTCTGGTCTGCCCAGGATGGCGCCGAGGGCGGACTGCCGGGCACCCCGCTGCACCCGCAGGTTCAACAGAGCCCGCTCTGGGGGAGAGGGAGCCCGGCTGGCAGCGTCTGCCCCTCTCCGTGGTGTGCCGGCTCCGGCACGCTGCCCACAGGGTGTCCCTGGGTGAGCGGCGTGGAGGGGTCATGAGGGGGCTCCTGAAAGCTCACAGGCGCCAAACCAGGCCGGCCCGCCCACCCGAGCGCTGTCTTCAAACTGCCACCAACTGGAAAAGGAAAGTGTTCCGAGTGGGTCGTGGCTGAGGAAGCAGGTGACCGTCCCTGCGTCAGAGGCTCCCCTGCTGGGACGTGACGCCTCTGCTGGAGGAAGTGGGACGGGAAGGGGGTGCAGGAAGGGAAGCACCGCTGCACAGCAGTCTGTGGAGTCGGAGCGGCGTTTGTGGGGGAGCGTGCGAGGCCAGCCGGCTCCTGTTTCTCTGGTGCTGTTCCCTCGAGGAGCAAAACGGATCCAGGGTGTCCCAGCGGGTGGCAGGCGCTGAGCGGGAAACGCACCGAGTGTCTGTGGGACGCGGAGTACCTCTGACACCCCCGCCCCTGCTGCCAGGGTGTGTCCCTTCTCACACCCTGCCCTCCCAGGACGCCCCCACCCCGCGATCCACCTGGCCAGCTTCTCGAGGCTGCGTTGCCGACACTTCTTGCCTGCGGCCGTCGAGGTCCCGGGACTGCTTTCCGACTCTCCACCTGCCCCACGTTCACACAGGCGGACGACGGGGGAAGGTGCGCACCTGCTTGGTTTCGGTTTCCCTCCATCTGTCCTGGTGGTGACGGGCGGCAGGAAGCTTCTTTGTGTCTAAGGAGCCCTTCAGCCCCCTGTCACAGGGAAGCCCCTGAAGCCATTGGTCTTGGGGACCCTCAGGCAGAGCAGAAGCACCAGCCACAGAGAGGAAACAGACCCAGGCCCAGCCCCCCCCACCACGGCGGGCCAGTGGCCCCAGTGCCCCGTCCACGACCAGGGTGCCCCAGCTCCCGAGCATGCGAGTGTGTGAGTCCTCCACCCACTCGTGGGTCTGCGCACCTCCCACCTGGGGACTGGGGCCTGGCACTGAAAGAGACCAGAGTGCCGGCACGGGGCAGGCGGGGCCTGGGGGGGCAGGCCTCCCAGCAGACGCTCGGGTGGGTTTAGCAGTCTGCACTGACTTCTGACTTCTTCTCGTGTTGAAAAAAAATAGAAACAGCTGCACATTACAGGTATTTCCCCAAGGAGACTTTTTCCAGCACTCCTCATTAAATTAACTTCGATTTTGGATCTAGACCCGAGTCTGATTGTTAACCTGCTTCACGAAGGGAGACGTGGCCGGTTGCTAGGTTGGTCTTCTCCAGCCATGGTGCCCTGTGGAACCCAGTGTGACCACCGCTTCCTGAAATTCCTGCCCCTCTGTGCTTTGCTTTCCAATGCGGGCTCTCTGGGCCCAAAGCACAGCTCTCTGCGCCTGCTTCTTGCGGCCAGCAGGGGGCCCCCGGGGCGAGGCTCAGGCTCAGGCCCTGGGAGAGAAGAGCCTGCTGCTCGGGAGAGAGGTCCCTGACTCTGCAGCGAGGTGACGTTTCACCCTGGGGTTTCCCAGCGCTCACACAAAAGGCCTGAGAACCGGAGCCCAGCCCCCTGGGACTGCAGGGACAGTCACCTTCCTTTGGGACTGAGAAGAGCTTTGCAACCGCATCCACCCTGGCAGGGACAGAGCACACGGCTCCGTGCTCCTTTGGAGAATCATGAAAATAGAGCAGGAAGAAGCGGAGCCCTGGAGCCTGGCCATTGTTCACCACTGACACACAGACCCCGGGGGGGGGAGTGTGGGGGGGGGAGGCGGAAGGGAAGCTGGGGTACAGGGGTGGAGGCACACTCCCGGGCCCTCCTGCTGAGACGGGGTCAGCATCCTGTTCCTCGTCAGCCTCACCTTGTCCCGCTCAGGATTCCTCCAGTTTTTTTATTCCCTGTCCTGCAGGTAACGCCCCAGCTGGGCAGGAAGGAGTCTCTTTCTGTGATGAAATGTGTGTTTCTGGCTCGCAGACGCCCCGTGGACGTCCGGCACTGGCGTCTGATGGTCAGAAAACCATGAGGTTCTGGGCACGTGGCAGCGGCCCCCGGTCAGTGGCTCCGTGGCTTTGCTGGAAGTTAACTCGAGGGTCGTTTTCACTGGTGAGCACTGGGCCCGGCTGAGCACTGAGCAGTGAAAATCACTGAGCAGAGGGAATGCCAGGCCGAGTGGTGAGCGAGTGCCAGGCACGCCGGGCTCCAGGAGTGAACCTGCGGCCGCTGCGCCCCTGGTGCCCGGCACAGTGGGCGGGACCCGGCGGCCGGGGAAAGGCAGATTGAAGCCCAGTTACAAAAAGCACCATTAGAAGCGGGGTCTGCAGAAGGCAGGGCTGCAGCCAGGACAGACAGCAGGTCCTGCAGGGACTCCTGTGCGAGGTGACCGCGCTGTGGGCAGGAGGAGCTGCCAGGGAGGAGTGGCCCTGAGGGGTCTGCGACATTCTGCCCCATCACTTCGTGGTCTGACCCTTCGCAGAAAGCAAGCACCCCTAACCTAGTTTGTGACCTTGGCTCAACCCCCTAAAAATAACAGCCGTCTCTGAACAGGCACTCTGGCGAGTCCTGTTCCCGCAGCTTTCTTCCTCACGACACGACACGCGAGTATAGGAATTGCCACCATTGTCCTGTCACTGAGGGGAAACTGAGAGCAGATGGCTGACCGAGAGCCTCCCAGAGAGGGCAGCCAGGACAGAGCCCCACCCGGAGAGCCTTGTGCAAGTCATTCCCAACCGTGCTTCGCCAGAAGCACGGCCCACCCAGCGGTCCCCACCGTGCAGCTGGCCCCACCCAGGCGCTGCCAGCTCAGAGACAAGGAGGTCAGGGGCGCAGACGGGAACAGAACAGGAGAACACACAGGACAGGGGGCAGCACCTAACGTTCGCGTTTCAATGGGGAGGAATGTGTGTAAACAACGGGAGAGCCCTTTCCAGCAGCGGAAAGGCTGATTCGTCTGCAGTTTCATTTCACCTCTCACTTCCTGCAGAGCGGGGCCCAAAGCGGTGAGGCTGGTTTCTGCCATTTGCCAAGAAACGCATTCTCACCCCTCAGCCCAGCTTCCCCGCAGAGGGGTGAGCCTGGCTGATCCCAGCCTGCCACCTGCTGGTGCGGCGCAGAACAGCCCCAGGTCCCCAGGACGGGCCGCCCCTCCAGCCTGGGGCTGTGAGTGGACACCCTTTCCACTAGGCTGAGCCTGGTGCCTGTGACACTGAGCAAGCCGGCAGGAAAGCAGCTCACAAAGGGTCACAAACCATGGTGGCAGATGGACCTACCTGGATGGGTCCAGCTGGGCCACTTACCAGTTCTGTCGCCTCGAACATCTTGTTCTCCAAACCTCGGTTTCATTGTCTGTAAATGAGATCCCAGGGGTAAAGGTGGGCTGACTGAGGGGTGGATGAGTGAGTGAGCGAGTGTGTGAGTGAGTGAGTGAGTGTGTGAGTGAGTGAGTGTGTGAGTGAGTGAGTGAGTGAATAGAGACCGTGCCTGGATGCACCTTTGTTGGTTGGACTGCAGCCCGTGCCTGCAAAATGCCTGTGGCGTCACGGGGAGCTGAGACGGGGCGCCGAGACGGGGCGCCAAGACGGGGCGCCGAGACGGGGGCTGAGACGGGGGCCGAGACGGGGCGCAGACAGCAGAGCCGTGTGGCCACAGGACGTGCTGTGGGTCAGAGTGTCCAGGAGATGCTCAGAGGTTTAAAAGCAGGTTGTGGGGGGACCCTGGGGGAATGGCCCATGAATTACTGCATTTAGTCCTTCCCTCGACCCCATAAACCAGGCATGACGGTCCCCTGCTCTGCAGGTAAAGCGCAGCAGGTGCAGCCGGCACCGGTGGCTGTCCCCTCCCTGTACTTCCCCGTACCCACCCCGTGCTCATGGGTGGAATTCACATTTGTCCAGACGTCCATCCCTGCTGGGGCCTCAGATCTCAGAGGCGGGTCACAGGGGCCACCCTCTGCTTGCTGGGGGTTGGCTGAGGCGGGACCAGGTGACCAAGCTGTGTGCAGTAATTCACAAGGCGAGGGCTGTGGGGCTGCTGGGGAAGGATTTCTAGCTACTGAAGAGATGCAGATGGGAAGGGAAATTCCTTTCCTTCTATCGGACGTGTCCAGGTGTGACTTGGGGAACCAACAGAAGCAGCGAAAGCCAGCAGCACCACGTCGAAGGTGGCGGAGTAGAGAGCTGGACAGAGAGGACCCGGTTCTTTGTGATGCCGTCGAGCCAGGACCAAGCCAGGCCTACAGAGGTGGGGCCTTAGACCCCCTGACATGTGAGACAGTGACTGGCTCTTCTTGCCCGAGCCTTCGAAGCTCGGTCTCCTGTTACTTACAGGCAAAGCCTTCCTAGCGGCTCCCCAGGCGACCGGTGAAGGACACCATCCAGCCGTGGCGCTGCGGCTCCCACACGCCTCCTGCCCAGGCCAGGTCCCCTGGCTAATGACAGGTCCGGCCCACGGCAGTGAGGACCCAGAGCGGCACCAGGCCCCCTGGGAGCCCCTGAAGGTCACTGAACAGAAGGCGAGGGGACGGGGAGAGGGACGGGCAGGCTGACCCCCGGAAGGGCTCTTATGGCCACTCCCCCCCCCCAGAGCAAAGCTGTTCTGGGTCTGAGAATCACCCCCCTCCACACTTTCACGTCTCTCCTCTCCTCCATCTCACCCCCTCCCACTGCCCACACAAGCTTCGTTGCCTGACCTCTGAGTTTTTAAGAATTAATTGTTTTAAATTAGTTTTACTTTATCTCCAAGTTTGAAGACAGTTTGGGTTGCATGCACTTTTCCTTGCGGCCAGTGTTGTCCACTAGGAGTCCGCCCCACAAAAGTCAGGACATGCAGGAAAGTTCTGGAGCCCCATGTGGTTTTGTCTAACTTTTCCTTTGAAACAAACACGAATCGGCACGAGTCTAGTTCATCAAATTGTCAGAGTTAATTCCTTAAATCCAATTTTCATACTGTTTTCAAACGTTACACATAGCCCCCACTCCGTCCGCCCGCGGGGTCCGTGCCGAGTGAATAGCCATCGATCTTCCCTCATCTCCCCTCCTTCCCGCCCGGCCGCAGAGCCGGGATGAGTTGGTGCCCCCTGAGAAGGGATCGGGCGAGTTCTGTGTTATTTTCCCACAGAAACATTTCCGCACACGCAGCTGTGATAGGACAGCTTGCATCACAGTGACGCAGACTCCGAGGACAACGGTAAACATCGGACAGAGAACATAGAGCACTTGCGTGTGGGCACTGGCGGCAACAGACACGGGCAGGCCGAGAAGGGAAGCCCCCCGCGTGCGCCGCGCGCTCACCCCCGATGTTTCCTGGAGACGCTCACAGGCGGCAGGACGCGGGTGTACAACACGACACTCTCACCGGGCTAAGGAGGCAGCAGTCGGAGCCCGGAGTCCTTTGGATTTGGACCCTCAGGGAGCCCAGCCCTGGAGAAGGGAGAGCAGCGGAGAAGGACACCAGAACTCTGCACACACGCACCCACGTGCACGCCCACGTGCCCTCACGCACACACGTACACACACGTACACACACGCATATACACCGCACACATCCACACCCTCACAGGGGACTTACGTCTAGAATGTATATTTTCAATTCTGTAAACTGATAGGAAAAAGACCGCGATTTTTCACACCGGGCGAGAATTCTGAGCAGGCCCGTCACAGAGAAGACATCAGACGGGTGGAGGAGCCAGTGGAAAAGGCCCCGCCTCCTCACTCACGAGGGAAGTTCGCATTTCACAGCCCATCTTGACACCATATGTTGCTTATCGTCCAAAAATGCCAGTGTTTCTCTTCAAACCAGCACTTGCTAAACCACAGTTCTGACTGTGAGGTGGAGTCGTGTCAGTAATTAGAAGCAGCCCAGCTTAATTCAGAGAGTGCAGCTTCCGTTGAGGACTGTCGTCTGGCAGTGAAGTGACTTTAATTCCCCGTTTAATTCCTCTCGCCAGCCTTGTGCAAAAACGGCGCGCTGTATCCGGAACCTCGCTCCTAGACCTGACCGCGACCGTTCACATTCATCGCACGCGATCCAAGTTCACGGCCAGCTGCCCAGACCTCTGCGTCGCCCGTTGCTCTCTCACACAGGAGCAACGCAGACACGAGGCTGCCCACTCTTCCCAGCAGTCCCAGCGGCTGGGACGGCAGCGCGAGAACGTGAGTGTTTCGTGGCGATGAGAGACCAGCACGTGGACGTGCACAGGGACAGCGCGTGGTTCACACCCCAGGGAGGGAGTCGGTGGGTCGGGGACGAGTGGTCCGGGGCTGCATCCCCCCAGTTCCCTCCGGCTCCGGCCCCTGGGGACTCAGGATGGCGACTTGTGTGAAGTCTTAACGGCCTGATTATTTCAAAAGGAGACTTTTCCACGGCCACGTGGTGAAGGGTGCTCCCTAAGCCCGTGCGTTGTATGGGGAACATGCAGGGACCTGGGGGCTGGAGCCAGGGGAGTGTGGGTCAGTTACCTGCGTCATTTCCCAGCTCCGTGCTCCTGGGACCCAAACGTGAAGTGGCTTCGTGAGGCCTGCCCCTCCGGCCACGTGCCACCGCGGGTATCAACCCTGAGGACACTGCACTAAGTGGAGTGAACCAGACACAAGAGGGCGGACGCTGCCTCCATGCGCTTCGAGGAGGCACCGGACCGGACGGAGACACACTCTGGGAAATGGAAAGGGGCCTGTGGGTGCCGAGGGCTGCGGGGTGGGGCGATGGCGTCCGTGTTTATCCGGCAAGAGTCTCCGTTCGGAGGATGAACAGGTCCCGGAGAGCTGCCGCGCAGCTGTGTGAACTGCACCCTAAAAATGGTCGGTGGACAATGTAGTCATGCGTTTTCCACAACTAATAAATCAAAGGAAAATGTGATAAAAAATAGTATCTACTCCCCGGGGCCTCCAGCCCTCAAGCAATTGTTCCCTCTTTCACAGACCCCGGCAGGGCTCACGGAGAGAATTCGGGGGTCTGGGAAACTCAAGTGGGAAAAAGCACTTCTGTGTCCTCACTAACCTCTCACTGAAGGTAGCATTTTCCACGGTCACACATCGCAGTGGCATCAGGTGTGATGATGTGACCTCGTCACCAACAGGAATCACAGACTTTTCCCTGTGGCTCCTCCAACGTGCTCGGCCCTGCTCCAGAGCGGCTGCGGCTACCAAAGGCCCCGCGGCACCTTGCTGTGTGTGTGTTAACACAGAAGCTCACGCAGCACTGGGTACAGCCCTTGAACGCTTTCTCGCCCTGTTGCTTCTAAGTGGTTTCCTTCGCAGTTCGGGGCTTTTCATCTTGGGGACTTATCCTGGTGAAAAGTTCCCAAGTTTCACCTGACGGCCAAAGAGGTCCCGGCACACAGGAAAAGGATCAGTTATGCCACCGCCCCTGCCCCTTCGCTGACTTACTGCCCACGATGCTCATCCCTCTGTGGAAATAGTCCAGCAGGCGCCTCCTCTGGGCAGGAGCTCCAGCTCCGCAGGGCCTGGCCGAGCGGGCGCTGCTCACGTTAGAGTCGCCGCTCCGCGTTTCTGTGGGTTTGTGACCAGTGTGCTTCGGCGCTGGCGCCTGCAGTTAGACGGTCTCGGTTCGCAGTCCAGCTCCGAGACCTTGGGCCTGCGCGTCGCATGTCCAAGCCGTGATTTCCTCGTCTGTGAGTGAGCTGTCACCGCGCCCACTCCCGTGGGGTTTGCGTGAAGACTAAACGGAAACGTGTGCCGAGACTGGTGAGCACGGCGCCTGCCCATGGGGAGCTGAGCGCACAAGTCACCCGTGAGCGGAGGCACGTGCTGCTCCCCACGTGGGCGCGGAGTGAGCCCTGGAGGTGGGTGCAGGTGGGGAGGGCAGGAGTCCTGGGCAGAGATGAGACGCGGGGTCGGGGGGCGGGGCTCCTCGGAGAAGCCTCTTAGGGGCCACGTGGGGCAGCACGTGGCTCCTAAGTCTGGCCTTCTGACTCCTGCGCCTCCCGCTGCCCGGGTTTCCAAGGCGCAGGCGCTTGGTCCTGGCGCCACTCCCGGGAGGCAGCTGTGACCATGGACCGGCGCGGGCGGGCAGCATGGACAGGCGGACAGCAGGGAGGCAGAGACGGCGCCGGCCTGGGCCGCACACCTCTGCAGCCTTGGCTTTGTCCTTCGTAAGGTCAGAGGGCTGGGCTGGAGCTCTCTCCTGCAGCCCTCGGAGACGCTCCGAGGGGGTTCGCGCTCGCCGTCTCCCCGGGGCTGGGTCTCAGCAGAGCTGCCCATCACCAGCTGCCCCTGGCACTGGCCTGCGGGGGGGGGGGGGGGGGGCGGTGGATGTAACTGACCCTGCGCAGGGCAGGCTGCGCGCACACAGGGTTTGCTCCAACCAGCAGTCTGGGGAGGTCACCACGTGAGAATCGTGAGCCAGCAGAGAAGGAAAGTGGGGTGGCGGGGGATGGACAGGGGGCGCCAGCGGCAGCATGTGCGATGTTCATGCGTACAAACTGGGATTGTTGAAAATAGGAAAAACGCCTCTTTTCTGATGGAGGAGTTGGGGGTTAGTAGGTGGGAGACTGGGCAGCTCCTTCAGGAGGGTGTTGGGATCCTAAGGTGGTCTCCGCAGCAAATGTTGGGCGGGGCATGGGGTGAGCGCCCAAACACTCGTCCTTCTTGATCTGTGGTCAGTGAACCATCTCTGATACCCATTCTACCTGCGCTGCTTGGGGTTTCAATAAGAGAAACGCTAGACAATTCTGTCTGGGATTCCCACCGGTGTGCGGTCAGCAAGCATGCGGTCCGCAGGAGCCCGTCCCTGCAAGCAGAACAGCTCACGCCCACCGGCAGGCTGCCTTCCTCTTGTGGGGCCACAGCGGGGCCCCACTGCCCCGCCCATTCCCATCAAGTCCTGTTCGGGACGCGGTCCGCACCCCGTTTCTCTCACCTCTCCCTTTATCAGACAGACAGCTAAAGCCTTTATCGAAGGCTCTGTACCCTGAATCACGACAAAAGAATGTTGCAATGAAAGGACAGCTGTGTCCCTGTGCAGACAGAATTTCGGTTTGCTTCACTGGATGCAGGAGACCTTCAGCCTGTTACCTGATTGGGGATCCAGGGACTAATTCAGAACTAGCTCTTGGAAATTATCATTTTTTTGTCCCCAAACCCCGTCATGCCAAAAAATTTCATGCTGCAAATCGAGATCCCTTTTTTATTTTCCCACTTTCCTGTTTTAATTTCAGTAGAATTTCTTTCCCTGCGGGAAGGAGGGGACATGAGAGAATATGAGCTCTGGAAGCTGCGCCCTGCAGCAGGTGAAATAGCCACGCTGAGCTTGCCTGGAGCTTGGCAGACTGCCCCGTGAGTACGGCCACGGCAAACCTCTCGCAAGCAGGACAAACTGGGCCAGAAAAGGGGGTCAGGCATCGTTTCACTAGGAGACATTGGCTGGGTCGGTACGATACCAAAAGACGGTTGCTGTGGGGACCCACGGCCCGTCAACTTGTTGTCTGTTCTGTGGACCAAATAAAACACACGACGGTTTGACTAAACTTCCAATTTTCTGCCTCAGAAGCTCCATATAGCTCTCTTTGCTCCAACCTCATTTTTAGCGGGAAAGAAAATAGATTTTTAAAAACTGTGTCTTACAAAAAGCTGTGAAATCAAAACAGGGGTTGCTGGTGCCGCTCCGCATTTCGAAACCGCTGCCTGGCACGGCCGCACGTGAAAACGTCCTCTTGCCCCGCGTGTAAAGGAGACCCCCACCCCCACGGGCACGACACTGCCGGAGCTCTGTCCCCGCCGCCGGCGGGCCGCCTCACCTGCCACCAGGGCCCCAAACACAGTTGCTTTTTTCTTCCTACAAGTGAAAGACAGTCGTTCTCTCTGACGAGTACGGATCAGTCACCAACTCTCTGGGTCTGGTTGTGAGCTGAGCCCGGTTAAGGCAGCTTTATGCTCTGATGTGGGTCGCGAGTCTCCGAATGTTGGAAATTATTCTCAGGACACCTGACACGAGGGCCTCAGGCTAAGAGTCTCCTGAGAAGAAGATGAGATCAGAGACAGAGCTGCAGAGAGGGGCAACGGGTTGATGACCCTGGAGAAACCCCAGGCGGGGCCCAGCAGGAGCGGACTGGGGCTGCTTCCCATCCCTCTGAGGGGCGGGGTCTGGGTCCCTTGGCTGACTTACTCACCCTTCACCCCTGCCTTAATCCTCCCTCAGAGAGAAAATCCTTTCAAAGCCCCTGGGTTTATAGACAGGCAGCCTTTGTTCAGGCTCCCGGGGAGCCCGAGCCACCTGGAGAACGGGTTCATTGGCATAAAAACAAGCAAGCAGACTTCGCAGTGATTTGCTGGGCAAGTAACTCATTCCAGCTAAACAGGTGTCCACGGAGCATCCCCCCTGGGCAGAGCGGAACGTGAACTTGAGCCCAAGTCTTGTGACTTCAAGTCCCTCTTTTGCCCCACCACACCGCACTGCCAGGCAAACGGCCAGGTCCCCCCGCTACACTGGATGCTTGGGTGGCAGAGCCCGGGACTTGTGGGAAGTAGTGTGTAAGTCGGCACGTTTTCACAGCAGGGGTTGCCAACCAGAGCCCCCACCTTCAAAACCTGAGTGTGGCCACAGGAGAAGTGGGACCTCGCAGTCCAATGAGAGCCGGTGTCTGTCCATCGGAGCCAGTGTCTGTCCATTGGAGCCAGTGTCCATCCATGAGAGCCAGTGTCCATCCATCAGAACGGGTGTCTGTCCATCGGAGCCGGTGTCTGTCCATCAGAACGGGTGTCCGTCCATCGGAGCCAGTGTCTGTCCATCACAGCAGGTGTCCATCCATCACAGCAGGTGTCCATCCATCGGAACGGGTGTCTGTCCATTGGAGCCGGTGTCTGTCCATCACAGCAGGTGTCCGTCCATCGGAGCCGGTGCACAGTGGAGCCGCCCTCGGCAGCGGTGGAACAGAGGCTGCGAGGAGGAGACTGGGTGGTTGGAAGGAAGGGCGGCCTGTTTAGAGAATCATCACAGTTTTGTTCTCTTCTGTTCTGTTTTCAGGGTTGAAAGTGTGAGCACATACACAGGCTGGGAACGGGATCTTGAGGGATGAAAAGATGGAAAAGTTGATGGAAACAACTGGAAATGTGGGTAAGAACTACTGTGTGTCAGGCATCGCTCAAGACCTTGACTCGTTGAAACGACCCGTGTGAGGAAGAGGTGGAAAGAATCAGATTTTTCAGACGAGGACAAGAAGGCACAGCTTGGACAGGGTTGCTACGGGACTGGGTTTGACCGCCAACCCCCCCAACCCCAGGCTCCAGAGCCCAGGTCCCGATGGGCAGGCCGACCTGCTCCTGGGGCGATGCTCTGCAAGATGGCCCTGGCGAGCGGGAGCCTGGGGCCCTCGGGGAGAAAAGGCACTTCTTTCCCAGCAGGAGGGACAGAGAGGGACTAGGGGAAGGAAGGGGAGATTTGGACTTGGCTTTGCACTTGGCTTTGGTTGTACACATAGAAAACTTATGCTGACCGACACGAACTCTCCAAGAAGCCGGGGTGCGGTCCACACTGCATGCGGACGAAGATGGAGCCTCCAAAAGCTACGTCACGGCCCAAGTCACCGGGCCGACAAGACACCGGGAGCTCGCGTCCTCCCTGCTCCGTCCAGCGTCCTTTCTCCAGATGTACCGAGCCAGCCCCTTTACAAACACAAAGTTGTCTACGTTTTAATTTGGTTTTGATGCCAACGTCAATGGGCCCAGGAATGGAAGGGTCATGGAGAGTTTTCATTTGTTCAGGGAGTTCCTCCTCTGTGACACTTTCTTGAAGCCGCTGGGACCAATCAGCCCGGACGTGGTGGCCGAGCACCCAGAAGTGCTCGCACAGCTCTGGACGGCAGTGGCTCGGAGTCGAGGCCCGGGCGGCACTCTGTCCCTCCGAAAGCCCCAGGGATGCTCTGTTCCTGCCTTGTCCAGTGTCCAGGGGCTCCGGGAGTGCCGTGGCTTGTGGCTGCACGCCTCCAATCTCGGGTCACATGTGTCTCTTACGAGGACACTCGTCATTGGATTCAGGGCCCACTCAGAAAATCGAGGGTGATTTCAGCTCCAGATCCTTCTATGCGAAGACCCCAAATCTGGTCACAGTCACAGGTTCTGAAGGTCAAGATGTGGACCCAGCTTTTTCAGGGGCCGCCCCTGGGCCCCCTGCACCCCACCCCGGGCTCCAGTGGGCCCCTTCCTGTCTGGTCTCCAGGGGTTGCTGGCCCGCACTGCCTGCCGCCTGAAAACCTCTGTTTCGGTCTTCTGCCCAGTCTCCCAGCTGTTTGGGCCGGAGGGTAAATCCAGTCCCCGCGCGCCGTCCGGCCAGCGCAGACCTGGCCGCCACGCATGTGAACGGGAGCCCGAGACTGTCCCCGTCCGGCTCCCGGGGGCCCGCCCCTCCCTGTAGAAACAGACGGAGCGCACAGCCCTTCCCCGGCGACTGATGAGTCTGCGAACAGCGAATGCAGGGGAGCTTCATCCAGACCCTGTTTTCTCTCCTTGGGGACAGAGTGGCCACATCCTTTCCTCTGCGGCCATGGGTGAGCTGAGCATCTGTCCTCGGCGAGCGTCTGCCTGCGCGAGTCTCTCCGTCCCCACCGGCTCCACGCCCCTTGGTTCGCCTTCCACGGGCAAAATCCCCACACTGGGAAATCGCGGAGGCTTGCCTACGGCGCACACGCTGGGTAACTATTCACAAGAATAGGGTGCAGCAAGGAGGGGCTGACGGGGGGGAGGTGACAGGAGCAGACTCGTCACCACGTGTGGAGGGAAAGAAATGAGCAGCAGACAGGAGAGGCGAGAGGCTTCCCTGGCAAAGGACCCCGCTGACAAAAGTTGTCAGCCCGCATGGAAGCAAAGGTGGCCACAGATGAGGGGAATGGTGTCCGCTCTCGTTTCCACACTCGCGTGCTAATTAAGTTCCGAAGAAAACAGTCACTGCCCTCACCCACAGCGTTTGTGAGAACATCTGTTACGAGGGCCTTGAAGGCAGAGCTTTGTTTGTTTTGAATATATTTTCTCCGATTTTCAGTTGTAAATATAAAGTAACGGACACCTGTTCTAAGGAGCCTGAAAATGCAAAGGCAGATGAAGAACAGTGGAAACCCCTGCTTCCACCGTGGTCCCTGTGGTCCCCCGCATTAAAAGCGTCTCTCTGTATCTCCCCCCGTGTTCCTGCAACCCGTTTACCTATGCGGTGGGTGCTTGCTGGCTTTATAAACTGCAAACAGATAACAGACATCACTTGTTTTTTTTGACAACAGATTCGAGGCATTCCACCAGATGAATACATATAGATTTAACTCGGATTTTTTCATCTAGTTTGAATTTACTGTCATTTATTCAACTGCTCTCAAATGACAGACGTTGAGCCGATTTTCAGGGGGTGTCACCGCCTGTGTGCTTCACTGCTGACCCCGGGGACGGCGGCGGCTTTAATTCTGTCCTGTGGGTGCCTGAGCCTTTCAGCCGCCACCCCCTGCCCCCTCCCTGTCATTTGGAGAAGGAGCCCCAGGGAACCTGAAGCGGAGCCAGCCCGAGGCCAGCAGCCCCCTGCTGCAGCATCCACGTCCCACACCGCTGAGCCGGCAGGGCTCACGCATCCCCAGCACAGCTGTGCCCGCACGGAGAGCACAGGCGAGCCCCAGCTGCACCGCCGCCGCACATGCTCCGTCCGCCCTGTGCGCCTCGCTCGCCCATGGAGGTCTGTGGGTTAAGCAACAGTCCAGCTGCCGGAGCCCCGTGACGCCCGGTGTGTGCCTGGCCTGGGTCTGAGGCAGGGGCCGCCACGAATCCTGCTTTTCAGGGTTTGCGCTTTTCTGTGTTTTGGTTTGGGGTGGAGGGTGTGTAATGCTTACGCACACGCAGGGCTGATGAATGAGGCCGTGGAGTGACCCTCTTCCTGGCGGGTGTCTGTGGGAGTGACACCTCCCTGCTGCCACCGTTTGCCATGACAACCGCTGCAGCTCCAGCGCAGGCTTGGTTTTCGGCCGGAGGTCCTGGCAGAGATGCCGGCTGGGGCTGCTGCGTGGACTGGACCGTGTGAGGCGGTGTCTCCTCCTCTCCAGAGACCGGGGACCCGTCTGCCATTCTGACGGCGGAGGACGAGACAGGCACATGGACTTCCGCGCCCCGTCCGTGCTGGAGCAGCACAAAGGTGAGGGGCCGCTTGGACGGGGCCTCTGGGTCTCGCATCCTAGTCCGCAGTGGGCACTGGAGCTGGGGGGGGGGGGTGCCTGTGTCTGTCTGCGTGTATGAGATGTGGGGGGAGGGTTCCACACGGACACCAAGCCTGTTCTAAATAAGCTTTTGGCCTCTCTGTCTGGTGAAAGTGCTCCTACCTGCCAATTTTTAAATTGGGTTTCAAGCCATTTTTCAGGGTGTCATCTTTATTCTGATCGGTTTTTTCTTGTCAGACATTTAAACAATCCATTAGAGAAAGTAATGGAAACAAGAACCGGCGCTGTGCCCCCTTTCGGTCTGCTCAGGCGGCACCTCCGTGCATCGCTTTCTAAACAGCCCTCGATTTCCTTCAGGAGCGGGTGGCGTGGCTGACGTCCCTCCTCCGAGGTTGTGTGGTGACTCGTCCCCACACTGCCATCTGCAGTGACAGCGCCTACTCTCCTGCCCACAGTGCCGGAGCAGGGCTGGAAGTCCCCGTGAAATGACCGTGTGAAACCGCCCATCCTCGCTTACCGAGCCCGTGCCGCCTGTGCCGCCTGAGCGCGAGCGTTTTGCACCTGAGTGTGTTTGTGTCGTACACGTAGCCCTGCGTGTCACTGTGCACCCTTCCTAAGTGTGCACAGGGGACCCCGCTCTGTGAGTGCAGCAAACCACTTCCTCTCATCTCCGAGTGTCCTTCCGAGCCCCGAGGTCCTTTGGTCTTTGCTTGTTTTGGCTACAACGACTCATTGAGAAAATTCACTGCTGCCTTCTTTTTCCCTTTTCCCTCCAGACCCTCTGGCTTCCAGGGCGTTTCCTCTTAGAGCCCTGGGGGACCAGGGACACACGCGCGTGTACACACTTTGATCTCCAGGGCTGCTTTGTGTTGGACACGCCTGTGCACACCGGTGTGTGCACACCTGGGTGTGCGTGTCCTCAGCATGGGCCCTGGAGAACGTGAGTGTCCCAGCTGGGCCCCCACCTCCCCCGCGGTGGCTGTGGGGTCACTGCTGACAATCAGCAGCAGCGACAACGTACCTGCGAGGTGATCCGGGGACCTCGTTCTGGCTACAGGGGCGTCGTCGAGCTGTCATCTCAAGAGGGTGTGATGGCTTTATTCTGAGACGAACTGGGGCGTGACTGCAGGGGCCGGCCCTTGGCAATGAGGTCATCGGGGGTAGGGCGTCTCCCACAGCACTCAGCCCGGTGCAGGTGGTGACGTTCGACACTTGTTTTTACGGCACCCTTCACCCTTCACGGGAGCAGTTCGCCGCAGCTCCGCGCTTGCCCCCGGCCCACGTGCCTCCCATGCCAGCTCGCCTCTCCGGCCGCCTCTGCCTCCGTTTCTCAGCCCTTGCCCCCTGGAGGGGCCGTGCTGTGGAGGCAGGAGCGTGGGCCACCTAGACTGCAGGGCAGGTCGGCCACTCCCCAGCTGCGTGGCCCTGCGAGTCCCGGCCTCTCTGGGCCTTGGCCTCCTGCCGGCCCAGGAGGGTGGTTGTGTGGACCTGACCCAGCGTAGGGACGTGCCGGTCCCGTGGGCCGGCATGCGGCGAGCGCCCGGCACTGTGTTGTTTCCGCCCTGACCACGCCCGCCGCCCCGGCCCAAGTGCCTCGCTCTCCACACAGCTGGGGCTTCGCCGCCCCCCGAGCGAGTGCAGCCTCGGTCAGCGCTGGCTGACCAGTTCACGTTCCTTGTTTTCAGGACCTGGGGGCACCCCCGGGAGCAGCCCCCAGAATTACGGTTAGCTAAGTGGTCCTTGCATAGCTCTGCCTTCTCACCCCTCCGTCTCCCTTCCTGAAAGCAGGGAAGGCCCTACCAGCTGTGGGCCGTCCTGCAGAGGTAACGGCCACGTGGCTGGGCCAGCCCCGGTGAAGTGACTTCCGCTGGCAGAGCTGACTGTGGGCCTTTCGCGGACGGTTTTTCATGAACCCCGAATGTCAGGGGCATGGAGACAGCAGCACCCCCTGCTGATGTCGGCCAAAGGCACTGCACCAGGGACGGTCAGAGACGCCGTGTGAGCCTCTGGCTCTCACACGGGGCCCTGTCAGGCTCCCCTGCACGTGTCTGAACCTGCTGGAGCCTGGGGCTCTCCCTGGACGTTTCCCTGTCCTCGGGCTGGGCGCTGGCCCAGCGAGGTAGAGCGGGGGGACCACCAGGCAGTCCACTCTGCTGTCCTGGGTGGGGAGCGCGGAGCGCAGAGCAGTCAAAGGCCGGCCCTTTACTGGGATGACAGCTCATTAGCAACACGGGCTGAGGCCCAGGAGTTTCCACTGGCAGGAGGCGGAACCGGGGGGAACTTCTTTTCGCCTCAGTCTGAGGCCCCGGCCCCGCAGCTGCGGGCTGGGGCAGGGGTGGGGACCCCAGAGAACGGCCAGCGGTGCGCTTGAAGAGCAGGGCAGCTACGATGCTCACGGCTGCGACGAGGGGGAGTTGGTGAGTCCGAACCCCCTGCAAAAGCAGCTGCGTTTCCCGCACTTAGTAGAGGCGGTGAGGCCGCCCTGTGCCTGGGGCTGGTGAATAGACGGGCCTTGCCGCAGCCTGCCTGTCCCCTGCGCCGCGGCGTGGACTCGGCACACGTCCGTCTCTGCGTCTGTGACGTGGGGACGACAGCAGGTGGTGGCGGGGTTGCTGCGGACTTAAAGATCCGCTTCCAACTGGCCTGGGACAGGGCATGTCTCTCTCGGGTCTTGGATAAATTGAGATGCAGGAGCCTGGGCCTGGGGAACCTGCGCTCCGTGCTTCGCCACGGCTGTCACCATAGCAACCTCTCTCCTGGCCGTGCAGGAGAAGACTGTAGTGGAGCCATTACTATGGAACACTCGGGGTCCCGGTGAAGCTGAGACATGTGACTGAGATGTTTGCATCTCACACTTCGTCTCCAGTTGTGAGAGGCCAGCTCTGCGGTGCCTGAAGGAGGACCCCGGGCCTCGGAGAGACGCAGGGACAAGTGTGGCCCCAGGGCCTCCCGCCCCCGCCATCCCCAGGGTTGCTGAGACAGGGATTGCCCAGCAGTGAGCTTGCAGGCACCTGCGGGGGCAGGGATGGGCCATCTGCCTCCCCCACAGGCCTTTCTCTGCGTGGGTTGTTGGGAGAACTTAGGGAGGGCTCCGCTGCCAGCCCCGCTGGGACAGAGCTTGAGGGTCCTGGATGCCGTAACAAATGGCCACCACGGGCAGCTGGCAGCACACGCCTGCGTTCTCACGGTCACAGAGGCCAGCGCATGGGATGTCGGCAGGGTGGCCCTGCTTCGGGGCGCTGCAGGGGAGCGACCTCCCGCCCCTCCTGCTTCGAGCTGACTGTGCCCCCCCAACCTCTGCCTCTGTCTTCACCAGCCTTCTCTGCGGGTCTGTCTGGACCCCCGCCTGTCTCTTGTAACAATCCCTGTGATTACACTTAGGGCCTGCCCAGATAATCCAGGGCAACCTGCTCACCCCCGGACCCTTGACTTCACCCCGGTAAGGTCACTATAAAGGAAAACAAAGACCCTCGACTTCATCGCTTCCCTTGCCGTATCAGCTGATGCTCCCAGGTTCCGGGAATCGGGGCCCAGGTATACGTATGTTCAGGGCCCACTCCACTGCATGAGAAGAGGTCAAATCTCAAGTCCTTTTCAGAAAGCACACAGCCCTGGGACTTGGCTTCTGGTGAAATCCACTCTCATCGAAGCCAGGAGGAGCTGGGGCGGACAGGGTGCGTGCGGGCACACTGTGAACACCCTCGGCACAGATCCAGAGCCCGAGGCAGAGCCGGGTGCAGGCAGGCCAGCCTTTAATCCACACTCCAGCCCCACCTTCATCCCCCCTTTGACCGATGAGGAAACTCTCAAAGGTCGAGACTTGCCCAAGGTCACCTCGAAACAAAACGTCAGAGCCGCGATCCAGCCTAAACCTGCTTGTTTTCTGGGATCGACCGTGTGTTTTACTGACGACATGAGCCGTTGGCGCACATGCAGACTGATGACGTCTTCCCGGGGGGCTGCTTTCCAGCCAGGCTGGGTTTCCACCCCTCCCGCTCACAGACAGGCTGAGACCAGAGTGCTCGGCAAGAAGCGCTCAGAGGCGCAGACTTGCGCTGGAGAAGCGGCAGTTACACCCCTGTGTGCCAGCCAGGTGCCTCCAAGGAAGACTAAGCAGATCTGGAAGGGGTGTGGGAGCAGAGCTGAGGCTGGGGGGGTGAGGAGGCAGGAGAGGGGGCGTCATCTGGCCTCTGGGGGTGGTTCTCGGTTCCCAGACCTTCCTGGAGGGAAACAAATGCAGGAGCGTGGGGGAGAGTTCTGTGGTCGGTTTTCAGGGTGGCGTCCAGAGAGAGGAAGATTCGTGGGCAGATGACCGACCCTCAAGTTCTGTAGCCCCTCCCTCTCTCGGTCACCAAGGAGGAGCAGAGAGGGAGAGACAGGTGGGCGATGGGGATTCTCCGCCAAGGTCCTTGGAAGGCTAAATGGAGGCAAACCAGGTTGCTGGGAGCCTGCCCCTCCCTTTCCCTGCTGCCCCTCTGCGCTGCCCTTCCCTCCCACCAACCCACCCCCGGCTGGAAGGCTGTGACCGCCCTGTCCACCCCCCCCCCCCCCGTGACCCCCCTCATGAGCCACACGGTTAACCTTCCGCAGCCTTAGCCTGCTGTCCAGGGAGAGGGGCTCTTGCCTGCAGATGCACCCAAGAGGGAGAGTCTGGGTGTGGCATCCAGAGGGAACAAGGGCCCACCTGGCCACCGGCCTCCAGAATGGACCCTGACATGTGTCCCACAGCCAGGTCGACTCAACTCAGCGCCTCGTCCCCAGGCCCACTAGGTCAGCAGTCCCCAGCCTTTCTGGCACCAGGGACCGGTCTCAGGGAAGACAGTTGTTCCACAGACGGGCGGGGGCAGGAATGAGACAGGAGGCGGAACTCTGGCGTTAATGAGAGCAGATCTTTGCTCATTTGCCCTCAGCTCACCTCCTGCTGTGTGGCCCGTCCAGGGCCCAGGGGTTGGGGACCCTGCACTAGGTCGCCACACTGAGCTCTTCCTGCCATCTCTGTCCACGAACTCCGCAACACTGTAGCAGTTATTGAGCAGCTGTACTGGGTAACTGACATCCGTGCAGTTTCCTTTGATGTGACCATTTGGACACAAAGATACTTTAAAGAAACGCTGCTGAATTTGTAGCCGTTCTTATTGCTAAGTGGCGATGAAACAGACTGGGACAAGGTGAGGGTGTCGGTGCTCTGAGGTCCAGGGGTGTGTAGACGGTGGGCGTGAGCTAGACCCTCCCGAGAGAAGACCCTGTCCGAGCAGGGGTCGCGTGTCTGGCGCACTGGAGATCAGGAAGCCTGTCGGTGGTCTGACACACGCGTTTGCTCACTCCGAGGACTCACTCGTGTCGTGAGTGAGCAAATACCTCAGACTTTCTGGTTTAGCTCTTGAGGTCACTGTGGTTTTGTCCTAAGGTTAACTTTGAACTTGTAAATGGGTGTGTGTGGTTCCTAAGGGCCCTTGGGTTGGTTTCTTCGTAAAAGTTGACACGGCGCCTCCTCATTGGTGAGTCTGTTCTGACAACATTTTACTGGGTCTGTAGGGGGAGGGGCGGAGGAAGGCCGTTCCGGTCTGCAAGGGAGAGAGTCCCATTTCTGAACGTGTCCTCGGAGTCTTAAAATACGCACACGTAACACTTAACAGTGTTCTAATTCTTTAACTGGTTGTTTGAAAACCGTTTGAACCTGCGTGTCGTCAGAGTCGTGTAGAGAACAGTTGTGTGTCTTTCACCCGGCTCCCCCTAATGGGCTTCACCCCAGTCGCTCCATGGTCGGCTGTTTCTCCGCATCTCCGTCTGTGTGTGCGTGCGCCTGCGAGTGTGAGCACACTTTCACCTCGCCTGTCTGCACTCCAGTTTTGTCTGCCGACCCAGCAATCCCCCAATGATGGCCCAACC
This sequence comes from Desmodus rotundus, assembly GCF_022682495.2. Classification (NCBI taxonomy): domain Eukaryota; kingdom Metazoa; phylum Chordata; class Mammalia; order Chiroptera; family Phyllostomidae; genus Desmodus; species Desmodus rotundus. Next base: position 210,966,351 of record NC_071387.1, on the reverse strand, counting down.
GCTCCCCCCACCCCACCGCCCGCCCAGTGTGGGGTCCAGTCTGGGACTAGGAACACACTTCATTGCTCGCTCACGCTCTCTCTCTCTCTCTCTGCACATCAGAAAACCTTTATTTCAGGGGATGTCATCACAATGGACTGATTAGAAAGCACCGGCCTTTGGGGAGTGTATTTAACCCAAAGGGACACCAGACTAGGGAGCCCCTAAGTGTTGACGCTTTGCAGTTGGTCCAGACACTGGGTCTAGTGCTGAGGTCACACCGGGGGCAGCACTCCAAGCGTCAGCGGCTGATGGGCTGCGGGCCCAGTGTCTCCGGTAACCTGGGCCGTTGCCGCAGCTCCCTTCGCCTTGTGTGACGCTGGCCTTTCTGAGGATCGCACCCCTTGCAAGTCTGCCAAGCACCACGCGGGGGCGCCCCTCCCCGGGCTCGGTGTCCTTCAACCCCATCCCCGCAGTTCGAGGGTGTGGGTGTATTGACTGGCTCTTCCGGAGTTTTAGAAACACTGTTTCCCCCTTGTTGTAGAATTCACGCCGCCTCTTCAAGATGCTCGACAGTGCAAATACAGACGCAGCCTGCACAGTGCTGTGCCTCTGGCTGGCAGAGGGCTCTGCTCCTCGGTCCCCCAGCCCAGCAGCCTGTCCCAGCTGCTCAGACCCACAAGGACAAGCTGGGGGCTGGGGAGCTGAGGGTCAGGCTGGGAGTCCTAATTGATTGATAATCAGAGGAGCAGAGAGCCCAGTTCAGGAACAGCTCCCACGCACCCAGCACTGTGCTAACCTGTTTCCGTGCCCTCCGCTGGGCCTCACACAGCCTCGGAGATACGGTGGATTTCTCGCTTTTCTGGGCTGATGCCGCTTGCCTGAGGCCACCCAGGTGAAGGGCAAAGCTGCAAACGGCAGTGTAAGAATTAACTCTGGCGGTGACCCCCGAGACCCCTTCCGGGGTTCTGTCGGCCCGCCCGCCCCTCCGTGGCCCCTAGCACAAGAGGGCAAAGACAGGATGAGGCAGACACCGTATTTTTCAGACCATAAGACGCATGTAAGTTTTAGAGGAAAATAGGGGGAAAAAACCCGATGCACCGCCGCCCCCACCCCCAGCGAGCCAGGTAAGCTACATTCGGACTATAAGATGCACCCCCATTTTCCTCCCAAATTTGGCGGGGGAAAGGTGCGTCTTATGGTCTGAAAAATATGGTAGATTTGCTCAAGCTGGCTCCCTATGCACTCACTCCATGGGCTCGGCTCAGGGGCAGCCGCCCTCGCCCTCTCCCAGGGCCAGGGTGCCAGGCTGTGCCCTGGCAGCAGCCTTCAGAGTGGAGGTGGAGGAGGAGGGAGAGGAGGGTCCCACTGCTGGGTCACCCCAGAACGTGACGTGGGGACTGACGTGTTGGGAGCCGGAGGGAGATTTGCAAAGTCTGGGCTCGGGTCCCTCGTCAAAGCTTCTGCAGGCAGATCCCTCCTCATTTCCCTCCTCAGTTCGTTTGCTCTGCGCAGCAAAAGGCTGACGTTTCTCCAGGAGATGGTTCGGGGAGCCCAGCCCCGTAAACAGGTCGCATGGAAACGGCGGTTTGTAAAAAGGGAGAAGAGTTAGTTCAGTTGGTTCGACCTTGGCGTCCTCGGTTGCAATCTGAGATCACTTCTCTGCTCTCTAACTCACCGCAGTGAATCAGAGCGCAGTCTGGGGGGGGGGGGGGCGGGTGCTTGTTGCTTGTTTTTAAGAACCAGGAATTCGTCCTGGTTGCCACTTTAGCCTTCTGATTACTCAGTGCCGTTCAGAAATGGTGTCCTGGGGTTTCGGCCACCACTTGGCTGGCTCCACACAGACCCGAATGTCAAGAAGGGCCGGGATGGGCCCTCGGAGTCTGGTTTCGGGAGGTCACAGCAGAAGTCGATTTAAGGACTGGCCCCGGAAGTGTGTGCTCTGGGAGAGTCGCACCTGTGGAACTGGAAGGCACCTTAGTGAATGTGTCGGCGAACTCACTCACCGTTTCCGTGTGACGGCCGGGACACAGAGGGACGAGCAGTGACGCGGGGCTGGGGCAGCGGTGGCCTGGCTGTTCGACGTCTCGCCCTCCCCGCGGCGACCAGGAGGAGGACTGCTGTGAAGACGGAGTGGCTGCCAAGCAGGCCCGGCCCTCGGGAGCCACCCAGCAAGTGCTGCTGGTGGTGACAGGGTCAGCTGTGGGTCAGCTCTGACAACCTTCGGGGACCGCTGTCACGATTTAATGACGTGACGCACACTAGGCCCTGGGGACTGCGGCCCTTGCACACGACTTGTGTAAGGGCGCGTGTGAAACCGGGAAAGCCGGCAAGCGCGCTTGCCTGTCACCCCCAGGACCAGTAAGTAGAGAGAAGGACTGGAACCTTTACGGGCGCTTTATTCAGACACCAGCGATCTGAAAAGACGGGGGGGGGGGGGTCCCCTCAGTAACGAGACGAACATCTCGTCTCTAGCCGTACAGGGAGAAGAAAGGGTGGGGACGGGGTTTGGGAAAAGTTTCATCCCCTAAGAGTCACAGTCCTAGAATTTATCTGCTGATCGACAGTCCTGTGTCTAAGTCACAGACGTCCCTCCCAGGACACCATGGCTCAGACCCCTCTAGGGCTGGAAGGCTGCCTGTCAGACCTCCTGGAGTCACAGGTCAGGCGTCCCAGTTCCTGGAATGACAGCTCTCCACGGGCATGAGTCACTTCAATGCCTACCAACTGAGGCTGAACTCTAACTCTTGAGTTCCCCGTCACACGGACAAGACCGTCGGCCCCCCCCCCCCGCAGCCCCCCTCTGCTACGAATCCACGGCACGGCACCCCTTCATATTTGAAACCTGGAAGGGGCAGAACTGGCCTGAGCTGGAAATCCACATCAGAAGGAAAGTGACTTTCCGGGAAAGCTCTCAGCCCGGGGAGAGCTTTGCTCCCTTGGCTATTTCTGCTGGTGACCCTCTGGGTGGAAGAGTTGGCCTCCAGGGTCAGTTCGGCCGGTGCTTGAGGCCACCTGTCCTTTGGCTTCCACACCCCAGGCCAGTGCCATTGTCGGGGGGGGGGGGGGTGGGGGGGTCCAACTCCCTCCGTGCTGCTCTACAGACCCGTCTAGCTGTGATGCCGGAGGCTGACCTCGCTTTTAAATTATTACTCTCATGTCTGATGGAGGAAACCTCTGAGTGCTCCTTCTTTCCTTTTATTGGGTATTCTTGGCTGTTTCTTGTTTTCTCTGTTTGTTTTTGCCTTCGGAATGATGATACATTCAAACGCTTCCAGGGGCTAAAACAAAGTACAGTGAAAAATCTGCCCCTGTCCCCATCCCCGCAGCCACCAACCACTGCCCCCCCACAAAACGCCACAGGCAAAATGACAGAAGCAGTTTCTAGCACCTCCTGGAGACGGGCCGCACAGAGACGAGCAAGTCCCCGAGTATATTCTTTTTTTCTTCTTTAAAGTATCAAGTGATCTATTTATTTTTACAAACAAAAGTTAGTATCATTTCCTTGAGCCCCACACCCCCCCCCCCAAGAAGAACTGTTGGCACTTCTATTGGAAGGACACTAAACCCACAAATGAATCTGTGTCCTAATTAGGATTGGTGAGACTGCTGGGCCATCCTGCCTGAGAACACGCGTGGACCTTCGAGAGTTCGACACGTCTGTTAGTCCCTCAGTCAAGTTTGGTTGTCCTCCCCGTCCACATGCTGAACACGTGGTCCCGGGGGTTTTACACTCTCACCATAGTGAGCTATTTTCACCGTGACGTGGGACGTGAATGCCCACTGTCGGTAGGACTGTCAGATGGTGATGCGGACTGGGAGCCAGCGCTGTCCGGGGGGGGGGGGGGGGGCGGTGGTGGTGGCAAACTTCAGGGCTGTTCTGGGTCTCAGTTCCTTCACGAGTGCTGCTCAAAATTCTGCAACTGAAACTTCTGTGCAGCAAACACAGAAAAGCGGACTCAGAACCCTCCCTGTGGACCGACCATGAGCCTCTGTGGCCGCAGCCACTGTCCAGGTGCAGAGCTGCAGGGTGGGTCGCCTTGGGCCCCGCTCCCCGACTTCGGCCGCCGGCCGCCCAGATTCCCACCTGCTGAGGCTGCCGTCGCACCGGCCAGGAAAGGGATACAGTCCAGCGAGTGACTGTTGCCAGCAAAATTAACTGTGGCATGCAAAAATGAGCTTAAAAATTTCATATTAATTACAGTTACATGTTGACAAACAAATAAATATAAGGTTCCAGAGAGACGGTCTTCCTAATCCTGAAAACAGTGAAATACATTTTAAGTGCAATATCCACGTACTGTGACCATAAACACTGAAGATGTGTTTCCAAGAACCAGCCAAGGCTGAGAACTGCAGTGGCAAGTAGGGAGAAGCTGCCGCGGCCAGGTAACAGGTGGGGCCAGCGCGCCCACCGAAGGTAAAGCTCTTTCCTATCAGGTCGATGAAGACGGGCGCCATAACCAGGTAGAGAAGACACCAGTAAATAATCTGCAAAGAGGCCGTGAGCCCACGACAAAGTTCTCTCTCTGGAGCAATCAAAGACACGGCCACTGCAAACCATGCGCTCTCGTCCTTTCACCTGGGTGCTAACTTTCAGCACTCCGCGATGCACGGTGTCATTAGAACGGGGTGAGGGGTGTGTCCTCACGCACTGCTAGGAAAGTGCCGGAAGGAAGTAATCAAAGAGGCACAAACAGACACACACGGTCTGCCCAGGAAGCGCCAGCTGCGCCCCGTGAGAAACGGGTGCTCGCTGCAGAAGGCACGGGACACAAGAACATCCTACACAGGACAAGGGCACCGCGGTCCCCTTCAAAGTTACGCCCTTCTGGAGGGAATCGGGCTCATTGGCAGCAGTTTGAATCCAGCCTTCAGCAACTACAGCACGACATTCCTTCTGCTCCGCTAGCAGAAGCCACGCAGTGAATTTTGCTGTGACACGTTTCAGGCCAGGGTCCTGCGTCGAAATCTCGGACACAGTAGTGTCTGGAGTCCCCAGCTCAGCTTCCAGGTCCCGCACTGTCAGTCGCCGACCTTTGCTGATGGCAGCCCGCACATGCTCAGCATTCTCAGGAGTTCTGCTTGCTGCAGGCCTTCCAGAACGGGGGTCCCTCTCAACAGATTCTCCACCATCTTTCTTCCTCTTTGCCTCCTGGCCTCTCCTTGTTTGCTCCTGGGAACTTAGCTTCTCCTTCATGTGACCTTGGGTTGGGCTCCCACCCGTTTTGACCGTGTCCCTTTGGACGCAGTGGGAGCAGGCAGCAGTCCCGGTTTGAGGGGAGGTGGCAGAGGCTCACGCCTGCAGCGTTGTGGCCTCCAGGCTTCCTCCCGCCAGCACCTCGCCTGGCCCGCGCCCAGCCCGCAGGTGGGTGGAGGGTGAGGACCGACGGTGGGCCAGGCGCAAGCCCGTCCTGCCACTGTGTCCCGAAAGTGCACCACACCCGCACCTTGGTGGGGACCCATGTGGACTCTGTCTGCTCTTCTCGTCCAAGCTGTCATGGTTTTAGTGACCCCATGCTGTCAGCGAGACACCAGATAAGAGGACAGAGCAGCTAAAACAAACACCTGGGTGGCACCGGGGCTTCGGTTTGGGAAGCTCCGGGTGACCCCGATGTACCGCCCAGGCTGGGATCCGGGGCTGCTCTCGGCCAGTCCTTCTGCCCAGTCGGCCGCAGAACCCCGCGGGGCGCAGGGGCGCCCGGTGAACCCATTGGTCGTTTGAGGCAAGCGTGCTCTGTGAGGTTCAGATCCAGCCGGGAAGCCAGAGCTCTTGTTCACCGAGGACTCACGTCTGCAGTCGCTCTCCGGGAGCTCCCAAGATGACACGCTCGGGGCTCCGGTGGCGTGGTTTAGTGTTTATTAAATTGATGGGGTGGCATCGGCTAATAGGGTCGTACAGGTTTCAAGGAGCAGTTCCATGACCCGTGGTCTGTGTATTGCACTGTGTGCCCGCCCCCCAAAGCCAAGTCATCTGCCATCACCTTATATTTGACCCCCTTTACTGCCTCCCCCTTCCCTCTGGGCACCGCCGCACTGCTGTCTGTGTCTGTGAGATTTAGTTGGTTCTTTGTTTATTTGTTGCTTTCACCTTTATGTCCCACACTTGAGGGAAGTCACGTGGTTCTTAGCTTTTTCTGGCGGACCTGTCTCACTCAGCGTGACGTCTGGAAGGTCCATCGTGTCGTCACAAATGGCGGTGCTTCATCTCTTCCCGTGTCTGGGTCCTGTCCCGCTGTGCACACACACCACACCTCCTCTCTCCGTCACCCGCCGAAGGGCCCTGTGGGTGTCTCACGTCTGGGCCACCGGGAACGGTGCTGCAGTGAACACAGGGGTGCGCATATCTCCGCAAACTCACGTTTTCAGATTGTGGGGGCAGATACCCAGGACAGGGGCTGCTGGGTCCTACGGTAACTCTATCGTTAATTTTCTGAGATAGTGGCTGCCCCAGGCGACGTTCCCGCCAGCAGTGACTGAGGTTCCTGTTCCTCCAAAGCCTCTCCAGCACCTGTTACTCCCTGTCCTGTTGATAAAGTCCTTTCTAACAGGTGTGAGGGGACACCTCACTGTGGATTCGATTCGCATTTCCCCAGCGCATAGCCAGTGTGGCTGAGCATCTTTTCACGCATCTGCTGGCCATTCCTGTGTGCCCCTGGGAGAAGGGTCTGTTCAGGTCCTCCGCCCGTGTTTTCACTGGATTGTTTGGGGTTTTCTGGTGTTGAGTGGCATGAGTTCTATATATACGTGTATTATATATAACCTCATATACATTATAACGTAATGTATCATATCATATACGCGATATTAACCCGTCGGAGCTGCTGTTGGCAGGTACCTGCTCCCTTCACTGGGTCGCCTTTTCACTTTGCCGGTGGTCTCTCTTGCTGTGCAAAAGCTTTGTAGTTTGACATCGTCCCATCGTTTGTTTGTGCTTTCACTTCTCTTGCCCTTTGCAGTCAAGTCAATACAAAGTCTGTAAGTTTAGTACCTATGTTTCCTTCTACGTAACTTCTTGTTTCAGGTCTTATGTTCAGGTCTGTGATCCATTTGGAGGAGTCACACTCCCTGACTTCAAGTTATACTACAAAGTTCCAATAATCAAAACAGCACGGCACCGGCAGACACAGAGAACGACGGGACAGAACTGAGAGCCCAGAAATGAAGCCACATACATACGGGCAAAAAAGTTTCCACGAAGGAGCCAGAACACACAGTGGAGAGAAGGAAGCCTCTTCGACCAATGGCGCCGGGAGACTTGGAAAACCCCACAGAAGGGCGATGCTCGGGGCCCCGTCAGCCTTAGTTAATCCATGCGTCTGTCATAGGAGAGTTGAGGGGAGCTGTTCTCTCATTTCAGCTCTACGTAAAGCACTGGGATCGCCTCGTGAAGCTGCGTAATGGGGCAGGAGGCTCCTCTTCCATCGCTTGTCCCACTCTGTTCCCAGGATCGGGAGGAATGGGCTCGTTTCGTTCCTCCTGCCCTTGTCAGCTTTCCAGGTGGGCAAGAAAGTGTAGTCAGAGCAGCAAACACGTGCGCACCCGCCCCCACCAGACAGCCCACCCTCCTGCAGCCGCTGCCGTCCAGCAGCTGGAACTCATTTCTGTAACAAAGGCAGGTCCATGCAACCAGAACTGGCGCAGTCACGGGGGGCAGTGCTCCCAGGATGGTTTTGTCCTCTGCCTTCACACCACAGCTATGGCAGGTGGGGCCAGCCGCAATGCCAGTGTCAGGAGGAGATTCCACGGGAACGGCCCCCTGGGAGCCCCTGGCAGTCTGACTGTGGATAGGAAGTGAGGGTGGGTGCGTCACGACGGGGTCAGTGCGATTCTGAAGCAGGACGGGATCCTGTCACCTCAGGGAAGGAATTGTTGATGGGCGGAACAGCAGAGTCAGGGTGACGTCATGTGTGGGAGGCCAGCTGCTGGGCTGTGACTGTCACGAGGCTCCAGGGGTGACACAATGGCCACGGAGGGACAGGCCTGTTCCACCTCAGGTGCCTGGACCAGCTGCCCAAACTGCACCCGTTTTCTCACGGTATTTTCGGGAGATGCCGGCACTCGGGGCCGTTTGGCAGGCGGCCGCAGTGGAGAGTCGCTGGGAAGGGTCCTCCTCCAGACCCCTCCCAGCCGGGGCCACAGTGCATCCCAGCAAGAGCTGCACTGGTGCGAACGAGGACGAGGACGCACAGACTGTCCCGCACGGGAGAACTTTAGGGGCCGCCTGCTCAGCACAGGTGTCCTCGCCAGGAGTGCTCGAGACAGGTCGGTCCGAGCCTGCTGACACAGTGGCAAAGAGGCGCCAACGACCCCTCCGGGCCACCCCTCCCTGACCCGACCGGTGCTGGCTGCTCAGAAGCCGGACCCGTGTATTCCAGTTCCTGCCCATCAGAACTGCCTCCGCCCTCCGGCCACGCGGAAAACAAGCTCAACTCTCTTCTGCCTTGTCCAGCGTTTGAAAACAGCTCTCACGTCCAGGCGAGCCTGGTCTCCTCCAAACTAAACAAACCCTGCTGCTTCCCCTCTCGCTCACCTCCCCAGTCCCCACTGACGTGGCAAACCCCGAGGCAAACAGCAGCATTTCTGGAGCGGAAGACGTGGGCGGGGTCCTGCAGTTGGCTCCGAGGACAGAAGGGAGCTCCGAGGAGGATGATTGAAACAACAGCCCTCATTTTCAAGGCCAGCTGCGTGAAATGTACACCGTGTGCCTGCCCACTGACCAGAGAGCGCCTGGCGCAGAGCTGCAACGCCAGGAGCCCCCCGAGACTCAGGGAGAAAACCCACTGGGTGTGCGAAGCGCATCAGCGGCTCAGCTACTGGACATGTCTGAGAGCCCTGTGCGTCGACGTCCGAGGCCTCCTGTGTGAGGATCTGTGTCGTTAAAATGAAAGTACATCTATGTAAATACATCCAGCAGCAGATCCCCACCCCTGTCCCGGGCCCTGGCCCTGCCCCTGGCACAGATACCTACCACAGGGTGTCACTCCCAGGCCGGAGGAGCCACCTGCCCGAGGGGCACAGCAGGTGCTGAGATTCAAAAAGCTGCAGTGTCTTGTTTCGCAGACCTGCCTGTGGCCGGAGCTGACCCTCGAGATGCTGTCCGCCTGCCACATAAGGTCCCGAGGCACCGAGGCTGCTTCGAGAATTTGTTCTCCCTGTTGTTACCTGCAGGAAGCTGGGAGCGACCTCTCTCTGTGAAATGTGGAAAGGAACTCTTTTCCTCCCTCCAAGACTAGCACGAGATAAAGCACTCTCAAAGCCTCAGCCAGGACCCCCAAGGGGCTGGCAGAGGAGACAGCAGAAACAGCATGTGCTAGGCCAAGTGTGGGGCCTCATCATTAGGGGAGAGACACAGAGGTGCCCGTCTGCGTCTGAGAAGTGACAGCCACACCAGTCGGGGAGGGTGGACAGTGACTCCGTGCCGGCCGTGCTGTCTGCACACCTCATGGACTGGCTCTCAGGATGGCCCTGCAAGGTAAATGCTGTCGTTGCCCCGATTGACAGGTGGGGACACAGAGGGCAAGCAGCTCCCTGGGGTCGCACAGCCAGCAGGTGGGGGCAGGGCTGGGGTTCAAACCCTGAGCTCGGGGCTGCGCTCTCCCCATTTTTCTGCATCGCCTGCACGTGTCCTATGCCTGGTGCCCCACAAGAGGCCGACTTTGCTTTCATGCTGGCCACCTGTGCTGGTGGCCTCCAGCTTGGTCCCACGTGGCTTCTCATTCCACCAGCGGACCTGGTCCCCTCCTGGTTCGGGGTCCCGGTCAAGGCCACAGAGACTCTTTATCACCAGTGAGCGGCATTGTCATTACAGGGAGCCGGCTGGGTGCAGGGAAGGGCTGGCACCTCCCTGAGATGGGACAGAGGCCTCAGCACCTTACTGACAGGTCATTCCAGGAAGCCCCCAAACGCTACTTCTCCAGCGTCCCCTCCAACCCTGGAGAAGGCTGCTGGGGGGTACGAGGCCCTGAACTGGGGCAACACCCAGGACACTGGTTACTAAGTGATCCGTCCCTGTGCTGTGTGAGACCCCTGGTATAGTGCAGTCACACTCAGTGCCCATCTTCCAGGGGGGAGCATCCCTGTCCAGGATGGAGACTGCACCCGCTGTGCCGGCAGTTTCGCTCCCCTGAGAAGGTGCTGGCATGCAGGTGAAGGATCCCACTGCAGCCCTCTGCAGTGATCATCTGCACCCCGAGGAGAGATCGGAGAAGGGTCTGCAGACTCCTCTGCAGTCGCCCTAAGTGGAGCTGGGTTTCACGGGTAACTCGAGGGCGGGCTCTGCCACCCGAGGGCCCTCCTGGCCATCCTGGTCTGGCTTCTCAAAACTGCCAGAGCCCATCCACCCCTACCGTGGCCTGCCCTTCCACCGACGGTCACCATGTAAGCAGAACAAATGCCTCTGCCCTCTGGGTAATTTCCACAAAGGGGACCCCATGGTCAGAGGGTCCAGGCTCCCTGGGCAGGGCCCCTGGGAAGCATGACCAGAGGAAGCCACGTGGTGTGAGGCCTGAGAGGCCCGGAGAAGGTCATCTTGTCAGAGCCGCTCCTGCATCCGCCGGTCCCGGGGCTGAGGCCCCGCTGCTAACAAGCCAGTCCCGGCAGGAAGGCGGACGACTGGGGACACAGCGCGAGAGCCGTCCTGGCTCTTAACCGTGAAAATGAGGGAGAGAACCCCTGCCCTTCAATTTTTAGGTAAACATTAATGAAAATTCAAAATACGTACCCGTTCGTTTTTTGAAATCATCCAGGATATTTCAGAGTCAGACAGATGCATGTTTTCACAGCTCCGTCAAACATCGAGGGCTCGACTCAGCGCAGACACGCTGGGCCGTCCGCCTCTGTCCCTGCGGCGTGGCACTCGGGCGGCCCTCCTTCCCTGTGAAGGACGCAGCCCGGTCACCTGGGTGACCGTCAAACTGTAGACTCCTTGTGGGACGTGGAGAAAGTATGAGAAAGTTCTGAGGACTGTCCAAGACGTCGCCTCCACGCCTTCCTGAGGCACCTTCTTCCAGCCGTCTCTACAGTCCATACTGCGACGGTTCCTTGTAAAACGTGGCCGCCTCTGTCCACATGCCTCGCTCTCCTTGTTCCTTTGTGTCTTTCTCCCTTTCTTGACTGGCAGTCTCTCTTCCTCTGCGTGAGTTCTGGAATTTCTCTTTGTGAGCAGTACGTAAGTCTAGCTGTTCAACTTTCCTACGGCCAGAGAGGCAAGAGCTGGTCAAACCGTGGCCCGCCACTAAGCTGGACGGAAAGAACGACATGATAAAAATAGGTGGGAGGTACATGATGGTAGATAAATAGATGACTGATCGATAGATGATCGATAGATGATCAATAGGTAGATGATAGACACGTAAGGAGAGAAGGAAGGCAAGAAGGGGGAACTTACGTGTTCTCTGTTGGTTCGACCTTCTGCACATCCTAAACCCGTGGTCCCCTGCCTCTCTGGCCCCAGGGGCCAGTCTCCTGGAAGACAGTTTTTCCACAGATGGGGGTGCAGAGGGCAGGGTTCAGGCAGCAATGAGAGCGAAGCTTCGCTCGCTCACTTCCTGCTGTGCAGCCCGGTCCTAACAGGCCATGGACCAGTCCCCATCTGCAGCCCCGGGGTTGGGGGCCCCTGTGCGAGATGGTTCTGTGACCTTTGGTAGAAAACATTTTTCTTGCCCCTGTTTGAGGCTCCATAAGGACCGCCTGTCACTGCTGTCCTCATACGTACCTGGCATCGTGACCTCGCCCTCACTCGTGTCTCCCCAGCGTCTTCCGACTGCCTCATGGGCAGCTCGCTCACCCGCACCGACCACAGTTCCAATGGGCTGGGTCCCCGCAGCCTCGTGGGGGCCCCTTCGTTCCCTGTTTCCTAATCGCTCTGTGGCTCAGATGCTGTCTTGGGGCAGGAACTCAGAGAAGTACATTCCACTTCGCCTCCCGAGTCTCTCCTTCCCCCACCGGGGATCCACTCGTGTCTGCGTTCCTTCTGCCGTCCACCCCACTGGCAGCCATCTGGCCCAGACTGGCCATCGTCAGGGACAGGAGGCTCACCGCCTCCTGAGGTGACTCAAAATGTTTCCACGGTGTCCCAGTAATTAATACCCTCTTCTGTCCGCCACTTCCGCCTGCGGCTCTCTCACTGCTGGAGTTCCATAGACCCAGACACACGTCTGCTTAAAAGCTCTTTTAAAGACAATTTTACTGACAACAGCATCAGAAAGAATAAAATACTCAGAAATACACTCGGCCGAGGAGGTGGCATATTTGCACACTGAAGCCTACAAAACATTGCGGAAAGAAATGTAGAAAGACACTAACGAGTGGAAATGCGTGCGGGATTTCATGAATGAGAGGACAGTACTGTTAAGATACTGCCCAGAGAGAGCTACAGAGTCCATGTAATCCCTATCGAAATCCCCATGGCATTTCTCCAGACATGTAAGAATCCACCCAAAAATCATAGGGAATCTCAAGGGATGCCAAGGAGCCAAAGCAATCTTACAAAAGAAGAACAAAGTTGAGGGCCTCGTACTTCCTGATTTCAAACCTTACTACAGAGCTACAGTCATCAAAACAGTGTGGTCCTGGCCCAAAGACAGGCCTACAGACCTATGGGACAGAACCGGGAGTCTGGGGATAATCTCACACTTCGGTGCTCAGCTGATTTTCAACAAGGGCACCGAGACCGTCCGGCAGAGGGGAGAATTGTCTTTCCACAGACAGTTCTGGGACAACTGGGCCGTCACATGCAACAATGACATCAGACCCTCACCTAACACCGCACACAAAAGTAACTCAAAATGGATCAGAGACCTCAGACCACAAAGCTCCTAGAGGAGAACACGGGGAGGCTCCATGGCATCCAATTTGGCGGCAATTTCTTGGATGTGATGACAGACACACAGAGAAACAGACAGTGGACTGCGTCCGAGTGAAAGCGCCGTGCCCCGGAGGACGCCGCGCACAGAGTGACCAGCCGGCCCGCAGAGTGGGAGACACTGTACTCAAGTCGTGTGCCTGGTGGGCAGATATCCAGGGTGTGCAAAGAGTCCCTACAATATTATAACAAAACACACCACATGACCCAGTCAACAAATGGGCAAAGGACTTAAGTAGCCGTCTCTCCAGAGAGGATGCACCCATGGCCAAGAAGCACGTGAAAAGATGCTCAGCGTCACCAGTCACAGGGAAATGCGTGATCATACCACGAATATCACTTCACACCTACTAGTCCAGCTGGTGCTCAGATGAACGAACCCGAGAAACAGAAACAGGAAATGACACGTGTCGGCAGGGACGGGGAGAATGGGAGATTTTCCTGAGCACTGTGGGTGGGAATGGAAAGTGGCACAGCACGCCACTGCGGAAAACAGCACGGGGTTCCTTAAAAAATTCAAAGTGGAATTATCCTATGGTCCAGCAATTCCGCTTTGAAGTTCGCACCCAGAAGAACGGAAAGCAGAGTCTGGAAGGAATTTTCACATCCCTGTTTGCGACGGCATTGGTCACAATAGCCAAAGCGTGGAAAACAGCCCAAGCGTGCATCCGCGGATAAATGGATAAACACGCCGTGGCCCCCAGAGACAACGGGCACACACCACCGGGTGGGTGACGGCAGGGACGCGATGCCGAGTGGAGTAAGCCAGGCACCGAAGCACACAGACTGTTGATTCCGCTCACATGGGGGACCCAGGAGCCATCCACTCCCAGAGCCAGGAAGGGGAATGCTGGTTTCCAGGAGCCGGGGCCAGGAGGGGGAGAGGAGAGAATAGGGAGCTTTGAAAAAAGTCTGAGAGGCATGGGGTCTGAGTTGGGGAAGGTGGGAGGAGCTCTGCAGGTGGCGGTGGCGGCGGTGGCACGGCGGTGGCACGGCGGTGTGACTGTGTAGCGAGCCACTGAACTGGGCACTGGAGAGTAATTAAAATGGCAAGTTTATGTTGGGTGTATTTATCACAATTATTTTAAACAATCTTTAAAAGAAAGCTTTTCAAATATCTCAAGGTCTCAGTCATAACCCTGGAGAATAATCTCCAGAGTAAACACAGCTGTTCCCGTTCCCTCTGGGTCATGGGACCTCAGGCCCCTTCACGCCCCGTGCCCCGCACTCGCTGCTGCATGTCCTCCGCCTGGAGCCCTTCAGCCCACGGGCCGCAGACCCCAACGGGGCACGACCGGCTAAGACTGGAAAAGTCCCATCACCTCCCCGGTCTGGCCACTAGGCTGTCACTGATGCCACCACTGTTCCGACTCCTTTAGTGTCACCGTCCTTCCCAGGGCGCCTGCTGCCGGCCAAAGCCCTGGGCCCTCTGCCCGTGTGTTGCCACTGAGACCTGGGTCCAGGCGGACCTCTCCCTGTTACTAACAGGAAGACACACGCTGTGGTGCCAACCGGCTCGAGCAAAACAGAACTGTCGGCACCTGTGACTGGTCCAGAGACGGGCGGGCGTCAGGTGTGGCTCGCTTGGGAGCTCAGGCGGTGCTGCCAGGTCTCGGTGACCTCTTTGTCTTACCCAGCTCTGCTGCTCTCTGGGGGCCCTGACTTTCAGGCCCTCCCCCCGCGAGATGCCCCGGCCTGTCCCCCAGGTTCACGGGGGGTGGGAGAAAGGAAGGCTTGGCTCCTGACGACCCAGTCCTGCTGTCCGGGCCCATTAGGGGCCCTCAGAGGGGCACGCCCCTGGCCGGCCTCTGGGCCCAGGGTGACCTTTGTGCTGAATGGCTGGTTCTAGGTCACATCTGCTGCCCTGTTCGGAGATGCACCAGCTCCCCTGAATCAGCCCCCGTGCTGAAAGTGGAGGAGGGTGGTCCCCAGGAGATAATTTGGCGAGGTCCCCAGTAGGGTGAGGGGAGGTGAGCAACAAAAACAATGGATTCCGCCATCCTTCAGTGCGTTCAGTGGGCGTGTTTGGGGCAAAGACAGCACCCTAGGTTCATCTCTAACAAACACGGCCCTTCTAGAACCCTCCAGGGAAGTTGTCTCGGAGTCCTGACTCCGTCAGGCAGCGCGGTGCTGCTTCTCTCCGTTGCGTGTGTCCCAGGGTGTGAGGGGCGTGCCTGCAGACCCTGTCACTCTCAGCGGCAAACACGCTATAAACCCCTGTGTGCGTCCCGTAAACACGTTATGTGAGATGTGAGCAGGCCGTCGGCACGGGGCTCCTCGGCCACCCCAGGAACTTCCTGCCCAGGTCCCGCCCCCGACTTCTCTGGGTGTCATGGGACTGCCTTGGTCCTCGAGTCTGGGCTCTGTCCGTTGCGCCCAGAGGCACCGCGAGCGACCTCAGCCGAGGGCCCAGACTCCGGGAGGGTTTCTTCACACCTACTAGTCCAGCTGGTGTTCAGACGAACGAACAAACCCGAGAAATTAACCGACAGGGACAGTTCCGCGCAGCGAGCAGATTCGCTACTAGCCATTCGAAGAAAGAGCTTTTTCTCTACGTGGCCCAGAGTTCTAAAGCTCCCTCGACTGCAAGAAAAAAGAAAGTGGCAGCGACAGTGACAAAGTGTGCACAGCGCTTGCCACACGCCACGCCCTGTCCTAGAAGCTCAGAGGAGTAACCCGTTTATTCCGCCGCAAGCTTCCAAGACGGGCGGTCGTCCCCCTCAGCTGCTAAGAAAAGGGAACCGAGGCTGCGAGACGGTGACCGGCCCAAATTCACACAGCTGGTGGTCACACTCCAGACTGGAGCCCAAGCCGGTGGCTCTCGCTGCGGAAGTGGCATTGTCCCTCCCGTCCCTCACCTGCCAGTGCCCCCGCCCCCCACTGGGGACAGGTGTCCCAGTGTGTCAGCTTTAGAAACCCAACAGTGACGCCCCTCCTGCAGCTACAGCAGGGGGCAGCTACTCGCTGTACGGGGCCGTTTGCTGGCCCCGGTGGATCGCTTCCAGTAACAAGCTCCTCCTGGGATAGGTGGGCTGCTGAAAAATCGTCACTGACGTCCCAGGAGTACTGGGACAAGAGGAGCCACGCCCAGGGGTCAGGACCCCTGCCAGCGAGGGGCCGGTCAGAGCTGTGAGGTTTCTCTGGCATGATGTCCACATTAGGAGCAAAACTCAACTTGACGACTTTTCTCCCACGTATTCCCCAACAAAGGCTGTGTGTGGAGAAGCCGTGTGAGTGGAGGGCTCGGCATGGCATCGCGCCGTGGGGTCCCTGTGAGCGGGACTGGCCTCCCAGGCCTGCCAGTGCTGCCCTGGGCTCGCTCAACCCGCAGTTCCACTATCACTGCCGGCCCAGGTGCGCAGAGGTGCCCTGCCGGTGGCCACCAGTCAGAGGACTTGCATGCGGCTCTGCTCCTTCTGGAAACACCTGACCTGAAACCCCAGCTGGCTCTCGTGGAGGGGCCTTTGTGAAGGGGCGACATGCAGAGATGAGGCAGAGCTGAAAACTAGGCTCATTCCCAGAAGGAGCCAGGGAGCTGGCTCTGGGCAAGGGGGGCCTCCCGGTGGGCTCTGTGCTCCGGGATGGCAGGCAAGGCCTCTCTCTCCCTTCTCCCCACCAGCTCCTGCCCGGCGTCTCCGAGAACAGGGGGAGTGGGCGGGGGCCAGGTGGAACTATCAGCGAGGGTGAGTCCTCAGGGCGCAGAGCGGGCCGGGGAAAAGGGTAAGGAGCAGAGCTGGAGGACCGAGAAGAAGAGACACGAAGTCACCTTCAGAGGTGGGTACACCGGATCACTGAAAGCAAAAGTGCCGTGTTCCCGATAGAAAGGGGAAGCGGGGACTGTGGTCTCAGATTCCGTGCAGTCCGATGCCTGGAGGGAGTGGTGAAGTCTCAGGGCACAGCTAGTCCCCACAGCTCCTTCCCAGCCCCGGTGACACCGCCCTGCGGCCACCCCGGCCCACCTTTCTTGGGAAGTGGTGTGGGTGCCAGTGAGCGGCTGACTCAGCCCTCTGCCCGCCCACCGAGAGGAGTTCGTGAATCAGTAACACAGGCGACCTGTGGGTGCTGTCCTTTGAGCAAATCCCGCGCACACCGAGGATGTCTCCGTTTGAGTCACGCAGGTGAGTCACTGGAGGAAGTGGACCTGACCCTGGTCTACCAGGCAGCAGCGAGCGGCGATGTCCGGGCTCTGACCACCGCCATCCGGGAGGACCCGTCCATCCTCGAGTGCTGTGACGGCGAAGGTGAGCCGGCCCGGCGAGTGGCAGACGGGCCCCTGGCACCTCTTTAAACGCGGGTCTCGGGAACAGAGGGACAGATTCCTTTGCATCTCCTCTTCTAGGGAAGCCAGTTGGTTTGCCTTTGTCTCCAACTTCTCCGTCCCAAGGTTGAAAGTCGTGGGTGGAGACAAGGGGTGGAAAGGAGGGGCACTTGTGTAGCCAGGGACACCGGTAGTGTCAGGGTTACCAGCAGGCAGCAAGGGCGTCCGCCTCCAAGAGGATGGAGGAGCAGAGCTTTTGTCTCTGCCCTCCTGGGTTCGTGAGGCGGGCGGGCACCGGTCGGCAGAGAGTGTGGGGAAGGAGCAGGCAGGCTCTGTCCACTCCGCGGGGCCTGGGCCCCAGGTCTGAGAGCTGTCGGACATCTCGTTCCAGGGTGCACCCCGCTGATGCACGCTGTGTCCGGGCGCCAGGCGGACACCGTGAGGCTGCTGCTGAAGATGGGCGCCGACGTCAACACCCAGGATGCCCGTGGCCGCACCAGCCTGTGCCTGGCGGCCTACCTGGTACGGACCACGTCTGCTCGGCCCCGGGGGTGGGTGGGTGGGCCAGGGTGCTGTGACGGGGCCCACGGCGGGGGTGGGGGGTGCTGTGGGCCCACGCGGCTGGCCCAGGGAATCTGAGTGTGAAGCTTTGCGTCAATTCTCTCCGATGGCTGTGCCACCACTTAGAGCTGGTGGTGTGGACTCCGGTCCCTCTGGCCCTTCCCGACAACTCTCTAGAGCTGAGATAGAGACGACAGCGCCGTGAGAGGAACAGCTGTCTTCATCGGAATTCCCCGTGGGCATCTCTGGTCCCCCTGATGCCCCTTCTCAGGCCCCCCAGGATGCCCTGAAGGGGGCAGCATCCTTGTGGCTGCCGTGGGGCCTGAAGGTCAGATGAGTGGAATGGGAGGCAGAGGGTGAGCACCTCTGTCACTGACGAGGAGACCTGGGGAGAGTAGGGGTGGGAGGGGGAGAGACACCAGGCTCCCGAGGGGCCACCCCTGGCCTAGGGCTCAGCCCACAGTCAGTGCTCAGCTTCAAGTCTGTGTGGGGCCAGCCCTCACCACGGGAGGGTCGGGTCCGCCTCTCCCTCCCCCAGAGCAAGCCTGCTGGGCCTTCCAGAAACTGCCGGCCCTGGCTCTCGGAGCCTCCCTGAAGCCCTCTGGGAAGCCCCACTCCAGGTCAAACAAGGTCTCCTTAGTGCCCCACGATGTCATCGTCCTCCCTCCCCTCCACTGCGGCTCCTGGAGACCACCGCTGTCACCACCGTGGCTGCCGCAGCGGCTTCCTGCAGTTGCTGCTGCTGCCCCTCAGGGTGGTGGCTGTACCCTGGGTCCCCCCACCCCCGACCCCCCACCTCCAGGCTGCCTCTGCCTGCGGATCAGAAGTAGGACCCCTGCCTCCCCAACACCGCACGGCCACGCTCTGCGTGGGCGCCGTGACCTGGCCCTGTGCCCAGATTCTCTGCACAAACCACTTTCTTGCTGCCAGTCCCCAGGCCCCTTCCTCTAGGGCTCTCACGGGGGCCTGGGGAGAACTTTCCAGTGTTGCAGTTTCCAGGAGGGCGCCCTAGAATTCCTGGGTTGGACCCCAGGGCAGTGGGCCGGGGGGCCTGCAATGCCAGACAGCCCTTCCCGGCAGTCTGCCTGCCCACTCACGTTAGAGACCCCTGGCCCTCGGTCCTGGGTGAGGTTCCTCGTCTCAGACAGACGCCGGACCACACCCAGGGCCCTCCCTTCGAGCACCCGCCTGAACAGCTGCCCTTGCTACGGGGTTTGTCGGCATCTCTGAGCCAAGGAAAAGGGAGAATGTGGGTCCGGGGTTGGGGAAAGGCCACAGAGATGGCTCTGAAGTTGGCTGCTACTAGCACTTAGAGCAGAGGGGAACCGAGCTGCACTCCTTTCCCAGTTCTTAAGTTCAGCCTCTCCTGGGCCAGACGGGTGCTTATGGGGCCAGGAAGAGGTGCTCCTCTGTGCCACGGTGACCATGAGCCTAGGGACCGGCCACCCGGGCAGTCAGCTCTTCAGGGGACACGTTCTGCAGAGACGCCCGAGGGGAGCATGTCTGCAGGACGCTGCGTGGCATCACCCACCTGCTTAGCTACGTCCCCGCTGCTGCATGGCCCCCCAAGGCAGGCCCCTTCCCCTTTCGCCCTGGGGCCCCCACCTGGGTGTGCCCTGCGAAGCCCCCCACGCCCCCTGGCAGCGTGTGAGCTCAAGTATCAACGAGACACTTGGCAAAGGGGCCTCGGGGACAAAGTCTCAGCTGCAGCTCCAAACTCAGGGTACAGGCAGGTTCGCCACAGACGTGTGACCGTGGGCACGTCGCTGCCCCTCTTCGTGCCTCTTTCCGCGTTAGTGAAATGGGGCAGAAGAGGCAGCCGGGTGTGGCACCGTCGGAGTCAGAGCAGAAGCGTGCGGGCGCGCCCGGCCCCCGGTCAGTACGGGGCGGACTGTGGGTTCGAACCTCGACCGACCGCGGGCTTTGGAAGTATTCGGTAGCTTCCCCAGCCCTTTTCCGAAGAAAGAAAGAAAACCGCACGCACACACAGTGCCAGGAAACGTTGCAAAATGATAAAAATGTTTCCTACCGTCCCGCATCAGATTTGTGTTTCCAAACCCGCAACACTTTGTCGGCTCTGACATCTCTCCAACATGCCTGCCTTTGGGTCTCCCGGTCAGTCCACTTTGTTCCTCTTAATGAGAGAACTCGGTGACGTGGACATTGGCGACTAAACCAGATCTAATTCCTTAGTAAACGCTGGCATAAGAAGAAAACTGTTTCAGACGTGGAAGTGATCGGTCAACTCTACAAAATCATGTTCAATATTATAGCCCATGCATTTTCCTGTGCTTTTATTGAAAGATTTTTTTCCAGACTTTTCAGAACCAAAAGATTCTTTTCTTACCATTATCTATCTCCCTTCTCCCCTGAGCACTTGACAACATTTTGGTTTTTACTATTTGCAATTTTGTGAGGGAAATCTCCAGTCATCTTCCTTATCTTCCTCGGGAATCTTGAATCTTAATTATACGTGAAAGGAGGTAGGCTGGGAAGAAAGCTATCAATTATTCTTCATAATAACAGTTTCATCTGCATATCAGTCTCCTTGAGCGAGCCCCAGTGGTTGTGGGTGGGTGCGGGAGCCATGCCCCTTGGCAGCCGAGGCTGCCTTGGCCATCAGTGGGGTTGAGCCAGCCACTTCCGGTCTACAGGGCAGAAAGGGGGTGCGCCCGCAGCTCTGCCTGCTCGGGAGTGACCGAGGAGGGAGGAGCGTGGGATGTGGGGACAGCCGGGGCTCATGCAGTTTCTTGGGGAGCTGTGAGTGGGTAAAACGTAGCCATGGGGAACCCTTTGAGGATGCCGGTAACAACCCCACAGGAGGTGGCAGGGTGCCCGCCATGGGAGCAGGGCTCGGGCGGGTGGTGGTGTCGGCAGGAGACTGACTAGAATGAGCAGGGTGTTGTCTCCGGTCAGGGTCAGTAGGAAGGGAACTTGGAAAAGAGGACCAAGGCCTGTTTTTTGGCTGTAGGTAAACTGAGGCACAGAAGGAGGCTGGGGCTCAGGAGTGACACCAGGGACGAGTGTCGGAGGCAGGACCATGGTGTTGAGGTCAGACTCGGGCAAGCACGTTTCAGGGCTGAGCCCCCCGAACGGGAGGCTCGAGCGGATTTGTCACCCCTGTCACGTGCCCTGGGAACTGGCCGTGAAGGTGGAACACCAGTGGTGGCCCTGGGAATGTGGGTGGGGGACGCAGGGAGGGCCTAGGAGTCAGCCTCCTGGGGAGCCACCTCGAGGCCTTGGGCCCTGCTGAGGCGTGTGGGCTGGGCGCGTGTTGAACCGCCCGAGTCGAGAGCGAAGTTCGTTCAGCCACGCGGAGCAGGGGGGAGGACACGAGGGAGGGTCTGGGCCACGTGGTGTGGGACTGCGGCGTGACGAGGGACTGCGGCGTGACGGGGCTGCCGCTCTCGCCTTCCAGGGGTGGCTGGAAGGCTGTGTGAGTCTGCTGAGGAACGGGGCCAAGCACAGCATCCCGGACAAGCACGGCCGTCTGCCGCTGCACGCAGCCACGGCGGAGCCGGACGTGAGGTGAGCAGCCGGGTTCCGGGGCTTGTTGGGGGCCGGGGTTGACTGGGGGCCGGGGCCGACTGGGGTTGAAAGGTGATCCACTCCAGCCCTGCGGCCACTTAAAACGGATTCACCCACTTGTTTGACGTTGGAGCAGACAGGACTGCGTCTTAGTGAAGCAAAACACCCTGGAATGATCTTGGACTCGAGTCCGTCAGACCCTTTCGTCCCCGTGGGTTTAAGCAGTAGTGCTGTTTGTCACCTTCGAGTTCACACGCCCACCCCCTGAATCAATCACCTACTACTTCAGTAACTGTTGGCTGAGTGCTCGCCACGGGCCACGCTCCTCTGAGGCCCACGCGAGTTCCAGGGAAAGGACAGCGGGGTCCTGGCCTCACAGAGCTCAGGCCCCAGGGACAGAAACAAGTGGCCACTCATAAGACAAGGAATGGGGTCACTTAGGACAGTGACAAGTGCCGGGAGAAAACCCAACACGGGAGAGTGCGGGCAGAAGGAGGGTGTGGGAACGAAGAGTCGGGCTGGCGTTTCTGGGTCGGGAAGAGGTGAAGGACAGATGACAGGAGCCTGGGCCGGGACACCGGTGGGTGGGAGTGAAAACCAGGCGTGTTGAAAGGCTTGGGAACAGGCACACTCAAGTTGATGGGGTGACCGCGAAGTTCTCGTTTTTGTAAGACAACGGAGCAACAGAGGGAAGAGGCTTGCGCAGGCCAAGCGGAGCGTCCCCAGTCCTGCGGGTCTCAGCCGCCTTGGTCTGCAGTCTCCCGAAAGCCCCGTGGAGCAGCCGATCACAGCACGTCCCGCTGTGCCTGGCACTACAATAGGAGGGCCTGGGAAACCCCACGTCGACTCCCAACCAAGCCTGGCTGCTTGTTGTCGCTGGGCCACGTCCAGGAACAACAGGACAGCACTCAGCCTCACACACGAGGAAGGCTGGAGCAGGAAGTGCCGGAGCCACGTCAACAGCGACGCCCTTCGGGGAAGCAGGGAGATGGCTCGTCCGGACACCTCCCAGAAACGTGGGGTCACAAAGCCATACGGTTTTCCTGGGTGTAACCTTCAGGAAATAGGTTTAAAATGTGTCTTTTAAGACCATTCCGCCTTGATTTACTCTAGGTAACTGCTTTTCTGTGCCTCACTCCGAGCGGTCATTTCAAAGTCTGCCCAGCTGTCCTGGACAGTGAAGGCCTGCTCTAGTCGCGGCAGTTACCGCCGTTGGAGCAACCAAAGCCCAATGCTTCTGGGGTTTAACACGGTGCAAGTTCAGCCTAGTGCGGGCATCCTGGCAGGGGAGGGGTGGCTCCCCTCCACACGGTGATTCCGGGACCCAGGTTCTTCCCTCTCACGGCTCTGTTGTCCCCCCAGATCGCACACCCTCCCTGGTCAGCCAGCGGATAGGGAAGGAGGGCAGAGAAGCCCCGCCTACTTCTTTAAACTCTCAGCCTCAGGTGACGCCCTTCCCCTCCCCTCACTGTCCAGGTACAAGGACCAGTCGGTGGTCTGGCCACAGCTGGGGGCCGGGTGCTGGGGACTCGAGTCCCTGATGAGGGATCCCCCTCCCAGCAGCCACCCCAAGCCAAGGGCATGATGAAGGACATGATGAAGAAGGGCCTGATGGCACCCGCGGGCGTGCTGAACCTGCTGGTCCTCATCCCACTGGCGGCCGCTTCGTCCTGTCAGAGAGGCGCATCAGCTGAAATCGCTGCGACCACAGAGCGAGGACCAGGCCACCTGTGCTCCCTCTTCTTACGAGTCTGACGCCCAGCAGCGGCCCTCAAGGCTGGAGGGGCTCACCGCGTCACCGTCCTGGGGTGACAGCACGCGGCTCTCCCTGTGCTTGCAGCTGTTCCTGATGACGCAGCCACCGCCTTTGGGAGAGTGTGCGGACGACGCAGCTCCACTGTCCTGGCCCGACCCTGAGCTGGTCCGGAAGGCGAAGTCTCAATCTACACACCCCAACACCAGCCGCTGCCACCGTAGAATCCTAAGGCGAGTCGCCGCTTCGGAGCCAGAACCATGACTTCTGGTGGGTGCTCTCCGGAAACGAGCTGGGTGGAAGCTCGCCCACCCACGGAGCACTCAGCGGGCTTGTTACCTAGAGCGCATGCTAAGCTACTTTGCCTTAGGCGCCTCCCTGTGGAACTGCGTTGCCCATAGTCGGGTGTTCTTCGTTGTCTTACGGAGAAACCTCATGGCCCGGGCGGAGGTGACGGCGTCCGTATTGACGTTTCCGGGAGAAACTGACCACTCCGGCCGCGCGGCAGAGAGCCCGGCGCCCTCGCCCACTGGGACAGGGCGAGCAACTGCTTTCTGAGAGCAGGAAGAACCTCGGTCTGGCTCGTGAGGACCTCCCCACCCTGCAGCCTCAATGCGGGGCGGCGTGAGCCCCGTCAGGCTGTGTGTCCCTGTGTGCCCCCGTTTGCCCCGTTTGCCTAAATGGACGCGGGGACATGTCCTCCGGGCCAGCCTGGCCACCGCCACCGCAGCAGGTCCTCACTACGACCATGGTGATGACTGCAAACAGAAACGTGACTGACCGAGTTCTGAGTGCTCTCCGTGTCCCACCCCATCAAATCTGGCAGTGCCTCGGTGTGACGGTGATGGCTCTGTCATCTCTCTGCAGCTGAGGGAGCAGAGGCCCCAGGAAGAGAAGGACGAGTCTCCTGGGCCAGGGGTGAGGCCGCCGGCGGTCTGCTGCGGACCCTGGAGGGTTTACTTCAACGGCCACCTGTTGTCATCGGCCCTCGGCCCACACCCAGGGCCTCAGAGGGGACAGCCGTGCCCAACTCCTATCCTCTCGTCGTCAGGGAGGGCTTTGCTCCTCCCAACAACCGGAAATCCTTTGTGAGACTCCACACGAAAAATTCGCTGAGAGAGGACTTGCTGCGCTCGCCCTGGGTAAATCACCCTTCATTTTTCCTGCGCGCACTGGGGCTCCGGCTCTGGTCAAAAAGGCCAGGGCTGGGTGTGTCCACCTCTGGTGCCCCGTGGGGCCACAGCTCCGCCCTCCCCGCCTGCCCCCGGTTGGCCGTGTCCTCCCACGCGATCGCGCCTCACTGCTTGTGTCTGAAAACCACCTGAGACACTTCTGGACGGAGGTGAGCGTAGCCCGGAGTGCCAGCCCAGGGGTCGGTGCGAATCGGCACCCCCTCTCTGGGACCACGTTACCCAGGGCAAGCTGACACGCCAAGGCTCAGCTGGCTGTCTTTCCTCAGATGGGGCGACGCAGGACTTGCCTCCCGGAGTAGGCGGGAGAGCAGGACGGAAGGTGTGGGAAGCATGGGCAGTGTCAGCTGTGAGTGCGTGCTCAGTGACTGGGGGGGACGGTGGGGACGACGTTAGGCAGGCGGAAGGAGAGAAATGCTGTATGTCAGTGCTCAGTAATGAACCCTGCCGCTGCTGCCCCCTGCTCTCACCTGCCTTCCCCTCCCTAGCACACACGGTGCACGGAACCACGCACACACGTGAGCACATATGCACACACTTACTGCGAGGCGTCAGGGTCCCCAGGGTCTGGGGCTGCCCTCAAGACACCAACGAACATCAAACGCGGCCCTTCAGCTCCCCGAAGCGCCCCTCCCTGCCTTTGCTCTCAGCGCCGGGGCCTCCTTCCCCTGGTCTCGAGCACGAGTATGGACTGCGCGGCGGCCTGGTGCTCAGGCAGCCACTCTTGCTTAAAACCCACCAGCTCCCGAGTTTCTGAGCCGCATGCCCCTCCCACCCGGTGTTCGCTGCAGGTCTCTTGGAGCAAAGCCTCCACCTGAGGCTTCAGGCTTCGCAGAGACAAGCCAAGGGGCTCTTCCATCAGCCCTTTGCCTCCAGGGATCGGGTCCTCACAGAGACGGCTCACCAGCAGACCAGTCGGCTCCCACACGCAGCCTGAGCTGAGGGCCCCAGGCGGTCCCAGATGCTGCTGGGACAAGTGATTTACTATCACCAGCTGGAAAACAGGCAGGTGGACAGAAGCAAAGGGGTGCAGCCTCTGCCTCACGACTCCCCGGCCCGCATGGAGCCCCCAGCCTCTCAGCAGGTCCCGGGGCTTCGCTTGCCTCCTGGGCTGGAGCCCGCCGGGCAATCACTAAGACGGAGCCTCTAAAGGCCGGGGGCTGTGTGTGCACAGGGTGCCCCGGCTGGTCTGGGAAGGCCAGCAGCCAGTCCTCTGCAGTAGCCCTGGACTCTCACAGGCCTTCTTCATGGTCTCCGTGGTAACTGGTGGAATTTTTCTTCCCTGCCCAAGAGAGCACCAGCCCCTCGGCCTGTTTCCACCGCTTTTGCCTGTGGCCAGGAGCAGGAGGGGATTCGTTCTTTCTGGGGCCTGTTCCCCAGTCACCCAGGGACACACGCTAATCTGGGGCAGGGACAGGGGTGTGTCTCACTGCCACATACAACCAGGAGCTTCCGGGACGGGGCAGGTGGCTGGCCAGGGGACCCCTTCTCCCGCCCCCAACCCTGGGCTGGCCGGGCCCAGGGGCCAGCGAAACAGAGAAGAAGCCCCAGCGCCAGCTGCCCCAGGACACCTTGGGTTGATTGCTCTCTGGCCCACCAGCCACCTAATGGCAATCAGAGGACCCCAAAATATAAAGGGTAGAAGCTTTTCAAAAAAGTGATCATTAAATAGAGCTTAGGGCATGCACATCATCCCAAGTGCTCTACAGGACTGACACTTAAAGTCCCAACAAACAAACCGTTAAGAAGTAGGTGTGACTGTGACGAGGAAATGTCAGGCACTGGGAGGCGCAAGGTCTCGGCCAAGGTCTCGAGCTCTTTGAGCACGGAGCAGGGACTCCAGCTGAGGCACTGCGGCCCTGCACCGGCTGTCCCTCTGCTGCCTGGAGATCTGAGGCCAGGACGGTGCCGAGCTGGGGCCCACAGGAGACGGGCCGGGAGTCAAGGGAGGGGTTCTCCGGCTACCTGCACACCAACCCTGCGGACAAAACCGCGAGGCGAGCGAGGGGTGTGGCGACCAAGACAGGTGTGGGGCCAGTGTCCTCAGGTTCCCTCGGTGCCCTGACAGCCTGGGAGCAGCGGGCTGGGCGCCGGGCCCCAGGGGCCCGTCCAGGCAAGTCGTGGGGCAACGTGGGACAGCCGGCAAGCGGTTGGTTAGGGTGGATGTGCTCGTAGAAGACGAGAGAGAAATGGGGGGAAGGAGGAGAGACGGGAGGGAGAGAGAAAAGAAGGGCAGCCTGCGGTTACCCACCCCCCAAAGCAGCTTTAAGGGAAAACACACCCAGTAGTGGAGTATAATTACAAATACAGAACAGTGTTACCCAAAATGCAGTTGTTTTTATGGCCCCTTCCTACCAGAATTCACAAAGGAAACCAGAGACGCCTGCTGCTCAGTCCCCGCCACCACCGCCACCACCGAGTCAGCAGAGAGGGGCCGGGGGGATGGGTGTCTTCACACAGAGCACCCCCCACCCCCACCCCAACAACATGGGTCTGTCCCCCCGAGCTCCCTCTGGTTCTCTTTCCAGGCTCCTGGCCGTCCTGGTGCAGCAGTCGAGCCTCAGCGAGGTCAATCACCAGGACAACGAGGTGAGCCTGCCCTCGGGAGGGACAATGGCCACTGTGCACGTCGGTGGGGGTGGGGGGAGGAAGACCTTCTGGAACCACTCACTGGGCTGCCGGGGCCTTCAGGTAGAAGTGTCTTCCACGGCGGCCGCAGGCAGCTTCTCAGAGGGGGGTTGTGGCATTAAGAATTCCAGCGTACCCCTGAAGTTCTGTGACGTCCCCCCGGACACTGAGAAACCCACATGGCTCTGTCCTGTCCTCCTGAGTCCCCAGAGCTCGGGTGGCCCGCTGCGGCTGCCACGCTGTCTCGGAGGGACCAGTGTCAGAGAGACAGCGGCCCCAGGCCTCCGGTCCCAGAGCCCGCGTTCTGCGTGCCAGCAGCCACAGCTGCTGTTTCGTTCCTGTTGCAAAGACAGCCTGGCGCCGGCTTCCAAGAAGCCAAGTTCTTGGCAAGTGCAGGTCAGACGCCAGGCACTGTGGGAGCTACTTAGCTCTTTCCAGAAGCAGGACTGGCTGCCCAGAGCCAGCCTGATGCCTTTAACAAGCTCTGGAAAACCAATTTAAATGCCCGGTTTTTAATGACGGGTGTTGGAAGCATGTTCTCGGTTTGGCCGCCCTCCGCTAAGAACGTGCGATAGATCACGTTACGTGCGTCTGACAGCAAGGGAAGTAAGTGCATCTGCCCCAAATGCCAAGTGGCACCGTCGCCGACGGAGCCGGCTGGCCGTCGACAGCGGGTGGGCTGGGCCTTGCCGTCCGCCTGCCCTCAGTGGCTAGGCCTCCTCCCAGCTGGCCTGGGCCGGTGACCCCGGCAGGAAGTGCCTGCGTCGCAGCCCGGGTCTGAGGTGGGCCCCTCCCAACTCTGCGGCCACACTCTGCGTCCACGCCCACGTCTTCAGCGGTTTGAAGCTGACAGCAGGAGAGAGGGGACGGCACCGTGTGTGGCCTCTGCTTTAAAACCAAGAGCCAGAGACGAGAGCGCACGCCGGTCGCGCGGCCGCGGTGCGAGGTGCGAAGGCAGGCCGCGTCAGCAGGTGTGGGCCATCAGCTGGCCGTGAACTCCTGGGTGAACCGCTGGCCCGTCCTCCACCTCCAGCTCCGACCCTGGCCCCAAACGGGGCTTTTGGGGATGGCGCACGTTCAGTCACCCCTACCCCAAAGGTAAAGGTCCCCTCACAGACTCTCCGCCGAGCAAACACCTCCCAGCAAAGCGAGTCCCTGCTCTTCCCCAGCCTGGGGCCCTGGCTGGTAGGCCCAGGGAAGGGCCATGCCATGCTACCCGTGCTCACTGTAGTGTGTTTGGGACGAGTGGTGAGTACTGGGAAGGTCTCTCGGTCCTTCTCCTGCCCAGTGACCTCTTGGAGAAGCTTCCTCTGTCTGGCTGGGACACTGCATTTGGACCCTGGGCTCTTCCGTGCAGAGAACAGGGGCCCTGGGAAGGTCCCTCCTCCCGCAGTGTGGCGGCTTGTCCCAGCCCGCGGGCCTGGCTGACCGTGTCCAAAGCCACCTGCAAATGCTCGCCGCGCTGTCTTCCGTGCAGAGATGTGCTGTTGCTCGTGAGCCAATGTGGACAACTCTGCGAGGGCCGGGGGCTCTCTGGCACTGGGAAGCAAGGACAGTTCTGGAGCAGAGAGGACGCAGCCAGGCTTCCTTTCTCCGCCATTCCCCTGGGGGAGGGCCTGCCTCTGGCTCCTCCACATCCTGAGCCAGCCACCGCCCACCACTTCCCGAGGAAGGCCCCAGGGAGTCCCTGCGCAGTGCATGTCCACCGGGCGCGAGAGCCGCGGGTACAGTGCCGGCACCGCCCTCCCCACACACGCTGCAAGGCGGGAAGCCAGGTCGCAGGGGCCCAGGAGCGAGGGGCGGGTCAGAGGTGAGTGTGTGCCGGGGGCTCTGTGGTTCCCCGTGGCCGGAGGCCAGAGGAGGGCACGCCACCCGTGGTCTCTGAGACCAGCTCCCAAGAGCGACTGGAGGACTCCCAGCTCATCCTGATAACAGCTGAAGAGGAATGGGTCAAGGGTAGAAATCCAACTTCTCAAGAGTTGTGTTAGCCTGAGAGCGAAACGAAAGAATAGGGGGAGGGGAAGAAGAAGCCTGTTTCTGAAGCCGTTCTGCAACTGTCCGAGTAAAGCAAAGCGCTCGCCACTTTCCGCCGGGGGGGGGGGGGGGGGGCGAGTGCCAGGCGGGGGCTGCCTTCACCCGGGCTCGGGGGCTGCAAACATGTTCTACTGTTGTTGTTACTGGTTTTCACTCACATAAGGGATTCGTGAATGCATTCGCTCTTCTAAACTCAAAGGCTGCAGGTAATGCTGGGACGTCCTGGGTGATGGCCCCAGGCAGCCACTGTTGAGGGGTCTCTGTCCCGGCCTCTCCTGCGTGTCC
Source organism: Desmodus rotundus (assembly GCF_022682495.2). Lineage (NCBI taxonomy): Eukaryota > Metazoa > Chordata > Mammalia > Chiroptera > Phyllostomidae > Desmodus > Desmodus rotundus. The sequence goes on along the minus strand of NC_071387.1, from coordinate 210,937,270 downwards.
GTGGACCCCACAGGATGTGCTGCAGAAAGTGTCACAGTCCCTCTGTCCTTCCGCAACTTCGCTTTCTCTCCCAGAGCCGTCCCAGAGCCCCTCTGTGTGACACGTGTCATCTGGCCTGCCCCGCCGATGACTTCTTCGTGCATCATAGGTCGTCCCCTTGTCCACGGCTCAGTCACCGCGGTCAGCCGAGGTCAGAACGTGGTGCACGGGGACTTCAAGAAATAAGCGCTTCACAAGATCTGACTGCGTGCCACTCCGGGCGGCTTGGTGGGGTCTCACACTGTCCCCGTGGGACGGGGCTCAGCTCTACGCCTGGCGCACCGGTGCTGAGAGGCTTCCCACTGGCCCGTCGAGGAGCAGCTGCGGGAGGGCGGGACGGGCCGGTCTCCTCTCACTCGGCGAAGCCCCAGCCAAATGCCCTCCATCCTAGTGGACTCCTATAGCTGTCCTCCTACTTCATTAGGTGTCGCTGTTCATCTCTCACTGTGCCCCATTTATAAATCAGTGTTATCGGGGGCACGTACGTTCAGAAAAAGCAGGCGTACACAGGGTTGGTGTAATCGTGGTTCCAGGGTCCCCCACAGATGGGGGGGCTTCTGTCCTGTGACAACACCTCCGTTTCACTGCTCCTCCCGAATAGATATGTAGGCCGTCTCCACTTTTCAGCCTTGCAGCGCCTCCCTGGGCGCGTCCTTGTCTGGGCCCCGTGAGTGTCTTCCACTCGCACTGCTCCGGAAGGCTTCGCATGGGGCCCACGGCTACTGTCCCCCGCCTGCCTGGCTCCCCTCCCGTGAGGCCGCCGCGGAAGGCGCTCGCTGCTGCGCCGCTGCTGGAATTTCCCCCGGGAACCAGTGGGACGGAGCTGCCTCACAGGTTGGTGGCCATTTTTGCGTTTTCTTTCGCGGCTCGCCTGTTTGGGTCCCTCGTCTCTTCCTCAGGTGGGCTGCTTGTCGTGGTCTTACGTATTCGTAAGCGTTCACGTTTTGGAAACGAATCCTCTGCTGTTGGGTCGCAAACTTTTTTTCAGTCTGCTGCTTACTGCAGAACTCCTCGTGATGTCTTTTCTCGCGCACACGTTTTAAAGTGTGATGTCATCGAAACCTCGCTCTGGCCCCTGACTGCTTTTGTCTTTGCCTTTTGAAAGGCCTACCCTGCCCCCAGGGGCGTGTCTGCACGAGGCTTTTAGTGGTTACAAGATTTCTTTGTTAAATACGAGCTTCCTTTCCTGACTCTTGTTCTGTGCTAACGGTCCAGTTTTTGGGGGGAGGTTCCGCTTCATTAACCTCACTGCTTTAGTACAAAGTGACTCATTCAGAGGCAGCCACACTGCAGAGCTGCACCCAGTGGGAGAGGCAGACAGCTCAGGCTGCTGCTGCACCTTGTCCTCCAGGGACCGCGCCGAAGACAGAGTCTTCTCCCCGGCGGCTCCGCGGAGCCCATGAGCTGCTGACCACCTGGACTCTGCCCTCTCCTGCTCTCTCCGTGGCCCTGGCAGGAAGACACCCCATGAGAGGGGCTGTGAGCTGCTGGCACGCGGGCTAGAGCCTGACACCCACCAGAGAAGTGCCGAGATGCGTGGTGCTTGGGACACGTCGTGGGCTCCCCATCAGAGGCGTGTTCTGGCTTGAGCAGACTTTTTGTGAGTGGCTGGACCGTCCAGACCTGCATTCCAGCAGCACGCTGAGAAAGTAAAGCCAAGTCGGAAAAGCCAGATGTGAACCTCTGGCTCTCACTCTTAGCACTGACATTCCTAAGGCACAGCCGCAAGCACAGACTGCGCCCCAGAAAAGCAAAGTCGAACGAATGGTCCCCGACCCTAGAAATCATTTTACTTTATGGTTAGCGAAAGGTAAAATAACAGGCCCATTTTTTTATTGCACCAGAATTTTTGTCCTAAAAACGCATACCCTGAGAAAATGGAACGGAGTCACTACTTGTAGGAGCCGGCGTCCCTCTGCCCCAGCCCCCACACCCCACAGCCCACCGGGGGAGACCCGTCTTTCCCATCTGTGCACCCCCAGAGTCCAGAGACGTCGTCGTCGCACTCATTCGACACGTTTTAGGGCGCCTGCCGCGTGCCGCGCAGGCCCCACCCCGCACTGAGAGGCCACAGTTCAGCACAGAAGGGGCGAGGGTTCCACGTCATTGAAAAGGAGGTGTCGCCCCGGCCTGCACTCCGGAGGCTGTGTTATTCACTTGTCCTTGTCAGACTTGGCTCTGCGACTTCACGACCCACGTTGGCTCACATTGTTTTTCTTGCGTCTGTGTCTCATTTACATGAGGAAAATCTCCATTCTAAAGCCTTCTATTCTTTGTCAGGTGCCTTGTTCTGTCATCATCACAGGCGGAGGCAGGCTTTCTCAAAGGGTCTCTGCTTGGGGTGTGCCCTGAGTGTCCAGGTTAGAAAACCCTAGAACAGAGGCGACCTGTTCATTTACTGATCCTTTCAATCTGTAAGGTGTTTCCAAATAAAAATGAAAGAAAATGGCATTTGTGACCACACTTCTAACAGGTGTTTTAATCTTTTAAAGCACAGCATCTATGCCAATTTTGTGTCTGGAGAAAACCCTTCCTAATTTTGTGTGGCGCAGTCCCGCGCGGTGGGAGATTACTATTAATAGTGTGTGCGTTCAAAAACGCCCGCCAGGGCCCCGCTGGACTTCCGGGCCATCCCGGGTCTGCGGGAGCATCTGGGGTTGTTTTGCTGACCTGCCGGCCACCTGCTCTGATGGCGTCCCCAGAGCACCTGGTGCAGCCCACAGCTGTCCCTGCCCGCAGGGCGGCCGGACCCCATCGGAAAGTGCAGTTCCGGAAGCGCAAACTGCTTGGAACGGAATCAGATTTCTGGTGCAGGAAACACAAAAGCTACAGCGGTTTGGGGGAAAAACGTTCTAGGAAGCCAATAGGTCTTGTAAGCCCTTAACGGAAGTGTTGGCGGCACAAGCTCAGGGCACAGGATGACTCATCTGCACAGCAGCGTGGCTCCAAGCAGCCACGGTGCCTGACAGCAGTCACACTCGGTCCCAGGGCATCTCGGAGTGGACCCTGCACCACCTCCCTGCAGCACACCCAGAGAGCCTGTGCTTAGCCAAGTGCGAGTCAGTCCTTGTTCTCGGAGCCAGTACTTCCTGCTTTTCCAGAAAGTGGCATTCTACACCCTCCGGGCCCGCTGGGTGTCTGCTGGTGGGTATCCCGTTGCTCAGGCCCTGGGTGCCTTTTCGGCCCAGCTGAGCCCACGGTGAGGCTCCAGAGAGCAGCCAGCATGAGTGGCCTCCCCGGCTTGGACACAGGGCTTTGCGTTCAACGGTCTCGGTGTGTGACCCGCCCCGTGCATCCACAGGAGGCTCGATGCCTGCAGTTCTCTAACTCACTCTCCCTGTGACATCACTCGGGCACCCACTGTGGGCTCGGGGCAGTGGGCATAGCACGGTGAAAGCCCCGCAGCCTGAGCCTTGGACCCTGGTCTCGGTCACGGCTGGCTGCACCGAGGCCAGCTCGCCAGGGGCAGCTCGGCAGGAGAAGGGGCAGGGCCCGCCGAGAGGAAAAGCTGAACAACGGTGTGCAAGATATGTGCGCGGCACTAGACCCAGGCAGGTTTCGAAAGGTTTGGTTTTCACGTCACCGACTCCAAGAGGACTGGTTTCTACTTCTCCTTAGCCCAGGTGAAAAATACACAACAGGAAATTCCCCTTGACTCAGCGCTCTTTCCACCTGTGTGTGCTGTGCCATAAATACGCCCTGTGTGTCTATGCGCTGTGTATTATATGCGTTATAACATATGTTATTATTCAGAGAAGTAATGGAGTAATTCAAGTCTCCCTCGGGTTGGGGCCGTTTAGTGGATCAAGGGTCATGTCTAACGGCGATCCCAGATGCCTGGGCGGCGGGGGGGGAAATACACACGTCGCAACACCTCACCTAAATAAATATTTGCCAGCTGCCCTTCAGGGAGGGGCAGAGGTGATGACAAATGGAACAAATGGTAGTATATGGCGGCAACCCTTGGGCTAGCGAGAATCCCCGTTCTAGAAGCAAGAAGACCCTCCTCACTCCAGCTGAAATCACAAAGACCAGACTCTCCCAGCATCAGAGCTCATTTCCAAAATGACAGTCGAGCAGCAGGATGTGAGGAAGGAGCCGAGTTGGAGAGACCTGGACCTGAACCTGACCTCGCCACGGAGCCGGTCGGTGGCCTTAGGCAGACGGCTTCGCCTGCCTGCCTCTCAGTGCCTCACCGGTAACCACCTGTGGCACAGGTAAAAACACCTGGGCATTGCCAGGGCTGTCGTGAGGATTAGCAAGGTGACATATAGGAAATTCTGGGCCCCAGGGATGTACCGATCTTCTGTCATGTCCGTCCCCACCCTGCTCCTTCGCCAAAGCAGGCGGAGTTGGGTTGTCATTTGTGTGGAGGGGGAAGGGTGTTGTTTGAAGACAATAGCTCTTGCCGCCTAGCTGTGTGTAGGAGACAAGGAACAACAGATCACTAGGAAACTCGTGATTACGGGTTAATTCACAACCACATTTTCACACCGGATTCTCACTTCACAGAGTCACGTCTCTGCACACAGCAGCTGCGACCCGTCAAAAATGCTGACCCGTGTTGAGGACGATTTGCTGACAGTGATGGCGTCAGACAAGCTCACGTTCTGTAAAGGAGGAGTCCTGTTCTGCCTTTCCTTCCTGTGCGCACGATTTTAAAAAGCGAAGCCAAATTTTACAAAAGTGAAACATTCACTCAGGGACCATGAGAAGCCATTTGTTCCCTGAGTAAATGCTGCAGGGAAGCCACGGGCTGACAGCCGGCCCCGTGCAGCTCACACTCAGTGACCCCCTGGTCCCGGTGTCTTTCATCCTGGGCACAGGGGCGCTTCAGGACGGGGCCGGTGACTGAAGCGCACGGGACGCGGCACCAGCAGGAGGAAAGCGTGCGTGAGAAGGAGAAGCCGGTGCTCTGGAGTCCGGATTTCTAACTCCAGCGGGCCAACTTAAAAATGAAACACATCGAGCTATTCTGAGTCACAAGCGGACAGGCAGCTGTGGGAACGAGAACGAGAAGTTCCGCTGCCTTCACACCAGCACTCGGGTCCACATGGAACCAATTTCTTGAAATACCATCCAGCGTGTCTGCAGAGGCCTGGTGCCGCGTGGCTGGACACGAAACTGGGGAGCGGAGCACAGTGTGGTGGTGCAGACGTGGAACCGGCCAAGGGGATTTCAGTCTAACCCCAGTGCCCCCGGGCCCACACCCTGGATTCAGTTCCCTGCCCACCCACGGACTCAGGGACTTCTCCGGAGCTCAGCTTCCTCTTCCACAAGCCGAGAAGCAGAGCGGCACCTGCCGGTGTGGGCTAACCGCTGTCCAGAATGTCCCCGAATCTCGGGGCCCTGACACGGTGTCCGCCTGTGTCCTGCTGGCACCAGAGGCCAAAGCTGGTCGACCAGATGGCCCTGTCCTACCTGATCAGTCAGGGCAGCAGGGCTCTTTAATCCTGTGGTTCCGGCACGTTCTCGAGCCTGTGCACTCCACATCCAGTTGTCAGGTGAGGAAGGGCAGATGCACGCAGGACCACATGGGTGTCCCGAGGGGCTCCGTGACAGCGGCCACATGGCGCAGTCAGGTCTGGGTCTCATGCCACACCTGCCTAGGGGGAGGCGGAGTCTGTGTCCCCAGAGAAGACGGAGCTGGAGGTTGGTAAGCAGGTAGCTGTCTTCCCACCACACTTAATGCAGGTGGAGAGAGATGACACGCCAGAACTCACACAGGTCCCTGGGCCAGTGAGTGCTAACTGGGGACACTGTGAGCCCCGCTCTCCTACCCCGGCAGAGGCCTCTCTCTCCACTCCTCTCCCTGTGGGTGGAGCGAAGGCCCAGGGCAGGACCCCTCTCTTTACACTCTGGCCTTGCCCCGAGTCCCGCTGGCCGCCATCTACAGCCAGGTGTGCTCTGCTGTGTGCCATCGCGAGGTGTGGGCGGGGCGGAGGGGCCATGAGGAGTCCACTTGACTGTGAGATGGTACTGGGAGCCTGTGCCCCCAGACCCTGAGAGAAACGGGCTCACCAGACTGACCCGTCCGCGCCGCTTCTCCAACAGCCGCGGCGTGACCAGCTCTCCGCAGCGCACGCCAGGTCGCGCCAGCGTCTGCTCGGAACCCTGCGCCGCACCTTCCACGGGGTGGGCGCCCCGTCCCACAGCCCGGGTCAGCCCCGGCCTCCCTCTGCGGCCGCACTCACACGGCTCTCCTCCTCTCCCTGCTCATCCGTCCTTCATCCGTCCACCCGCCGTTTCCTTCTCTCGGCTGTAGTAACTGCGGGCACCACCACAGCACGGCAGGCCGTGCGCTGCCCTCGTGGAGGAGATGGTGTCCGGTGTGGCTCCGTCCCAGGGCTGGCCTCCACGATCTGCTGCCGGCTCCCAGAGGCCCATCGGGCGTCACCCTATCAGGGCCCTCCACATGCGTCCGTCTAGCACACGGCAATCTGAGAAACCCTTCGGCTCCTCTGGGTGCGTTTGTCTGTCTTCCTCTCCCACAAGACAATCCCCACGGGGCAGGGGTCTCGTCCATCTCATTCCCCGTGCTGTCCTCAACCCCTGTGTCCCGGCACAGAGCGGAAGCACAATGAATCAGTCAGGAGAACATATAAGGAATGAATGAGCGGGCGGCAGCAGCCGGCCTGGTGAGGGCCTTTGGCCCGGGAGAAAGTGTGAACTCCGTCCTCCTGCCTGGCGGCCCGTGCTCACCTGTGCCCGGTCTGATTTTGGCTTTGCAGGGAATGGCACCGCTCCACTGGGCCGCTTTCCACAACCGGCCTCAGCACGCACAGACGCTGCTGCGGAAAGGGGCAGACCCCACCCTGGCGGACAAGGACTGTAAGACGGCTCTGCACTGGGCGGTCCAGGTAGGGCCTGTCCGCGGTGCCCTGTGGGAGGCACACCTGCGACCTGGGGCGGCCACAGGGCAGCCGGAGCACTGATGAGCGGCTTCTCTGTCTGACCAAGTAGGGTTCACAGTGCCCTGTCCCCGCCGTTCACACCCGGGGGGCAAGCACACCTGTCACTGGGGAGGACATGGGGGCCTCCGTTGTTGGGAAGAAACCCTGCCGAGATGGGGGTGGACGGGGTGGGGGGACAGGTTGTGGGCCACAGGTAGGACCCGCTTTGGCCATCACACTCTCTCTCTCTCTCTCACACACACACACGCACACACACTCACGCACACTTACACACTCACATACATAGTCACACACACCTCACAGACACACAGACACATACACTCACACACTCACATGCAGCTACACTCACAGTCACACACACACCTCACAGACACACTCATCTCACACACACAGTCACACAGCCACACACCTCACAGACACACTCACACTCACGCACACAGTCACACAGCCACACACCTCACAGACACACTCACACTCACACACATGTAGTTACACTGACCTCACACACACATATTCACACACATACACAGTCACACACATAGTCACACAAACTCATACACTCATTTACACATACAGATACACTAGTACACACACACACTCACACCCCCCTCTTGCTCTCTCTCAGTGCTCGTCACGGGCACACAAGGCTCCAGGATAAGCCTTCGAAGTGCCTAGACCATGACTCTCCTCTTCCTCCCAAGCCCTCTGAGGCAGAGGAGGCCGGGGGACCCTGTGTTCTGTGCTGAGCCACCGTGGCTGGTGACCCCACGTCACTGTCTCAAAAGGGAGTGTGTGTCAGACACGCAGCGGAAGACCTCAGGGCAGGCCCAGGAAGTGTGCTGTCGGAGGGAAACGGGGGACAAAGCGGAAGGACAGGTAGATGACATCCACCGAAAGGCTCTCTCCTCCCGGGGGAGTGGTTAACGAGGCGGTACCTGCTCTGTCCCTCAGGGGACAGTGGCACTGTGCCCCGCCCAGTGGGCCTGCCAGCCCTCTGTCTTTCTTGCCTCTGAAGACACCCCCACCCCCGCCCCGTTTGCTCCCATCAGCCCAGGAAGGGCGCCGTGCGAGCGCTGCAGGGCTGTGACAGAGGAGTGTCTGCCCCTCCCCCCCAGCCGCGGCGGTGCCCAGTGGTCTCCAGTGCCACACACGGGCACCTGGCCCTCTCAGCGCGGACATCGGTGCCCGAGGTCAGGGGGACGCAGAAGGGCTTTGGAAACTGTTCTGGGTTTGTCTCTCCGACTGTGGCTGCTGCTACCGGACCCGGCCAGCCCTGGGCCAAAGTGGGGTGAGCCAGGTGGCTTGTGTCACCTCCACCTGCCCACAGCACCTTCAGTATCTAATCATCTGCCCTGCCCCTCTCAGGCCAGTCCCCGCCCAGGGCCCAGCTGTCCGGCTGAGCCATGGTTGCCATCACAGCAGTGGACCCAGGTGTGACCTGGCTGGGCGTCCAGGGAGGGTCCCATGTAGGGCGGCTGTCAGCCTAGGCGGCGTGGTGCCAGAACCAAGTGTGGAGCGTTTTCTGCACACTCACTCTGCCTGCTGCCTCCATGGACCTGGGGTGGGGGCTCCTGTGTGTGCACGTGGGACTGTCTTGTCAGGGCCCTCCGACTGGTGCGCGTCCACGCCTCCCCTTCCCGCGCGCACCTGCAGCTCAGCGCTGCTGTCCTGGGCCGGGCTGGGGCAGAGACATCCGCGGACCCCACTCCATACCTGCTGAGTGGGGCTCTTCGGGGCAGGAACCCCGGCTCTTAGCCTCAAGGAGGCCGTTTGGCAAAACTGGTGTCCTTAACTCAGAGGGTCTGGCTTTGCCTTCGCAGCCCCGTCTTAACCCAAGAAAAGTCTGCCACCTGCTTGCTTCACCACCAGTGTGTCCTTGGCGCGTGACTGACTGTGCGTGTGACAGCGACTCATGATGAGCTGGGTGACGGGAAGAGGGGCCGTTGCCATCCTGGCTCCTGGTCTCCTCCGTGGCGGCTGGGTTACCAGGCTGCGTCTGCAGTCTTTCCCGCTACCCAGTCCCGGACTGTGAGCCCCTTGGAGTTCCTGTCCCTCGTTCTGGGTGGGGCACCCATACCTTCTAAAGCTTCCCCTCCCCCTCCCAGGAGGCGTAATGTGAAGCCCGGGTTGAAAACCACAGTGATAAATGAGTCCCAAACCTGGGCTCCAAAGCCTTCGCTAGCCCGCCCGAGGTATTTGCATGTGGGTTGTGTGCAGGCAAAACACCTTGTTTGTTCACTCAACCATGTAGCAGAGATTTCTTGAGGCCCCCCCACCATGTGACTGGCATGGGGGTAACAAGAGGAAGGTGTACAGATCCCTTGTAGGGACCCTAGAGGGCTCACCTGTGGGCGCGTGGGCTGCCAGCCTACCTGTTTCTGAGTAAGGTGTCCCCAGTGCTCTCCGGGCTGGGTGCTCCGCTTCACACCCAGGGTACGGGCCAGGGCCGTTGCCGTTTGAGTGGCCTTGCAACCTGCACCCCTTTGCACCATCGCAAAACTGGAAGCGAATCAAGTCACTGAACTCACACTTCCTGCTGTTTTCCTTCTCGAACAGTCAGTGGTTTTTAAAAGGGAGTTTGGGGGGGGGGCCTCTTGATTGTTTTAAATGTATTTTAGACCTCAGAAAAATATGTTTAAAGTTATATCAGGTGGAAGAATCTTAGAAAAGTCGATGAAGCTGGCATGAGAGCTTAGGTGTGTCCAGTGTGGCTGCACAGCTTGACCCGAATTGTCCCAAAGTCACTGTTAGACGGAGGGAGAAGCATGGAGGGTGGCAGAGGGGACAGGGAGAGGTGCGAGGAAGAGAAGGGACCGCCTGGTGTGCACGGGACACACAGCAAGGCCGGGCACATCCCATCCTCCCAGGGCCACCTGCGCTCCGGCTGCTGCATGCTGCGGTCGCCTTCGGCAAATTGTAGTAATGACGTCTTTGCATTTGTGTTTTGTGAGCGAAGTCTGATTGGACAGTGCAGCCCTGGCACACAGTCCCGCCTCCCTGCCTCCCCAGCACAGGTGGGGCTCAGGCCTGCACAGAACGGAGCTGCAGGGCCGGCAGGAGCCTCTGGGGCTTGTGCCGCAGCGAGAATCCCCAGCCTGAGGGAGCATGATACTCGATAGCAAATAAAGATCGCCATGCCAGGTGGAGGGAGACACCGTGGAAGAAAGGAGTGAGTCTTTCCCCTGCTGTGTGAACAGGGGCCCACATTTTCATTGTGCCCCAGGCCCCACAAACTGTGCAGCTGGCCCTGGTAGTAGCATTTCAGGGCCACTCAGTACTCAATATTGGGAGCTTCCAGTGTCCCCCGCCCTCAGCCCTGCCAAGGTTTCAGATCAGGTGTCAGCTGCTGTCCCTTGGGACAGGGCGGCACACTCGGCCTCAGGGTATGATCTTCCACTGTGAAGCCTGCACCCCCTGAGCAATGGGACCTCTGGAGAGCCACAGGTGCAAACAGAGGGAAGAAGGGCAAAAGCGGACGGGAGCAGCTGTGCCGTCCCAGGGAATCGTGCTAACGACTCAGGACCTACGACCCAGCACTGGCCCAGCGCACACAGACCAGTGGAAGACCGCGGGCGGGAGGCTTGGGGGGGACAGTGGATGCAGAGGTCGCTCCTGAGCGGCACCTGTGTGTTATCAGAACTGCAGCTTCTTAAAAACCCAGCTCTGTCTTCGTGCCCCGAGGCGGGCCTCCCCTGTTCCCTGGGCCTGCGGCCGCCTCCCGGCCATGCCCTCTGCCCTCGGACCCCGTGCACACAGCTACGGGGTCTCCCTGAGGGTCCGTGCAGAAGAGCGGAATGCTAACGGACTGTGTGGGGCGTCTTACGATCTTTCCGCAGGTGGCAGGAGAAGCCCAGGAGCGACGGCTTCCTTTGTGTACCCTAAACCCAGGGCTTCGACCATCGGCCCCCGGAGAATGTCACATCACCTTAAACGGCAGATGCTCGTACCGAGTGTCTCGATTGTCAGTCCTGTGAGTGGTGTTGAGCAGAGCGGAATGCCTAGATTCCACTTCCTCACGCTGAAGAGACGCGGGGCACTCTCCGGGGGGGCCGGGGGTGCGCCATAAAACACCGTGCGGAACGGCCCCCCGGGACTGCCAGATGAAAGACCTGCTCAGGGCGCGGGCCCAGCGTCCCCGCCCGCCCGCGCACCGTCCCTCCTCGTCCTCGTGTGCGCCGTTTCTCTCCGGGTCAGCTACCTGGTTGTGCAGCTGTCCACTTCCATCACCGAGGACTTTCAGTGGGTGGAGGTCACGTGACTTGGGGCGAAGAAGTCACTGCCGGGCCATCTCGGTCAGCACGCACCGTCGTCATCGAGTGGATGTGAAAACTGACCCGGCCGGCCTCTCGGCGGTCAGCTTCTGGAGCCAAGTGGGCAACAGGACGAGTGGATGCACTGAGCAAGTGGCCGGCGGGCGGCCCCAGCGCCCCGCCAGCTCCCGTGTCCATCCGTTACCGCGTGTGTGACGTGGCTCCCCCTCCGATCCTTAGTCAGGGAAGACGGCGTCGCTGTAGGGGAGGCAGAAATCTCCGCAGCCAGCAGACACACGCGGGGCTTCGTGGGCGGCCTGGATGGGGTGCGTGTCTTTGCTCCTGCGGGGGATGCGCCGCTCTGCATCTCTGTCTTCCCCCGCACGGACCGGAGTGGGGTGGGGGCCGCACGGCACCTGACGCGCTTCCCCTGCCCTGTCTTCCAGAGCGGGAACAGGACGCTGTGCTCCCTCATTCTGAGCCACCGCCAGGGCCCGTCCATTGTCAACTGCGATGACGAGAGCGGCAAGACGTGTGTGCACATGGCCGCCGCGGCGGGCTTCAGCGACATCCTCGCCGACCTGGCGAGGGTCCCCGAGTGCAACCTGCAGGCTCTGGACGTGGACGACAGGTACTGTGGAAACGCAGAGCCCGGTGGAGGCCAGCCCTCCCCTTCTGCAGCTGTCCCTCTCCACCGAGGGGGCAGGGTTGAGGAGTCGCCCTGTGCGACTCTAGGTTTATGCCGGTTGCTCGCATGCGTGCAACACGGGCCGCCCCCTTTCCCCCAGGCAGGGAAGCCACTGCCGTCAGGGCAGACGCCGGCACAGCACGGCGCTGTGAGACCCGCCGCCTTCTGCCAAACGTCCTCTGTATTCTCGGGCTTTCGGTACATCAGCTCCCTGCCCTGTGACCTTTCTGTCCTTAACCACGTGGTTTACTTTTCTTCATTCCTGAACGTGTCACAAAGTCAACAGTTCTGTTCTCCAGACAAGGCACAATAGAGGCTTTGTGTCCAGAACAAGGTGAGACCTTGTTAGGGTTCTTATTTTTATTTTTTCAGTCATTAAAGAGGCATTGGCAGGGAAAAGGAAGCGGGGTCCAGAAAGGGAAGAGACTTAACTGGGGGGCAGTCAGCAGCTAAGTGAAGCCTTGTGCCCCGTCTTCCAAGCACAGAGGTCTCCGCCACGCAGGCGCTGCCTCCGCCCTCACCTGCCAGAGCGCCCCAGCCACGGTGCTGGGCTCACCTTTGTCCAGGTCGGGCGCCCACTCAGTGGAAGTAGAAGAACATAACAAACACGGCACTGAGGGAAATCAGTTCAAGGCTTCTATGTTACGTGTGGTTTTTCACCCTCTCTCACTCAAGTTCAGAATCAGCCGCTTACTCGTCCTGATTTCAGAGACCACGAGACACTCCCCGGTACCTGAGACCCTTGCAATGCAGGAAGACGCCGAGCTGCACGTGGGTCTCAGAGGCTGGAGAGGGTGGGCGTGCGGACCTTAGTCAGAAGGAAAGTCCCTGTCCCTGGAGCAGGGCTTCCCTGAGAGCAGGCGTTGGCCCCGAGCAGGTGAGACGCCACAAGGGCTTCGGTCCCAGGGAACGAAAGTGAGTGAGTGACCCTGAAAGGGAGGAAGGCCGGTGAACAGCCGGCCTGCCAGCTCCAGTGCCCTTCTGGAACCAGCTCCGCACCAAATAGTTCCCACTGTGTGTGGTCCCACGCTGAGCAGAGAAAATCTAGTTCCTATAGGCCCTCAGGGGAGGAAGTAAAACTGGGCGGGGGGGGGGGGTGCACAGGGCAGGGCCACGAGAGTTCAAGGCGAAGTGAAATCTCCCGGAGCTCCGTTCCTGCCCCGGGCCACAGCCGTCTTGTTTCCCGTTTTCCGCACCGGCAGAGGCACCTTCTCGCTGAAACTGGCGTGCGCGTGTTCATAGTAACGGAATTTTTTAAAATACTGTTGGGTTTCCGTGCTTTACGCAAATGCAGTCGCTGCAACTCCCCTTTGCCCTCCTCCTTCCTGGTGGAGAGAAAGTCCTTGTGGAAAGGGAAGGAAAATAAGGCATTGACTTAAAAAAGAGGATGAAGAAAAATAACGGGGAACAAGCGCCTGGATATTACAATACGTCATAAGTCTACGACATTTAAAACAAGGTGGTGCCAGCCTGTGATTGATGGCACAGGACACATAGCCCAGAGACAGCTTGCGAAGTGTCACTACCCCAGGTTTCATCAGTCTCTGAGGTCGCACTGCCCTTTAGTGCCCAGCTCATTTATCCCAGGGAGGACGGTCTTTTATCGAGTTCTCCCTGTGCGTCTCCGGGGCTCTCCAGGGAATGTGGGCTTGCTCCACAGATCTCTCCTTGGCTATGGACCCTCCAGCAACACTGCGTTCTTGTACGCACACCCCCCACCGTCCCCCCTGTTCCTGTCTGTGCCTGTCTCCTGAATCACGAGCCCTGCCCCTCTGCCCCTCACTGTGGGAGCTGAGGCCAGTCCCGGGGCAGGAGGCGACTGGAGCTGCATGGGCTCTGGGACCCAGAGCACAGAGGGGAGGGAGGAGCCACAGCTGGCCTCGCCTGGACGTGGACGCGGCAGGTCTCCCCGAAGGCCCTGTGCGTATCAGGGAGGTGTCGTCTCCATGCTCCCCTTGCCGCTCTGCAAACCAAGTTAAGCTCCCCCTGCTCACCTGGGCCGCCTCGTCCGTGCTGTGGGTCAGAAGAGCGAGGACAGCTGCTCTAGCAGTTGTGAAGGAGGATGCACAGAGCCCCAGCACACGCTGTCCCGTGTCGGGAGGCTGAGCCCCCGCAGAGTTCATTAGCCCCGTGTTCTCTCCGCGGGAGGGCGCAGCCTGGCTGGGGTCCCACCGGTTTCCTGACGAATCCGTCTCAGAGCCCTCTCACCTGCAGCGGAGCAAGCCTGTCTGCCACAGGCCCACGCAGGCAGTGCGCCTGACCGCTGTGTTCAACCCGCACGCAGCCCCGTGCAGCCGTCCCATCGCTGCCCACAGCGTCCCTTGAGGGGGAGGGTGTTTGGTAGACTGCCGACAGAGCCTGCGTGTGGGGATCTTGGATACTGTGCACGTAGCTGCCCTCCAAACACCGGGCACGGTGTCCTCACAGGCGTCCCAGCTGAGCCCCGCTCTGTCCCACTGAGCAACCGCAGGGCCCCAGCACAAGGCCAAGGAGCAGCCTCCCAGGCCCTCCTGTCCTTCCCCAGGACGGCCCTTCCCCGAGGGCCTGACAGGAAGCCTAGCCATTCTCTTCGTGGGAACTCCACTTACAGGAAGGTCCCTTCCCCATGCCCCCCTTCCCCTCCCTCCTATGGCCCCACTACCTGGAGATCCTCACAGGTTCCCCCGCCCAACGTCCCAGCAGCCCCGCCGAGGAAGCTCAGTTGTAGTGGGCTCCGCTTCTGGGGCCAGAGCCCCTGCCTGCGCCCCACCCCCATGTCCCATGGCTGGGGTGGGGGGGTCTGACTCCTTCACTCCAGACGGGCTCTCAGTTCCGGGCTTGGCTCTGAAAACAGAGAGACACGGTTTCTCCTGCCTGTTCTGGACCTCCTGCCCTGAGGTCACACACAAAGCCGACCGTGGTCTTTCATGGGGAGGGGGAAGGGCAAGAAACCCGCACCCGGGCCGGGTCTGGCATGTGGCCCCACCTCACCGGCGGACGTAACACCCGGCGCTGGGACCCGGGCCCTGTGCCTGGAAAGCAGCGTGGCCTCACCCTCACATGCAAACCACGTACAGTGTTTTTAATCCAAATAAACATGGGAGAAAATATTGATTGTTTAAAAAATCTACAGTCAGTCAGATTCACCCGTCTGGTGTGCGGCTACGTGATTTCAGCTCGCTCGCGGATTCCTGTAACCGCCACAAACAAGATTCCGAACAAGCCGTCCATTCGGCGCTGGCTCACCGTGTGTCCTCATAGCCCTCCCCCGGCTCTCCGCCCTGGCCCCGATCGGCTCTCCTCGCGGAGGTCTGCCTTCTCCAGAAGCGCGTCCATGGAACATGCAGTGTGGAACTGTGGGAGACCGTCTTACTCACTGAGCCGGCCGTGTCGGGGTCGTGCCCGCATCGCCCTGCATAACATGGGCCGCCCTCCGTGCTGAGGTCCGTTCCGCTGGGCGAGGAGCTGCTGTTCCTTGGTGCGGTTACCTGCGGAAGGACGTAAGGTGTTTCCATTTGGGGCGTTGTGACGCAGCTACCAACAGTCACGCCCAGTTCTCCTTTGGGTTCATTCTCATTTGTGTGCACGCGAGTTCTCATTTCTCGAGCCGAGCAGCATCCAGAAGTGAGACTGCTGTTCACGCAGGGAGGGCATGTTTACGGCGCAGAAGGAGCTGGCATGCCACGTTCCAGGTGGCCGGCACCATTCTGGGTCCCACCGGCAACGGCCGACGCCCCAGGGTCTCCTGGGGTCGCCGGGCTCGTGTTTTTCTTTTGGGATGTTGGCCGTTTCAGAGGTAATGCAGCAGTGTTCCCTGTGGTTTTAACGTGCATCTCCCCAGGGGAGGACACTATGAGCACCTTCTCGTGAGCTGATTCACCTCTCATATATCTTCTTTGACCAAGTGTGTGTTCTGGGCTTCTGGATTTCCGTATTCAGCTTTGAAAGACTTTATGTATTCTGAATATAAGCCCTTCATTGGATGTGCGATTTGCAAATATTTTCTCCAAGTCTCTGGCTTTTTCTTTTCATTTTATTTTTAAAAAGGACAAGTTTTACATTTTAATAAAGCTTCACATACTGATGAGTGTTTATTTACCTCCTGGCTGATGACTTTCTATAAGCATAAAATTGTGAAAGGCACAAAAACGAAGAGGTCGTTTTTTAAAACTTACGGAAGATCACTAAAAACTTAAAAGTCGAGTAACGAACTGGAGGAAACGTTTGTGTAAGGACGTCTTATGAAAGATCGATGCCTGTACCACGCACAGAACCCTCATAAACTGGTGAGAAAAACTAACACTCTCACGGGCAAAGGGCACTGGGTCCTTTCAGCGAGGAAACTCAATTGACAACTGAACACACATTTCAGAAGTCCAGCTCGCTGCTGAGAAAGCAGACCCCAAAGAAAGCCCCAGTGAAGCGTCGCTCAGCCACCAGCCGGGCCGAGGTGTTCGGGCCGGCTGACACTCAGCCTGGGAGGAGCCAGGCCCCCACCAGGAGGAGGGTAAGTCGGGTCAGTGTTCTTAGACAGCAGTTCGATAAGAAGTACAAAGAGCCTTAAAGTGGGTCCCACCTTCGACCCACACCTTCCTCTTCTAGGAGATGCGCAGAAAGGCCAGCGAAGGCGGAAGGCCGGGCGCACTAGACTCCAGCGACCCGTCTCCCTGAAGCCCCTGTGACCCTACCATTCCCACACGCCCCAGCAACCTGCCTCTCCTGCGCCGAGCGGGGCCTGTCCCACCTGTGCTCACGCATTTGTGTCCCCTCCCGCCTGGTCCCCAGGACACCCCTGCACTGGGCGGCGGCTGCGGGGAAGGCGGCGTGCGTGCAGGCCCTGCTGGACCTGGGCGTGGACAGCGGGCAGCAAGACGTGCACGGCGGCGCGGCCCTGGCCTACGCGCTCCGAGGCGGCCACCTGGCCTGCGTCCGGCTCCTGTCCCTAGACAGCAGGTGAGTGCGGCGCGGGGTGTGCATTCCCTTTCCCCCCCGGGCGGAGGGAACTTGCCAATTCCCCGGCCGGCCGGCTGCCTCTGCCACTGTCAGCACCCGGTGACCTGCCCTCGCCTCTGTGGAGCGAAACGATGGCAGCGAGTCCGTCCACCTGACGCTCCCTTTGCTGCCCCCTCTTCCCATCAGCCGTGGTCCTACCGGCCCCCGCCGGCACCAGCAGTCCTCACACCTCTTGTTCGTAGGCCCCTTCACTCTCAAAGTGGTGGGAGACCCCAAAGAGCTCTTGATCCTGCGACTTGACACGCACACATTCACCATGAAAACAAAGTTTCCAGGGGAGTAGTTATTCAGCTGTCTGTTTAAAGTAATAGCGGACCCTTTACATTTCTGTGTTAACATCAACACCATGCTTTTGGTCGAAACCACCTGCTGCTCGAAACACAAAACACTGTAACGGGAAGAGCGTGGGTTCACAGGTCTCTGGCCTCGGCACAGAAGTCTAGCAGACTTCAGCGGGACCCCGCTGCACCTGCGTTCAGTCCGGCACCGCCGTCGTTCCGACTGACGTGCGCGAGAGCCGCCCGGCCTCACGGAAACGCCTGGCTGGACCGGAAATGGTTCGGTCGCCTTTTCAGGTAACCGAGGGCGCACCGGAGCTTGGCCAGCAGCTGTCTGCAGGGCGGACCTCACCACAGGAGTGCACACTTCCTGTGGCGTTCAAATCCACTTGTCCATACGCGTGGTTTTGTAGCAGCTTGCTTTGGTTGTTTGGAAGATATCGGCTCACTTCGTTACAAGTGTCTTCCAAACGACACTGGGCTTTGCTGAGTTAAATGACAAGGCTTGTGGAGTAAGCCCAAGGACACCGCTGCCCCTGTTGGGGCCCGGTCACCCCAGTCCTGCCCTCTGTCTCCGCTGAGCCCCTGGTGCGAAAGCGGCACAGTGAGGAAGACCCACAGAGAGGAACACCGTGCACCCCACGAGCCCCCTGACGGCTGTCCGGACCCTGTCCCCAGGGCTCATGGCCACACTGGGAGGCCCACCGGCCCAGACCCCCCCCCCCCCGTAAGAGGGCAAGGAGGTGACTATCGCAGCTGCTGAAGCAGCATCAGCCCCTCAGCACGGGACATGGTCGACAAGGGAACTTGGAACAGGGTTAGAAATCCCCTGAGCCTCTTCCCGGCAGCCTGGGCGTCCAGAAGCGACGCTCAGTGTCTCCAAGTGCCTCCTGGGGGGTGGGGGTGGGGGCGGATAAAAATACCTCCCTGGGGATAAAGGTGCGATTTTGCACCACGTGTCCCAACTACAAGTGATGATCCTCAGACCGCAGGTCCCCACATCTCGCTCTCGGGGAGCAGGGCCACCGTCTGGCTCCAGGGCCGCACGGCGGTCAGGCCGCATCCTCCGCTCACACCGCGGAAAGCAGTAGGTCGACTGCGGCCTCAGAAGAGAACAGAAGTTTCCAAGGGGCAAACACAGAGCGGTGCCCAGGGAAGCCCCGTGTGCGGCTGGCCGCTGACCTTTCTCCCCTTGGGACGTGCCTGCCAGTCCCTGCTGCTCACTTCCCTCCCTCCCACCCCTGGCCCCCAAGCTTCCTCTTCTGCGGCTAAAGCCCAGAGGCAGCGTCTCTCCCTGGTCCCCTTTAGCATACTTTTCATGAAGTGTTTTTCAGCAGGAAACTTAGTGAAAACTGGAAGGGACTCAAAAGCACATAGGGGAGAGTGTCAGAGCCCCTCCCCCATCTCCTGGGGTCCCCGGGGGCCGTCAGAGAGGCTGAGACCAGGGCCACCCCTCCGGACACCTCGGGGCTCCTGACTCCGAGCAGCTCCGCTCGCCCTTGGCCTTCGTCTCTGGCTGAGAGCCCGCGTCCTTACCCTGCGCCTGCCTGTCCTTGAGAGTGAGGGCAGGGAGCTGGGGGCTGTTCTCAGCAGTGAAAACAGGCTGTCCCTGCAAATCTGACAGACCAGCCTCTGTGCCGGGACCCGTTCTTCCTGGGAGGGACAGGCCGTCCAGGAAGCTCTTCTGTGGGGACCAGCAAGTTCCAACCTGCCCCACCTCACCCCACCTAAACCAATCACTGAAACCCTGCAGCACACCAAAGAATACATTGTATCCTTCGCCGATGTGACCAAAAAATGGGTATGAATTTGATGCGTTCACACATGGCTATTATTGGGTTGGCTGCTGTCATCTTTTTATTTGACAGCCTGAGGGAAAAGAGGTCGGTGGCGCTGACTAAACAGCCAGGTAGCACGTGTGTTAAAACTTGCGGTGGGCAGGTTGAAAATCGCTGGTCTAGAAGGGGGTCTTGAGTCCTGGTGTGTCACTGAGCTGAGAGGGCTGAGCCCAGGGGCAGGACCAGACGGAAGAGTCGGTGGGCTTGTCACCTGCACTTGCTGACCTCACCTCTGTCCTCGGCATTTCACAGAGTGGAGCCTGCTCACCCCCTTCCTCCCCAGCCCGGTAGACCCCTGAAGAAGGAGGGACGGTTCGGCGTGCTCAACCAGATCTTCGGCAAAGGCAAGAAAGAAGAGCAGAGGGCCTCTCCAGAGGACGGCCACCAGGATGCTGACAGGGGGGAGCTCCCCTCGGAAGTCGATGACATCATCACCACCTTTGACAACGTCCTGGGTACCAACTGCCAGGAGCAGCCTGGGGACCAGGGACCCATGGTCGGCTTCAAAAAGAGGACCCCCGAGGATTCAAAATACCTCTGGCCAGAGAAAAGGCCTCTGGCCCGCCAGGGGCTTCCACCAATCAGAACGCAGAGCCTCCCACCCATCACCGCAGGCAACAGCTTCCCCACGGCCTGCCCTGGGGCCCCCTCCCACACCAGCCTGGGCCCCGGCCCTGGCCCCCAGCACGCAGGCCCACCGTCTCAGAAAAGCTGGAGCGAGCAGGACTTGCTGCACAGCAGGCCAGGCGGCCAGGCGCTGCGGAGTGACCTCTGGCGCGGCGATGCCCACCAGGGGCTCTGCCAGGCGTGGCCAGCATCCGCGGCCAACAGGCTGCTGGACCGGCTGCTGTGCGGCAGACCCAAGCAGCAGGACGTCCCGGGGCCTCCACACCTCCCTCACCTGCACAGCCCGTCAGCAGGTAAAGTGCGGGCTTCCTCCATCCTCACTCCTGTCAGCCTCTCCCGCAACAGGGGTCCCCTCTGGGGAGGGGCTGGTGTGACTGGCGCTGGGAGGGCAGGGCCAGGGAAAATGGTGATGGGTCTTTTTCTGTGTTTCTTTGTTTCTCATCCTCCCCTGAGGACACACTCACGGACTTGAGAGAGAGGAAGGGAGGGAGATGTGACATGAGAGAGAACCATCCACCAGCTGTCTCTCGTACGCACCCGGACCGGGGCTCGAACCCGCTAGTTTTGGGTGTACGGGACAATGCTCCAACCACAGGGCCACCAGGTCAGGGCAGTGCCTCCTTTCTTTCTTGGGCCTCCCGGCTTCAGGTGCCCCAAGTAAAAGCAGGTGTCATCTGGCCTCTCCCAGCGTTTTGAGTGCTGATCACTGGCAGCCATTCTGGGCCACTGAGTGGTGCCTAACACAACCCTCCCAAGAGCCCGTGGCCTGCACGGCAGCCTTCAGGGGCGCAGACTTGCTAACCTGACCGCGCCCTGACTCTCAGCTGGTTCTCTCTCGGGCTGAGGTGCGAGAGCGCGCCGCACTTTCAGGGGAGGGCTCGGTCTCGCACTCACTCACTGAATGGCTACTCAGGGCTCTGAGCCACGCTGTCTGGCCAGCCACTCAGGTGCTGGCACTAAGTTTCTCTGAGCCTTTGTTTCCTCGTCTGGAAAAACGGGAGGAAACCCCGCCTAACTCATCCGGGGCAGGCTGCCGCTAGGGTCTGAGTTGGCGCACGTCCAGTCCGTAGAGCAGGGACCTGAACAGGGTGCTAGACGCACATTCTGGTTTGTGGTTTTGTCTTGTCTTTCGGGGGGGGGGGACATTGCGTGAGAGAGAAACATCCATGAGTGGCCTCTCGCTTTCCCCCAACTGGAGACGGCCCGCAGCCCAGGCACATGCCCTGACCAGGAATCTGACTGGTGACCCTTCGGGTCGCAGGCTGGCGCTCAACCCACTGAGCCACACCAGCCGGGACCCCACTGGTGATTTTTAACCACGCCAGGCCCTGGGCCTTAGGGACACAGCGCACGTTCCCTGTGTTAAGATGATGAAATGTAAGCGTCCGCTGCCTGTTGCCCTGGCATCTGAGCGTCTCCCTGCCACGCCCCCCAGGATCTCCAGGAACTCCACTTCCCAGCCTGCCTTGCCAGCTGCTTCCGGGTGCTTTGGGCCAAGTGCCAGGAGGCGCAGGCGGAGAGCAGGAGCTTGCTGTGGAAGCCCGCTCCCCGGCCCTGCAGTGGCTCTCCTCCTCCCAGCTCCCTCCCCACGGCCCCTCCTCTGTGGTTCTGGCTCCCAAGAGTCTCTCGGCTGCACTAAGACCACCTCTTCGCCTCTCCCCCCAGCCTAGCGGGTTGGCTCTTGTCTGGGTTGCCTTTCCACCTGGTGCTGTGTTTGGCTTCTCAGCTTTCCCTTGACCGGTATAACCAACTCTTTGTTTGAAATTCCCTCTGTTTCAAAGACCTGGAGAGATCTCTGTTTTCCTGGATGAAGACTGATTGATAAAGCAAGACACACCAGGCCTCCAGGCCACTATTCCTCCCCCTCTGGATGTGAGGCCAGGACCGTTAGGTTCCACGGGGCCCTTTCTAACTGCAGTCCACGTGGCCCAGAAAAGCAAACCCAAAGGGCTCCAAGCCTCACAGCCTGTCAGTGGCGCATTCAGAACCCAGCCGCGGATCTCCTGAACAGGGAGGCACCCCCGAGGCACGCGCGTCTCTCCCTAAGTTCCAAAGTGGACGGCACAGTGTGATCCTCTTAGAAATTGCACCGTCCTCCCCAAATAAAAGGTTCCTGCCTGCGGGTTTTAGTTCTGTGGACATTCCTACCCCACTTCAAAATGCCGTTTTCGGGATTGCCGAGGCGTCTGCACGACAGTGTTTTGTCGGTGGCAGTGTTTGTGCGTCTGGCCTCTCGCACTTGACGTGGGGGTCGAACGGGGCAAAGTGGTCAGTCGGCTGCTAGAAATCCACGCACAGCAGTGCTGGCTCGAACTTGGACGGAACTTCGGATTTTCTCCGTGGCGGCAGCAATAATGTGGGCGCAGAGTTGCTGCCTCCGAGCTCCTGGCGGGGACACCCTGCGCTTGCTTCAGGGCCCTGAATGTGAGTTGTAATGGTCAGCGTCCAGCGCTCGCTGAGGCCTGTCGGTGCGCTCGCCGCACTGGGGAGAGACGCGGGTGAGGCCCTCGCCCCCTGCCCTGCCCAAGCACATCCGCTCCCTCCACTGCCAGCGGCTTCCAGAGAAAATGGAACAGGAAGCCGGAGGGGTCCACTCCCAGCCTGGTTATCACCGGCCTTCACAAGGAAAGGAAGGGCGTGCTGAGCTCCCCCCTCGCTCACAAGAGAACTTCCGTCTCTGGAATTTTCTAGACCATCCCAGCAACAATGCACCCTCCTCCCCATGTAGGTCTGGTCCTGTGACCCTTCCGTTCCAGCCCATCCCATCCAGGGCTTTGCGTCTCCTGGACTGAGGCAGACAGTCCTCCCAACATGCCCCAGTCCCCAGCCCCCTCAGCCTGCCTGGCCCTATCTCCCCACCCCCTTGAGCAAGGGCCCCTTGTGCCTTTGCACGCTACAGCGTCCCTGTTCCTGTCACTTTTATGGGGTTGGACAAAAAGCCCGTATGGTTTGTTCCGTAAAATAGAAGACGCATTTTTCATTTTCACCAATAACTCTATTGATCTGGACATTCTGAGTACGGTGGCTCCCTCCCACTGTTGGTTTCTAGTGGGCAGAGGCCAGGGTGCTGCTCAACACCTTCCAGTGCGTGAGACAGCCCCACAGCAAGGAACCGTTTGGCCAAAGTGTCTGCAGTACAAGAACCTTCGCAAACCGCTTCAGACACGTTCGCCCGGTCACGGCCCCTTCTCTGCACGCTGCACAGGTCTTCTGTTCTGCATTTCAGTTGTGTTTTCACCCTTCTTGAAAAAATAAAGCATAACACGCCGAAGTGTTGCATGTCTTCTTCCGTCCTCAGTATTAAAATGGCTGCACAAACATTCCCCCGTTTCGATGTGGTTATTTTAATGCTCACCGATATGACAGCTGTGACAATGCAATGTTACAAAATTGTTTCCAACGAAGTTAAAGACAAGGAAGCACTGCTACAGTCCCCGCCTGCCTGGGAAAACATGTAACGTAACGGACGTTTGGCCCACCCTGTGCTCGGCAGCGTCCTACAGCCTTTTAGGAGCCAGCTCAGAACACCTGTGGACGTAAAAGGCGCCCTGACCTCTGACCTCTGCGGGGCTGGGGGCTCTTGCTGACTCCGGGTCAAAACTGCGCAGCTCCACCTTGCTGGGCCCCGCTGCTGGGGCTGTGAGCTGTGTTCCCCCAGCAACGCCGGAGGGGTGTCCGTCCCCCTCCTCGAGGTGAGGAAGCGGAGGCGCAGAGCGGCTGGCCTAGCTGCTGCCTTCGGTCACGGAGCTGGCCGGGAAGCGAGGTCTGTGGGGCTCCAGGAGCCTTGACCTCTGCGCACCCTCCCCCCCCCCCCCCCCCCCCCCCCCCCGCTGCCTCACAGCAGCCTTGTGGGCCTCAAACCAGCCTGCTTGTCTCTCCCACTGTGAGCCCCCGGGCAGCAGCTGAGTGCGGGCGGGATGCGTCTTTTCAGTGCCCGTTGCCCTCCATTCACTGCAGTTCCTCCCTGCAGTGCAGAAACCCCTCCGGCCTCCTTGTCCTAGGAGGCCGTCTTCGGCTGTGTCCCCACAGCTGAGCACCCCTGGAGGGGCCCTGGGCTGTCCCAGCTCCACCCTGTCCTTCGAAACGGAGCCAAACGCCGGGTCCATGAGGGTGGACCCCCACTCACCCCACACCACGGCCACAGCCCTGCCCCCTTCCCCACTTGCCAGCATGCTTTGGCTGCTGGGAGGAGGCAGGCTGGGGTCCTCCGGCCAGGCTGACCTGAGCCTGGGCGCCGGTGCTGGGACTGCCAGCCTGCGTTCTCCTTGCGCACGGCTGCACACTGTTGCACACTCGCCAGGCCAGTGTCTGTGATGGCAGCAGTGCGGTCCCACCGGGGGGGCACTGTCCAGCTCACATGCACTCACACCCACCTGTGTAAGTGGGCAGCCCAGTGTCAACCATAGTGAGCGCCTAATAAACACCACCCACAACCACTGTCCTCTCCGTCCCCAGCTTTGCAGACTTCCACTCAAATGCTCGTGGGTAAGGTCACGCACAAGCGGGGGTGTGGGCTTCGCTGCCGTTCCACTTAGGAGGGGCTGACTTGTTTTAAACAACGGCTTATTAAGTTACTTGACCTTCTGAGTCCAAAGGAACAGAAATATAACATCCACTGGGGAGACCGGGATTCTGCTCGGAGGGCCGGCCAGCCCGCAGGCCTGCCACCGAACTCACCTGTGCGGGTGAACGGTGCAACTTGGCTGACACCCTTTCCTGCCCCCCCCCCCCCGCTTCTGAGGGCGGCTTCGCCCCAACAGAAGACGTGGAGCCTGCCGGCGTGGCTGCGCTGACCCCGGTTCCTGCAGGCTTGTGGGCGAAAGGCCAAGTCAGCGCTTGCCCCCCGCGCAGGAGGGCCTGCCAGACACGGCGCAGAACAAGTCTGCAGTGACGGCTGGCGTCTCTCGAGGGGTGACCCTGCACCCTGAATGCTGTGCGTTTGCACCCCCATTTCCTCTCCGTGACATCTGGAAGAGACAGACACACAGTGGTTTTTATCCTTTTTCATACGAGGAACCGAGGGCTTAAGGGTATGCATCGATCACCCGAGCTGGGGACTGAGTTGAATCCCGCCAGGCCCCAGGGCCCAAGCACTTGTCAAAAAGGGCCTTGGTCACTGGCGTATTCCCTTCCGTTTTCGGGTAAGCCGCAGTGTGTTGCTAAATGGGTCACAGCTGACCCTCCAGAAGAAGAGCCAGTGCTTGCTCACTTCTGTGGTGTAAATGCGTCCACCGTGGCCGAGGTCCCGGCCCCACGGTGATGGCCACCAGCTCTCAGAGTTCCTGGGAACCTGGCCATCAGCTCCCCAGAGTTGGTGCCTGCGCCCTCAGCACCACACTGGTCCAGGTCGGAGCTGGACAACAGCCGTCCCCCAGGACTTGCACCCACCTACACCTGCTGGGGCAGGGCGGTGACTCTCAGTCCCAGCTGCCCCTCCCCGGAGATGCCCACTTCACCGATCTGGGCAGCAGTGCTTCCTTGACCCCTCGGGTAATTCCCGTCAGGAATTCCAGCCAGAAGAACATATCCCGCCCAGCACCCACTCGTTCTTCACGGATTTGATGACTGTGATACATTATGACCTATTCTATTTTCAAGCTTTTAAGTTTTACAGTATGGGTGGCCCACTGTGCTTGGTCTTCAAATCTTACTTAAACTAGTTCATTCCAAAATGATACCTTTTGATACTTTTCCTTTTATTTAAACAGCGATGGGCATGTAGCAGAAACCCAGTGAAGAGGAGCTGTTACACTTGTTGTTGGCATCTTCAGTGGGGGGGTCTCTAGTAATTTCTACGGCTCTCGCGCCCACTGTTCTTTCTAACTTGCACTCGGGTGACTCCTAAATGACTGATGCAAATATGTTGTCCCCAGGACAAAACTTTCAGCACCTGTCCCCAAACAGAGCCAAAATCAGGGACCTTCCTTTCAGCCGGAACAGCCTGGCTCCCCTGCCCGACCAAAAATGTGAGTATCGTCCGCCTTCTCCAGCTTGCGGGGCGAGTGGTAGCGTGTCTGGGCGTGACCGAGTGTCGTTTCCATGTACTTTCAGTTTTCAAGTGGGCATTCGGGCAGCACTGGTACATCACAGGAAAACAGAACAGAGAAAGTCCATACAGCTTCAGCCAGCTCGGCGATGCTTGTTTTGTTTTAAAGAGCAAAAAGCTACTCCTTCCCTGGAGGAGTGTTTCTGTTTGGACTATAGAAACAGTGCATTCGGCTCAGTGCCAGTTCATGTGTATAGAAGGTGCTTCCAAATCCTTCTGTTAGGTTGGCCCCTTGGCCCGGGTTTGTTTACTGTGGTGGACGACAGAAGGGTCTGTCCCCTTTGCGTCCACAGACGGCGCGTTGCTCCGCAGAAAGGAGTCGGACAGATGCTGCCCACCAGTGGTACCTTTGGCATCACCGATTTCTGTTATACTTTATACAGAAATGTCTCACAATTATTATTAATATTAATGGATTCTATTCAGCCAGTGATCTTCGCGTGTGAGCATTTGCAAGTATTAGCTGGGGTGCTTGTCGTAAAGTAGATTCTGGGCCGACACCCAGACACTCTGTCCTCAGGGGCAGAGCCTCTCACTGTTCCCACCGCGTAGAAGAGGAAACTGAGACCAGAGAGGCTACTCGACTCCCAGAGTCGATGGCGGAGCCAGGAGCATCTCTCCGGATGCTGGGTCAGCCGCCTCTGAGACAGGCGAGCTTCCCGGACTCCACTGTTCTTCCTTCTCCCCCATCCCAGCCCGGCCATGGGGTACCACGCGTGCCCAGGCCCACGTGCACACGCACCCTCCACACTTCTGGACTGCGGCCGCTAAGGGATGTAGGTGCTGCCCAACGCCAGACACCTGGCAGCTGTTCTCCAGAGCACATACCCAGTGTGCCTGCTCCGCCCCAGCCTGCACTGTGGGGGGACCGGGCCCAAGTCTTGGAGTTCTTCCGGGGGCACCAGCAAGCCAGGGCGTCTCGGGAGGACCCTCTGTTTTTGCAGAGAAGGAAAGGGAGCAGTGGAGGGAAGGTCCTGGTGTGGTAAAGAGCCTCAGAAGCCCAGGCCACAGCTGACCCTCAGCCCTTCAGGGTCTGTGCAGAGAATTCCGGGCGGTGCGAATGCAGTTGCTCGGGCAGTTCCAGCCCAGTCCCGTCTTTAAGCAGAAGTGAGTCTCAGGTGTCTAAACAAAGACAGCCACTTAATCTGCCCGAAACTCTGGTAGGGCTCAGAGAGGCCCAGCAACGGGATTGTCTTGGCAGGGTCCAGGTTCTCCGTTTTTCACAATTAAATTTCAGGAGAGGAGGGAAGATAAAGATCTTTGGTCAGCTCTATGAGAAAGAAATGGAAAGAAAGGTAGGCAGTGCTTTTTCTGAAAATAACCGGAGAACCTTCAAGTTTGCATAAAAGCGCAGAGGTGCCTGTGTCTCGGGGCTGGTTGAGAGCCGGTGCTGGCGGGGCCATCCACAGCCGCCCAGCCCGGCCCAGCGAGCGCTGCCCAGCCGCACAGCCCACCACGCGGTGGTCACACTTGGGCCTGACCTGTGTCTGTGCGTACTCGACATTGCTGAGCACGTGTGGCGAGCTCACACACACTCGCACACACAGCCTTCTGCTGCAGCCCAGCCCCCACCCCCACACGCTCCTTACACTTGCTCCTGAAGAAAGAGCACACTTCTCCTGCCGCCACTCCTCAGGAGACTCTGGGAGGAGCCACCTCTGAAAGTGTCTGCTTCTGTCTCCACCCCAGTTCTGCTGGGAGGACCTCTACGAGCGAGCCGGGTGCTTCCTGCCATTCCAAGCCACCGGGACGCGAGCCCAGCAGCCCGAGGGAGTGACCGCGCTGCCGCCCCCACCTCGGAAGGAGACTGAGCGTGGGTCACGGCCTGCCAGCCACAGACTGCGTGTGTTTTCCGTCGTCCGAGGGGAGCGTCCCCTGGTTTGTAAGGACAGAGGCTGACTTCATGAATTGCACTCAGTAAGCCATTCACAGTTTTGGAACTCAAAATTCTTTATTCCAAATAATGGCATGTCCCAAATAAGCACTTAGAACCTTTGACCGTGCCTTTACTGTGAGCCTGTGCATCTCTGGACTTGAACGTGCCCGAACCAAACGCCAAACAACGGCGTCGGCGGGGCTCCGGGCTGCGTCTGGCTGGCTGCGTGACGTGTGCCGAGGCTTTTTCTGAATGACTTCACGCTTTGTTTTTCGGAGTCTGCTTTGCTGAATAACAAACAGAACAGCACGTTCTGCAACTGTTCTTCACGTTTACTGTAACTCTGCCTTGTCACAATGAAACTTCATTAAAAGTAAGGTAGTAAATTCCTTAACCAGTCAGTTTGTGACTTGTACATGCACGGTCTTCGGCAAAACATTTCCTAACACCGTTCACCCCGGGCCACGGCCCAGGTCACGGGGCACTGTTCCTGGTCTCCTTTGTTCCTCGATTTCCGTGCAGGGGCATTTTCAGACCTGACCGACTGTTTCCAGAGGGAGCAGCTTATGTGAGTGGAAAGGTCCACATCTCGGCCCCACAGCCCGGAGCAGACGTTTCTCACTCAGTCCTCACACACTCTGCGCGTTTAACCACGTGTTCTCCTGTCTCCAAAGGACGATCTGAGCCTGCCCGCGACACTCCCGGAGTTGTGACTCGGCAAAGTTTGCAGCTGACTGCGGATCTCCCTGCTGGGTCGTTGTGTGCTGTCTGGACTGGTCTGAAGTTCAAGGCTGAGCTGCGTTAGGTCAGAGTCACTCCCTGGTGTTTCTGAGCCAGCGTGTTATCCTGTGCATACCTCACCAAGTACCACGCTCGCCGTTCTACATCAGCATTGTTGGTTCGGGGAGCTCAGACTCAACAGAAGCTCCTCCAAAGGCAAACCGCAGCCCTCTGGCTTTGCCCTTCTGGAAAGTTGTGCGGTGCCTGGCACAGAGCAGGCGCTTGACCGTGTCTCATTTTCCAGGAGAGAAGGAAGGGAGGGGAGTAGGAGGTAGGGAGTTGGTAACGGGGAGAGACGTGGGAAGTAATCGTGAGAGGTTATTGCATGCAGTGTCATCTGGACGGCGGTGGTCTGAATGAGGGACCAGGAAAGGAGCGCCCGGCACTCGGCCTCCCCAGCCAGGCAGCCGCTGAGCGGCACATCCTGGTGCCCGCGGAAGAGTGCTCGGGACAGGCTCTGTTCCCTTCGTGTTCGGGCTGTTCCCATCTGCGAAGACTCACTCTCTGTATCGGTGAGGCCGTTCCCTGCATCACCTGGCTGCCTCCGAACCGCGCCCCTCCACGAGGAGACGCCTGCTCTCCACAGCCCAGTGTCAGGGTGGGAGTCACTGAGAAACAGCCCCCGAGCCTCATCGGCTGACACACTTGTCTTCTCGTGCATCCCCCGTGTCCCGCACCAGATGGCAGGTGGCTGACTAGTTTCCACTTCACCACGTGCTTCCGCGGTGACCAACGCACAGGAAACAGGAGGTGAGTCTCGTCACCGCCTCTTAGATTTCGTTTGCCAGACTGAGTCACGTAGCCATGCCTCACTTCAAAGCGCATAGAGAAATGCACTCCTCCTGCGTGTCAGGGCAAGGGAGAACGGGAGCGGGATGACTAATCCAAAAGGTTACCACACTAACCAGCACTCAGGCCCCAAGTGAGCATTTCATGGCACTGGTGTGCCCCTGCCAAGCGGAGGGCTAAGAGGTCAAAGCAGCTAGGAAGGGAGGGAAAGGAGGGGAAGGAAGGAAAGGGAGGGGAGGGGAGGGGAAAAAGAAAAAAGAAAAGAAAAGAAAAAAAGGAAGGAAACCCTGTGTGCAGCTGTGGACAAAGCCACATCACCCAGCGGGCGCGCCTACATCCACACACCTAGAGTCGTCTGGTGCTGGGCCTTCCCTCCAAGCTCCTTCCAGAACCGTTCCCCAGCTGTGCGGAAGTGGCACCCGCCTGCCTCCACCCCTGTGAGTAGGGAGGCTGTCCTCCGGCCGCCAGGGAACCCTGCTGGTTTGGGGCGCGTCTATCCTTGGCCAATATTTTACTGACCAAAGCAGAGGTCAGGCGTCCCCGATGTGCACACAGCTTATAAAAATTTATTTTCTCAGAAAATGATGTTTTTCTAGTTTTATCACTTATAGTTCCCTTTGCTGCTGGGGGCAGTTTACTTACACCCAGAAAAACCCCAGCTTTGCAGACGCCGTCCGTCTGGTCGCCGCATCGGGCCGCACCCCCCAGCGCAGGCCAGAACCCAAGGCAGAGGGAGAGGCGCGGCCACTCACTCCAAGTCACACAGCTATCGAAGGGCAGAGCAAGACCAGCGGGAAATCTCTCGGCCCCAGTCCACACACAAAGTTCCCAAATCGCCCTTTTCCTGCTCTAGAAGACCGTGGGTGTGGTGTGAGGAATCTGGTGGACGGCCGTTCTACCATCGAGAGCTGGCACCCGGCCGGGTGTGAGCGCTCACCGCGGGGATCAGCAGGCTCTGCGAATCGGGGTGCTGTTTCCGTTGAGGTCGCTTTACCTGCATATCCCTGGAAGTGGCTTTTCTGGGGGGAGGTTGTGCAGAATTAAGAGGACTTTAAATCACATAATGTTCATTAACTTAAAGCTATGCGTTGAAAACACCGACGCTGGGGAACAGGACTCGCAGCCTGTGTCCAGAGCACGCCTGACTCGCCTACGTGTCACTGTGTCAATCATAACATTTCGCAATGAAAGCCGTGCGACACGCACGCGTGACTCGCTGCCGAGTGGGGTTTTCCCTCCGACGGCTCCTTGTGGGTGAACGCCCTCTCTCCCGGGCACCGCGGACACCCCGCGGCCCAGTGTGGGCAGCTTTTCTGTTCAAGGTGGGGAGCCTGGTCAAAAAGTGGGGAGCACTCTCTGGGGCCGCAGGTCTGACCTTGTCACTGCCCCCCACACTCAAACCCTCAGGAAATGCGTGTGTCCCCAACCGCCCTCATGGCTAAGAAATAAACACTGAACCTTGGTGAGGGGGCACCGGGACACGGGTGTGACGTGCCTTGCCTCGGGCGGGCTCCCCCAGGACCCCGAGGAGAAACAAGGGTTCCGCTCACGTTCACCTGCCATGTCTGCCCACGGTAGACCTACCAGGCGAAGTAAGGTCTTTTGTGCGGAACTGGAGGTACGTGTGTTTGACGACTCTGTCGGGGACGTAGCTGGTCACCACTTGTTGGTAGGGAGAAGAGTTCATTTAAATCGTGTGACCCAAGGACTCAGACAGGACGCGGATGGGTCAGAGGGGCCCCTGGGGATTTGGTTCTCGGTCCAGAATCTGGGAGTCATCTCCTTTTCCGGAACTGGGTCTCTGTCCTCGCCTTAGTGTGCTCTGGGTCGGCAGCAGACGACCAAGCAGCTTTGATGCATTCATTCACTCATTCACTCACTCGTTCACTCACTCACTCGTTCATCCACTCATTCATTCACTCATTCACTCATTCACTCACTCATTCACTCACTTACTTGCCACTCATTCATCCACTCACTCACTCATTCACTCATTCACTCACTCATCCACTCACTCATTCATCCACTCACTCATTCATTCACTCACTCATTCATTCACTCACTCATCCACTCATTCATTCATTCACTCATTCACTCACTCACTCATTCACTCACTCACTCATTCACTTATCCACTCATTCATTCACTCACTCACTCACTCATCCACTCACTCACTCATTCACTTATTCACTCACTCATTCATTCACTCACTCACTCACTCACTCACTCCGCAGGCCTTGGTTGCTTGCATTGCGCTGTAGAAAAAGAACTCAGGTGGTGTAAAGGAAATTTATACGAGATTAAGTGGTAAAATCCTCATGGGAAAATGTCATTACTTAAGCTGTGGACTCTGTTTTGAGTCTTTATTTTTTGTGGCTGTGATTTGAAGCCCAAAAAGGTTTTTAATAAAACCAAATATTGTCTTGAAATTGCTTCTCTACTTTTATTTCCGCTCTCAGTGATAGTGTCAGAGTCAGTCTCAGCACCTAAAAGAAAAAAAGAAAGTTAAAAGGCTCTAGGCTGAAGAAACCCGAGAGAAGACGGAAGCAATGAGTAGGATGACCACCACAGCACCTCTACTGGACCCCGGCGCTCAGGGCCTGGGCCTCTGCGTGGCCGACCCCGGGGCCAGAGGGCGCGCAGGGCTGGCTGGGGTCGCACCACGGGCACCCGTGCTGCCCGGCAGGCAGTCCGTCCTCACACGTGGGGCAAACCCACCCCTCTCCAGTGCACCCACATCACCGGCCGTGTCTTCCTTAGAGCGGCTCTTCATGCTAACCTGACCGCATTTCCTCCTCAGGGGCCCTAGTGGGGGAAGGAGCGGGGGACACTGAGCTGATCCGCCCCCAGCCTGGCCCACCCTGCAGGGCCGCTCAGCCCAGCCGGGATCCCCAATTTTCCTCTAGACTGATTACCCAGCAGAACATTGTGGGGCACTGACCCCCTGGGACACAGCGTCTCCATGGCTTCCCCATGACCTGCTCTCTTCACGCAAAACTTTGAACACACCTGCTCACAAAAGCCTAACCAGCCAAGGGCCATGTTCCCGATCCCACCCCCCTCTTACCCACCCCAGGGATGTGCTTGTGAGCCCCAGAGGAGGGAGAAGGGAGAGTTGTGGGAGCCAGGGCCGTCCTTTGCGAGGGAGCCCTGGCCGCAGGCTGCACGACCACACCAGCCGCACACAGACAGACAGTGAGCTGGCGGCTGCGTCCTCAGTGCGAGGTCGGTTCCCCGTGAGAACGGTCAGGACAGACCATAAAGATGCTTCTGGGGTCCGTGGTGCCTTCGACATTCAAAAGTTACCTTTACCAGCCCTGGCTGGCCTGGCTCAGTGGATTGAGTGCTGGCCTGCAAACCAAAGGGTTGCTGGTTCAATTCCCAGTCAGGGCACATGCCTGGGTTGTGGGCCAGGTCCCCAGTAGGGGACGCACGAGGCGCAGCCACACATTAATGTTTCTCTCTTTCTCCCTTCCCCTCTGTCTAAAAATAAATAAATAAATAAATATTTTTGTTTTAAAGTTACCCTTTACAAACCATTTTAAAAACAGGGTCACTTTAGCAGAATGAATGCTTTGCTCTGATTTTTTTGTTACTTTCAAGTTTCACCGACGTGAGTAATTGCCTTTTTTCAGTTACATCGATTCCAGGGAATGTGTCTTCTTGACAGTTTTTGAGAGAAAAATAAGGTGATGAAAGAGAAAGGCCATGTGGACCCTAAGACACGTGTTTTTATAGAGTAGGCTCGCCCTTCCAACCTCGCTAGTGTCCTTTGTCATGCAGTTAAAATGCCTGCTAATACTACTGACGACGTTTCGATGAGAGGCCCCTGAGAAGCAGCGGAGACCATCAGAGGAGACTCCTGCTGTGGTCTTTAATAAACGCCGCGCTCCCACCAGCTCCCTCCGCGGCCCACGCGCCCCGCCCCAGGTGCAGAGCGTTTTCTCAGCAGCGGTGAGCTCCGCGCCAGGTGGGAAGCCGCGGCCGGGAGTAAACGAGCCCTTTGTCTGAGAGGACACGGCCAGAACCTCCGGAGGTCATTCGCGAGTGTCAGCGGAAGAAACGCCCAAACCTGTAAGAATTCGCATGCGCTTATTTCAGCCAGACTGACAGCTGCCGGGAAGCAAACCCTCAGCGGGTTGAGAAAGTGCCCCCTGCTTCGCACATTAAAACCAGAGAGGCCCTCCGTGGGTGGCAGGTCGGGGAGGCGGGAGAGAGCGCCGTGGGGAACCTCTGGGACTGGACGGGAAGGAAAAGACAGGCGCATGCTGCTTTTGC
The DNA here is from genome assembly GCF_022682495.2 of Desmodus rotundus. Taxonomy (NCBI): domain Eukaryota; kingdom Metazoa; phylum Chordata; class Mammalia; order Chiroptera; family Phyllostomidae; genus Desmodus; species Desmodus rotundus. The sequence goes on along the minus strand of NC_071387.1, from coordinate 210,903,875 downwards.
ACAGGTGGGTGCAGGCCGGGACGGTCAGCAGTCAGCGCGACGGCAGTAGCCACACGGGGACTGCGGTCTCTGCTCCCGGTGGTGGCTGCGCCCGGAGGGGTCCGGAGAAAGGGACGCCACCTGGGCATCCCAGAGGTGTGTGATCTCAGAGACAGGAGACAGCAGACGGGCTCGGTGAAGGTGCAGACTGAGTGCCGTCAGGGGGACTCCGGCCCAGGACAGGCCTGCCCGCCGAGGCCCGCCGGTTACAGAGTTTAACTCCGGACCCTCCTGAGGTCAGTCACTCTCTGAAGGGTGAGGCCGCCACACAGGCGCCTGACCTGTGCACTGTCTCGGGCTCTGGTCTCTGAGTCTGTCCCGCCAACCTCCCAGAAACCCTACGAAACCTGGTTCCCAATTACTGGTATAGCTGCTGCTAATGACCCCAGGCCCCCCGGTGTCGTTTCCTGCGGGAACTGAAGCCAGATAAGGGATCAAAAGGTGAAAACCAGAGGGGGCGGCCACACCTGATTTAGAGGGACTCCTTCAGTGGGCATTGGGGACCGAGTTGTAAGAGGAAGTGCTCCCGCGTGCTGAGGGCGGGCAGGGGCCCGGAGGCCGCAGGGTGGGGCGAGCCCGGAGTGGGGAGGTGGAATCGCAGGTCTGCAAAGGAGCAGCCTCCCCCACGCCCCAGCCCCACCCCAGCCGCAGCCTGGAGAGCAGGGGAGGAAAGGAGAAGCAGAAGGACCTTCAGAAAACAGCACTTTTAGTTGAAGTCATAAATACAAGAAAGGAGAAGCTGGAGTGGCTCCTGTTCCCTCAGGTCCTGGGCCTGCCCCAAGGGCGTTACAGCAGCTGCTGCCCCCCCCCCCCCCGGGAGGGGCTCCCAGCTCCGTGCCGGTGGTGGGGACACGGGATGCATCAGGCCCTGTCCACAGAAAAGGTCGCAGCTTCAGGAGGCAAGGCCAGGACTCCACCCAGCGCGCTGGTGTCAATGACCTTGCCTGCTCACCTGTTAAATAATAAAATTCATCCTGGCTGGTGTGGCCAAAGGGTCGCCGGTTCGATTCCCACTCAGGGCTCATGCATGGGTTTCAGGCCAGGTCCCCAGTGAGGGGTGCACGAGAGGCAACCACCCATCGATGCTTCCCTCCCTCTCTTCCTCCCTCCCTTCCCCTCTCTAAAAGTAAATAAATAAAATCTAAAGAAAACAAAACAAAATTACACCAAGGAGACCCGAAGGCCTCCTTCTAACTGGCTTTACTTAGCGTTTCCTGCTCAGGCAGCATCCGGTCCAGCAACCAGAAGGGCCGCCCAGGGGTCGAACCGCGTGGGGGGTTTTATAGGAAGGACGGTGGGGCGAGAGAGCTGTCAACGAAAGAGAAGACGGGATTATCGGGGAGCCTGGACATCTTTGGGGGGGCGGTTTGCAGGTTATCCAGCAGACTGTCTCTTCTGTCTGCAGGGTCAGGAGGGGGACGGAGAGGCCCCTGTGACAGCTGGCCCCACGGGGTGCCCAGACGCTGGGTAAGACGCTGTCTGTGGGAGAAGCTGAACAGCAGCGAGGTCAGGACGGGGTCTGGTTTCGGTGTCACTGGCTTCAGCACAGGTGTGGTTTCCCGTGAACCAGCCTCAGCCCACTGCACTCCCCCAGGCTGCTCCAGGCCGCAGCCCACACCTCAGGCTGCGCTGCTGCCGGCTTGTGTGAAACTGGGTCTCCAGCACCTGGCAGCGTGGGCAGAGGCCCCAGCCGACCCTGACAGAGAGTGTCTGGGGTGCGCCCGCCTCTGCACACCCGGCCCAGGGCAGGCCGCAGGAGCGTGAGGCCGAGGACCCAGGTGAGGACGGAGGCCCTAGAGCAGGGCGGCACTGGTGGGTGGCTGTGGTCGGAGTCCAGTGGCCGGAGACTCAACTGGACGTGGAGGTTGTCGTGCAGCAAGCTTGCTGGTGCTGTCCCCGAGAGTCAGGGCTGGGGACCGCCCCGGCAGCTTTGCTGCTAAGATCTGATTTTTCTGGGAAAGCTCCCTGTGGTCTGCGTGTGTACAAGAGAATCTCGGCAGAATGAAAGGGGCCGGTGGCTTGGCTTGTACAGCTGCCACTTCTTCAGAACTGTGCTGGTAGCCCTGCTCTGTCTCCTGCAGAGTCAACCTGAAACCCTGCTGGGGGATCCCCGAGGCTGAACCGGTCTCCGTGGTCAGGCCCCTCCTCCCGCCGGCTCCCGGACACCCAGACCTGGACCCCGGGGCTTCCCGGGAACTCGGCACACACCCCTCCCTGTCTTGTGTTCACCTGAGTGTTCATGCTTGAGGCCCCAACATGCTCACAGCTTCAGGCACCTGCCCCTTTGCTCTGATATTTAACCACTTCAACGCCATTGCTGCCTCTGGACCACAGGGCCCAAGAGAGAAGGTGGCGTGGGGCCTTTGGTGCCCTCTCAGCCACGCAGTGCTTGCCAACCTGCAGCCGGCAGTGCCCCTCGCGTCCCACCTCCCGTCCCACACGGGACCTGCGGCTCCCGAGCCCTGAGGGAGAGGCGACCTGGTGATGTTCACTGGAGACTCCAGGGGAGAGGAGGAGATCAATGGCGTGTGGCTGTTGCTACCCCATGTTCCTTTAGGGTCTGCCTGTGCCGCTGGGCGGGAGGAAACCTGGGGAGCCAGAGCCAGGCTCCATGGGGAGCCCGCACGCCTAGACGTCCTCTGGAGGCGACTGGAAACGGCCCTTTCGACACAAGGGCAGCCTTCGGACTGCCCTTCGGTGGCTCCCAGGCTGGGCTCCTGGCCGAACGCTGCGGTGACGCAGGCGGCGGGTCCCCAGTGCAACTCGTTTGAAAAGCCACCGTTGTGCCTCCGGCTGGAGTGACGAGCCTGCTGGCGTCCTGAGACCTTGCCTCTCACCAGACGTCGCCTCCCTGTGTTTTAAGGCAACATAATGCCCCTCCCTCAGAGGAAAGCGCCACGCACTTCACTGTGCTTCATGGGTAGCTGTCCGCCTCCAGTCCCGGAACTCAGGGACCGAAAGGCTCTTCCTGAAACAGTCGTGCGGGGAGACGGGTATGTGGGACCAGAGCATCTTCAAAACCATCTCCTGCCCACTGTAAGAGTCTGGGGTTACATACATGTGACATGTATTATGTATGTACGACACACACACACACACACACACACACACGAAGACGCCGTGACGTAGCAGGATGAATTCTCTTTAGCAAACACTCCAAGATCTCCATGTGACCCGCTTTTTGAAGACGTAAGTCTCAGCCGAGTGTGAGTGTGAAAGCGACTCTGGCCTCGCCCACCACGCCACAGCAAGCGGAGGCCCTTCCCCCAGGCCCAGGACACACGTCGCGAGCAGGCCCCAGGCTTTCCCAGGCCCAGGACAGTGAGTATCAGAACTTCAACCCGAGTGGGATGTGAGCTCCCAGCTCGCCTCAGCTGTGGGCTCGGCAGCCCGTGGGGGAACCGGCTGTCCCAGGTGCTCACCTCCTTTATCCCCTTCTTCCCCAGCCCCAAGGGACTTCCTGAAACTGCTCTCCCTCCTCCCCCTCACCGGAAACAGCTCCCCTCGGCCAGCGGCTCCTGTCTCCCCACCCGCCCCAAGAGTCTGGGTGCCCACCTCCCTCCCGGGGTCCCTTCCTTACTCAGGAAGTTGTCTGGGTCAGGATCCATGGGTCGCTGTAACAAATTGCCACCGTCTGGGCGGCTTTCAGACAACAAATTTACTTCTCACGGCCCTGGAGGCCGGCAGTCTGGGAGTGGGGTGCGGGCACAGTCAGGCGAGGGTGCTGTTTTGGGCTGCAGACGGCAGCCCTGGCCCTGTGCTCTGTGGGGGAAGGGGCTAGCAGCCTGCGGGGCCTTTGACAGAGCACCCACCTCTCCAGACCTCCTCACTGCCCGCCTCCCCAAGGCCCCCCCACATTAGTGCCCTGGTTAACGACACTGCAGAGACCTCCCTCGCTCCATGGGGTGGGGGGGCAGAGGGAGAAGGCGCCCAGCGTCTGTGATCCAGGGAGCAGGCCCTCCCCAGACACCAAAAGACCTTGAACCTGCCAGCCTTTGGAACTGTGACGAGGAAATGTCTGCTGTGGGAGCAGCCCACAGGGACGAGGACAGAGCCTTTTCTCTGCAGCCTGGATGGTGGGGGACGGAGGCATTCGGGGGTGTGAGTGCCTCTCACCCCGTCCCCGGGGGAAGATGACGGGCAGCCACTCAACCCCAGAATGCGTGGGGGCCCCGCCCGGTCCTCGCAAACTGTCCTGTGACAAATGTGGGGGAAGACTCCTCGTGGGGGGCGCTGCAGGATTCAAACACGCAAGACGCGCGGTCACTCACAGCCGCCGCCCGGTGTGCAAACACCCGTTTGCTCCAGGAGACCCTCAAACATTCTGCCGACTCGTCAGCGACGGCTCCGTTGTGCCCGGGCCAACCCCCTCTTCCCAGCACGCACTAGGGACCGCACTCCTATGAGCAAACCAAAGCACGCGCGTTCGTTCCCTGCCCCTCGATTCCTGGAGAGGGGGCGCGACTCTAAAACCGGTCCCCAGACAGCGTGAGGACGGTCTGGCATGAACACGTCCAGGCCCAGCGGCCTGCGGCAAACGCGGGGCCTGGCAGAAGCAGCACCTGCCTGAGTGCGGCTGGCGGGCTCCGCGAATGTCTCGCACGAGATGGACAGCCATTGGACGTGTCCCCTGAAATGTCCCGTGGTGTGCTTGAGTGGGACATCGTTACGTCACAGCACTGCGTGCTGGTGGTCGTGTGATAAATGGTTGGTCACGAGAAGGGGTGTATCTGTGCTGGGCGGTCTCTCTCGGAGAACCAGGACCTCTGTCCCCCGAGGTCAGCGCCGCTCAGAGCCAGCGACTGGTCCCGGGACCTTCTACACCCGAGCCCACAGGCCCGGTCTCGGTTCTCCTCACTGCCCAAACAGAAGAAAAATGAAAGCGGCTCTGTTAAATGTCATTTCAGTGGAAGGAATGAGGAAGTGGTTGGGCTTCCTTCCCTGCCGCTGGCAGCCAGCATGGCACCCAGGAAGGTCTCAACGGCGGCCATTCTTTTTGTCAAACTGAATTCATTGGGGTGGCTTTGGTTCACAAAATTACACAGGTTTCAGGGGTACTGTCTGTAACATGTCACCTGTACACGGTATCGTGTGTTCTCCACCCCAAGTCCAGTCTCCGTCCGTCACCATTTACCCGCCTCCCCCTCTTCGACCTGCCCCACCCCCTCCCCCTGCCCTCCAGCGATCTCCAGTTGTTGTCTGTGTCTGTGAATGTTATTTCTGACAACGTGAGGTGAGTGAGGACAGGATCTCCGTGTCCTCAGCACAGGCCGTGCCACTGAGCCTCTCGCACACAAGCACTGTCCTTTATTCAGCTGCGACCTGTGCCAGCCCCGGGCGAGGGGTCGGGAGCAGTACTGTCACCCATGTGACATGGTCCTGGCCTCCCCATGCCGGCAGGTGTTGGGGAGACAGGGAGACGGGCACAGGAAACAGAGTGTGTAGGACTCTGGCCAGAGGGACCCTGTGGGCTCGGGAAAGCCTGGCACTCAGGAAAGGCTTCAAGGGGGACCCGCGACTCACACTCAGGTTGGAGAGCTGAGCCTGAGCTGTTGGGAGAGAGGAGAAGGCTGCAGGAGCAGCATGGACTCAGGCTGGGAGACGGGGCCGCGTCCAGGGATCTGCCACCGTTCAGTGTGGTGGGCGGGGGAGGCATGGCGAGGAAAGAGACCAGGGAGGCCAGCACAGAGCCGCAGCCGACAGGTCAGGAGAAGGGAGGCCTGTCCTGAGGGGCAGGAACAGTGGCCACCACAGGGGCCCGGTCGGGGGAGGGGTGCGGTGCCCTGTGCTCTGCTGTGGCTGTGGGGAAGGGCCTTGGCCTTGACGGGAGCAATGGAGGAAGGGGACCCGCAGGGAGTCCAGGAGATGCACCAGTGACTCCAACTGACACAGGGCCACGGGGACAGAGGGACAGGGAGACAGGAGCGGACTGGACACACTGAAGAGGTAACACTGCCAGGTCTTGGTGGCTGGCCGCAGGTGGGGTCTGTGGCTGACTGAGGAGCAAGGATGACCTCAGGACTGCGACCAGGCCCGGCAGGGGACAGTGGCCTCCCTGAGAAAGCAGCGCAGCCACGTGCTGCTGATGGCGGACGGCCCGCGGTGGGCGCCACACACAAGGGGTCCCGTCAGACTCCGATGGAGCCGAATTTCCTAACGGAACGGAGGGATGTGGTCCAGGAGGGTGTTCTCTGAGGGGAGCAGGGCCTGTGGGGCGTGGCAGGAAGTCCCTGTCCCCAGCAGCCCCTCCGGGCTGAGTGCACAGCTGACAGCCCCCGTCGGCCCCCTTCTGGCCTGTGTCAGCCCAGAGGAGCTGTGTCCGTAGTGCTGCAGGTCCGGGGGCGCAGAGGCCTCCCAGACCCGGCTGAGGGTCTTCCGAGTGTGTTGCTGCACGTCCTCTGTTGGGGACCTTGGGCCCTGCGCAAGGACGTGGGGCCACAGGCGTGCCCGAGACGGGGAGTGAGTGCCGCTGCCGTGTCTGTGGCGGGTTTCTGTGAGGCTGCGGAGCTGGCCTGTCCCCACGCTTCGGGACCAGTTCCAGTTGGGCTGCTGTGAAGCACGGACAGGCTGTGTTGTTCCCACCGTCGGTGCCAGGCAGGGTCAGGGGATCCAAAACCAAACTTCCGAAGCCAGAATGCAGAGCCCTCGGCCCACACCCTCCCCGTGCCGCGCCCCCTTCTCTGTTCACCACAGGGCTCCTCAGTCTGGCTGCTGCTCCCATGTCGCGTGGCCGTCCCTGGTGTGCCCGCGCCCCATCCACCCTGACCCCTGCTTCCTCGACCCCAGGCCACCCGCCCCCCCCCTCCGACGGCGTCTGTGAGGGTGACCAGCGCCTCCCTGGCCAGCTTCCCCTCCGTGTTCCCTGTTGGTCCAGCCGGGCCCCTGTTCGTGGTGCCCTGTTCCGTTTCTGACCCCATGGGAAGGAGGAGGGGAGGCTTGCGGGGCGGGGTCCACGGAGTCTGCCATCGTGAGCAGCCACGTCCTTGGCCCTCAGCCGCTCACCACTCACTCCCGATGCGCCCTGAGCAGCCTGCAACCCTGCAGGCTCCGTTCGGGGCCTCTGCCCGGTGCTGGTGCGCCAGGCCCATCTTTCCGACCACGCTCTCGCTGGGCCCTCACCACCGTGGTGCAGGTGCCTCAGGCCCTCGACACAGGAATGTGCTGTGTGGGGTTGTGTCCTGGAGCGACAGGCCAGACACAGAGCCCAGGCGAGCAGCGGCCACCCCACCCGGGGGTGCCATACGCTCTGCCACGCTGGCACAGTGAGAAAACCACCGAGGACGCACTTCTCAGAAGGCACCCCGTCACTTAGCGGTGCGCGGCTGTGCAGTGTGGAACAGGCTCGGGTGGAGTGGTGAGCTCCAGTGAGACGCTCCCGCTCTCCCATGCTGGGGCACATCTGTGTGGCCGCGACCGGACGCTCATGCGTGTACATGGAGTCAGCAGTGAGCACGTACACGACAAGGGAACCTGCAGATCTGGGGCCAAGGGAAGCCCAGTCACCGGCAGGAGACCCGCTTAGCACGAGAGCCGGATGATTCCGGAAGAGTGGCCTCACACTCCAGCAGCATGGTTTCCGGGGACTGTGGCTGGACTTCCCTCTGAGGGAGGCCGGATGGGGGCCAGACTTCAAGCCGCATCGGAGAGTGGAGGGCGAGGAGGAGGGGATGTCGAACACACTCACCTGGTTCCATTCATGTGGCTGAAGCCCAGAAGGAACCGGATAAGCAGATGGGGCCATGGTTTAGAATGTAGGTTATCATTATCATTCACTTTATTGTCATTCCTCATTCTTCCAGGGACATGAGGCCAACAAACCAGGAGACGCAGCCGTTGGAGAGTGCATTACCCACAGCTCCCAAGAGGAGGGGCTCAGCAGGCCACACAGGGCCAGGCAGGGAGCAGCTGCGTCCAGCAGGAGGCCCGGGGAAGGGGGCGCAGGGGAGGGTGCTGTGTTCCACAGGAAGGCCCCACTGGGCTGCTTTGAATAACCTCAGCAGGCCCAGGCCCGGGGCACAGGGGCTGTCTCTGATCGTCTGGTGTGGGGCGCTGGAGTGACTAGGGCAGGAGGTGGGGCCATGGGTAAGAGCCCCGTGCAAGCCCTAAAGGATGGTGAGTTTGCAAATGAAAGCGCAGTCCCAGCTGAGTTGTCTGGATCTCCAGGACAGAGCTAGCCCTGGTCAGCAAGGCCTCACCTGCCAGGGCATCGAGCATGCGGAGTTATGAAAATGCAGTTACTATGCTGGAAAGGAATGCGAAGCGAGGGAGGCGTCTCGTCTCGGGTGGGGAAGCGTGGGCTTGTGGAAATGCCGATGTAGCAGACATCGGCAGCAGAGAGAGGGCCCTGCCACCGAGCTGTCGGCACGGCCACGGGAGAGGAGCGGAGGCCTGGACCTGGGCGACGCGCGACGGAGGGAAGGGGCGGAGGGCCGGCGTCTCTGCGGGTGTGCGGAGTGGGGGGCGGGGGCGGGGGATTCGGGACATTGCTCTCTGGTGGCTTTTATTTTTTCTTATAAAGTAGAAGAGAAAGTCCCCGACAGGAGACCGATCAGGTAGATGGGCGCCAGGTGCATGTCAGCTTTAATGCTCGCACGCCTTTTCCGGTTGTAGTTTCACCAGCAAGAAGAAAACAGGACAGAACAAAACTGGCCCGATGCCTCGCTTTCCTTCCTTTCCCAGGCTTAGCTCCTAGCCCCCAACCCTAGGCCCAGGAGACCCCTGAGCCGAGGTGACAAGCGTGGGGCCCAGCAGAGCCCCTGCTGGCCCCTGGGTGCTGCCTCGGAGGTGTGGCCGCTGCCTGCCCTGGGAGCCTTCCATCGCTGCTTCGTCGGGAAGGAGGGAGGAGGGAGGGTTTGCTGGGGCCCAGAAGGGTCTGGTGGCTCCGGAAAAGGGTCAGGGAGCAAGTGGGGGCTGACCTCAGAGATGGGACCAAGGACCTAGAGCTGCATCCAGAGAGGACAAGGGCACCCCATGTGGAAGGGCAGTCAGCTTCCAGAAGGCCCACAGCAGGTGGTCCACGGCCGGCAGGGCCTGACGCCTCTTCTCGCCTGTCTCGTCCCGCCCTCTCCACGCACCCCCTCCCCAATTTTGTTTGGTTCCTGATCCTCTAGACCAGTTTCTGTGTCCACTGCCTCCCACAAAGCACTAACCTGCTTCAAAGCCCAAGTCATGGCTTCCTCCTCTTCCTCGTCCTGCTCTCCCAGACAGCTGAGCTGCTTCAGGCCCCCCAGACCCCCCTCCCCTCCCCTGAAGCTGCAGGTCCCTCTGCGGGCACCCCCACCCCCCAGAGTGTGTCAGGAGGGCCCTCTCTTAAAGGGGGTTTGCGGTTGTGTCCTGGCCGCTCTCAGCAATCTGCTCTCCAAATCAACCGCAGCTCGGAGCCGGGGCCAAGTTATCTGCCGGCAGCTGGGCCTCCCTTGGAAGCAGGAGCCTCACCCACTCCCCGCCCTCAGCCCCCACTCTGCACCACAGAGAGGGTGTCCTTCCAGGTCGCCCTTCCTGCACCAGCACCCCCTCCCCAACACACACGCCCCTCTCCCTAAGAAGCTGCTGCAAAAAAAAGCAGCTCAGACGTGCTTTAGTGAAACCTCCAGAGCACAGGGTTTCATCAGCTTCCGGCTGTGACTGTTTCAAAACTGAATAATGTTCTGATTTTGGCGCCAGTCGTGGGGGCGAAGGGGGGCAGCGTGGCAGAAAGGAAAAACAGGAAACAGACTAGTAGGAGGAAGAGCCAGAAGGTGAAAGGCTTTAACCCATGCTAACTTGAGGATTCGGGTGGGAGTGCCCAGGCCCGTCCTCGCTCCCCTTCACCACCACCCAGCAGGGACCATGCCCGGGAAGGGCCCAACGGCCCACCCCACCCCACCCCACAAAGGCAACTGTGCCAGAGATGTTTCTTCATTAAAAAAATAAACACAAGTAGAAGCCCGAGGAGCCAACGTCAACAGTGAGATTTTCATGCCAGGCTGGAAGAACCCTCCCCTTGGGGTTCCAGCCACCCACACCCCGCCCTGACCCCACCCCCCTGCTCTGGGCCCCACAGGGACCCTGTGCGTCTGGGACTGCGCACTCCACGCCCCCCGCCCAGGCCCGGAGCTGCACAGGCGGCTGCCCTGAGCCCACCCAGCCGCCACCCTCCCTCTGAGCGGGAAAGCGGGCCCTGCTCCTCGGGGCTGGGTGGCGGGCGCCTCTCAGCCGAGGCCGGGACCGCTCCCTGTTGGCACCAGGGCCCAGACGCTGGCTGGCAGCCACACAGGTCTCAGTCCATCAATGAGTCGTCTCTTCTTCCTTTTTTTTTCCAGCAGGAGCAGCCAATGGGAACGATTTGCTTCCTGGAGCTGGCCCACCGGTCTGGCGAGGCTGGACCTCCGGTCACTTAGAAAACAGGCTGTTTTTCTGAGGTGAATTTCGAAATTCACCGAGTTCATGGAAGTTGGGAGGAGAGAGTGTTCGCTTCACTCCAGGATGTCACTGCTGGCCGCTGGCTGCCCCTCACACCTGGAGCCCAAGCTCAGGGGCTCGCTCCGGCCTGCCCGGGGCCCTGGGGCTGCGGCCCCTCCCGGGCCAGCCCCCTTAGGGGTCTGGGGGTCAACAGTACTGGGAAAGGGGGCTTCTGGGCAGAACTGGCGGGATTTCCCCTACAAGTCAACAACCTGGGCGCAGGGGTGGGGTCCACCAACGAGCGCCCTGGTGGGGATGCTGGTTTGAATAAACCCAACATGAGAACCTCTGGGGACCCGGGCGATGGTGGGGACCCACTGGTTATTTTCTTAGGTACCATAAAGATGATGGGCTGTGGGGAAGGCGTTACTGTTCTGTTAGGAAGTGTCGGTTTTAGAGATGCAAAGGCAGGTATGCAGGGTGAAGTGTTACACCTGATGTTGGAGACACCTGGGGGAAAGGGCAGGTGGCCGCTGTGCACTGCGGCAGGTGTGACCATTAGTGAATGCGGGGAGGCTGGGTGAGCGGGTGCTGGGGCCACCCACGCCGCCGTCCCCGGTCCCAGGCGGCCGCTGCTGCCCCCTGGGTCCACGCTCTCCTGTGCACGCAGCTGCTGCCCGTCTCACGGCCCGGGGCGGACCCAGCCTGCGCTCTCCCCGTGGTGCGCCCGGATGGGGGACACGTGAGTTTAAAAGCTGAAACACACAGTGTCTGAGAGGGCGGAAAGAGGACACATCCCTGCAGGCGGTTACCCCGTGACCCTGCGGGGACCACGGGCAGCGAGGAGTGAAGTCCAGTGGTCGAGGTGGTCGCTGGGGGTGGCAGGCGGCTCAGACACAGCCCGAGTCCCAAGCAGGAGGGGCAGGTGCTGGAGGCCAGGAGGGGTGGCCCTCAGTGGCCTGGGGGTTAGGGGCTGCTGTTGGAAGTGGGGGCAGGTTGCTTCCTGAGGAAGCGGACCCCTGGGCTGAGGCTCTGATAAATGATGAATGGCAAGACTTATCGGGCAGAAAAACCACGGACTGGCCTCTCTCCACCAGCGAGGAGCCCTCTCTCGGATTTGGGGGTAGTGTCGAGAGGGGCGCAGGGGGGTTGTCAGAGGAGACGGCTTGTCAAGCCTGTTTGTGGCAACCTAGCCTAACAAACCCCAGAAAAGGGGGGCATTGAACTGAGGGTGTCCCAGGCCAGGAGCGCCTTTCCAGGAAAGCCAACAAACGGGTCACAACAAGACCAAGACGGATGTAAGGGGATGCAGAGAGCGGCCGCTGCCTCACCCACAGGTGGGGGCGGGAGAGAGGGCCTCCCTGCACAGCCTTGTCGGGGGCCAGGGCCTAGAGTCCAGCTTCCCTTCCCTGCAGGCCCCGCACTGGAGCTCTGGGCTCACCCCCCCTTTCCGGGAGTCTGGGAGGACAGTACCTGAGCCTCCCTCCCTCCCTTTGGCTAATGTGCTCCTTCCTGCTGGTACACAAGGGGCAGACCTGGGCAGGAGGAACTGGGGCCACTGGAGAATCCGCAGGTTAAACAGGTCCTCGCAGGCCGGGCAGTGGTCCCCACAGCAGGACCTGGGGTGTCCCCGCGGCGTCCCCTCTGGCCCAGCCCAGCAGCCCTTGTCCCCAAGGAGGCCAAGAGCCAGCATCCTGCAGAGCCCCGGAGGGCTTGGCTAAAGAGAGAGAGAGGCATCGACAGTGCAGGAGGCCTTTGTCACGACAGCCTCGGGGCCCCTGGAGTGCGGAGAACACATAACCCCGCCCTGCACCCAGCGGTCCACCCGGCTTAGAGTCCACACTTCCGGCGTTCCACAGTCCATTTTCTCGTTCTGTCTCTGCCACTGCTCGCCGGAGCCAAAACCTTTTTCATAAGAGATAAACCAGTGGTTTACTTACACTCAGTATAGCCAGCCGCTCGATAAGCATCATCGCTGAGCCCTAAAACAGAGCCCTTGCTCGCCAGGAGCAGACAGCCGAGTTGACGGAGAGGGGTCTGCAATGCTGACTTGCCGGCGGCTGTCCCCACACTGAGCCGGGGACCTCGGGGGCGGGTCTGTCTGAGCTGGGGGGCCAGGCCCTGAGGTGGGACCGGCCTGGCTGAGTTTCCCTCTGCCACTCACTCGCTGGGTGACTGTCCAGGTCTCAATTTCTCTTGTTCCGAGTGGGCAAATAGTAATAGTACATCCTTCCCCGGGCGTCTGGGGCTAATCAGACCGTGTCTGTGTGTGCCGGCACACAGTGAATAAAGGCTGCTGTTCCTGTCCGGGCAGAGCCCTGGCAGGCTGGCAGGCGGCGGGGGGGGGGGGGGGGCGGTCAGAGGGGCACATGGGGGCGGGGGCGGTTACCGGGGTTCCTCTGCAGTGAAGACGCTGGGAAGGACGTGCCCTGGTGTGAGATGGCATGAGCCTGGCCCTGGGTCTCCTACTTTCCTGTGATTTGGGACGAGAACGCTTTGGGCTGCAGTTTCCTCATCTGTCGTAGAGGGGACGGCTGTAGCTGCCACACACGGGGTGTGTAGGAAGCACCGTGAAAGGGCTGGGAGCGGGCCTCCCCCAGACGGGCCACTTCGGCCCGAGAAGTGCTCTGGTGGGACGCGATCGACACCCCGTGGGCTCATGGGCAGTGTCACCTCTCCCTTAAAGAATACACCTGAGGGGCCTTGCTCATAGTGAGTTATTCCCGGAGGTGTTTTCGTGACCTAGTGTTGGGCAGGACGAACATCTGCTCTTCTTAGCGTCCTGGGAACGGCCTTCCTCCCGTCTGACGCCCCAGGGCCCCTGACCCCACCCTCTGCTCCGAAAGTCACTTGGACCTCATTTCGCCTTTCTGCATCACGTACGTGGGGCCTGTGACACTCTCGTGTGTGCAGGAGTTCCGTACATACATGTGAAATTAAGTTGGTCATTTTGTCTTGGTAAGCGGTCTCCTGCCAATTTGGTTACTAGGCCAGCTGGCAGGTGGTGGGAGGGAAGTTTCTCTGCCCCACACGGCATGGGGGGGGACAGAGGGACCCACTCTCAGTGCTCAGCGCGCTGTCTCGCAGGCAGACCTGAGGGTGGGGGCGAGGTGGACGCTGGGGGAAAGACGGGGAGTAAGGATGGGAGGGAGACTTCCTTTCTGTGCATCTCGCTCTGCTCCCTTCTGTTTCTCTTGTTTACTTTTTGGTTGGTAGAGCTGACCAGTTCACGGAACTGTGATCTCAAGAAGCAGGGAGAGCTCAGCCTGGAGCCTGCTCCGCAGCCAACACAAAATACGTGGAAAGTACTGTTGCACCGTAGTTGCCCCGAGAGTCGAATGTATCCTCATGGGCTAAGACCACGCTCTTCCTCACCCTGCGGTGGGAAGAGCACCAAATAATTTCAAGAATGAGTCAAGATCTGTCAAAGCGATATTTTGAAAAATGAGACTTATAAACAAACGCCGAAACTGTGCTGGGCGTGCTGCTGGGAGCAAAGCGCCTTCGAGCCCCAGAGCGCTGCCGCGGCCTCTGCCTCGAGGACAGCGACAGCCCGGCGGCCACTCTGCGCGTCTCCCTTTGGGCTTTTAATCGGTCCCAGGAGGAGTCCCCTGGCTTCCTCTGCCGCGAAGCTGGTGAGGAGTGTGCCCTGCAGTCATTAGTGCGCATTCCCTTTAGATGAACGTCCAGCATAAGTCTCGGTCCGGTCCGACCTCTTCCGCACCCGCTGCCTTGCTGAGAGCTCTCGGAGTTGAGGGCTCCAGAAGCCCGCCCGTGCTTCCTCCCCACGCGCTGCACTCGAACTTAGGCTTGCTTTCCTCTCCTTCCTGTGTTTCCTTCTCACGACTCATTCCCAGTCCTTCCCTTAAAGCCCATTCGTGAATCAGCTCGATGTGCTCTCACGGGCAGCTCTGCGGCCTCCTAAGCAACGATGTCCAATCCGAAAGGCACCCCCATTTCTCCAGGGACCCAGAGGCCAGCAGCATGGATAACGGGTCTGAGCGTCCCAGGCTTTGCCTTCCAGTCTGGGCTCAGAGCCCGTGTCCCCTGGGTGCCCACCGTCCCCGGGGCCTCGCTCACACCGCGTCCCCGGAGCTCAGACACCATGGTGGGTGGGGAGGATCTTGCCGAGCTACACCAGCTGTGGACTTTTTAAAAATCTGGCCACTTCACAGTTTGTTAGTCACCGAGGGCTGGCCTCCTTCAGATAAACTCGGCCTCTGACTCCCCAGCCCGGACAGGAAATCTACTCTGTAGCAAATCTGCTGACGCTGCTTAACGCCCCCCCCCCAAAAAATTACAAGAGGCAAAGAGGAAACACTCAGCAAAACCTGTGTGCTCATAGTTTCACTGTTAAATACTAATTTTTCTGAGTCACATGCAACATTTTTCTAAAAGTATGCGTGACTTTAGGCTTTTCAGATTGGAGACTGTTTTTCCATCCGGCTTTTCCACTTCCCAGTGCGTTAGTTACAAAGTTGAAGTCGACCTTCTCCCAGCTCGTCAGCGGCAGCTTGGTGGTCCGAGAAGGAAAACTAAAATTGGTTGGAATAGAGGACAAAATGTCCAGAGAACAGGCTCAGAGATGCCTGGCTCTCCCCGCTTCCTGGGGTTGGCTTCACAGAGCAGCACACAGCTCACGTTCCTCCCATTTGGCCCCAAAACACTTCTCTGGAAATCCTCTTGCGCAATTGCCAAGAACGCCCATATTTATAGCCCAACACACGAGTAAGGGCAAATAACCGTTTTTTAAAAAAGAACATGCTGGGAAGTCTGTGGGAGCAGAGGTGGGGGACGCTGGGTCTCCTAGGAGACCTGATGGGCTGGTGCCGGGAACGGAGACTTTCCGTAAAGCCTGGAATCCACTCAGGCTAAGCTGCAGACCCCTCCCTGCCCCGCCGGGGGCTAGGGCTTCGCAGTGGGTAAGACACAGTGCCCCCCACCTCCCCTGGCTGCAGCCAGGAAGCATCACTCCAGGAGCGTTTCCGGAAGATGGCCTAATCTCGGAAGAGAGGAACTCACTGCAACCTCCTGGCTCCAGTAATGTGCTGTGATTTATTCTCACAGTTTAGATAACGATTAATTGATACAATGACAATGTTTTCCTTTCGGGCGTGGAAGCAATCCCAGGAGTTCCCCTGGCTCCTCAGCGATTGAGCTGGTAGGGAGCATGCCTTAAGCAATCCATGTGTGCTTCCTTTAAGATTGACGTCCACTGTCAGTTTTTCCCAGGGCCAACCTCTTCCGCGCCCTCTGGGTTGCTGAGAGTGCATTGGGGTCGAAGGCTTCAGAAGCCTGTCAGGGTTTCATACGATTTCGATGTTCATAATTGTGTGTTATTTTCCTTAAAAAGAGAGCCTGTGGGGCAGGGAGGTTTCCTCCACCCTCTCAGGTTCTTCTGGCTGCTCCAGTGAGCTCCCATCTAAGCTCCATGAGACAGACGAACCAGAGAAAGCAGGCACGTTGAGTCCCATGCATGCCGGTGGGAACCCATGCCCATGGGAGGCTCTGAGACAGAAAGGCGAAATGAGGTCCCCGTGACATTCCGAGCCAGGGGTGAGGTTGGGGCCCTGGGGCGTCAGAGAGGGCCGTTCCCAGGATGATGAGGACAGCAGATGTTCCGTGATTAGATGTTCTCTCGGCTGTAAAAAGTGATCTCTGGCACCAGCGTAGAAACAAGGCCCCTCATTGGAATTCCTCTAGCTCGCTCGGGGTGGGGGGCAGAAGTTTCTCTTGAGCCTGCAGGTCTCCGCTGCCTTTAGCTCAAAATAAGCTGCATACCGCAGAGACACATCTGGGGTGCCCTGTTCTGAGCCCCACAACCCCAGATCGCGTAAGCTCCAGCACCCATACAAGCAGGTGGTACAGTGTAACCGTTCTCCACTCGGCCACACTGAGGGCGGAGGGTTTACAGAAGCATGTGTGTGTGTGTGGACGGGGGTATTGGGGCTGGAGGCAGGGCTTTCTCCTTCCAGAAAATGGAGCCTGTTGTGTTTATTCCTCAACGGGCAATACGCTTGTGGGCTGATGAACACACCCTGCCATTTCAAAGAGGCAACCCCCGCCCCCCACCCCCAGGAGCATCTGCTTGCTGAAGGGAGCCATCGGAAGACCTTGGCCCAGCCCCCACTCCTTGAGGAAAGGGCTGAGCTCACTGTCCGGTGTTCTGCCCCCGACTCCGGCAGGCTCCCTGACAGTGGGTGTGTCTGGTCTCCATGCCAGGAACGGCTGGCTTGCCTGGGGCCGCTGCCTTTTTCTCTGATCAGCTGTGGGAGCTGCGCAGGCAGCTCTCTCCCCCACATGAGTCGTGAGTTGGTGGCAGAGAGGAGTCAAGTTCAGGGTGTGTCTGGGTCACACCTAGTCATCAGGCGTTTCTGCCCTGGCCTTAGGCTGGGTTTCACTTGTCTTGCTTCCTCTGTTTAAAATCATTGCTTATTCTCTACCGGTGCGTTTTATGTCTCTTTCTCGAGAGAGGAGGGATACGTGTGAATCGAGGATTCTTTACAAACAGTCTGGTTGTAGGGGTCTCGTGGGCATGCGGGCTTTCTGAAGGACGAGTGCTGTGATAGGAGCATCCTCCTTGTCCCTTCTGTCCTCCTCCTTCCCATTCGTACTTCTGCTTGCTCACCCAGTGTCCAGCATCTGCCACATCACCCGGCACTGTCACTTGAACCCAGGGTACAGTGACGGAGGCTCCTACTTCTAATTCACCTTTGCCATGCTCAGAATTTATCCCACCCGGTCTCTGCCACCCCATTCCCAATGTGGTCCTGGGGCTCCGAGAGTCCTTCCGAGGCTGTACTCCGGCCGCCAACGAAATGCACTCAGGAACGGCTCTCAGGAGTCAGCACAGGAGTGTGCGTCGCCCTGGACCTCGGAAGCGCATCCCAGACCAGACAGGAAAGGGATCTGACTGTCGGAGGTGGAGGCCCGACCTCCCAGGACCCTCTCCCAGACGTGTGCTCTTCTGGTTGCGTGGACCCTGGACCACCGGGAAGACGCCGGTGGGGACTGCGTCCCAGGGTGGCTGAGGGTGGAGGACACTGCTGCTTAGCAAGGACAGGGCAGTTCTGGGCAGGACCCCCTGCCTCTCAAGCTCCTAATCACTCAGGATTTCAGACTCAGGCCAGAGAGAACAGAACCCCAGGAGAGATGCTCACCTTTACCCCAGATTTCTGGTCCTAACGCCCCTTTGCCCCAAATGTCCCCAGACCATCCTTCTGCAGGACCCGCGGCCCTGGGCGCTCCCTGCTCTAGGAGCCCCTCTCTGGTAGCACAGGTCTCGGCCCCGTCTCAGTCACACACCCCTCCCTCAAACTCCCCCCATTCCTGAAGGGGGGACAGCACGGCTGCAGGGCAGCTGGCGGTTCCACAGGAAGCAGGTTGACCTGAGTGGCTCATTTCCACCCGCAGGCTGAGCTCACCGCTGCTGAGCTGCTGGGTCACCTGAGAGAGTCATTCAAAGGGCTTTCAGACCCAGAGGGCAGGAGGCACTGGTGGGGGGGGGGGGGGGCTGTCAGCCAGCCGCCCTAACCCTATCCCAGGCCCTGGGGCTCGTGAACTGTTGAAACTGGGTCTTCGTGGTTCAGGAGCCTGGGATGTCCACACACAGACTCGGTGTCTGGCAGAGCCCACTTCCTGGCCCATAGGTCCCCATGGCTGAGCCGCAGGCTGCAGGTTGCCTCTTCCAGGGTGGAGACCGACCCGTCTTGGCTGGTCATGGTAGTATTCTCTCCCTTTGCCAAGGCTGGCGTGGGCTCATGAAGGGCCTCAGGAAGGGGACTGCAGAAAGAGTCTTGTCATCCCCACCATGAAGCAGGAGGAGGGGACACGGCTCTGCCTCAGCCACACCCGGGCCAGGGTGAGCCGTGGGGCATGTGGTGGATGGGAGGGCTGGCCAGACAGAGCCCAGAAGTGGAAGCAACTGGGCCCTGGGGCACACTCGAGCCACTGAGCTAAGCAAGTCCGGAACTCCCTTACTTCTATGGTTTTAAAGAGAGGTGATATAATTTTCTTAGTATTTAAACTACATTCAGTGTGTTTTCTGTTATTTGCATCAAAAGCATATGCATTGGTTCAATGACCAAAGGTACAGGAGGAGGAAGGAAGGAAGGAAGGAAGGAAGGAAGGAAGGAAGGAAGGAAAGGAAGGAAAGGAGGGAGGGAGGGAGGGAGGGAGGAAGGAAGGAAGGAAGGAAGAAAGGAAAGGGAGGGAGGGAGGAAGGGAGGAAGGAAGGAAGACAGGAAGACAGGAAGACAAGCAGCACTCAACACTTCCTGTGGTGACAAGAGCCGAGAGCGTGCATGTCGGAACAATGAGAGTTCCCTGCGAGGCCAAGTGGCTCCAACTTGGGTTTTAAGTCCCATAAATACAACCCTGGACAACGGACCATTTCCATTATTGTTCTTCTTCCTGAAGTTACACATATTGTGCAGTGGGCCCCCCAGGGTGTTTCCCAGGGTGTTTTACACGCACGCCTCTGGGGGGCGGGGCAGCTGGTTGCACTCCAGGGCCGGGGCCTGAACACGTTTTCCGCGAAGGACAGGAGAGTGGACACGTCATGTGTGTGGCCGCGTACTGTCCCAACGTGCGACCCTGCCCCAAAGGAGACGCAGATGTCACGTACATGAATGCGTGAGACTACCTTCTACCCAAACTGTACGTACGGATGCCAAAATTTGGAGTTCATGTAATTTTCACGGGTCACACAATGTTAGTCTTTTGATTGTCTTCGATCATCGAGAAATGTAAACGCCACGCGAATGGGTCCACGTGGGGCTGCGGAGGCCGGTGTGAGATTGGGGGCGGTCCTGGGGCGGTCCCGGCACCAGCGTCCTGGTTGCGGGCCGTTTGGTGAGCTGTCGCCAAGGGGCGAGGCTGCAGAGTCCATGGGAACTCTTGCTGAGAGTTTATCGAGAGTTTATCGCCTTCTTTTTTATCGTGGTGGAACACACCTGACACAAAACGTATCACTGTAGTCGTTTTTAGGTTTGCAAGTTGGTGGCACTGAGTGCCTCCCAGTGTGGGACAACCCTCGCCCCCATCCGCCTCCCGCACTCCTGCGTCCTTCCAGAGAGACACTCCGGCCCCCTTAAACAGAACTCCTCCGCCCCTCCCCCAGCGCCTCCCGTCTCTGCAGACCCAAGCGTTCTGAGTGCCCCACGTAAGGGGGTCGGTGGTGCAGTATCTGTCCTTTGGGGTCTGCTCTCTGCCACTCGGCCTGATGTCGCTGAGGTTCATCCACAATGGAGAACGTCTCAGAATTCCGTTCATTTTTAAAGCTGAGTGACACTTTGTTGTGTGTGAGTGGCACATTTTGTCTATCTTTTCACCCACTCACGGTCACTCGAGTTTCTGGCCGTGTGAAACACAGCGCAGTGAGTGTTAAGTGTGCAAATATACGTTCAAGTGCCTGCTTTCCATCCTCCTGGATATGTGTGTAGAAGAGAGATTGCTGACTCACGTGGTAACTGCATTTTTAATTTCGGGGAGACCCGCCGCAGTGCCTTCCACAGCGGCTATGCTGACCCCGCTCCCGCCAGCGGGGCACCTGGCTCCAGTTTCTCCACGTCCTTGGCGATACTGGTTGTTGTCTCGCTTGTTTGTTTTGCTGGTTTTCATCGGCCCTCCTGATGCCCGTGAAGTGGTAGCTCGCTGTGGTTTGATTTGCGTTTCTCTGATGATTATTGATGTTAAGCCTCTTTCCAAATGCGTGTGGGCCATTTTTTATCTCTTCTTTGGAGAAATAGCCATCCAATCTTTCCCTATTTTAAAATAGGGTCACTTGTTTTGTTGTGGTTTTTATTGAGTTGTAAGAATTCTTCACATATTCTGGGTAGTAATTCCTTATCAGATATGTGATTTACAATATTTTCTCCAATTCTGTGGGTTGCCCTTTAGTTCTCTTGATAGAATCCTTTCATAAATAAGTTTTTAATGTTAATGAATCAGTTTATATATTTTTTCTGTCTTACTTCCTATAATTGCATGTGAGTATACAATTAAATGTAAAAGTTCACTCCATCAGACAAAATGTGAAAGCCCTTCTTAGCCGGGGGTCACACAGAAACAGGCAGCGCGGGGCCCACGAGCAGCAGGCTGCCGACCTCGCTGCGGAAGAGAAACCGGGGTTGTTGCCACTGTTTTCTTGTTCTAAAAACTCACTCTCATCCTGCTCCTAACCCGTTACTTCTGCGGCTCAAGGACTCACAGATTCTTCGGTGTGTATGTATCTGCGTGTGGTCCCGCCTTCCCTGGTCCCAGAATCAAAGAACTTGTCAAAACAGTAGCTACAATTCCACACCTAACTTTCAGAAACCAACACCCAGATTTTTTAGCTTTGCTCTTAACAGGTATCCCCCACGTTTCATTTTAGGCCACGCCGGCTTATGAAAGGCGTCGTGGGGACTCTCTGCTCCCAGAGAGCGGGAACCTGTATCTGCTATCTTTGGTGCATGGCGGCAGAGGTTTTAAGATGGCACCTTTGCCGTCCCCTGCGCAGCCTTCTGCCCCTCCTGGGGGCCTGCCCCCACGCCCTCGCACGAGTGGGCCCCCCACGGCCCGAGACAGCCTCTCCTCTGCCTTACAGTCCTAGTTGTTAGAAAGTCCTCACATCACCACATCCTAAGCAAGGTTTGGTCCCTTTTTAAACTGAGGGCAGTGTCACTTAAAGAAGGTCATCGTAACAATAGTGCTGGTTCTGATGACATCACACACTCTCTAACTGACCTCAGTGTGACATACATTCTTTCTCACACAGTGAGTACTTTATACCGGTTTTACAAGAACCAATTTGTCACCCTGCTTGCTATTAGAAATAGCGTTACAGAAAAGGCAGCAGTACAAGCCACCTCAGGAGTTTAGGGGGACAAATGGGAACCCTGCAAGGCCCCAACCCAAGCCCAGACCCACTGTGAATTCCCCCAGACCCTCAGCAGCCTCCGCACTGGGGACCTGCCTCCCTCCGGCTGGCCGATGGCCATTTAAGAAGATGTCTGATTCTGCCACCCTCTTCACGGGGTTTCAGTCTCCTGTGGGTCTCAGAGTAAAGGCCAGCACAGCCTGCAGAGCCCAGCTCAGGGTCTCCAGCCTCCTTTTGCTGCCTCTCCGGCCCTCGGGCCCCACAGCGCTCTCCCTCTCTGGGAGTCACTGCTTCCCGCCCAAGGGGCCTGTCCCCAGCACATACAGCGCTCCCTGCCCGGGGCCATGGTCTGCTTCCTCTCCGCTGAGGCTGTGTTATCTGCTAAATCAGAGATTTTCAACCCTTTTCATCTCTCGGCACACATAACCTGATGACTAAAATTCTGCAGCACACCTAAAAACGTACTTTTTGCCAACCCGACAAACAAATGGGTTTAATTTTGACTCGTTCACACTGGACGGCTGTTGTGTTGCTGTTGTCATTTTTTATTGGACAAGCTAAGGAAAACCAGGTCAGTGCCTCTGACTGAACCTTCAGGTACTGCATGTTTTAAAAATTCTTGTGGTGCACCAGCTGAAAATCGCTGTGCTGAGCGTATGTTTGATGTAATAAGAAACTGCCGACTTGTTTTCCAAGGCGGCCGTCGGGTTCTGCACACCCACCACGGAGGTGCCAGAGTGTCTCCGAACAGCTTGAGTTCGTTTCTTGCAGTGAGAGCCTTGGTCCCGGCCTCCCCGTCACCTGCCTCCTCACAGAGACACTCTTGAGTCAAGCTTCATGAAAGTGGAGGGGATTCAACCTGCTGAACCACACACATTGTTTTTCAGACCAAACTGATAAGAGCACAACAGCTTCAAAGCCCTACCTGCGCATCCCCACAAAGCTCAGACTCACCTCTGACCCCGCCGTCTGGGCTGGAACCAAAGCGGTGAGGGTGGCGGCCCCATGGGTGGAAACGTCGCGGTGGGCACAGTCACAGAGGGTGCAGAGGCTTCCGGGAACGGAAATGCCTTTGAAGGTTGGGTAACATAGTTTCCAGATCATTTCGGAAGACTACCAGTGGATTCTTTTTTTTTTTTTCCCTTCAACACAAACCCCACCGTGGCCAGGCAGCGGGACGTGCCATGTCTCACGGACGACTTGCTCTGTGTTTGTCAGCGCACTCCAGTGCGAATGGCTCTGCGGGAGGTGACAGGAGCCCAGCTCCAGAGCTGGCCTTCGCTAAGGTTCACGTGTCACCAGAGTTATAAAAAGAGCTCAGCCCCTCATCTGTCCACAATGACACCACTATCCCCACAGAGAGAGCTGTCACTAAAGACTGGACATACGTAGCCTGCTAGCCACTATCCCAACCGCGGGTCTCAGCACAGGAACCATAGCCCCAGGGGAAAGGTGCCCTGGGACATGACTGGCCAGGTGCGGTCGTGTGCCTTCCTGTCCCCCCAGAGCCTGACTCTCCTAGGGATCATCCTCATGGGAGCAGCCAAGAGCTCCAGCTCTCTCTCAGATGACAAACCCCAGACAATTAGGCTGTGATTTATCTTCTTCTTCTTTGTCTCCTCCCCTCCCTTTCCTAGCATACATGGTACAGTACATCAGACAACATGTACGCAGGAGGGCTTCATAATTATTTATTGGGTGGTTGGGTGGATGATGGATCGATGGATGGATAGATGGATCGATGGATTGGTGGATGCGTGGATGGATTGATGGATTTGTGGGTGGATGGATGGGTGGATGGATGGATAGGTGGATGGATGGATAGGTGGATGGATGGGTGGATGGATGGATTGGTGGGTGAATGGATGGATGGATGGGTGGATGGATGGATGGATAGGTGGATGGATGGATTGGTGGGTGAATGGATGGGTGGATGGATGGATAGGTGGGTGGATGGATAGGTGGGTGGATGGATGGGTGGATGGATGGATAGGTGGATGGATGCATTGGTGGGTGGATGGATGGGTGGGTGAATGGATGGGTGGATGGATGGATAGGTGGATGGATGGATAGGTGGGTGGATGGATAGGTGGGTGGATGGATGGGTGGATGGATGGATAGGTGGATGGATGGATAGGTGGATGGATGCATTGGTGGGTGGATGGATGGGTGGATGGATGGATAGGTGGATGGATGCATTGGTGGGTGGATGGATGGGTGGATGGATGGATAGGTGGATGGATGGATTGGTGGGTGAATGGATGGGTGGATGGATGGATAGGTGGATGGATGGATTGGTGGGTGAATGGATGGGTGGATGGATGGATAGGTGGATGGATGCTTTGGTGGGTGGATGGATGGGTGGATGGATGGATAGGTGGATGGATGGATTGGTGGGTGAATGGATGGGTGGATGGATGGATAGGTGGATGGATGGATAGGTGGATGGATGGATTGGTGGATGGATGGATGGGTGGATGGATGGATAGGTGGATGGATGGATAGGTGGATGGATGGATTGGTGGGTGGATGGATGGGTGGATGGATGGATAGGTGGATGGATGCTTTGGTGGGTGGATGGATGGGTGGATGGATGGATAGGTGGATGGATGGATTGGTGGGTGAATGGATGGATGGATGGGTGGATGGATGGATGGATAGGTGGATGGATGGATTGGTGGGTGAATGGATGGGTGGATGGATGGATAGGTGGGTGGATGGATAGGTGGGTGGATGGATGGGTGGATGGATGGATAGGTGGATGGATGGATTGGTGGGTGAATGGATGGGTGGATGGATGGATAGGTGGATGGATGGATAGGTGGATGGATGGATTGGTGGATGGATGGATGGGTGGATGGATGGATAGGTGGATGGATGGATAGGTGGATGGATGGATTGGTGGGTGGATGGATGGGTGGATGGATGGATAGGTGGATGGATGGATTGGTGGGTGGATGGATGGGTGGATGGATGGATTGGTGGGTGAATGGATGGGTGGATGGATGGATAGGTGGATGGATGGATTGGTGGGTGGATGGATGGGTGGATGGATGGATAGGTGGATGGATGAATTGGTGGGTGAATGGATGGGTGGATGGGTGGGTGGACGGACGGATAGGTGAGCATGTTAATTCTGTGCTTCCATATACTATCCTGGAACTTTGACCTTTTATGCACAAGTTGATATATTAAAGACAATATCCTATGTAATATGCATCCAAATGTTCCCCCACCAAAAAAGTAGTTTCCCTAATACCCAGAGACAGCTGCCCCCAGTCAGGGCATCCAAACATCAGAACCACCTGGGGAGCATTTTTGTTTTAGTTTTTTTAAATTGCATTAAAACCCACACAACCTAAAATTAACCATTAACGATTTCACAGCAGACAACTCAACGGCAGTCCGTACACCCCCACTGCCGCCAGTGACCTCCTGCACCTCTCTGCACGGTTTCTCATGACCCCAAAGGGTCTTCGTACCCAGGAAGAAGTCACACCTGCTGAGCGCTATTTTTAATTAAATTTTTTGTCTTTATTTTATTGTTGAGTACATAGTCCAAGGCCCCACATCCACGAGACTGAGATTCAGTGGACATAAGAATATTTTCCAACCTTCCAGGTATCTTGCTCCTAGCTATTTACTCAAGAAAACGGGCGTGCACGCAGCATGCTGCGTGAATGGTAACAGCGGCTTCTCCCCAGGCACCCAGACCCGGGAATGACCGAATGCCTCTCGGTTGGGGACATACACACAGACTGTGACACACCCCGAGAGTGGACTAGTTCTCAGGAACTCAAAGGAACTTCTGACGCGCAACAAACAGGAGGAATCTCCGGGGTTTTACGCCAAAGGGAGGGACCCACTTCCCCTACTGTGCCCCATTTAGATGACATTCTGGAGCTATAGCGAAGGAAACAGATAGTAGCTTCTGGAGTTTAGGGGAGGGGGCGGGTTCTGGTACAAAGGGGCAGCACGGGGAATTTGGGGAGGGGTGATGAGAGGCTCTTGCAGGTGGACTGTGGCGGTGCTAGCAAGCATTTGTCAAAACTCGTAGAACCTGACACCAAACATTTAAATTTCACCGTATTTAAAAATAAGCTGGGAAGCATTTTAAACCTCTCTGGATGTGCTGACGTGCAGCCTGTTTGGGGATCCAGGGCATGGATAATCCCGGACCACCTCACACTGTTGGAGAACCCAGTCGAGCTACACTTGGGGCCCGGGCGGGCGCTGCCAGCTCACCGAGACCAGGTCTCCGATCAGCATCGCCGCACCGAGCATTTCCACGGGCTGGACGCCTGAGCCACCCACCGTCCCGGTCCGCACAGCTGAGGCAGTCTGATCAGACGTGTGCGCAGACAGAAGTTCGTGACAAGCTGTCGTGCCCTGGAGCACCTGAGTGTGGGACAGGTCACAGGACACAGGTAGGCAAAGGTTTCTTTCTGGGGTTTGTCAACCTGCGCTCACCGTTGAAGGCGGTGACTCTTGAGCCTTCTTTAAGAATGTGAGTTATACTTTGTATTTAATCAGGTTAATGGAAATCTTCTGTATTGATGGAGATTAGAATATAACCAATGAACTTACCCTAAAACATTCTATTTAACAACGGCAACGCCATGTTTAACAGTCTCTTTTCAATGAACCCAAATCGGAAACCGGAAGTCGGCAGTTTTATGTGGAGATCAGCGACCATAACCAGCTCTACTGGGAGTCATCTGGGTTATTTCCATCAGATCCGATACCTGTGCCACAAAAAGGAGACCAAGGCCCACTCGTTTCCTCGCTGGCCGAGGCCCAGAGGGAGGGGACAACCCCGCATCAGGTCCTGCGTCCCTTCTTCTGTGGATGTGTACGGGTGGAAAGCAAATGACAACCTCGGGCCGGTGTTTCTGTGGATGACTTTGTTGTGCTTGGCCTCCCTTAAAAAAATGCCATATCCTGCTGTGGCTGATTGTCTCAAAGAAGCGCTGAAATTCAAACAGGAACTTCCGACTGTGAGAAGCAAAGAAGCAGGCAGCCTTTAGATAGAAGAAAAGGCTCACTTCAACCCCGACAAAGGGAAAGTGCAAAACAAAGGCCTCTCTGTGCAGTAGGGGGGGTCCCGCCCAGCCCCGCCCCCCCAGGGCGCCTTTGCTGACCTGCGATCTCTGGCTGCCCCCCCACCTCCCACGCCGACACACACAGTTTCTGTGTGTGCCCTCACTTTGCTTCCTCATCACTTTGTAGAGCGGCCACAACTCTGTGGGGCCTCTGTTCACTCTGCTGCCTTTTTTAGAGCTGCTTGTGCCCAAGAGGAAATGGAGGTGCAAGTGTTTCCTTTCCATTCAAAACGGGCCCTTTTCTGCAGCAGGGGAGGCGGAGGAGGACGGCCAGCTTGCTGCTCACAGCCTGAGACGACTTCAGCTCTCTCGACCACAGTCCTCGTGTTAGAAATTATTTGGTATGAATTTTGTCACAACCTCCAGGAAGCCAGCTGGCCAAATTTTCCTGGTGCCAGGTGGCTCAGCAGCCCTCTCAGATGTCGCCCCTCTGGGTCACATCCCTGCTTCAACCGCCCCACACCCCAAAGTTGCATCCCGCTGAAAAGTGCACTTAAAAACATTCCCAGGAAAGCTCCTCATTTCACAGATCCCAGGCTTGGCCCTGCCTCTTCCAGGAACAGCCAGGGCTCCTCACCTCCCACCTGAGCGCCGCAGGGGGGTGGAGGGGGGAGCAGGTATGCCCAGGACCTGGGAGACAGATAGCCAGGTGCCCTGTGCTGGAACACAGGTGCGCAGTTGAGACACAATAATGCGGAGGAGCTGCGTGCCCATCTCTGGTAGTAAAAACTGACTTCGGGAAAATTGCCGTGCTGATAGAAATCAGCGTTCTTTGTTGTCGGTGACAGGCCACACTTGAACTGGCTTAAAAGGGAAAAGGGCACCTATTGGCTCGTTTACCTAGATAGGACAAAGAGGAGAGTGACCGGGCCAGCGACACTGCACAGGCGTCCTTTGGCCTCCTGCTTCCGTCCGCCGCCGCTCGGGTGGATTGGGCAGCCACAGCCCAGCGACTCGGGAAAAGAGGGAAGAAGCACATACCCGATCCAACGCGGAAGGTTCAGATTTCATACTAGAGTGATGGGGTGCCGAGGAGCGGCCCCCAGAGGACAGACGTGGCCCCTGGGGACTTGGTCTCCGCCACAGACAGATTATTTTTATCTTGAGCTCTCTTGAACTTCCAGGCGCGAGGACTCCTGTTCCTGAGAACATGTTTGTATCAGTTTGAGAAGCACGGGCGTGGGTCACATGGTTTCTCGGAGGGGCTCAGAGCTGGAGTCGTGGGAAGAACGCGCCAGTGAAGAGCTGGCTTTGTTCTCTGATGGGCATTTGGCAGTGGTGACAGCCCAGGGACCCAGGGGAGACGGTCCACCAGAGAGCATCGAAATATATCTTCTTTGGAAAAATGAAGAGGAAAGTCAGCAATGGAAAGAGCAGGAGGGAGGGAATAAAATGAGGGAGAAGGAACAGTGGACGTGAGCGGGGGCTACTTAACAGTCCCTGTGGTGAGGAGGCAGAGGGATTCCTGAGACTGAGGTGAGGGGGCCAAAGCTCTGTGACACAGACAGACGGGGGTTCCAGAAAACCCACTGTCTTTTCTTCCTGCGATTGAAACGGGACCCCGCTTCCTCCTGCCCCCAGGCGAGAGAGCAGGTGCCAGTGCCAGCCCTTGGGCTGAGGGGTGCTGCCCCTACTTGGCCAGGGTGAAGGATGAGCCTGAGGTTGAGAAGCCTTATCTAGGCCTGAAGGGAATGGTGTCTGAGGGACACCGTGACTTTCTGAGGTTCGGGGAGCTAGCACTGGAAAAAGATGACTCCCACGTCAAGGATGGAGATTTTAATGACGTCCGTGAACAGAAAGTTCAAAGTAACACCTCAGCCGCTTGGGCGCCTACAGCAGTGCGGCTCCAAGAGAGAGCAAGCCTCACGGGAGTGCTGCCCAGCGGCAAGCAGGGTGGCCGGCTGGCCTGGGCCTCCGCCCGCAGCAGCGGCTCCCACTGAGCCCCAGCCGGGGGCTTCCCACCCGGCACTGAGGCTGGCTTCTCTGTGGCATTGGACTTGTAGGCGCATTTCCCCTGTCAGACTGTGAGCTCCAGGAGGACAGGGCTGTGTCTGTGTCTCCTCCAGGATCCACCGGGCGCCTGGCTCACGTCTGGCACACCCACCTCGTGCGAATGCATCGGAGCCAAATGCATTCGGCAGATGTGGGGCCTTGAGACAGTCCCCTGTTGGCCTCAAGAATCCCCCTCCTGACTTTGTTTTGACAAATCAAATATGTTTTACTGTCCGACCCCTTGAAAGGGCACTGGTACCTTCCTTTCTGTAAAGAGCAAGCGGCGTGAGTCATGTGCGAATCCGGCGGCAGTTCTCACTCGTGAATTTCGCAGCAGCGGCCACCACGGAGAGCTGTGGCTGTTAGTAGTGATAACATCTGCTGCTTCCTAGAAATCACACACCTCCTCTTCTGACGGGGCCCAGGCTGCGCTGGAAACTGTGTCTCTTTCCCTTCGGTCCAGGCAGCAGCTTCGCGGCTGAACCTCAGCTGCTCTGCCTTCGGAACCTTCCTCAGCAGAGTTCCAGGAACGACTACTCTTGTCTTTTCAGAAGAGGATGTAGTGGCGTTCTTTTTTCACACTCCGTGGAGCTGGCTGCCTTGAGTTCACGGCCTCTCCCAGCACCCAGCGTGGGCTTCGGTACTTAATAGACACTTGATAGTGTAGTTGAAGAAGTAGGTGAGTGAACTAAAGTTGTTTCCCTCTGGGGAGGCACTGCAGAGGAGGACACTTAAGGCGGCGGCTGCATTCTGTCGCGGCGCACAGTGAGTCCTCAGGGAGCAGTGGCTCCCCAGAGCCTAGCGGGGGAGGGGGGAGATTAGAGAACAACTTCTACACTCAGAGGGAAAAACTGACCAGTCAGCCATGTGGCTTGGGCACAGGCCAGGGGAATGGGACTTTCTGTCCTAGGCCCAGAATCTACTGCCTTGAACTCGAACAGCTGCAGAACGACGTCCTGAGTTAGCGACGCCCACAGGGAGACTGGCCCATCGTGACTGGCCATGAGTTTTAACTCTGGTCGAGTGTCCATGTGTCGGGTACCATCCATGGCTGCGCTGTGCCATCTAGGAGCCACGGGTCACACGTGGCGGTTGAAATTTAAATTAACTAAAGTTAAAATTCAGTTTCTCCCATTTCCAGGTGCTCACTAGCCGCTACTGGCTCCTGTATTGGGCAGCACGAACCTCGAACGCGCTCATCATTTCAGAAAGGTCCACTGGACAGAGGCGTTCTCTACGCCGCCTTAGAAAACTGCGCTGATACTCACCGGGGACAAGCGTGAACGCGGCCCGCAGCGCCCGTGTGTCCGAGTGCGGGTCTGTTTGGGGAGTTTTTCAAGTGGCCCTGGGCCTCCGTTCTAGGCTCCAGGGGTTCAGACGCAAACACAGCAACATTTCTGCCATCACAGAGGCTCCAGCCTGGAGGCCAAACCAGGAAGGTCGCTGCAGACCGCGGGGCATGCACGCCGGAAGTACACAGACAAGGTGCCCGGAGAGCGTGGCAGAGGGGAGGACATGGCTGTGGGCGAGGAGGCCTGGACATAAGGGGCCAGAGGCTGGAGGAGGAGTGTCCAGGCAGGAGTCATCGGAAGTGGTCCAGGCAGGAGTCATCGGAAGTGCAAAGGCCCTGAGGTGAGAGGCCGCTGTGGTGTTCTGGGGACAGAAACCGTGTCCCCAGACAGGGGGCCGTGTGGTGGGAGCCCAGAGACCAGGAGGGAGGAAGAGACGGCAAACCTGCAAAACAAGTTGCCGTACATGAAGACCATCCCATGTTCCTGAAACAGAATTCACGTGGAGGTTTAGTCTCAATCTACTTCAAGGGGGTTTTCACGTGTGGGAAGTTGACAGCATGGGGTTAAAATAAGCTGAAAGGAAAAGCATCCCAGGATCTCCGAGAAATTTTTCCAGAGAGGAAGCTATCGGGCATCACGACGTGCAATGATGACTAGAATGATTAAGACACTCCTGCATCGCCACAAAATGGGATCGTTTAGTGAGTCCCGAATCAGCCCTTGGACTACCCAAAAACTCCATCTGATGAATTCTGTGTCATGGACTCTGGGGAGGAGGGCCGGATGGCTAAGCTTGGAAGCAATAGTAAAAAAACATGAAGGAAAACATTGTATTTGAGCACATCCAGATTAAAAGCACACTTCACACTGTGAAAAATATCCGTTGTATAGGGACATGCGTGGGGCTAATATCCTTACTAGGTAAAGACCGCCATCGATGCTTAGACACGCAAACACCCAGCCAGCTGAGCATGGCCAGTGGGCGGGAACACACAGAAATGGGCCGGCGAGCGGGCACAAAAGCCTTTGTCCCTCTGATGGAAGAACGCGATGTGGTGTAGCAATGAGAGCTGCTTGCGGCCCGGAGTGGAAGAGAATTGAGTTAAGACGATGGGTCAGAATTCACTGAGTTCTTTCACGCGCTGGGCACCCTTCCAGGTACATACTTGCAGTTTCCACGTCATCCCGGCTCTGTGATGCGGGCAGCACTGCTACACCCGCCCAACCGGAGAGAAACCGAGGCACGGGGCAGTCAAGCAGCCTTTCCGAGACACACGGCCAGGAGGTGGTCAAGTGGGGCTCAGTCGCAGCCCCTGTGACTGGGGGCCCAGACCGCAGGGCTGACTGTCCATCAGCCGGGGGAGGCGCGGGGGAAGGGCCGCTGCGGTTGCCGGTGCTGCCGCTGCTGGCGGTGGAGTGAACCGGCAAGGCCTCTTGGAAAAGCAGTTTGACTCCGAGTATCAAGGATCTTAAAGAATTTGTCATTCTTGACCCAGTAACTGCACTTCCCAGAGTCAGTTCTGAGGACCTTAAAGACAGATCTAGAGAATCATGTTAAGAATACTGACTCTAGAATTATTTATACAACTGAAAACTTAGACGTAAGGCCAAGTGTTCAAGAAAAGTGTTTAAACAAGTGGTAGTGCCTCCATAAAATAAACACACATGTTTTTAAATGATTTAACAGCATGGGAAATGCAAGAGCATATACTAGATTTTAAAAAGGTGCCAAGTATTATGTATGTTGTCGGTCTGACTATTCCGACTGGAGATCAGGAAGGCTCGGGAAACACAGCAGGGTGTCCATAGTGAAGGTCCTGGAGAGGCGGAATTACGGGTGTGTTTGATTTCCTCTTTACACTTTCTGCACCTTCTAGGTTTTTCATAAAGAAATCCATACGATCTTTTTTTATAATCAGGATAAAGCCAATGAACATTCCATGTTTTAAGCAGAATTACTTGCAACATTGTTTTGAATGAGTTTTGCTCCTTGCAGGTGATAAACCAGACATGGTTAGTGATTCCCTTCCTCCCTCCCTCAGCCCCAAGAGCAGGGCCCAGAGCCCTTGACCTTTGCATGGAGGGCAGGGCTGCAGCGGAGAGAGGCTGCCAGCCAAGGACTGGGAGCCCTGTTGGGAGGAGACAAAACACCAGCTTTCCGCCTTCAGGTCCTTTCCTTTGATGAGGGCAGCTGAGGTCACCTGAGACGCGTCCACCCTGCCTGGCCAGGCTGTTTTCACAGTGCACTGCAGGGGCTCGGAAGCTGGAGCACGGGGACCCCTTCCCTGGGTGGCTCAGCCGCGTGCCTTGGGCCAGCCCTGACATTCGCCGCCTGAACATGAGGAGTGTCACCTCTCACAGAGGAGCAAGAAGTGCAAGCACACGGCCAGTCAATCCAAGTGAAAACGAAAACACCGCAGAGAAGTGAAAGTTGCTATTATAATGAGAGCTTTCTCCGTGCCTGGAAGGACGGTCTTGGTCCCTTGTCTCAAGTTCTGAGCGTGGCCCTCGGGAATGGGAGCGGATATGAGCTCCGTGGCTGGGCTGCAGCTGGGCCACCTCTGCCCAGTTTCGAAAGTGCTTCCTGCGTGTGCCCCGAGCAGGCCTTTGATGTAAACGCGCATTGTGTTTGAACCGTACAGGGCTGTGTTTGCTGTGAGTCACATGTTTGCCTGGCTGGGGTGAAAAACAGCCAGCAAGTACCCAAAGCCTTGCTCCAGAAATGTCATTATGTACTTTTTTCTTTAGTTAATAAGTGTCAAGAGAAATGCAAGTAATTACATGGTGGCTGGGTGTGTCTTTCAACCAAGTGCTTGAGCAGCCCTGGCCTGTGAGGGGCAGCGGTTCTCAGCCTCCTCCGGAGTGCTGCTGGCGCGTTCGGGAGGGCTCAGAAAGCCGATCCCAAACAGGGACATTTTAGGAACAGACAAAACAGTAAGCGTTCAGAGCTCCGCCACCTCGGCAGGCTTCTGTGAGGACTGTGGGCAGTCTGCAGTTCTCCACGTCTCCAGCTGGGCAAGGAAGGTGAAGGCCCCTGAGGGCGATGCATCTCCGTGACCAAAAGGCCAAGGTCCTCCCAGATCTTGGCCTGAGTCCCCGTGCGGAGTTTCTGCCCCAGAACTCCCGAGCTGCTCTGCTTCTCCCTGAGTGCCTCTGGGGCTGAAGGTGGTCCCCGCACTGAGGCCCCTTTTCAGGGGGGTTCAGCACTGGTTCCCTCTCCTCCATGCAGATCTGGGAGTCTGCAGGGCCTTGGGTGCCCCCAGCAGGGGCTCCAACAGCAGAAATGTACTTTCTCGCAACTCCGGAGGACAGACTCCTGAGATCAGGGCCCACGGGACGGCGTCTGGTGAGCACCTGGTCCCCGGCTCGCACGGCCGCCTGGTCTCTCTGTGGTCGGGCACGCGGCCTGCTCCTGGGGTGTGCACAGGGAGGCAGGGGAGAAAGCCAACTCTCTGGTGTCTCTTCTCTCGAGGAGGACAAGGGATCGGCCCTGATCTCATGACCTTACTTAACTTGATTATTTCCTCAGAGGCCCTAGCTCCTAAAATGGCCACATGGGGGGTTAAGACTCGGTACATGAACTTGGGGAGGGCACAGGCATTCATTCCACAGCAGTTCCCCTGCAGGATGAATTCCTGATACCGAGGACTCTGGAATTTTCTGCCCGAAGAGCCCAAGCCAGCTGGCAGAATGTCTGCCTGGGGCGCCCCAGGAGGTTGCCAGGTGGCACGTTGCCGCCACTGCATGTCACGGGGCAGGGACGCCGGGTTGGGTGCAGGGAGCTGCCGGACAGAGGAAGAGGCCGGGGCCCGGGCTAGATGCTGGCTCGCTCTGTGCCTCTGCTGTGTGGGGTGGTTCTCTGGGAATTTTTCGTTCTGACCTGAACTTCCCAGTTGTTAAGGAGAGAGGAGGGTAGAGAGCGTTTTACTCGGCAGTTTTTTTAACGTGCCCCTTAACTTTTAAGTATTTAAAATGTGGTAGGACAGCCTCACATCTCCTCTCTGCCGGTGCCCAACAAGTGTGGGGAGCCAACCTGCGGCGCGCTGTTCCTGCTCTCTCTGGACCCACTTTCAGCTCCATCTCTGATGGACTGGCCAGTCCCACCAGGTCACCAAGCTGAGGTGGGTAATACCAGTCTGAATCCACGTGGAATCAGGTCCCGGACCCCCATGTCCTGACCGGTGTCTAGCTCACAAGCCCTGTGGCACGGCACTAAGGTCTGATCCAGGCTTGCTGTGTGCCCATTACCCTCCCAGCACTTTGCGTAAAGAAATTCACATCCTTCCCGCAACCTGTGAAATGATACTGTTACTCTCCATTCTATAGCTGAGGAAACATGAACACGGAGAGATCGGGAAGCCTGTCCAAGGCCACCCCGCTGATAAGTGGCAGAGGTAGGAGTTGAAGCAGACTGTTCGGCCTCAAGATCTGCTCTCTGCCATTTTGCAGGAGCCCCCCAGTATGAGCTGATTTTTCTTGAGCAGTCCCGA
This sequence comes from Desmodus rotundus, assembly GCF_022682495.2. Classification (NCBI taxonomy): domain Eukaryota; kingdom Metazoa; phylum Chordata; class Mammalia; order Chiroptera; family Phyllostomidae; genus Desmodus; species Desmodus rotundus. The sequence continues at coordinate 210,869,719 of NC_071387.1, read as the reverse complement.
TACCCCGGCCCCGGTGCTACGGCCGTATGAGGCCAGGATGAGTACTTCTGCCTTTCACCAGGTGAGCCCCACAGGTGAACTCCTAACAAGCCCCCTGGCAGATTCTGACACAGGTCATCGGTCCCAAGCCCGCACTCTGCCCTAGGCCAGTTCTGCTTGCTCATGACCGTTCCTTGAAGGAGCAGACGCAGATGGCGAGGAAGGCCTGACAAGTCACTGGGTCAGATCGTGACAGTTACCACAGAGGAAACTCATCCACGCTCGGTGAAGAAATAGGCCGATTTGAGTAAGACTGCAATTTGAGGAAGTTAAATGGATTAAGATGACAGGTTGTGTTTCACGCTGGGAAAAAGACTTGCATTTTTAGTTCCTGTGGCTTGACATGAAATCTCAGACTGAATCACCACCATCGCGTTCTGACCCGAGGAGCGGCTTCTGCGAGAGCAAGGCGTTCCTCTGGAATCTGTGAGCCCTTTAAAGCCCCTGGGCTCGGAGCCACCCAACCCCGGATCTGTTTCTGCCTCATCCCGTGGCATCTGTGGTGTCTGGTGAAATAATAGGTTCCCCCACCGGAGAGAAATTTGGTGACGCAGGAAAGTCCTGTCGACGAGGAGGCTGCTTCTCTGATTCCGCAGTTCTGCGTGTGGACTTGGCCTTGGCTCAGATCCTCATCGACAGGACTGAAAGCTGGAACTACGCCGACGTGAAGGGCATCAGAATACACTCGCAGCCACCCCTCCGACGATCCCCACCTGAAGGTTCTCTCGGCACCAAAGGGGTCACTGAGGCACAACGGGGATCAGGAAATGTCACCCCTGGATCCCGACTCCCGTGACCATGGCGGCCTGGCGGCGTACTTTCAGGGCCGTCCTGGCTCAGTGGCCTTGTGTGTTTGTTTCCCAGCCCCCTTGGCTGGCGCAGGGCTTTGCTTGCTGAGCTGCGTTCACTGTCTTTGAAGGTCCTGTTTGCTTATGGGCAAGAGCCTGCCTGGAGAAGGTTACAATGCAAACTCAAGGTCAATGCAAAAGGAGCTGTAGCTCAAGCAGAGAAGGAGACCACCTGGGCGCTGCAGCCCCCTCGGGAGGAGCCTGTGTCTGGACCCTCTGCCCTCACCCCCAGGGCCCCCCGGGAACATCTGACTTCCCCTTGGCACACTTCCTTTGTCTAAACAAAGCCCGGTGTGTACTCTTGTTTGTAACTCGAATATTCTCTTTACCAAAAAGGACAGCTATCTAACTCTACTGTGCTCAAATTACATGTTCAGAATACCAAAGGTTAGGTTGGGACCGTTGGTCTCAAATTTTTTTCTGCGTCAGATTCACCCAAAGGGCATTTCCGAACAAAGATCCCCAGCTGGCCGTGGGCCCTGAGAGCTTCTGACGTAGCAGCCCTGGTGTTAGGCCAGGAACTGACATTTCAATACCTTTTCAGGGGAGGCTGAGCTGCCAGGTATGAGCCACCCTTTGGGAGTGACTGGATTGATGTTCTAAAACTTTTTCTGCTTAGTCACACACCCGGAGCGGGAGTGGGGGTGGACTGGGGTGCTGGCGACCAGACGCTCCCCTGGCAGTAACAGGGTCACCGGGACAGGGACCCCGGCAGCATACTGACAGCACATGGACCTTTAAAAACACCTCAGTCGGGACTGTGCCTCAGACCACAGAGCTCACAAGGCCTGGTGGTGGGACCCAGGCCCGGGCACGCTGGTAAACACGCAGGCGATCCCAGTGTGCAGCCAGGGCCAAGAGCCTGGGCTGGCATGAGCCCCTCTGGGCGGGGGCGGGCGGGAAAGAGGCAGAGATTGGTGTTTTATTATTTTTCTTTTTTTAAGATTTTATTTATTTATTTTCAGAGAGAGGGAAAGGAAGGAGGAAAAGAGGAAGAGAAACATTGGTGTGTAAGAGAAACATCAATTGGTTGCCCCTTGCCCGCCCCCAACCAGGGACCTGGCCCGCAACCCTGACTGGGAATCGAACCAGTGACCTTCCGGTACACAGGCCGGCGCTCAGTCCCCTGGTCCACACCAGCCAGGGCAGAGAGATTCCTGCTGTAACATCCCTCCCTGGGAACTTTAACGCGTCTCCTTGGGGTGAGACTCTGTGACCGTTTTGTGACCAGGCTGAATGTCAGCAGATAATGTCCAAAATAACGCCTCACACGACACTCGCAGAAGCTACACGGCCAGGGCCACATATCTCGAATTTCTCTGTGGTTACCTTTTCCTTCTTCTGAAATTGCGCAGCAGGAGGCGAAGGAGCAGCCAGCTGGGGCAGCTGGATGATAAGGAAGCCGGGGCTGGGCGCGGCCGGGGCTTCCTGCTGTCTTAGCTGATTCGGGGCCCAGGGGAGGGCTCAGCCCCTGGCTCAGAGAGGTGACCTGCAGCTCCCTGAGACCTTGTCATAGCTGAGCCCTTTTGACCCCGACGCGGTGAACCCCGAAACAGGAGTGGTCTGCGTGCACATTGCAGTGCCCGCCCCGGCCCCGGCCCCCAGGGAGACCTGCGGCCAGGGCTCCGGCACTCGCTGGCTGTGCGTGACCTCTTACGCTGACTGGCTCCAGATCACTGCTAGACAAGGACTCCAGCCTAAGGTTTCCATTCCACTCTGGACACTCCCTGAGTGACTAAGGGCAAGGTGCCTGTCTTCCTGGAATATCCAGTTTCCTCGCAGACACAGGGCGCAAAACCAGCTGATCTGTTCACCCGGCAAGTAATGTGGGACTAGACAACATTTTCCTACGTGATCACAACGGAAAAGAGAAAAAGCCTCACGCCACAGCTACGTGCTTTGGGTTAGGAAATGCTGCCCTTTTCAGCTTCATGATATCCCCAGGCATCTGATGCTGCCTTTATAAGCACCCGGGAATTCTGTAACAACTCTGCCACGTGTGCGTGCTCTTCAGCCTTCCCCATCACAGGCAGTCCACGAACGTCTGTTGACCAAAGGATGGAGCATTAATCAATTGCTTAAATGAAGGCGTTTTCAAAATCTGATATGCCACTAATAAACAGAACCCCCAGCTGTAGTATTCTAAATGAATAACTCGGTGACTATGTCCTAAGCTGCATTCACGATCATCACCTACTGTACCCCTGCATAAGAGATATTAAACGTAGGGGGTATGTGACAAATTCTAAATTAAACACTTGATTCATGGCTGGGCTTCAGGAAGCAGAAGCAGCGACAGCTGTGTCCACGGGTACAGTGTGTGCCCACACGCACTCCCCAAGCCCCTCCTGCTCCGCTCTTTCTTGTTTTCATGGCCTTTAGCACCTGCCGGCACAGCGTGTAATTGATTTACATATTGTGAAAATCAACTGGCTCCTGGAGCTCAGATCCCCATGGTGAATACCAGTTTCCTTTAAACTTCTACATTTTTTCATATGGTCTCATCCTTGGTCACCCAAGTGCCTGGTTGTTTACAGCGCCCAGGATGAAGCTCATCGAAAAACATGCAGGTTTTGGGTGACAACAAGTATGACCTGTATAGAATGTGTTTTCTGGAAAGCCAGACTGACATAATGGGCGTGACCCACAAGAAGAGGGGGAATGTAGCCCATAAAAATAGTGTCTTAGCGTACTTTGCATTGGGCAGACTGCATATTTACATGGTACGGCGTTTGGTTCTAGATAATAGTACTTTATGGGACAGACGCCAGCTGGCGGGATCTCGAATGAGCAGTCCGGACAGAAATCTGGATATTGTGTCAGATAAAGAGAAGTCGGGACTCACTGTGAATTTCCATGGTAAAGGATATAAGGGTTAGGATGGGTGTGGCAGCTGAAAGTTCTGGTGTAGAAAAAGTAATGCCCATGGTCCGTGTGGGCTGAGGCTGCTGTAACAAAGCATCCTAGCCTGGGAGCTTAGATACCAGAAATTAACTCCTCACAGCTCTGGAGGCTGGTCCAGGGTCGAGTCCAGTCTCTGGAGAGAGCTCTCTCCCTGGCTCGCAGATGGCCGTGTTCTCAGACGTCCTCACCTGGCCTTTCCTCTGTGCCGCAGTGGAGAGAGGGCAAGATTTCTTTCTCTTCCTCTCCTAAGGGGGTCGTCAAAGTATCAGATTAGGGCCCCACCCTGACAACCTCCTTTAATCTTGACTAACTCCTAATATCCCTATCTCTAAACACAGTCTTCTGGGGAGTTAGAGCTTGAATGAATTGTGGGAGAAGTAACTCAGTCCACCACACAGCCCACAGTCCTCTAAAGCAAACACAGGGGGAGGCCTTGTAACTCACCAGTGAGAACACTCTCAGGCCAAAGCAGCTCCGCAAAGAAACTGCCCCTGGCTCCCTGAGGCTGGGGCCCCTCCTGTCGCCGGAAATACTAACTCAGCTCGGAAACCTGTCTGTGGTGTGGGGAGCAGATTCCTGGCATGGGTGGGAATTTGGAACAGAAGGGAGCCAGCATTTCTCCAACTCAAAAACGCTCTCACCCGTGAACTTGTTCAATGTTGCTCTTCTACTGGATTCACCTCCAATGGTCCTCTCAAAGAATGGGAACCACATGTGGTTATCCTGGCACGAGAATAAAAGTCTTGTAAAAGGCTTCAGACAAGAGCCTTCAAACAATTTTGCATTAAGTGAAATTTCACAATTCTTGGTTTTGTGAAGAATGATGAGATGTGGCTGATTCTCATCAGGATTTTGCTTTGGTCGACGATTTTGTGTGAGGTTGGGAGGAAGTGGTTTAATTAAACTCTTAAACCGCACCCCCGAAACCGCTCGTTACCAGTTTTTAAAGAACCGGAAAGAGGTTGGCTCTGATTCCATGAATCAGATGGAAGGTGCCTGATGTGTGAGGCCATGGCAAACCTCGTCTTTAGTAACCTTTGGGCAGAAAAAGCCAAGAGAAAGAAACTAGATTAAGAAAGAAAAACAGGAAAATGTTTTCACTGCTTTTCTTCCAGAAAGCACATGGCCTCCTCTGTGACGGCCAGACGTAATAAATTTCCAAGAGAAACTTAGTTCTGGGTGAACCCGGAGTAATTAACAACCAACACTATCTATTAATTCTGAACTCTGTTTTACTGTGAGTGGTGTTATAGTCCAAGTTTTTTATATACGACAGTTCAGCTTAATAAAAATGTTCCTATTCTTATAAAAATTTTACGTCAACAAACATAAGACATAACATGAGTTAGTCGCAATTGAGTCCTTAGAAGTCAGTAAAATGAATTCTTCTGTTAGGAATGTTAAATGAAAACAATGTCAAGAACGCTTACAATAAGGTGGCTGTGTAATTTATGTGAAAATGCCCAGGGCACTTTGAGAGGGGAGGGGGTGTCGCTACGCTGGCTTGACAGGCATAAGCAGGAACTGTGCCAGGACATTTGGGGGCCCCACCCATAGGGGATGTGGCGGTGGGCGCCCCAACCGCAGTCTTTCACCAATGAGCATGTTAAGACAGTGGTCCTCAAAGCGTGGTCCCCGGCAGAGGTACCGGCACCACGTGGCACCTCGTCCAACCGCAGGCCTCCGACCTCAGGAACGCTGAGGCCGGACGGGCAGGCACAAGTCTTTCCATGTGTGCCCCCAGGTCATCCCAAGGCGGGGTCTCATCCAAGACCCACCAGCGTCAGCCCGTCCTGATGTCCCATGGCCGTCATCAGGGTGGGTTTAGGGACACGCTGGCACCACACCAGTTTGAGCCGTTGAAATGCAAGGAGAGGCCAGTCTGGGATTTCTGGGGAAGATAAACTCTTTCGTTGGATGTGAACAATGTGAACAGGGACCACACTGCCCAATCGATGCTGAGGGCGGCTATGAACCGCAGCACAGGGACAGAAGGAGAGCCCAGCACTCTCTGGCTGTGGGGTCCGCCACCCAAAGCCCCCAGGCTCCGGACTCTCAAAGGAAGTAGCGTGCAGAAGCCTTTCCTGCTTGAACTAGCCGAGGGCTTCCTTACACACGGCTGCTCACTCCCCCTTGACTCGACCTGCCTTTGCACTATTGCCACCTGCACGCCATCCTCTCTCACGGGTCTCCCTTCAGTCCCACTTCTCACACCGCCGAAGCCCACCAAAGCCCCACTCACCCTGCCCTCGTGAAGGTTCCCCCGACGGCTCCACCCCACGCAGTCTCCTCCTCTTCAAAGTCCAGGTGCTTACTTTCCGGCCACTGTTCTGCCTTCACTGTGCACTCTCTCCCCTGCCTGTCTGAGGCCTCGTCCTGTCCAAGTACCTGGCACCTGGAACTGAGCGTGGTACTCCAAGGGTGCTCAGCAGACCCTTCAGGGGTGTCTGACGTTTGGCGTCGCTGGGCCGCAGTGGAAGAAGAAGAGTTGTCTTGGGCCACATATTACATACGCAAACACTAACGAAAACTGATGAGCAAAAAACAGGCTTTAAGTCAATTTACGATTTCGTGTTGGGCTGCCTTCGTAGCCATCCTGGGCCATGTGTGGCCTGTGGGCCATGGGCTGGACACCCCTGGACGGTGATTCCAGTGGTCTGTGCAGAGGAGGTACTGGTGTGCAACCACTGCCAGCACGGCCCCCTAGCCCCGTCACAGCCCTTCCTGGCACAGACCACCCCGCCAAACCCCAACTTAACTACAGCTCGAATCCTGCTGTGGCCTGAAGCCAGACTGAGACGACTTCCGACGTCTATCAGGCAGAATCCAGGAGCAGAACGGGACAGCCTGAGGCCAGACAAATGCTGGGCCGTCTGCGTGGAGCAGGACATCGCTGTGCCGAGGCGACCTACGTCGCCACAGGAAACAGAGTGGCCAGACCACCATCAGCATGCTCCCCCTTCTCTGAACTCGCTCTGTCTGGAAACTGGCTGCCACCACGGGAATTGTGTTGGGTGGCAGGAAGCTGAGCGTGTGCGTGAGCTCAAGTCCCTCCACCTTCTGAGAAGACAGCAGAGCTCAGTGTGAGAGAAGGTGGCTTTTGGAGTCAGACCACCAGGGCTGGATTCTTGGTGAGACTGCTGTCTATTTATAACCGCGGGCAAGCTCTTTGACTTCTGGGACTCGGTTTCTTCATCTGTAAAATGGGGTGGGGGCAGCGAAGACCATGCCTACTTCATTTTCTCACGTGAGAAATAAATGAAATCTTGTTTGTAGACACTTAGCATCACGCCTGGCTCGCAGGAAGCACTCAGTACGTAGTTACTGTTAGTGACAATCTCTGTCCCTCCCCACTGTGGTTGTGGGAGGGGAGGGGCCTTCAGCCCCCCCACTGGGTGTCAGGCGGTGAATGAAGGGTCCAGGCAGTGACAGGGGCGCGGCCGGCACAGAGCAGCCGCGCCTGGCCAGCTGTCGGCCAGGCCACCGAGGGTTAGCACCTGCATGCGAAATCTGCCAGCGCCCTCCTGAGCAGACCTGCCACACCGCCTTCCCACGCCCCGCCCACCGGTCCTATCACAGTCACGTGCTCAGCTGGAAACGAGCAGACACGAATGAGGTCCAGAAGCTTCTGCCAGCGTCTCACTGTTAAAGTGACAGCCGTGACACTGTGGTGTCAGGATTGGAGCAGTGGTCACCAGGGGGCCTCCAGTGGGGGGTGGGGGGGCTTTGGGGGGCTGGTCGCCTTCTGGTTCTCCGTCTGGAGGCGAGTTACACAGCTGTGTTCAGTTTGTGAAAAATTCCAAGCTGTGTTCTGGCAGTATGCTCACTTTTCTGAATACATATTCTTCAGCAAAATTTCTGAAATTAGTGAGTCATAATGATGCTTAGTTTTATCGCTATGAAGTGAATCTTTCCTGTTTTCTAGCTTGGAAATCTAGTAACAACCTGATTTAAGTTCATCTTAAACTTATGTTACTAAGTGGATTGCAAGGTGTTTTAAACGGCTTCATTTTGCAACGTGTGTTGACTTAATTACTACTTTTAATTGTTTGGTGAATTAGCAGCTCTTGGGCTACAAAGGTTTTAACACCTATAGAAAGGCTGTCTCCAACTCACCACAGAGGTAATAATTTACATTTTTTCCTGGGGCATTTTGTGCTAGCAATGGAAAGGATAAAACCTGGCAACTGAACTGGGCAGCAGCAGTAGAACCAGGAACATAGGGGAAGGGACCCTTTTAAAGGGGAAGGGGCTTTCTTCCCAGGAGACAGTAGGCAAGGGGACATCTACAGTCGCCTCCTAAGGTAGAGAAAAGTTAAGGATGCTCACAAATGATGGCCTGGGTCTTTCTGAGGAATAATGAAACAAAGGTCTGGACTACAAGTTGTGTTGGGTGGGGCAGGCCTTTCAAGGCAAAGGGAAAGAGGAAATGGCCCAGACCCGGTCGAGGGAACAGGAGGTGCTAGGAGAGTGTAGGTCCACCGTCGAGGCGAGTTCCCACAGCCGAGGAAGCGGAGGTAGGAAACAACCGATAACACCATGGGAACGTGGACTGGAGGTCACTAAGGGGACAAGCTGCAGGCGCAGTGGGAGGAAGGGAGGCAGCAGGCCTGGCTGCTGTGAGGGGGCAGGGCAACGCACTCCCCACAAATGCAAAATGTGGCAGGTGGCATGAATCCATCTGATGACTGGATGCAAGGTGTGGCTGCACCTGGGGGTTTCGGATAGAGGGGGTGCTGAAGGTCATTGGTAAAGAGAAGGGTGAGAAGTTGTGAGGGCAGGGTGTGGACTGAGTCATCACTGTGGATACTGACATCCTTCGGTCGATGCGGAACGTGGGGACAGTCCCCACGGCTGACACAGAGTTTCAGATGCAACTGGGTGCCGGCAAGGAAGGAACCAGTGCCCTGGCCAGGGCCACCTGTCAGCGGAGAGCACGGCAGGCAGGGTTAGCCTTCACGCTCTCTCCCCCCCGTTCTGTAGCACAATCCCCACGCCCACTTCGTTCACCTGCCCGCAAATGCCCGTGTCCTCACGGCGGCCCTCTGCCTTGGACCGTCCAAATCCAGAACAGTCCCAAGGCACAGGCGGAAACTCCCTGTCTAGGTACCACTCTTCCCCGCTTATCGCTGCGTTCTGACAGAGCTTTCGAAGGACAGATCCTTACCCCAAAAGTGGCCACTTCAGGGCCAGTACCCTACAGGGCTGTGTGCAAAGTTATTTCACCCCAGAGGAGGGGACAAGGGCTCACTTATGGCCCTGAAAAACCTCCCTCCGATATCCATTCATTCTTTTAGCCCAGGATGTTAACCATCCCCACAAAATGAGTTTCTTAGCAGTTAGGGCTGGACTAACCCAATACGAAGGTAGCCAGCCACTAATGGACGCAGTCCTTTGCTTTTCTGACCAGTGTGCAGGGCAGGCTAGTGTGCTGGGAGTTATTAATCCCCTCTGTCCACTCCCTGTGCCACAGACTGTGACTGTTTTCAACACAAGCGGCCATGCCAAAGGTTCGGGAGGCACTGCCGTAGCAGACAGCCCCTAATGGGAACGGCCGACTCCTATTGAGCACCTGCTACGGGCCGAGCCCATCGTGCATGTTAACTCAGCAGGTCCTTGCAGCAGTCTGAGGGGGTGACCGTTATTCTCATGCAGACAGAAAAACTGAGAGGACCTGCTGAAGGTCACAGATTGGGGAAGTGGCAGGATTTAAGCCCAGGCACTACGGAACCTGAAGGTACCCTTAGCTGGTGGACACTGCCCCTAAGTCAGTGTTTGGTAGATTTTAAAAGTTTGCTTTCCAACACACACCCCTCTGAGTGGCAGAGCTGGGGCACAACGCAGTCCCGTTCCCACCGGGAGACACCAGGCGGCAGGGGGCAGCCTGGCGGATCTGGGGAGCTTTGTCTCCATGCTCTGGTCTCCAAGTTGGCCTGGGACTCCTTCAGCAGTAGACACACAGCAGGCCCGCCTGTCTGTGTCTTTTAAAAATTACATGATCTCCACTAAGAGATCATAATTTGGTCTGTGTTTTACTGTATCCAAATTCTCAGTATGATGAAGAAACTTACAACTGCGTTACTACATGGGTATAACTTGTTCCGTTCCATAAAATCATTATTGTCCCCCTATAGATAGCCTGCCATTCTTCCACAGAAGACCCTGGCCACACCCCCCCAACACACACACACACAGACACACTGACACCCCCGCCCCCCCAACACTCATCAGGTGGCCTCGCAGGCCCTTCCTCCCGCGGGGCGAGGTGGCGGATGGCGGGCGTTTCACCAGACTAGCTCTCTCTCAGGGTTTTTGTCCCCAGCCCGAGTCTTTGCCCGACTGATGCCACCCAAAATCTTTCGCTAACTTAGAAGTGGGAACCCTGGCTCGTTTCCCGGGACTGGACTCAAGCCGCGGCAGCCGCCACCTGCGGTCGCAGCGGCGAGCAGGGTTCCCTGAGGAGTCCCATCCCAGTCCCCAAGGAGCCGGCGGTCCCTCCCGGCCGGGTCCCGCGGGCAGGCCGCGGAGCCGCGGCGAGCTGGGAGGCGGCGCGCGCACGCGGGCCTGGACCTCCGCCCCCGTCGCTCCACGCAGGGACGGGACCTTCCGCTCCTCCGCTCGGCCGGGGGCGGGGGGTGGGACCCTCCGATCCCCGGCGCTCTGGCGACGCCGGAATCCGGGACGCTGGGAGCCGCGTTCCGGGAATCGCGGCCGTCAGGCCCCACCCTTCGCCGTGCGCAGCCTTCGAGCCAGTGGCGTGGCGCGCCGGGCCCGCGGGGGCCAATCAGCACGGCCCAGCTCGGTGGGCGGAGGAGGGGCGGAGCTGGGGGCGAGTCCCGCCCTGGAGGAGGGCCGCGTGCCGCGTCTGCTGGGAGGACTGAGCGGGCCGCAGAGGGGTGGTAAGCAGTGGACGCTGGGCGCAGCTTGCCAAGCGGCCCGTGGCCGCCCTGCCGACGGGCCGGACCGGGCCTGGCGCCGAGGGGACTCGGTTGCGGAGACCGGGGAGCGAGGCGCCCGCCGCAGGTGAGGGGGCCGGGGCCGAACGCGGGGCCGGCCGCGGGAGGGTGAGGGCGCGGGCGCGGCTGGACGGCCTGCGACCTGGCTCTTCGGGGCCGCCTGCCTGGCCGGCCGGGAGGGCGGCGCCCCCGCCGCGCGCCCGGAGCGGCTGATCCGCGCCGGGAAATCCCCGCATTCCTCGAACCGGTCCCGCATCCGGATTGGAGCCGTCAGCTTTGTCCCCGGGAATCTCAGCGCGGAGCTCGCCCCTCCGTGCGACGCACAGCCCCTGGCCCGCACACAGGCAGCACACAGACAGCCAATACATTCACACTAACACACACATCAAACACACGCCCCCAGCACCCTGGCGAATTCTGCCCCATTTGAGTTACGAATCCCCACTTTTTCCTTTCCTGTCCACTCAGTCTCTGCTTGGGTTACAGGCCAGGCCCTCGGCCCCCTTCCCATCCGAGCCGAATGTCTCTGGCTCCGACTTTCGGAGCTCACACGCCTTCTCTCTGCAGTGTCGCCTCCCGGGCCCAAAGCTTCTGTCTGAGCCTAGGAGACGACGTGGCCCTCGTTCTTTCCTTGCGTCCCTCTGAAGGAAACCGTTCCCTTGGAACCCGTGTAGGATTGTGGAGTATTTCGGCGACTAGACTGATTCGAACTAATTGTTGGGAGACCCAGCGGGAACCTCTGAAAGGCTGGGGGCTTGGGGTGGTCGGTTTGGTGAGCACATCCAGCACACGCGCACGGACGGCCTCCTGTTGGACCGGCTCCGAATTTGAAGTGACTGGCTCGGTGTCCTCTGAGCTCTTTGCCATTGTCTGAATTTCTTACATTCATGGTCACTCCTATTTGGAAGTATTTCGGAACTATTAACTGGAATAGTTTGTAGAACCAACTGGCTACAAAGCGAAATTGTGCTTTCCAGGGCTTGTCCGACCGGGATAGTTTTGGACACTTGTTTTCGTCACAAGTGGAAGGAAACACTGGCAGGGTGGAGAAAGTGTCAGAAAAGCAGGGTCAGGTGTGTTGTGCAATTTCGTCCTGGTCTCGGGTCTGTACTGTTTGTTGTCTCACGTTTTGGCAGTACTGTGTGTGTTTAACCTTCTCACAGGTAATTCAGATACTGTAAATACCGCCGCCAGCTAATTGAATACATTTTCTCAGGCAATGAAAAACGTGTTCGGTGTTCTCGTTTTTACTTATGAAGTGCAGTGTTTCCAGTTTATTTTAGACCTTTCCCAGGGCTGCAGCTCATGGTCGGGGTGCAGGTAGTTATTACGTATGTGTGGTGTGGGTTACAAGGCTCACCAGATAGAGGGGGAAACTGAGGCTGCATCCCTGGGAAACCCAGATCCCGTCCCTTCCCCATGCTGACACATTTCTCCCAGAGGACCCCCTGCTGCCTAGGGCTTGGGGCCTCCGCACAGTCTGCAGCTCCCCTGCAGGGAGAATGCCTTTCTCTCGCCTTATTTCTGAGCCTCTCTTCCTGTGGCCGGCACTCTGGCCCCTGCATGTCTGCAGCTGTGCTCCTGGAGAAGCGTGGCACGTCCATAGCCGCCTCTTGTCTTTGATTGCAAAGGGAGTGGGGTCCCCACGGAGCTTTCTCGACTCACACAGCAAGCACTGAGCGCTCGCTGCTGGCTGTAGGGACTCACGGAGCTGCGAGGTGCCCTCCAGACCGTCACAGAGCTGGCAGACAGGCAGAGTCACAGGGGTGTGAGGCAGTGTTAATTAAACACAGAGTGATACAGAAAATGCTGCCGGCCTTGGAATGATCAGAGGGTTTACCAGAGGTCAGCCTTGAAGCCTGGGGAAGATTTGGATAAAGGGAAAAAGGAAGGGAGCCCATTCCAACTAGAGGTCTGTGTGGAAAGGTCCAGGTATACCCAAGGTCATTAACTTGCCTGGTGCCCCTCGGCTGGTAAATGGCAGATCCAAATTCATACCTAAAAAGCCTGGCTGCAGACTCGCAGCTAATAACCAGGAGGCCTTGCTGCCTCCTGCTAGAGCGGCCTGGAGGGACAGGGCCTAGAACTGTATGGCCATACCAGACGGTCTTTTAAAACCCACTCTTAATGGTCTGTTACATGCCCCTGAGTATGTTAGATGCTGAGGATACTGATGGGCAAAACAAGCCGTTACAGTCCAGCTGATGAACCCCACTAGGGGGCTCTGCACGAGCACTGGGAGCAGAGGTGCCTCTGAGAGGAGAGGGGACGCCTCGGGGAGGATGTGCCAGCTGAGCTGCGCACAGTGCGAAGCCACGTCCAGGGAGAGACTGTAGAGGAGGGACAGGCGCACCAGAAGGGTCTAGCGGTCCCTGGGCTTGAGCTTAGACTCTGTAGGGGTGGCCAGGAGGGAATGACGGAAAGCCAGACCAGTTGCGGATGGCGGTGCAGTGAGGGCCCAGAGGTGAAGAGCCCCAGTATTTGCTGTGCCTTGGGGAAACGAAGATAACTGAGCGTGACCACAGCAGAAACCAGGTTGCTCGCTCTTCTCTCTAGAAGTACCGTGGCAGGGTGGCCTGAGGGAAGGTCTGAGTCCAGGGTCGGGGGAGGGCGTTTAGAATAGACTTTAAATAATGGAGAAGATAGTTTGGACAGGCCCACCGAAGCCACATTTTTAGGTGCTTAAATAGCTACCATAATTGGCATTATTATTCACCCTTTAAAAAGCTTTGGGGAAAAGAGTGACAGCTTTCAAGTGGGGTTCTGGAGACATTTACCCACCACAAGAGCTCAGAGTGACTTGGAGGGAGGAGGGACTGGAGGCAGGAGGCAGGTGGAAATGGAGGCGATCAGCGGTTGGGCAGCTACACTGAGGGTAGTAGAGACGGGACAGAGGGGAAGGACGCTGGGGAGGAAGACTGGAGCAGGTTTGTGACTGAGGAGAGCTGGGATGTGAGGGATCGGTGCGGGGACGTGTGCCCCCCAGGCTTAGCCAACTCAGGCAGGGTGACTGGTTTTTAGATGGGGGCGAGAGAAGTGCTGTAGTTTTAAAGAAAAGGATGTGCGTCTGTGTGTGCGTGCACGAGCACGTGTATGCGTGTGCGTTGTTTTTAGACCTGTCCACTACCGTCGCGTTGGGGACAGAACATTCAAGATGGTGACACAGAGCTGGAATTAGAGAAAGGTCCCAGCCAGAGGGCTGGGATTTTTTTTTTTTTTTTTTTTTTTTTTTTTTTTGAAGGTAATAGCTGACATCTTCGGTCTTCGAAGAAGTTGATACTTTAAAGTAATAGTAGATGCCAGATACTTTTGGTTGGTGCATAGCCAGGAGACAATAAACACCTAGCACAGACTTCATACAGGAGACGGTAAAGGTGGTGAAGGAAAGAACTCAGCCACGTGATGCGGTTGCATAGAAACCGAGAAACTCGAGCAGCAGAGGTGGTCAACCACGTGAGACGCTTCGGAAGCACTTGTGATGTTGTCACGATGACTGCAGTTTCCTTTTTATTGTGCGCAGCTGGTGGATCCCAGTGAGCGCTAGTGAGAATTAAATGGCTCATCACAGAGCTACCTTGTGGACACGCGGTCGTGGCAGAGATTACCGGTTTAAGGCCACGTGTGGGTGTATCCAGAGCAGGCGTTCAGTGCGTTCCTCCCAGCACAGTGCGTCTGTCGCTGTGTTAAAATTTGAGTGGTCTGCCTCCGAACGACCACGTCCAGTTCACTCCCGGCAGTCAGCTCCACCCTTGGCTCTCGGGTAGGCTGGTTTCCTCCTTCCTTCTGAAGCCTGCGACCATCCTCCCTCAGCGGTCTGTCTTCGTCTGCCCGTTCTGTTGTGTGCGTCCCCAGCTCAGCCCCTGACCCGGAGGAAACCCTCGGAGCTGCGCTTCCCAGGCCGCAGCCCCAGCGTGTGGACCGGCCTGTCGGTGGGGGGGGTGTCCCCACTGGACAGTTACAGTCAGCGGACACAGGGCCCGGGCCTGCTGCGCTCCATCTAGAACACCTTTCCTCCCGCTTCCTGATGGGGGCCCTCTCTCACCTGGCTGTTCTCTGTGCTTCTGTGGTGCCCTGGCCGTGTTCTACCCTCTAAACTTTGAACTTTGTCAGGGCAAGAGCTGTGCGTTCGGCTTCAGCTGCAGCATTTGCAGAAGGCCTTCACCTCTGGACTGCAGGTCAGACGCCTGCGGTGTGTTTTCCGCCCTACGTCCCCATTTCGCTTTGGGGCTGGACTGCGTGTGTCGGGTGGTGGGGGGGGTAGGCAGGGCGCCTTAGTTTTATTTGTTTGCTTGTGGAGTCGGTTGTCCCCGTACTACCTAGTGGATGGGCCTTTATTTCCCCGGGGATAGGAGATGCTGCTTTAAAAAATCAGGTGTTAGATTCTTGCATACAGAGTGGGCAGAGTTGATTTACAGGTGTGAGTGTGCACAACAGTCTCCTCTTGTGTTCTCACTGATCAGTCATTGCACTGCTTTCCATACGCACGAGTGTAAGCCGGCTCTCGCCCTAGTCCTTGGCTCTGTGTGGGAGGAGGAAGCTCTCCCCCGTCCACGGGAACCACATCCATGGGAGAGTGGGGAACCTCGCGTACACGAGAGGCTCGGAGACAGAAGGGCCACGAGGTCCGGGCGACTCCCTGAGCTGGGCTCACCCTGGGGCCCCCCGGGGCGGGGGCGGGGTGGGCCATGAGGACTGACCTCTGCTGACAGCTCTGGGCGAGGCTGGGGTTGAATTCTTCCAGGGAGAGAGGGAGTTCACGTGTCGAAGGGCTCGCCTTGGGGAGGACCGATCTGAACCCTACATCTGGTTCGGCACTTGTCCTTTTGTACCACTGACTTAATTGTCTATCTTAAATAGCCAATGCCCTGTTTTAATTACTGTAACTTCAGAGTTTGTCGTAATAGACGGTACATCTGTTCATCAGAGTGGTGTTTATTCTGTTTGAAAATCGCCCTCTGGCTCTTCTCTGATATTCTGTGTGAAATCTTACATCGGTTTGTGAAGCTCCGTAGCCGCTTTGCAGTTTGGACTGAGTGGCACTGCTTTGAAGCGCTGACTTGTGAAGAACTGATGTCTCTGCTAGACATTTTTTTATTCCATGAAATTTAGCTCTTCCTAGTGAAACTTGTAGTAAGGATTTACAGTTTTCTCCATAAAGTTCTCACTTGTCTAATTAGTTTTTTTCCTAGATACAGTTTTTGATGCTAATGTGAATGGGAATTTTTCTGTTACATTTTCTAATTGCTTATTACTGGCACACAGGAGAACTCCATTTTTTGGTGATCTTTTTTTTATTCAACTGTTATATTAAACTTGCAATAGCCCTAATAGTTTGGCATTTGATTCTCATTCCTTGATGACATATCACCTACAAGGGTTTTTTTTCCATTTTCATCTGATTTATTTTATTTTTCGTTATGCCCTCTGGAACTGTGTTGACTAAGGGGTGACTCCAAGCATCTCTTTAGAATGCCGACTTTAAAAGGGACGCTTCTCGTTTGCATCTTTACAGATGGTGTCCCTGCACGTCTCTGATAAAGTGTGACGGCCGGCAGCTGCCGGGTGAGGGTGAGGGTTAGGTGAGAGCGCGCCGGGAGCCAGCCGGCGTCTGGGCGCTCAGTGTGGAAGCCCTGACACGCCCAGCCCCGCAGGACGGGGCTCTGTTTGGGACCAGGGCTGTTGCAGGTGTGATCAGCCGTCTGTTCGGTCCTCCGCTAGGATCCTGGCATCTAGAACCACACCCCGCACAGAGAGCACTGAATGTATTGGTTGCATGAGTAAATCGGCTTCCTTTTGGTGAACGGGCACAAAATGTGTCGGTGGGTAAATACGCCACAATTTAACTGGCCCCGGGGTTTTGCACGGACACGGCTTTCATTTCTCTCAGGAAGTGCCCAGGAGGGGACTCAGGCACAGATCTTCACCAGTGACCTGTTTCTTCTCACTTTGTAATTGGGTTTGCTGTCTCCTTCTGTTTTGATAGTTTTAAATATACATCCCGGAATAAGGTTTAATTAGAAAATTGATTTATAAGTGTTTTCCCCCAATCTGGCTTGTCTTTTCATTCTCTTCCTAGTGTTTTTAAAGAGCAGAAGCTTTCATTTTAATGGAGTCTAATTTATCAATTAGTGTTGTGTCTAAGAAATCTTTGCCTGACCCACATTCTCAAAGGTTCTCTCCTGTGTTTTCTAGGTGGGACGTGTTAGGTTTTTGTAAATAAAGTTTTATTGGAACTTGGCCCCCTGCATTTGTTGACACATTGTGTCCACGACTGCTTTAGCCCTCCCGTGACAGAGCTGATCGCTCCAGGAGACTAGATCATGTCTTATCTGGCTCCTCACAAGAAATGTTTGCCGGCTTGTTTTAGAAGGTGCTACGTGCTATTGAGAAAAAACAGGAACAGGGGGATGAGCAGTGGAGGGTGGTCAGAGGGGACCTGGGTGAGAAGGTGAATTTGAGCAAAGGCCACAAGGGGTTTGTCTTTATATGTAGACTTGGAAAGTGTTCAGTGCGCGGTGTGACGTGAGGAAAGGTAGAGACCATTCCTGTGGTCCGTTCTTACAAAATAAGGAAGCACGTGTTCGTGCAATGCGGACGTAGGCACGTAGAAAACTTTGCACGATGCACGCACGCCCGTGTCCAGTGCGGCAGCAGGGACAGCAGCCGCGACCTGGAGCCGCCTAGATGTCCACAGTGACGGCTGGGTGAAGAGGGCGCGGCGCGCGTGCAGGGTGAGAAAGAGTGCGGTCTGGCCTTTGTGGTGACGTGGGTGGACCTAGAGGGTGTCGTGCCGACTGGAGTGAGTCAGGCAGAGACACGCTGTATGTCTCACCTACGGGTGGAATTTTAAAAAATGTCAGTGAACAAACAAAACAGAAACAGACTCAAGGACAGAGAACGAGCTGATGATTGACAGAGAGAAGATGTGGGAGGGTGGAATTTTTTAAGTTGTTTTTTTTTTTCTTTTTCCAGGCTAAAATAATTCTAGCCATGCTGAACTAAAACAATAGGAAGTAATTTTTGCGAAATTATTTAGTTGTTATCTTGGGATTATAGAGGACTTTCACGTGACATTTTTCAATTTCTGTTTTTTGAAAATTTAAAAGTAATTATGTATTTGCTTTGCATTTTAAAATACCATTGTTACAAATTTAATTTCTTACATGTTATTAAATTATATCAAAGGCTTAATATGTCTGAAACAGTAATGGAGGACCCAACTCCTTGGCCCGGTTCGAAGTTACCTTGTTAGGCTTCAGAGAGGAACCGCACTCCGCTCTGCCCCGTCCGCTGGAACGTGGCCTGGTGCTGAGCAGGTCTGAGAATGAATTTGTACCCCTCGGCGCCCGAAACCGTTCGGCAGCTGAAGAGCAGGTGGCCTGAGGTCACTGCTAGGGAGGCAGAAGTTAGGGTTGTGTTGCAGGTTTGTTTTAGCTGCTTTTGTCAGGTGCATCAGAAAGTCCGTCTCCAGCTTCCGGAACGTTCCCCGGACACCAGGGAGGTTCGGGTCAGGCAGGGGCGCTGTGTCCCGAGCAGGCGTCAAAGCAGCGGGAGGTTGGAGCCCCGGGGTGCAGGGGGGACTCGGGAGGCCTCTGCAGTCAGACGCGCCCTGCGCACCTGCACACCTGCGAGCCACGGTGAGGCCCCAGGAAAGGGGGGTCCTCTGTGAGGGTCCGGTTTCTGTTGTCCAGTCCTGGGGGTCCATCCTGGTGGCCCCAAACCCGGAGGGCGTATAACATCAAGAGTGCGCCCTGAGGTAACCTGCAGAGTTGGGGTGACCGCGGTGTGTCATCGCAGGCTCGTGCTTGGTCACACGCACCACTCCGGCGAGCAACGTTGGGGGGCGGGGGGTATGGGGAATCCAGTACCTTCCTCCCAGGCTTGTTGTAACCCTAAAACTGCTCTGGAAACCCCTGCCCTACCCCCCTGGTTCCCTAGGATATTAGAAGTGTCAGTGAAATGATGTATGTGGACGTGCTGTGTGTAACGTAGGATGGTAGGTATACTGGTGCTGGACGTTGTGAATTCATAACCAGCACTACTGGAGTAGAGCAGAGCTGGATAGTTTTTTAAATAACTTAATAATCAGTTAATATAACGTAGGTATGATCAGCAACTTGCAGATTTATTATTCCCAGTCACAGCCCCGTGAGTGACACCACGGAGAAGGTGCTGTGTTGACGCGTCCCGTCCCGCTCACTGCCCTGTGGCTGTCTGCTGGGCGCTCGGACCGGACCGGACCGGACCGGACCTTTCCTGCCGCTGCGGCTACGGACCAGGCTTCGGCCCCACAGACGCCATGCTGACCACACGCTGCAGCTGCTGAGCTGCCGAGCCGCCGGCCAGGCTGTGCACCCCGGAGTGCACTGCGGCGTCTGTTCCGTTTGGGCCGGGGTCAGGCTCGTTAGCAGAGGGCCCTTCGTTCTATTACATCTCCCAGACACTTGGCTACGTATTGGGGGGCGTCACGTTCTGATGGCCCAAACGTGAAGCCGCGCCCCTCCGGTGGTCCTTCACCTGGGGCGCCCGGCTCTGCGCAGGTCCGGGGCTGCTGTGCGGGCGTGGCGAGCCTACCTGCTGCCTCTCGGTTTGGCGGCCGGCTTCCAGCCGTTTCTCAGCGATGCGGCCGAGGGGCGCCTGGCCGACGTGCTGGGTGCGGTTGCGAGGGGCAGCCGCATGGTCGGGCGGGTTCTGCGGCTGGGCGAGTGGGGAGATGGTGGAAGAGGACAGGCCGCCCTTGCCTGAGACGTCTGACAGCTGGCTGCCTCTCACACGGCTGGGGCGGTGGCCACGGCCACGGCCACGGCCAGTTCAGGCTCTTGTTTAGTAACGCAGGGCTGGGCTGCACTGGGTCCCCCGCGGAGCCCTGGTCCCGGAGTGCAAGGTCGTATTGGGAGAGAGCGTGTACACGTTCTGTGTTTCTGTTCATTCGCTCATTATCTTTTATCACCATTCCCCCCCCTCCCGCTCCTGCAAGTTGTTCTCTGCAAAGTCCGTCCCTTTCAGACTCAGTACCGAGGGAGACGCACAGGCCACACACAGCGGCCTGCCCTCCCGCGCCGGAGGCTGAATCGCCCAGTGCGGGGCAGTGTTGGCGCCTTCGCCCGTCTGGAGGCGTTACGCATGTGTGAAAAGTTAGCGTATATTTTGTTGTCTTTCGTGTTGTCTAGCCCACAAGTAACACAGTGTTCGCCCCCCAACAATGCCCCTGAGAGGCCACTGCGCGTGCGCACGCCCAGCTCCTTTCCTGGGCCTTGCACGCTGTGCGCAGGCTGCTTCCCCACTGTCTGCTGAAATCCTGCTTCGGGAGGAGCCTTGTGCATGGTGGTTGCGCTCGTGTCGGGAGGGTGAGCTGCCGGGAGAACCGGTGGGCTGACGTTTGTGGACTTCGGCTTCGGTGACTGTGAGTCCCATGTGGGCGGGCTGTCGTTTCCCCGCCGAGGTCGGCCCCACAGACGGTGAGGTTCGCGGTTCTGACCGCGCTTCTCTGAGAAGGCTCAGCCTGTCCACACGGTGACCTCCGAGCAGGAGGGTGCCCCTGAGTCATCTCTGCACCAGCACTGCCCGTGAGAGTGTTTTCACTAAGTACAGCTTACACACACGCCCACCAGCCCTGAGCGGCAGTTCACCAGCCCTTCCGGGTGCAGGCCACGCCCACATCCGGCCTCCCCCTCCCCCCAGATAACCCCTTTGACCTCACCTCCCCCTGCCTGCCTGTCTTTAAACTTGGCGCAGGGAATCGTGTTCCAGGGCCGCCCACGCTGGGAGAAGAGTTGTCTTAGGCCACACACCAAACACTAATGAAAACTGATGAGCAAAAAGAGGTTTTAAGTAAACTTGTGATTTTGTGTTGGGCTGCGGGCTGGACACCCCTGGCTGTGCGTTTGTCGTATCTGGCCCCCTCCTGCTGTGTCATACGTGAGATTCGGTCATGCTGCAGTAAGCATCTGTGATTTATTCTCCCCGTTGCAGCGACTCACCGCGAAGTAGGCATGATGGACCCCGCTGACTCGTTCGACCATTGCTGGGCTTATGGTTGCTTCTGCTTTTCAGCTTCTGTGAATGGAACTTGGGTGCACTTTGGTGCGCATGTCCTTAGGAGGAGTTAAACACTCACTTCTTTTGGCTGTACAGCTTGTCGGGGTTGGTTTTGCCTTTTTAAGATTTTATTTATTTATTTTTAGAGAGAGGGGAAAGGAGGGAGAGACACATCAGTGTGTGGTTGCCTCTCGCGCGCCCCCTGCTGGGGGCCTGGCCACAACCCAGGCATGTGCCCTGACTGGGAATAGAACCTGAGACCCTTTGGTTCCCTGGCCGGTGCTCAATCCACTGAGCCACTCCAGCCAGGGCGGTTTTGTTTTTCATTGAGGTCTTTTTTTTTATGATCCACACCTGAGGATATGTTTGTTGATTTTTTTTAAGAGAGAGGAAGGGAGAGAGAAGCATTGATGTTGGAGAGAACTATGAATCAGTTGCGTCCCGTCCACTCCCCGACCAGGGATCGAACTTGCAACCTTTCTGGTGTGTGGAGCAGCACTCCAATCCACTTAGTGCCTGGCCTGGGCTGAGGTCTAATTTATGAACTGTAGACTCACCAACCTCTAGCACAGAGTCTGTTAGGAAACAGTCTTCCCTGCGTCTCCTGCATTTCTTAGGGGCAAACTCCTCAACTGCCTTTGTGTAGACCGTTCTTGCGAGGGTGATGAGAGATAGAAGTGGTGTCCCAGAGAGTGAAGGGCTTCCCGCCCACGGCCATGGCACTTAGAGAGGCTGGCTTCCTCTGGGGTGAAGGGCTGGCCTGCCTACTGCCACTGTACAAGGTCCACCTTCGCAGGCCACCAGGGCCCAGCCGCACCTGCTCTGGACAGCGCCTCGTGGTGCTCGGGGCTCGGGCAGCGGGCGCCAGAAGTGCCGATGCCACTCTGCTGCTGCCGCAGTGTGAGTCACCAGGTCCCTGTCTCCAACCCCGGAGTTGCGTGCCAGCTGCCACTCAGTCCCCACAACCAGGGGCCCCTGCGACCTTGCCCTGAGGGGCAGGGCTTGGCCCTCGCCATCGAGACACCGGTCAGGGTATTGTGTCCCTGTGGAGTCTTGCTGTCCCCACCGCAGTCAGCCCATCGAGCGTTTCTGTCACCCCTGGAGTCCTTTGCTGCCCATTACATCTGTCCCTCCCCACTTCAGCCAGCCCCACTTCGGCACTGTGTCCCCATGGTGTGGCCATCTGTCACCTTTCCTGGGAGTGGAGTCACATGGTGACTCTTCAAGTCCTCCGCCTGCTGCACCCATCACTAGCTCGCCCCCGTGTCCTGAAGAGATGCCCTGCTGTTGGGACAGCTGTTTGCTCCCTTGCCAGCGGCGGGCATTTGCGTCATTGCCAGGTGGGGACCCTAATGACTGGAGCCCGGAGAGCAGTGGAGGGCAAGTCTTTGTGAGGCCGTGCGGGTATTCTCTTTCTCTCGGGCACGTTCTCAGGAGTGGAAATGCCTTGTCTTCAGACGCGCTTGCAGCCCGGGAAACTGCCCCATTATTTTCCAGCCCGCCTGTGTCACCTTGTGCTTCTCTGCAGCCGTTTAATTTGCATCTTTCGATATGAGTGAAGTTGAAAGTATCATTTCATGTGTTTAAATTACTTGTATTTCCTTTGCTACGAATTGCCCGTTCACCTCATCTTTCCTGTTTTTCTACTAGGTGTTGGAATTTTTTTTACTGATTTGTAGGCTTCTTCGTACCAGGGGGTGTTTTCGGTCATGCTCTGAATTACAGACTTTCTTTCCATGTTCCCAGGTCACTTTGGAGGTTGTTTATGTGGGCTTTGCCCTGCAGAAACGGGTCTCGGAAGTGCTCCGTCTCAGGGTGGTTGATGACGAAGGACAGGGGTGTTCTTTCAATTCACCCTAAGGTGTAAGACAGGCATTCCAGCAATACTTTATGTAGCCGTAACTCCAGTGGGAATAAACAAAAATATTCTGAAGATTTAAGCTTTTCTGCATTCTCATGAGAATTTACCACCTTTTAGAAAGCAGCTATACATTGGAAACAGGAGCGTTTGAAATTGTCTTGCCTTAGGTGCAGGAAGAGACAAAATGTTAAAAGTCATGTTATGTGTGTCTTTACAGAAATATCCGCGCAAGATGCTGGCGCTACGAACCTGGATGGCGCGGGCCCTGTTCATTTTCCTCACGGCCGAGTCTCTCGGTAAGGCTCCCGAGACCCTGCCACCCCGCCCCTACTCGGGCTTGCTCTGGTTCTGCAATTGACGTAATTATGCTTGTGCTCAATGACCATGTAATTGTGCTTGCTACTTATTCTTCCTAGGGCCGCTATTAGGAGACTAATGCTGTCTTAAAATAATTTGAAGAAGTGAAATGCCCTTGATAAATTATACTTTGTACTTTGAGTCGAGACACTCAGTAATTCTAAGCACTGTTTAGCTGTAGTAACAGTAACTAAAAGGTAGGGGAAAAGAAAGGTTTTTTTAATAAAGAAATAGGAGAAAATCTGCTTGTCGCCCTCCTGGTACTTCGCCGCCCCCACGTCACACGTACTGCGCAGTGCTGCCCCACCCTGCCGCGCCAGCTCGCCTCCGAGTGCCGGCTGGAGGATGGGGGCACTGGCGGTCCCCGCCTCCTCGGGCCGCGGCGGAAGTCGAGTGCGTTGATGCACAGAAGGCGCTTGGACAGCGGCCCACAGTAAGCTAGTGAAAGGGGTGGTGGTTAGATGCTTGTTGCTAGGGCCCGAACGCAGTGCGCCTAGGGAAGTGCCCGCACTAGACGTGCCCCGCGTGTAGTGACTCTGTCGCCTGGACCCGAACGTCATCGCGTTGCAGCAGCGTGGCTGGTTGCCAGTGACAGACACCGTGGTTTCAGGTGAGGCTGCCGGTCAGGGAGGAGTCTCAGGGTGTTTTCACGCCAAGTCCTTTCAAGCCGTGTCCGCGTCACCCTGTAAAGAGGGGCACTCGCCTATGTTGCCCAGCTCACTGCACCCGTTGTAGCCTGTCGGTCTGCTCTCCAGCACAGTTTTGAGCCCCGACTTCACCGTCCAGCGTGCCGGCAGCCCTTCCTAGTCTTGCCCTCGGCCAGCGTGGTGAGTGTGTGAGCCCTTCTCCTTCTCCTTCTCTTTACTCCCACGTTGTCGGCAAAGTGCCGAAAATACCCGCGCTGCTTTGCCTGCTGCTGCTTCACAAGACACCGCAGCGCCACGGCCTCCAGCGACAGTGGTCGTGCCTTCTCTGGTCTCTGTGCGTCGGGGACCTGCACCTGGAGCTGCGGAGATGGGGGCTGGCATCCTCAGAGGGCACACGCGCTCACCTGTCAGGCGCTGCTGCCAGCCGCGGGCTGAGGGCAGTGCGGCAGCTCTCGGCCAGAACACCACACGTGGCCTCTCTCCATGTGGCCTTGGCTGGCTTCCAAGGGCAGATGTCTCCAGAGAAAAAGAGAGCAGAGCCAGCCGGGAGTGGTATGTCTTTAACAGCCTAGCCTTGGAAGTCAGCACACCCACTGACAGGGGCAGGCAGGAGTGCTGCGGGTCTGAGAGCAGGGGACTGTGGACCCCACTGCTTTGCGGAAGGGGTGCCATTCACGTTGTGAGGACAGCGGGTGGGCCTCACCCGTGTGGCTCAGCTGGCAGGAGTGTCATCCCATGAGCTGAAGATTGCGGGGTCGGTGCCCAGGCAGGGCATGTGCTTAGGTTGTGGGTTTGGTCCCTGGTCGGGGCGCATGTGGGAGGCGGCCGGTGCCTGTTCCTCACGTCAGTGTTTCCCTCCCTCTTACTCCGCCCTCCCTATCTCCGTAACACCGATGAGCGTGTCCTCGGGTGAGGATGCAGAGAGGAAGAAGAGTGTGGGGTGGGATGCATGCGTAGCTGTGCCCAAGGACACAGGGCAGCACATCTGGGAACTCGGCTCCAGGCTTCCTCTCTCCGGCTTTCTTACTCAGCGCTCTTCATACACCAGGTCTGTCCGGAAAAAGTCCAGCCACTGTTCGCATAACGAGAACGGTTTGCGCAACATCAACGTAACCTGGCGGCCAAGGAGAGAGGACTGGAAGGCACATGTGTGAACAGTGACGACTTCACTTACTAGTCAGTGGGGGCGCAGACACCTTTGAGTGAGTGTGTGTACTGGGTGGTCGTCACATTCAAAATGACTGAGCTAGCAGTGGATCTGCATCAGATTTTGCATTAAGCTTGAACATTCCTCTCTGGAAACTATTCAGATGATTCAGAAGGCCTCAGCTGTGGGCAGCTGGTGATTGGCAGCTTCATCATGACAACGCACCTGCTCATGCATCAGGTCTCATGCAGAGTTCTTTGATGAAGCATCAAATCACCCGGATGACTCAGCCCCCTACAGCCCAGATTTGGCACTCTGCAACTTCCGGCTTCTCCCAAAACCACCTTTGAAAGGGAAGAGATTTCAGACCATCAGTGAGGTTCAGGAAAATACGACGGGGCAGCTGATGGTGACTGGGAGAACTGTGTGAGGTCCCCAGGTGCCTGCTTTGAAGGGGACTGAGGTGCCATTGTCCTGTGTACAGTGTTTCTTCTATCGTGTATCTTCTTCAGTAAATGTCTCTGTTTCATAGTACGTGGCTGGAGACCTTCTGGACAGACCTCGAGTATGAGTCGTCGACCAATTAAACACAGGTTTGAACCTGTGAGATTTCTGGTTCTGTGTAGGAAACCAGCCGAACACCAGCAGTGTCACAGTGCTCCTTCTAATACTGGCTGTAGCACCCTCTAGTCCACAACTCCCGCTTGTCCGCATGAATCCTCCCGCTAATTTTATCGAGAACCTTCTTGAATTTAAAAAAGACCTTTCTGGATTTAACCCCAGAGAGCCTGGCAGCTCTGTAAAACGGGGTCGATCTGGGACGGGGTGGTTTCAGTGAGCCTGCTTTTTTCTCCGTGACAACGTGGACATTCTAGTGTCTCTTACCCTTTGCGATACAAATCAGCGCTGTCGAGTCGCTGGCTGTGTCTCACGCTCTTGAGTACTCTGAATTGCATTTCGTGTTCGCCGTTCCCTGTGCGTCCTTTGGAGAGGGTGAAACAGGAGTGGGCCAACCTGGGAGCCGGGTGCAGTCTGGGAGCTGGGAGGGTTGCCCCAGCGCACAGGCACCAGATGCGGTTCCACGCAGGCGGAGATTCTGAGTGACGCGTGTACTGGGACGTAGAGTGGCCGTGGGGAAAGAACGGCAGGGCCCTGGGGGGTCACGAGAGGGCCCAGGGTCCATTCAGGGACAGAGCGTTGGCTCCGGGACTGGTTTTAATGCTTCCTGCCGACTCCGAGAGATGCGGAGCAGGAAAATGACCTGGTCAGCCTTCTGAGGGGCTGGGTAGGTCGGTCCTCTGCGCCATCCGCCCTGGGACTGTGCTGGGGCCTGGCCTTCAGGGTTGGCTCTGTGGGCGAGCGCAGGGGTTAAAGCCAGTGCTCTCCGAGGTTCTCCTCAGGTTCCTATTTCCACCGGCGCCAGTCACTGCTCCGGGAGCCTGCCCCAGCCAGCCGGCCGGAGTGACAGGTCCCTGTCTCTGGAACAGTTGCAGTGAGGGTGGTGGAGAGGGTGCCGTCTCTTGGGGCCTGCACATAGCAACCCCCAGCAGGGGCTTCACACGCAGCATGCCGAGTCTCCGCACACTCGCGAGGATTCACTGGGGAGGCAGCAGAAGGGGAACACAGTCATGCCGCTACCTGATCGGGAGTTTATCTCAATGGGGCTAGGGGGCCGCTACAACGGCTGAGCCTCAGTGGCGCAAGCCCGGCTTGGCCAGGGAGGAGAGGTGACCCGTGCACGCATGTACACGCATGTGCGCACGCGGAGTTGGGACCCACACCCCTCAGGGCGGTGCTGTCCGGCTGCAAGCTGGGGCCCGTGGAGGTGCTGACAGTGGCACCGGGCCCCTGGCGTGGGCACATGGGGGGACTGCTGCCACCGGCAAAGGTGGTGGAGAAGTGAGAGTGGGCTGGAAGGGGCTGCGGCGATGCCTCTCAGGCCAGCTCAGGCTCTGCGTCTGTCTGGGGAGCTGCGGCTGCGGGCGGGGTGAGATGTCATCGGTCCAGGTGTGTTTTATGTTTATACAGTCGGGCCCTTTGCTTTTAATACGGGATCCCATCCCATCCACTGACACTTAAAACTAACGTGTTTGGTCACCTTGTTCCCCTCTTCCTGTCTTTCACTGCTCACCCGCTGTTTCCTCGCTTGTCTGAATGTCGGCAAGTGAATGGTGCGGGCCGCCCACCCTCTGTTCCCCTCGTACCCCAGCAGCTCGCGGGGCGAGAGTTCCGGCCGGCCCCAGGCTGCGAATGGACAGACAGCCTGTGCTTCCAGAAGCCAAGCTGGAACAGTGCGGGCCAGGCCGGAGCCTGCCTAGGCTTTTCCTCGGCCTCCTGCGTAGTCCTGGGGGCTTGCTTATTTCTTTACGAGTTTTGGAGTTGAATTCTGGCCATCCTGACTTTCACTGTGTGTTCCTCCTCCTCCTGTGTCTTCAGAGGTGGCAGTGGCGGCAGAGGGGCTGCTAGACACAGGACAGAGCTTTGCGCGGGAAGCCCGGCCCCTGCTCACGTGGCCCGCTGTTGCTCTCTGCAGGCGAACTTCTGGACCCCTGCGGCTACATCGACCCCGAGGCTCCTGTGGTGCCGCTCGGCTCCAGCTTCACTGCCCTGTGTGTGCTGAAGGAGAAGTGCATGCGCTACTTCCACGTGGATGCTGACGACATCTTCTGGAAAACAAACCATGTCACCGTCCCTCACGAGCAGTACACCGTCATAAACAGGACAGCGTCCAGCGTCACCTTCACCAACATGTCTCTGCTAAACGTCCAGCTCACCTGCAACATCCGCACGTTCGGGCAGATCGACCAGAACGTTTATGGGGTCCGAGTGACGGCCGGCCGTAAGTGTGGGGCGTGGCTCAGTGCGGACTCGGTCGTGAGTGCTGGGCCGCGCCTTGAGCGTGGAGAGCGTGGAGTGTGGGGGGCGGTGACTTCTGGCACACTTGTCTTCTAGAAGGCAGCTGGG
This sequence comes from Desmodus rotundus, assembly GCF_022682495.2. Taxonomy (NCBI): domain Eukaryota; kingdom Metazoa; phylum Chordata; class Mammalia; order Chiroptera; family Phyllostomidae; genus Desmodus; species Desmodus rotundus. The sequence goes on along the minus strand of NC_071387.1, from coordinate 210,841,958 downwards.
AAGTGCACGGCAGTCTCACTGCCCGTCGTCGTCGGGAAAACCTACAAAGTAGCGCAAGTTTAAGTCTGTCTTCCCGGCAAGCCGAGCGCCTGCCAGTTCCCCGGAAGGGTCTTTGACCCGGGGCTCCGGAGCAGAGCTGCCGAACTGAGACGCACTGTGTTCCGAGTGACCTGCAGTGCCCCTCATGGCAGAGGAAGCGCACACTAAGCAGCCACCCGGAGAAGGCCAGCAAACTCTGCAGAAGGGCCTTCTCTGTCACAGCAGATGCACTTAGTGGGACCGCAGAGTGGCCTCTCAACTCTCCGCGTCACCCAGAACTAGGATTTGGCCATTGGCTTTTCTTCCAGCAGTGTTTGGGAAGGCAACTGGCAGGGAAATATAACTGAGTCATTTTTGCTTCTGTTTACTAGCCTCTTTCTAATACGCAAATATTATCGCTTTTTAAAATGCACTTCCTGGAGAAATCAGTGGACACCGTTACCTAGATATTTATTTAGAGAACTGTTTTGAAACGTACTAGCTAATGGCAGTTTGGAAAGGAAGTGTATATTACTATCGTGAAAGTGGTTTATGGTTAAATAGAAATTACCTTTCTAGGCACCAGTCTCTCACTGTGCCCTCACTTTCTGCTTGAGCTTTTTGTTTTCTCATTTTGGTTGTAAATTTTTGGGGTAGAACACACATTACATATTATTTGTGGATAAAAAGCTTTTTCAAAGCTGCTAATTTTTTCCTTCTAGTGCCTCCAGAAAAACCTGAAAACCTGAGCTGCGTCGTGCACGAAGGGAAGAAAATGACCTGCCAGTGGGACGCGGGCAGGGAGACGCACCTGGAGACGAACTTCACCTTGAAGTCGGAATGGCAAGTCCCGTTCATTCGCTCTGGGCTGCGCTCGCTTAGTTGGGCATTGGTGCTGGAACTGTCGTTCGGTCAGCTGGCCCACTGCGTGCAGGTTGTCGCACACTTCGCCTGACGTTGTCCGTGAGCACGTCTGAAAGCAGGAGCGGCGTGGCAGGGGCCCCACGCGCCCGCCGTCCGGCTCCAGAGTGGGCAGCTCAGGGCCCGTGTTCCGTGTGTGCCCCGCCCCGGACTGTCTGAAAGGAAGCCGCAGACATCCTGCTGTCTCATCAGTAATTCTGGAGCGCGTGCTCCAAAACACGAGGGCACTTTGAGAAAGTAGCCGAATATCGCGATTGCACGCCAACATGATCGAGAACCCTTTAGCGCTGCCCTCGCATTCCCAGTTAGGGTTCAGTCTCCCCAGGTGTCTTGTAAACACGTGGACTTTCAGCCCTGCTCAAATCGAGATAGAAGCAGCCTTCGTGCGCTGCAGACTGGTACGGCTGGTCTCTCTCAGCGGGAGGCCCGCTGCTTCTCGGTTCTTTGTGATTCCGTCATTCAAACAGCGGCTTTACATCGTTCCGCATTCCTGCCCCTTTATTTCCTCAAAATTGCTGTTGGATCTAGACGCTTGATCACACGCAGCTGCGATTTTTCCCCTGAAAACTATCGGTAGGAGAGGTGTGCGCTTCGGTCAGGAGCCACCACCTGACGGTTGACCGGTCTCGCTCTCTGCCCCTAAGACGGAGCAGCGGTTCCCGGCATTGTCGGCCGGCCCTTCACCGGGAAGTTCCCCGTTAGCCCCGTCACACACAGAAGCGGGGAGAGTCTTCCACATGCCCGTCGCCTGCCCACCGTGTTTGCTTTGTTATGTGCCTACTTACGCTTCCTTCTCTCCGTCCATTGGTCCGTCACCCCTTGTACATCCGGCAGTGAGCCGCAGACAGTCTGCTTCACCCTAAACTCCTCGGCACTCGCGTCATTAGCTACGTGTCCTTAACCACCTTAAACATGTCCTTTACTCAGCTTTACTTGTGCACGCACCCTGTGGCTCTGCCCATCAGGGCACAAGACCTCACTGGCCCCCCAGGGGGCTCGCGGCACCCCTCCCGGCCTGGCCCACCGCCTCCAGTCCCACCCCGTAACCGCCGTCTCTTCACTGGGCGCTTGGCCTGTTCTAGAATGTGGTCGACACAGAGTCAGGAGGGGTTTTCTCTGCAGCGGGAGGTTTTTATGGCTCCGCAGAATGTTCTGGGGATTTAACCACATGGCTCCCCAGGGATTTTTACTGCAAGGTTTGAGCGGTCCCCCACGAGCACTATTTGTACCTGAGGTTCACAGTCGAGCTAGTCTGTCCTCCATTTAACCGGAGATACCTGCACCTTCCCTTCAGCAACTCAAGGTACCCGGGGTGCTCTGTGTGTGAGACGAGCTCTGTGGTCTTGGTGGTTCCCCTCATTAACCATTTTATGATGAGTTCATTCCCCAGGTGTTTTCCAGAGGTGGGTGATGAGGCTCCTCCCCCTCATGATGAATTCGTATTGTAAAATATTTTGATGTGTTTCAATTTATTATGGTTATTCTTCTCGACACTTTAATTACTTCATATTTGGCTACTGGGAACTTAATTCCGATCGGCTCATCCTTTTCACGCGGCTGCATTAGTCTCTGATAGCGTCCTTGAGTTTTGCTATGACACTATTTTTCAGGTTTGTCTTAACATAGTTCTTGCCCCAGACCTAAAACCAGCCACGTCCCTAGTAGCCACGGTCCCACGTCGTGTGAGATACTATTTAGAGGCCAGAGCCGGGGCGGCGGGGGCTGGTCGCCGTGGGCTTGTCCTTGTTCTGCAGCTTTTTCGGTGGGTGCTGATTGTCTTTCCCACTAAGGACACAGTGCGATACAGTTGCACTGTATACTATGTCAGGACACACCTGACATAGTTGCGTCGTACTCCCAGCTCCGCGCGAGAGATCGTAGGCTCTTCTTTCACTAAGTTAAATTATAGTTTTAAAGACACTTGAAATAGTTGTTACACTACCAGCTCAGTGCAAGAGTTTATAGGTTACATTTTCCTTTGTTTAAAAAAAATTTTTTAATTGATTTTAGGGAGATAGGAAGGGGGAGAGAGAGAGAGACGTTGACTTGCTGTTCCACTTATTTGTGCACTCATTGGTTGATTCTTGTACGTGCCCTGACCGGGGATCGAACCAGCAGCCTTGGTACATCAGAATGATGCCCTTACCCAGTGAGCTACCCAGCCAGGACCTCATTTTGCTTTTATTTTTAGGAATTTTCTTTAAAATGTAAAATAACTAGTTAATCACAAACTTAAATTTATAAAGCAGTGTGTATTCACAGCCATCTTACTTCCCTGTCTCCTATACCTTATTTCCTCCCTTCCCCCAGGTTACCCGGGTTGGTTTGGATTTGATCTACTGCATGTATACAGATTTTTAACTGGCACATAATCTAAACCTACGTGAGTGAGTGCAGAAACGTCACTTTCTGCCGTGACAGGTCAGACAGGGGTTGCCTGGTGTGACTGGAAAGAGGCTGAGGACATGTCCTGGGTGATAGAAATTCTTTACAAACAATTTTTTTTTAATTTACTGATTCGAGAGAGAGAGAGAGAGAGACATTGATTTCTTGTTCCACTTACTGATACGTCATTTGTTGCTTCTCGTAAGTGCCCTGACTGGAGATCGAACCCACAACTTTGGCACATCTGGGTGACGCTGGACCCGACTGAACTGCCTGGCCAGGGCCCGGGAGTTCTCACCCCTGTTCTCTCTCTGCCGAGCGTCCCGTGCTCGGGGAAGGGCGTCGCTGGTGTAGTGAGGGTCCTGTTTCAGGAGAGGGGAGAGCCAGCACGGAGACCGCAGCACGCGGATGGCGTGTGGGGGAGAGTCGGTGGGACAGAGTGCGGTGTTCTAGGTGTAGCGTTGCTGAGCAAAGGTTGAAAACGGTTTTGTGCTTAAGCTACAGATCAAAGTCAGCTTTAAAGAAAAGCAGGTTTGTTTTTAAGAAATGTTTTTAGCGATCAATTTACTTCAAACTTACTGGAATTAGCTTATTTATTCTAAGGTGTAATAATCTGGGTCTCACCAAACTCTTTTCGAGCAACCTCTTTAACTCTCATTTTTCCAGATCTGTTTTTAACAGCTGGTCCTTCCTCGTTTGTATTCAGGGCGACAGAGAAGTTCCCCGATTGCAGAGCGAAGCGCGAGGCGCCCACCTCGTGCACCGTGGAGTACTCCCCCGTGTACTTCGTGAACCTCGAGGTCTGGGTGGAGGTGGAGAACGCCCTGGGGACGGCTGCGTCAGCGCATCTCAACTTCGACCCTGTGGATGCAGGTGAGCCTGCCCCCGAGTTGGAGTTGGAGGGTTCGTTGAAACGCACAAGGATTGATAAAGTAGTTCTCAGCTTTTAATGAGTGTAGGAACAAGCGTTTATTTTATTTGTGACTTCACTAATCCATTTTACTAGCAGCACTTATTAAAAATAACACGGATAAAGAAAAATACCCACAACCGGACCGCGCTCACAGCTGTTCTCTCGTTGAATGTTGTGTCCTGGTGTTTGGTTTCCAATGTTGCACAGGATCGTAGTCACAGTACATATGTTTCGTTTTATTCCTTTTTGCAGTTCTGCGTCACAGATACTTGTTTTGTGATGTCCGAACCTGAAAAGTTTAACGGAAGTGCTAAACTGAGGAGAGCTCAGTTCAGGAGCTCCTTCCCATTCCAGTGTCCCGAGCGGGAGCCCTGGGGGTGGGGACGAGCAAGCACTGAGGAATGAGGAAGTGCAGAGAGGGAACTTGAGTGTGTAAGAACTCCACCAACACGAGGGTTTGCTCTGTTCTCCAGTGAAGCCCAACCCACCACGAGGTCTGTCCGTCAGCAGCTCGGAGGAGCTGTCCAGTGTCCTGAAGCTGACGTGGACCAACCCCAGCATCACAAGTTTTATCAGGCTGAAGTACGACATTCAGTACCGGACCAGCGGTGCCTCGGCCTGGAACCAGGTACGCTGGACGTTGTTTGTGTCCAGGCTTCCTCGCAGCCCTCCAACCTAGAAGCCTAGTCACCTTCCGACTGTCTCACCTGAAGTATTTTGCTTCACCTCTTCTCAACCTACATTTCAAGCGAGGGCAAATGGGAAGACATCTGAAAAAAAATACAGTTTTGCTGAATACAGCAGCTTTTAAGTGACACAAGGAAGTAGTGCAGGGTGACAGAAGACAGCATTTTGGTGAGAGGCCAAAGGAACACAAGCGATAAGCAGATTATGGAAAGGAGTGAAAGCGAGGAATTGTGTGGCTGAGGGCAAGCCGGGGCTGGCAAGCCAAGTCCATGGGCCGGCTGTAGCTGCCGCCCGTGTCTGTCAGTGAGGTTGGGAGGGGACACGGCCACGCACGTCTGTGCGCGGCAGCTGCCGCTGTGGCGGAGCAGGTGAGCAGCCCTGGCCGCTGACTGCCCAGGACTCAACAGGAATTCTGTCACCCCCGTGGCCAAGGAGGGGCTTGGCAGGGACTTGTCAGACTGGGAGGGAAAGGGCAAGGGACCCAAAGGTGGAGCTGTCAGCAAAAGGATGACTCGGAGCTTTTTACAAGGCTGTCCCCAGAGCGCCGGCCCCCGTGCCCTCGGGGCGGGGACAGCCGGTTTTGTTCCCTCCGGCCACAGGAATGAGCTCCCCAGGCAGTGGAGCCCTGACCTCCCCACTCCCGCCCGCCGGCTGCAGGGCTCGGGCGGCAGTGGGACGAGGCAGCAGACCCCAGTGGGCCGGGGCTTCCTGCTCTACAGGGAGGGCACGTGCCTGGAATTCTTCAGGAGGTTTTCAGGGGCATAGAACCTTTATTCATTGGTGCAAGAAAGACTGGTGCCTGCTTTGTGTCCAGTATTGAAAGCTCGGAATAGCAGAAAGAACCAGTTATTTCTACTTATTCTCCTCTGTCTCCTAAAAACCAAGTTTGTCTACAGCAGTAACTTGTTTTTCTGGAGTGGGCTGCATGCGTCTCTGTTTTGCTTACCAGGCCCCCTCTGCCCTGCTTGCTGTCTTGGTATGCTGACCTGAGAGGGGTTTGTCTGTGGGTTCCACTCCCTCTGGCCCCCCCTGTTGAGATGGGGGACCGGGCAGAGGGCATCTGGCAGGAGGGAGGAGCCAGAAGCAGGATCAGCTCACTTGCTTTTCCTGCTTCCTCCAGAGCCCCTGGGAGCCCTTCTTCTGGACCCTAGGCCCCTCCCCTTTGGACCTCAGGCTGGTCACAGCTACGAGTCCCAGTGCAGACCACACTGCCCGAGGTGTCCCCGTTCTCTCCCCACACCCCCTTCAGTCAGCACTCCCTGAATTAAATTCCGGTTGGAACTTCTGATCTTTTCCTGCTGAGATCTTCCTGTTGTAGGCCCTTTGGAGAACGGAAGAAAGAAAACTGAGAGAAGGAAGGAAGGGTCCATAGTAGTTGTTTGCCTGCTTCCCAGACCTATTACTTGGACTGCTTTGGGCCGCTTTTGACTTGCATTGGTTTCTCTCCTGCTCTTGAGTTCCTTGGTCTCGTTTCATTGGGTGAGTTTCTAAAGTCTGATGCGATTTAGAGGACCTGCGATTAACCACCACGTTGTGTTTGTTGCTGATGCGCTTTGCGTGCAGATTCCTCCCGAAGACACAGCGTCCACACGGTCCTCCTTCACGGTGCAGGACCTCCGGCCGTTCACGGAGTACGTGTTCAGGGTCCGCTGCGTGAAGGAGGATGGCAGGGGCTACTGGAGCGACTGGAGTGAGGAGGCCAGCGGGACCACCTATGAGGACCGTGAGTGCACACGGGGGCCAGGGCGGCGCTCGGGGTGTGGGCTGGCCACACGAACTGACCTGGGTGGCTCGTGACTCGCTTCGTGGTTGCCGTGTTCAGCCCAGTCTCTCAGGCTGTTGTTTTTCAGGACGTTAAGACCTCAGCCGTGCGTTGCTGGCAGTGTAAGTGTATGTGGCTCCCAGTGGGGTAAAGGGAGCAGGGACGGGTGTCTCAGATGCCTGCGGGAACAGGCCACTTGACAGAGGAGAAGGGTCCAGAGGTCCCCCTGCCGGGAGAGTCACATTTGGAACTATTGAAGTCACACTGTCTAGCAAAACGTCCTCAGGTCCTCAGCTGTTGTAGGTTGTGGTATGTTCATTTCCCCCCCAGCCCTTGATGAGCCCCTGGAAGAGACCCCTGGAGTTCTCGTGGGTTGGTTGATTTTCCTTTTCCCCCGTGATGGCCCTACGTGAAAACGTTACAGTGAAAGGGTGGACAGCTTCGAGTAAGCTTTCTCACCGCAGCAGCTAGCGCTACTGGTTTCTTCTGCGGCCCTTGTAAAGTGGGCCTTTGGCATGTGTTTTCACGTTGAGCCTTTCCTACCACGGCCTCCCCTCCAGGTGTCCCGAGCCATAGAGCCCCCTCCTGCCCCACCCCGCTCACCCCAGCTCTGTAGGAGGCTCTCGGGGGCCATGAGGGACAGCCCCGCCCTGCCCCCCCTCAGCACCTTGCCCCTCCCTACGGGAAGGCGCGAGGTCTTGCTGCGGCCATTTAGGGCTTTGACTGGGCTCCTGTGTCTCCGGCAGGATTCTTAAACCGGATTCTTGGGGCCTTCACACAAGTTTGGGTGTCTCTGGGGGAGTTCAGACCACCGGTTGGGGCTGACGTGCGTTTTTCGGGGAGGTGGGACCTAGCCTGTGTCAAGTCGCAGAGCTCTGGAACCGAACAGCTGGGAGCCGTCAACGTAGTGACCGGCGCCTCTGGGTTTCCTTTACGTGAGGATGTGTCTCTAGCCCATACCCTTTTCTAGAAAAATTTCACACTCTTGTGTATGTCTGTACCTGAAACCGTGCCTGCTGGAGCGCGCCGTGCAGGCAGCCTTCTCCCCGCCTTCCGGCCTGTCTGTTCTGTGCGTGTCGCTGTAATCGCCTCTTCCTGAGCCGCACATCGGCGGAGATTTTACTCGGATCCTTTTTAAATTCTCTTGAATACTGTGTTTTGCAATTATATTCATAAAATTTTTTTTAAATGAGGTAGTCCTACAGGGATTTTTCAGACCTAGTTACTAGCATTCGATGCTTTGTCCTGCGAAGTGCTTTTTTCACGAGGTTGGTGATCAGTCTCGTAAACTTGTTTGTTTAATACCCTCTGACACCGGACGGCCCCGCGGTGAGGTGGGGAACTGGTACTGCACTCATCCGCTTACTTGCGTTTCTTTGATGTTCTTACATTTATACACGTAGGGGTTTTAAGCACATATTTAAATAGGATTTTTCAGTTTCATTTTTAGCATTATGGTAGAGGTGCATCTTCGGTTGTTGCTTAGGGTGTATCTGCAGGTTTACAGTTTTAAGACTATAGGAGAGTTTCCGTATGATCGAAATCATCAGCTGGCCCCTGACTGAAGGAAGACCCAGGCACCGCACGTGCGACGGGAAAATGCGCCTATAGAGAACGAGACGCCGTGCGATTGGAGGGCAAGAATAATGTCCAGGAGTTTATTTTACTGCTACGATAAAAGCTTGTAAGAAGTTTATGTCATTTCTTTAGGACCATCCAAGGCACCCAGTTTCTGGTATAAGATGGAGCAATCCCCAAGTCACGGCTCCAGATCTGTACAACTCATATGGAAGGTAAAAAACCCCTTTGTCGTCTTCTGTCTCAGTATAAATACATTTTACTTGATAGGGTGAGTGGAGTCTTCCAGCTAAAACTTTTACTCATTAATATGAGCGAGGCGTTTCACAGCTGGAAAGCGTAGAAGCACACAGTTCTGCGCACACCACACGGAAGCCAGGCTCATGAGCCGCAGGCAGTGCCGCGTGGACACTGCGGCCTGCTCTGTGCGGACAGAGACCTGGTCTTGTGTGGAACCTGCCCGAGGGCCTCAGAAGCAGCTGATGAAGGTTTGGGCCGTCCAAATACGTATCGGTGACAGGGAGTGTAAAATCGTTGAGCAGGCTGTGAGTGTTCATTTGGGGATCCTGCTAAAAGTGGGGGAAGAGCAAAGCACCGAGGCCCACGATTCAGGCCACACAGCTCCCCTCCCCCTGCGGCGCCTGCCTCTGCTGCGCCAGCGACTCCAGGGTGGGAGCACTCTCCAGAATGTGTGACCTGATAGCATTATTTGTGAGCAAGAAGAAAATCAGCTTTCGTCCCGACTGATGAAGCACGTTTTTAACGAGCAGTGTTCTATTACAGACTTTGCCCCCTTTTGAAGCCAATGGAAGAATCTTGGACTACGAAGTGACTCTCACAAGAGGGAAGGCCCCCGTGCAGAGCTACACGGTCAACGACACGAAGCTGACAGTGGACCTCACCAGCGACCGCTACAGAGCCACGCTGACCGCGAGGAACGGGGTGGGCCGGTCCGACGCATCGGCGCTCACCATCCCGGCCTGCGACTTCCGAGGTTCGCATCTTGGGGGGACCGAGGCCAGGCCCCGCCCGAGTGGGCATGGTCGCAGGCATCCCTCGGTGTCCCTCGGTGTCCACGAGGGGCGTGCATCATTGTCCCGGGGCCCCAAGACCTTTCTGCCAGCTCCTCAGTGCGAGTCAGCATTTTCTGATTGTGTACCTAGCCAGTTTTTCAAATGTTACTTTGAAGTTTTGGGGTCTTTACGACTTAAATACATTGTTTGTAGCTTTCAAAGAAAAATTGTCATTTGCATTCACAAAACACAAGTTGTGGGAAAGGAAGAATTCACGTTCCTGATACACTGACTCTGAGAACGTGGTGGTAAAGCGCTCGTCCGCGCACAGGCGTGTCGCTGGCGCGCTGTGAACATGGATGGCAGGATGAGTCGCGGGTCACAGCAGTGGACGTAGGGCTTCAGAATTGAAGCTTCTGCTCCGTCACCGCTGCGGTGTTCACCTTTGTTCACAGCCGCACGCCCCGTGAGGGACCTGAGAGCGTTTCCCAAGGACAGTGTGCTCTGGGTGGAGTGGACGGCCCCCAGCGAGCCCGTCACCAAGTACATCCTCGAGTGGTGCGTGCTGTCAGACAAGTCACCCTGCGTGCCTGACTGGCAGCAGGAAGAGGGCACCGTGCACCGCACCTTCCTGACAGGTACGCCGCGGGGGTGGCTTCAGGTCATCCGGTGACGGGGCAGGTGTCTGATCTCCCAGGTGCACTCCCTCTGCACCGTAGGGTGTGTGTGGGCAGAGCGAGGGGCGCTGTGTCTTTCCGCTCCTCGGGGAGGTTCAGCTCGTCCCGCGGATAGTGGGGGAGTGAGGGAGAAAAGGCAATCTCCCCTCTGCGGCTCACTGGCCCTCTGCCACCGGCAGAGCCTCTGATCCAATAGTGAGCAGAGACTCTCCTCCTCCTCCTCCTCCAGCTGCTGGGTCGGGAAACAGGACCAGAACTCAGGTTCCCGTGCATGTCCCCCGTACAGGTGCGCGTGGAGGACAGGAAGCCGCGGCACCATAGAACTCCTTCATGGGGTTCTCGGTGCCCTAAGGCGCACCTTGTCAAGTGGCTTCGAAGTAATAGAACTTCACAGAAAACGAACCCCTCAGCTTATACGTGGGATTTTTCAGGGGAGAGGGACCCCCAGTAGAATGCAGCTGGGAACGACATGGTTAACCGGAGAGGAGCTCGAGGCAAACACGCAGACTGTTCCAGCGCAGTGCAGTGTGCGAGCTTTATTCCCGCTGCTCGGCCCTCACCAGCCCGTTCAATTCACAGCGCTAATAAACACGGTTGACTAGTGTGTCAGCCTTCTCAGATTGAAGGCGGACAGGACTGGGAGGACGGCCCCCCACGCCCATGTCACAGCAGGTGGTGGGTTCAGCCTCCTCCTCGGGCTCCAGAGCTGTCAGCCAAGGCCACCGGACTGCGGCCAGGAAGCCAGGGAGCCTGTGCCTGTCCCTGCACGGGGACCAGCTGGGGATCTCAGTCAGTTGTGGTTGAAGACATGAGCTTCGTGTCCCCAGGCTCTGATGCAGACAGGCTGTGCGCTGCGCACAAAGAACATTCCCCACTGCGCGCTGGAGGAGTGGGTCGGCCACTGTGTTCATCTGCAGAGAGTGTCTGTAAAGTGTTCAAGATAATTCTTCCTTTTAAGACTGTGCTACTTTCTGGGGAAATAGCACTAGCTCTCCGAGTCCCCGACAGCTGGACCAGCTCCTGTGGTGGGTGGCTCTCTAGGCATCAGGTCAGAGGTCCAGGGAACTGCCAGCTGCAGGTCGGTGTGTTCCGGAAGTCCCGGGCAGAGGGCAGGCATTACTCGTGTTGACACGAAGCATTTTTTACCCACTGCGTTGGCAGTGAGAGCAGCCTCTTACTCCCACAAGCAGCTTTACTCCGTTCAGTTTGAATCCAGCTCACACAGGCGGTGCTTAATTAAAAAGGTGTGGTTTTAGAGGAAGTTCAGTGGTCGTGAAGTTATAATGTAAAATAATGGAATCAGACGTTTTTGTCACAGGAAAAAACAGCTCAGTCTGCGTCTCTCCCTCCAGGGAACCTGGCGGAGAGCAAGTGCTACTTGATCACGGTCACTCCAGTGTACGCGGACGGGCCAGGGCTCCCCGAGTCCACGCGGGCGTACCTCAAACAAGCCCGTGAGTGCAGGCCCGCTGGCCACGGGGGGCATTGTTCCGTGTCGACAGAGACGTGTTGTCCCTTTGAAATCAGGCTGCGTCCTGTTATTTCAGATAAAAACTCTGTGATCGGTTTTACTGAATTCTAATGATTTCCAGTCAGCAAATAGCCTTTATTCTGTTCCAGCACCTTCCAAAGGGCCCACCGTCCGGACAAAAAAAGTGGGGAAGAATGAAGCTGTCTTAGAGTGGGACCGGCTTCCTGTGGACGTTCAGAACGGGTTTATCAGGAATTACACCATCTTTTATAAAACCAATACAGGAAACGAGACTGGTAATGCCGCTCTGTCAGTTGTTGAGAGTCGGGTTATTTCTTTCTTTTAAAGATTTTATTTATTTATTTTTACAGAGAGGGGAAGTGGGGGAGAAAGAGAGGGAGAGAAACATCAGTGTGTGGTTGCCTCTCGAGTGCCCCCTACTGGGGACCTGGCCCACAACCCAGGCACGTGCCCTGACTGGGAATCGAACCAGCGACCCTTTGGTTCGCAGGCTGGCACAGAATCCACTGAGCCATGCCAGCCGGGGCAGTCTTTTCCTTAGGCTTTTAAGTACTAAGTGAAGTCTCTCCTCCTCACGTTAGTTGTCTTAGTCTATAGCACGTTGCCCTCAGAAAAGACCCCCGCAAACGAGCCGTTCGGTAGTTGTCATGGTTTTACGTCAGCGATGAAACTTGCTTTTTGGTGAAGTGCACTTTTCCTGCCTTTTGACGTTTTCACGACGTCAAGTGCAGGCAGAGATGGCGGGAGCACCGAGCACTGAGTAACGCAGGCGTGGTCTCTTCCAGCCGTGCACGTGGACCCCTCGCACACGGACTACACGCTGTCCTCGCTGGCCAGCGACACGCTGTACATGGTGCGCATGGCGGCGTACACGGACGAGGGCGGCAAGGACGGGCCCGAGTTCACCTTCACCACACCCAAATTCGGTGAGTGGGGCTCCGGGCCCCGTCCTTCTGAAGTGTACGCACCGAAGTGTTGTTAGAGGCGCAGCTTTGGGTTCGTAGTGACGACGCCTTCAGAGATCAGGACGTCTGTGTTTCTGATCCAGTTTCAGTTGTTTCTTTACACTACAGGAGATATTTTCCTCCCCTGTGTTGTTTTGGTACTATTTCTGCCCGAGTTCACCTGGACCCTAGTAAACCCCACAGAATGTGGGTCTTTCCCAGTGGCTTCGTGTCCTCCCTGGCAGAGCCCGGGAGCAGTCCCCCACCGCACCCGTGGGCCCACCTCTTGCAGGCAGGTGGCTAGAGAGGCTTGGCCATCCTGTGTCCCCACTCACCTCCCCCCAGCTCTGGCTCAGCCTGCTGAGACCCGGCTTCTGCCTGCCCTGCCCCGCCCCTCGTCCCCTCTGTTGCTCACGGAGACCTCTCGGGTGCCCTGCCAGTGCATGCTCGTCCCAGCCCTGCCTCGGCATCTTCCCCACCCTCACAGTTGCCTCCCCTGCGGTTCTCCGCACTCCTCTGTCGCTCCCCAGTGCCCTCCCAGCCGCTGCCTCCTGCCTGCTCTGCCCGGGAAGGTTTCCTTTCCCGAGCCTGCGCCCGGCCCTGGGCCCTCGCCGCCCATACAGTCTGCCCGTCGGCCCTCCCCTCTGTTTCCCAAACACACGGCTCCCTTGGTTCTGGGCCTCAGCTGTCCACTCCGCTACAGCCCGACATTCGGGGTGGTGGCAGCAACTGTCTTCGCATCTCTGTGGCTCCCGTGAGCCAAGCATCAAGCCCTCTTGACCTGGCTTCTCATTGCTGCCCGTGTGGCCCTTCCATAAACTCCTCTCTGACCCGAAGCCTCTCACCATCTTCTCCTCCTCTTCCCTCTTTCCCTGCGTGCTGCCCGGGGTCAGGTGCTCACCTCCTTGTTCTGGCTGTTCGTTCGCCTCCCTGAGCCAGGCTGATGCTACGCTCTTTGTTGTTCCTCCTACGTTTTGAGGCATTGCAGAAGTTACCTTGTCTTACTGTAATCGTGTGTGTGTGTAGCCGCCACCCCCCTGCAGCACGCATGGCCCCTGGTGGTCGAGTGACTGATGAGGGAAAGAACGAGTGGGCGAGTGACTGTGTGACATCGAAAGATCCGGAGCTTTGTAGGGTGGCGGCCAGTAGTGAAGTTTCTGAGATAAGATTTGTAGGATCGTGTTCATAGGATATACATGTAACAAACGAAACTCTGCCGCGATCTTCAGAAAAATAAAACCAATAACCTTGTTTACCGTTACCGTGATCATAAATGTTCAGCGCAGGGTACTTAGACTACTCAGAAAGTACAAATAGGAAGGAAAATCACTCCTAAATCCATCTATCAAATTACCTGTTAACATACTTGTTAACTCGGTCTCTCCCAGTGTAGATTTTTCCCAGAAGTCAGGTCACACTTACCAGTATCCCAGTTTCACTTCCGCAGCTGCTCTCTCACAGCCCGCCGCGTGACGGACCTGCCGTGGCTTCTTCACACAGCGTGCCCTGCCCCGAGCGCCTCCCACTCAGGTGGAGAACACAGGACTGGGAGAGCCCCGTGGGCCCTGTAGACAGCACAGAGAGTGGGGGTGGGAAGGTGCTAGTACAGGGCGGCGTCTCCCCTGCGAAACGATTTTGGGGAGGAGACATACGCGGGCCTCCAAGTCAGGATGTGGACAGGCTGCGAGGGGGAGGCACCTCAGAGCAGCGTGTACAGAGGCGGCAGCGTGAGGGCGGACGAGCAGTGACCTGCCGGGGCCCGCCCGAGTGTGGCCGGGCCGACGTGTGGAGCACCCCCAGACACTGCGGCCCCCGAGGCTCTGTGGGTGTGAGTCTGCTCACAGAGGGTTGCACGTGGCGGGAGGGTAAGGCTAGGGGAATCCGTGTGACTGCAGTGTTACTTTCAGGCATTTTTCCTGTAAAATGCTAATTAAAAGGGCACTGGAGGAGCTAACCAAAAACAGCTGTGAGGCAAATCTCTAAAAAATACCTCCATAGCTCTGGTCAAGGTGGCGGCGTGGGTAAATGCAGTATTTGCCTCCCCCCACAACCACATCAGAGCCACACCTGGACGGCACAACAGCCATCCTTCGGAGCCACCTGAGATCGGGTGGAACAGGAGGCCTACATCCAGGGACACATAGAAGCTGCATCGGGACTGGTGGGAGGGGCAGAGGCTCTGGACAGGCTGGGCCACACCCACGAGTGTCGGATATAAGTTGGCACATGGTATCAGAGGGCCCCCTGAGGAGCAAGGGGTCCCGGCTCAGGGTTCCAGTGCCAGGAAGACAAGTCCCCACAACTTCTGACTGTAAAAACGAGTAGGAATTAAGGCTGAGAAAGATGGAAGCTTCTGGAGTCCCAGGCAATTCCTCTTTAAAGGACCTGCACACGGACTTGCTCGGACTCACTCCCTCTGAGCTCCAGCCCTGGGGCAGCAGCTTGAAAGGCCCCAGAGACACGTGGGGAGGAACTGGACTGCCTGGCATCAGGGCGAGAGCTGGGGAAAAGGGCAGCTTTCTCCCAGACGGAAGTGCCGGCAGAGGCCACTGTTCCTTTGAAGAACCCCCCCCCGCCCCCCCCCCCCCCCAGCGCCGCAGAGCGGGCGGGCAGGCACCCTGTCTGAGACTCCGTCAGCCTAGTCGCTGCCCCGCCCTGGTGAACTTGCAGGCCCACCCAAGCTGATTTCGGTGGCTTTTCCATAGGAACGGCCTGTCTTGGCCCCTGCTTCAGACTCCCCTAGGACCCCCCAAACAGGCAGCACCTGGCCTCAGTGGGCCTGTAACTCTGGCCGAGTGGCCCCGGGCCCTGCAGCAGCAGCAGCCCGTTCACAGCTGGGCCTCGCCTGGGCAGCTCCGAGCGAGCCCAGCGCAGGCATCAGCTGTCCCAGATCGCTTTGTAGCTCGTGCCATGTGACCCCGGTCAGAACACAAGGTGTGGCTGCCCTTGGACGTGCGAACAGCAGTCAAGGCTCAACTACAGGAAGGTGACGCCGGCCACACAGGGGGCACCTCGAGTTCCCAGCTCGGGTGACGGGAGGCTGTGCCACTGCGCCCCACAGCACACCTCCCACATTAGGCCACGCTACCGAGCCTGGGAGGTGTGGCATGTCCACCCAGGGCCTAGAAACCAACACGGGGAGGCTGCCGAGACGAAGCAACACGGCCCCAGTGCAAAATCAGATCCAAACGCCCGAAAAACAGCTGAAGGAAACGGGGACCAGCAGCCTCGTAGATGCAGAGTTCAGACCCCTGGTCGTGCGGGTGCTCAGTGAACGTGGACGTGAGGAGAGAGCGCGGGAACTGTGGAGCGGGTCCAGTCAGAAACGAAGGTGCACTGCCTGAAATGAAGACTCACCTGCAGGGGAACAGCACTAGAGCAGATCGAGCTGAGAATCAAGTCAGCTATTGGGAATATGAAGCAGAAAACACCCAATCAGAACAGCAAGACAAAAAATAACCCAAAACAACGGTAGTGGAAGAAGTCTCTGGGACAGCTGCAAGCATAACAACATTGGCATATAGGGTGCCCAAAGAAGAGAGAGAGCAAGAAATCGGAAACCTATTTGAAAAAACGATGACAAAACTTTCCTAACCTGGTGAAGGAAATAGACATTAATCCAGGAAGCCCAGAGAGTCCCAAACAAGACGAACCCGAAGAGACCCACACCAAGACACGTTGTAATTAAAATGCAAAAGTTTTAAGACAGTATCTACAAACAGCAAGAGAAAAGCAGCTAGTTACCTACGGGGGAGTTCCCATTAGACTGTCAGCTGCTTTCTCAACAGAAACCTCGCAGGCAAGAAGGGGCTGGAAAGAAGTGTTCAGAGTGATGAAAGGCAAGGACCTACAGACACGATAGCTCTACCCAGCAGAGCTTTCATTTAGAATCAGAGAGCAGATAAAGAGCTTCCCAGACAAGGAAACGCTAAAGGAGGTCATCATCACCAAGTCGTCATCATATGAAATGTTACAGAGACTTATTTAAGAAAGAAGGTCAAAACTGTGAACGATAAAATGGCAGTGAATACACATCCATTGACAGTGGAACATTTAAAAAGTAAACAAACAAGCAGAACAGAAACAGACGCAGGCAGAGAACGTTTGACAGTCGCCAGGCGGGATGGTGCTTGGGGGCTGGGTGAGGAGGGGAGGGGCTCACAGGAGAGTCACAGGGACGTGGGCACAGCGCAGGGAGGACAGTCAGTGATGCTCTGCCGCCTGTGTGTGGTGCCCGGCGGGTGCGAGGCTGGCCGGCCGATGGCTCGGCGAGTCACGTCGTGTCACGTGGTGTCTGCTCGCTGAGGCGCGCGCCCAAAACCGACACTTGTGTGTCGGCTGTGACTGGAAAATAAAGGATGGGAAGCGTCTCTGGCACCAGTTGCCCCGGTGTATGATTCACTGAATCGATAAGCCCTCCGGTCACCAGACCAGTGGCCGTGTGGTGTTTGGGGACCTTGGCTTACTGCTTTTTAGGTGACAACATTCCTGCCTCTGCCACCTGTGCCGGTGGAGGTTCTCCTAAAATTCTTAGTCCTAGAGCAGAAGGGTCATCCTTCCGAAAACGGTAACTGTTGAAATTTTGCCTGAAGGGTACATTGTCGGTCAGTTACTGGGATTATTGCCCGGTGGCCTCCCCAGTCCTCCCCAGTCCTCCCCAAGAAGCTTTGCTCAGATTCTGCTGCGAGCAGGCAGGCCAGAGTCGGGATAAAGGCTTGAGTTTGAAAGCTCTGGCTTACCGGGTGGAGGGTCCAGTACCTGAGCTAACCCTCTTACTCCCCAGCGCTCCTCAGGGAGGCGGGTGTGCCTGGAAGAGGACTTACCAAGGAGAGCGGGGAGAAAACCACCTTTAAGTCTGAAAAGGCTGTAAAAAAATTAGCACGAGAGTTTCACCTTTTTCAGCAGGGCAGGCGTATTGGAGATACTGTGGGTTTGCTTCCAGACCACCGCCCCAATCCCACGAATTTTGGGGTTTCCCAGTGCGCGTGGAAGTCACGTTTGTGCTGAGGTCTAGTGAGCGCAAAGTAGCGTTGCGTCTATAAAAACGATGCACATGCCTTGGTTTAAAAAATTTTATTGCTGAAGAAAAAAAGCTAACAGTCACCTGAGCCCTCAGTGAGACGGTGGGGGTCTGGTCCCCAGTTTGTAAAGGAAAAGAAAGCCTGTCTGCAGAGCGTACGGAGGCGAGGCTCGCGCTGCGAGGCACCTGGCTCTGGGAGCCGCGCTGTGCCCATCAGCGAGCTGTGCCCGTCAGCGCGACGTGTCCACAGTTCCTTCCCGTCTTACCCGTTCTTCCTTCTCAGCTCAAGGGGAGATCGAAGCCATCGTCGTGCCCGTCTGCTTGGCCTTCCTGCTGGTGACGCTCCTCGGAGTCCTGTTCTGCTTTAATAAGAGAGACCTGTAAGTGCTCCCGTCCACGGTTTGCCATGCCCCGGCCCCGCTGCGCCGTGACTTACACACATGATTTACAGTGAGACCCGTGCACGTTAAGTGTGCAGCGGGGTGGGTTTTACAGCGTGTGCAGACGCACATAGCTGCCGCCATGGTCGGGCCAGAGAGCACCCCCCACCGCAGACGGGCCCTGCAGTGTTGGGTGTCCCTTCCCCTCCCTGCGCCCCTGGCCCCAGCAGGTCCCTGCGGCAATGCTAGCGTTTTCCTCTGTCTATGCTGAACGGCACCCTGTGGTACAGACACCTCACAGTTTGTCTGTCCGCACCACTGGGAAGGAAGTTCGGGTTGTTCCTTTGGACTCCCTTAGGAACAGTGTTGCCGGGAGCATTCCCATGCGGATCTTGGTGCGGCGCGTGTTACCTGAGTAATTGCCGGTAGCGGCCGCTGGCTGGTGGGGGAGTGCACATGCAGCCTGACCGGGAGCTGCCGGGCTGTTCCGGAGCGGCCACCAGCTCGCACCCCCGCAGCAGCGTGCCCTCGCTCGGCACTGCCGGCTCCATCTCGGCCGTCCCCTCTGGGGCATGTGTGGTGCCGTCTCCCTGTGGTTTCGATGCCCGTTTTCCCGATTCTTCTCATGTGCCACTCATGCGTCCCCTTCGTGATGTGTCTTGAAATCCTTCTCCCATTTTAAAATTGGGGGGATTGTCTAGTTAGTATTGAGCTATGTGACTTCTTCATTTATTCTGGTGACAAAATTTTTGTCAAGTATGTATTTTGCAAAATTTGGTACATGGCTTACCTTTTTTCCTTAATTGTGACTTTGGGAAAACAAAAGTATGTAATTTTGATGAGATCCGTTTTATCAGTGGTGCTTTCTTTCCCATGGTTCTGGGTTTATGTCCTGTCCAAGGACTCTTCGCCTAACCTGGTGTCGCACACGTGTTCTCTGTTTTCCTCTGGAAGGTGCGTTGTTTGAACTGTCTGTGATCTCTTTGGAATTAGTGTTCGTGCGTGGTGAGGTCAGGGTCAAAGCTTACTTTTTTCTTTAGATATCTAGTTGTTCCAGCATCATCTATGGAACAGACTTTTCTCGATTGAAGTGCCTTCCTACCTTTGCCCAAATCGGCCGTCTCTGAGTCTGGGTGCGTGTGCGGGCTCCGTCACCACCCTGTCACGGTGGGTTAGCTCCGTCCTGCGTTTCGGGAGCAGATGGCGGAGTTCCTCCCACATGTTCTTCAGAACTGCGTGGGTAGTTTCTGTGACTGTTCGCGTAAATTTCAATACCAGTTTACCCATTTCACTGAAGAAAAACCGCTGCTCGAATTTTGATTGGGATTTTACTGAGAGTATAGATCAGTTGAGGGAAAATGCAACCTGAGCTGACTTCTCTTGTTCACGAGTCTTCCAGCCCAGGACCAGAGCACCTCCCTGGGCTGTGGTCTCCCGTGCAGGGTTTTGTGGTTTTCCGTGGTCAGGCTGCTGTTAAGTTTATTCCTGAGTAGTTTTCTGCTGTTGCAAATGGACTTTAACGTTTTTTATTTTCTAACTTTTGGTTGTTAATTACAAGTATAGTTGATTATTTTTGAAGTATATATTGCTCTTGTAGACTGAGGCCTTGATAAAGCATTTCTTCTCGTAGCATTTTGTCTTTCTTAGGGTTTCCCCCCGCCACACACAGCCCTGCCGCCTGCCGAGACCCCAGTGCGGGGTCAGGCGGGCGTGCTGGGAGCCGGCGTCTTTCCATCCTTCCCACCGGAGGGAGAAGGCATTCGGCCTCTTCCCACTGCCTGGGACGTGGGCTGCGAAGGCGAGGGAGTTCTCTTCTGTCTGTCCTGCCGAGGTTTCTGTCACGGGTGGGGGTCGGGCCCTGAGGTGCCTCTCCGCCATCTGCTGAGACGGCTGTGTGCTTTTCCTCCTGCCTCCGTGAGCACGGCTGGGGTTTGCAGTCCATCTGTCAGGTGTCGCCCTGTCCTTGGTTCCTGGGCTTTGCTGGATCGGCGTGGGAGTCGTGGCCGCATCTGTGTTCACGACGGCGTCGGTCTGCCCTTGCTGTGGTCCTTGCCAGGTTTCAGACCCAGGGTGGCGCTGGCTGCACACGCCCTGGCCCTAGTGGACGGGGCCGTTTCCTCTGTTTCTGGAAGAGTCTGGGTAGGACCAGTTGGTTGGTTTCTTTTTCACATGTGTGGTGGTTTCTTTCGTGGAAAGATTTTTAGTTAAAAATTTAATTTCTTTATAAACATAGGGCTATTGAAGGTGGTTTTTCTTTTCCTTTCAGTCCGTTTCAGGACTGTATGTTTTTCAAGGAATTCATCCATTGATTGGTTGGTCTGTTCACCTAAGCCACAGGTGGTAAACACGAGGCCCGAGGGCCGAATCCAGCCTCCACCTTGTTTTGTCCGGCCCGGCACCTTGTTCTACCCAGAGGCAGCGCCGAGCTCCCGCTTAGCTGTTACGGGGTAGTTACATTTACACAGTCCTAACGTTACACTGGGCCCTTTGAGGGCAGCCGCGAGGTTGCTGTGGCCCCGGTGACAGTGAGTCTGACCCCCGCTCTGGGTTGTTGACTTGATCGTTTCCTGTGTCATGTGTGGGCGCTGTTCCCACGGGGCAGTCGCCCTGGAGGACCTCCCTGCCCGTTTTTTATTTCTGCATCCGAACTCACTCGGAATGGCGCGTCTCCTGGGCGCGCGTGGACTGGGGGGCCCCTGGCGGAGGGCTACACACGGCAGGGAGGCGAACAGACAAGATAGGGTTTTGATGACGGGGTGTCCTGAACTAATACCGTTCGCCTTTCTTCCTTCTGAGACATCAGACTTGCCACAATCTGGTGCCACGTTTATCTGGCAGCAGAGCAGTTTCCTCTGTGTTCCAGTTGGGGACACGAGGCTCTTCCGTTGCTGGGAAGGGTGCACCCCAGCGCTCTGAGACCCGAAACTTCCGAGTGGTTTTGCTGCAGAGCGTGGTTTGAGGCTTCCCAGCAGAACGCTGGCTGCTGGCGTCGTCTCACCAGCAGTTTCCCGTGGTGACCGGGAGTAAGACCCGTGGGCACTCGAGACGGCAGTTGACCAGGGAGTCCTGGGTGTCGGCTTTGGGCGCAGGCGGTCCTCGCTCGCGTGGTGGGCGTGGTGCTTCGTGCTGCGGGGTGAGCGCGTGCGCGGGCTCCGCAGACACCGTCTCTCCTCTCTGCAGGATTAAAAAGCACATCTGGCCAAACGTCCCCGACCCTTCGAAGAGCCACATTGCCCAGTGGTCCCCTCACGCACCGCCACGGGTAAGAGGGGCGTTTCCCACTTGTCCACAAGGCACAGGCAAGCGAGGGCGCGTTTGCAGAGTTCAACCCAGGGATGCCCAGGCTGAGCCAAAACGCAGAAGCAAAGCAGTGTGCAAGTGGGAACTCGAACCCAAATTTGAAGTGATGCTGCACATTCCGTTTTACTGCCACACGGCATATGCTGGCATTCGTGGTGTCAGGTGTTACTGTCGAGGTCTTACAACCCGAATACTTAGTCACCCACACTGCTCTGCGGAGACCCTGTGTGACGAGCACTCTGCATCGGACGTTGAGTCAGGTGGGACAGCTGACCGCGTTCTCACTGGCAAAACGGGGTCTGGAGACTGGGCTCCGTTCTCTGAGCCTCCCTAAGGGGATGGTTTGCATGTCCTGCCTTTGAACTCTTGAATTTTATGCTAACAGATTAAAGTGTGATACGTACGTTTATATGCTATGCAACTGCAGTCATTTGAGTTAGGTTTTTATTAATGACTTTTAGTTTTTCTAACCAGTTAAAAACCCTGGGCCACCCAGTCTGGGCCTGGAGTACAAAGTGCTGTTTGCAGACCAACAGCGTCTCTAAGTACGACCCCAGCAGCGCGGCTGGGGCACTGGGGACAGGCGGCCGGCCGTGCTCAGAGTGGGGCGGGCAGCAGGGGGTGATCTGGGGACGGTGCTGTCCGTGTGCACGTGGGGGCTGCCGAGAGCCCTCGAGGTGACACGGAGCACACACTTGGAGTTGCAGGGTGAAGGTGACGCGTCCTGTCTCTCCCCCAGCACAACTTCAGCTCCAAAGAGCAGATGTACTCAGAAAGCAACGTCACCGACGTGAGCATCGTGGAGATAGAGGCCAACGACAAGAAGCCTCTCCCGGAAGACCTGAAGTCCCTGGACCTGTTCCGGAAGGACAAGGCCAGCACGGAGGGACACAGCAGCGGCATCGGGGGGTCCTCGTGCCTGTCGTCCTCCCGGCCAAGCATCTGCAGCAGCGAGGACAGCGAGTCAGCACGCAGCACGGCCAGCGCCGTGCAGTACTCCACCGTGGTGCACGGCGGCTACCGGCACCAGGCGCCCCCTGCGCAGGCCTTCTCGCGCTCCGAGTCCACGCAGCCGCTGCTCGACTGCGAGGAGCGGCCGGAGGATCTGCCGCTGGCAGACGTCGTGGCCAGCCTGCCCCCCGGGCCCCCGCCCTTCCAGCAGAGCTGTGGCCCCCAGCTCGCAGGGTGCGGGCAGGGGTCCCCCGTCCGCGAGGAGGACTTTGGCCCAGACCCTGCCTCTCAGCCTCCTGCCTGCGGGCTGGGGAAGGCGTTTCCGGAGGCGCTGGCAGCAGGGGCTCTGGGTCCAGGCCCCGAGGGACCCGTCGGGGAGCTGGAAGCAGTGGGGATGGAGGCCGCACTCGACGAAGGGGTGCCGAAGAGCTACTTGCCGCAGACAGTGAGGCGCGGCGGCTACATGCCCCAGTGAGAGCTGGGGCCACTCGACCACCAGGCTGGGAGCTTGCGTGCGGGTCTCGGAGGCAGTGGTCGGGGTGCGCTGGCAGCAAGCCCTTGCCCTGGAGGACAGGGACGGCCTGACCTCCCCACGGCTGTCCCCTCCCGGAGAGCCGGACCGGTGTCACACACTACAGAGACTGACTCCCCTGAACGGCTGAGGGGCTGGGGCCGTGTCAGGGTGTCTGCACTGAAGAGCAGCGGAGCGCGGCTCGGAACCTTAGCGAGTACTCGCGTAGTCACCTGGGAGGCAGGTGACACTGCGCGGCTGCGCCCGCTGCCACGCAAAGGCTGCCAGTCGAGTGTCGCAGGGGGAGGGCAAGAACGAGCTGGCAGGGGCCGACCCGCCTTGGCTGAGGACGGGACCGCACGGCTGTTGGGCACCCTGGCTGCGAGAGCCCAGCTCTGCTCCGTAGCCGCACCGACGGGCAACATGCTCCTCTGCTGCTGTCGGCGACGGGGCTGCCGGCTCCTGGAGCAAAGGGGCCTGGGCGTTTGAACTGGGCAAATCACAGCTGTTAGCTTTCGAATATGATATCGTCAGTAATCTAACTTTTCAGGAAGTTGCTTTCACTATTAACAGCCTCTTTGAAGATGCAGCTCACCAACTCAGCAGTGCGCCTGGGTCGGGGCTCGGAGCACATTCAGCCAACCATCTGAAGCGTCTAAACAGGCCCTGCCGTTTATAAAGGCTTAAAACGTTTCTGTGTGTAAACACTGTTGACCCTTCCTGTTAAGGTTTCAGTTTGGTTGATGAAGCACTTTATACAATGTCTTCAACTTTAAATGTATTTCAATTTAATACACTTTGTTTTTCTCAGTAGGCCAGGATTGAAATTCTCTTTTTTTCTAGTAGGTGTTTAAAACAAATGGAGTTAGGGGGCTGGGGCCGCACTCACCAAGGCAGACCAACCCTCAAAACGGAGATGCTGATCTCGGTACTGCGCGTCACGGTTACAACCCGAGCGCCTGAGGCGGGTGGACGTGAGGTCGGTGTGGGGACCCGGGATGGCCTAAACCCTCCGCCTGCGTCCTGCCCTGCGGGGGGCGAGGTGCTGGGCCTCCGCAGAAGAGACGTGTTGCTGCTCTGCCCATGAAGGTGCCGAGGTCAGGGCCATTTGAGGCAGTTTGTGGAGGTCAGTGGAGAAGCGGCTGAGGAAGCCTGGGACGCTGTCACCGCGGGCGCAGAGTCCTGCGCGGTCCTCTGTCAGAGCGGTCACGTCAGACCTCCTCGCTCTGTCGTCTCGCCTCGTCCTCTCCAGAGCTCTCCCACGGGCGGGCTCGGCGGGCAGGGGGGACGCTCGTTCCTGCCGCTATGAAGGCGGAGTGGCGGGACTGGCTGTGGTGAGGAGGCTGGGCCACGGCAGGACGGGCTTTGCCTTGTGAGCGGTCTTCCCAGAAATGTTACCTGTGGGCTTCCGTCTCCCCAGATAAGTAGTCACGGTACTGGAGTCATGTTGAGAGTCACCTTCCTCACGACAAACGGTGGTGCTGGAGGGTAGAACGTTCTAGTGTGCGCTTGCCGTGGGGGGGGCAGCTGTGGAGTATGGCCGGGGGTAAGGGAACGCGGGTAAGGGAACGCGACTGCGGGGTCACTAAGGACAGGCTGCCGTGGGAGCAGATTCCTCTGCTGAAACGCGGATGGAAGGAGACTCAGCGAGCACGTCCTATCCCGGCCACAGCGCGCTTCACACGACAGCTGTGCGGTTGCCGTGCGGAATCCAGGCAGAGAGTGGACGTGCGTTTGGTCGCCAGCGTGAGTGGACGTCTGTGCCCCCGAAGGGAAGTAGACGGAAGATCTGTGATGCACAGTGACCTTGCTGTGGCGTGTCTGGCATCCTCTGTGTTTTGGTGCATGTCCATTGTGTGTGAGGCGAGCAGAGAGGCGGCCTGGTGTATGTGACGTTTAGTCTGCACACAGGAAGTTGGTGGGTTTGCCACCGTTGCATCTTCAGGGTCCAGAACTGAGTTGGAGGTAAGGCCAGCGCCTCGGAGAGCCTCCCAGGGACAGAACGGGTCACCGCTGCCCACGTGGCGGCCCCTCAGAGAACCGGCACAGGGCCGGCCCGTGCAGCCACTGGGGCGTGTCTGTCAGGCCCGTGCCCTAAGCCCCCATCAAGGCAGGGTCTGACTCACTGTTGGAAAACTCCCTCCAAACCCGTTAGAACCTGAAACCCTTAAATAAGCCCTTTCCGAGACACGGCTCAGACACCCAGGGGCACGGGCAGGACGCCAGCAGAAGCTGGGGCAGCCTGGCTGCCCCGTGTCCTGTGCTCCGCCTGCTTGTCCGTGTGTCCGCCTCACACCCGGCGACCCCAGCTCCTCGTGAAGGTAAAGGGCGGCGAAATTCAAGTGTACTTTCACAGTGTCTGTCCACGAAAGGCCATACTTAAAGTGGACCGTGTAAAATAGCTTTATAAATAGAAACCAGATGTGGAAAGATGTCTGTCTTCTCCCCACACAGGTACCCTGACACGCAGAGGTAGGGTAGCATTCCCCGCGACATTTCCGTTGTTTGGTGTAAATGGCCCAGTTGGAAGTCAAACAGGCTTCCCTTAATTTTCACTATTGCTAAAAATACTAACCGTCTCCCAGGCCTCCGGCGAGTCGCACCGTTTTGCTGGTTGAAGGTCGTCTTGCCCGGATGTTGAGGAGACCCCGATATACGAGAAAGTGACGCGCAGTAAAACGAGGCGTGTCTGTCCGCAGCACACAGCACTTCGTGCTCCTCCCGTTTGGCTTTCTGAACAAAGTCCCGGACCCCACACTTCATTTGGACCAGGTGAGGTGACTAATGTCAAAATAACAAACTACCTAAAACACACAGTTCGGCTGTGAAAGAAAGATGGGCTGGATGGCTCTTTGTTGCAGGGCAGGGCAGATGCTGTTGCCCCGGGAAGAGCAGTTTTCGAAGCTTTTGCACTTTTCTGAGTCAAGAGAATATGGAGCCACGAAAGGCCAGGTTTCGGCTAAAGCCTGACAGCGGCCATCGCCGTGGGTTTCAGGGACGGCAGCAGCGGGCAGACTCCCAGCCCGGCTGTCTCTGGGCGGGCCTCCCCCACAGAGCTTCAGCCTGTCTGTAAACCAAAGTCGGGCGTAGGTCGAAGAGCCTGTCAGAGCCCCGCGTGGAGCCTGCTGGACTCGTGCCCTCTTCGCCCTGTGCCCCTGGTGTGTGTGGAGGCAGCCTGGCAGTGTTGGGCGAGCCCCATGTGTTCCTGGGGGTGAGGGCTCGTGGGCGTCAGCAGGTCCCCACGTGGGGTCCTCGTGACCCAGTTGTCTTTCAGAGTCGATGGGTCATGATGGACACGTGCCTCGGGCAATGGTGATAGGGTGCCCAGGGATTTTGCCCCTCCCACTGAAGCTCTGGGCGGCAGCTGCATGTCCCCTGTGCTGGTGCAGGCGGCTGGATCAGGACGGGCTGCAAACGGGTGTTTTCAGAAGCCGGCCTCTGCCTGCCCCCTGGCAGGCTGTGTTTGCACGTGGGCAGTAGAGACCAGGGTGGCTTCGCTCTGCTGCAGCGCGGTGGCGGCTGCATTCAGCAGCTCTGCCTCCTGGCTCCGCCCTCCCCTGCAGGTGCCCAGCGCCCTCTGCCCCCCTCCTGACCCAGCGCAGGCACCAGGCTCACCTAGAGGGTGCTGTGCGCACATGTACCTGTGTAGTGGATCGCATGTGCTCGTTGTAACCACAGCTTTGTTCTTTATGTCGCCAGAACTCTAAACGTTACGTAAACTCACTCGTGTATCACCTGTAACCCTTTCAGTAAACTTAGGGAATAAAGTCTTGCTGGAATAGCCTGTGTGTGGTCACTCCATGGCGACAAGGGGATGGTTGAGATGACGTTGTGGCCATGGGTGCGGGGTCTCCATGTGGAGTAGACGCTTTGTGAGGATTCCGTGGCTTTTTCGGGGTGCAGGCAGCGACAGGCGGGAGCAGGATTTAGGAGATCGCTGTCGTGGCAAGCAGAACGGACTCGGAGACGGCAGACCTGTTCCCCAGTTGCAGATTTACGAAGATGCACTCGTGGGAGCCCAGCCTCCCGCCTCCCGGCAGGATGGCTGCCACCGGGCTGACCAGGGACCTGCTGCGCACAGAGGTGCCGCGCTGCCGGGAGGTCTGGCCGTGGGCACACAGCACCACACGGTTGCCTGGGGCTGCCCAGGGTGCGGACAAGCCTGCTTGGCCATTCCATGTGCAGGGAACTCGGCTGTCGTTTTACCTCAACTTGTCAAGTCCCAGATGAACCCACAGGCCAGCCACAAGTAAACTTCTTCCCTTCCCATGCACACTGAAGGTTATCCTGCCTGCCTGTGGGCTGTGTGCTCTTTTGTTGAAAACTGTGTATCAGGCTGCGGCTCTCACAGGCTTGGCCTGGCTGCCTGTGGTGCCTCTTGTCTCACCCAAGTTCAAATCCCAGGTCCGGCTTCCCAGTGGTCACGGAGCCCCCACACAGCACCCCGTCCCCCTCGCCCAGAGACGGAGAGACAGTCTCGTTCTCGGTTTAAGCTTTTGTCTTGTTGGAGTAATAAAAGCAGCTTTCCACGATTTCAAAATACAAGCGTAAAACTCAGCACAGCACACTGCTCTTGCATCCACGTTTAAGTTCGGTGCTTCTGCTCGTGAGAAAACGGAAGACGGGCGCAAGGGCAAACTGAGGCAGGGAAAGGAGGAAGCAGGAAGGAACCACTGGGTCCAGGTAAAGAGTACCTGTTCCCATCGCTGCCCACTTAGCCCAGCTCTCGGACAATCTAGAAAAACCTTAGTCCACTTGGTTTCTCAGCAGCTTAAAATGGGTCTGTCTGTACCGAGAGAGAGAAAGCTACTTTTAAATTCGAAGTTCAACATTTAGTTTCTTTGATTATAGTTCAGTTCCCCCATCTGCTAAAGGTTTTGGGGAGAGGCATAGCTTAGTTTCAGAAATCTGGGCATCAGAACCCAATTCCTTTACGTTTATTCCTTCTACCTGTGGTCATGTTGTTTTGCACGTCAGCTGTAACTGGAATCGTCTTAATCGTTCTTGAACTGTTTGGCGAGAATCACACGCCCTTCCGTGGCTTCTACTTCTGTAGTCGAGGAAATCGGAATCTTCCTGGGCCAGCACGGCCAGTGAGACGTCCAGGGTTGGGGTCGTCCTGCAAGAGTGGGCGAGAAGAACAGCTCAGGCGGGGTCAGTGTCTTCCCTCCCTCGCCCCATCTGCCCGGGCTGTGGAAGGTCCCTTCAGGCTGGAGTACCGGCATCCAAAAGCCATTGGTCTCCCAGACACCTGCTCAAACGCGGGGCGCAACCCCCGGGACTGAGGCCCGGCCCCCTTGGCTAGGACAGTCTGCACGATGGGCCAGGGTGGAGCTGGGTCCAGCCAGAGGGCGGTGCCCTGCAGCATGGCCCATAGCAGAAGAGCCATCACCAGAGATGGCTGGTACATGAGTATCTCTGGACGTGGTTCTATGAGCCCCCAGGAAGGGAACCCTGCTTCTCAGTGCACCACCCAAGAGAGCATCTGAGCTGAAAGGCTCCGCGGCGCTGATGACAGGACCATTCTGCAGAGGCGCCAAGGGGACAGGTGGCCAGTCCCAGCAGGAGGTCAGTTGGCATGGACCTTGCCCAGCGTCCAGCCCACCATCAAGAACGCCCAGGTGAGCCCGTCAGTGGCCATGCCCAGGTGGGGCCTCTGAGCACCTGGGTCCCCGTGTGGAGCGGGACTGGAGGGCCGAGGGGCTGCCCCTGCCTGCCTGGGACACTTCCCGACAGGACCCCGTGCCAGCACAGCCCGTGTGAGGCTGAACAAGCGCAGACCAGCTCCGGGATGTTTACTGCAGACCATTAAGTCCTTAAAACCCCTCACGAGGTGAATCCCAGAACTGATCACAGACCCAGGCTCAGAGAGGCGGACCCCAGGGCCCTGTGGTCAACCCAGACGGGTGCCAGGCCCTGACTCCAGGGCCCAGCTGTGCCCCTCGAGCAGCCGGCCGAGAGCAGCTTGCACAGCCCTGCACCTGCCCCCCAGGGCCTGCTTCTGGGGGGAGGGGGCCGTCTCTCCACCATGTCCCTGCCTCCACACCGCCCTCAGGTTCCCCTCCGACCGCACCTCCTTCAAAGACCCCAGCCTCGCTGCTGCATCTCTCCCTGCTCACACCCTGCACTCAGCACTGAGCCCCCCACACCCCAGCACACAAACTTGCTCGAACCAAACCCAGCAGCGCCTGAAAGGGGGGTCATGGGTCCCCCCTTCCCGAGCAGAGTGCATGGTCACAAAGCTACAGTCTCATTCCTCAGCCAAAGAAAAGGTCCTCTAATGGTGGAATCTGGCCCCCTGCAGCCGGGGGCAAAGGACCTACGAGGGACAGAGCACCTTTCCTCAGGGCTCAGGCCATGCCCCTCCTGTCCTGGGTGGGTCACTGACATGTCCACCACCCCCTGACCACCTCAGGGGCTTGTTCACGGAAGCTCCCACGGCCTTGCAGGGTCCTGCCGTCCACTGGGGCAGCCTGGGCGGTGGAGGGGCCTGCCGTGGCCCAGCTCCTCTGACCGCACCTTCCACACTGGCCATCTGCCCTGTCGTCGGCCCTGGTCCAGCCAAGTCTGTCCCGCCTCACACCACTGCCTCTGCAGATAAACTCACTCTGGTTTCTGAACACACTGTGTTTCTTCGGCCCTCCCAGCCTGTCTCTGCGCACGATTTCCTCTCCTGAAATGTGCCCCCGGCCGAGATCCCTGTTCAGCTGGAACACCCTTACCTACTTGCCACAAGCAGCCGCGGCCTTCCGGCTCCCGCTCTCCCCTACCCCCAGGAGTTGACAGCCTGCCCCTGTTTGTCTGCAGGAGCTGAGCACCCCCTCGCCACCACTCCGCCCCAGACAGGCTCCTGGGAGGCACCCCCATCTCCGAGGGCTTGGCTGCGTGGTGCTGGGAAAGCTTATAGGGAGAGGCGGGTGGGTGAGCAGACAGGACAGGCTGTTTGCTTTGTTCGTTTGTTACGAACCTTTTATTTTAGTGCGTGTCCCAGGGTCCATTTTGCCCTGCCCCACATTTGTGGCTGCCTCTCCACCTCCAGCGTGAGAGCCTCCCCCCATCCCACACCCACCCCAGCGGCAAAGGCTTCTTTAAACCAACCTCTGCCTTCAGCGAGTCAAAACAGCTGCTCAAAATTAGAGGCAGAGTGGGTTCCTCCAGATCATCTTACTGCATCCACCTCCTCATCCCGCAGACGAGGAAAACGAGCGGACCAGCCAGGGGCTGTCCCATCCCCAGGAGAAAACCCTGGATTCGGGGAGGGGGAGGGCGGTCACAGCACAAGAGGGAGGTGCCCTGCCCTGGGAGGGTGCGATCAGCATGGAGACTCAAGGGAACTCGTCAGAAAAGGACCCCCTTTCCTCCCGGCTGCATTGAAGGCAGCCCCAGAGGTGAAGCGACGCCCGGTCCTCGAGAAAACCCCCAGAAAGCCTGAGACTGTACACCTGAGAGGCAGCAACTGAATGTGAGCTGCAAGCCAGGCTCTCTGGACCCCACCCACACTCCTGCCTCCAGAACCTTCTCTCTGAATCTCCTGGTGCTCGCAGGGGACGTTCGCGGGAGACAGCCAGTTGCCACCGTTTGCACCAAATCCGAGGCAACTTGAACAGGTGTCTGCTCTGCAGCAGGTTCACGAGAGTCTAGCAGCCCCCTCCCGAATGCGGAGGCTCCTGCGAGCCGCTCCACAGGCCTCGGGTCCTCTGCTGCTCCCAGGACAGAGGGAGTCATGGTCTATGGTGTCAGCACCCCCCCCACACACACACCAGCTGAGGCTGCTCTGCAGTGCACACAGGCTGGGGGTGAGCAGGTGCCTTTAGCCCCACCCCCTGGGTGGTAGGTGTGGCCAGCGGGGGGCGGGCCCTGTCCTCCGGGGAGGTCCAGAGAGCCGTGGGTCCTGCCACTGGGCGGGGTGGGCGGGGGTCGACTCTAAGAAGAGGAGTTTGTCCTGTGGGTGAGCGATGAACCAGACAGTGGACCTGGGCGGAGGGTGGGCGGCCAGTAAGGAGTTTTTTGATGCTGATGAAGACCGAAGGGGCCAGAGCAGGAGCAGACGGGGAGGCCCTGTCAGCTCCCCAGACATTTCAGAGGCCACGTGGCCCATCAGGAGAGGGAGAGGAACTGGGGGAGGGAGGCGAAGGAGAGCTCCCCCCACCTCTGATGCAGGGGCACATCCGAGAGGAGACCCTGCGGTCCTAGGACATGGGCCCTGTCCCCCTTCATTAGCGCCAGCAAGTTCCAGCCCTGGGCAGGCCGAGGGGCCGTCGGGGGCAGCCCATGCCCATGCCACCTCCCTGTGTCCACAAGCTGGGGCCGGTGGGGCCCAGCGGGGGGCAAGGGGAGGTTCCAGGGTGTGTGTCTCGACAAGGACCCTCACAAGGTGTCCCCAGGCAACCTCTAAAGGCAAAAGAGCTGAGAAAGAGCCCGTTTCCTCTTTTAGGACAATTAGTTGGTATAGCTGCCCCGTCCATACCCACCTTCACCCTCCTTCCTGCGTTCCGAGCCGGTGGCCTGACCTGCCAAGGACACGGCCTGTGGTTACAGGCCTCGTCTGGGCCTCTGCTGCGGCAGACGGCACCGAAGGGCCTGGAAACAGGGGGCCCCTCCACCCACACGCCTCAGGCTCCCAGGGCGAGTCCCACCCCACCCCAGTCACACAGCCCCCCACACACAGAGGCACGAAACAAGCAAGGTGAGCTGTCCAGAAAAGTTCTGGCGGTGGACACAGCTGGCAGAACTTCCCTGGCCTCCACTCAGCTCATCTGTAACCGTGGCAACAGTCATACACCTCAGACTGACAGCCTGCAAGAAAGGGGCCAGTTCCTATAAACACAACCCACCAAGACTGAATCGCGACTCAGCCCCCTGGGAAGGCGAAGGAAGCAGACGCCCAAAACCTCCCGACCCCCAGCAGTCCAGGACCGGGGGGCTTCCCGGGAGAACTCTACTAAATAGTTGAAGAAGAGTTAATACCAAAAAATTAATCCCCAAAAAAATTGAAGAGGAGGAAAGGCTCCCCAGCTACATTGTGTGAGGGCACTGTTGCCCCGAGAGCAAAACCGGACAAGGGCACCACAAGGAATAAAACCCCAGGCCGATATTCCCAACGAACGTAGATGCAGAAGTTCTCGACGAAGCCCAGTTAGCAAACCAGGGTCGCAGCCGTTCGACAGGGTCGTACCCCGTGACCAAGTGGGGTCTACCCCAGGACGCCAGGCTGGCTCAGCTTCTGCAGATGGGTCACTGTGGTGCGTGGCGTACACACGGGAAGGGTGACAACCACGGGATCGTGTAGGTGGGCACGGAGAAGGAGGTCGACAAGGAGGGAGGCCCAACGAGACAGGGTCCATCTGCAGTCGATGACCAGGCCTGGGGGGCAAATGTGGGAGGGGCAGTGGAGGGGCGCAGGCTGAGTTGGGGGTGGCCCCGGAGGTGGCCTGGCTACAGGCCAGGGCCCCAGAACCACAGTGACGGGGCGCCATTATTTCAGTTTCTTTTCAGGTTCACAGTGACAAAGACGTCACCATCCTTGTCTAAGATCTGAAGAACTCTGAGTGAGGGGAATCGGGGAGGGGGGCCGAGGCGGTCAGCCTCACGGCCTGAGCCCCCGACCACAGGGCCTGCAGAGTGCGGCCTCCACAGTCCTTCCTCTGGGCCACACAAGCGCTGGTCACACCTGGATTTGACCTCCTGCCATTTCTGAGCCCTGCACCTCACTCACCACCCCCACATCCAACCCACCGGGCACTCCACAGCAAAACGCCGTGTCCGTGTCCTGCAGATGTGGGGGCAATCGAAAGCCGACACCTGCCTCCTTCACAGTCAGCTTGATCTGCTCCCCTCCCCGCTCTGCCACAGCCTGTCCCCCAGTGTCACTCACCCTCACGTCCACACCCTGGGTACGCCCATTCCCGGCCTCACCTCCTCACCAAATTGTTACTGAAGCCAACCAGTATGGGGGGCGGCGGGAGCAGGGGGTCGGGGGCGGGGGGAAGTACCAATCACTGCCTACTAGGTAAATCTCCAAAGACAAGAATTTGGTGGAAAAAGGAAATCTTTTATTTACTAGCAAGTTTCTGCCTAGAATATCTGGGTAACAAAAGTAAGGGGAGAGGAGAAGTCAGCGAGCCATCAAAAACAGCTACCACCATATCTGCCATCACAACTACCGCACAGGTTCCAGAACCGGAAATAACTCCAGGACCCACACCTGTTCCCAGCGCTGCACCAGGGGCTTCGGAAACAACAGCGAGTTTCTGCCTCAGAGCCCGTTCCCTCTGAGACACCCAGGGGAAACCCGCCCTGCCGCCTCGGCCGGCTCCGTTCAGGGCTGCGCCGGGAGCCTCCCTCCCACCCAACAGTATCAGCCGTAGGTGGCCGAGCTGGTCTCCAGTCGCTGCGCAGCTCCAGGCATCTGTCAGAGTCTGTGCCGCAGGCCTCCCCTCAGCGGCCCGCACTGGCCACCGTTGGCAGGCCTGCTGACTGTTGGCACCCCCCGCCGGGGAGGGAAGAATCCCACTGCCTTTCTGCTTTCCAGCACACACGGTTTCGGAAGTCCTCTCTCGGAATCCCAGGCGCGTCCAGGGCCAGGGGGCGCGTCCAGCCTTCCAACCCAGGGGAGCCAGTGTGGGCCGTGTTTGCCTTTGCCCCTCTTCCGGCCCGTGTGTAGCAAAGGGGCCAAGCCTCTACTCACACGTGTGCAGCTCAAAGCCCTCCCCCCTTTCGGGGGTGGGTGGTGTGTCCCCCGTTACATCTCAGCCTAAATTTGCTCATCACGGAAAGACGGTTTCTTACTGGACTGAACTTCCTTCGCCAGCCAGTCTCCCCCAAGATGAGCCCGCCCCACGTTCAAAACGCTCTTCAACCCAGAGGAAACAAAATCACGCCTGCAAGCAGATCGGTCATTCCCGGCGCCCGCTCGGCGCGCAGGCCCGAACCATCCCTTCACTCCACCTGCCTGCAGTGCCATCGGCGATGCGGCTTTTGCTCCTTCTCTGCCGGTGAAGAGACCCAGGCTTGGGGAGGCCGGGGCTGGCGCAGGCCACAGGCAAGCAGGCGCAAAGCTGGCCTGCAAACAGGTCCCTCGGCAACCCAGCTCTGCCCTCACCTCAGGGTCCCGCCCCCAGGGCCGCCAGGGGACCAGTAAATGATAACCTCTGGGTACGTGTTGAGTAAATGTGCCCTGTGTTTTTAGGTGCTGAATCTGGCAGCCCTCCCAGGGGACATCCCCACCCACCTGTGTCCTGAGCCCCGTCCTGCTGCCTCCTCCCAGGGCAGCTGGGCTCCTTCACGCACACGGCCAAAACTGCCTGCAAGGTGCACATCCCGGGGAAGCCCTCAGCAATGGCCAAGGGGTTAAGGGCG
Source organism: Desmodus rotundus (assembly GCF_022682495.2). NCBI lineage: Eukaryota > Metazoa > Chordata > Mammalia > Chiroptera > Phyllostomidae > Desmodus > Desmodus rotundus. The sequence goes on along the minus strand of NC_071387.1, from coordinate 210,808,048 downwards.
TGAAAGCCCAGGCTCCTCGCTGCGGCTGGGCCGCCCTCCGAGGACTGTGTCCGAAACCTCACCCGGCTTGGCCTCCTCCACAGAATGGCCTTCAGAGCTCTGGCCAGGTGGGGTCCGGCCCGTGCTGGGGTGAGGGGGCAGGTCTGCGGGGGAGGGGACCCAGGTGATGTCAGGCAGGCTTCCTGAAAGGGTCAGGTTCACTCACCTGGCCCCACTTTGCCAAACTCAGAAAGTTTGCACTTAGCAGCCAGGCCCCTCGGGAACAGGGGCCACGGACCCACAGCTGGACCCTGTCGGCCTCTCTGCCGGCACCAGCCGGCCTCCCACCTGGAGCCTCTGCCTACAAGGAGCCGGCATGGCCCTCCCGCCTGCTCTGCGTCCCCCACGGTGGTTCCCTGCCAGATGCCGGCCAGGCTTCTGGGTGGGACACCGGCAGAGTGCGGGGTCCAGGCCGGGGGGCCGGGGGGCCGGGGGACTCGAGGGTGACATTGGACTGCAGGACTTGGGTTTCGTGTGTGCTCTTTTGGGGCGGCTCTGTTTAGAAGTTTCTGTTTGGGGTTTTTTTCCGGAGGGTGCGGTTTGTTTCGTTTTGTTGGACCGAGGGGCCTGGGTTCTAGGGAGGAGAGAAGAGTGAGAACTGGGACAGAAAACATTTCTTTGGGCCCCAGAGGCACTGCCCTTGGGCCTCCTTCCCCCTTTGGTCGAAGTGTGAGCCGTTCCCGGAAGGGGACACGGGAGACGTCCCGGAATTGCCGGCTGTGATCCCGTCAGCAGGAAGTCAGCAAAAGCCAGCCCTCGTTTTCCCTGGAACTCACATCTTCCTGGAGGGGACACGGGCTGGCCGAGGAACCCTGTCTTAGGAGCGGCTGGACTTACAAGCTGACTCATGTAGAAAAAAACATCCAGCTCAGCATCTGAAGTGTTTATGATTAATTTGGAAGGCAGCTGGAAGGTTTCCCCACCCTGTGGGGTGTTTCCTGGGAAATGGCTCAGAGCAAAGCCTTTTTCATAGGAAACGACCTCTGAAAATACAGGTGGTTTTTCCTGAGGGGTGCATGTGTGACGTCATGGACCCCAGCCCCCCGGCTGTCCACTGGCTGGGCTGCCTGCCCCGGAAGCTGAGCCCAGCTCTGTCTGGACATCGTGCGAACGCCGGAGTTCTGAACCGAGAAGGGAGTCCACGGGCACTCGGCAGGCCCGCCCCGGCTCCCCCTGCCGGGCCCTTGCTCTGGTGGTTCCCATGGGCCAGTCAGCCCAGGGCGCCCCGGCTCGCTCTCTCAGCGCCCTTGGTGCCCCACAGGACAGGGGCCTGTCCCTGCAGAGCAGTGTGACTGGAGCATTGCAGTCTGGGGTGGTCCCTGGTGGGGCCGGGTCCTCGGGGCGGCTTCACTAGCGGTGAGAGGACACCTGGACCTCAGCCTGGGCTCGGCTCCTGCCTGCTCACAGACTCCGGTCAGACGAGGCCCGTCCTCGGCCCGACACGGAAACAGACCGACACTGTCACCTCAGCGCAGTTAGCGGGAGGACAGCTTGGCTTCTTCTGCTGGGGCCTCGGGCAGAGCTCCGCCCCAGGGAGATAGATTTGGGTGTGGAGGAGGCCGGCCTGGAGTCCTTGCCCTGTCCCCAGCTGTCTGCTTGGAAGTGCTTGCTTTCTATCCCTCTAGAAAGTTCTAGCCACGCAGCTCTCTCCTGGGGAAGCTGCTACAGGCACGCAGCTCGCTCTGCCCTCACCGTGGACCACGGGCTGGTCTGTGGAGAGTGAGGAGTCGGGGAGGCCAGGACCGCAGCGCACCCTCTGTCCCCTCTTCTTGTTAAGGGGAGTGACCCGAGTGGGTCCCAAAGCGGAAGGGACAAATGCAAGACAGGCAGGAATGGGGGACGGGGGCGTGAGAGCTGGGCCACCTCTGCCTCTGAGACCATCCCTGACGTCCATCCCGAAGGGGGTGGGCCTGTAACTGGGGCCACGTCCTCCATGAAATGGGGGCCTCGCCACTTGCAAGAGCAGCAGGGGGACACTCGAGGGAACTTGGGGAGCTGGAAGGAATTTGGAAACGCTGCTGCCGTGAGGGAGGAGAGGGGAGGGGAAGACTGCAGAGGAGGGTGTGGGGCCCAGTGGGGTCCCGGCGGGACAGGTCCCCTGTCTGATTCCTGGTCACCTGGAGCAGGACACTCCTGACCTCTGACAACGTCAGACTTTGCATTCTGAAGTCTAGTTTTAACACCTGCGCAGGTAAAACCGTAAACCAGAAGTGTAACCTTGCATTGAAGCGGTGCGGCAGCTTTATTAATTGAAAGGTCAGATGCAAAGGGCCTTGAAAGAGAGTGTTCCAGAGGCTGCTCCCGCCCACTCCGACGCCAGCACGGCCCTGTTTCCAGGTGCGGGGGACACGGGGCCTCGCTCCCAGCTGCGTCTCCGCCCCTCTGCTTCACAGTTTGGTTTCCATCTCCAAGCCCAGGCCCCAGGACACTCCCTGATGACACCTCACCCCCAACACAGTGAGGGGGCAGGACGGGGGTGCGGCCCTGAGAGGAAGGTCAGCAGAGCCGCATCTAGGGCCCCGGGTCCCCGCAGGGCCACGCACCTCGGATGGGACAGCCCTGTTCTGAGTCAATGCCGACCACTCGCGGCCCGAGGCCTCTGCAAACAGGCAGGGCCATCTGTGCCCCTGAGAAAGCTGCCCCCAGCCAGCCAGGCCCGGCCCGGCCCAGCTGTGGCGGGAACGGGGCCGCTAGCAACCCTGGCCGTGCTCCACTCTCCCGCCCCTCGCAGGAGACACAGGCCCCGCCACCCCCTTCAGCAACGAGGAGCCCTGGTCACCCACGGACACAGACCCAGAACTAACCACCGCGTCACTGAGTCACTTCTCTTTAAAATGCCTCTTTCAGCCAGTTGGCCCTCGACAAAGCCTGTGGGTGGCCCCCAAATGTCAGGGGTGGGGCAGTCACCCGATCGAGAACCACTGATAGAAGCGAAGAAGAGACACCCCACCGTCCCCAAGCTGTGGTGGGGACAGGAAGCTGTGAGGGCTGGGGATGGGGGACAGAGTCCCTTCTGGGGCTCCGGGCAGGGCGGGTTTTTCCCACACAGGGATCCGCAGCTGTGGGGAGGCTGGGCCTGGCCTGACCCTCTCCTTTGTCACCCCCGTTTCTGCCAGCCTGGCATCTGTTGTTGGACAAGGGAGGCTGTTGATGGGCACCACTACAGCGGCTGTGCAGCCCCCAGAGCCCGGGGAAAAGGGGTTTTATCAGCTTCCCGGGACCTCACTGAGACCCAGGGGACCTGCTGTGGTCTCTCGGTGTCTCCGAAGAACGTGCAGGGAGCCTGCCTGGACACAGGGGCGGCCCAGGACGCCAGGCCGGGGCCACCCATGACTCTGTCCCAGGAGGTGGTCATCAGCAGCCGCCACGTCCTGTGGCTCTGCAGTGAGCAGCCAGCTGAGGCTGAGGGTGTTTCTGGAGCCCCTGGGAAAACTGGCCCTTGTCCTGTTGGAAATGCTGGCCCCCGGGAAAGCCCCCGCAATCCATCTGGGACAAAGCCGCCTGACTTACTGCAACCCCCCTCCCGCCTCTGCAAAGGCGGCAAATATGGACAATGGTCAGAGGAAGCTGATGGGAAGAGGGAGAGGAACGGAAAGAAAAGGAAAGAGAAGGAAGAGGCAGCAGAAGCCAGGCGGCAGGATGGGAGTGGAGCAGGGAGTAGGGACGGGGGTGGGGGGTCGGGCAGGAGAGGCAGGGGTCAGGGGAGAGGCGGGAGGGAGAGCAGAGGGAGCCGCTTGGTCTCTGAGGTCCCCTGCTGTCGGCCCCGCAGTCAGACTGCGCTGGATTTCAGCTTCGAGAGCCTCATCAGGGCAGACGGTCGTGGTGGGGGAGGGGACTCCCTCCAAGTGCACCGTCCCCACCCTCCGCTACAGACTTTGAGGAGGTCCCCCAGCGGGGGTGGGCAGAGGGTCACAGGAAAGAGAACAGTGTGGGCACAGGCTGCCCCTCCGGCAAGTGCACAACCCGAAGGTGGGCTGAGGAGGGCCCTTCTGGGACCCTGGAGGACAGGCGGTTCCCAGAAGTGCCCAATCGCACAGTGGCGGTGGGCGTCAGGGCAGGGAGCCCACCACAGCCGGCGTGTCCCTCTGCTTGGTCCCTTCCTGCCGCCCGGACACAGGGCAGCGCCCGCCCCAGGCCCCGTCCCTGATGGTGGCTGTGCTGTGAGCAGGGGAGAAGGGGGTGGGGCAGGGTGCGGCCAGCACCTGAGGCTGAAGGAGGGCAGAGAGCTTCGGGACAGCGGCCCTGCTGGCCTTTGCACCCCATCAGGACGCAGCCACTGGCTGAGGAAAGTGACCAGGGACACCGCAGGGCAGGTGGGGCCACAGGCACCCGACACCAGCCTGGGGCAGACACCAAACGGGGGGCAAACGCTGCTGTCCCACTGACCCTCCGCACTCAGCGTCGGTCCTGGAGTGGACGGGGTCAGAGTCCCAAAGGGGACTGAGTCACAGTCCCAAACAGTCAGAAGCCACGCCCTGGGCTGCGGGTGCTGGGGTGTCAGGGCCTGGGGGCGGGAACCAGTTTCAGTTCTAGGAAAGCACAGCAGCGTGTCTGTGCCGCTGAGATGGCGGCCCAACTCCTCACAGCCGCCTTTCGGCCGTCCCTGGCCAGAGAAGTCACGGCCACATGTGAGGAAGTCTCCCGACACCACTGTGGTCAGGGTCTTGCCCAGTGCCAGTCCCAAGTCCCCGGTCGGGGCAGCTGAGCTGGGCCTTTGCCCTCCCCCCCAGCCTGTCCTGAGCTCGGGGCTCAGCTGGGCCAGGGCAGGGAGCCCTGCTGCGGGGGCAGCTGCCGTGCCAGCGCCGCTCAGCTGCTTCTGGGCAGAGGCCCCCCGAGGGGGTGTCTATGGCACCCTGGGCTCTGAGTCAGCAGGATGTTTGAGGACAAAAGCCACTGAAGCACTGGGTGTCTTTCTGCCCCAGGCGAGGGTGCAGCACAGAGGAGGGCAGCGAGGCCAGCACTGGGCAGCGGGGTGGTGGGGGGCGCGCAGAGAGTGGGCGAACCTGCTGGGCCCCATGCTGTGTGCTGGGCGAGAGCCCTCAGGGGCGGGGTGGAGGACCATGCCGGGTGCTCGAGGCTGAACGAAGGGGACGAGGGGCCTGGGCCACTGTCAGGGCAGGATCTGCTTCCTGCCCCCATGTGGAAGGACAAACGGGAGATTTCAGGGCTAAATCGGGGGGAGCCTGGCGCCCCAGGAGGCCAAGGTGATGGAAGAGAGACAGTCCCGTCAGGCTGGCCCCTGGCAATGCAGGCGCTCGGTCTGAGGAGCAGCCCCAGCCAGGGCCACGACCCTGACCCAGCTCCTGGGGAAGGCTGGACACATCCACCTCCGGGTCCGCTGTCCCTCCAAGTCCACCGGCCACAGTCCTCCATGCGAGCGAATCAGCTGAGCCAAAGGAAACTGCGGCTTTTCCTCGGTGAGGCGCCATCCAGGGGCCCGCAGACACGCCCGGCAGCAGGGAGCGTGGGGGGCAGGGTGGGCGGGATGGCTGGGGACGCGCCCCTGCCCGGCTGGGCTGTCCCCTCTGCAGGCGTTGGGCGCAGAGGTGCAGAGGGACTAGAGCCCCGTGGCACCTAGATTTCCCGCCTGCTGTGGTCTGGAAGCGTTCCGGACACGAGAAACTCTCTAGTTGGCATGGAGTTCTTCAGGTAGGGGTTTGGCGCCCCGTCCTCCAGCAGACTGGCCGGCCCAGCGCCCTGCGCAGAGGGCAGCAGCGGCTCTTCAGCTCCCGGGCCGGCGCCCCCAGGCCGCCTGGACTGCGGGGGCTGGGGCTTTCCGGGTGCCGCCTCAGTCGCCGCGCGGGGCTCCCTGGAGCTCTTCTCAGGGGGACAGTAAGGCCTGGCGGGGGAGGTCACGTACTCATTGTCTTCCCCTCCCAAAATGTTGCCCCGACCCTTTCTGGATTCCTCTGAGGAAACCTCCTCCAGAAAATTCCCGAAGTTCACCACCAACTTGTCAATAAGGTCACTGGGGGTGGGACAGGGTTTCAGAATCCTGTCTTCTGCAGTTGCAGAGTCATGGAACCCCTTCTGGGGTAGCTTCGTCTGAAAGAGAGAGGGACACCCCAAGGGTCATGGGGGGCTATGCACAATGTAACCGAAAGCCCATCAAGCTTAGGACACTGAGGCCCCGCCTGTGACCACCCCCCCCCCCACCAGCCCCCCGAGACCAGAGTGGGGCATCTCCTCCATGTGCCCTTCTAGAAAGCCTGGCAGGAGCGGCCCAGGCCTGAGAAAGAGCGCATAGGACAGCGGCTGCCTCCAGAGGCCTCGAGGCCCGCCCCCCCAGCCCTGCGCCCCCAAAGCCCAGCCGGGACGAGAGTGTCACAGAGTTCTTACAGCTGGGGAACCGCAGTCCCAGACCCAGTGACATGCCAGCCTCCCAGGAACCCCCGGTGGCCCGTGCCAGGGACAGTGTCTTCTTCTTCGTCACCCTTGCATCACCAGAGCCAGCCCGGCGCCTGGCGCGGCCTGAGGGACAGCTGAGCGCTGGCTCAGGGCCAGACCTGCGCGACCTCGGCCAGCCCTGCCTGTGAGTCATTTGCTCACTTAATTACTTTTAATGAGGAGGAAGGGAAATGGGGTCACACAAGACTGATAAAAGAGAGAAGAAAATAGAAACCCAAGTAACCAAAGTTAAAATATATGTAAAAATAATTTTTAAGTGTCCATGTTCAAAAAGAGACTTCGGAGTTGAAACAAGGGACAATACTAAAAACTCCTGCACCACGAGATGCTGGACACGACCTTTCAGTGGTGACGGTTTAAAAGTCTCATGTGATTGGGCTTATTTTCACTGAAGCAAGGAATTCAACCTCAAAGTTTTCAGAACTGTTTTCAATTTTAAGTTTTACAAAGAAGAGAGAGAGAGAGAGAGAGAGAGGGAGGGTTTCTACTTAGGACTCAGTCGTCCAAATCCCCGCTGCCATTCGAAGGGTGATGAGAACGTCCGCAGCCCGGAGGGCAGTTTGGGGCCCCTTCCCCGCCTCTGGACTCCCGCACATCGGCGTCCTCTCAGGTGTCCAGGTGGCCTCTCAGTTACCGGGGCTGTTTTTCAAATGGCCTCAGAGAGCTGGCCTCTGGCTCCCTGACCAGACAGCCAGGCCCTACGGGTCGGGCGAGCGTCTTTCTCCTGCTCACCCTCGCTCTGTAGGCCACGCCCTGCTCACGCAGGAGCCCGAGCCCCTGTGAACTGTGCACCAGCTGCGCCCGCAGGGCCGCCCACCCGCCCGCCCGCTCAGGAGCTCGGGCTCACCTGCAGGCCGTCCCAGCGCCAGGTGGCTAGGCTGCTCTGGGCGGGGTTGGGGACCTGAGGCCAACACAGGTGCTTCAACTTGCTGAAAGAGAGAAGATTCCCAAACAGGAGTGAGTCCCAGGAGCTTTCTGCATGGACACCGCGGCTGAGCCAGGGCTCCTGACTCAAACTGGGAAACAAGCGGCATGGGGGTGACCTTGGGAACATGGCAGGAAGAGCCCTCCCCCACACAGAGCTTTTTCTACCCCTGCAAGACATCAGACCACCCAGGGCCACCCCCTGCAAGATTCACGCTCTGGGAGGAGTCGGGCTGAGCCTCAGAAGCTGCCCGCCCTTCGTGTGGGGATTCCCGAAACGGGGTCCCAGCCAGCAGCGGCAGCATTCCCCAGGGACTTGCCACACATGCAGAGCCCAAGAATGTGTGCCTGTGGCTGGGTGACAGTCTGCATTTATCAGCCGAGGTTGACGTTAGCACGCCCATAATTGAGTGCAGCTGCTGGGCAGAGACGGCCCACGGGGGGGCAGTTCTGCTGAGAGGTCTGCCAGTGCTGCTGTTCGGTCACACGGCTGGTGAGCCACAGGGCAGGATGCAGGGTGCTCAGCAGCTGGGAACCAGGGCACGGAGGGTCGCCTGCTCCATGCTGGGGAGACCACCCCTACCCAGACGCCCCCAGCCCGTCTCCAGCCCCGGCCTCCTGGGCACACGCTGTCGGCTCTCAGCTCACCTGGGCTTTCTGAGGCCGTAGGCCACCATCAGGACGAGGAGAACGAGCAACCCACCGCCGACCAGCGCAGTGATGAGGCAAACCTCGAGGACACCTGTGGGGGAAGAGGGGACAGCGTGAGCAAGGGCGGAGCTCCTGCTTGCCTGCTAAAAAGCAAAGGTCTGCCCTGGCTGGTGTGGCTCAGTGGATTGAGTGCCAGCCTGCAAACCAAAGGGTCGCTAGTTTGATTCCCAGTCAGGGCACATGCCTGGGTTGCAGGTCAGGTCCCCAGTAGGGGGCGCATGAGCAGCAACCACACATTGACGTTTCTCTCCCTCTATTCCCCTCTCTCTAAAAAGAAATAAATTAAATCTTTAAAAAAAGTGCAAAGGTTTACATCTTCCTTCCCAGAGCCTCAGCGACACGTTCCTTACTCTTTCCTTTGCAGTCAGCCAAGTTCACTGGGTTCAAAACCACATGGAGTTGTGGCTCCCCACCCACTTCCCCTGAACGGCCTTGACAGACGGGTGCTCGCAGGTGCAGCCTCCACCGCCATCGTCACTGTTCGCTCAGTGACTGTTCACCGAGCACTCCGACACTTTCGAATCGCCAAACTCTGTGCCGGTAATAAGACAGACGGAACGACCGAGGACCACAGGACCTCCGCTCCCACGGAGCTTTCGTTGCAGCAGAAGAATCCAGACAACACGTGACACAGGCTTCTTCGAGAAGTGAGAGTTAGGCTCCCGTTACTAACGAGGAGAAGCCGCCCTGCAAAAGGCCGGGGGCAAGCACTCCCCGCAGGAGAACACAAGCGACTCTAAAAAGAGCTCAGGGGAGGCGGGACTAGTGCAGGAAAATGGAACCGGTCTCAGTGAGAGCGTGTTCTCCGCCGTTCTTCCCAGGGCCGGCAGGTCTGTTTCTACTCCTCTGAAAAGGGGACGGACAAGACGCTTTCAAGAATACTTAAAGCTGACTATTTGTAGCTGTTACTACAAAATGTATTCCTTCATTTTTAATATAAAATGTTCGTTCTGTGAAAGTTTTTTTCTTTAAAAAAAATCCTCACCCAAGGATATGTTTTTACTGATTTTAGAGAGAAGAAAGACAGAGAAAGAGAAACATCGATGTGAGAAAGGGACACCCATCAGTTGTCTCCTGTACGCACCCTGGGATCAAACCCACAGCCTAGTTGTGTGCCGTGACTGGGGACCCAACCTCAACCTTTTGGTGTACGGAACGACGTTCCAACCAACTGAGCCACACAGCCAGGGCAAAAGAGTTTTAATACATCCTTAAAATATAACGTCTTTCACTCTGGGACTTGAGGAAATGAACATATTTGTTTCTCCTTCCTCTTCCCTCACCTCCCTGCCCGTCCCATCTTCGATCCCTCTGGAATATTTCCCACAACCACGATACAGAACTATAACATAGTTTACATTTCTGTTGCGTTTGTTAAGTTTTCCTTGCGTCACCCTGGCTGGTGTGGCTCGGTGGATTGAGTGCCAGCCTGAGAACCAAAGGGTCACTGGTTCAATTCCCCATCAGGGCACATGCCTGGGTTGTGGGCCAGGTCCCCAGTAGGGGGCGCACAAGAGACAACCACACATTGATGTTCTCGCTCTTCCTTTCTCCCTCCCTTCCCCCTTCTCTAAAAATAAATAAAACCTTAAAAACTTTTTTTCTTGTTTCCTATTTTTAAAGTAAAAGCTGATGAGTAGAACATATTACATACATTTCTGCTTTTAAAAACTCCAAAAATGATGAGGTTAGGTCCCTTCCCATGGGCCCGTGGTGGGGAACGCCCTCCCTCACCCCCTGAGAGAAGCTGAGGAGACCGGCTGGGGCTGGGATGAGACACTCACTGATCGACAGCGTCTTGAAGTTTATCCTGGTGCCGTTGGTGCCCCCGGCCCGGGTGCTGGCCATGACCTGCAGAGCGTAGGACGTCCCTCGCGTCAGAGACCCCAGGCCATACTGCAGGGTGCCAGGGTCCACCGTGTGCGCTGCAGGGAGACACAGGCGTCAGAGGTCAGAACGCCAGGAACCGGCCCCTCTGCGTGGTCCCCCTGGGGCAGTGGTTTCTTGGGCCTGACCCCAAACACACAGCAACAGGAGGAAACAGGTGAAACTGGGCTTCACCAAAACTTAAAGCTTTTGTGCATCAAAAGACCCTATCAGAGCGAAACCACAACCCACAGAATGGGAAAAACCACTTCAAATCACGCATCGGTAAAGGACAGAACACATAAAAATCTCTTATAACTTGGCAACTGAAAGACGGGGAAGACTTGTCAGTTTAAAAACGGGCAAGGAGACGGGGAAGACTCTCCAAAGGAGACGGATGGCGGCCCACGAGCACGGGCGGAGACGCTCAGCACCGTCGGTTACTGAGAACGCACACATCCAAACCTCATTAGGACGGCACTTTGTATGACACCCACTCGGAATCCCGTACCGGTTTTTCAAACAGAAAATATCAAGGGTCGGTGAGGACGTGGAGAAATCGGGACCCTCACACGCCGCCGTAGAATGGGGCAGCCGCGGTGCAGAAGTCGGGTGGGGGTTCAGTAAGCTGAACTGCACCTATCAGAGGTATGAGTCCTCTGATTCCCAAAGAATCAAATGCAGGGGCTCAGACTGACATTTGTACGCTGAGGTTCCCGCCGGGACCCCCTCCCGAAAGCTCACGGCAGCATCGACCGCAGCAGCCAAGAGGCGGGGACAACCAGAAGGTCCAGGAACGGATGATGGAGAAACGGCACGTGGCCGCCCACAAGGCAAATGTTGTTCGCGGGAAAGGGAATGAGGCGCAGACACGCACCGGCACGTGGAAAACTGGGGAAAGCAAAAGAAGCTAGACACGAAAGGCCACGTGCTGAAGGGCTCCGTGTGTGACAGAGGGCGGTTTTGTGGACTCGGGGGCTTTTGCAGAGGGGTGACCGGAAGCAGCTGACGAAAGGAACAGGTGTCTACTGGAAACAGGCAGGGGTGGTGGGTGCTCAGCAGCATGGATGTAGTCATCGTACACTGGAAAATGTAAACGTGGTACGTTTTCTAAGTACGTTATCGGAAGAGAAAATTGGCCTGAACAGAAATCTGAGCCCAGGCCAGAAACGAGGATGTCAGCAGACACCGTGGATTCAAGAAAAAAGTGTGACAGGGAAGGGACAGCAGGAGGCTCGGTAAAGGTCCCTCACCGAGGTAAGTGCCACCCGCTGGGGTCTGTCCGCACCCCTCCCGTCAGCCCAGGGGAGCCCCATCTAGAATACTGGTCAGGAAGCTCCCGAGAGGGAACCTGTCCCCAGCCCGACAGGGGCAAACCATACTGATGCCTCCAGGTTCTGCAGGACTTTCCGGTGCTGAAACGTCACTCATCTGACTCCAAACACCTCAGGATGCAGGTGCCCTTGGCCCCCTTTTCAGAGAGGCTCACAGACACGGGGGGGGGGACACAGGCCGGGTGGCCCGCGGTCCTGGGTTTTTTCCTGCTTGGCTACGAGCAGACTTACAGAACCCCTCTCCGTTCTCGGCTTCGTAGAAGATGGTGTAGTTGCTGATGAAGCCGTTTCTCTGACTTTTGGGAACCTCTTTCCATGTGACGGTGACTGTCTTCACGCCAATGTTCTCCACCTTGGTCACGGGACCTGCTGACGGGACTTAGCAGGACAGGGGACAGACTGTAAACAGGAAGGAAGCACAGCAGGCTCTCCCCACAAGGCCCTGTCCAGCGCTCAGACGGGGTCGGTGCTGGGGGCCGGGCCGGAGGAGGGAGCCGCCCCTCCAGCCCTCAGGGAAGATGGTTCCCTGGAGCCCTCCTTCTTGGACAGGAGGGGAAGGGGGACTTTCTGTGGACCCCTCACTCCACTGTGACACCCGCTCTCTCATTCACACCCGTCCCGGCGATTACCAAGCAGTTGAAGAGTATGTTTCCATAGGCTGCTTTGAGTGACAAGATATACCTTCCACTGTGGGAGCTGGATGATGTTAACTTCCGGAAAGATAAACACGAACTCTGAGGTATTCACCAGGAAAACCCTTATTTAATTGCTACGCGATTGAAAACAATCTTTTGGCATCTCCGACTCACAAAGAGCTCTGTAGGGTCCCTCACTTGGCCTTAACTAAACGTCATTTCTGCTCGCAGTGCTGTTTGCCCTCAGCCCCTCTGGGACTTTGGGCAAGTCCTCACCTCCCTGGGCCTCAGCTTTCCATCTGTGACCCGAGGGGCTTGGCCTTGATGACGTCTGACGTCCACCCTGCTTTGAAACTCAGCAACTCTCTAACCCAGCTGCCGCAGCATCAAGCACACGGCGCACTGAAGGTACGGTGCACGAGCCCCGGCCCGCAGGCCTTCGCGGCCTGGGCTGCGTGCTGGACGCCCCGGTGCTTCCTGGCCCCCCCAACCCAGGACCTGGGCCACACCTACCGTCTTGCTTGAAAGAAACCTGAGTAGAGTATGGCTCGCCCACTCGGCCTGGCAGCATCGGGTACACCGAGATGTTATAGCACCAGAAAGGTAGTCTGTCTGTAAGAGGGAGAGAAAAGCGCTAAGTGCGGAGTACGGCACGTGGCAAGAACGCTAGACCGAGTTACGACCGAAGACATACGGCAGACTCCCTCCCTCCATCTCCTCCTCTGGAAATGAGGAGGCGAGGTTGGATGGTCTCTCACGTCCACTCCAGCCCTAATATTTCAAGTTAATGCTTCAAACTAAGCCCACACCACTCTGATGAAATGACAGAGACCCTGGGAAGGGAGAAGGGAGAAGGGAGAGGCCGGGCCCTCCCTGTCGTGGGTTTTGCTGTGTGATGTGGGGACAGTCCACAGCCCACCACCACGTTTGTGCGGGTGCCATGCGGTCTAGTTCTGCCCGCCTGCCTCCCTGCAGGGGCACGAGTCTTCATGCAGATGAGGTTATGTGGGGAAAAGTTCAGGCCAATGAGGTTGGGAGGATGAAGCCTCACTCGTGTGTCCTACGAGGATCAGGGACATCCTGGAAGAGAGGTGGTGCCCTGCGTCCGTCCCCTGGGGAAGGGGCCCGGCTCACAAACAGGCAGCCGGAACCGAAGGGGTGCCCTGGGCTGCACACTCTCTGTCGTCCATGTGGTCGAGACACCTGGGAAGGGCTCTCGGACGGCGGGCACTGAGGTGGTGTTTCCACCTGGAAACCTGCCGGAGACCTGGCCCGACACCCCCGGCATCCTGGCCCCGCACTGCTGGGAAACGCCCAGAAACATGTGCTTCCCGGCTCGTCCGACGCCATCAGCTGCAGTCACAGCGCTGAAGTCCGTGTGAAAGACTTAAACGCAGATGGAAATGGAGCGGGGTCCTACTCAGGGGGAACCTGTGGGACCACATGGGCTACCTCGCTGGATCGTCCAGTTCCTGGCCCGCGACACCGGTTCCCAGCACAAGGGGGCGGATTCCAGATCTGGGAGCCACTCCACCATCCACGTGTCCACATCTGGGCCGGAGCTCTGCCACGCCACCACCAGCTGGTCCCCGGTGAGGTGGGTCTGCATGTCCTCGATGCACGGAACCGCTGAAGGCAGAGAGAAATACTTGGCAGCCACCCAGCGCCCCCTCCCGATGCGCCCACCACATTGGCATCCGGCCGCTGGCCAGGGCGTAAAGAAGGTCAGTGTTCAGGACCTCTGCCACAGACCCCCCTCCGGGGTCTTTTCACCCCTTTTATTGTCCCCTTTCCTCACCCACCTTCAATGATTACATGCCCTCTGAATCCTTCCTTATCTCCCCAAACATACTCCCACTGCCATACTCTATGTTGATGACCCAGAGGCCTCACCTCCCGCAGGTGTCCCTGCGAGCCCAAGTGATACAAGCTGGAGGCGAGAATGGATCTCTAAAGGCAGGATTTCAGACATCAGCAATTCTGGGGCTGGGAAGCTGGGAGGTGGTGGCCCGAAAATCACACTAGGGGGGTGGTTTCATATTTCACCCGTCTCAGCTGGCCCTGCCCAACCTGGCCACAGAGGTCTGTCCCTGGGTGGTAAGAACTGGTCTGTACCAGGAAGATACAAATGAACCCAACCAAAGCGTCTAGTTGTCAAGCGGTAAGTAAGTGGCATTCCTGCCTGCCTGGGGGAGAACTCAGGCCTGGAAACAGGCCACGAGGATTCCTTTAGTAGGAAAGCTTCAGATCCAGTGTCTGAGAGGTGGTCAGAACTAGAGAGCTGTCTTGTTTGCAGGTGCGGTGAGGCGGGGCAGGGGGCTCAGGAGATCACAGACGCGCCCCCCTCCCCTGCTCACCCCCACCAGAGCCTTCGAGGTCAGGACCTGCAGCCCGTGTGTGTAAATGAACACGAAGTCCCAGGTGAGGAAGACGCAGAGACAGGGCCCCCAACAAATCTGAAACCCTCAGCAGCTGGAAGCCTGGGCCCAGCGCCCTGTGAGGTGAGGCGGGGGGTGTGTGTGTGGGGGGGGGTGACACGGCCATTCCCGGGCACTGGAAAGGCCCGAGGGCTGCATGTCCGCACAGACAGCCCTGCTGCCAGCCCCGTCCCGGCCCCTCTTCTCAGAGGGGCGCGAAGAGGCATCACAGTTTCTGAATGACGGCTGCCCTCAGCACAGTTACTGCGGCCGTTCTCCAGCTGATGTCACTTTACTCCACAGCATCCTGTGTCTGCGTGGGTGCCTCAGCCTCCCGTGTAAAGAGCCAAATAGTCAACATTTCACAGGCCGATGGTCTGTCACAGCCACTAACTCTGCCCTTGCTGGACAGAAGGAGACAGACAACAGGTGAACTAGTGGGCGTGGCTGTGCCAGTAAAACTCGGTTGACAAAACGGGTGTCAGCCAAGGTTGGCTCACAAGCTGCGGTTTGCCTGCACCTGGTCTGGGACCATCCTAACTGATGACACGGTGACACTTTGGACGCAAAGTGGGCCCCCGCAGAGCTGGGGGAAGCAAACGAGAAGCCCTCTGGGAACTGAGCAAGCTTTTAGTTGAGGTCTGGAGCAGAATAAAGCAGGGAGATCTACTGCCTGCCATGCCTCGAATGAGAGTCAAGGAAGGAATTTTATTCTAAAACAGGGTATAAAGTATGAGGGCCGAGGAACAGTGCAACGTTAAACTCGCCTTAACAAAGGCACAGTGAGCGGCGTACGGGTGAGTGTGCACGCGAGGGGTTCCCCGGACTCGGCAGTCAGATGGGAGAGTAGGGGTGTGAGCAAACGGGACCCAGACGGGGACCGGGACGGGGACAGGGATGGGGATGCCGACATGGTCAGGACTGAGGGGGGAGGATTTCGAAGGAACGGAGGCTCTGCCTGTTACGTGGGGCTTGGCCTCGCTCAGCCCGAAACAGACACAGCTGCCCGGAGACCTCGGGGGCTCGTGGCGTTGCCTGGCACCTCAGAGGGCTGGTTTCCACAGAGCCTTTGTTCCCCGGATGTTACTTCATGGGCTCATTAATTACCGGAAGGCCTTGCTCTTCCCACAGAACCTAGAAAGCCTCCACCTGATTTTCATTAAGGGCGAGGAGTCCGCAGCACTCACGCTTTTCGGCGACGGCTGGAACCCTCAGTGTGGCTGCGGGACACTGTCCGAGAGAATTGTAGGAGACCACAGACACCCAGTAGGTCTCGCTGCCCAGGTACAGCTCCAGGTTCTGGTGGGTGGTGTTCACGGTCTGTGCGAGGTGGGTGCTGTTTTCTGGAAAGTACTGTACGAGGTAGCCGAGCGTTCTCTCCAGGAGCGGGGCTCCTCTTGCCTTCTGCACACAGAGGAACCCCAGTTTATTGCCAAAAACAAAGAAGGACAAGCCCCGAGCTGATGATGAATGGGGGGAGGTAGGGCAGGGTGGTGTCAACTCTGTGAGGCTCCCTCCTGGGGTGAACCACACAGCCGGTGCGGTGACATCGAAGCTTCACGGGCATTTGCTGGACGAGCCCTTGGTCTCCACGCTAATGGAAGCCTAATGCCATGAGGCCAGACCAGGGGAGTACCTGGGCCCGTGCAAGCAGGACACCCCACTGTCTGTCAGCTGCCTCTTCCCCTCCGGCCCACAGGACAGAGAATACCACTAAATGGCCCAGCCAACCCCAAGTGCGTCCTGGCCCCGGGTACTCCTTGCCTGGGCTGGAGAGTCCTGGGCAATCACCTCTTCTCCCCACCCCCCTCTGTGGAGGGGGCTCACTTCCCCAGCCCAGGTGCCCCAGGACCCCAGCTAAGACGGGGGGCCTCTCAGCCCACAGTCCCTGGTGAGCAGCCTCAGGTGACCCAGGGGCTCCAAGGCAAGCTCCTCCTTTCTGCCCTACACTGGAGGCCACCAACCAGAGGTTTTCCCGAGGGGCAGCACGACCTCCTGCTCTGATGACACCCAGGCTGGGCGGGGTGACCGCCTGTGCGGGCAGACGGGACTTCGGGGTCCCTGGGTCCGCTGCCCTCCTGGCCTGGGGCTTCCTTCCCGGCCCCCACGACACAACAGGCCAGGCAGACCACCCTTCCCTCCAGACATGCCTCCCCTGTCAGAATCAGGACTGCACGGAGACGCACTTCACGTGCCCTGCTTGAAAGTGCATGACTCGGGGGGGCCCCCGTGTGCTCGCAGAGCCCCACGGTCCTCGCTGCTGTCTCCACCCTTCCTGACCAGCTCTCCTTCCTAGAACTGTTCCTACTGCAGCGAAAGGAGATGCAGCCCCAGACGTGGGCAGGAGGAGGCCGCGGAGGTCTGTCACCTCCCTCGAAGGTGGCCCAGCTGCCCCACATTGTGGTGACCAACCACCTGTAGGGTGTGCATTGCTGGCTTCCCCTCCCCCCGGGGGGCAGACACCACTGACTGAGCACCCCCCATCCCTCTGCCGCCAAGGGAGCCCACAGTCCTGGAAGAGGGGAGGGGAGGGGAGGAGAAAGGCCAAGGCCAGAGGATACTCTGACCCTGGAGTGCTCAGGATTGAATGTCGTTTGGCAGAGCTGGGCAATTTCTCCATCTTCGGAAGCATGTTGAACTCACCGGGATCGTAGCAAGCCTGGGCGAGCGTGCCGGTGCTCACTGAGACCTGGGGACACGCCGAGACCTGGCAATCCCTGCCCCACCCCTGGGCGCCCCCAGCTCCCCCATCTTCCCTGTCTCCTGGCTGGGCTTTTTTCTCCGGTTGACCTTTTCCTTTCCAATCTCTCTCTTCTTCCCCCTCCTTTCCGCCCTTCTCCTCTCCCCTTGCTCCCAGGTCCCCCCCACCCCCAGGGAGGACTCTTGGGCCTGCTCTGTGCTGCTGGGCCCCCCCTACGCAGGGACATGCACCACACGCATCTGTTGTGGCCCGAGGACACCCCCACGGGCTGTGGGCTCTGTACCTCCCATCGCCCCCAGAGCCCATCAGCCCATGGGGGCTCTCAGCAGCGGCCAAGGGGCCTCCTGCACTTGACCTGGCACCTGCCGCAGATGCCCGTGCTCCGGACGGAAGGACAGAGGGGTCACGGCTGCAACGCACCCTCAGGCCATTCACAAGGCACCTACAGGCTTTGTGAGCCAGGATCCAGGGTGAGACTGGGCATCACAAAGCCTCTTGGGAGGGAAATTCAGGAGGTCAAAGTTCAAGACTCACAGTTCTTCCAGGAATAAGAGGCTTTAAGCAAAGAGAGGACCCAGAGGCAGTCACCTTCCACAGCAGCTCCACGGGCCGTCGTCCGTCCGCCTGGGCCGGGCCGAGGACCCTCCATACGTCCAGGCCGAGAGGAGCTGTGGGGACGAGAGGGAGGCTCAGCGCAGATGGTCGCCTCCAGGAGGCCGTGACCGTGACCTGGGCAGCTGGGAAGGAAGGATTCGCTACAGTCCAGCAGGGATGGCATTGCACCGACCGGTGAGGTCTCAATCTCATGGCTGAAGGACTGGACTCAACCAGGGAGGAAAATCACCTCCCGCAGGTCGCTGGCTTAGTGTGGGGTTAGAGGGGAAGGGCAGTAGACCCCGTCATGATAGAATTTATCGCCCGAGTGTGGACCAATACGCGACACTTCATATCCTCTGGGGCATAATGTCTACACGCATTAAAGCTGGGAACAACAGACACAGCTGGTACGGAATATATATAGTTTATACCCTGCCTGCTTCCCAAAAGGTCGAAACTGCACCCTTTCCCTGTTACAAAACACGAGAAAGAATCAAAGAAGAAAGGAGCAGAGAAATAATCTGCACTTCTTCCCCCTCCGAGCTCCACGTTCAACGCCGGCCTTCCTGGCAGGAGGAGAGGAGAGGAATCGCGTTGTGTATTTCTCGAGGCCTCGTAAAACCGAAACACGGAAGTCCACATGCAGAGGCGAGTACTTCCTAGCGCAGGCTGACATGAGGCCGCCGTGGGCAGCCAAAGTCCAGCAGAAGCATGTTTAGACCAAGGGGAACACGTCACATGTGACCCCCGCATTCCTCCGGCGAACATTACCGAAGACAAGCCAGGTCAAGTGCGCTAGCGTCTGACCACACGGGGGTAAAACTTGCCAAAACAGAGGAATTTACATTTCACTTGGGCTCTGGACTCTATCTTGTCTCAAGCAGGTTTTGGCAAGAAGTAGATCACTGGCGGCTCCCAGCTGAATGCTCTGCACCTGACAGTTCGAAATGCTGAGCTTCGGATGGAGAACGAAGTCCCGAAGAGCCGCGGGAAGGCGAGAGGCCTGTGGTCTGGAGGAGTGAGGAGGTGGCCGCTCCCTTGGAGGCTGCGGGGTGCGCCCGAACCTTTTCTCCAGGGAAGCTCCAGCGGAAGATAATGCCGTTGGGTCTGCAGAGAACGGGCTCGGCCACGGTCCTGAACTATTTTAGTGCAGAGATGGTTTTCAGGGGTCTCTTTGACTTCTGGTGACAGTGTCTCAAAGTGAAAAGACGGAACCCAGATGAAGACAACCGCACAATGCAGGAACCGTGCCCAAGGCAATCAGGCCAGCAGCCTGCGCCGTGGGGATGGAGAGGCACGGCCTCAGCTGTTCTCAGAGAATACCAGGTCCAGTCATCAGCCCGAGTCTCCAGGAGAGAGTGGATTCCACGGTGGTGATTGGGTCTGTTCGGCCTCGCGGTGACTTCATTGCCTTCTACAAAGATGCTCCTCTCCGCCCTGCCCTGCCGGAACTTTCCTCGCTCCCCCCCCCCCCAGGCCTTTAATTAACCAGGAGAAAGAACAGCCGGTACCGGCTTCTCAGACAGGGCACACCCAGCCAATTTCAGCCTGTCTGAGGCGGAGCAGAGACCAAGCTCCTCCCGGCCACCTGCACTGAGGCTGTGAGGTCACTGGACCCCAGGGAAGCCCACGCTCCATGAGGGCTCTGACCCCGTCTCCCACCTGCAGTCTCCCTGTTCCACTTACGGGGGGTCAGGCTGGGGGACAGAAATACCGAGGGGGGGAACCGAGAGGCCCAACGTTCATTACTGTCTGGTCCCCAGTATCCGTCAGAAAGCCCCATCCAGAGAGGCAAACGTAAACTGGTTATGAAAAACCAATCATTCCAGTCACTTGGTTAGAAGCATGAGCGAAATTCTCCTTAGAACCAACCCAGAGGCAGCCACTTCGGGTCGGTAGGCGGCGACGCCGAGTGGAGGTTATCGGGTATTTGCTCTGTGGGCCGAGGCCGCCAACGCCTGCAGACAGGGCCCAGGAGGAAATCTTCACAAGATCGACAGCCTCACTCCCGTGCGAATCCGCAAATGTGCCGCCAGTTTTCCACTAACCATGAGTTAGTAATGGATTGGAGGTTTCATCAAAGGGAAAAAGTAAAGCTTCTGTATTTGCGACAGAGCGAAATTAAACTTTCCAAATCTGCCCCCACCAAACTCTACGAATTCCAGGGCAGCCATCCTTTGGACCGACACAGGGACCCTTGGGTGCGGTGCCGCCTCTGTGACAGCCGGGGCGCACACCTGAGACCTCCTGGCGCCTGCTGACACGGGACGAGGAGAGCCGCCTGCTCTCAGCCAGCCGCACCCACGTACCCTTCGCCGCAGCGTCGCATTCGACCCCACAGCCCTGCAGCTGGGAACCCCGACCTCGTCACCCCTGCATCTGAAGCCCGGAGCAGTGAGGCAGCTACCTGCCCTCATGAGTCTCTGAGAAACAAAGCCGGATTCGAACACGTCACGTGTGTCTGTGGAAGGTACTGACATGCTTGCACGTGGGTGGACATCCCGAATCATCCAAGAGAAGAGAGGTGATGCGTCAACCTAGAAGTTTCCAAACAGTTAGGAGAGGCTTGCGGCACCTTGTGTTAACTGGCGTGTCGGAGTGAACACAGAACAAGTCGTTTATGAGTGAGAACAGGGGAAGTGAGGGTTTCCTGGGGGCAGATGGGTGCGTTTTCATTAACCTCTTCTGGGATCCTGAAAAGAAATGGAGAAAAACAAAAGCAAAAGCTTCCTCCTGGTGGCTTTGCTCAGTGAGTGTTGATTGGATTTAACCAGCGCAGGGCACAGAGCGCCTGCTGTTCAGCTGATTAATCTCCACCGAGTGGCTGAGATCATTAGCCAGCTGCAACAGTGGCCAGCGGCAACTCCAGGGGTGACACCAGACGGTGGCCAGACCGTGAAGAGCCTGCAGGAGACACTGAGCTGTAAGGACCAGGAGGTCACCTGGGAGGCCAGTGACAGTGATGGGGAGGAGCAGAGCTGAGCAAAGAGGATGCCCTGAAGGGACCTGAACTCTGGCTGGCCTGCCCAAAGGTGCGGCCCAGCGGGGCCCTGGCTGCCCAGCTAGCTGCTCCGTTTCCCCCCGATATTTTAGAAGGAGGGACCCGCCGAGACCGGCAACAAAGCCTGACGGCTCCGATGGCCTGTGACCGTCGGACCGTTTTTCCCGTGAGTGACGGCTCCGGGGCCTACCACGTACATCTTCAACGCATCTCAGGAGGTCTCCTGTACGATACCACTTCGGGTGTAGTGGAAGAGCTTTACAGCTTAATAAAGAATCTGAACTTCTGACCCCGGGACAAAAAGCTGCCGCCAGAGCTGGCACCGCCAGAGGCGGCTGGCTCACCTGTGGGCGAGGCGGGCCCTGCTTGGCAGGAAGGTGCAGGCCCTCTGGCTCCAGGACCGTGGGCTCCCAGTTCCCAGGCACCACACTTGGCAAAACCCACAAAGGGTGGCCCGGCCACCCTGACCCAGCACCAGCAGAAGGGGATTGCGAGAGCCCACTTGCCTTCCTCCTCGGTCATTCCCATTGCTTCTTGGCTCCAGCCACTCCAGAACTTGGACTCCTGAGCCACACACCGCAGAGCAACAACATACGCTGCAAACGCCTGCAGCCCCGTGAGGTTGTAGGCTTGGTCTCCGTCCACCTCTTCCTCGAAGCTGACTTCCATCTGCAAGGCACAGAGAGTGCTGAGCCGGATGGGAAACCGGGCATCTTTCTATTTCTCGTCTTCACTCCCCAAACCCCTCTTACCTTTTCAGAACTGGTGGCATTGTATCTCAAAGTTTTCAATGTATAATTTTCATAAATAAACCTCCATGCATGCCCACGGACCCAAAAACCACTCCCTGCCACTTCCCGCCTCTAAGCTTGGGAGGCAGAGAAGCCGGCCTGGGAGCTGGCATGAGCGAGCTGTCCTGTGCTTCTGGAAGAAGCGAGGTGGAGCTCTGGGGCCCCCCTCAACCCGGGCCTCAGCTCAAACTCTGGCAGTGACTCTGGCACCTAGAGATGAGGCCCCGGGGGACAGCAGGTCCCCTCAGGGGCACTGAGTTCAACCTCACGTCTGGACAACACCGGGAGAAGCAGAGGGACCGCGGACGGCCTCAGCGCTGTCATCAGCAGGAGCAGATCGGAGCTCCGGCTTCTGCAGTCCTAGACGCTGCCTTCTCCCTGACCCCCCGTCCAAGGACCAGTCTTTGGGAGACTGGGCAGCTGCCAACGTTGGCCACAGCCTGGATGCTCCACTCCCTTCGACACTCCCAGAGGAAAGAAGTGCTTCTGAGCCCCAGGTCCAGGGAGCACCTCCACCAGCTGCCCCTGAGATGCTGCGGGGCCAGGACAGGGCTGCTGGAAGCAGGACTTGGGACAAGCCACCATCACTGGGCAAGGAGTCTCCCCGGGGGCCACCATCGGGGAGGGTGGGGGGCAGCTGGAGGTAGATGGAGACCTTCGTGGACGGCTGTCCTCAGGCAAATGAAAATTGAAACGATAGTAATCCATGTGCGAGGGAGTCAAGTAAAGTCCTCTCTCACTTTTCCTGCTTCTTGAAATAGATGGCTTTAGGTTTTAAATCTTTCGGATGTTTCCTGTGCTTTGTTAGTCCCCGCGCACGGGTGCGGCTGTCTGCTGGGTGTGCTCGGCCTGGCTCAGCTCTGCCCAGCACAGTGCGGGGCCCGTCCCCACAGCCTGGACAAGTCCCCGCAGCCTGGACGCCAGAAGAAGGCTGCCGGGCACTCACACGTGCCCCCAGGGCCCCTTGTACTCTGGCCTTTTGTCCAGGGTCCACTGACCCCCCCATACGGCTTTAGCCTAAAACTTCCACAGCTCAACACAAGCAATGAATTCCAACCAAAATATTAACTCATCAGGTTGGTTTCTAATTCCACACTTGGTGCCAATTCCGGCTCACCAAGGCGTTTATGCCTTCAGAGGTGGACCGGGAGGTTGGTGCAAAGCCTAAATCAAACTCTTCAGCCAGCCCGGAGCTCCCTGTGGAGAGTGCGCACCACATGATCCCACCAGCCGGGGGCCACGGGGAGGTGCCGGGGGGTCGCTAGGGATGGTCAAGTGCGTGACTGAGCCAGAGTCAGGAACCTGGGCTCAGCCTGCGACCCACAGACCCCGCAAACTTGGGGAAGTGATTTAATCCCGCTACACTGCCATTTCCCAATTGACATGGGCAGGGGAGGTGGCAAAAACTGGAACTTATTCATTACAATTGTGTATTTATGCTTACGTGTTTAAACTTCAGTCACCTCAAAGTGATCTCC
This sequence comes from Desmodus rotundus, assembly GCF_022682495.2. Classification (NCBI taxonomy): domain Eukaryota; kingdom Metazoa; phylum Chordata; class Mammalia; order Chiroptera; family Phyllostomidae; genus Desmodus; species Desmodus rotundus. The sequence goes on along the minus strand of NC_071387.1, from coordinate 210,785,146 downwards.
ATTTTATACAATACGCCTATTAAGACTTTTTCTTCCATAGCTCAAGACTGTTTTTGAACTTGTCGATTTTGATGCCTTTCAGTGCTTCTGGGGTGTCTTTTTGTTTTACCTCTTGCACATGGGAAAAACTTTTCTGTTTGAGGACTTTTCTCATCAGGGAAATAAACACAAAAGGACCGGGTGAGTAGGGAGAGAGGGGCACGGGGTCATGCCATTTTTGGTCAAAAACTGCTGAGCACTCAGTGTGCTGTGGGCAGGTGTCCTCGTAAATCACCCAACATGAAATGGGCAAACACATTGAAAGAGTCTTCAAAAAAATTTAAAAACTCCCTGAAGCCTAAAGCAGCCTCTCACAACAACGCCAGCTGGTGCACTGATGGATATGGGTCCCTGGAACACCCTGTAGCAGGGGAAGACCTGTTCTTTTTTCCTGCCCTTCAGAAGATAATTCCGGGTTTATCTGGGTCCCCCTTGTATAAAAGCTAAAAGTAGAGGCGCCTCACTCCTAGGATCCTTGCCAAGATCAACCTGTGTGGAGCAGAAGCAAGCCCTGCGCAATCCACACAGCCTCTTACGAATATGGGCCTTGCTACTGCGGACATATCGGGACTTTAGAGTTAGCCTGTGCGTGGTTTAGATTAGTTACACAAACACTTGTTGGGCACACGGGCCAGGCAACGGGAAAACGGAGAGGGGAGCCACGGGGCCCACAAGCGAACATGGGGAGAGACGACGTAAATGGCTGTGTGGGCTGTGAAGGGCAGGGACAGAGGGGCACCCAGCCCAGGCTCCCGGGAGGAAGCGCGTCGGCCCTGAGGCCTGATTTGGCCAGGCGCATAGGGGAGAAGAGGCATCCTAGGCAGGTGCATGGAAGAGGAAGCAGTGTGATGCCAGGGAGATGGGCAGGACCACAGGTGAGGCTGAGGCGTCCACAGGGCCCAGTCTTGGAGGGTTCCAGATCTGGGCCTTTGTCCACAGATACCAGGAACCAGGCCCAGAAGGCTGGGTCGGGCTGGTTTAGAGACAGCTGGACGGAGAGAGATACTGGCCACATTTCCCCCCTTCCCACGTCCTCCCAGAGAGCAGGAGGAAGGACCTCTGACCTCAGGGACCAAGAAAGGAAGCGCAGACAGAGCAGACGGAGGTGAGTTTGTCAAAGTGGGGTGGGGGGGGGGTGGATGGTGTGTGGGATGCCGGGAGCGGCAGTTGGACTTGCTGCTCTCACCTGGTGCTCTACCTGGTTGGTCGTTTTCCAGGGGGACGGGGATCCTGGTTAGTGTTTCTTGTCGAGCCCTATCCCACAGACCCTGGGCCCAGACACACAGGAGAAGTCGCTCCAGAAGTTCCGCAGGCGCAGAGACCGTGCCACGAGGCGTGCAGGAAGGGGAGCCCTGTGTGGGGGTCCCTCCTGGTTTCCAAAAACTACAGACCAGAGAGCCTTGTGTCCCATGCAGTCAGGCTCTAGGACAGTGGCCAGAGAGAAAAGCCAGGCCACACAGGGAGAGGCATTTGCGATGCTCACCCAACAGATAAAAGACTCATAAACAGAACCTGTGCGGAACTCCTACAGTCAGTAAAAAAATCAGGCTGTGCAACAGAAAAAATGGGCAGAAGGCTTAAAAAACAATTCACAGAGGAGGGCTCCAAACGGCCACCAAACCATGGAAAGGTGTGCCGCCCCGTTAACAGCCAGGTGCACGCACATTCAAGCCACGGTTCTGCCGTGCTCGTACCGTGGAGTACTACACAGCAAGGAAAAGTGTGGGCTCCGGCATCACGTGATGTGAATGAGCCTGAAAAGCACAGGAGGAAGAGATAGAACAGACACTTCTCCGAGGAGGACATACGGAGGACCCAGAGACATAGGAAAGGATGCTCATCGTCGCTAGCCATCAGAGAGATGCAGATTAAAACCACAGTGAGATACCACCTCACAGAGGTCAGAATGGCCACCATAAACAAATCAACAAACAACAAGTGTTGGAGAGGATGTGGAGAAAAGGGAACCCTAGTGCACTGTTGGTGGGAATGCAGGCTGGTGCAACCACTATGGAAAACAGTGTGGAATTTCCTCAAAAAACTAAAGATGGAACTGCTTTTCAATCCAGTGACCCCACTGCTGGTACCATACCCTAAGGATCCTGAAACACCAATCCAAAAGAACCTATGCACCCCAATGTTCATAGCAGCACAATTTACAGTAGCCAAGTGCTGGAAGCAGCCTAAGTGCCCACCAGTAAGTGAGTGGATCAAAAGTCTGTGGTATATTTACACGATGGAATACTACACAGCAGAAAGAAGGAAGGAGATCCTACCCTTTGCGACAGCATGGATGGAACTGGAGAGCATTATGCTAAGTGAAATAAGCCAGGTGCTGAAAGACAAATGATCTCACCTTTAAGTGGAACCTAATCAACAATACGTGCAAGCAAGCAAAATACAACCAAAGACGTGGAAATGAAGAACAAACTGACAGTGACCCGAGGGGAGGTGGGAGGGAAAACGGGGAAAAGGGGGAGGGATTTCAGGAACATGTATAAGGGACCCATGGACAAAGCCGAAGGAGGGTAGGATCCAGGGTGGGGGGTTGGGGGGGAATGGAGACAATGGTACTTGAGCAACAGTGAAAGAGAGAGAGATAGAGAGAGAGAGAGAGAGAGAGAGAGAGAGAGAGAGAGAGAGAGAGGGAGGGAGGGAGGGAGGGGGACAAAGTGCAAAGGGTATGGATTCCATTGATATAGTGTCCAACTACGTTGCTCAGGGCTACAGGCCTCGCACCGTAATAAAAAGCAAAGAAGTATCAATAATTACCACGGAAACCAGGATAACTGTTAGCTCTGAGAGGAGCTAATAATAATGAAGGGAGCTTCTATCATTAAGTGGACAATAACAATTTGTTAAATGCAATATTTATCCTTTGTTCACTTTTCTAAACCTGTATCATGTATCATGATGTCATAAAAGGTTGGAAAAGCAAAAAAAGGAAGAGACAAGCCCTGGAATCTCTGGCAGCCGAGACAGCTGGGCCCGACCCGGGGTGGATGGCCAAGCGACCTTCTCACTCCTCAGTCCGGCCCCACACCACGGTCCGAGCGCGGGGCGTGGACAGTCGGAGACCCCCAGGCTACCCGGCCACGCGGGCGCTGGCAAGGAAGGCTCCCTTGTTCTCCGTTTTCAGTTCGGAGAACGGAAAGTGGTCCCAGGTCAACAGAGGCTGCGGACAATCCCCTCCTCCTGGCCCCCTAACAGGAACATGTCACGGGGGCGCTTACCCAGCGGTCACTCTCGTTGGTTCTGAATCGAAGTGTGTAATTGAGAGCCGATGAGACAGGGGCCAGCGTAGGCCTCGCCCACTGTATGTGAAGCATTCGCTTGACGCCCGGCACTGGCTTCACACTGGAAATCTCAGGTGGTTCGAGTTTTACTGAAAGGAAAAACCATGGAGTTCTCCTATCAGCAATCAGATCAGAAAGTACCAAAAACATCCACCCAAAACTGAAACGAGAAACAAGCGCCTAGGAAAGAAATGGCGGCACCTGTTGCATGACAGGCTGTACCCAGATGCATTGCGGACGCAGAACTGAAGAACCGCTCCAAGCCCCACCCCGAAAACCCCCCAAATGTCCAGGGAGGACGTTCACTGCTTGGGTGGGGGATGTAGGGCAGGATGGAGGTAAGAAGAGGCTGCTCGACCAGCAAATGGGTGTTTGCTCCCCTCCCCCTGCCCTGCCTCTCTCTTTGCCCCCACCCCCCATGGAGGCGCGCCCCGAAGAAAACAGCCTGTCCCGGCCTCCAAACACGACGAACATTCTTGCCCCAATCTCTCCCTTTGAAAATATGTATATATTGTTTCTGGTTATAGAAGTAACATATGCACATAGAAAAGTGCAGAGAAAAACTTTAAATTACCCATAATGCCATCAGACGAGACAACCATCGTTAACACGCTGGTGTATTTTCAGGTTTTTTTCTATGTGGCTATTGCATATTTTTCCAACAAAATTGATATTGTGCTAAATAACGCCCTCCTCTTTTTTAAAGAATGTTATGCAATCGGCACATACCCTCCCTTGCATTAAGAATTCTTCAAAATGTGAGTTTTTTCAAGGCTTCGTAAGGTCCCACCTCTCCGATACGCAACACTGACCTGGCCTTTCCCTACCGCTGTCCACTCGCAGTTTCCAAGCCGTAGAGCCCCCGAGAACACAAGCCGGCCTCGATCACAAAGCCCAGGATGAACAGCGGCACTGAGGAGGCACCTGATACTTGTGAAGTGGGTAACTCAGTGGACGAGAGTAGCACCTTTGTCTGCGTCCCCGCCGGCTCCCTCAGACCCCCCTGGGTGGAACGACTAAGTGCAGGGGTGTGCACACGGCTGGGGCCACTTCCACACCGGTGTGCTTTCTAAGAAAGCTGCACTGATCACGCTCCCACCGACTGTGCGAGTTCCGGCGCGCCACACCCTTGCTGCCAGCACCGAGTGACAGACCTCGGCAGGCCTGGGAGGAGTGGGAAATCACCAGGCGGGAGACTGCACCGTGGGGAACTGCCTGCCTGGGACGCTGCCTGCCGGCCCTACCCAGGGCAAACAGATGCCCGACTAAAACAGGGGTCTGGGGGCGGCCGATCCGGCATAACAGGATGCAGCTTTAACTTGAGCCTGACAAGATGCACCAAGAACAAAGGTCAGCAGAAACGGCACCCGGCCACCAGCTCTAGACAATCAGACTCTGACATCCCAACCAGTTACCCTTCGTGGGTTTCTGTGCTTAAAAACCCTGCCCTGAGAACAGCCGCGCGAGTCCCACCTCCCTTGGTTGGCCCCACTTTCCGCGTTTTCCCCGCTAACAAACCCTGCTCCTTAGCTCCCTGTGTCCACCTGGTTTCTTGAAGGACTCTGACCTAACACTGAGTAGTGTCAGCTCTCTCACCTTGGCAATCCCTGGAGGCTTTGGGAAAGCGACATCCCTACTTAGATCCAGGGAAGTAAAACATCAGGAATTAAAATACTCTTTGTAGCTACTCGAAAAGTAGTATCGCTTACCGTGTCTGGCCCAGCCGAAGGGGCAGTGGTCAACCCCTGTGGCCGCTCCGCCCGCTGGTGCAGCCACGAACAGCAGACACACTGAGTGGTTAGTGCGAGGCTGTGGCTTTTATTGAGCACTTTGTAAGCATTTTGTGAGAAGTGTCCCTTCGCCGACGCCTCTCAACCACTTAGCATTTGTCATACTCATTTTTAAGAAGGTAACATTGAAATTTTTGAAGGTTAAATAACTTTCTCACAAGAAGCTCAGCTGGGATTCATTCACACCCACTCCACAATCCCTGCTCACACCCGTGGAATCAGACGGCCTCCAGCACAGTAAACACAAGTCCCTCCTGTGCGCTACTTAATCCTGCACATATATCACCAAGGAGATATGTTATTCATTGTTACCCTGATTAAAACTGGCCCCCAGAACTGCTCATGAGGAGCCGATGTGCACTGAGTGAGGACAGCCAATTGATGGCCCGGGAAAGTCCAGGTTTGTGCTCCCCCATAGAAACGAAACTCAAAACCAAACACAGAAACTGCTCCAGCTCCTCTGGCTGGAGCTCTGGAAACTGGTCAAAGGTCTGTGACACCCGTAGGAATACCAGTTAAGAAAAAGTCCCCTTCAAAGAGGCAGGAAAGGCCTTGCCTCGTCCTACCCCCTCCCCAGCATGTCAGAAACCCAGTTCCTGCCACCCTTCCTGGAGCCAGAGAGGGCACGGCAGACCTCGTGGACGCCTAAGCGCCCCCGGGAAAAGGCAGAGAGGCTGGTCTCTGTTTGGTCTCGCCCACACCTCGGGCGGGAAAAGCAGCAGCCAAGCCGCAGGGAGCGGGGAGCCAGCTCCCGAGCCTCGGGCAGGAGGCCGTGGGTAGCGAAGTGGGTCACTGAAAGTCTGAGGAGATTCGGACACTCAGAAGCTTTGTGTAGACAGAGGAATTAAGAAAACACCATGCAAGACGCAAGCTCAGAAGAGGCCTGAGCAGTTTCAGCTTCCCCCGAGACTGAGCCACAGGCTCCGAGCAAGCCCAGGTGATCCGCCAAGACCAGGAGAAGCGACCGTGTTTCGAAGGCCCGGTTTCCACAAGCAATCACAAGGCATGAGACGACCCAGGAGAACACAAATACGGTGACAGAAACTGTCTTTGAGGATGCCCAGACCCCAGGCTTCCTCGACAAGAACTTGAAAACAACCGTCTTAAATAAGCTCAAAGAGCTAAAGGAAAACATGGGCAAAGAACTAAAGAAAACCAAGGAAACAACATATGATCAGAATGAGACTGTCATCAATAAACAGAGTGGAGTGGTAAAAAGGAACCACACAGAAATTCTGGAGCTGACAATTATACTAAAATGAAGTAAGAAATTCACGGGAGAGAAATAAATAACCGATGTGAGCAGGGAGAAGGACCAGCGAACCTGACGACAATTAAATGCACCGCGTCCGAGGAGCAGAAAGAAAAAAAACACACAGAAAAGTAAACAGAGCCTGAAGTGCTTGGGGGACACAGAATTTCTGTACTTCGTGCAACTGAAACTCTGCGTCTTGTACCTTCTCCTCCTCCGCCCCGCCCTGCCGGCCCGGCCTGCTCCCGAGGACGTCCCTGCTGCAGGTTCTCCGCGCAAGCGAGGTCCTGAGTGCGAATCGCTCTGTGCCACTCAGCACAATGGCTCTGCGTCCTTCCGTGATGCTGTGAACGGCAGGGCTCCTTCTCGTGAAGGCTTGGTCGTACTCCACTGTGTGCATCACGGTTTCCTTATGATCCCACCTGTTGGTGGACACGTGGGTGATTCCTAATCCCAGCTGCTGTGAATAGCACGCATGAGTGCAGGTGTCCCTTGGAGACCCTGAGTTTGGTTCCTCCAGGTAAACACCCGGGAGGGGGCTCACTGGGCCCTGGGACAGTGCCGTTTTTAGTGTTTGGGGAAACTCCATACTGTCTTCCATCATGGCTGCGGCCATTTGCGTCCCCAGAACATTGTACTGGAGTCCCCTTGTCTCTGTATCTTCGCCGACATTTACCCTCTTTATTTTTCTAACAGCCTCCCCAGCAGGTCTGAGTGGTATCTCACTGTGGCTTAGGTGTGCATTTTGATGATGAAGGGGGATGTTGAGCACCTTTTCACATATGAGGGGGGACCCCCAAAACCCTGAATTTATCTATAAAAGTTGTGTTTTTTTATGTGTTTTAACTTCATGTGTTTAAACTGCAGTCACCTTCAAAGTACTCTCCGTGGGACGCAATATGCCTGCGGAGACTTGTTTCCACTGCTCAGTTTTTGAACTCATCGGTTTTAATGCTTCTGCTGGGTTTTTTGTTTGTTTCACTTCTTCTACATCAGCGATACGTTTCCCTTTGAGGGCTTTTTCCAACGGGGAAACAAGAAAAGGTTGCTCAGGGCAAGATGGGGTGAATAGGGCGGGCTGGTCAGAAACTGCTGACCACTCAGTGTGGCGTGGGCAGGTGCACTCGTAAATCACCCGTCTTGAAATGGGCAAACACGTTGAAAGAATCTTCAAAAAACAAATTCACTGAAGCAGAACACAGCCTCTCACAACAACACCAGCTGGTGCACTGGTACAGATGGGTTCCTAGAACACTCACCTAGGGGGGAAGCCTGTACTACAAGGGGCCTGCCCTCCAGAAGATAATTCCAGGGGGTTTTGGGGTCCCCCTCATAGCTGTTGGCCATTTGTATGTTTTCTTTGGAGAAGATCTGTTCAGGTCCTTTGCCTATTTTTATTGGATTATTGGTTATTTGATTTTTTGCTTTTAAGTTGTAAGAGTTCCTTATGTATTTTTGATGGTAACCCCTAATCAGATATATGGTTTGCAAATGTTTTCTGCCATTCTGAAGGGTGGCTGGTCATTTGTTGATTATTTCCTCCGTTGCACAGAAGTTTTAAAGTTTGATGTGGTCCTGCTGTCTCTTTTTTGCTCTTGTTGCCTGTGCGTTTGGTGTCTTATTCCAGAAATCATCGCTAACATTAATGTCTAGGAGCTTTTCCCTACATTTCCTTCCAGGAATTTTACGGTTTCAGATCTTATGTCTATGTCTTTAATTTGTACTGAGTTGATTTTCGTGTGGTGTAAGACAGGAGTCAGTTTTGCTCTCTGGCACGTGGCCGTCCAGCTGTCCAGCTGTCACTATTGACTGAAGGGACTGTCCTCTCCCGTTTTGTATTTCTGCTGCCCTGGTTGAAGATCAGTCGACCGTGCACGCCTGGGTTTGCCTCTGGGCTCTCTACTCTGTGCCATGTGTCTGGTTTTATGCCGACACCACACTGTTCTGATTGCTACAGCTCTGTAGTATACCTTGAAATCAAGTAGTGTGATGTCTCCAGATTTCCTCTTGTTCAAAATTGTTTTGGCTTTTCAGGGCCTTTTGTGGTTCCATGTGAAATTTTGGAATTTTTTTCTATTTCTGTGGAAAATGTCATTGGCATTTCGATAGGGATTGCATTTAATCTGGATTAAAATATTACTTCTAACAGTATCAATTCTTTTAGTCCGCGAACACAGGATACATTTCTATTCATTTGTGTCTCCCTCAGGCTCTGCTGTCACTGTCTCCGCGTTCTCAGTGTGCGGCTTTCTCCTCCGGGTTAAATGTATTCCTCCGAGTTTTATTCTCTTTGATGTTATTTGCTGTCTCACTTTTGTTTTCTCCATTTCTTTTCCAGATAGATATTAGTCCTTAGCAACACTTTGCCAGTCCTAGCAACAGATTATAAAAACTAAATTGCTTTAGAGGTTAATTTTATAAATCTGTGTGTTACTAATTTAGATTAAAATTTCCCCTTAGTCTAAATTGCAATCAGTGGCAATCACAGAATATTTACATATCTACTCAATCTGGTTGAAAGAAGAATAGAAAGCTTCGGGGTTTCTTCTTATGACTGAATTTCTTTTTTAATATTTTTCATTGCTGAAGTGATACATGTTCATTTTAATAAAGTATAGATAATAACATTAAAAGTTTACTTAAAACGTGAATACTCCTGTCCCTTCCAGGTTCATCCTCATGAGGCAATGTTTACAGTGTGAGGTCAGCCTTCCACAGGCAGTTCTACAAAAACAGTTTTAAAAAGAAACCCAAGTCAAAACGTTTCTCGAAAAGAACATCTCCAGCCTGGACAGCTACACTGGCGAAGTCCACCAAAGGCTCAAAGAAGAGTCAACACCAGGTCTCCAGAAACTCTTCCCAGCAGTGGAGACCAGGAGGCACATCCCGACTCACTTTATGAGGCCGGTATTACCTGATTCCAAAAACAGACGAAGACATCACAGAAAACAACAGACGAATATTCCTTATGAATATAAAAGAAAAAGTCCTCAACAAAAAGCTAGCATCCAAATTCGCCAACACATAACAACCAGGTGAAATACATCCCAGGAATACAAGGTTTGCTTAACTTAGGAAAATCAGTCAAGAGAATACACCATTCTCTTCTCAAAACCGTGTGGTTTTGTCCTTTATTCTATTAAAATGGTATATTCTCTTAATACACCATTTTAATAGAATAAAGGACAAAACCACACGGTTATCACGCTCAACAAACTGCGAGTACGAGGGAATTTCCTCCCCCCAGAAAGGGCTTCTACAAAACCCCACAGCTAACGTCACACTTAACGGGGACGCCCTCCTGAGGTCGGGCAAGAACGGCTGCTCTTTCCACTTCTACTCAGCAAGAGCTGGTCATTCTGAATGGGGCAACCGGGCAAGAAAGATAAAGAAGGCACCCAGATTGCAAAGGATAAAGTGAAACCGTACTTTTAAATGACAGCGTCTTGTACAGAGAACATTCCTTAGTGACAGACACACACACAGTTAGACCCAGGGTACGGGTCCAACACGCTTGCAGGTTACAAGATCAACATACAACAATTAATTGTATTTGTTTAGTGAGCAATCCGAAAGCGAAATTGAGAAATCAATTCCATCTACAATAGCATCAAAAATAATAGAATACTTGAGGATAAATTTAACCCAAGACGTACAAGACTTGTACACTGAAAACTATAAAACATAACTGAAAGCGAGTAGAGAAGGCCCAAATAAGCGGACAGATACTTCATGTCCATGGACTGGAAGACTTTCCATCATTGATAGCGATAGCTTACCGAAATCCCAGCAGGCTTCCTGGCAGCGATGGACAAGCTGACCCTAAAATACATACGGGAATTCAAGAGACCCGACAGTCAAACCATCTTGAAAAACAGTGAGATTGGAGGACTCACTCTCCCAATTTCAAAACTTATTCTAAAGCCAGAGTAATCAAGATAGCGTGACACGGGCCTAAAGATGGAAACACGCATCAAAGGGACAGAACTGAGAGCCCATGGGGAAAACCTCACATTCCTGGCGAGGTGGTTTTGACAAGGGTGCCAAGACCACTCGATGGGGGAAGAATCGCCTTTTCAGTGAGGGATGTGGAGACAGTGGGACAGTCCCAAGCAAAACAGTGGGGTCTGACTCCTGCCTCACACCACGTACAAAGCGCACTTGGAATGGACCAAAGAACCAGACGCAAGAGCCAAGACTCTAAAGTGCTCAGGAGAAAACACAGCAGTAAGTGTTTGTGACCCCAGTTAGGAGATCTCCTTTTTTTAGATCTGAGAAAGCACAAACAGTGAAAGAGTAAATAAATGGGACTTCATCAACATTAATTTTCTCCTGTTTCAAAGGACACCATCAAGAAATTAAAAACACAGCTGAGGGAAAGGGAGGAAATATTAGTAAATTATGTATCTGATAAGAAACCTGTACCCAGACCGTATAAAGAACTCCGAACACTCAACGTTAAACAGATGACACGATCTAAAAATGGGCAAAGGGTCTGGGGACACGTTTCTCCAAAAAAGGTACACAAGGGGCCGATTAGCACACAATGAGATACTCAACATCATTCTTCAGCAATTGGGGAAGCGCAGATTAGAGCCGAGGTGGATGCCACATCACGGCGAGGACAGCTCCGATCATCCGGACGGACCGCACTGATGCTGGGAGGGTGTGGGGACGCTGGAGCCTTTACAGTCGCTGCTGGGGAAGGACAACGGTGCGGCCCCTTGGGGGATGTTTGACAGATCTCCAACACGCAGCAGACAAAGTTACCACATGACCCAGCAGTTTCACTAGGCACGAGTCTCAGGATCGAGACGTGTCCCACAAAAGTCTGCACACAGATATTCATAGCAGCCAAATTTAAAAGAGCCAGAAGTGAAAGCAGCCCAAATTCCCATCGACTGATGAGTGGACAAACACAATGTGGTCTATCCCTCAGGCGAAGTGTTAATTATTCAGCTACAAAGCAAACGACCGGCACTGGCGAGGCTGTGAAACGGATGCCCCTTGAAAACATGACTCGAAGTGAAAGAGCTCAGGTATGACAGCCGTAATGCAGCTTTCTCCTCCTACAAAATGTCAAAACCAGGCAAATCCGCACGGACAGAACATGGGTTAGTGGTCGCTAGAGGGTGGGGGAGGGGAACTCAGGAACCGGGCATGAAACGTCCTTGGGGGGTAATGAAATGTTCTGGAATTAGATGCGTGCTCACCTTTGTAAATATGACAGAAAGCTGAATTGTCACTTATGAAACATGAACTTTATGGCATCTGAATTATATCTCAACAGAGCTATTTACAAATTATATAATAAAAATGAGTTTTTGAGAAAGAATAAAAAATAAGAATTGGTGAGACTTTTTTTTTAAGTAAAAGTTTTCCTTTCCTTTCCTACATGAGCAACGATGTTTCAAAGGGAAAACTCTGCTTCTTTGAGTAGAATTTATGGTACAAACTGCAGGAAGAAATCAGGGATCAGAAAAATGTCTTTTCTCAGTCTTTATTTTTAATTTAGTCAATTTTCCCTTCTTTCCTTCCTTCCTTCCTTCCTTCCTTTTCCCCTCCCTCCCACTCTCCTTTCCTTCTCCGATAAGAAGACAGATTTTTTGTTTAGGAATAACACACACCCACTACATCCTCAGTCTTCGAGTCTACTTTTGAGTGCACAGGTATCTCTTTGAAAGGGGGGGGGGCATCTTTTGAGAAAAAAGCACACAAGCCACCCAACAACACTTACTTATGGCATCCAAGTTCCAAACGGTGACGTCGGAGTCGGCCGTCCCGTCCGCGTTCCGAGCTTGCACTTGAATGTTGTACTCGTCTGGGTAAGTGATTAGACGGACAAACGAGCAGGAAGCACGGCCCTCACTCGTGGAGTTACAGGTGTCGCTATCTTCTCCGAAGGAGCTTCGAAGGGAAAGACGATCGAACACGGGCTGAGTTCAGCAGCTTGCAAACAACGCCACACGTGACGTGTTGCGCATGCGCGCGTCCGTTTCAGTCTGGGCCGCTCTTGAGAGCTGGATAGACCCGAATTCGCTCCCCCCCCCTCCAAAATCCACCCTCACCTCCTGGGGGAGACAAAGTCCACTGCGTCCTGCCTGCCTGGGACGCCGTGGACCCTGGGGACCTCCTCGGGCCCCCGCAAGCCCACCAAAAGCGACACTGTCGTGCATTACCTATTGGTAACAAATAACGAATAGGCCCCAGATTCTAGCCTTGGAACTTAATTTTAACAGAAAAAAATTAAAGAGGATTTGTTAAGCTCATGATTGCAGATACATGAGCAGAATTTAAAATGGCAGTGTTCAATCATTTCTATGTGAGGGTGTGGAAAGGTGCCCGCACTCTGTCTCGTGTTGGTGACAAAGAGCAGGACGCAGGTTATGTCCAGAATAATCGCCCACGTGAGACAGCTCTTGGAGGTGTCTGCAAAGGTCCCCGTCCAAATGCTGAAGTCGTCCCCTCTGAGACGGGGTCTGGGTGCTGTCGTACATTCTTTCTCTTTTTCAGGTTGAATTCTGGACCATTGGTATATATTGTTTTCAGAATACTCACTAAAATTCATGCCAGGAACTTTATGAAATTGATAAATAACCTAATAAATTACCAGGCAGGTCACGTAAACCCCAGCAGGCTGTAACTTAGCGCACACCAGCGTACGCCCTGCCAGGGCCCGCGGGGCGCGGCTGCAGTCACACGCCCGGGGAGTGCGCAGGACAGGGAGGTGGCTGAGGACAGGCAGGGGCCACGTCACAGGTGCCACGTTTGCAGGGGGGGCAGGAGCAGAGCACAGACGCACGGAAGGGGGAGTCGGAAAGTAGAAAGAGCTGCAAGGGTTGTCCTCGCTCTGGGCAGCACACACATGACCCCAGGGCCACACTGGGTCGTGGGCACAGGCCCAGGCTCTGGGCTGGAGTCCTGGCTCCACCCCTAAACCCACGCCGAGCCCTGCTTCTCTCTGGGTCTGCAGTCTGCGCCTCAGTTCCCCACGTCTATAACACCTGCAGCCGGGGGCCGTCAGGAGGGTGAGGGGCGGTCAGGCACGGGGTGTACACGTGACACCCGGTACAGGTCATTGTTGCCTGTGCGTGACCTCCTCGAGAACGTGCGCGTCCACTCCTCGGAGGAACACCCTCTCTCCCCGCTGCTGCGCCCCCGCAGGGCCTCGGTCTAGCGTGGAGCCCCCACCTCCCCGAAGGCCCCCACCCGCCCTCCTTCCCGGGGAGAAATCAATCCCTGCTGTTCCATCAGCAGAGCTTCTGTTCACGCCGCCGCCCCCGCCACCAGCTCTCCGAGCCCACGGTCTGCAAGGAAACCCTTCCCTTCTGCCTGGAGAGAGATCTTGTGGTCACCTCACAGGGACACAAGCTGGTGTGGGCGCCCCAGGAGCCCCACGGCCTGGGGCCATGGAGGGCGCTGGACACCGGCCCGAGGACACCCAGGGGCTCCTGACCCCACACAGCAGCTGGAGACAATAATGGCCGCCCACAGGAAGCGTGGAAGGAGAGGGCAGAATGCCTCAAACAGCAAAATGCGAGTGAACCTGGAGAGGTTTCCAGACTCGCATTCTCCCGACACATGCGGGTGGGGGGCGGATGGGGTCGGTGGGCGGGGGGGGGGGGGGGGGGGGGGGGGTTGGGGCGTCATTCTCATTTTCAACAGCATGGCCCGCAAACTGTTCCCATAGGGCCCGCAGGCAAGGACAGGGAGCACATGGTTAAATGGTTAGGAAAAAAACCAAAAGAAGACTATTTTGTGAAAATTTACATGACACTCAAATTCCAGGGTCTGTGAAGGAGGTTTGGTGGAAGCGGGCTCACACCTGGTCGGAGGCGCGCTCCTGCCACAGCGGCCCTGTTTGGTGTCTGGGGGACGGCCCACCTCCCTCGAAGCCTGAAGGGCTCGCTCTCTGGCCCTGCAGGGAAATTCTGGTGGTCCCTGTCCTGACCGGTGTCTCAGTCCCACCCCTGATGTAGCAGGGAGGCAGGGCACATGGGGTGCTCCCCCCTTCTCCTTCTGCGAGACTCAAGCGGACTCTCCCCGCCCCCCAGCAGCCACCGGTCCCAAGGAGAAAACAGAAGGGCGGTAGACACGAGGCCCTGTGTCTAAAACCACAAAGGAGCAAGCCCGGGGCGCTGGAGGCACTCTTTCTGAAAGGGAACGCAGTGCTGACCACCTGCCCCCACGCCCAGCGCCCAGCACAGGCCTCGGGTCCGTGACGGGCCGCACATGTGGGGCTGTTTTCAAAATCTAAAAACCCCTCTTCACACTCACTGAAACACCTAGCTTTTAGCCAGAAGTATGATAAGAAAAATTTACAATTTTTTATTCCAGCAGAATTTGAATAAAAAGGGAGGCCTGAGGTAGTGCAAATTTGGAACCTATTGTCCTGGTGGGTTCCTGAGGACAGGGGCCACACTGCAAACTGGCGGCAGACAAGGTGCCCTCCCCACTATGCCTGGATCCAGGAAGAGTGAACAGTTTTATCACACATTCTGGAAAGAGGAAGAATGCAGCTGAACACCGTAAATAAACAGATTTGTCTATGGCGTGCACCACGGGGACTGCCCTCAGCCTGGCCAGGCGCCACGCCCTCCCGCCCCCTGCCGCCCCCTCCCGCCCCTGTCATTTCTGATCCTGTCTGTCAACAGGGCTGCAAGTAGCTGAGAGGCTGCTGGCCACTGGAGCCACAGTAGCCACCCAGAAGCTGTAACCAGAAACACATCTCCTCTTCCCGCCGACAGCGCGCAGGCTCCGTCCAGTACTTACTGCGTCCTCTTCACCTGGTACCACGTGTGGTTGGCTTCTCTCTCCGGACTCCAGGTGCAGGTAAAATTTCTCTTATAGTAGAAGACGCAGGAAATGTTCTCGGGCTTGGCTGGCAGAGCTAAACACACACACACACACACACACACACACAAAGACTTCAGTGCGCAATGGACTTCTCGAGCGTCGAGCATTTTGAGGAGACCAGGCTGATCGACGCTGGGTTTGTGGGCTCGTGGCAAAGTACAGCAGCTTCTCCTAATCAGGACCACGGAAAGGATCTAACCCCAGCGCTTCCATCATCCCCTCTGAAGAGCCAGACTTCCACTTTTTAAAAAATACTTTTACCTTCGTACCCACATGCACCCTCTGAGTCAAAAATTACATTCAACACCAGGCAAAGCAAAGCAGCGAACGATGGAACCACTCTGGACGGCCGGGCAATGGATGGGGGGGAGGAAGAGGAGAATGAGGACGCTGAACTGCATTGCACTTCAGCCGTGCCCAGCAGCCGCTGTTCCGTCCTGTCTTACCCACATCTCGCTCCTTGCAGACTGCAACCCCCCAACCCCGCACAGGAGCATCCACCCCTCCCCTGGGAGGGCAGAAGCTACCGTCAGAACAGGGATGTGGACCCTGCAGCGGGACTTCAGGCCAGCACTGGGGCAGGGAGGTTGGGAGTCAGATGACACACCCATGCCCAGGCAGAGCCGCTGTCCCTCGGGGGACAGCCAGGGGGCAACAGAGGGCAGCAGAAAGTCCAGAGAAGGGTGAGAGCAACACAGGACCCCCTCAGATGAACTCAGGAGCCCCTGCCGATTCTGGGAAGTCACATAAACCTACCCTGGACCCAGACGCCATCTTGGGCAGCAGCGGGGGGACAGCGGGCATTCACCCCACAGAGGCTGAATTAGGGGGAGACCCGGTGAACAAGAAGAACGGAGACAACATTAAGGAATGTAAGTGCTACTGCCCCTTGCCTTCTCAACCCTGCCTGGGTTCCCGGGGGAGGGAATTTCTTCTGAAATTCCTTAGCCAGACCTCGGAGAATAAGGATGTTCTATTTTTGGTGTACGCATGTGCACACTTGGTCTGTGAGATGGGCGTTGTGCGCGCAGGTGAGGGAGCCCCCGGGGATGACAGAGCAGGGCGCAGGGCAGCCAGGCGCAGGACAGCCAGGCGTGGGCGCTGCGGCATTGGAAGACTGGATGAGGGTACAGCAGACCTCCCCGTGCTGTTCGCACAACCTCCCTACAGATCTCGACTCCGTCAGAAGCCGATTAACAAAGGCATAACTGAAGGCTAGATTCACCGCTGCACACCTCTGTCCTTCTCCCACACCCTCAAAAACTCCCGTCACCATAGTCCTACGCTGCCAGAAATAGCTATTTCCCCGATTTGTAGAACTAAAAGGGCAGGGGGGATATTCTCGCTCATCAGAGAGGTCCCCACAGGCGGCGGAAAGCTTTCCCGACTAAAGATGTGTCCGTTCTCCCCTGGGCTCACATCGTTTTGGTGCCACTGCACAGTTAGTGTATTAAAAAGTGTCTTGAAATCGAAGAACAAGTCTGAGCAGAGGCCAGGGAAGAGCGTTCTAGAAGGGAAGCCAGGTGCACATGGGCGCCAGTTACGTAGGAGACGGTGAGGACAGGCGGTAAGGAGACGGACAGAAGACAGAAAGGGGGGGTTGGGGGAAAGGGCGAGTGAATAGGAGCCGCGAGGCCCGAGACCAGAACTTTGCGGGGGGTTATGGGCGACTGCGGATGCTGAGCTGGCCAGGAGGGGCTCCGAGAGGCGGAGCCCCGAGCAGAGGAGGGGTTGGCCAGGACGGAGGTCTGGAAAGCATTGTCATCACCTTGGGGTCATGGGGTGCCCCATGGCGACCCCGATTTCTACACACTGTGGACTGGATTACACGCCCTCAAATCCACACGTTAAAGTCCCATCCCCAGGGGGCTGAAGGTGGACATTGGGCCCATCAGGGGTGTCAGTTAAAATGAGGCCACTGGGCGGCTCCATCCCTCTGACGGGCCGCCTTCTAGGGAGAGGAGATTGGGACATACAGAGGGATGACCCTGTGAGAAGCGGCTGGACGGAGGTCACCGGCGAGTGAAGGGGAGAGATGGCAGAAGGAGCCAGCCTGCAGGCACCTTGACCTTGGACTGGCAGCCTCTACAGCTGTGAGGACGGGACTTCTGCTGCTGACCCCCAGCCCGGGGCATCTGTATCAGCAGCCCCAGCAGGCTCCGCACAGCCCTCTCTGCCCTCCCAGCGCCCCAGCCCTCCTCCCCCTCAGGTCTGGAAGAAACCTTCTAACGTCAGACAGGACGGAGTGAATCTCAGCTCTGTGAGGCTCAGCTCGGGTGTCACAGCCGCGTCTGGAGTCGGGCCGTGGTGGAAGCATGGGAGGGGGTTCATCATTTTCCTTTATGTTCTTGGGATGAACACAGATATGGGAAGTTTACGTATTTTTGTTTCTTTGTGTGTTCTGTATGAAATCTCCACACTAACACAGACGCTATTGAAATAAGCACTTATCTTCCTCTAAAGCAGCGGACCTTTTGTAGGGGGGAGGGGTCGTCAGCTAGGCATCCTGCCGAATCCGTACCTGCACAAGCATGCGTGGCCTTGCACACACATTCGGGGAGCTCGCAGATGCCCCACTGCCCGTCGCCTGTTTCCCCGGGCCAGGCACCCCTCTGCTCTCGAGCGAACAATTCCCACCCAAAGAAGAAAATAAGATCCGTAAACCTACCTGCCCAGGCGGGTCTGCAGAGCAGGGCCAGCAGCCACGGTGCCCAGGACCACATGGTGCCCATGGACACCGGCAGGCCGGGGAAGGCGCTGAAAAGGTCAGGAGTCAACAGTTAGCTTGCTTCTCTCGTTTCAACGACTCTATTTACAGGGATGCATGGATTCTGAGGGTTTTGAGGGTGAGTCCTCCATTTTTTAACATCATTTTATTTTATATGTTTGGCTACCATCTCGTAGACCTGTTATAATTACCCATCAGCCCCAGCCCACACTTCATTTTGCCCACACTTCGTCCACTGTGGGGCATGGCAGGCGTACCGGTCACCAGGAAATGCTCCAGAGAGAAAGTGCTGTGGGTTCCAGGCGCTGAGCCCACCCTCGGGCACTGCCTGGTCCCCGCACCCCGCCGCACGCCCCTCCTCCCTTCCTGAAAGCACCGTGGTATTTCACTTCTCCGTGTTCCTGCCTGGAATGCCCTTTCCCCCATCCCGGCAAATTAACCCCCCTCTTCCAGAGCCATCCCACGGCCACCCTCCTCCAACCACGCTCCCTGGGCTCCCTGGAGGAGCTGGCCAGCCCGCCCCTGGGCCCCTCCTCACCCCCTGCCATCTGGGCTGTAGGGCAGGCATGAAGAGTGGACAGGAGAGGGGGCCGTACCTGTGGTCTCCTCGGAGGCGGCTTCTGACCACCGGGGGAAGAGCGGGGCTTCTCCTCTTGGAAGCCTTCACACTTAAGGCGGCGCCTGGTGTGAGGAATACATTCCATGTTGTCTGTGGGTTAATTAGGGCAGCAGACAGCTGCCCCTCCTTTCACCCCCGGGAGTGGAGGGGGGCGGGGGGAGAGCAACTGCGCATCTCAGGAAGCAGCAAAGGGCGCCCCCTGCCCCCAGTCATTACGGGAGGGAGGGGGCTCCCCACGATGGGTCCCTTGAGAGACAGTGTGAGCCAGCAGTGTGAGCCGGCGTCTGGAGAAAGCCACAAGGGCCCACGGTCTCCCAGGCAGCCCCGCTGAGATTCCTAACTCCGTGAAAACGCCCACAGCGAGGCAGCGTGACGAGAACCTTGCTCCCTGGTAATAAGAACGGCACCATGGAGCGGCGGGAGGCTGGGTGCCCAGTGCCATTCGAATGAGCTCCAAACCTGAAGGCAGAACATTCATGTTCCAATGAAGAATAAATGTGTTCTCTAAAAATAAACTGTTCATGAATAGCCCTGTTAAGCTCTCATTGTTCAGAACTGTGTCTTCACTCTCTGTCTCTTGGCCAGAAGGCGAGCCTGCACAGGCCCTGCAGGCCTCCCGGGAGGAGGGAGGCCGACCGTGACCATGACCGTGGAGGCTGGGATGCCCAGGGTCTCGGAAACCGGCTTCGTGAACACTTCTAGACACCAAAGCTAAAGTGGGATTCTGAGACGGGGCGTGTGCGTGTTTTAAATTTTACCAATATTAAATATTGAGTAGAAGAAGAGTACATAAAATATTTTTAATTGGTGGTAATTAGTGCCTGGCTCCTTTACAATGAGATTACTCACCAATTATTTGTGAAATTTAAAAAAATCCCATGGGATCTATTTCACGGAGAGGCAGGGTGGGGATGCTGCGGTTGGGAGCTGACAGCTGGCGCCTGGAGACGGCCCTGCCCGGGCCGGCCCGGCGTTCTCATGAATTCTCCCATGGCTTTCGCCTGCTGTCATGCGCCCGGCACTGGCTGGCCACACGTTAGGTGCCTGGGACGAACAGGAGCTTGTCCCTGGATGCCTTCTAGGTCAGTGGTCTTTAACAGAGAGAAGGGGCCAGAGGCTGGGGGACGGCAGCTGGCAGAGTGAGGCACTGCGTCCCAGCCCTCGGGGAGTCGAGCAGGAAGAAGCGTGGAGAGGCACCGATCTGCCTGCAGAGACTCGCCCAGAGGGGCAACCCAGAGCGCCCAAGGGGACGAAGGACCGAGGCAGACGCCAGGGATGACCCTGCACCTGGACCACTCTGCTGCCCTGCCCCTCACACACCGGGCAGCCACTGCAGTGCCTGCCAGGTCAATGCAAGCGTGGCACCGAGTGTGAGCGGTGATGCAGCACATACCTGTGCGCCGTGCGATGCGGGAGCGAGTCCCAGAGCAGCTCAGTCCCGGCCCCAGCCAAGCACGCCTGGGACATCAGTGCTGCCACTCCGGGCAGGAGCCCCTCTGTCTGCCTGTCCCCCTGGTGGAAGGGGGGTCCCGGGGGGCGTCAAACACTGACAGCAAGAGACAGAAGTCAGCATTTCCCCAGTGCCACCACGGAGGGGACGGTGACATCCTGCCTTCTATGGTCGCTGATTTAGCTGAAGGAGGGTCCCTGAACGAGGGAGGAGAGCCTTCTGCCTGCCCTTTGTACCAACACACCCGAGTCCGGAAGTTTTACATGAGAGGGCTCAGCCCCCCCAAATGTGCGGTTCTGGAGCCGCAGGCCCTGGGCCACCAGGAAGTCACAAACACTATGCTGTGCTCTCGAGAAAAGCCACCAAGCCACTGCCTGCGCTCCCAGAGCCATCGGCCCTAGCTCTCAACACACAGCAGCACGCGGTCACTCCCTGGAAACACGCAGTCTCTCTGAGTGGACCTCACTCGAACGCGGCACTTCCCGGGGCCCTGGAGTTCTCCAGCACACGGCAGACGTGCCGACTGGGCTAAAGACCCTCCAAACACACTGAGACAGCATTCCAGGAACACGGTGGCTCCCTTTAAAGGTGGCATCTAGTGGTAGCTGCTGTGACAAGCAGAGTGACCGGAGACAAACCCAAGTGGTCCCTTCCGGCTACGGCCTGTGGTGGAGACAGGAGGGAGGAATCGGAGTGGGGCAGGCTGTCCCTGCCAGGTGGTGCTAAAGGTTCTAGCGAGGTAGTTACCCCTGCCTCCCACATCCTGTCTCGGGAGGCCGGAGCCAGAGAACAGAGCGTGGCTGTGTGCTCTCCAGCCAGTCCCGGTCTCGCCCGCCCCCGGCGGCCCGGCGGGATTCAGGATTTCCCACTCAACACTGCGTCTAGACGCTAAGTCCCGTCTGCTCTCACTTGTACAGAAGAACCGTGTCAGGTGGGGTTCCCTCGGGCGGGCCCCACGTTCACCCATGCACGCCCACACTCGCTCCACTAACGTGTGCTGCTGGCCTGTGGGCCGGACCTGTGCATAGCATGGATCTGGTTCTAAAGGACGGCCCGGAAGGAGTGAATTCTGGGGACGCGCTCTGTAAGCGCTAAGGCTGGCAGGGAGCAAGCGGCTAGCCGCCCAGCTGCCCTCCGTGTGGCTCACAGACCAGTCGGAGCCGGTTCTGAGTCCACCGCCCATCGACCCAGCCCGGGGGGGGGGGGGGGGGGGGGGGGGCCCTGGTCCTCATTGCAAGTGCAGAGCCAACAACAGCAGAAGCGGCCTTCCATCCATGGAGCACTTTCCTAGGTACGATCGCACCTGAGCTTCGTCTCCTGTGAGACAAGTGAGGCAGGTTTTTAGGTCGACCTCACGAAATTGCTATTTTTATGTGGAAAACAGTCAAATATCAGCCATGCCAGCCTGATGAACTAACAGCATCGTTCTTTCTGGACGAGGCAACTGACGGCGTGCCCGGCCCCAGGTGACATTAGGAGCTGTCCGCCAGCGACCAGCGCTACCGTGACCGCTACTGAGACCGCCTGCGTGCCTGACAGCCACCGAGCGTGGACCTCAAAAGATCTCCTCACCTCGAGAAAACCCGCAGCTACGCATGGTGGTGGGTGTTAACTAGAGCTGCGGTGGTCAGTCCGAAACGCATGCGGACATCGGATGATTGCAGGACCCCTGATACTCACAGGACGTTATGTGGCAAGCACGTCCCCGACATTTAAAAAGAGCCATCAGCTACATTGCGTCTCGGAGCCTGTGCCCTTGCGAGGCGCAGGCCACCTCATACTGAGACCGCTTCGAGGTGGCCGGTGGCAGGGTCAGCAAAACGCAGTCAGGAGTCTACACAACGCTAATTATCTCACACAAATCGTTAACCGTCCCTCCAAAAATCCCGAAGAGTTTGTAGGCTCAGCAATATTATGCACAACCAGTCTAGTGGTGTGGCTGGGATTCGAACCCATGACTGTCTTATTCCACAGCCTGGACTCCTCCCACCAAAATCAAGCAGTAGCTATTACAGGTTTTCTACCCCTCAGCCCTCCTGACACCAAACTCCAGGACACACACAGGTTTTCCTCTGAATCTCCTGGGTGTAATTTTCTCCAGCCTCAAGTTCCCAGACAGATAAACCCATTTTGTCGGTGTTTCCCCAGCCCCTCACCTCTGCCCGCTGTGAGTCCCTGGCCCGACCCCAGCACTTTAAAATATCAGCCACCCAAAGATTAGGTGCCTTGTGACCGCCCCAACCAATCTCCCCAGGAATAACTCACGTGGTTGGTTCTGACCCTCGCTTGCCGGGGTTGAGTCCTCAGGCTCAGTGGGCGAGCGTGGCGCTCACCTGCCCGCCTGCACCAGGGGCCGGCCCCAGGCGTCCTGCTGGGTCGAAGGTGCTCCGGGAGCCAGGCGTGGAGGGCCAGGCGTGGAGGGCGATCTGGAGTCCTGGGCAGGGAGACATGTGAGTGTTTCCTCGCTGGCTGTCCCGGGATTTTCCTTTGCTTTTAAAAAAGCCCAGCCCAGGCCAGGACGCCACTTAAGCCACTTATGCCGGGAAGTGCAGTGCATTGCGGTCAGCGAAAAAAGCCCAGCGCTGCTGTGGGACCACTCCAGCGCCCAGGGCAAGGCCGCCCGGCAGCATCTTAAGCGATGGGAAGGAACGCCTCCATTTCCCCTCGTCCGTTCAGGAAGCCCTCACGAATGCGGTACGGGGTGGGGTGCGGGGTGGGGTGCGGAGAGAGCATCTCTTCAGCTGGAGAAAGGACTGTGTGACCACACACTTATCTTTAATCAAAGGAGGAGACAGGAAAGAACATAATAGTAGCTAACTGGGGAAAGAGGGTTATAACTCTTGTTTACGTCTACAGGGAAGCATGCTCAACGGGGAGCAGGGGCCCAGCTAAGCCACCCACGTAGCAGCTTCCGATGATGATCGTGACAGTCAGTGACACGCAGCCTGTACCGTGCGCCCAGCAGCACACTAAGACCTTGAAACGAGATCACCCGGTCTTCACAACAGTCCCCCGGGAACACACTCACCCACGGGTGAGTGTTACCTACATCCCACAGGTAGTATTCTTATTCCCACTACACAGACGGGGAAACTGGGGCCACACCACAGAGAAAGGGGTCCACTGTAAGGGGAGCAGAACCCAGGCAGCCCGACCCTGGGTTTCAGCTCACTATAAGCCTAAGGGTTGAAGTAGGCGGTTTCGGGGCATCTTCGAGCACTTGATTCTACACCCCTCTGTTACTGACAAAATCGCACAGAATAAAGAGACTGAGGAAGAGCCTGGGATGGGAGAGAAACCCAGCCTGAACCCAAAAACACGGTGTGCCTCCTACATCTCGTCAGCAACGTGGAGGCAGCTGTCGAGGGGCTGCTTCCTCGCGGCAAGGAGATGAGCAGCAGTCAAGGGGGCCCGCGTCAGGCGTGGGGCAACGTCCAAGGGCCACGCGCAGCAGCAGGGCGTCCCCCTCGGCAGCACCAAGGTTGGTGCGGCCCAGGCAAAAATGTGTCTGCTGTGTTGAAATAAAACGCTGGACCCGGTCGGGGTGACGGATTTGCTTCTAGCTCGGGGGTCGAATGATTCAAGCGTCATTATGCAGCACCTCACATGGCAGGAGCGATCTGTCTGCGGTGCTGACGTGGAGGCAGCTGAAGAATTTGGGGGAACTCTGGCTACAGACAAAAACTCCCGTTTCCGGAAATGGAAAGAACTTCCCCCCAGAAGGAGGCCGAGTCAGTGCCAGGTTGTGGGGCTGTTCAGGACAGGGTAGCAGTCTTGCCTGGGGCAAGGGCAAGGCCACACAGGGGACCCTCTGGGAGGGGACGGGGGAGGGGGGGCAGGGCCTTCAACTGTGTCCCTGCACCCCGTCCTCAGGAGCCACGGGAAGCCAGGCTGACCCAGCTCCTCTCTCAGGAGGCCCCCCATGGCCACCCCAGCGGAGCACCGCGGGGCTCCTTAGAAAATAACACGCTCTCAGGACTTGGCTGACTGCTGACCAGGCTCCAGCACCCTCCCGGCATCGGCGATCTTGGTCCCAAATCACAGCTGCGCTTCCCCCTTCAAACACCACCGCTTTGGTGCAACCAGGGGGCCAAGGGGTTCTGGCAGCTTTCCAGGCTGGGCTTGCCCCCTGAGCAGGGCCTGTGCCCGGCTGCCACTGCCTCCGAGAAGACACCATGATTCCAGAAGGACCTCAGTGCTTGCGGCTGCCTCGGCTCCCAGTGAGGCCCCCCAGGAGTGTGGCATCCAGAAGGAGACGTTTAAGGACTCGTGCGGGACTTCAGAGGCTTTGCCGAGGGTGAGGAGGCTGCAAAGTCAACAAGGCCTCGGATGAGACAGCAGGCAGCTTTCCCCTGGGCGGGCATGAGGGTGGCACCAAGGAGCCCCCAGAAGGGGCACCCAAGGAACGGACGCACTAGGGCTTGGAACTGGAACGGGACACAGAGCTGAGGAAGAGGCACGAGAAAAGGCAAGTAGAAGAGGAAGAAGAAGAAGAACCCCCAAGAAAATTCAGCTTGGGGGTTCACAGGAGCGCTGGCCAGCCTGGGCCAGGAGCCCAGCACCCAGAGGTTTGCGCGAGCAGGGAGGCACATCGGGGGTGCGCTCCCTGCTCACAAGCAAATCTACAGTGGGAAAGGGGAGCGAGCACGGACGGACGCGTTCCTGAGAGGAGCAAGGCCCCGAGGAAGACCCCCAGGCCCGCCCTTCGGGAAGCGTTGCAGAAGATGTGTGTTGTCCCGGAAGGTGACAGCTCCCTGCATAGGTGGCCCCGAGTCCCTCCCGGGGAGGTGGACAGGAGGTGGAGGCGGGGACCGTGGCACCAGCAGTCCCGACATTGGGTAGACCTCAGCTACTCTGTGCGTTTGTGTCTTAGTTTTTAACAAAAAGAAGTTTAAAAAGTAAAAAAAAATATTTTATAGAATAAGAATATAAAAAAAGAAAATATTTTTGTACAGCTGTCCAAGGTTTTGAGTTTTAAGCTGTGTTATTACAAAAGACTCAAAATGTTTAGATAATTCAGAAATTCATAAAGTAAAAAGGGTATAGAAAGCTAAGGTGAATTCATTACTGAAGAGAGAAGTGTCTTCCATAAAGTGTGCAGCGAGGCGGACGGGGTCCCCGGAGCCTGCCGTCGGGAGCAGCCACGTCCTTGGCCCTCAGCCGCTCACCACTCACTCCCGATGCGCCCTGAGCAGCCTGCAACCCTGCAGGCTCTGTTCGGGGCCCCCGCCCTGGGCGGGTGCACCAGGCCCATCTTTCCGACCACGCTCTCGCTGGGCCTTTTCCTAAAAGGTTTTGTCCATATCCACCCATTCTTAGAGAGAGGGGGAGGGAGGGAGGAGGAGAGGGAGAGAGACGTTGATGCAAGAGAGACACATCAGTTGGCAGCCTCTCACATGCACCCCAACTGGGGACAAACCTGCAGCCCAGGCATGTGCCCAGGCCAGGGACTGAACCGGCGACCCTCTGCTCTGTGGGACGACGCCCACCCCACGGAGCCACACCGGTCAGGGCGCCACTGCACCTTTTCTACGTTCAGACACACGAACCCTCACCACCGTGGGACAGGTGCCTCCAGCGCTCAGCACAGGAAGGTGCTGCGCGGGGCTGCGGCCTGGAGCGACAGGCCGGACCACAGGGCCCGGGCAGGGAGCGGGCTGCCCGCCGTGGTCTGCAGTGTTGGCTCAGTGACGAAGTTTCTAGAGGGGCAGCTCCCCGATCGCACCTCCGCAGTGAAGTGACAGGTGACGGAACCTCGAGCAGAGCGACACTGAGGTTGGAGGGAAGAGGCCCACAAAGACAAACCAGAGTCAGGTCCTGCGCTCTGCGCTGTGGGAGCAGGGCGGGGGCGGCAGAGGCCCACCCAGGCAGCGTGGGCAGCCGCACCCAAGGTGCACGCTGACTAAGGGACTTGAGCAATGGGCTTTGGGAAACCAAAGGAGCTGCTGGCTCCACCCTGGGAGCGGAAGTGACTAGGAGAATCTTAGCAGAGCACATCGCTCGGGAACAAGTGTACAAAGTCACGGTAAAAAGTCACAGCACTCCTGGCGGAAGTGTGTCGGAGCCCGACACTTCCAGCCTGGCAGCGCCTTGCTCGACCACGTGTCCAGGAGGGGTCTACCGGTGGCTCCCCGAACTCCAAGTGTGACCTTGTTTAGAAAAGCGTCTTTTCAGATGTAACTGAGGTAAGGGTCCTGGGTGAGCCTGGGCCCTGAAGCCAGTGACCAGTGTCCCTCTGTGAGACACAGAAGGAGAGACACCGACAGAGGCACACACGGGGAAGCCACGTGACCGTGGAAGTGGAGATGAAGTGCTACGTCTGCCGTCAGGAACACCAAGGATGGCCAGGCCCCCAGGGGCTGGGAGAGATGCGGGGGACAGACCGCCTGTCACAGCCTCCACAAGGGGCCCACCCTGCCGCCCGCTGGACTCCGGGAGTTCAGCCTCCAGAACTGAGAGAATGAACGTCTGCTGTTTGCCACCGAGTCCCTACCCTGGGTGACCTGTGACTCACGCAGGGGCCAGGCTGACCCAGCAGATTACTCATCTAGGAGCACAGCACATCCACAGAGGATGGCCGTGGACAGCGGGGGTCGGGTCAGGGAGGCGGGCAGCCGTGGGTCAGACGTGCCAGAAGAGAAAGGAGGTTAGCGAGAGAGTGAAGAGAGGCGAAGAGTGGAGACGAGGGGAAGGTCCAGCTCCACGTGACGATACACAGTTCGGTCCCGACACCTGGTGCCTCGGGGACACAGGAACCCCTGGTGCACCACCCGCAGCCAGTTTGCAGACCTTCACGGCCGTGTCCCTGGGACACCTGCTGCAGCTGCAGCTGCCCGGAACCAGCCTCTGCTCCTGGCAATCGAGGTGCTCGGGAGTAACTGGTTTCAGGACAATGTAAGAGGTGTGAGTACAGTGGAAATCACTGAACACGAATCATTTCAACGTGTAATCTGATCAGAACACAAACAGTAACTGCTGGGAAAGTTTGGCAACAAAAAGGCTTTCCGGCCCTGGCTGGTGTGGCTCAGTGGATTGAGCGCCAGCCTGAGAACCAAAGGGTCACCCGTTCGATTCCCAGTCAGGGCACAAGCCTAGGTTGTGGGCGAGGTCCCCAGTAAGGGGCGTGCGAGAGATAACCAGGCATTGATGTTTCTCTCCCTCTCTTTGTGCCTCCCTTCCCCTCTCTAAAATAAAAGAAATAAAATCTTAAAAAAACAAACAAACAAACAAGGCTTTCTGAATAAAAAGCAAACCATGTTCTTTTACCATCGAGCATGTCAAGTATTTCGGGCCAGGGTGGGTTTTCCAGTCGAGGGAGGGGATGGAAAAGGAGAAAGTGGTGGACGGTGGAGACGGGACGGCACAGCCCCCAAGCACCCCCCGGGGCCAGTCCTGGGGTCCCGAGTGCCGGGTCGGCTTGGGGCCTTGCAGTCTCCGTGCACCTGCCGGTGTCCTCCTCGTGCCGGGACGGAAGGAGGCCTGTGCCATGACAGTGACGGTCTCAGGCATGCCTGGTCTGGGCTCACCGTAGGGCAGATGTAGAAACGGACCGTCATTCCCCCAGGAGACACACATGGGAGGGAGGACCACACGGGCACCGCCCCGAACCTGGGATCTTTGGAGATGGCCGCACACAGCTGGGAGCAGACAGAGCCACAGCTGCTACAGAAGCAGTGCCTTCCCAGCCCCCCTTCTCCCTCCCCAGCCCCCAGGGCCCCTCCTGTGTTCAGGGCTCTCTCCACCTCCACAGCGAGACACCCCCCACCTGTGGTGACCCCTTAGCAGGTGGCCCACTCCTGGGGTGGGGGGGCGTATCTGGGGAGTTTGGCTCGGACTCGGTACAGTCACAGTGGGTGAAGAAAGGCCCCACCATCGCTTCCATCCATCCGAGCCGTCCTTCAGCCCAGACACCAACGGCGGGCAGCTCAACCGAGCTCCTTCCAGAACTCACATCAGGCCATCTGCACACACGCCTGGGAACGCTCAGTGTCTTAAGAAACCCGTCCGCCAGCACTTCCACGCTCATGTTTGGTGCCCCCAGCGGAGGCCAGCGACCACTCCTTACTGAGCCCTGAGTGGGGTCCTCACCAGCCCAGGGGACAGCTCAGCGCATCACAGCCCCACTTTGGCCCAGAACACACGGGGGCCCTGATGAGAAAGGGATTTGGGGGGGTGACGCCTGGGTGCCCCAGCAGGGGGAAGCCCCGGGGTTGCGGAAGGCTTTCTGCTGGGACCCGTGGACCCCAGCCCCGACAGAGCGAAGCCCGGGTGGTTAGCGGAGAACATCTCCGTTCTCAGAGACCAAGGGCCCTTTTTGCACACTGAGGACTTTCTGCAGGTTGTGGTTTTGGTACACTAGACACGAGTGCCCCTGTAACAGCAAATCCTTTCCTCTTCAGAGCGACCAGTCATGGGATGTCGGGTTTTTCCATAATTGCAACCTTAATTGTTTTGACTTTAGTTTGTTTTCATCAAATCCAAACCGATGGATTCCGGAAAGAGCAGCTTGAATACAAAGGTTTTGCTTTGCTCCCACTGTTCAATTAAATCAGCTCATTTATTAACCTCACTGTCAGCTCTGCGCACTTAAAAGTGGGCCGGCCGCGCTGCAGACCCTCCTTGTTTCTTGGGCGTCGTCTGGGGGCCGGGGCAGACGTCCCTGCCCACCTCCGGGAGCTTAACCACCCAACGCAGCGCCCACTCGCCTTCCCTGTCCATCAGGAATAGAGGCCCTGCAGCCACTGGGCCCGAGACACGTGGCCGGTGCAGCTGAGGAACTCAGTTTGCTGTTTTATTCAGTTTCATCAATCTACACTAAATGTGAAGGCTGAGACTAGATTCAGCTGTGGGAAAACTTGCAAGTGTGTTTGGAACAACTTGGGTGTGTGCATCTTTCCTGGGTGTGTGAAGCGTAGCGTATGGTGCGTGTCTGTTCTATAAACCCTAAATCCCGATCCAGTGCTTCCAGCGAAAACCGCATCCCGACTGAGACAGGAGGAAATTGTGAAGCGTGCACTGGACTCCAAAGGTTTAGTACGAAGTCCTCAGCGTTCCTCCCCTGCTTCCACATCGAGATGGCGTTCGGGCCGCACCGGTCCCAGGTGGCCCACACTCGGTCCGTGCACAGGCTCTTGCAGGGACTTTGGGGGCTCTACTCCTCAGCCCACGCCCACTCTTTGCCCTTCCTTCTTCCCGGTGCCCCAGGGTGGACATGGCTCTGAGCCACCTCTCTCTTACCGCTTGAGGGTGTGGATGTGCCAACTCCAACATCTTAGGGGTGTCTTGGTAGCTCCAGGGACAGGTGGGGAAGGAAACAGCTTTGCACTTCCCCACAGGCCCTTGTAGGTGTCCTTTCCTGGTAAGTCACTTAGACATGTTTTTAAGTTTTAAAATCACAAAGTCCTGAAATATTAATGAAAGGCAAAGTGATTTTTTACCTTTTTCCAAATTATATCTGTTTTATAAATATCAGCTCTTAGATAAAGTTATGCTGGGGAAAGCGTCCACAAAGCACTTTAAGCCGTCACAGGGTGGACCTAGGAGGTCATTACTGTTTGTACTGCTATGGTCACTCTCCGAACCCTGCAGCGTAGCTCTGTCACAGGAACCAGGGATGGGGAAGATGGCCTAAGACCCTCTGAGCAGGTCCCATGGATTGCTGGCTATTGGCGGATGGAGACATGACCTCGGTTTAACGAGGAAGCCCACGGCCTGTCCCTGGAAGAGCTCGTTCCATCCGCAGTGGCAGAGGCTGTCTCTGGGGCAGAAGACTACAGCTTCCGGGGACCCGTGCGGCTGCATATGACTGAGTCCCCCACGGTGGCATGGGGCCCGTAGAACTCGTCCAGATGGCCTCTCCTCCTCCCCCAACCCCGGACCTTCCTCCATCGTGATGAAGAGAAGCGTAGAGACTTCGTGAGCCATACACAGATGCAGGGCCCCACGCAGGAGAAGCCTGGAGCCCTATGCCATCACGACTTGAGAGGCCACCCCCCTGCCAACAACACCCTCCCTGGACAGTCAGGTGAGCAAGACGTGCTCCGAGGTCGCCGAGAGTCACTGAGGTGTGAAAGCAGCCCCGCGACCCTGACAAATAAAACCAGGGACCCAAAGGACTGTAATTTTGCCTGAGGACAAACCCTTTCACAAAGCTTGGTGTCGGGCCACCCCTTCATTCCACCTGCTCTCCCCCGTGTGCCCCCCCAGGGCATTGTTTGCAGGACTGAGGCTGGGGAGGCGTGGGAACAGGCTAAGAAAGAAGAAATGGCCGGTGGGCACATAGAAAGACGCTCAGTGTCACTCGGCACTCGGCAAACATAAAGTAACCCCCCCCCCCCCACCGCCCGGTAAATGGCCCAAATGGAAACACCAGCAGCACCGTGCAACGGCGAGGCTGCAGAGTGAACAGCACATTCACAGCGCCGGCGGCTGTGTCAAGTGGTACAGCTGCTTCTGCAAAGCTCTCTGGCCGTTTCTAATAGCGTTAAACACACCTACACTATGATCCAACCATTCTACTTCGAGGGATACACCTAAGACAACCGTGTGCTTATGTTCACTAAAAGAATTGTGGAAGAAGTATATGCAACAGTAATTGGAGTTTTATTCATCATGGTAAAAAAACGTGAACTCCAATGCCATCAACAAGGAGCCGGACGATTTTTCCGGAACGCTGAGCAATAAAAAGGAATGAACTTCTGATACACACAATGTGGATGAGTCTCGCAGATACTTTGTTGATCAACCAAACACAGACTTATGGTCAAGATGGGGGCATAGGTAGACATGCTTCACCTCCTTGCACAACCATAGAGAGAATTACAACTATATCTCAAAACGAGTAACCACCAGAACCCTCAGAAAATCGAGCTGTATGGAAGTCCGACGACAAAGGATTTAAGGAAGCCACATTCATCCACGTGGGTAGGAGGGGCGGAGTCAAGGAGACAGGTGCAAAGGCACGGAGACACGGAGTGGCACGGAGAGGCGGTGGCAGAACGGGCGGTCCCATCATATCACACATGGTAGATAAAAATCGGGAGGGATGCTTTGGGAGAGAGCGATCCCAGACAAAGGCCAGACCACACTGCCCAGGGTCCCAGCGCCAGGAAGATAAAGCCCCATAACTTCTGGCTGTAAAAACTAGTAGGGGTTGGGGTGACGGGAGAAACTGCCAGTTTGTCAAGAGAGTCCATTTAAAGGGCCCCACAGACTTAGAATGAATGCACACCCACCCCCTCTGGGATTCAGCACCAGGGAAACAGCTGGAAGGGTGCCAGTCACACAGGGTGAGTGCCAGACAAACCTCCAGAAGCCAGGCAGTGGCACTGTCCCCTCTCCAAGCCCTCCCCCCACACAGGACCACCAAGCTGTGCAAAGGTTGCCCCACCCTGGTGTGTACCGAAGGCTCTGCCCCACACAATTTACGGGTGCCTTTTACAGGGTGTCGAAGCAGCTCTACCTAATAACAGAAACAAACACAGGGAGGCTGCCAAATTGAAGAGACAAAGAAATAAGGCCAAGGTGGAAGAATAGAACAAAACCCCAGAAAAAGAACTAAACGAAACAGAGACAGACAACCTATCAGATGCAGAGTTCAAACACGGGATCCAGATGCTCAGAGGACTCACTGAGTACGGCAACAACGTAAGGGAAGAAGTGAGGGTTACGCTAAGTGAAATAAAGAAAAATCTACATAGAACCAACAGTGGAGGGGAGAAGCTGAGAATCAAACCGATGATTTGGAACACAAGTAAGGAAAAAGCATTCAATCTGAACAGCAGGAAGAAAAAAGAATTTTTTTAAAAATGAGGAGAGGCTTAGGAATCTCTGGGACAACTTTAAATGTACCAACATCCGAATCATAGGGGTGCCAGAAGGAGAAGAGGAAGAGGAAGAGATTAAACTTAACTGAAAAAAAAATAATGACTAGAAGAACCAAAATGGCAGCGTAGGTAGACACACTGCGCCTCCTCGCACAACCAGAACTGACAGAAAATCGAACTGCAAGGAAGTCTGACACCAAGGAAATAAAAAATAAACATTCATCCAGACCGGTAGGAGGGGCGGAGACGGGCACCGGGGTGGAGAGGACTCGCATGGCCGTGGCGGGACCGAGACTGGCGGAGTGTGGGACGAACGGGGCAGGCAGTCCGAGCACTAGCAGACCCTGCGACCCCACATTCTCGCAGATAAACTGGACAAACGGCGAGGAGCAAAGCAGACTGCACAACCAAGGGCTCCAGCTTGGGAAAATAAAGCCTCAGACCTCTGATTGAAAACGCCCGTGGGGATTGGGGCGGCAGCAGGAGAGACTCCAGCCTCACAGGAGCCTAGGGCGTGCACAGGCCCACCCACTTGGGAACCAGCACCAGAGGGGCCCAGTTTGATTGTGGGTAGCGGAGTGAAAGATTGAGGTCCGGTGGAGAGTGGAGCAGGTGCTCCCTCTCGGCCTCTCCCCCACGTACAGCATCACAGCGCAGCGACCAGCGTTACCCCACCCCAGGGAACACCTAAGGCTCCGCCCCTTTAAGTAACAGACGCACCAAGACCAAAAAAACCCCCAAAAAACAAAAAAGGGCCCAAATGACAGAACACTTCAAAGCTCCAGAAAAAATACAACTAAGAGAGGAAGAGATAGCCAACCTATCGGATGCACAGTTCAAAACACTGGTTATTAAGACGCTCACAGAATTGGTTGAATTTGGTTGCAAATTAGATGAAAAAATGAAGGCTATGCTAAGAGAAACAAAGGAAAATGTACAGGGAACCAATAGTGATGGGAAGGAAACCGGGACTCAAATCAACGGTGTGGACCAGAAGGAAGAAAGAAACATCCAACCAGAAAAGAATGCAGAAATAAGAATTCGGAAAAATGAGGAGAGGCTTAGGAACCTCCAGGACACCTTGAAACGTTCCAACATCCGAATGATAGGGGTGCCAGAAGGAGAAGAGGAAGAACAAGAAATTGAAAACTTATTTGAACAAATAATGAAGGAGAACTTCCCTAATCTGGCAAAGGAAATAAGACTTCCAGGAAGTCCAGGAAGCTCAGAGAGTCCCAAAGAAGCTGGACCCAAGGAGGAACACACCAAGGCACATCATCATTACATTACCCAAGATTAAACAGGAGAGAATCTTAGAAGCAGCAAGAGAAAAGGAGACAGTTACCTACAAAGGAGTTCCCATAAGACTGTCAGCTGATTTCTCAAAAGAGACCTTACAGGGAAGAAGGGGCTGGAAAGAAAGTATCCAAAGTCAAGAAAGGCACAGACGTACATCCAAGATTACTCTCTCCAGCAAAGCTATCATTTAGAGTGGAAGGGCAGATAAAGTGCTTCTCAGATAAGGTTGAGTTAAAGGAGTTCATCATCACCAAGCCCTTATTATATGAAATGTTAAAGGGACTTATTTAAGAAAAAGAAGATCAAAACTAAAAACATTAAAAAGGCAACAAATTCACAATTATCAACAACTGAATCTAAAAAACTAAGCAAACAACTAGAACAGGAACAGAATCACAGAAATACAGATCACATGGAGGGACGTGAGCAGGGCTGGGAAGAGAATGGGGGAAAAGGTACAGGAATTAAGAAGCATAATTGGTAGGTACAAAATAAACAAGGGGGTGTTAAGAACAGTATAGGAAATGGAGAAGCCAAATAACTTATATGTACAACCCATGGACATGAACAAAGGGGGGACTGCTGGAGGAAGGGGGGTACTGGGCAGAGGGAGACAAAGAGGGAAAAATTGGGACAACTGTAACAGCATAATCAATAAAATATATTTTTAAAAAGCCACACACAGCCCTGGCTGGTGTGGCTCAGTTGGTTGAGTGCTGGTCTGTGAACCAAAAGGGCACAGGTTCGATTCCTGGTCGGGGCACATGTCCGGGTTGCAGGTTCCCTCCAGGGTTAGGGGCAGGCGAGAGGCAACCAATCCATGTTTCTCTCACACATCAGTGTTTCTCCCCCTCTCTTTCTCCTTCCCTTCCCTCTCCCTAAAAAATAAACAAAATCTTTTAAAAAAGAAAAAAAAAAAGCCATACACGAAAGAGGAGATCCCCTAGGATCCCAAACTTACAAGCTCCAACAGGCACCTGGGATGGCGGCACACGGACTGGCCAGCGGATTCCCTCCTCACCAGGGGAGTGTCCACGGGTGAACTTAGGTGATCCCTTAAGGGCTGAGCATTTTATTGTAGGTACATTTTATCGTAAAGGGGAGATTAAACATTCGGCTTCTCCCAGAGCACGCCACGGGGAAGAGGTAGAGCTGGGATTCCGACCCAGGCCAGTCTCGGCCTTTTCACGGCAGCAGGGCACGTTCTCCTCCTGAACTACCCCCTCCTCCCCTCCCCAACCAGAGATCTTGCCTCCTGCTGAGCTCATGTGCATGATCAGCTGGCCGGCAGGACCCCCTCTGCATATTTTATTCATAACTTCCATGCTGTGATAACCAGCAAAGATTCAGGCACCCAAACATCCTCTATTCTGCTGCAAATGCTGGCGCTAATTGTGAGGCACCCTAGCAAGGGCAATGCTGTTTCTAGAACCGACACAAAGCACTGGAGACTCGCCTTTCCCTGCCCGGAGGACCGGCAACCCAGCGATCGCGGAGCTGGAGAGGGCCCGCAGGCTCCCTCCCGGGCAGAGCGCATCTGGGCCGTGTGGCCTAACACCGATGAGACTGCTGGGTGAGGAGCCCAGTAAGACGCCCACACAGTCAACGCACAAGTGATGACAACCCGTGTGACGACCCCACAGTGCAGGTGCCACCTCTGACTTGTTTCTCAGTCCCCATGGCAGCCGTGGAGAAAGCCTTGCTCAGGCCACACCAGCCAGCGTGCGGGCGCCCAGCTGCGCACCGGGTGACTTCTGTCCCGGGTGCGGACGGACACCAGGAAAACCCAGTTGTCGTCTCCGTTTTTGGAGATGAGCCGAGGGATCACTGCTAGTCCGGCACCTCCCAAGCAACAGCGAAGCCCGCGCTCAGATGCCAACAGCCCCTCGCTCGTGAAAAGGAGCTCCCCCTCCTTATTCCGGGGCGTCTCCACCTGCACATAGAAGTTCTTCAGTATCGTAAAGCGTAGTGGTTTCTGTTAGGGTTTTTAGGCCCCCACAGGTAATCACCTCCCCGCTCTAGGACAAAAGTCACATTAAGAGAGACACATCCAGGCCTTCGGGGAAAGTACTGAGTTCACACATTCAGAAGCGGAAGAAAGGTTGTGTTGTGTTCTGAATGGGGAGAGAGGATCCCAGCAATAGGAGACTCCAAGCCGCACCAGCGAGTGGAAGCGAATCTTCCCAGGAGTTCTCACATGCAAATCCCCCACGGAAAGGGGAATGCCGGTGCCTACTTTGAACGGAGTGACAGTCTCCCTACATCACAGCAGAAGGGCAGGGACTCCCTCCGGGAAAGGACTGAGGAACTTACCTGGCTCCCCAGCCCCGGACTCGGTTCCGCGCGCCGGCGTACGGGCGCGCAGGCGCGTCCTCCCTGGGCCGGATTCCTGGAGACCTATCCTTCTGCAGAGCTGGCTCCTCCGTCCAGGCCGGCGGGTCTGGGGGTGGGATCCAGAGATGCTGGTAAGTCCTCGAGGCTGTAGGTGAGCTGGAGTCTGTAACCGTGGGACCCGAAGTGGGCAGGCACCGAGATTCTGATGGGGAGCCCAGGGCAGCGGGGGCGCCTCACCTGGACGCCAATCGCTTAGCCCCGGTGGGCGGGGTCCCAGCCCTGGTCCCGGTTCCTGGACAGCCAACCTCCGGCCCTATAGGGAGGGCTCCGCCCCAGTCCTCAGTAGGTGTCGGCTGAAGCGCACTGTGCCAGGCGGGTCTGGGCGCAGGAACCAGCGGGTCGAGCCAGGAGCCGCGTTGGGGAGCCTCTTCCAGTGCTGGCAGCTTCCCAGTGCGGCTCGCCGGCCAGCTGGCTCCCTCCTGACTGGATGGAGAAAGGCGCTTGGGAGGTAGTTCTAGGCTGACTCCGAGGTGGCGGTGCAGGGCGGGGACCTAGGCTCCTGTGAGCACAGCCGCTGGGCCGCGCTCCAGCAGCCTTGCACGCGGGCAGGGGCTGACCTCCCCCCACACGGGGCCCTCGACAGGTACCCCCTTGTGAGGAGCTCACAGCCGGTCTGCTCTCAGGCTGCGGAGCTACCGACACACCTGTGCCGGTAGGGCAGGAGGGAGGCTGCAGCTCCGGTCCTAGGTGTGCCAGGGGCCCACCCGCACACACTCTGGGCCCCGTGGAGCTCATGCTGGCCAGTGAACAAGAGGAGTTTCCTCCTTCAGCCCAGGCCAGAGCTTTTGACTCACTAAAATGCGTAGAATTCGGGGAAGGAATGCCAGGTTTTATTAGTCACTTCTCAGCCTATGACTGCTTCTCACGTCAGGCCTTGATGACCTCAGGGAGGGCAGAAAGGATCTGGGGCAGACGGTACAGAAACGGGACAGCTTGCTGGATTTGACCAAAGCTAGTGTTAGGAGCTCTGATTTCCAGCGCCACAACTTACATATTGAAGCTTACATTTCTGATGCCAAACAATGTAAAAAAGATGATTTCACAGGTTAAATTCCAGGGATTAAAAAGTATTAGTAAAGCAGAAAATACACTATTAAGCAACGTTTAGAAAAACAGAAAATAAGGTAAATGTAAGTACTAAAAATAATAAAAGAGTTGGAAGTAAAACTTCTGCCAGAACATAAGCAAAAAGATGAAAACAAAAAAGGTTTCGATACAGATAAATTCTACAGTTCTGCCACCTGACTAACAGAAGTCCCGTGAAGAGAAACAGGGCAAAGGCAGGGGAAATTAGCAAAGCAGTCCCCGTTAGAGGGTGACCTGTGAAGCACACCCGTACCGGCAGGGAGGAAAAGGCCCGCTCAGGATAACATTTAAGACCGCCACCACCTTTTGGGATGAAGCTTCCAGAGCACGCCAACTTTGGACCTGCGTGGCCAACCTGGTGAAAAGGGCAGGTCTCCCCCCCCACCCCCCCGTCCCCCAGCAAGGAGAAAAGGAAGACAAACCACAGGGCAAACACATCGCTCGGGAAGAGGGCAGCCCAGGTGAAAAGCAAACAGGGATGGGGAATGGCCCCGATCCTTTCCTGTTCGCCCGACATGATAGTTCTCCCTGGAAGCATGGGGCGAGGTGGTGGCGTTGGGAGGCCGGTGAAGAGGCAGCTCCGGAGTGCCCACTGGCCCACCTGGGGACAGTGGTTACATGTCCAGTTGGAAGAAACTGCGGGCAGCACCGGCGTGCCCCAGGCTCTAGAAGGGAATGCACACGTGAACTCTGGACGTGGAAACGCACAGCTGACACACTCGTGGTAAAAACAGAACTCGAGGGATGGAGGGCGGGCTGGCTTTCTCAGCCCCTCCCCCCACACACCTGCAACTGTGTTACTTAAAGTGGCCGGTCTGTTTCTCGTGCCCTGGCTCCCTCTCTCTGCTGCGACGTGTGAGGTGACGGGTGCTGGCCGCGCTTACTGCAGCGGTCACTCCACACTCACGTGTGCATCGTCCACTTCCACCGCGACGTTCGTCAGCTACGCGTCAGTGAGTGAAGCTGGAAAACAGTTCTCAACAAGCAAGAGGGAGGCAAAGCAGATGCTCACCGTACAGAAAGCCAGTGGAAGTCGCAGCTCAGCGAGACCAAGATACCAGGTACGATGGAGACCACCAGAACCGGTGACTAGCCGTCAGAAAGGGAGAGGCGGGGCGGGCTGCCCCGTTCCCCCCCTCCCACAGCACTTTTTCCCTAACCGTTACATGCGTGTCTGGTGCTTCAGTGTTTTTAAAGAGGCCACTCGGATCCGTACCGAGAAACGAGGAGGGAATCAGACACAGGGACACTCACAGCTGGGCTGTAATGACAGTGGCTCATGCGGTTCTCCTTCCCTGCCTCCCTTTGACCAGTCAGGCCCCTGCTCATCTAAACAGACCTCCCAGGCAGTGCGGCTGGGGCCGGGGAGCTCTGAGGAGGAGGCCACAGAGCCAGAAACGGCTGGTAACCCATCTCTCCACCCAAACGAACCGGAGAGGTGGTGAGAGGTATTACAGCAATTACAGTGCGAACGTCTGCCTCACGCAGCCTTTCCCGAAGCGAGGTTGTCTGTGAAGTGCAGGTCAGACGCTTGCGTGTTCTTGTCAGCTGAACTTCCTCTCCGGGTCGTCTATCTGTCCCCTGTGCACTTGTCTGTCCGTGCTCCCGCACAGCCGCACACGGAGAACCGCCTGCTGTCTGCTCTGTTATGTCAGTAACCCTTCTGTGACCGATCTGTTCTTTCCTTCACCATCTGCCCTTTTGAGTTTACAAGCAACTCTCACTCCAATTCACAGGTTCAGTATTTAACCGTATTTTTTGTAGTTTTGTTTTACTTTACTTTGTTACAGTTAACATGGTATTGCTTTCGACTGCGGTGTGAGGCAGGCATCGAACTGGTTACCCTAACAGCATCCACTGCTCGCCCCCTTTCCGCGTGTGGCCGCTGCCCTCACCAACCAATTCCTGTGACAAGACGTATGTTGAGGACGCGTCGCTTTGAGTTCTCTTTAAAGTGAACAATGATATAAACTCAAAACTGATCATCTCTGTCTCCTTCATATTCCCACCTCGCTGCTGTAGTCGTGATGTTTTGGTTCACTCACGGAACGATGTAAGAGCTTGCGTCCCAGACAGAGAGCGTAAGACACCGACAGAGAGTGAAGAGGGGTCAGGCCCCCATTCACCTCAGAACACCAGGAAGACTAACTGGCAAGAGTGAGCGACACTGCCTTTTGTTGCTACAGTTTCAGTTCAGAGGAGGACTTTTTTCATCACTGCATCCACGCATTAATGCGTAGTACTCTTTAATGCTTCATTCACGTCCAACTGGTGACCGTACCGGTTTCGCAAACAAAACCCCAGGATGCAGGAGTTGAACACCAGACGTGGAACAGAGACGTACAGAGGTGCGGCAGCGAAGCACGGGGTGTTTCACCCTCCATCCCCGGGGGGCGGCGCCGGGTAAACACAAGCTGGCGTCACACGGCGAGCGCACGGCCACAGCCACTGCACGCCTGAGGGTCTGAAACCACGTCTGCTACGCCACCACCCACCTCAGGGGAGCCCTGTGCTCACGCCTCAGCGACCCGCAGTCACCTCTGAAGCCCCCTTTGAAGTAAAAGCGAGACCTGACGGTTTCACCCAGAAGTGCCCCCCGCACCCTGCCGCTTGCTGGGGGGCGACGCCCACCACGCTGAGACTGAGCGCTCGGACACGACCACGTCCAGCACCCTGAAGAACGCAGTGGACACGAGATGCTTCGAAGGCTTTAATCTGCCTGGTCAACACCATTTGTACGGTAATTGCAACACTGTAACTGTCAGCATTTCACACAACTAGTCAGTGGGGGTTTGCACGGGTGGGAGTAAGAACAGAACGCAGGAGAGACACGAGTGTCAGGTTGCACACTTCCGTTAAAACCTCAAAATCAAAGCCGGCTCCTTCTTCGTCACCGCAGCTGCAGTGCAGGCGTGAGGCTGCCCGCCTCAGTCCCACGACTCGTCGTCTGCCGGGTTAGGGACGTGTGGGGACGAGAACCCCGCTGTGCCCAGAGTGCTCTTGCCCTGGTAACTCTGCACGAGGGAGGAGAGAGAGAGATTCAGGCTGGAGGCAGCTTACAGTCGCCCGCCTGACGGACAGCAGGCGGCACACTCTCCCCGTCTGCCCCAACACGTGCTCAGCCAACCCTGCCTACCTGAGAAAAGGCCCAGAGCTGCGGCCGACTCTGAATTCCCCAAAATATGTCCAAAAAACCCCGCTTCATGCAAGAGTTCTAGCAAATGGAGACACTTAAAGCTCTGCGTGCCCATGAACACACACGGGGGGTGACTCGTGTGCTCACTGTCCCTGCTCCCTGCACGCTGGCACCAGAGACCTGCCGCTCGGCTCTCTAGTACTTGGCCTCGGGCAGCAGAATGCCCAAGCAAAGAATTCCTACCGGAAGTTCAGAAGTTCCCAAAACAGGATTTAAAATGGCAGCGTATTTGGGAAGAGAGAACATCTCAGCATTCATCTTGATGTTAACTCCTCACCTTTAAGACCAAAAATGTCTATGCAGAGAGTAAAGTCACCTTGTAGGTGTGAAAGTATTAGATTAATACTGAGTGGTCTACTTCCTTCGCAATTCCACGCACATTTCCAAAGAGTAACTAGCGGCCAAGTTCTGAACTCTCCGCGGCACCAACCTTCCTAGTGTCCACGGACGCGAACACACTTCCTCTGGGGCTCCCGCCGAAGCCAGGCACGCAGGTGCTGTAGGCGATCTCTTCCAACCACGCGGGGACGTCCTGCTGAGCCTTTGAAACAAATTAACCTCAGGCACCGCAGGCATCGCAGAGCCTCACGGCCCGGAACAGCGTGCTTCCCAGAGCGCCCTTCTGCGTGGACGTCCACCCTCCATGAGAGGAACCGCCCCTCAGCTGCAAACCTTCACACTTACATCGGACAGCACTTTCACCAGCGGCTGGGCCAAGAGCCGGTCGGACTCGGGATCGAAGAAGGAGAGCGCCCTGCCGGTGTTCCCGCAGCGGCCGGTGCGCCCGATGCGGTGCACGTACTCGTCGATGGCCGAAGGCAGGTCGAAGTTGATGACGTGCTGGACGTTCTCGATGTCCAGCCCCCGGGCAGCCACTGAGGTGGCAACGAGAACCGGGCACTTCCCACAGCGGAAGTCTCCGAGAGCCTGCTCCCGCTCTCTCTGCTCCCGGTCCCTGCGAGACAGGAGACTCGGGATTCAGGGCGGCTCCTAAGAAAACCGCAAGGAGAACCTCTGCAGTTGGGCACGCACACCTGTTAGTGCTAGTGAAAACGGCCACATTTAACACCGACGTCTGCCCTCACGCACCGTGTATTACATCAGTGCCCCTCAAGCCCTCATCTTATGTAATTCTCGTGACACTCTGAGGCGGGAGCCCTTATCCCCGTTTGCACCTGAGGTGGCCGCTGACACGCAGCCAACACATGAACTCAAGTGTGACAGGCGCCCCAGCTCACCTGTCAGTGATCCATCTAGTTCTGGAAAATACAACTACTTGATGAGAAGGCTTTCTTAAAAACACAGATTTTTTTAAAAAAGTATAATCTCCGAATTCTACGTATTCACTGGTTAATGTTTTATATCTACTTAGTAAAGTACCAGTAAAGTTGGGTTAATTTGATGTTTTCAAGCACTCCAATAAAATAATGCCAGCCATCACCGAGGGTAGATTCGGCAAGGGAAAAACGCAGGTCCAAGGACCAGAGAACCACCAGTGAGCTCAGCCGAGACGCTGGCACTCCTCACGAGGACTTGTTCACGGCAGACCTTTACCTCGCCCCTCCTTGAAAACACCGATGAAGAACAGCAGTTTAGGTTCTGGGAGTTCTGAATTCGAATCCTAGGCAGTATTGCATTAGTCACCCACACCCGTGTTTCTGAACAAATGACAAGCAGAAGTTACCTCTCCATAGAGAATGACAGGAGTCTACTCACCCATGAATGCTTGTTGTTGGTATCTTTTCCTGACAAAGAAAAGTGGCAATAAAATCTGCTTTCTTCTTAGTTTCAACAAAGACCATAGTTCTTTCATCACCTACAAGACAATGAAACAGCGATTAACACTCAAACCAAAAACGCAGAAGAGGGTGAAGCGGGGCAGGTGAGCAGGAAAGCAGCTTCACTCCCAGCACGAGACCGGCCTCTCACACGTTAGCTCCCTGGTGGAGAAATGCCAACGTAGAGAAAAGGACTGTTCTCTCGCTTGAGGGGCTAAAAACATCAGCTCGCCCCTTGGCCCACCAGGCCCTCGCAGACAAAGAGACGGCGGAAAGCCAAGTGAGGACACCTGCTCCTCTCTGCAGTTCCAAACCTGCCTGAGCGCCTTCGCCTCCCTGTGGGCAAACAAGCGCCTTCTCCCTCCACCTCCCAAGCTAATCCTGGATTGCCCAAGATGTCTGTAATAATGGCACCCGACCCAGGGCGGACAAGCTCTGCGATATTTCCTAGTGTAGCTTTGTCTTAACGCACACCTCTTTATCCCTGAAGTTCCTTAGAGAGGTGTAACGAAAATTGAAGTGACAGCTTTCTCCCAGACTCTTACAAAGATTATTTACTTGCTGACTTAAAAGTGTTTAGCTGGTAGAAACTCGTGCATGAGCCAGAGAACTTTCCACACAAGGAGTTGCCCTATAAAGCGTCAGAAAGAGAGTGGTTACAGGCTTAAGGGAAGGCAGGATGTATTCCTGTGCCTAACGCCTCCCCATCTCCCTATCATCTGGCTTCATTTACTCAGCAAACAAGAGAGGCCAAGGCCAAGGCCAATCACTGTTTCACGGGCTGGAACACAGTGACGGCGCCAAGCCCCTGCCCTCCTGCGGGCACGCAGTTCTGCACAGGACAACCGCAGCAGGGTGAAGGGTCCCTGAGGGTCACTTTGGGCTGCACCTTCTCTACTCAGACGACATCTGAGTAGGGACAGCGATAAAATAAGACAGTGAATTACTCAGGTGCCTGGGTGAAGGTCATTTACGAAGGCTCTGCGGCACAGGTGTTCTTGATGAGCTCGGAAAAACTGAAGCAGGCCCCTGAGGGGCTTCTCCATCCTGGGAGGAGGGAAGAGCAAGTATGCGGGCTTCGGTGAGGCGGGAGCGTGCCTGGCGTGTGGAGACAGCGGCAGCACAGTGTGGCTGGAGCGGGGTGGGCGGGGACGG
Organism: Desmodus rotundus; assembly: GCF_022682495.2. Classification (NCBI taxonomy): domain Eukaryota; kingdom Metazoa; phylum Chordata; class Mammalia; order Chiroptera; family Phyllostomidae; genus Desmodus; species Desmodus rotundus. Next base: position 210,742,383 of record NC_071387.1, on the reverse strand, counting down.
CACGGGAGAGAGAGACCAGACCGAGACCAACAGAAGCCACTTCGTGCCGGGTGCCGAAGGTCACTGCGAGGACCTTCTCCTTTGAGCAGGGAAGCCGCTGGGCTGTCAGCAAAGAGGCGATAAGAGCTGACGTTTGTTTTACCCGAGCAGCCCGCGGATCTGGCATTTTCTGATGGTAGAACCAAGACCAGATGTGCAGTTACAGGAAGAAATCAAGGACGGCTCCAAGTCTGTGCATCTAAGCAAGTGGAAGAATGGAACCAAGACGCGAGGGTCAGCCACACTACCCGACAGCCAGCGGAGAAAGCAAGGACTGCAGCGCTGGCGAGCGAGGCCGAAGGACACAGGCGTTTGTCTGTGAGCACGGAGACTGTGCCCTCCATCAGAAACTGCCTCCCAGTACTGCTGGGAGTCGTCAGGACGCTCGAGGCCAGGGCTGGCTCACCCGCCGGTCGGGGGCAATGGCCCCCAGGCGGTCAGGACCCCCCCTCTCGCCTCTTCTCGGCTCCCGAGTGTGTCCCAAGTGACCATGAAACTGAGTTCTGCTGACGCCCCTTCTCCAGGCCCTGCTCCCGGCCCACCTGTGGTCACTAGCTCAGACACCGGGCACTCACCCTGCCGGTGGCAGCCACGGTCGCAAGGCCGCCTCTCTGAGCGGACCACCTGGTGGTCTGGGGACGGGTTAACGAAGCACGGTGGCCTGTGCTGTCGGGTGAGAAGTCACACAGGGTCCGTTCGGTCAGTCTTGTCGGTCAGTCCACGGTGAGGTAAACCGAATGCAGGGCCTAAAAAGAACCCCCGCTCTGAGGCTACACTGCGACGTCTCGTATCCGTGTGCTCACACTTGCCCTGTGGCTGACGCAGCCACACTGAGGCCGCCCTCGCCCACGGGCGTGCAGCGCGGTCTCCGTCCCCACGCGTGGGGTCATTGTTGGTACCCTCTGCAGACCGTGAACAAACTATTACCCAGTCTCTTAAACTAAGGGAGCTCGATTCTGATTAGTCCACAGAGAGAAAATGGAGAAGTAACTTACTGAGATAGACACTCCTAAAATTCCAAGAAAATGAAGAAACTAAATACTTTAACTGTATTAAAGTTATTTTAAAAATTCTTCCTACAGAAACTAAGTTAGAAACATTTGAGGATTCCAAGTTCACACGACTATTAGTTTTAATCCTCACCTGAAGATTCACTTACTGCTGTGAGAGACGGAGAGGCAGACACAATCGATCAGCTGCCCTCCAGGTGTGCCCCAACCAGGGGCTGAACCCACAACGCAGGCGTGGGCCCTGACCGGGAATCGAACCCGCGACCTTTGGTGCACAGGGCGATGCTCCAACCAACCAAGGCACAACTGCCAGGGCCCACGTTCACATAAGTGATGAAATCTTTGATAAACAAGGCTAATTTAATAGCTCTGGTGTAAAAAAACACCTGTCTTTTCTCCACTTTGTCAGTGTTAAGTACACTACAAACATGTATCTTATTTTACTTGGACTTGTTCTTCTTGACAAGTAGAGGTCTGCCGGTCACCAAACCCATACTCTCCGCAGCGCTCCAGACCAGGAAATGCTAAACCCGCTCGACTCAATTTACTCGCTACTCAACAACAGCGTGTTTTTCAGGACGTCATCTTGCCAGTTTCCGAGATCTTCATAGCTTTCAGTAACTCAAAACAGTAGACTGCGCTGACTTAGTGAGTGGGTAGAGGGTCACTGAGCGCAGCACCGAACTCTCAACACTGGTGACGGGACACAGGGCTGTCCTAGGCGGCACGTCCCGTTGAGAGGCAGCCTCTGGGTCACACTCACGACGTCCGCTTTTGCCACTCGAACCTCGTGGAAAAGGAGCATGGGGTGTAGAAGGCCATGTGGGAAGCTCACGAGCTCTGGCACACCGGTGTGTGTGACACCTCTGAACTGTCCGTCCTGCCTCCAGGTTCCTCCGTGAAATATAAGTTACGATGCTTAAGAGTCATAATTAACATAAGTGGCTGAGATTATACCAAGATTAACAGTGAGAGAGAAATAGAAATGCTTTTGTTTTTCAAGAAAAAAATGGCAGTTTTCCCTGAACTGGTGCCTCTCAGTACTTTGGTCTGCGGCCTCTCGGAAGTCTTGCAGAAGTCACTGATAATTCCACAGGGTTTTGATGGCGTGGGTCAAGACTGCTGATGCTTACCGTGTCGCAGATGAAGACCGAGGAAGCTGAAACGCTTTTTCAAGCTGCACTGAGGACACAGAAGCCTTTGTGTGCCTGGGACACCGGCAGTCGCCTCACCGAGCCGCGGAGCGCCCCGGGCGAGGGCCCGCCTGCCCTGGGGTGCGGGAAAGCACATGGAGGGTCCGCACTTGGGAACCGGGCTTTCCTTGGGGTCATTTATCATATGTGAGTCTTAAAAGAAGCTATGAAATGTGCTAAAAGTTTAGCAAAATGCAATCATTCGGGATAGTAACGCTTTACTGTTTAATGCCTTTATTTCCAGTAAGAAAGGTTATCCTTTGGGGGGGGGGGGGGTTGTATGTAATCAGCCTATATTGCACAGAACCTGTTTATGTCTTTGATTTAAAGAAAAAAAGAGCAAAGGTCCCTTATTTATGAAAGAGCTATCATCGTTCTTCACAATCACATTACCATCTCTGTTTACTTTTCGATGCTTTCTGGTCACTACTTTGTAACCGAGTCTTGTTCCTCAAACACTGTCCCACACTAATCAAATGTCCAACTCTCCCTGACAACCTCTTGATTTTTGCCTTTTTAAAATCAGAAAATAAATTTAAAAAAAAGAAATCCACCTAAACTACCTTTGAGATTCACTAATGTTGTTAATATGTTTCAAAAATGTGTACTTTGGGGAAATGCCTGGAAATGTGTACATTTCCTCGCTGTTCACAGAGTGTGTTTACCTTTGGGAGGAACCTGACCCACAAGTCCAGCCCCGGCCTGGCCCCGCACACAGGCGCTACGACATCACTGACCTCATCCCCCGTGCTGTCCTCCCTCCCTGTGCCTGTGCTGTGACTTCCAGGCTGCACTCCTCAACCCCTGCACGGTTTCTGGGGGGACCACTCAGTACACTATGTAACTGTCTAGCCTTATGCTGTATACCTGCAACTAAAATAAAACTGAGTATCAACTGTAATTGCAAAACCCCCCACAATGCCACAGGAGGCCTTTACTCATGGAGAATAGAAGTTTCGGGGGGAAAGAGAAGCACTGATGAAAACACTTAAGAAATAACTATGCAGCTTTTGTATGTTTACCAAAGGTCTGAAGGTACCTCGCCCAACACCACAGCACACTGGCGGCCCGTCATAACGTCACTTCCGGTTCTAGAAGTTCATCTGACTGCGGCCTCACTTCTTTCGTAGTTTGAATCCAGCATCTGCTAGGCCAGCGGTTCTTACCCGGGGACACACCTCGGACTGACACGTGGCGTTCTGTACAACAAGCGACGTCTCCTAGTCTCCCCGTCCGGGACCTATGTCCTCGGTGTTCTCGGTATGAAAGGCTGTCCACCCACATCAGTAACTCACATGTGACGTGCAGACCTGAGACAGGCTTCTTCACCCTTGGAGCCTTCTACCCGTCGTGGGGGAACGGCTTTGCCATCTTCGCTTTGCATGTCACAGAAGCCACCGATTGTCCTGTTTGGGAGCCCTGTTCTCATTAAGCCCTCCTTCAACCTTCCACATGCAACGACAATCAGTGATAAAGTGACCACAGCATCCAGTTCTTTTCCACTGAGGCTGGCCCAGAGCTCTGCCACGAGCTTCAGAGCGTCCACCTCCCAGGAAGATGGGCAGAGCCCGAGCTTGTGGGGAAGGGCCAGAGCGGCCGCGGCCAGCCGCTGGCACAGCAGGGACAGTCCTGGGGCCGCGGCTCTGAGCAACGTGGCCTTGACACTGCCCAGGGCCTCTCGCGGGACTGAGCCGGGTTTCTGGGGCGAGCCCAGCGGCGGGCAGGGTCACGGGCGCAGACCGCCAATGGATCCGTGCAGTGAGCATGACACGAAAGGGGGTCTTGAGAAGCGAGGTGGCACGGCAGGTGGACTGTGGCAGAGAGAGTTCCTTAGACTCGCTCCTGTCCCTCGGACCGCAAACAGTGATGCCTGCACAAGCGTGGTCTCGGACGTCTAACGGCAGCATCCAGAGACAAGTTAGTTTTGTAACTTCAGCAGCTGTTCCGCAACGTGCTGCGCCAACTCAAGGAGGCCGGCACTGTCGGTGGCCAGCCTTGCTGCACTTGCACAAAGGAGCCCAACGTGACAAGGCCAGCAGCCTCTCCGGCAGTCAGGAGTAGCCTCCGAGACTGCTGTGCTCGGGAGGGGTGCAATGCTTCACAGGAGCCAGACAGAGCACACGCTGATGCCCCCTGCAGGGTGGCCTGCGCCCTTCACTGCCCTTTGTCCTTCGCACCGCTGCTGCGAGGGACGGACGTGCAGACTAAAGCAGCACAGACACGAGCGTTCCTCTCAAATGTAACCGTTACTTTTCAGACATCAACCAGTTTCGTCTGTAAATCCATTTGACCCTTCCCGACATACGTGTTCTTTAAATTCGCCTATGGAGTAACTGTAACATCTCACTAGTTCCCTTGGTAATTAAACTCAAAATCTTTAACCTTTGTTCACTTAAAGTTAAAATTATGAAAGAGACAGTTATACTGCCATGAAATAATTAGAACTGAATTTTAAAGGTAGAAGGAGGGAAGCTAGCAGGTTTTAAGTTAAAAATAGAAAAGGACATAAATTATATGAACAAAAATATGTGTAATTGAGGGTACGCTGGATGGACAGTCCTTGCAGAGTTAAAAAAAAAAAAAAAAAGCAGCAGCAGCAGCAACAATAAATTCTGGACCACGGAGCATTCACCCGTTCCCGCGATGAGAAACACACCAGGAGCGCTCACACGCCCACCCGTGGGGCTCGCAAAGGCAGCCGGCCCTTTCGGAAACTCTCCTCATTAGGATGCTTCCCAAATTGTACTCCACGGACGCACGTGTGAAAACGTTAAGGTGCTTACACTAGAAAGGTGCTCTGATTTCAGCAAAACCACGCGGCTCGGCTCGCCTGCAGCAGAGCTCCAAGGGCTGAACAGGGCCGTGGCTGCTGCTGCACCTCCGTGCCCTCCGTCCTGGGGCTGGGGGTGACGAAGCATTGTGCGGACGGTGGTTTTGAGAATTAAATGCCCCGACACGTGCAAGACAATCAGCGTGCTGTGCGGCCCCCAGCGGTGACCATCGCTGCTCCACGTGCCCCAGGATTCACTGTGGAGCAGCAGGAAGCACACCAAACAGAGCTTCTCAAACCCAAGATGAGTTCAGTTTGGGTTTTAAAAAGTGTTTTAATGTAAAGACTAGAAACCTCTAAAAAGTGCTTTCTAAACCCACTTTCCATCTTTTGCTCATTTTTGGAAACGAGATGGTTTCTGGCCTTCCTGTCCCCCACCCCCAACCTCGGGCTGACAGACACAGAATCGCTGCCGTGGCAGCCTGTAACACACTCAGCCTGGGAGGTAAGGAGAGGGCGCCGCAACGGCCCTCGTGGGAATCTGCACTTCCAGGTACAGACCACGGCCACTTCAAACAAAGGAACGGATGAATTCCCACAAAAACTGGTTTTCAGGGGGAGGGGACTAGAGTTCTCACTGGGGTCGTGAAGAATCAGAATTAGATCCTTACAGTCCCTTCCAGCTCGAAAATGCTTTGAATCTGCCAACGCAGCAGGCCTTAGAAAGCAAAAACTGAGACCTGCACACACAGCAAAAGTCGCTTCTGGTGGAGGAGTGTTTGATGTAAAGATACATTACTAGGCCTTTCTATTTTCTAAAACAAAAAAAATCTGCTGAAACCGTTTTTAGTAAAATACTATTAAGCAAAGTCTCAAATCCTTCCTATTTCTAAACTTTATGAAGGAGAAAGGACTATACTACTATACAGTTTACAGAGAAAACTGAACCGTAAAAACCTCCATAAAAACAGCTGTAGGAAAAAGGGAAATGATGAAAACACTTATCAAAACTCACGCCAATTCTTACAGTAATCTTTGGAAACCAAAGCTGCGAGAAGACGCCATTCCGTCGGCGCGAGGTACCTGTGTTGCGCAGAACTTCCACGAGCTTCTCCCTCTTCGCGTACTGGCCCACCTGCAGGACGCTCTGCTGCACGTCGGTACAGGCTCCGCCCACTTGTCCCACAGCAACAAACAGGTAGTTCGGCTTCAGGAACTCCCCGGCCAACCTCAAAAGACAAAGATTCTTCCTTAACTCACCCTCTTCCACTGACACCTGGAGCATCTGCCGAAACCCTGCAGGTGTCACTTCAAGATTAATTAGACAGACTGTAACATCTTCAACATGACAAAGTGAACTATCAGCCAAGTACGGCTCTCAAAGATCAAAACAAAATGTTGAGTTTCTGTAAAATACGTGATTACCAGTGAAAAAGCCCGTGGCGAATAATGGGTACAGTGATACCAGCTAGATGCGCTGACCATGCCCAACTGCATGCGATGTGGGCGTGACAGTCGTGAGTTTGCACACCTGTGTACAGTGGCACAATAGTAAGTGTGCAATAACCACCGCATCGAATGTGTGTGCAACACTGACAGGAACTACGTTAAACTATATACAATGTATATATAACAAAAATAAAAAGTTTGCTAAACTAAAATGAATCTCAGACTACAAGAAGCTGAAATTTTTGCTGGAGACTGAAATGTAAGTTGACGGAAAGAATCCTGTTCCTCACTCACAGCGTTTATGATGTCAAGAGCTGTTTGTTAATCACTAAACTGCCAGTGAACCATCATGAGCAAACCAGACCTTTGCTCAACACCTCCTGGCACAGCACACACAGAAAACCGTACTCGTTGAGCAAAACTGAGCAAAAAGAGAGAGAGACAAGAAGTGCAGGGCCCAGAGGCGAGGAGGCCAGGGCAGGCTGGGGGCACTCACCCCACGGCTGGGGGTGTCCACATCTGGACACACACAAGGTCGCCCAGAGCCCTGGCGGACGGAGAGGGGAATGCCCGCTAGAAAGTGGAGCGTGGAGGATCAGGGGCAGACCCAAGTCTGTCTGGCCCCCTCTCTCCAAGCAGCTGTCCTGTACTTCCTATCTGCCTCCCAGAATAGCATGAAACCAGCGCACAAACCCAGCAGGCCCAGAGCCTTCACAGATCACTGCTGCTGCTTTGTCCTCACCTCCTCTCCCAGCAGAGAGGAGATAAATGCTTCCTCTCCAGCCGCCTCCCTCCAGGGTCGAGCTCCTCTCCCCAGGCACAGACCCTGAAATCGTCTGCAGTGCTTCACTCCCTGTCACCTTGTCACTCACCAAGCAGATGGCGAGGCACACTAGACACAAGGCGCTGGGGAGCAAAGATGCACAGGACGGCCTTTGCCTCTGGGGGCGCACTTCAAGCAGGACACACAGTTGTATGAACACAGTCACTATATTCTTCTAAATGATCAGTGTAATAGTTATGTGTTTTAGTTATGTGCTAAATATTTTGACATTTAACAATTTTATTGTAAAATCTAGTGTCACAACACTTAGCATCTACTGAACACTTAATATTCCAACAAACGTGCAAAATGTTTAACGTAGTTTAAAATGATGTCTATTCAGAAGAATCTTCGAGTGTGACGCTTGACCTAAGGAAGCAGCAGGTCAGAGTGTGGAGCAGTGGTGGGCGGGGAAAGGCATTCCACGCACGAGGAGAGAGGAGCAAGAACAAATGAGGAGGAGGGACAGGATCCGCCTTGCCCAGCCAACAGGAAGCAGTTTGTTTTGAATCCTCACCCAAAGATACGTTTATTGATTTTAGACAGTGGTACACGTGGTCGTTTGGGCTGGCGGCTACCCAGATACTTTCCTGTTTCAGGGCGAATCGGAAAACGGATGGGCAGCCAGAGTGCTACTTGCTAGATAAGGAGGTAACCGGTAATAGTAATTCCCAAGGATGATGATGGAAACGTAGGCATCCCACTTCAGACTTAAGGTGCCATTTAAGTACAAGACACTCTTGGTTTATGTAACACTAAGAAACAAACTGTGCCAGCTGACTAAATGCTTTCTTAGGATCTAGTCTTTTTCCCCAACAAAAGGCTCTTTTAACTTCACACGCAAACTTCTAAAATCCCACGGTAACTAAAACACACAGTGGCCAGCTCTGCGCTCGGAGCTGTGGAGCATGTTTGGCCCCACGCAGCTTCCCGTTGGACCAGGGGCCACTTTAGAGTATGCTGCCCCCCGGAAGCTGCCCCCTGATAGAAACTGGAACCGTCCGCTGAAAAGACAGCTCCTGGGCCAGCTTGAAGTGACTCCGTGAGGCTTGCCCATCATCCAACAGGACACAGGGAACCTGGGACGCAGCAAGCGGGCCTCCCAGTCTGCGCTTCCCGTCCCCCGCCACTCCGGGTTCTGCAGGTCCGGAGGTCCGGGCTCCCAAACAGAGAGCCGCTCCGCCACTGCTGCGGTCTGTGCTCCTCAGGCTCCCCGCGGCCAGGGGGCCAGCGGGCAGCAGGAAGAGTGACCACGCTCACAGGGATGTGGCCCCCAACCTCAGAACACACCAGACCACACCGGTCAAGGCCTGGTATGCCAACTCTACCAAAGACCCAGGGCTCCCAAGTGCTATAATTTCGATTTGAAGAAAAAACACAATTATGACAGTAACTCCATTTAGTGAGCCCTTACTAAACGCTAGCTAGATGCTGAGCTGTAACACACACGTACACCTTTCACTAAAGTGAGATGCTAATGCAAGGCCAGGAACAGAGGTGGGAAACAATGAAAAATATGGGAGACTTTTTAGGAATACACCCACCTTTCACACTGTTTTACAATCTTAAAAACAACAGTCCAATCTCACAAGCATGGGACACTCGCATCGCTTCTGCCCCATGAGAGCGCTGACGTGCACCTCAAGTGTGCTCAGGAAGGACGCCTACCTCTGGATCTCCTCCGGGAAGGTGGCGCTGAACATGAGGGTCTGGCGCTGCTCCTTGGGCGGCATCCCCGGGCAGGACATCAGTCTCTTCATCTCCGGCCCAAAACCCATGTCCAGCATGCGGTCGGCTTCGTCCAGAACTAGGTATCTCACTTGACTAAGACCGATCTTTAGGAGATTTTGGAAGGTTAGAGAATACACCATGGTTACCACTAAAATATCCTCCACGGTTCCAACCACTAACACGTTCGTGAGCATGAGCATGAGAGTGAGAAATGAATGCGCAGGAGCCGCCGCGCCCAGGTGACACCGCCACTGCCCATTTTGGCGCTCCACTGCCTCCGGCTGTAAACCATCCTGTGCATCGAGACTGAAGGGAACCGAACCATCCAGACCAATCCCGCAAGGCAGACCTGCGTTACTCAGAACCTCGGCACCTTCACGGACTCCCCTGCCGGCCCCCGGCCCACATAGCTCTTAAGAAGCACTTGTGGGGGGCCCATGTGCTGTGTGGCTGGGGCGCCTGGAGAGCTTTCCAGTCTCAGGCCAGTTTTGAGGTGCAAGAGCCACACCGGGCTGGTGAGCGCTGCGCTGGACGGCACAGGGCTGGACTGCGTCATCTGACCAAGTCAGACTCCTTAGGAAATGAGAATTCCTAAGTGGACGTCAAATACAAATGGCTTACAGAATGCGATCTGTTCTAACTGCTTCAAAGCCTTAATAAAGTCTCCACTCTCCTCTCTCAGAAACGGCGGGGACACACCGCCTCCCATGAACGGGCACTGCCATGGAAAGCAGCAGGGCGCGTCCACAATAAGGCGCCACCAGAGAAAACGCTGGTGGGGAGGCAGGCAGTCTCTCTCGGCGAGGGTCCTAAGAGCGGTGCCTCCGGCACACCAAGCGTGCTTTGCGTGACCCCTTACAGGAGAACTAAACAAGCATATCACGTTCACGGAAGTGAGTTTAAAGTCCTAAAAAGTTAACCATCCTGGTTCAGATCACTCCCACACTTAAAACGGAGACGAAACTACTGATGTCAAAGGCTGTCTTCCAGGAAAGAAAAGGTTTCATCAAGACAGACACGAAACTAGCTAAAAGCACTTCCTGCGTTTTTCCCCCATTGTAGTTGGCTGTAACGCAGACTCTAAAATCAGATCCAGATGCTAATCCCAGCCCCACTGCTTCCCAAACTAACGGGGATTTTTAAAACAAATTACACACTTATACCGAGTTTGCTTTCCCAAGTATGAAATGAGAGCTACTAGGTATCTCCTGTTGAAATTACTGAGAATTACGTAAGAATGTGACAGGGCCTGGCATATAAACGGATACGACAGTTCTCAAACAAAGGTACTATCTCAACACCACCGTCTCCATTTCCCCTCCAGAAAATAACTATCCATCAGTCTCACAAACGCCTTGTCGCCCGCGGCCTACCTTCTCTTTACTTATGACGTCCATCAGCCTCCCCGGCGTGGCGCACAGCACGTTGCAGCCTTGGACGATCTGCCGGACCGAGTGCCCAAACTGGGTCCCCCCGTATATGACCACAGCTCTCACACAGGTCCTAGTGACCAGAAAAGTAAAGGTCACTTTCTAGTTACTCGAAAATTACACATTTGTTTATAACGAGATGTAAAACTAATCCATAAAGAAAAACCGAATACATTCAACAATCTTTAAATAAATAAATTCTCCCCAGGAAGAAGTTGATAAACAAATGAAAAACTATGAAAAAAATACTTTGTTACCTATCTGATAACAGGCTCTTCAAAAACAAGGATAAACCCCACCACCCCACACAAAAGTAGGACGGAAATGGGACGAAAACAGGAACAGGTGGCTGCGTGAACACACCGATGGCGTTCCGACGTTTTTACACTCGACGTGCTGAGAAGGAAGAGAAACGCGCCGACCAGCAGGACGTCCGCCCTCAAGTCTGAGGACGCCCTGGGGAGCAGAGCGGGGGACGGGCACTTGGGGGGGGGGGAGCGGGCGCCACCCCCTCACAAGCAGAGCCTCTACGGAGCTCCCCACACTGCCTTCCATCCCAGCCGATTCACACGTGGGGACCTGCCCTGAGGCCATGTCCCCACAGTGGGCAAAGGTGCCTGCAGAGTAAGATCCACCACCAACATTATTTTTAGTATCGAAAGTCTGAAAACCATCTAAGTGTCTAATAGCAGAAGACTTAAAGTTACAGTCTCATTTCAAATAAACCGATTTATACAAAATAAAAGGCTAACAGCTTCTACACAGGAAATTCTAAAACTATCGTAAAGAAAAACACTGAGATCCCAGCAGGTAAACTGGTTAGATAATGAACGGATCATTCCCAAAGAAAAATTACTAAGCATTCAAAAAGTAGTTCAACCTCCTAATAATCCAATAAAGTCTAAGAATGAAGATACCTGTGGTGGTTCAAAATATGTACACAAATTCTTCAATATGCCTTCTTTCTGTCAAATATGGGTCCCACTCCCCTCCCCCCAAAGGGTGTGCAAGGCTGGCTTCGCAGGCGGGTGACCTGCGTGGTCACAGTGGGGCTCGAGCCTAGAGGAGCCTGAGCTGGGCCTGGAGCTCTGCTCTTCGCTGCCCCAGTTCGTGGGAGTTCTAAACAAAGAAGCTGCGTCTCCGTCCTGCTTGAGGCCCCGCAGACTGCACAGCCAGCCCTGAGTCGGGACGGAGGCTCGGTGACTTCTCAGTGGCACACAGAGCATGGCGAAGTGGCTGTGACCACTGCACGGCACAGAGGCCATGCAGTCCCCTCTCTGCCCCTCCACACTGACCGCTCAGTCTCCGGAAGCCGAGCTGTGTGCACAGGACAGTCAAGCGTCCGTCCACAGGGGCCCGGCCAAGCCTTTGGAAGGCCGCTGTCCCGGGCCACCTCCTGTCTGCAGCCTCACAAGAGACCTCAAGCCAGAAGCACCCAGCTAAACTGTTCCCCAGCACCCAACCCCCAGAAACTACGAGGTAATAATAGCTACTGTTTGAGCAGCTAAGTTTTCGGGCACTTTGTTAAGCCGCAATCGACAACTAACACAACACCAAATACTGGCAAAGTGCGTAGTGAAATGAGCATTCCCTGCTGCTAGAATGTACACTGGGGCAGGCTTGAAATAAGTTCATACCCTGCAACATCAAATTTTTTAAAACATGCTGTAAGGAAGTAGAAATAGAAAACTTAACACCGAAAGCAGAGAAAGCACAGAGCAGCTGTTCATTATGTGGTTATTTACAGTAGCCCCGAGTTAGAAACAACGTAAATGCCCCAAAACAGGGAAATAAAATGTGTGCGCACGGACGATCTTAAAATCGTTACAAATGAGGCCTCATTATGACATAAGCAGCTTTCCAAATTTATGTGTAAAAAAACCACATTTTTATTAGGAACCCGCAAGTTCATTTTTTTAAATTAAAATCTACCAGATAATACACCAATAAATTCACTACTTTCTTACCATCCTCCTTCTATTATCTAATTTTTAATAAGCACATTTGTCTTTAAAATTAAAATAAGCAGGTATCCATAAATAAGATTATGAAAAAGAACATTTCAACTAAGTGACACTAGTTTCACGGTCACTTCACCACTGAGTTCCTCCCCACCAAGCGAGGACAGCCGGTGAGGCAGCCCCGGCTGGCTTGGCCTCCTGCACGCACTCACCCGAAGGAGAACTTCCGGGCCTCCAGGAAGATCTGGTTGGCCAGCTCCCGGGTGGGGGCCACGACCAGGCACTGGGGCTCCTGCAGCTCCCGGAAGCGGCTGGCGGTCACGCCGTCGCGCATCATGTGTGCCAGGATCGGCAAGAGAAAGGCTGCCTGCAGGTGAAATGGCATCGCCCCAGCTCATCAGGCGCCGCCCCTGGCCCGCCCGGACCTACCTCGTGCGCTGTGACCTCAGGGCCTTCTTCCGTCTTGCTGGGCAATTTAAATGAGGAAGAAAATCGATTTCATTTCAATGAAGTCTTAACACTTAAGTCTTTATACTCATATGATACAATATAAAATGTTTGGTAAAGTTACCATACCCTGTCTAAACATTCTGACTTCTCTTTAAAAAGCATACGCATGGATTTAACTAAATCAAGGAACACTCACTCACAGTGGGGAACGAAGATACAACTTGAGGGAAATTGCTTCGTTTAGCAGTTACTCTGAGTCCTCTGGGGCAGTGATGACATTGCCACTCAGAATGCAGGACACAAGCAGAGCAGAGCTCGGGGAACCACACATCTGGATCACTAAGTGCACCGCCCTTGGGGTGGGGGAGGTGGTGGAGAGCAGAGCGGGGGAAGTGGTGGCGGAAGGAGCCGGACTTGGGTGGTGAACACGTGATATGACGTACAGATGACGTGATACAGAACTGGACACTTGAAACCTGAGAAACTTCACTAACTAATGCCACCTCAATAAATCCAGTAAGAAATAAAAATAAAGTAAACATTACCATTACAGAAATTAGGTCTAGCACGACAAATTTATTTATTTTTTTTTGCTATAGTGCTTCCATTAAGCAAATGAGACACTAAAATCTGCCTCCCGATCCACGCCTGGGCCCTGCCCCAGCTGCTCCTCCACTGCCTCGCCCGTCTTCCCTCTGACTCCACCACCATGGCTGAGACTGACACAGTGTGAACCGGAAGCCGGGTCCTGGAAACGACCGTCTGAGACTCGCTCACGGGACCCGGCTTAATCAGCCAATGCCACAGTGAGCCCTGAAGCCGAGGCAGCCTCACCAGTTCTTCCAGAATTAGCACAACCTGAGGTTGCCTCTGACGATGCATGAAGCTACTCCCATCCTTTCGGTTCCCGGACTGCCTCAGCTCATCACACAACTTACCTCCCCCCTCTCTCTGTGCTTTCCCTCCTGTGGTCCCTCACCCTCCACTGACTGTTTCAGATACTACCACGTTCTACAAGGGGCTGAACACGCTTAGAAAAATTAAACATCCACGAACTGCAAAACTGGGGAGCGACTCAGAGCGACTCACGGTCTTCCCGGACCCCGTCTGGGCACACGCCATCAGGTCCCGGCCCGCGAGGATGATGGGGATGCTGTACTTCTGCACGGGCGTCAGCTTGGTGTAGCCGGCTCTGGCAATGTTGTTGCTCAGGCTCGGGCAGAGATCGGCCTCTTCAAAAGTCTGAAGAAAGGGCAGCGACTCAGTTCCACGTGGCAGAGCAGCCCATCCACAGCGACGCTCCCCCTGGGCTGGTGCCAGGTCTGGGTTACTCCCACTTCACACTCGGGAGTTACTTTGCTGACAGGCCCCGCTCACAGCGACATCGAACACCTGGGCGTCACTCCACGAAAAGACAGACTCACTCCTGCAGACAGCAGTTCTGAAGACACTTTCCTGCCCCCCGTCAGCCTCTGCTCAGCGCCAAGAGCTCCTCCTGATCAATGGGGACTGTGAGCCACCCCCACCCGCAGCCGTAGAAAACCACTCCCCTAAGACACTCTTTCTCCCATGTGAGAGGCCGAAATCTTGAATCTCTAGAAAAGTACCCTTTTTAGTGAATTTAAGTAAAGTTCTCATCCCGGTTTGGAGAGGTGGGGATGAAGCAGAGCAGAGCAGCCTCTTTCGACGTGGCAATTAATTCTACGCACACGGTGCTGAATTCCCATCCCGACACACTAGGTACCACAGGTGAAAGTCTTCCACTCTTTACCACTGACCTACAGGAGGGCACCCCATACTCCAAAACCCAAGTTGGCCACGCGGTCGAAACGGGGGTGACGTGAGGGAGCGGCCTGACACTGACCAAGATCGCCGGGGGTGCGCTGTGCCCGGAAACCTCCACCAGGATGCTGTCGTACTTGTCGAAGTTGATGCCCGTCTGGTAGTGCGCGAAGATGGAGCCCTCGTCCTCGGGCGGCGGCGGGGGGATGTAGGTCACTTTGGGGCCTGGAGTTCAAATAATAAACAGAACCTACGTTACAGGAGTAGAAGAGCCGTAAGAGGAAAACAGAAAAAACTGACAAAATCAAATTTTCAATACGTAGAATCCCCCACTACTCAGCATTCAGGTTCTCACTTCGAACCCGGAGACGCGAGCTCTGCACTCGCACACTCGCAGGCCCCCCGAGCGTGAGCACGCGTGCTGTGAGCCGCCCAGGGCTGCGCGTACCTTGGGGGTCACCGCTCTCTGCTCCTTCCGCTCCTGACTTCCAAGAACCTTGAAGGGATCAAACCCAAAGAGACAAATGTTTTTGAAAATTGAGAGTAACAGAACTCTCACTGTGAGAACCAAATGCTTTGTCTAAAGTAAAACTTACTCTTTCCAGAGTTCGTTACCACTTCCTCATTTAAGCCTTTGTAACCACCTGCGAAAGAAATCCACAGTGACCGTCAGTCGAGACACAAGGCTGGGCACACCTTCGTTTCACGGCTGCTCGCAGAGAGAACAAGCCCTAAACATGGACAGACATCTTTCACGTCCGTTCGCACACACGATACTTGAGACCATGAAGACGAGCGAAACCCAGAACATCTTAAGCTTCCTGAGTACTCAAACGCTGACCTGATGCAGCTGGCTCGGTTACATATTTACCATGTTTTGTTTAAGCTGTTATGTCTGTGTCTTAATTCCTATATCCCTCAGCAAAGGAATTTACCTTCTTAAAGGAACTGAACATTCACCTGTGTTGTGGTCTTCCCACCAAGTCCCTGGGACCCACGGGGATGGGGATGACTTATCACAGGGAGGGTCAGAGGAAAACCAGCCAGGCCCACGCTTCCACATCCTCACCCACAGGAGTTGCACAGAACACGCTTAATGCTGCATCCAGGGCTGTTACGAGGGACTGATGACGCAGACACCTCCTGCCTGGCAACCCCACCTCCCAGACCCCAGAAGACCAGCAGGCACCCACATCAACCATACTGCTGTCCACACCGGTGCAGGGGGGCACAGTGTGCCAGTCTCAGCAGCGGGCAGGGGGTGGGGAGTGGTGGGGAGGCCCCCCCACACCCAGCTTCCCAGACACAGGCTCGCCGTGCAGGCTGCCAGGCCGCCAGGGCAGCCCCGCTCTGCACACCAGGCCCCACCCTCTCACCCACAGACAGGCCTTGCGACCTGTTCTCACACAGCACGTGAGTGTGTGGGGAGGACACGGACTGACCAGCGGTGACAGTCCCCTTCCAGTGTGAAGGGCCAGGCATCGGGTGGGCTGCTGAACTCACTCGGACTGGCAGAGACCACTGAGAACTGCTCAGCAACATCCAGCAGGAGTTTCCGTCTCAATAGCTGAGAAAGCGTTTTAACTTTTTTTATATGACGTGTGAGAATTTATAACTCTGAGAACACTTTTCACAGTACCAAATCACACTCAACGTTTCCCCCTCTACCAAACAACTGTATCATAAGACAAAGACACTGTTTAAAACAGTGAGAATTTGCACACACAGATGTATCTCAATCTTCCACAATTTGCAAATATCCCATTTCATGGACACACTATTTATTAAAGTTACTTACTGACAAATCCCAGCTGACTTTCAGCTTTCACTCATTGTAAACGGAGCTTCAGTGACAGCCCTGTGCACGTACTGAGCACACCCCGCCTCCCCCCACCCCAGTGTGTTACACGACTCTCCGGAGCAGGTGGTGCAAACGTGTGCCCCTCAGAGCACACACAGGAGCACCAGCAACCTTTGACTCCGGAAATGAAGCCTGGACTGCAGTTATTTTAACACGCACAAGTAAGCCACATAAAAACCCACCTCGTCCGCCTCCACCTCGGCTTTGGAAGATGTCACCATTACCTGTAAGACATCGATTTGCAGGACATTTAGAGAAAACACAGCTTCTCCTCAAGCGCATGAGCCACGGAGCTATTTCTATGCAAACACTGAGCTACTCAGGATTCCTAGTCCCTTAATCTATCCACCTCTTAAATCTACATGCAATTTAAACCTTTTTCTCATCTAAATGTTTTGTTTAAAGATTTCACATTTTAGAGTAGTCTCAGGCTCACAGCAAAGCCAAGGGGAAGATACAGAGATCTCCCAGACACCCTCTGCCCCACCCCGCTGAGGGGCACCTGTCACGGCTGATGCACCCACACGGACGCATCACCACCACCACCACCTAGAGCCCACAGCTTACACGAGGCTCGTTCATGGTGTCGGGCATGCTACGACGTGACACCCTCCGAGTGCCACACGGAGGCGGCTCCCCGCCCTCAAATTCCTCAGTGCTCCGCCTACTCAGCCTCCCCGCCAGCCCTGGGAAACTGCGATCTCCAGGCCTTTCTCCAGTCTCTCCAGTAGGTTTCCCTTTGAGAGTGTCAGAGTTGGAAGCAGACGTGCAACACCTTTTCAGCTGGCTTGTCTCACTCAGCAGTGTGCGTGCAAGGCTCCCCCACACTTGCTCAGAGCCTGGCAGTGCCTCCTGCTTCAGTGCTGAACAACACCCCGGTCTGGGTGCCCCCGCTCACTCACCCACACTTGACCCTTTTCATCAACAACTGTAGCCTTAGCTCATTCCCGCCTTCTACCCTCCAGCTCAGAGCCCCTTCTTTGGGGCTTCTTTGGGGTTTGCGTTTGGCCAACCTCACTTTCCTTCCTCTCACTGCAAGTACACTGCACAGCTCAAGTTCACTGGTAGGCGAGGAGAAATTCAGCGTACAAAGTCTGTAAGGGAGACAGCACTGTCCACGCTTCTTTGCCTACAGACCCCAAAAGCAGAGAGAAGCAGGAGCCAGGCCAGCGCACTTACACACCCCGAGGGGCCCCAGGGCCACGTGCACGGTGGCTCCCCAGCCGTGAGTGACGTCCGCTCCTCACCTGTGCCACTTAACGCTGGTCGCCGAGATCCGAAGAGGCCGCCCGTGCGCTGTGTCCCCTCGTCCTGATCATACTCACTGTCTAGATTTGCAGAGGAAGAAATTAGAGTGTTACTTTTAAGAAGTTTTTAAGTCATGAGAAAAAAGAAAAAATCAAGTTACAGTGGCAGAAGTCAAAAGATGTGGGGTAAAACAGTTTAAATTCAATGGGAATCATACACTTTTCTGCACACCACATGAAGGATTTCTCCGTAAGTTATTTCTTTCAATCACAATTACTTCCTCAAAATTTTCGTTTTATTAAAATTGCTTTATAAAAGAAGTTGGGCCAATGCATGCTGAAGTATGACGCAGCTCACTTGGAGGTGTCTCGTCGCCTCCGAAAAAGGAAAGCGGCGTTGCGTCTGCCCCGGGGGCTGCGCACTGGCGGCTCCTCCACCAGAACAGCACCCCGCGCTCCCGCTGCTGCCGGAGCGAGCCTCACAGGCCCTGGGCAGAGCCCTCCGGTCCCCGCACTTGTCAAAGAGACACCTCACGGATCTGCCGCACAGCTGGCAGATCGTCATTACAAACGCGCGTCTTCAGCCCCCAAACCACCAATCCTGTCCTCCTGACGCGGAGGACAGGAGCTTGGCCTGGCAGCGGCTTCTGAGGACAACACCCCAGCTCACGGAGTGGCGGCTGGAGGCCTTTCAGGTGGGAAGCCCGGCTGGTCCGCAGAGAAGGCCCTTTATAAGGCCGGCCACGTCAGCAAGGCTCAGCAGCACTCGGCAGTCTGGAGCAGCAGAGCTGAGTCACACCGCCTGCTGAGAGGCTCCCGGACTCCAACTTAACCAGGACTCGTGAGCGTAAGTCTAAGTAGTGCGTGTACAACACAGGTGCCCGTGCATTTGCACTGTGCTGGGCTGTCCTCACGTGACCCTCCTAACAACCCCATGTGACCGGCGTCTTCTTGGGTCATTCCCTTCGTCCCAGGTACCACCGCTTGCGACCCACTACTAACTTGGACTTCCTGGACCAAATCCTGCTCGGCAGCCTCGGAAGCTCCCTCTTCCGCCTCTCCTGGACGACCCCGAAGCTTCCGGATCATTCCCATCTTGGTAGCCTGGAGCAGTGACACACACGAGAGCCACAGGAAACAGACATTGTGGGGGCACGGCGGCTCGATTTAACTTAGGCTTTGGTGATTAGATCGCTTTAAATAAATACTTTAAAGCATTAACAAATACCAAAAAGAAACACCATATTTGACCTACACATGTTTAACTTTACTACTATAAATAGATACGGCTACAATTAAAAAAAAAAAAAACCTCACTGCTTGCTTTGGGAATCAAAACTAAAAATGACCAAAAGGAAAAAGTTGCCACAAAATATTAAAAATATTGAAAGTTGCCACAGTTGCATCATTAATGGGATTTCCGCAGTCCCCGGGTGGATTAAATAAATCTAGGCACAGATTAAATACACCGGTGGCCCGGAGGCATTGCGCCACCCGCTCCCAGTCACTCAGCTGGCAGGCGCGGAGCAGGGGCCCGAGGCGCACTGCCTCACTAAGGCTCCGGTCCGCCGTTGCAGACGCAGGAGGCGCAGAACCACCAGGCCCCTACAGGAAGTAGTAAACATCATACACAAAACCCAGACACATAGGCGCCTACAAAGTCTGATTTCCTGTTATAAACAATACATTTTTAACTCAACTAAATACCAACAAAATCAGTACAAACAGTTCAAGTGAAATAGGATCCCATCGAAGGCAGAACAAGGTGAATTCAAGACTCAGATGCCAATTTGGTGGAAATTTCAAATTTGAGATTTACTTTATGAACGTGGAACTCTTCGTACCTAAAGAAACTGATGAGCAATGATTCTACGTAAGACATTTCCTGATACCGGGTTACAGGCATTTTAAGGCCTACTTCTAAAACGGGGCACAACTAACTCCCAGCAGTTTCAGAGCCCTGCACCCGTGCCCTGGCCCTCACGGAGCACTCAGTCCAGCACAACTGAGCAACACGCACACCCGCGTCCCTCTTCTAAATTACTGTGCCACTTTATCTTTTAAGGAACCCTGTCGGAATTTCTCTCTTCACGAAATCTTTTTGATCTGCTTGTCTTTTTCAGGCGTAAGTTATTTTCTTGTTTGTGTGTGTAAGTAAAGGAACATACAAAACATATGTACATTCAAAACATAGTAAAGTAAAAACCAGCCCCACCACCCAGTCTATGATGTCCCCCGTCTTCGCCCTGGGAACCTCCCCGCCCACCCAACATTGAGTTGCTTTTTACTTCTTGCTCTCGTTTTAAGTTCACCCACGACGTGCTTGCCTGCACTCGAGGCAACGCCGAGCTCTGCTTCTGAGCTCGAGGCGACGCACTCACACAGAACCCAGCCCTCGTCCAGCATTCCTTGTGCACCTTGGCCTGCTGCTACGGGAAACCACACTTCCCTGTGACCGCTGAGACACTCCAGGGTGTCTCCCTCTCACTCACGCCCATTAGCTTTTGCACCTCCTCTGCGGAGTCTTAAGTTGGACACTCACTTCTTTTCTAACGGACGCATTTAAGCCCATAAGATCTCCCCTGACAGCTAGCTTGTGTTTGCTACGCCCCGTAAGTTTTGATGGACTCCATTTTTACTGTCATTCAGTTCTAAACATTTCCATACCAACTGTTCTTCATAAGCTGAGGAATTCAGCTCCCCAACCACCGGGGTGAGGCTTTGGATATGAATTTCTGCTTTTATTGCTCTTTAACAAGAGGATGTGGTCTTGATAGAAATTCTATGGCATTTTGAAACTTCTTTCTGGCCTTAACAGGTGGTCAAATTGTATGTATCCTTCCATACACTGGAAAAGAGTATGTAATTCGTATTCTGGGGGTACATTACTCCACACAGAAACACTAAGTCAAGCCTAGTAACTGGGATCCAAACTTCCCATACTCTTACTCATTTTCATTCTGCTCAGCTTCCTGCAAACAAACTGACTGCAATCTAGAATTAAGGATTTAACTAGGATTTGCAAATTTTCCCTACATTTATTTCTGCTTTATATAAGGAACACGTTGTCAGATTCGAACCGTACTCAGACCTGTGGTGCCTTCCTAGTGAGCAGCCTCTTCTCACCGAACAGTTACATTGTAACTGATGTGTCTGCTGTAGAGTCTGTTGCAGCTCCTGTGTCTACAGGAGCTGCACTTCTTTCAGTTAATAATGGACTGACATTTATTCTCTTTCACTCTGCATTAAAATACATTTACGCACATTATGATTACTGATATGCGGGGTTTTATTTCTTCCATCTTATTTTGTGTTTTCATCTTACTGAGTTTTTCAATGTTTTTTGTGATCCTTTCTGTCCTTTAACCCTCAACTGCTATATTTTATTTTAAGCTTTTACTGATATCCTTCCATTTCACCACAGATATTTAAGAAATATTTAAAGGATCCTCAGCCGAGACTCCTCCCTTCTTCTGTTGGACCCCCCAGCAGTTGTTACCCATTTTGTGTTATCCTTTTTCTGATCACCCTTCATTAAATTATTTTCCATTAATTCTCCTTGCTTCTGAGCTGGCAAAAAACCTAAGTCTTTTCTAGTATTTTAGTTCTTGTTTATAAACCCCCTAAATTAATCATCATTAGTATCAGCTTATACATTCAACACTCATTTAGGTTTACCAATATGTTTACAATTTTTAAAGTTTTACTTACTTATAAGGCTTATCATTGCTTTCCACTCCTTTCTTCCTACTCAGTTTCCTTCTTACCAACCTAGACAAGTTAGTACTTCCTTCCTCATGTTCAGAGAGCACTAAATGCCATCTTTGTCTGAATGGTATTGCTTCTCTCGACACCAATCTGGCTTCAGGCCTTCCTCCGTCAGCGCTCTGAATCCTGTTAGTTCCTTTTCCACATAAAACCTCCGCTCTCCAGCTACTGACCTTTCCCAGGTGGATCTGTCTCCTTTCCCAGTAAAGGTTTTTTTTTTATCTTTGTAACATTGTAATTTCCACACATGCACAGCATGTGGATGTTTTTATTTAATTTGCTCAAGACTCGTGTGCCTCCTTAAACTCTCTCCTCTGTTCTCCTCGGACAGTCTCTCCCGCACCTCCAGCCGCCCCAGCTCTGTGCCCCGCTCAGGTGCGCAGACGAGGGCCAGAACCGCAGGGCTTCTCCCCGAGCTGCTAACAGCTCTCGTGTTCGCCGGCTTAGAGAACTCCTCAGGTCTGTTCACCTGCGTTTACGCTGACGAGTCCATCCTTCATGCTTCCTCTGCACTCTTCTCTGTTCTGTAAACTCGGTTTGGGGCCTTCCAATCCCCCTCCTCTGCTGAGCCAGCGACTGCGCAGTGCTCGGGGTCTCTGGTACCTGCTGCTCACTGACTCCCCACCCAGCAGAAGCCCCGACACGTAAATGAAGACACGTAAACAATGCCCGTTCCCAGGCCTGTGAGGAGCCTCGTAACTGGAGGTGGGCAGAGCACGGGGTTCCGCGCAGTCTCCGCATTTGAAGGGAGGTACAGAGGTGCCTCACGTCCTACGTGATCTTTTTTTTTTTTTTAAGATTTTATTTATTCACTTTGGGGGAAGGGATGGAGAAGAAGGACAGAAACATCAATGTGTGGTTGCCTCTCGTGCACCCTCAACTGGGGACCTGGCCCACAACCCAGGCATGTGCCCTGACTGGGAATCGAACTGGTGACTCTTTGGTTTGCAGGCTGGCGCTCAACCCACGGAGCCACACCAGCCAGGGCCCTACGTGGTCTTAAAAATAATCACTGCTGTTAAAATAACACATTATAGATGAAACGTGATGGAAGTCAAACTACATGAACTAGAGCTACATTTTCAATACAGAAATCTTTTTAAATGTTGAAGAAAGAAGTCATTAGAAGGTATAAAACTTTTCTGAAAACACAAATAGTACGCACACTAACGTCAAAATAAGCTCCCCCGGGAAGGGGGGGTGTAAAATATAAGGGGAGGGCAGGTCTTCCGGCAATTCTCATATTCTCCTCCATCGTCGCAGGTCAGACCACAGAATGTCCCCCAAACTCGGGGGCAGTAGGAGGGGCTCGTGGCAGAGCCACCTGCGCGGGTCAGAGCTGCTCACACACTCCAAGCGCACCCTTAGGGGCTGCTTTTCCTGCGGTGGCAGCGCCGACGCGCTCTGCAGGGCCCACAAGTGCGGGCGGGAGGCGTGCTCTGCGCACCACGGGGCGAGGCTGGCGAGCCCCTGCAGGCTTACAGCTGACTCGTAACAACTGTCAGCAAAAGTGAGTTAACGGATCATTTAAACTTGGTATGAAAGAAATGTAAACATCTTTTGTGCATTTAAAAAATACCACAAATTTAGTGAGGTCACTGAGCCTTCAGTATACGAACGTCAATTGCATTTCTGTACACCAGCATCAAATGAACATTTTTAAATCGTGCTGATCACTGACATCAGCAAAAATGGCAAAGTAAGAAACTCCAAACTCTGCTACTCCAAAAAAGAAAAAAGATGGACACAAAAATGTCGGAATTAACACTTTCCAAACTCTGAAAATTAACTGAAGACTCACAGCCACCCAAGGAATGAATATGTATATACACGTGTGTGTGTGTCTGTATGCATGTATATGCAGATACACACGCATACGTAAATATACGCACGTGTGTACACACGTGTGAGAGGCTGACTGCAGCGAGAAAAGGCAACTGTGGGACACACCGGACCTCATTTCAGCCCCGAGCCCCGGCAGCTGTACTTCCAGGCACCGGCCCACAAGATGCAAACCCACCGCCGCCCCAGCGTGTTCACAGCGGCGTCATTCACGCCCGTCTGAAGAAGTGCAAGAGCCCGGTGCGAATCCCCAGAGAGGTGGACGAGCGATGCGTGACACACGCACACAGCGGGCTACTGGTCACGCGCCAGAAGAAGGCGGCTCTGCTGCCTGCCACAGCCGGGACGGACACAGACACGGCAAACGGGGTGCGACGCAGACTGAGCCTGACCTGGGAGGGCAGAGGTCGCAGGTGACGTGCACAGAGGAGACGAGCTCCTGGAGGACTCAGAGGAGAGGCTCCCGGATGGAGCCCGAGAGGAAGAGGCACGGGCACCGCTGCCTGGTGGACAGGGGCCCCCGCACGGGGACAGAGGAGTCTGGGCAGACGTGGCGGTCACGAGTGCACAACACTGTGCGCGGACCCCATGCCGCCCACTCACACACCGAGAGAGGGCGCAGTGGCAACTTTTATGTTATGGTTACTTTCCCACAATGAAAACAGAAAAATCCCACATTTGACGCAAAATACTCGTTCGCACATGCAACAAGCTTAAACTCCAAGCAGAACAGGTGTAAAGAGATTCACGCCTGCACACTTGAGCACAAAACACCAGCAAATGGTGCTGAGACGGCCGGATCTCTACAAGCAGAAGGACTGGGGGGCCCCACCTCCGACCGATGCGGAAGTGAACTGAAATGGGCCAAAGACCAAAACATAAGAGCAAAACCCATACAATTCTTCGAAGGAAACGAGTGAAAACCGCACGACCTTGAACAGGCAAAGGTTTTCTACGCGTGACACCAGAAGCCCAAGCAACAGAAGGAAAAAACAGACAAACTGAACTGCACCAAACCTCACAGCCTCTGTTCTTGGAAGGGCGTCGCGAAGACAGTGCAGACTGCCCACGGAAAGGCAGAGAGCTTGCAGACCAAGCATTGGACAGCACTTGCACCACGAGTGCACAAAGAACCCTTACGTTAACAACAAGACAACCCAGTCTGTTAAAAGGACCTGAGCAGGCAGTCCCCCAAAGACACACGCTGGCCGACACCCCGAGGGAGCACCGCTCAACCACAGAGCGACGGGCAGAGGCCGGTCAACACCTCCACCAGACGCCGCCTGAGGGCCCCCAGGACGCCGACAGGGGCAAAGACAGGCAAGCTGCTACTCTCAGGTGTCCCTGTGCAGGCCCGGCCCGGTGGCTGTGTCCCTGCCAGTCCTCTCTGTGGCCCATAAGCCGGAATCCAGCACAGAGCTGCAACCGGTTTTTGGCATCCTCACTTAAACATGAACGAAACTGATTGAATGAAAATGTACAATAACAGTGAGGAAGATATTCACTGTTCTGCAAAAAAACAACTAAAATGTTTCAAATAAAAGCAATGTTTTACAAACATTAAAAGTCAAAAACTGCTTGTTCGGGGGCGGGGGGGGGGGGGGGCGGGGAGGAATGCTGAGTCACCTGTGCTTTCCTCCCGCACAGCCGCCCCCACACCGTGGCAATGATAGCCGCCCCTGCCCACCACCCACTCCTCCCCCTCGCACGGCTCTCAAGGCTACACGGAAACCCACAGCACGTCTAGCCTGGCCAGGGGGCCTGCCTACCACCTGGCTGACCATCTCCTGAGCAAAGGGAAAGGAGGCCCCCCAGCTGCAGCACCCACACCGGTGTATCTGACTGCCGGGCGGTCCCAAACGGCAGACTCCTTTATCAGAAGCAGCTTTGCGTGTCAGCACCGTGTTAACGTATCTGCTTACAGATAACCAAGAATTCAGAATCACAATTTTCACACTGTCTCACATCGAGTTTGTTAAAGCCAAGCTTAGCAGGCCAGGGTGGAGCCCCGCCAGACCGAGGAGTTTACCTCTGCTTCCCTCCCCCACAGCCCCGGGGGTCCCACCCAGAGGCAAAAGCATCCGGGGCAACGAGGCTGTGGCTGAGCCACTCACACAGCCCCCCACCCCCCGGCCTCGGTCCTGCACAGCCCGCTGCAGGGAGCTGGGGAGCTCGGGGGAGTCCAGTGGCAGCAGGGAGCGGAGCGGAAAGAGGGAGGCCTCGCGGACGTCCACCCAAGTGCTGACAGCACAGCTCACACGCCGCAGGGGTTTTCCTCGGAGGCCCCCCCCTCGACCCTCCCAGAACCCGCGCTGTCGGTTCAGGGCGGGCGGAGTGCACACTGCTCCGAAGCGCGGCCCTTACCTCCTCTCCGGCCAAACCCTCTGCTCCGCGTCTGACCACCTTGGCTGTCGCTGTTCGGCTCTTGAATAGAAACAAAACACGTGAAGAGACTCTAAATAGTTCACTTTAAAGACAGAACTTCCAAAAGTCAGCACTGTTATCACTTTGTTACACACCTGAAGTTAACGTGAGATTGTTGTCTACTGTGCTGAAAAAGTGAGTTACTTGTAAATTATTTAAAAACATATAAAAATAGCACTGTCACAAGATAAATTAGTAAGAAAATATTTTCATAAATTAAAATATGACCAATTCTTGAAATTATTTTAACAGAAACATAAAAACATTCAGTCAATGCCCTACACAAATCACCTAATATAGCCAAATATTAAGTGGTAAGTATGTAACTGAGAATCCACTATTTGCCAAGTGCTAGGCACAAGTCAAAAACTAAGACTTTCATAAATGTCAATTTTACTAAAATCGGTTTCAGAAACATCTAATTTGAACTGTAAGTAGTCTCCTCTGGCCTCTTATGTCAATCTTATTTCTGTCACCTGCCCTCTTGTAAACCTGAGACGTCCGTGTGTTTTTAAACACACGCCGACCCCTCCCCATTCGTGCCGATGAGAAGGCTGGGGGAGACGCTGGCTCCTTCGTTTTTAATGACACCACCAAGTAACCCGCCAGGGCTCCACACAGGCCAGAGGCTCGCCCCACAGAAGGCTGCCTGAGAACTACTTGGAAAGCTGATTAAAAATAAATGCCCAGGGCCCACCCCCATAGAAGTTTACTTTGAAAGTATAAAGTGATAGATAGTAAAGTGATATAAAAATAACGTTAACAACATATTTTAACAACGACTTCAAGCTTTCTAGAATATCCCAACAAAACCATGTTTGGGAAATACAGAGGCGATTTCAAGAAATCTTCGTGGAGTCGTCACGTTTAATATCTGAGACTTCGCGTCACAGAGATGACATCAGCCAGCACGCAGCTTGGACGCTCTCTGTGAAGTCCCTGCGCACAGCTGCCGTCTGCCCAGGGACGGACGGACGCCGCTTTTGCAATGACGCCCCGCGCTGCTGCTGCTGCTGCAGGCGCCTGTCTGAACTGAGGTCAGCGGACAACTCCTCCCAAAGGGCCCTCTGATACCAAGGCAACCTTCTGAGAACCAGGGTGTTAACACCGCAAGGCCAGGGCAGGAAGGAGAATTTTGGAAAGAAGGTTAACGCTGGAATAATGATGATGAAAGCTAACATTTATTGCTTTACAGAAGAACCTGTCAATTAATTAGGGGCATGGCAAGGAGAAAGAGGCCTCACGTTATCTCTGGCCAACTGTTCCCCTCAAACAAATGCAGTCACTTTACTGCGTGGGAATTAACCGGACTGCTGGCCTCAGGAGAGCTGGGCGAGGGCCCAGTGATTACGTTAGGGCAGGAAGGGTGGGGGAAACCCTCTGTACCACCTCCCAGCTTTATCTGAGTCTCAAAGTATTTAAAAACAAAGTTATTATTTTAAAAAAGAACTTCTGTAAAGGCATAAAATAATGCTGAGCACAAACAGCACTTAGGTGACGATCCCAAGGTTAGTTAGAACCCGCTAACCGCGCGAAACTAACAGTGACAGAGGACTGAGCGCTGCGTCCACGCTAAGTGACCTGCACGTGTCACTGTTTTACACCCTCGCAACACCCTTGTGCAGTGGCTGGCACCCTCGCTTCCCCAGGGAGAAAGCGTCACACAGAGACGTCGAGTACGGTTTCAAGACAAGACAGCCGACAGGAGAGGGAGGCCCTGGGTCCGGCCCTGAGCCCTCCCTGCGGCAGCAGCCCGGCCGGGGGGAGCGGACCGCAGAGCCACGGCCACAGAGGCACACCTGCCCCAGGCTTGCCGACAATCGCTGAGACAATGGGAGAGTTCCATCTGTGCGTGTGTTCTCTAATTTAGGGGACTGAGAGCAAGAACAGAAGACAGACTCCCAAGGAGAGAAAACAGAGCATCTGGAGAAAAGTGTTCGCTCATGCCCTGTGAGAAGCTGCACTTTGTGCCCCAAAGGGCTCCCTGCTGAAGAAGCCACCCAGGAGGAAGGTGTTGGATAAGTGGAATGATCTTGGATCTCAAATGGTTTAAAAAACGAGGAGATTAGGTCAAGTAAAAGTAGAAAAGGATAAAAATGATGTTTTCTTCGCTTAAAATGAGTTCTGTGCCGTCTGGTTTCATCTGAATGGGAAGGAGAGAAGGCAGAGAAGCCAGGAGACTGAGGCTGGCGATCTGGGGGGATGGCCTTATTTCACACCTAAAACCCCATCTTACTCCGAAGGGGGTAAGATTGAGTCTCAAATACGTCATGAAAACAGGAGGCGTTACTGTCCACGGTGACTGGGTCTGGCTGTGTCCTGCTTCCACACACGTCCTCGGTCAGTCCACTCAACACCCTACAAAACAGCCTCCGTCCTCCAGAACAGGAACTGGGGCTCTGAGAAACGGAGCCACCTGCTCTAGGACACTCGACTGGCAGGCCGAGCAGGAGGGACGCGGAACAAAGTCGGGAACTCGGAGGCGCACTGAGGTTGCAAAGGTTCCTGTCCGCAGGCACAGAGAAAGGAGGCGCAGAACCACCAGGGCCCAGGCCTCCCCCGCCTCCACTGGGTCAGGATTTCCGGGGAAGGCGCTGCCCATCCCTGAAGGCCATTTCGGGACCCAGGACTCCCACCATTCCCTGCACTCCTCCTGGCCAGGGCCAGCACCTCAGACAGGGATGCCTTTGGCTTCAGCAGCCATCTACGCTCTCCCCCCTTTCTCAACTGTCAAGACTTCACTTGATTCTGAAGAGGCACCTGCATGTCCCAAACTGTATTCACATCTGAAAGTGCAATTTTCATTCTTGACTTGCTGTTTCCAATACCACCTTTTTCTTAAGGCGGCACGGCGTTTGAAAGGTGCCCACTGCAGACCTACTGAGATGCGTGGCACCAGGCCCCACCAGGACGCCTGAGCTCTCTTCCGGCCCTGGCGACAGACAGCTGCTCTATAAACCTGGGTCTGAGCGGGCTGGAGTTGGAACAGACCAACGCCCTAGGTCTTAGCTGCGCCCCAGCGCGCACTGCATACGCTCGGTCTTACGGGTCCCTGCGGAACCGCTGACTCACCTCTCCAGAAGCCGCAGCTATCGCCTTCTTCAAGCCTGTTATTTGAGAAGCCTGTAGAAAACATAAAGTTAAACTGGGAAAATTTCTGCACACGACAGTCGCCTTACCTCTGCGGCATAACAGTTAAACCTTCCAGGGACTCCCTGTTGTGCTGCCCCTTTGACACAGGATAAGCCACATGCAACCCTCCCTTTACACAGCGAGAAAGAGCTCACACAGGCTGCACTACAGGCTCCGCCTCGTGTCAACTAGGAAGGCCGCCACGTCAGCCACTGCTACGCCACCTCGCAGGCCACACGCCCCTCTACACGCACACGGGCAAACAAGGGCGTGTGTCAGGGCTGCCGTGGCGTACTTTCTGTTCAGTGTCACAGCTTCTAAAATGTCACCAATTAACTGGTCCTTTCTGCATCTGCCAGAGGACAGCACGGCAAAGTTACAATCCAACATTCAGTAATCTTTCCCTTCTCAGTAACAAGAAAAACCTGCCAACTTATGTTTTGTTTATAAAAAAATCTTCTGAAGCCCTGGCTGGGTGGCTCAGTGGGTTGGAGCACTGTCCCATACAACGGGTTCGACCCCCAGTCAGGGCACACACCCAGGCTGCGAGTTCAATCCCTTGTTGGGGCGTATGTGGGAGGCAACAACCAATGTTTCCTTCTCACGTGGCTGCTTCTTTTCCTCCCCCCTTCCCCCCAGGCTCCGTTTCTCTCTCTCTCTCTCTCTAAAATCAATACACACACATCCTCAGGTGAGGATTAAATGAAATTTAAAAAAATTTTTAATCTTTCACCAAGTTCTGCTTTAGATTTTCTCATTTAATAACAACCTGTGTCTAGATTAACGCATCTCTGGAGCACACAGACATGTTTCTAAAATTCAGTTTAAAAGCATCCATCGGTAACATTTTTATAACACTTTTAAATGTTGAGTCTTAAGAATCTTTAGTGCAAAGATATTCAAGAAATAATACACTTTAAAATTGTCAAGATAATGCCTGCCAATGAGTGTTTAATCTAAATTACAAAATATTATAGTTTCTGTAACTCAGAGGCTAATCAATGTAATCAATGGCTGTTCAACAGATGTTAAATGTATATGCAAAATGTATCACATCAAGTCACTTAACATCGCAGGTTCAACCAGAACCCAACATCCCTTCCAGCATCAAACTCCATGGAAATTAGATACACAATTACCACACAGAACTAAGTACCCTACAGCAGGGGCCCCCAGCCCCCTCCCCACCCTTACCCCCCCAGGAAGACTGATACCTCCACAGCCTGTTAGGAGGAGCCCAGCTGCACAGCAGAGGTGAGTGACAGGCCGGCCAGTGAAGCTTCACTGGAATTACCCCAAGTTCTGCTTCCTGTCCCCTCCCCCAACTGCACCATCCATGGACAATTGTCTTCCACAAAAAACAGTCCCTGGGGCCTAAGAGGCTGGGGACCACTGCCCTACAGCCTTGAGATGCGGTTGGGTGACAAAACAAGTTTTTCTTTGGACAGACACATCATTTCCAAGTACAGACAATCCCTGCAGAAAGAGTGTATTATCACAAGCCTCAGTTCTCAGTTACTTATTCGTTTCACTCCTGGCAATCTCAAAGCTGGTTCTGAAAAGGACTGCCTTCTACTGCCCTTTGCAACGCCCCCTCCTTCCGCTCTCCCGGCCCCAGAAGAGTCACACGCTGGGTTGCCACCGTGCTTAGTAAGTCTTCCACCGACATCTCACTGGTCTTGAACTTAAACTCTACTTTTGACCTATAGTTTTTAAAGGTTGTAGGGGAAATGATTAATTTCAAAGCTCCAACGGGGTCTTTGCTCAACTGAAGATGGAGACTCGAGTTCACTGTGGAAGCTGATAGGGTCTCTGGTTTGGAGGGGTGGGGTCTCGGGGACAGAGGGACAGAAAGGGGTTCGCCTGTGGGGAGTCGGTGTGAAGAGAGGCTGCGCAAAGCTCCAGGGAGCAGCAGGCACGCCGCTGGCAAAGCCAGGAGTTCCAGGACCGCACAAGTTCCTGGGGACCAGGCGCACTTTCTGCGTGTATCACGGGGATACAGGAACTCCACGACTGGAGAAGCTGTGGTCACCCAAGTTCAGGGTAAGGCATCACAAGCAGTTACCTCTGCTCCCAAAGCCCTTTCCGACTCCGAAGCCACCCACTGCGGAGGGTGTCTCCCTTCTACTGCACTCGCCGGCATCTGGAAAAGTTCAGACAGAGTTAGCATTCCTCAACACAGAGCATTACGCGTGTCATAAAACTAGGGACTGAAAGGCTCTTGGGGACTTTCGAGGACAGGGAGAGAGTAGTACAGAAATTTATAAAGATATACTTAACATACCCCAACTCCTTTTTTTAAAAAAGCTCTGAAATATGGCACCCAGCAGTAACAGAGAGCCCACTGAAACACAGCTTTGGACTAGCTGTTATTTTACCACTGGCCTTCATCAGAAAACTCGGCTCGGACTTTCTGTGTGTGCACCCTCACCTGAGAGCTGTTCACACTCCGCCTCTGAGTGCCAGTCATTGCACAGAACATCTCCCACTCTGGCCGTCCCTCGGCCGTCCCGTCAGTCACTTACGCCTTCTTCTAGCACTTAAGTCGCTCTCATCTCCCCACTCTAAACTGAAACCAGGGCGGGACCGCGGGCTGCAGACACAAGCTGAGAACCACTGCTCTTCGCATCCCCACTCGCCTCCCTCGCTCCACGCCCACCAGGCCGACCATTACCCTTCCCCAGTGCGGGCTTCTGTATCTGCAGCCCTTCCGCACTGTCCTTCCCGGGCGGGCCCTGCTTTCAGCATCTGCTTCAGTGCTCCCCACGCCCCCACAGCCTCGTTCAGAGGCCCTGTCTGCTGCGGAGCCTCCTCCGTGTCAGCGACCCTTCCCCACACTCCCAGCACATCGTCTGCGGCTCCTTTCAGTAACGCTTCCTTCCATGTGTCTCTGTCCCATTGCACTAAGAATTCTGAGGGCAGATTGCTACGGCAAGCAGCAGGATTATTTAAAACGAAAAGTGGTAACAACAGACGTCCAAACTGGTGAAGGTGCTGCTTTAGCCGCCACTGGGACACATTAAAGCCCTACCCTGTGCCCTCACAAGCTGGCTTGGCTGTCTCTGTGGCACCCCAACACAGGTCGGAGGGCTCCACGGAACCCCTAGGGCCACCTGCAAAACTAGGTCTGAGCAACTAACTCCCGTCGCTTTCGCCTGGTTCTGCAGGTGCGTGGGGTCCGGGAGTGAGGGCCATTGGGCGCCCTTCCCAGGGCAGCGTGCTCGTCCGGGGCGTGTCTGAGGCAATTGAGAGTCGAGTTCAGAAACACGGTACTAGCTATGCAAGTTCCGGGAGAAAATACTGTAGAGACTGAAGCCAGCCAAAATGTCAGGTGAATCATAAGGGGCAGGTCACACTGGTGGGTCTGTGAACTTCCAGAACTAAACGCAGCGTGCAGACAACGGTTTCAAGTACCAGCACTCCACAGCGCACCCTCATCCGACATTTACTGTGCACTTCAGCCTCAAACATGCGGAACGGGCAGTCTGCAGTCCGATCGGTCTGGTTTGCTTATTGTAAAAAGGCTCTATTCGACAAGGTTTACAAGTCTGCATCAAAAATATCATATAACCTATTCCAAAATAGGATTTAAAAATATGTCTAGATATTAAATATGCCCCTCATGTGCAGTATTAAGATATTTCTAATGTTATTAATAGCAAACAAAACCCACGCATGAACCTCTTTGCAGAATTACATGGTCCAAATTATTAATGCCCCTTACTAAACATACAGGCTTAAAAAACAGAATATATATGTATATTTAAAGAATAAATAACTTCCATTAGTAGCAGGAACATGTCAAAATATAAAATTCATACTTGTGTTAATTGTATCTAAACAAGAAATTAAGTTTTCCAAATATCAAATGAAATATCATACACATGTCAACCTTTAGTTTCCAATGAATAAAATTATCTAGAAATATCAATAGTTTTTCAAAGAATAATAAAAAATAAATTCAATAGTGTTATGTATATTTAGAATCACTAATAGCCCTAGCTTATGACAGTCCATAAAAAATGAACGGTCATATGTGTTTCTAAGTAAATCTAGTTTGAGACGCTAACAACGCTTCACTGCCCTGTCAGAACAGTGCGATAAAACAGTGCAGAACACGTTCGGCACTTCCCTGCCAACCCCAAGGAGCGCTCCTGTCGGGTCGAGTTCTGCTTGTTCTGAAAGTGACAATAAAAAATTCCAAGCTGGGAAAAAAAACCTCTGAACACAGGATGAATGAGACGACAGAAATGCTTCCCATGCGCCCTTTTCCTGAGAAATATAAAACGTAAGGAAGACGTCCCGCTCACCCCAACTCTGAAGCTTCGTAATCCCCCCGTGCCGACTGTTGGAAATCAGTCGTCATAGTATAAGCACACGGAGAAGCAGCTCTGTCTTTAACGATCTCAACCAATCTATCTGATGCATTAACTACTTCTACTGTACCGTCCCCCCGAAAGGATGACGGCAAAAAGACCAATGGCACTTGAAAACACGATGAGCTGACTATGCCAACGAGCCCTACCGTGCACCGAGTTACGGCAGACCTGGCCCTGCACCCGGCGGCCCTTAAGCGCCCCTCTTCACCCCACCGTCCCACAGCTGCGAGGACCAGGGACAGGCAGCGCTACTTACCTCTGGCTCCCCAGCTCCTCCCAGAGGCAAATCCCCTTGTCGTGAAGTGGTCTCTGCGAGAAGGTCCAACATCCAAGTCTAAAGCAAACAACATTGCGAAGCCGGTCAGACTCACAGGTGCCAGTGGCAGGCAGACCCCACACCGTTCAGTGGAGGGACGGTGTCTACCCGTAAGAAAAAGCGGGTTACACAGAGGAACAGGTAGCCCCCCAAACAAAACTGAACGGTGACCAAAAGTCACTCCGAAGTGAAGAAACTGGAAATGGAGAGGAGGTGACGTTTGCTAACACCAAAACAGTCAAGGGAGACGAGCAAGCACCAGACAACACTGTGCCTAAGGCTCATCGATTGCGGGTCCCAAGTAGCAATGCGTGTCCGAGGGCGTGCTAACAGATTCCGCTCCGCGCACACACACGCGGGGACACACACACGCGGGGACACACACACGCGGGGGCACACACACGCGGGGACACACACACGTGGGGACACACACGGGGACACACACACGCGGGGGCACACACGCGGGGGCACACACACATGGAGGTGTCTCCACAAACACCGGCGGTGGTAGTGACAGCAAGCAAAGCGGCTCGCGGGAGCCTGGACGAGTGGGAGCCACCTCGGGACCCCGAGCGTGCTCACGGAGCAGCATGTGTCCAGCGGCCAGGGACTGAGTGCTCCGGCCACAGGGGTCTGCTCGCAAACACCAGCCCTGCACCACAGCGCACTCAAGGAGACACTATTAAACCACACCAGGCTTGTTCAAAACCCTCTCGCACTTGGAAAGGCACTTTTAAAACACTTCTACACAGCCCAGCTCCCAGAAGAGACTGATCATGGAACCTGAAAACCACTTAGAGCTTATGACAAAAAGGTCACTTATCGGTACCTGGACTTCTATACTCCAAAACAAGAACTCAAAATAAATGAGCTAAACAGCCATCTCAACTAGAAAGAACATATGCAAAAAAGGAGAAAAAAAAAAAGAGCAGTAATCAATAAAACAGGAAACAAACGTACAAGAGAGTGATTTGACAAAGCCAAAACCAGGTTCTCCAAAGAAACCAACAGGAACCTGCCAGAGTGAGGACGCGCTGGAAGACCGATGGGGGGCAGGGCGGGAGGGGAGAGACACCAATGGACCATATTGGTAATAAAGAGGAAAAGGCAACAGCCTTGAACACAACGGAGCTGCTGTTCAAGCTGTACGAAGTTCCAGTTATGCCAGATGGAAAGTTCCAGAATCTGCAATTCGATGCTGTGCTTCTAGCTAACAATAACACAGTACTGTACACGTGGAAGTTTGTTAGGAGGACATACATCATGTTATGTGTTTTGTAGCACAATAAAAACCAAAAACTGCCATGGACAACTTTATACTCCGAAATTTAAAACTTAAATGAAAAAGTTCTGAGAAAATTAACTCACCAAAACTGACTCAAGAAGCAATAAAAATCAAATTATCCTACAGAAACTGAATCAGTACTTAAATCTATGCACCATGCCTGATACAGTTTTACAGGTGAGTTCTACCAAACTCTCAAATAACAAATCGGTCCAACATAGCTCTGGCTGGTGTGACTCAGTGGATTGAGCGCCGGCCTGCAAACCAAAGGGTGCTGGTTCGATTCCCAGTCAGGGCACATGCCCAGGTTGTGGCCAGCTCCCCGGCAGTGGGTACTCAAGAGGCAACCACACAGTGATGTTTCTCTCCCTCTTTCTCTCTCTCTTCCCTTCTCTAACAGTAAATAAAATCTTTAAAAAAAATGAAATGAAGGATACCTAATTAAAATAAAAAACAATTTACAGGGAATCAACAGTACGGTGGATAAAGCCAAGAATCAAAACAGTGATTTGGAACATAAGGAAACAAAAAACTACCAATCAGAACAGTGAGAGAAAAAAAG
The DNA here is from genome assembly GCF_022682495.2 of Desmodus rotundus. NCBI lineage: Eukaryota > Metazoa > Chordata > Mammalia > Chiroptera > Phyllostomidae > Desmodus > Desmodus rotundus. The sequence goes on along the minus strand of NC_071387.1, from coordinate 210,706,929 downwards.
CAGCCAAAAAAATGAGGATAGTGTAAGAAGTCTCTGGGACAAATTCAAGCATGCAAATTTGCATCATGAGGGTACCAGAAGGAGAAAAGAGAAAGCAAGGAATTGGAAACCTATTTGAAGAAATAATGAAAGAAAACTTCCCTAAGTTGATGAAGGAAATAGACATACAAGTCCAGGGAGTGCAGAGTCTCCCAAACAAGAGGGATGCGAAGAGGTCCACCCCAAGACACGTCACAATTAAAATGCCAAAGGTTAAAGGTAAAGAGAGAATCTTAAAAGCAGCAAGAGAAAAGCAGTTAATTACCTACACGGGAGTTCCCATAAGACTGTCCGCTGATTTCTCAAAAGAAACTTTGTAGACTAGAAGGGACTGGCAAGAAGTATTCAAAGTAATGAAAAGCAGAGACCTACATCCAAGATCACTCTACCCAGCAAAGCTGTCAGTTAGAATGGAAGGGCAGATGAAGAGCTTCCCAGACAAGAAAAAGCTAAAGGAGGTCATCATCACCAAACCGGCATCGTATGAGATGTTAAAGGGTCTTAAGATCAAAAAACACGGACAATAAAATGGCTACAAATCTATCAACCACTGAATCTAAACAAACAAAATAAACAAACAAGCAGAACAGAGACAGAATCACGGACACAGAACATTTCGATGGCAGCCAGACAGGAGTGGGTGGGTGGATGGGCAAAGAAGGTAGAGATCAGGAAGCACAGAGTGGTAGTTGCAGAACAGCCATGGGATGTGAAGTCCAACACAGGGAACAGAGTAGCCAAAGGACACACACATACGACCCATGGACACGGACAACGGTGTGGGGATGGCCTGAGGGAGTGGGGGGGCTGAGTGGAGAGGGGCAAAGGAAGAAAAACTGGGACAACTATGATAGCATAATCCATAAAGTATAATTTCTTTTAAAAAAACAAGGCTGAATAATGAAGTGTAACCATCACATATTAATGGCATGGCCCAAGTGGGAATCGTAAGTGCACAAACGTCTAAGCAGAAAGAGTGGTAACTGTTACAGTGGGAAGGAAAGACGTGTGCGTGGGTGTGCCAGGGAGGGGAGGGGTGAAACATCACGCTCCAGCCCAGGAAGTCAAGCGAGGAGAGCAAGGGCCAGATGGTGTCCATTATAAGCTGCCACGTTACTATTCGACATCTGAAACCCAGAGAGTGGGAACTTTTCGACTGAACCTGGGACAGAGTTCCACTACCCCAGATGACTCAGACGCCCCTGACCGTCATCGAGTAGAAGCAAGATGTGGTGGTGCAGCGCTCCGCTTCTGTGAAACCGACAGCGGAGAGAAAAACGCCTGAATGTAAATGAGATTGTGAAAAGGGTGTGAAGGAGAGAGAGGCGAGTGAAGGACACGCAGGGCAGCGCCCCCGACAAAAGGAGCATGTGTTGCTGGCCGCGGTGCCCTGAGAGCAGCACGCAGGTCTGGGGGCGTTTGCAGAGACCCGAACGTCGGAGTCAGCAGACTGTCCCTGCGGGCGAGAGCTGGGGGCCAGGACTTCAGATTATTTTATTTATTTTCACCTCTGTATTTTTAAGTTTGTGGGGTGTTTTGGTTTTGGGGGGTGCAAGAGGATATTCAGGTGTTGGTTTAGTAGACATTCATTGGCCTAGCACGTATCTCTAATGAAGAAAACGTGTTTGGTTAAAAGAGCTACAGAAGTGCTCGCTCTCCAGGAGAAGGTGCGCAGGCACCTGCGTCTCTCACTGCCTGACTTCCTGTCCCTGCAGCTCCGATGCTGCAAAGGGCCCTGGTTTTAGCTGGTGGCTCTTCCAATCTAGCTTCTTGAAGATTCCACCACAAAACAACGTTATGCTTTGATATGCAAAAGAAGTAAACTTTCACCCTTTTACAAAAATCGTATTCTCTCTGCACCTCAAGAATGAGGCTCCTCCCCATTCCACAGGGAGAGATGCAAACGGGTGTGCTGACACGTACAGGTGGCCCCTACCCACTTGTCCTCTGGCTTCTGCAAGCGCACACGCATGCACACAGTTCGAATGGTGGAGGCAAAGTCCGCCTTCCGCTCTTTCAGCAGCAGCAACTCCAGGAATGCTCCACACCGAACCACGGCACTGAGTGTTGACGAACAGCAACCACAGCTTGACAACGGCAGAGGCATCTCCACTCCACTCCACTCCTCGTGAGAGAATCGCTCTCAACTTACAGTGACCACGGGAATTACGTTTGCGCTAACCCTGAGGAGCTCTGACTTCCAAGTCCCCCACAGGCTTCCCACACGAGGGTGGGCTGCCCAGCCCGGCTCCCCTGACTGTGGAGGGCTCCATCTGGCCCTCTCGCCTCTGATGAGGGAAATGACGGGACTCGCTGGCGCCCCAGCCCTCTCCCTTGCTCCGGTTACTCAGGTTCACAGAAGGCGGCCTGAGGGCTGCCAGGGGCCGGCGGGGCGGGGAGGGTATAAGTGTTTCATGGGTGTGAAGCGTCAGCGTCAGTGTGGAGAGATGAGAAGGTCCCAGAGGGGAATGGCGGTGATGGCCGCCCGGCAGCGTGGGCATGTGCATCTCCCAGCACGGCTGGGAGTCCGAGGCTGTGGACGGCTGACCGCACACACTGTTCCGCGCTGTTTCACGCAAGGGACCTGAGCGTCCACGGACTCTGACCACGCAGCGTCAGTGCCCCAACTCCTGCCTCGCTCAGAGTCAGCTGGACTTAATGCCACTGGCCTGTACTCTTTAAAAAATGGTTAAAATGGTCAATTTTACATTACAATTTTTTAATGCAGTAGAAATAGCATTTCAGCCTGCTTTGGACTTCAACAAAATGCAAGGCCACCGGCATGGGGGCACCTCCTGAGCCCAGCCCTGTCGCTCCCACCCATCTCGCCATCCGCGTCAACACCACCCACACTTGGGTCAGCCAGCGGGACAGGCGGCGGGGGACCGACTGTGTGTGTCTTGTTCTCCTGGGACTTTCCTATACTCAGGGTCAGGTACCAGAGACACTGCTGGCACCCGCAGGAATGGCGGGTTTGGTACAGACAGTGGCTGTCCGGGCAGGTCACCGCCACTGTGCCGGCCCCACCTCCGGAGTCCAAAGGCCCACCCTCTCATCAGGGCCCTGGAGAGGCCCTGGCGGCCTGCAAGCTGAGCACGCAGCCTCCAGGCTGCGCCAAGGCCTTAGGCTAACCCTCCCAGCCAAACAAAACCCCTACATCACTGGACGCTCTCCTCTCTCCCTTCTCTGAGCGGAAGCAGCCCCCATCCCGTCCTCCAAGGAGGACGGATTCTCTCTAGGACATTTTGAAAACACCCCTCCAAGATGCCTACAAGGCAGCTCTCGTTCACGGGACAAAGCCCTTCACCTGAAAGGGCTCCACCTTCCGCCTTCGCACCCACCTGAGGACGAGACCGGGCTCCTGTGGAAAGTGTCTCCGTTCGCCCCAGAAGAACACCGGTCCTGTGAGGAGGAAGAGAAGACGAGTTTTCTACCCGGAATAACGAGAACGTGTCGTCTACTTCAGATACTAGCAAGTCTGAATCGGTGGGCTTTGTTCAGAACAAAACGATCGTGGCCTGTGAGATTTCCTGGGTCCCTGGATGTCCCTTTATCAACTGCCCCAAACCTTCACGCTGACTCTGTATGGAGAGCACATGAACACACCCCGTGGCACAGAGGCCGGCAAACTGCAGCCATGAGCCGAGGCAGGAAGCCGGCTGGGACCCGAGGGCCACCCTCCTCCATCGGGCGCGTCTGCTGCTGCTTCCGCTCTAGTCACACAGGCTGGAAGGTCCGCAAGGCCTACAGGACCCACCGTCCAGCTTTTTATGGAAAGAGTTTGCTGACCACTGGAGTGGAGGCTTAGCCACCCGTGAACTTGGGAAGTATAACCAAACACTATCTGTGAACGAGCGCTGACCGAGTGACACATGACACAGCAACGCTGCCCACGCACAGCCCAGCACTGGGAGTGCAGCTCGCACGCCCACTCGTCGGCCTGGTGCAGAGGAGAGGGGAGCAGAGCGCCCCCTACTGCACAGGGCCCGAGGCCTCATCCTGTGAGACTCCCCTCGTGTCTCTGCACAGTGAGACACGCGAGTGTGCTCCAGCCCCCAAGCAAACGCCCTTCTGCCTCCGGGAGCCGCCGCCTGAACCCAGGCCATGGCTTCCTTTCGCAGAAGCTTCCCCAGGGAGCCGCGCTCTGGAACTCCCATGGCAGCCATAATCAGCGCTTCCACAGGGGACAGGGCGGCAGGGCCTGCCTCCACGGCACCCCCTCCAGCACAAACCCAGAGCTGCCGGGAGGGCACCACGGCAGGTGGCCCCAGGTGACTTTCTCGAACGTCATTCACAAGAGACACGAAATGGCTTGCGTGAAGCTTGCGCATCTTCTGGTCATTCTCCCTGGGAACAGAAAGGCGCTCGAGCCTTTGATGCGCACGGGCTTTGGGCACAGAGAGAAGCGCAGGTTGTGACATCACAGACGCTGGAACCAACCGGTGACCTACTCTTCCCTTCTCAAAGGGAAACCCTAAAGACACTGTTTCTTCGTCAGGGGCCAGAGCAGTTCTGGGTGAAGAGAGCACCAGAGAGGGCTGGTTTTGTAACAGTTACAGAGCTGACACAGGCAGTGGAAGACTCCGGCATAAAGAACTGGAAACCTGCTATCAGGTGATCTTCAGGCTTGGAATTTAATATCCCACGTACACAGAACTTACCAATTTCAAGGAAAATTTTGAAACGTCAAAAAATTTGTTCAATATTATCAGTTCATCATAAAATTCTTAACCCTTTTCATCACCTTAAAAAGAACTGACGTCCTATTCCCCTCCAGCCACTGCCCCCTTCTCCAGCCCCCCAAGTCTAGCCTCCATCCTTCCTCTGCTCGGAAAGGCGAGGAACCAGGAAACGACGGACTGGATCGCTGCAGGTGGTGCATCCTCGGGGCGGCAGCCTCCCTTGGCCTCAGGAGCACACACCGCCCTGGTTCGGCCTGCCCCTGGCCGCCTGCTCCGCAGACCCGTCAGATCCCTCGCTGGCCTCTGATGCTGGACGGCCCCAGGGCTCACAGCTCCACCACCCGAGTGTTCCTCTGTCGAGCTCTACTTTTCCCAATCTCATGCCTTCAAGTCCCACTAACACACAGAAAACGCCAAATTTGTTTCTACAGTCTGATCCCTCTCCAAAGCAATAGCTCCATGGGACCCATGGACCGGCCCCCTTTCCAATGCGGGGTTGCACCGGCATCGCGTCCTGAACACGACATGCAGAGAAGCCCCACACCGTCCGCCCCCCAACCTTGTCACCCCCATGGAGTCCCCCCAGGGAATGGCACCTGCTTGGTTGCTGGAACTGGAAGACCAAGCCAGCACCCTGGAGTCCTCTTCCTCTCACGTCCAGCCCGTCCCCTCAACTCCGTGCCCACAGCTCCGGCAGGACCCAGCCCTCCTCCGCTTCCCTTTCCTTCCCCACCTTCCTGTTCTACCTGCTGGTCTCTCTGGGCGTTAGCCACACCAACCGTAGGAGGCTGAGCCCTAGTCCCGGAAACCTGCTGCTGTTATCTTACGTGGAGAAAGTCCCCACACACGTAATCAAAGACTGTCAGGTTCCTGGGGGGCCTCCCCGACCTCACAAGTGTCCTGGTGAGAGAAAGGCAGAGGGCGTCCACGAGGACACAGAGGGGACCGTAGGAAGGCGACACCGACAGAGATGCAGCCACGGAAGCGAGGGAGACAGCTGCCACCCTGGAGATGCAGGGACGCGGATTCGCTCGTGGAGCCTCCAGAAGCCTCGCAGCCCTGCGGACGCCTGCGCGGCTGACGTTGGGCCTGCGGGCCTCGGCGAGAACCCACTTCTGTCGCTGCGAGCCGCCCTCTCCGAGGTCACTCATCACAGCGGCCCTGGGACACTGCTCCTCCTGCTGCCCTGGTGCCCTGAGTCTGTCCCCTCCCCCTGGGGGCCTCTGCAGGGGGTGTTCTGTTGTCCCCGGGAAGCTTATCTTCTCCACCCGATCGCAATTCGCCCACCTCTGTCTGTCTGTGCCTCTCTCTGTCACACACACACGTCTCTCTCTCTCTCTCTCTCTCTCTCTCTCTCTCACACACACACACACACACACTTTCCTCAACTTTTTTCACGGCACCTCTCACTGTTGGTAATTATTGGGCTCTCGAGTGCACCTGTCCTCTCCCCGCCTGTAGGACACGGCGCCCCTGACAGCTCACCTGCGGACACGTCACTGTCCACCGTGCACAGCCTTTCCCGGCATCCGAATGAACCAGGTCAGAGATTCTAAACATGTACACGTGAGAGCACACGCAACCACAAGTGTTCCTCACGTGCAGCTGCGAACCATGCATTTGTTACAGTAAACAAACTTCTCTTCCCTGTAAGTACTCTTACTGTTTTCCATTATGGAATATCCTAGCTTTTGTAAGTCTTTTGTCTCTTCCAAGCGAATGAGTGCTGCTATTCACATGCTGAGTTGTTTTTCTGTTTAAACACAGCAGGTCTGCTACTCAAATAAACTCCCAGCTGGACAACTTACGAACCTTGAAAACACCGTCTCCTGCCCGGTCTAAGGCCCAGCGCACACAGCCCTGTGGTTTCCAGCCCGGTAAGGGCCTCTGCAAACACCACTTGCATTTTAGGCCCAGAGCCCCTGAAAGGCATCGGAGCCTCCCATCAGCCTGCACCAAATGCCAGGACCTCACCTCCCGGTCCAGGACCCGCATCAGAGAGCTGAGGGAGGCTGTCCAAATGCACTGAACAGACGGGTCACACCCGACGGTGCGCCACACACTGGAAAGTCTGAATGAATGCTGAGTACAGCTCTCCTCCCTCGGTCTCACACAAATTAAAGTCCCACGACGCAGACAATGCGGCCCTCCACCCCTCCTCTGACAGTCTGGACAGGGTCAGCCCATTCACGCCCAAGTGAAGTCCGGCCCCTCCTTCCACTCCTCCGTCAGCTGCTGTGTGCCATTAGCGGCTCCATCAGCACGGGCAGAGCCGACGACTCCGACCCCGAGCCTCACGTGTCGCTCGCAGACCTGAGTTCCAGGGGGCTATCGGGTCACACAGGACAGAGCAAAGCACCTCAAAGTTTAGGAATAACCACCAAAGCCCAGAAATAGATGTGACTGTTGCAAGAGCTTATAAAGCCAGTCCCTAATCTCTGTGTGAAAGCATTTTCCAAGTAAAAGCAATTGGCCCAAACAAAAATATGTAGCAATCAGAACTCATGCTGAGGCCATGAACCAGCGGCCCTGGTGGGAGCCACTGTAAGTACAGGCAGCACACAGGCAGAGAAGAGGAGAAAGAACCAGAGGCTTGGCTCCACCTCCTCCTAGGGGCCAGCCAGTCCCCGTCCCTTGACCAGATTCTGCTGTCTGGTTTCTGCCCATCCTCCTCCGAAAGCATTCACTTTTCACTCTCTCTGGACCAGCTCAACCAGCCTCTCCACCATCTTATAACCTCCTCGGGCCCTGTGGCCGCTCTGCCCTCGCCCCCCTCCTTTTGGACTCCCGGAGGAGCACTCCGTCCATCTCCCACAGCTGGCCCTATTCGGCACGTGTGATCTTCTGTGCCTCCACGAAGAGAGACACCATTCTCCAGCACCTCGCTGATGACTAGACTCAGAAATTGCTAGACATCTTCCTCAGGCCCCAGCACTTCAACTTCCTTAGGTCTGCCAGCTCAGTGACGTCCAAGGACCACACTTTCTTCCACTACTTCAGAATCACAGTCTTGTTGTGAGCGGACACGATGCACACTCGCTGACCTCAATGATTATTAGACCTTGCTTGTGGACGGAGCAATTCTTTCAAGCTGTTTCCACTTTAATCATGAGATTACGTGCCTTCTGCGACATGCCACAGCGAAGGCCCCAAGGTCAGAGAGAAGTGACCCCGGTGTGGTCCCCTAACGAGAGGCACTGCAGCCAGGAAGCAGGACCCACGCTGCTCCGCTCACCCCAGCAGCGTGCAAGCACCTGTGTGCTGAGTTGTCGGCACTGCACACGCCTTAGATTATCACGGGGGTCCCCACCTCACACCCCTCACTGCTCTGTCCTCAGGTGGCACACTCGCTTCAAAACAGAACCAGCACACGCTAACAGCGACCAGAAGAGGAGTGTCCGATTATTCAAAATTATATAATCACGTGTCAACATTAAATCTCCGAGCAGAATCCTGAGGCGCCCTCGGAAAAGGCTGATCCCAGGTGTGAAGGTGACGCCAATCCAAGGCGGTCTCAGAGACACCGCGAGTTTGACAGAAGGGGACTCAGTCAGAAAAATCACAACTGTGCCTCTGAAAGAAACTAGGCTGAATAAAAGACCTCAGATTTCCGCTACATAAAAATGTCATTTAAAAAAGTCACGGATTCATCCCTAGCTTTGGCCCTTTTTATTCAACCAGGGCAGGCAAAATCCTGTTAACTGCGCCATGTTCCTCCAGGTCAAACAGGCCAAATAACTCCCGCAAAACCCAGCACCAGGCGCCACGTCTGCAGACAGGGGGGAAATCTGCTACAAACTGGACCCACACAAATATGTATGAAGAGTCATAAGGTGGATTTGTTAACAGAAGTTATATTCAAGTGAATATTCCCAGTATCATGAAACGAGGTAGGTTAGCGAATAGCACAGAAGTTCTAAAAGGCACACTTGAAAGACCTGAGTCAGCCACACTTGATTTCAGACACCTTTCGCGATAAACACGCAGGACACGCTACGAGGCGGCGCACTGTTTGGAGAACACTCCCCGGAGACAAAATCTTAGACAAAGAAAAAATAGAAATCAGACAGCTGCCTACTGAAGTCCACTGAAGAGAGTGCGTCTGTGAATTAAACTTTGTATTATAACAATTCTATTGAGAATCAGGAGAAAAAAGAACCATAAAATATTCTTTGACCAAGTAATTCCATTAAAAAAAGCTCCCAAATTAAAGCAAATAAGCTATAGATATTTGTGGTACTGTTACAGTGAAAAGTTCACACCAACAGCAAATCAAATATATTTTAGCACAGCCTTTCCATGAAATGTTATGTAACCACAAGAAATTATTTTTAGGAAATCAATATGGAATGGTGAAAAGTGAAAAGGCTAGAATCAAAAATTGCAACTGCAATTTTACTATTATTATAACCTATATAAAAACATGTTTGGGAAAAACAGAAGGAAATTAACTAAAATCTAATAGGAGTTCATCCAAAACCTTCCCCCACGTGATTTTTCCACTTTGATCAAATCTGTAGCATTTACTAACTGTAAACTTTAAATTTTACTACCTTCTCAAATACGGGAACATAGGAAGACAGGTGGGGTGTGATGATTTCTGCTTCCCAGTCTTCGTCTCCCATGGTGGGTTTCTGTTCTGTTTTTGTGAAAACACAGACACATTTGGCCTCAATTACATCAGAACCGTGTCTCCAGAAGCGTCAGGGATCATCGCCTCACAGACACGTGAAACTTCTCAGTTAGGGGGTGATCTTCCCGCCGGTGTTTTTGGAAAAAAAAGGGACTAAGTTTTGTTTCTTACGGGGAGGTTGCATTGATAACCACCCTTTCCGTCTTTGAAAGTTGGTTCGACCACTTATGTAACGAAGGACCTGGGCAACCCCCGTGACGCTCCGGAAGCTCAAGCTGTGCCCCAAAGAGGCTGGTCACCAGGTTTACCTCCTCCTGAGAAGGGGCCCCAAGCGACGGGGAGGGGACGTTTTCAGGTCCCTTAAAAGGTAGATAAGGTGTTGGGCTTGGGATTATGACAAGTTTCTTAGGGAAGAGGGGCCAGAGACCAACGAACGCCTTGGAGTTGGCGGGCAAGGCGACAAGGGTCCCGAAGAAAGGCCAAGGCCCCAACAGAGGTCAAAGGGTTCCGAAGCAGCTTCTGCGCTGACCACCCCGCCCCTCAGCCGCCCTCCATCGGGACTCGCCCCGCGGCAGCTGGAACCCCGGGCGGGAGGTGCGGCCTGCAGGTGTCCACCCGCTGTCTCACCCGCCCGCGCCACGGGCCATGGCCGCTGCTCACCCCTTGCCTGCGACCCGGTCTCAGGTCCTCGCAGAAGACCCCTAAACGGCCACACGTGCAGGACGCCGAGCTGCGTCAGCTGCGTGCTACAGCCATAAATGGCTCCGACGGCACGCGCCGTCAACCAATCAGCACCAGACGCGCGAGGCCCCGCCCACACCACTCTGCCTTCCGCTCCACCATGGCCCCACCCACCACCGGCTGGGAAGTCCTTGACTCTGCGGCCCGTTAGGCCTAAGGGGGCAGGGCTAGCCGTAGCCACTTGTTCCTACAGTCTTGGGGAAGAGGGCCCTCGGTGTGCAGAGCCCCTGTATTTCCCTGTGCGAGCGCCACCACACACACACACACACCCTTTCCTAACACCGAATGCGACAGGGGACAGGGGCTGAGCTCGCTCCTACCGTGTCTCGTGCCCAGCACTGCTCCCCCCCACCCCCTCCGCAGCATGGCAGTTGGCCCCTCGGGTGATGTCTGAGGCTCCTGCCTCTTGTCCGGGGACCCCGGGGCCTGGTGGCAGGGTGACACTGCCCGCCGATGTCCCAGGAGGCTGCGTCCTACCGAGCTGGGGCCCACGTCTTGGCAAAGGAGCTGCCCTCGGACGCAGAGGAAGTTGTGCTAAGTGGGTGGTTCATCCAGGCTTGGATGTGTGACCCCCCTGACCCCAGGGGCACAGGTCGAACCAGAGTGGCCAGGATCCCTGACGCGCCTCCTGCTCCCATCGGTCACGTTGTGTGTAGGTGATGTCCAGCGGCTTTTGCCATAGTTCCAGGAAGCGTGGTGCTGGGGACACAGCTAAGGGAGGAAGTCAGCGGAGCCGGGGTTCAGTACACCGGCGGGCTCGGGGACACGGCGCCTCTGGAACTCTTCCAGCGACAGCAAGGCGACAGTTACCAATGGGGTTACACATAGCACTGATTTTAGCAATCTGTGGACAATTTTCACTTTGATAGTTATTTTTAGTGTTTGTACTTAATAATTAATGTGTATGAGAAAACTATAGCCCATCAAACCTGTGATTTCAGAAAATAATTGCTCCTTATGAAGCTAAAATATGAAGTTTTTTAATTAGTTAAATAAAAGCTTCATCGTATTCACTGATGCAGGAATGGCAAAATCCATGAAAGGGGTATTGAAAAGACGGTAGTGTGGTAACCATGGTTGTGGAGGGGAAAGCCTGGGGTCTGGGGAAGGTCGCTGGAGCATTCTCAGTTGTCAGGTGGAGCCCCCTCCTCTGCACCTGTTCTGACTCCACGCTCACTTAGCCCCTTCCTGATTAGCACTTCTCAGCTCCCCTGGGGCATTCTGATGATGAGAAAGGAGGTCCAGTGGACAAGACTTAATTGCTCCCCATTGAGAATTAGTACATGGAGGTTCTGGCTTAGAAATTGGTCTTGTTGGAATTTAACTGGTGTTCCTAGAGACCCTGCTTGTAGTCAGCCAGGCCTCCTGAATGCCATCTGTTCAGTGGTCCCTAAGCACTCCTACCAGGCTATTTCCATAAGAGCTTGAAATGAGTGCAGGGTAAAAAGTCAAATGCTGGGTTGGGGTCCCTTGGACAATCCTTTCCTCAGGGGAATTCTCGGCCCTTTGCAGCAAAAGTGTTTCATCAGTGAATTCTGGAATTGGCTGAACAGTCACTAGAAAAGCATAGTAAACAGAGGTCTAGCCCTTTCCGTTCCCACTCAACGTTAGCATTCCTAAGAAAGGTAGCTGGCTGTTCTGTACCAAATGGCGGAGGAAGAGGGATTTGTGAATGTCATCATCTTCAGTCAAGGTATGAAAACAGGGCTAATTCACCCTGAGAAGCAGGGACCAGGCCCCATTGATGAAGAGCGATGAGTCTCTTCTTGTCTACGCTTCTGAAGATGGAAGAGTCACAGCTTCCAAACGGGAATGGAGGAAGCAATCACTAGCAGTTGGCTGGAAAGTCGGCATTGGTGGTCTCTGGTTGTCCATTTATTAACCACGTGAACTTGGGCAAGTTATTCCAGACAACAAAGGCCACCAGACACAGTTCTGGATGTTAGGCCCTGCTCCAGGCCAAAAGACATCCACCCACGGAGTTGTAGGGTAAAAAAAATGTACCCTTGCTCTAGGTTGTCTGACTGATTTAAGACAGCTAAATTGACATAAGACAGATTAACAGGAGAGAAATTGAATTTTGTACATGCAGGAGCCCCATAAAAATATGAGACTTAAAAAGTGACCAAAGCAGGAAGTTTTTAAACCTTTTACATAGAGAAACCATAAATTCATGAAGAATTGACAAAACAAAACGGTTCGGTCTTGAGTTGCTACCTTGGTGAAGAAGTAGCAATGTTTGTCCATATACAGCCTTCCGAGCCCTGAAGTCCCTATCTTGTGATAAGGATGCCTTCTGCCCTCTGGGTGTCAGGGGCAGGGCGGGGGCTACCGCTCACATGGGAGATTTATCTCAGGAGTTCCAGGGGACAGAGGAGGGTCAGAGTGTCCTTGCTCTGCTGTTTCCCAAGCACCTTTAATTCATACCCTGTGCTGGGGTGGCATGTTCTACTCCGCTTCGGCTTGCTGTGCAGCTGTGCAAAGGCAAGAAGATTACCTCACGTGCAGGTATGGGGTGAGCACGAGGAAATATTACTGGGAAAGAGCCAGGGGCACAGTCTGGCATGCTAGCTTACATTCGCTTATTATATTCTTTAAGTAGACAGATAAACCAAAATGTATTAAATGCCTATCTAGGAGAAAGGAAAGAGGGAACAGGCTGAGACGGGTGAGAATGTGCGCTAGACTTCTCTGAGTGGATTTGATTGTGAACCCATGTGATTGTTATGCAAAATCACAAAACGAAATCAAAATCTAAAATGCAATCTTAAAATTTAAAGCAAAAAATTAACAAATACGCATAAATAAATATGTATTAAATTAATGGATTAACCACACAGAGAAGAGTTATTTCAAGTGATTTAAAATACGGTAATTTGACCATAGGTTCCCAGTAGGATATATTATAACGCAAAAAGAACTACAAGAAATAAATGAATTGTACTGTTAGCAATAGAATAGTATATAGTTAATGCTTTTGTGAGAGAAAAGAGATTGAAATAGAAAACAAAGAGGTGAAGAAATAACCCTATATTCCTAAATTTGAATTGAAAATATCAGTATGAACTAATGATATATCTCCTTTAAAAAAAAAAAAAAGGATTTCCCAACTCTGCCCACTGAAGAAAGCCTAGAAACAATACCCACCCATTAGCAATGGGCACGCTGGCACCCAGACTGGGGTCTCTAAACACCATTTCCCACTACGAGAAACCAGCGTCCTTGGGGGGAAAACAGATACCATGCAGTCGGGGGCCAGAAATATACAGGACCAGCCTGAAACATCAGCTCATATAAAAAAAGCAAGAAAGCTTCCCCAAATGATCAAAGCACCAAGGAACCAACTGAATGGGCTCCCCCAAGCCAATCGGGGACACTTTAAACATCAAAGTACAACGATGCTCATGGATTATGTAACACATTGAATAAAGTAAGAACCCATGTAACAGTGGGGATTGTAACAGGGGGAATTGTCACCTGCCCCACCACTCTTTTGGCCTTGTTTCTGGGAGGAGGACCTACCAAACATCATGGCTAAGCCTGGCCTGCCTCACACGTGTCCAGAACACCTACATTAACCCACAGGTGAGCACACCCGGCTAACACGATGGATACCCTGCAGCGTATTGGCGGTTCACCCTCGTGGTCGCGCTGCCGCACGGGAGAGTGTTGCACCGCCTGTCGGTAGCCTGGAAAAGACCAACATTCAAGACTGAAGTATAGTGTCCACTGAAAGTTAGCACTTTCACACCAGTGCAAAGTCAAACCGTCGTAACTCAAACCATGGGAAGTCAGGACCGTTCACACTCCTTATGAGACAGGGGAGGAAGAAACTGGGAAAATTCCTGGGCGAGTGGAACGGGGAAACTGAGATGAGAGCGGGAAACAAGGCCAAACCACTCGAGCAACTCAGGGCCCGCTGGTGACCGCAAGCCCTCACCTCCCCTGACCCAGGGCACTGGAGCGCGGCTGGTTTACGCCTCTCCCCCCGACCGGAGAGCGCTTAGCCTCCCTGGCCACGAGCCACGGGTGTCGGGAGGAGAGAGGGGAGCTGATGCAAACAGAGAGATGACACGAGCAAAGGGGGCGAGCTGGGGAAGGGGCTGCAGCCTCCCCTGTCGGTCCCCCTCCGCCTCTGCCCAAGAGAAACAGCAGGTCCGTGTCCCCCAGGAATTTCCCTCCCAGACCCCACCGTCCCCTGATGTAAACCTGCCTCTGAGAGCTCAAGGGAGGTGGGCGTCGGGGTTTGAACCCGCCACCTTCTCAGACGGACGGCTGGCCTCTGACAGTAATAAAAGCACAGTTACAGTCCCATCCCCGTCTCTGCCCGGACTCGGTTGTGCCGGCTCACCTGCCTCGTAATAGTTGTTTGGCCTTGGGCAAATCACTTACAGTCCCTGGGACTGTTTCCTCATCTGCAAACAGGAATAAGAGACACTTCCAGAATCGTGGTGAAGACCAAATAATGCAGGTAAAAGGCCTGGCACTCAACATTCGCTGTTTCATCTGCATGTGTTGCTTGGGTTCTTTGTCACACGACAGGACATCGTCGGGGGTTTCTGGCTGTTTTGTTTAAAAAAAGACCACTGGCATCCTATGGAAGACGGACTTGGGCAAGTTTCCATACTCTCTTCAGAGGACTCACCTGGAGCTGACTTTTTATAACGAGCTTGCTGATTTTACTCAGATTCTATGTTTACTTGAGGTAGCTTCGTAGAAATGCCTAGGGATGGGAAGAGGGTGCTGAAATCCTCCGGAACGTCTCTTTTAGCCTAGAGCAGGGATTTTTCAACCCGTGTGCCACAAGAATTTTTAAAACATGCAATCCCGGGCTATTTGGCCAGGGGCACTGACTTTCCCCTTACACTGTCAAATAAAAATGACAACACCCAACACAGCCACAGCCTGTTGGGTGTGAATGAATCAAAATTATACCTATTCTTTTTCTGTCAGATGGGCATAAAATATATTTTTGGCATGCGGTAGAATTTAAGAAGCTTATGGGCGCCATGAGATAGAAAAGGTTGAACATGTCCGGTGTAGACATGAAGTTGGCCACACATTTAAGAGGGTAAAAAGGACACAGTGTCTAGCGGGGAAGAGTGCTGACCTAACAGTTTTCTCCACACGGGCTTCCCTCCTGTGCAGAGTTCAAGCA
Organism: Desmodus rotundus; assembly: GCF_022682495.2. Taxonomy (NCBI): domain Eukaryota; kingdom Metazoa; phylum Chordata; class Mammalia; order Chiroptera; family Phyllostomidae; genus Desmodus; species Desmodus rotundus. Next base: position 210,691,676 of record NC_071387.1, on the reverse strand, counting down.
GCACGTGCCAGAGCGCAGAACATCACCGGAAAGCTGGGGCCACGGAGCACGGAAGTCACGTGGCCTCCGGGCTGTAAGGACTGCCAGCGCGGGCATCCTTCCTCGGAGAAGCCTTGGAGCCTCAGCGGCAGGAATGTGACACGGGCGCCAGTGCGCGGCAGACGCTGAGACCCGTGAGCACCTGTACCGCGGTCCCCGCCAGAGCCGGGGGCGGGGGCTCCGCCCCCCGGGACCTGCTGCCGTCGCAGGGGCTTCTGGGAGTTGTAGTCCGCAGCGCGGCCCAGCGCTCTCCTAACTCGATTCCCCGACGGCCCCCGCGGCCAGGCCGTGGCCACTTCCTGCTCACGGTACGCAAAGCCGGGCTGCCCCAGGTTCCCAGGATCTGGGAAGGGTTCCCAATCTCCTCCCTCGCTCTGGAGACTGAGGGCTTGGCCCGATCAGGTAGAGCATATTCCCCGGTCTTGCAACCCGCGTCGCGGGAGGGGGCGGAGGGGAAGCGGTGGAAGAGCTGAGCCGGCGGAACGGCAGAGCGGGCGGTACCCCTGAGCCGGCGGGGGGGCGCTGGCTGTCAGTCGGGGAAGTTCTGGGGACGCGCGTGGAACATTGGCTTCTTGGGGGAGCGATGAGGCCAGAGCCGGGCGGAGATCGCTGCGGAGTGGGGCGAGCGCGGCTCCGGGACCGCGAGTGTGAGCAAGTCTGGGAGGGGCAGTGGGAGTGGGTGTCCGCCAGAGGCTCAGGGAGGGCCAGGTTACCTTAGATGCACACTGGCCGAGACGAGGGGCTGCAGGAGATCTGGGGGTGCGGGAATAGGAGCGTCCTTCTCTATCCCAGCAGAGTAGAGCCGCAGAGCTGGACGGGAGGAAGCTCCTTGGTGCCCGATCTAGGGCTGCAGGTGGAGTGAGGCCAGACAGGTAGGTCTTCCCCAGGTTTGTTTGGGCTCGGCAGGGAGACTGAGTGTTCCCCCTAGGTGGGCGGCTTGGCGTCTTAGCCTGAGAATACCTTGACCCTGGGGGTACTATGAGACCATGGGGGTACTGTGGTCCCAAGTAAGACCACCGCAGTAAAGCAAGCCACATGACTTCTTTGGTTTCCCTGTGCACACCGTAGCCTATTGAGTGTGTAATAGCATTACGCCTAACAAATGGACATATCCTAGTTGAAAATACTTTATTGCTAAAAATGCTCCCCGTCTTCTGAGCTTTCAGCGGACAATGTCTTTTTGCCTCCACGCTGACAGCTCTGGATGGTGGTTGCTCAAGGTGGGGGTGGCTGTGACAGTTCTCAAGACACGTGACGTTTGCCACACGGATCGACTCCTTTCACAAAAAATTTGTCTGTACTATATGATGCTGTTTGTTTTGTCTTTAAGCATTTCACCAACAATAGAACTTCTCGGATAATTGGAGTCGGCCCTCTGGCACCCTGCTGCGGCTTCCTCGGCTAAGTGTATGTGACATCCTAAGTCCTTTGTTGTCATTTCAACGGTCTTCACAGCATCTTCACCAGGAGGAGATTCCATCTCAAGAATCCACTGTCTCCGCTCATCCATACGAAGCAGCCCCTCACCCGTTAAAGTTTTGTCAGGAGACGGCAGCCATTCGGTCCCGTCTTCAGGCCCCACTTCCAGTTCCGGCTCTCTTGCCATCTCCACCAGGTCTGCAGTTGCTTCCCCCAGGGAAGTGGTGAACCCGCAGAGCACTCCTGAGGGTTGCAATCAACTGCTTCCAAACTCCTGTTAATGTGATATTTTCACCTCTTCCCAGGAATCACAAATGTGGTTACTGGCATGTGGGGTGGTGAGTTCTTTCCAGACGGTCTTGTTTTCTGTGCCTGGATCCATCAGAGGAGTCACAGTCTGTGGCAGCTCTAGCCTTACAAAGCGTGTTTCTTGAACAGTAAGACTTAGACACTGGGATTGTGCCTTGCTCCGCGGGCTGTGGAGTGGACGTGGTGTTAGCATGAAAGCAGCGTTGGTCTCGCTGCCCATATCCATCAGAGCTTGCTCTCGGGTGGCCGGATGCCTCATCAATGAACAGTCATTTTGAAAGGAACCTTTTTTTCTGAGTAGTAGGTCTCAAGGGTGGCCTTAAAATATTCAGTAAACCGTGCTGCGCACCGATGTGCTGTCAGCAGGCTTTGCCGTTCCATTCATAAAGCACAGGCTTTATGACAGAGTAGACTGAGCGTGTTCTCCAGGGCCTGGGGGCTTTTTAGAATGGAAAATAAGCGCTGGCTTCATGAAAGTCGAAGTCAGCAGCTGCATTAGCCCCTCACAAGAGTGTCGGCCTGTCTTTTGAAGCTTTGAGGCCAGGCACTTCCTTCTCCTCCGTGGCTAGGAAGGTCCTAGAGGGCATCTTCCTCCGGTAAAAGGCTACTGCATCTGCACAGAAAGTCTGTTGTTCAGCCACTTTCGTGGACCACTCGGCTAGATCTTCTGGAGGACTAGCTGCCGCATCTACATCAGCACTTGCTGCTTCACCTTGTGCTCTTCTGTTAGGGAGACGGCATTTCCTTAAACCTCATGACCCACCTCTGCCAACTTCAGACCTTTCTCCGGCAGCTTCCTCACCTCTCCCAGCCTTCACAGAGTTGAGGAGGGCTAGGGCCTTGGCCTGGGATAGGCTTTGGCCTCAGGGAAAGTTGGGGCTGGTTTGGTCTTCCGTCCTGGCCACTGAAACTTCCTCTGAGTGGCACATGAGGTAAGTAGAGAAGAGGACCAAGACTGAGCCACGGGACTCTGCTGTTTTAAGAAGTCTGGGAGATGAGGCACAAAGAGTGAAAGAGACAGAGGAGAAGGAGGGACCAGAGAGGTGTAGCGACAACCCAGAGACCTAGTGAATCTAGTCTGCTAAGGGGGAGAGTAATCCATTGTAGCAAATGTTTCAGATCGGACCAGTAAGTTAAAGCTCGAGCACCCACCCTGCCCGGGGCTTGCCCATCTGGAGGCCACCGGAGACCTGGCAAGAGCAGCCTCTGTGTGGTGATGAGGAAGGTGGCCTGATCAGCCGGGCCTAGGAAAGAATGGAGGGTCTTATCTACTCTGTGCTTTCCGTTTCATGTCCTACCTCTTTTACGTTTTCTTTTTCTCCTTTCTTGCCCTTTTTTAGACCAATTAATTTTTACTGTTCTCCTTTCCCCCTACTAGATTTTCAGGTATACACTGTTTTCTTTTATGGTGGTAGTTGCCTTTGAAATCGCAGCACGCGCCACATGTCACAATCATTCTGGACAATACGAGGCCCTTCGGATACCTTAATTCCAAGGCCTGCACTTGACGGTGTTTCTCTTTGGCCTGGAATTTTCATTCCTTTTTCCCCAACCCTGTAACATATTGCTTATTAATTCTGCTTGGACTCGTTACACTTCTTGAGTCTGCAGATGATCTTTTACGAGTTCTGGAAATTTCTCAGTACTATCTCCTCCAATGTTGCCTCCGCTGGCTGCTCTCAGGTTCTCCAATCACATGCATGTCGGACCCTCTCGCTGTGTCTCAGCATCTCCCAGCCGCTGCCACGCTTTCTGTCTTTCCCCCTGTCTGCCACTTCTGGATAATTTCTTCTGATTTAATCTCTCAGTTCCTTCATTTTCTTGTCAACTTCTAAACCCATTTATTGAGTTTTACGTTTTGGCTCTGTATTTTTTTTTAAAATCTTGGCCTAAAAATTCACTCTGGTCCTTTTCAAACATGCTAAGTCAGTTTTGGGAAGTGTGCCCTTTTTCTTTATTTGTCTAAACATAGGAAGCGCGTTGTTTTGTAATTCTGTTCTGATGGTTCCTCCAGTTCGAGTCCTCGTGGGTCACTTTCCGCTGCTGTTTCTTCTGGCGCTCGCTAACGGGACCTATTTCTTCAGGTTACTTTTGACTGTGTGCTACTCATTGTCCTTGACAGACCCTCAGCTACCCTTCTTTGGACCTGGGCTGAAGTGAGTCCTCACAGAAAAGGTTCACATTCTGCCGGGTACCTGGAAGCCTCTGAGTGTCCTTTGGGCACCTGCACACACACCTGGGGCGCAGTTTGCGGCGTATACTGTCCCCCGCCACGTGTGCACAGGCCACGCACACTCACATGCACACTCGCACGCACACTCGCTGTGCTCGATGTCAAGGAAGCCTGTCTTCGGGTCCCTTGTGGGGAAGTGAAGCAGTTTTACTTCTCGTTAGCCCCTAGTGGGATGCTGAAGCCGGACAGAGCTGTGTGTCGGCCCAGCCCCATTGCGGCAGGGACAGCGAGGGGGTGACTTCCTGCCGCAGTCATTCCTCACTCTGAGTGACTCCGGGCTTTGCCTCGTGCTTCCCTCACACTTCACGAGGCCTCGAAGACCTCAGCCCCGTTTCTCCCGGGACAGCAAACACCCTCAGTGCAGGAGCAGCTCCCCGAAGCCGGGTGCCTCCCTGGGCTCCTTAACTTGTCCTGAAAATGGCCTGACTTTTCTCGCTAGTTTTGAACTTTCCAAAAAGTGTTTATGATATTTTAGCCAGTATTTTGGGTTTTTTTTTCCTGCAGAACAATGGGTCCCAAGACTGTAATCTGTTTTATTACTGGAAATGGATTGGTCCACTCACTTTTATTAAGCTGAAAATAAGCAGTAACTTCGTTTCAACTTAGCAAGTTTCTGGTAAAATAAGTGTTTGGGGCACATGCTGCATTGAGATATCTTCCACAAATTCCTGTGTTTTTCCAGTTTCTTATGCATGCAAATGTATTATTTGTTAGGAGTAAAAACTAAATTATCTGTCTTCTCTGATTTCTACAGGAGAAGAATGGCAGGTATGGATAGCGACTCCAGGCATCTCCTCAGCCCCGAGGCAGACCACGAAATATATCCTGGACCTATGAACATCCAGTTCGATTCATCAGATCTAAGATCCAAAAGGTAAGTTATGAAATAAGTCACTACCACTTATTTCATAATTGGGGTTTTCCATTACTAAAATAGAGCTAATCATAACCAAACATACGTAACTTATATAATTACAAAATGTCCAGTTTCTTGTAGGGTCTGTATGTTTGTAGTGGGAGAGAATCAATACGAATGCTGTTTCCTCATTTGTATTTGACTTTTCGACTGAACTGAGCATCTCTGTGGGGGGTGGTTAGTTTTGTGAAGTCAGATGCATTTACATAATTCACTTAACAAATACGACCCGATTGCCTGCTTCATGCACGGTAATGTGTGAGATGCCAAGGAGGGAGCAGTGAGAGCAGTACCCAGTCCCGGCTGCGCTGCGCTCAAATCCAGCACATAGCTTACGATTTGAGTTGAACATTTGTTCCATCGCACACTTGGGAAACCCCAAAGGTACACTGGAAAGTTGTTATAAATAGTAAGAAGATTCAGTAAGGTGGCTGTTTACAAAATAGGAAAAATAAGTAGCATCCTGATGAGAAAGCATAATGGAAGAACAGAAAAAATTCGTAGGGATAGCCTTAAGAATGTGCAGGATCTGTACGAGAGAAACTTTGAAAGACCCCTGAGGGGCCTAAAGTAAGATGAGAGTATTTCCTCAAACCCGAGACTCTGACTGTAAGTTGCACTGTATATGGATGATACACAGATGCAGATACAGACACACAGATGCAGATACAGACATACAGATACAGATGCAGATGCCGCTCTGCGGTAAACAGCTCCCAGTATGACCGATGCAACATTCTCTTAGACTTAGTTTTTTGTTGTTAGTTTTTTATTGACTGAGGAACTCTGGGACTGACTTGGTATTTTATTGTGTTGTTTATCTTTTGTGCAACTATGAAAATGAAAGTAGAAACAGTATATCAGTGAGGATATTACTACTGTGATTCTTCTGAATCACTTTTTGGAGTCATCAAAATCGGTGTGTTTCCCTCATACAAAATTGTCCTCTGTCCCATTAAGAGCACTGATAACGTAGCATCTCTGGAAAGAATTTTCTTTGGAGTCACCGACACTTTTAGAGTTTCGATGCTTGCGCTTTCCCAATCTTACCAGAAGGTGTCACCGAAGGCTACCTAACAACACCGAGGCTCTATTTCTTGTGCAAATGGTCAGCAAACGTCTTGACCCCTGACAGGTGCAGGGAGGCATTCCTCCGAGGGGCCACAGGGAGTGGTTACCGGCTCACAGTGATGAGCAGGCGTCTGGGGCTGTGAGATGCGTCCATTCGCTGAGAAATGTTCCGACATGTGCACAGTGCTAGAACTCGTAACGCGTGACGCATAACAAAAAGGCGTGTTCTGCTCTCAGTGGGAAAACGAGAATGAAAATGTCCTGCTCTTTACAGTGTGAATGTAAAATTTATGAATTTAATGTGATCCCCCCAAATGCCAGCAGCCAGTTCCAAAGTTCAGCTGGCCCAGCAGATTCTCTTCAAACCATTAATTCCCAATGTTGGTCAATGCAGTATTTTTAATAATAGTGAAGATTGAAAAAAATGTCTTTTCCTGCAGAACTAGATAAATAAATTATGGCCTGTTGATACAATGGAATAGTTCCACCCATTAAAGGGTAGGAAGAGGCTTTAATACATACCCGAGTGGAACACGCCTTCGACTTCCTTTGCCCAGTGAAGAAGCGAAGTGCAGAGCCGTGTGCAGTACACCTCCGTTTGGGGAGAAAAGAAGTGGATAGAGTCAACGTGGTACAGCAGGTGGCGGTGGCTCCGTGGCAGTGGACGGGAGCCTGCGGGAGTGGCAGCCCCTCAGAGAGAAGCCCCGGGCTGCGCTGGGAGGGGAGGGGCCCTGCCCGGTACATGCCCGGCAGGCAGTCAGTGACCCCCCCCATTCCTGGCCCACAGAGCCCTGCCTTTGTTAAGGGCCGCAGGCAGGCACCGTCTGGGCGGTGAAGGGGGACTGGTCCGAGCTGGCTTCGAGACCCTCTCGGTTTCCCAGACACAGTCCTGTGTCGCTGACCACCGGGGCCTCCCTGTGAGAAACCTGTCACTGGGCGTCCTCTTTGTGCGATGTCCCCCTGCCCGTACGCAGACCTGGGCCACCTAGCCTCCTGCCCACGCAGGCTGGGCGGCCCACTCTGTCGCTCCTAGACTGGTCGCCTGGCAGCACCTTTTTCTGCACCACGGGGTGGTGGCCGCCGGGCTGTTACCCGGTGACAGGAGTCTTTCCTCCGTCGTAATCTCTTGGGACCGTTGTTGTACGGGCAGTCTGTGGTTGACCGAAATGTAGTTCTATGGCTCATGACCGGACTTAATTTTTCAGTCTTCCGTGCAGCCAGGGGTGGCCGTGTGCAGTTTATCACGTGAGAAATGTGTCGTCGTCCTGTGCGGTGGCCGTCAGAAAGGCTAAGGAAATGAATCTTGTAGTTTTCACCTGTGTTCCAATACCCGTGGCCACCAGAACTAGTAACGAAGGCTGACTGGATGCCCAGGATTTCTCCGAAACCTCCAAATTCCGTGATAAATAATTGGCCCCTGTGACAATGGAACAGAGGCCAGCACAGGCCATTCCACTGCGGTCAGTTGGCAGGAGCTCGAACAGTGCTCGGAGAGTTTGTTCAACCGTGGAGATTGAGAGGAGATACATTTTCTATAATGAAACTTGTCAAAATGAGAGGGAGTCAGCTGTTTCCAATCGCGGGGTAACTACCTAGGTAAGGCAGGTATTTGTACGGACTTAGCAGTATTGAGTGCTAATTTGTCTGTGAAATAATTTATGTTGAAAACAAACTATTATCTGGTAAAGGAAAAAGGAGTACCTTAAACATTGTTACTTCTATTGAGATTTGAGTTACTTCACTTTACATACGTAAATAAAAGTCAGACACATTCAGGAGAATTTATCTTCCGTTAGAAGACCCAGCGGAGACGAAAACTTCGGTTATTTCAGAGTGACCCTGTGACTTTGGTGACATCCCTTTACTGCCCGCAAGTTACTACATTTTAATGTGGTTTTTAGTTATTTACTTTTAGAAGTCAGGGTTCATGTAGCCTCATCGCCACGTGTTTGTGAGTCCTTCCTGGAGTATCACCTGCACTTTTTTCTAACGTGCACGGCCGTAAACTCCAGACCGTTAAAAGCGCGTTCGTCCTGGGCCACCTAAAAGCATCCTGCGTACGACCTCACTTGGGAAGACTGCCTTCAGCTCAGACCCCAGGTGGTGAAGTGAAGGTCTGACCGGCTGGACACCAGAGGCCACATCCCGTCTGGCCCACGGCAGGAGCCCAGGGGAGGCCTGTATCTATCTCTGGGAAGGGGACAAGGCGAGGAAGTGACGGTGAGAGAGCAGGTTGTTTCAGGCAGACAGGTGGCCTTCCTCCGGAGGAAATCGGGGCTCTACAGGCAGATGATGTCCCCGTTGTGACCTGGTCACTCCGGAGGGACTGGCTGAAGGTGGCCGTCCTGGGGGAGGCGGAAACACAGTGGTGGGTAGGACGCTGGCTCACCCCGTGGGGCTGAGCAGCAGGGCCTCGCTGGGGCCTGTTCGATGGTTTTAACAGCAGGGAAGACAGCGTCTGGTGCTCGAGCTCCCGGCCTGCCTCCTGCCTGCATACGGTCTGGCTCCCAGTTTACTCTGTCTGTGCCCCGGGGGCAGCCCACACCCTGTCACCTCAAGTGAAAGAAGAGGGTCTGCTCATCTTCTTGGTGGGACTGGTCCTGGCCAGACTGTCACTGTGGAGGGAGGGGCTTGTCCTCATCATTCGGATCATGGGGACTTTTGCCAACTACGAGAGTCCCTGTCCCTCTGCACAGCGGCCCCCCCATCAGTCTTTCACGGTGCTGGGAGGGTGAGGACGGACGGGGTAGAGATCCCTCTGCTGCACCTGCTGTTCCGAGGGAACCTTTTCCCGTGTCCCAGGAAGCACGGATAGAGGTGGCGTTCAGGGTCGCTCAGACCGCGTGCTGCTCCGGGAGTACCCATGCCAGCCAGCCCGAAACCCAGCTCTGAAGGGGTCTGTTTTCAGGCTGGCCTTTCCAGGTTGTTCTAATTCCACTCTTCTTCTGTTTTCCCGGGCTTTCCAGCCCCTCTCCCCATGCCCAGCGCCCCCAGGGTGGGAGCTCACTGCGGGGGTCCCTCCAGCAGTGCTCTGTAAGCCAACCCCCCCCCCACCACCTCAGTCCCCAGTGCTTGTCTGCCCTGCCCCGGTTAGGGCTGCTGTGGCGAATAATCTGTCCATCCCTTTCTGTGGCTGTTTACCTTTTAATGGGGAGAATTACAGAAATACAGAAGGCGAACCTAAAAGTGAGGTTTTCCTCATGGTAACTTTAAGGGCTCTGGCTGCCCAGGGGGTGGAGGTGGACGCTTCATGTAAGCAGCTCCCGGCACCCCTCAGACCCGTGGCGTGTACTGCGCCCCCCCCACCCCCCGTAGGTTTCAGAGTGGCTGCTGGCGGGCACATCTGTTCTGGGGCCCTTTGTCGGGGATGCGGCCCTTGAACAGCGGTTGGCTCGTTCTGGTTCTGGGGGGAGAGAGAGAGAGAGGGAGGGACAAAGCAAAGCGAGTTTATTGTTAACACACCAGGGAAACCCCAGCCCCCTGGGAGTGACTGGAGGTGCTCGCTGGGGCCTGCGGTTCCGTAATTGGGACTCACAGGGATCCGCAGCAGAGACAGGAAGGTCCCTTCTCCAGGAGGGCCCGTTCCAGAGCAGCAAGAACCACGTTCTGAGGAACTCGCTGTCCATGTTAAGTGGAAGGGATGAGGGCCTCGACCATGATTAGCGCCCTGCAGCTGCTGGCCAGCTGCTGGTGGTCTGCCCCCTGCACCCTTCCCTCTCCTCCTCCTCCTCCTGCTCCTCCTCTTCCTCTTCCTCCTCCTGCTCCTCCTGCTGTCTGCCCTCTCCTCCGTCTCTTCATCTCCCTCTTCAGACCTCTCCTCTCACCACTTGCCACCGTTGATTTCCCCAGTGCAACCCTCTTTGCTAAACACTTAGAGGAGACAGCGCCGGCCCTGGACTTGGAGATGCTCGGGACTCTGTCTGTGTGTGTGTGTGTGAGATTCGCATCTATGTGACTGTGACAGGGTGGGGTCTGACTTCCGGCCCATCGGGACCCTGCACTCTCTCGAGTCGCAGGTCCTCGCTGCAGTTCCTTAAGTGCAGTGTCAGACACCGCACCAAACATGGCGAGGTGCAAGGGGAGGCTCTGCGAGGTGCAAGGCTCGGTGAGAACGTAAGAGGTGCCACGTGCAGCAGAGACCAGCGGGGGTCCAGATAGCAGAGCTATCAGAAATAGGCTTTTAAAGCGCTACCACGTTCAAGGACACTAGAATTGGGTCGAGAATCTTGGCACTGGCTAGAAACATAATAAAGAACAAATTCATGGAAAATGCTCGTTGGATAAAAAAGAAGCAAATGGAAATTCTGGAGCTAAAAACCACGGTAACCGAACGTAAGAGTCGATCACCGACCACTGCAAATATTAGCTGTTCGTCAGTGAAAGTCGTCTGACTGGACCCAGTTCAGGGCGAGGTTTCACCTCGGACTCCTGCCTTCGTCCATCTGTCTGTTCTCTTACTCTGGGGTTGGTCTGCGGTCGTGTGCACCTACCCATCCGCCCCGTGCTGGGGTGTTTGCCACCTGAGAGATGGCTTTGTATGGGCCCTTCCTCGAGAGAGCCTTCCCGGGGCAAAGCGCTGTCCTGGCCTCTCTGGGGGCCACAGGGGAGCGGTCTGCGGCCGCCTGAGGTTACGGAAGATGAATCACAAAGAGGCTGTGTTTCCTGGTGATCTGTGTACAGATGAGTTTTGTTCGTGTGTGTGTGTGTGTGTGTGTGTTCAATTTCTGTGTAACTGAATTTGGATAAGAAGGCAATTTTAGTATGCATTTGAAGAATTGCATGTGTATAGTAAAAACAAGATCTCTCTCTGCATGTTGCTGAATTCTTTACCTTTTTCATTACCTTTCCAGTTTTTAAGGAAAGGAAATTTTAGTTAAAATGCTGGCCTTCCATTGTTCTTTCTTGCTATTTTTTTAAGTGGGGAATAGTTAGGTTATGAAACTGGAAATTTTATTTTTTCCAGAAATTCTTGTGATAGATTTGCGTGAGAGAGTAATAATTGGCATGGCATTTCAGGCAATTAATAACTTAATTATTAATAAAGACAAGCTCCTTATTTCAACATATTAAATTAATAATCTGAACTTGCCTTATTGAAGTTAATTGAGACAGTCTGTGATGGATTTTGGCATTCTCGTGAAGTGGATAGGGAGGAGCTGCTTGGAGAACCGGGCCCTCTCGGGGAGTCTCCCACATTCCTAATCTTTGTTGACTGTCCCTCAGCCTGTCCCATCGGGTGTGGCTTTTCCTGGTGAGGTGACAGTCCTGTGGGGGGGGGGGGGGGACTGTTTCTGTCCACCGACCCGACCCGGAGAAAAACTGCAGGCCTGTTAGTTCCTGTTTGCGGAAGGTGCTTCTGGAATCTTAATCCAGTGGAAATGTTCCTGGGGTTTCCATGATGCTTTTAGTAAAAACGAAGCAACTGCTGCATTTCTTGCATTTCTGTTACTGGTCATTTTGTAGCCATAAAAGTAGAGATGATTTGTTTTCATGACAGTAGAATTAAAACAATTTATGGATTTTTTGCAAAACAAAATTTGAAAGCAAAAATTGCATTAAAAGAGCCTGACATTCATCCTTAGCAAGAATCTGTACTTAATTGAGATGAATGGGCCCGAGAATCAATACTCAAGTCGAGTTCTTTGTCTATATGTTGTCGATGAAGATGTTTACCAGCAACTAGGTAGGAGCTCAGCCTTGTATAGTAAGAACCCATAATCCTAAACCAGGCGTTTACCAGCATTTGCTTTCTTTATCATACGACTCTTACAGTTAAAAAGTAATAGTAGCAGTCTTAAAATCCTGCGTGTGTGTGTGTACGGGGGTATGCATTTGCAAATGACGTACATGTACTTCTGTGTACATTATAAAACATGAAAATGAGAACTTTAGAATTACAAGATATAAAATCAATCTTGATAAAATTACCTTTTACTCGTTAGTGGTACATTACAACTTTTGCTTTCACTTTGTAACACTACCAGTAACAACTGGATACGCTTTGTTTATTTTTGAAAGTCAGGCAGCAGTTTGCCACTCAGTAATTCAAACTGCTTTGAATCCACTTCGTCTCATTCAACAATTAGGCCCAAGTTTTGGGTGGACTTGCCTGGTAAATTTCCACCTCCCTGATACCACTCAGTCCTTACGCTTAGTGATTGCAGGGCAGGTGTGTATATTCAAGTACCCTGCGCTGGTTTCCAAGTCCAGAATCCTGATGGTTTTGTTTGTTCGATACTGCAAATTTGGAGATGACCAGCAGCTCCGATCACCTTTCTTGGCTTATCCCTCCATGTCTCCTGTTCTGCAGTCCTGTCTTCTTCCTAGCCTGACTTCACTGCCCAGTTCCGGCAGTTACTCCCGACACACACACACACACACACACACACACACACACACACACACACACCCCACCCCCCCACCCCCCCCCAGGAGAAGGAAAGAACCAGCAGTGATTCAGAGAGCACGTTCTGGAAGGTGGCTGAGCTCTCTGCTGGGGGAGGGGAGGGATCCAGGGGCAGCACCGCCCTTCCTTCCAGGTTAACTGGGCGAGAAGTCACAGTAGCTCCCAGGAGAGCTGCCCTGGCCGGGGGGAGGGGGGGCCACCGAGTGCTTTCCCAAGGCCCTGCTAACTGCCCCTCATCCTGGCCCAGTTCCTTCAGAGGGGCCAGTTAGCAGGTTCCCCTGGGCAGAAGGACGTGCTGGAGGAAAAAGCATTACGTACAGTCACACCTAATAATTTACATTAGAGTTACAACTTTTTAGTGTTTATGTTTTTATAAATTAATGTTTTATTTGATGCTATATAATGTTTGCAAATTTCCATATTTGAAATATGTTGAATGTTTAATTTCACTGATTTTGAAACATGTTTTAGTGAAAATACTGCTAACAATACTTGCGTTACATGGAATAAATAGCAAGATACTAGTGGTGTCATTTGCTTCATTATTACAATTATTACCTTGACTTTTTTTATGTTTAATAATAGCCTTAAAGACCACTATTTACAGTCCTTGTTTGGAAGTTTTTCTACGTTAGAGAAATTTTAATCCACATGTATAAGATTGCAGATGAGTTTTTGTTCGTGACAGATGTCATTTTCAGCCATAAAACTACGTTAACAGTGGAAACACTTCTCAGCATCCATTATCAGAATATTCTTTGTATAACGTGACTTTTTAAAAAGCAGCTACTTTCTCAGTTGTTGTTGAAGTATCATCTTCGCCTTGAAGGGAGGTAGACCAGGAATGCAGGGCCTTTGAATTCCTGCCGTGTACCCCCCCACCCCCGCACCCTGCTGACGCCATGTCGCCATAGACGGGTCACGAGTCTGAAGCAGGTGTCTGTCTGTGCAGGAAAAGCAGGTGCTTCGTGTTTGAGTTGGACCAGTCGTGGTGGTGTTTTGCCACAAGACGAGGAGCAAACTTCTGTGCCCCACACAAGGTGTTGGGTCCCTCTTGACCTCATGACTCCACGTGGAAGAGCGTGTTACAGATATTTTTAAATTGTATCACATGTGGTCTGTACCACATGGACAGAGGAGGGCCTATTACATGTGTAGTTTTTAAATAATTATGAAGCCGACCCCCCCCCCAACACCAAGGCTGGAAGTGGCAGCCCCCCCAGCTCCCCCCTGCGCTCCAGCAAACCTCCCCTCCCCAGGCACTGGCGCTCCAGGTGGCGTGCGGTTGCTCCGTGCTTCTCAGACTGGTTCACTGTCGGCGTCGCCTGGGCACCGGTTCGTCCCACCTGCCGTGCAGGCCGCGGGAGTGCGGTCGTGCTGCCTGCGCCCTGGGTGACTTCCGTTTCCGCGCGGTGAGTGTCGTCTGCGTGGCACTGCGGCGGTCGCTGCCATTGACTCCACGGGCACCTGCGCTTCGCGGCCACCCTCCTGCGGTTGGGCTCCCAGACAGTGGCCCTGGCGGCGTCTGCGCTGGCCCCTTCAGCCACCACTCCGTTCGTCTCGCGCGTTCTCGCAGACGACTCCGGGCGGGCATTACTTACACGGGCCACGTGGGTGTTTTCTCCAGAACCCCGTGCAGACAGGCTTCTGGCCGGCCGCCCCGCCCACGCCCCCGACCCCGTCGCCCCGCTCCCGGAGACAGCCTCTCCTGGGCTTGAGGACGCGCACGACCTGACGTTCCGAGAAGAGCTGCTCCTCGTTTTGTGCGCCGTTTGCTACGTGGGGCACCCCCTCCGCCACGTGTCCTCCAAGGAGTTTTAGCACGTGGAGCCTACGGAGAGGCTGGAAGCAGCGCCCCCTAGTCTGTCATCAGCGTGGTCCCTGAGCGTGGAAGTAGCAGAGCAGGTTTTGATGATCCCGTCGATGCGGGTGCTGGCACGGGGCCTGAGAGACGCGCAGCGGCAGCTCTCTGTGCCGCCTCCCAGTTCCTGGGCGCCTCCGAAGTCGACCCGAAGCACATTTTCTCATCGTTGCCACATTTTCTCTCGTCACCCCTGCTGTCGGGGGGCAGTGGGGTCGGGACTCGGGAATTCAGGCTGCAGGGCATGGTTTGGGTGCTGGCGGCCTGCGCAACAGGCCGTATTTGCAGTCACAGGCCGGATGAACCCCTGCAGGCCCCACACAGCCTCGCTGCTCCTCCCCTAGTGGCCACTCGGCACTGGCGCTGCCTCACTGGTGCTCGCTCTCAGGATGGGAACTGCTCACCCACCTACCCCTCCGGCAGATCAGACTCCTGCCCTCAGCAAGTGTTCAGGGCAACGCTTCCTACTTGGTTGGCGCTCAAGGGATTTGAGCGCTAGTGGGACTTAATGAACCCCCACGGAAAGAGGAGGGCCTGGGGCGGGCCGGCCCCGGAGGCCGAGAGTCAGGCCCGGGTACCAAGCAGGTTTGCGAGAGGATGCGGTGTGGGCACCGGGGCGAGAGCCCAGAGCCAGCAGCGAGGCCGGGGTCAGCAGTGGTTTTCCTGCAGCACGCAGTGTCCGGCACAATGGCTCGATTAACTTCTTTTCTGTCCTCTGTGCTGGAAGCTGCCCGCAGACGCACGGTGCTGCCAAGGAAGCGGCATCAAGCACAGTGGGCTCATTATTTTGAATGTTTATTTGCATGAAATTTTTTGAATACCTGATTCCCTTCTCATTCTTTTTTTTTTTTAACAAACTACCCAATCTGGCAGGTGTTTGGGTGCTTCGGCCCTCAGGTATGTGAAGAGAAGAACAGTGTTAAGTCAAGGGTCTTCGTGCTGCGCATGGACCTTCGTGAGAGAATGGAGTTGTTGTTGAACTTCAGAGGAGCAGAGCTGGTCCGTGGAGGGGTGGGGACCGGCGGAAAAGCCAGAAAATGTTAAGGAATTTAAGCAGTGGAACCTAGAAAAGGCTTTGGGTAGGAATAAGGTTTCTTTGTTTATAAGTATATTAAGTGAAAATGTGGGGGTTTTGAATCATGTTTTAAAACATTTAAAAACTTTTGCTGAATGTTAAAAGCATTTTTTCTGCAGCATGCCCATAAGCATTTATACTGTGAGGCAAATAGAACTCCACAAGGGCTGTGGTTTATTTTCAGCGCGGGGCCTTCGGGCTGCAGGTCACCAGGAAGCAGCGACGGCAGGGCCTGGCCCCGGGGCGGGGGGGGGGGGGGGGGGGGGGGGTTGGGGGGGCTGCTCGGAGGACAGAGCCCACGTGCGGAGCCTTCTATTCTGAACGTCGTTCTTGGTGTCGTCCTGTTAAGTCTATAAGTGTTTTCACATCCACCTAAACTGAAGTTTACAAGTACGATTTACGTATAGCTCTCTCAGATGAAGCTTTAAGCATGTTTCTAGAGATTCAGTGAAAATATGCTGAGTCGTGTGTTTTTCAGAGGAATCTGTTTTGAAAAGATTCCCAGCGTTTGTTTGAACAGCGCTCAGCATCTCGGAGAAAACTGTCGGGAAAGAAAAACGTCCTGCTCTCAGACAGCCGAGCCCACACACCCGGCACGGCCCGTGCCCTGTCGGAGGCCTGCCGCTGCAGGACCTGCCCTGGCCCCCGGCCCCCGGCCCCTGGCCCCTGGCCCCCAGCCCCGGCCCCTTAGAGCTGGAGAGCAGCGCCACTGAGTTTTCAGACTAACTAACGAGTGACAGGTAGAAAGTCCGTCTCTTTCTGTCCCTGTCACACTCCTTCGTCCTTTCCGTAGCCCAGGATCCGCCTCCGTCTCGGCCTCATGGGGGCGCTAGGGCTGTAACTGCCTCCTGAGCTTCGTGGGGTGTCATCGCTGCACAGCAGGAAGGCGAAGCCCTGGCGAGGGTGGCCCCCCAAGTGTGATCACACTCTCTCCTGGACACAAGTATGCGGCATCGCTTTCAGCACGACTAAGTGTCACAAGGAGGTGGGGATCGTGTAGAACTGCAGGGTTCGTCGCAGGCCCCCCAGCTCAGGAGTCGGGGTGCTGCGTTCCGCCCGTTCGTGTTCACGGGCTCCCCTTGAGGTCTAGTTACACCACATGGTTAATCGAGCACTTGTACGCGTGTTTAGGGGGCACGTTGTGTCTGGCTCTGTCCCCACGTCTGTGCTCCCCTAGGGGCTTTCCTCGGACATGGGTCGAGTCAAACGAGACAGCGCGTGCCCTCCCCCCCCCATAAGTGCTGTGGCGGAGAGTAAATAGTAAAAGAAAGGTTCGAAGATTCTGTAAGCTAGCTACAGAGACAATTACTTTAACATCTATCCGACCATTTCTCCAGTGGCACAGAGTTGCAAGAGCAGAAACTAAAGTTTTAGTCATTTGGTTTTTCAAGTGCTTCCCACAGGATTAGATTAACGGTGTCTCCAGAAATGGTGGCCCCACCCTAACAAATGTCACGTGTGGAGAAGAAACCAGCGACCTTCCTCCCCGTCCTTGTTTGGGTCTGTGTATAACCGGAGATGGCTAGTCGCAGGCCACGTGGGGTGCAGAACCATTTGTGACTGCAGGGCACCCGAGGATCCGCAGAAGGGTGCGGTCCTTCCACGCACCTCTGCCGGCCTGTCCCTTTCGGACAAGGGGACTGACCACTGGAAGCCTAGAGAGCAGATGGAGGGCGTTTTGGCGAGGCACTGAGGGGGTTAGTGACCGAGCCGAGATGACAGTTGAAAGGCAGAACCCGCCCTAGTCCTTAGGTTGGGACGTGTTGTGGGAAGGAAGCACACAGGTAGCACGCCGGGTCTGTCGGTGAGTTCCAAGAACAGTGCACCGTGGCCTGAAGGAGACATCACGGGGCCTTGGCGTCCCACGTGACAGTCCTCGGGGTAAGTCTCACAAGGGACACGGGTGCGAGGGCTGGTCCTCAGTGCACAAGCCCAGAAACAGGAGGTCTCCTTGTCATCGGAAGTAGCTTCAGGCCAGAAAGAAGGAGGACAGACTCCTTAGCACGGGGACATTGGTCTGTAATTTCTCTGATTTGGTGCCAAAAGCTCTTCGAGAGAACAGTCAAAGCTGCGTCTGAGCGTCACTGCTGAAAACTGGCAGCTGCCGTATTATTTCTTTTTAACAACCAATTGAAGCGCTCTCTGTTCTGTCCCGCTGTTGCTAACTTTCTTAAGTTTAAAAATCAGTCTGTTTAGAGTAACAGTACACGACACAAGAGCGTTACTCTGTGGATCCGATAACACTTCTTTTGTGCCCTTTTCTTTCCCACGTGTGGAGTGAACGTCTTCCCGTGGTGCGTCCGTCTCGGTGGAGGACAAGAAGTTACTTTCCTCAGTGGCCGACTTCCAGGATTCCTGGCTGAGTGTCCTTTGTCAAGCGTGTGTTCCCTTCTCCAGGCCTTTCTGCATAGAGCCCACAAACATCGTCGGTGCGGATGACGTCATTCCGCGGGTCAGCGACCAGGCCTCTGCCATGAACAAGAGGATTCAGTACTACAGCCGGCTCACCGCCCCTGCGGACAAGGCTCTGGTAAGGGGCCCGGCGCTGCCCGTTGTCTGAGGTTCAGTGGGAAGGGGCCGCGAAGGACAGAGCCTACACCAGCCCCTCGCAGTTGTCCAGTGACCACTGGTTCTTGAACTGGCCCTCGGCCCGGCCCATCTTTGCTGGCACTCCTGCCTCCTTCCTCCCAAACCTGGAGGGAAAACTGCCTTGACAGAGGCATATTCCAGAAATTCGTTCTCATTTCAGAGGAACAGTCCATTGCATAGGGTCCTTCCATTCTCGCTCTTCGGGTCTCTCCTACACTTAAAGGAGGGCTGCATTTGTTTCTCAGGGATGCCTACTATTGTTTGCTCGTGACATTCAGAAATGGGTCTGGCGCCAGGGCCCCATGCACAGAAAACACCCTGTGGTGCGCGTGTCCCGGCTCTCACGCTTCTGTCTCTGTCCGCCAGCTCGCCCCGGACCATGTGGTCCCGGGCCCCGAGGAGTGCTACGTGTACAGCCCCCTGGGCTCCGCCTACAAACTGCAGAGCTACACGGACGGGCACGGGAAGAACGCCAGCGTGGTGACCATGTGAGTGCGCTGCGTGGGGGGCGTGGCCGAACCTCGCGCATGTGCAGATTGCCAAGCATCTGCCGGCCCTGCGCTGCGGCGAGCAGCGCGCCTCCCTGACCCGCCGCTGCGCCTCTGCTTTCAGCTTTATGATCTGGAACACCATGATGGGGACGTCGATCCTCAGTGTCCCGTGGGGCATCAAACAGGTAACGAAGCTGTTCGGCGTCATTTCCACCGGGATTGTTTCCTTTTCCCGTTGTGAGTTTTACAGGAGAGGTGGGTTTTTTAATGACTTGGAGGTGCGTTTGTTGTTAATTTGTATTAAATGTATTGGAGTGACACGGGTTAGAGGGTCACGCAGGTTTCGAGTGGACATTTCTGTGGTCCACGGTCTGTATGTTGCACTGCATGCCCACTCCCCAAATTCAAACCCCCCGATTTCGCTCGTCTGTGGGATATAAAACTGAAGCCTGTGGACACGCACAGTCATACAGTAGAGGTTTGAATAAGCCTACGTCACTTTGTAAAGAAAACAGGTGATCATGTGTAATTTTACACTGAATACAATGGTTTCACCGTAACTGTGTCGCGTTGCCCCGGGATAACTTAGGGCAGCATCACGGGATGACATGTGTGTGTCCCAGCGCTGACACGTGTTTTCCGTGTTCCTGTCCTCACGCAGGCTGGATTCACCACGGGCGTGTGTGTGATCGTGCTCATGGGCCTCCTGACGCTGTACTGCTGCTACAGGGTGGTGGAGTCACGCGCCATGATCGGTGAGCTGGCCACAGGGGACGCGCTTGGTGCCGCCCATGCCGCCTTCAGCAGGGAGCCTGCTGCGCGCCGGCTCTCTGTTTGTGCCCCGGGACGTGCTGCTCCAGCCCCCAGCGTCTGGCTGACCGGAGCGGGGCTGCCGTAGACATCCTGAGAGGCTGGAGTTCTTTGCGGAATGCACTCACTTTGCCACCCATTTCCTTATAAGGACAATTTTAAAAGTCATGTTTTAAAAGTAAGTTCTTTGCGAGAGCTAAATTGAGAAGTCTGTGATTCTTGGTCAGTTAATGGTGACTGTTTTGACCTGTTCCTACTGAAAGGCCTCAACGTTGGAATCTCCTAGAAGTAGAAATTACACCTAGAAAAGTAGGAAAATGTGAGCAATGGTCCTTTGTAGTAAATTCTCAGAATTACACCAGCACATTTCCTCGACTCATCTCTAAGTTCTGGAGCAGGGGATACCTTCTCAGGTTGTTTTAAAGTAATTTAGGACCTAAATGGACGTACATTATTGAGTTGAATCTTAGCGAGTGTGAGTCCCCAGGCCGGGCTTTGTCCCAGTTCCTTCTGTCCCTCCGAAGCAGGGTGTGCTTCCTCTTACTTATCTGTCCACGTCCCTTCCTTGGCACCCGCCGGTCAGTCCCTGGTGCTCCTGCAGGTCTGCTGAGTTCTTCATGCGACTCGGGCATGAGCCCCGTGTCCGTTAGCTCTGGTCAGGTGTCCCAGTCGGCGTGTGACCGGCTTCTGTACTCCACGAGCATGTTGACACCGGCCGCCTTTTCCTCTGTGAGTCAGCTGACAGAAGAAGGGTAAACGCTCAGGTTCTGCTTTCACGGGCTTCTAACTTCCCTGTTACTTGATTTTTAAACTCAGTCGTGTGAACCCTAAATTGCCATGTGTGGTAACAGGATCACTCAGGAGAACGTTTCCCATATCATTAGTTAATATTCCCAAACGTTATCGGGGGGGCGGCTTCTGTCCCTTTGCTGGCGATTTTGCCCGGCCCTGGTTTTACCACTTGCTCTTATTGTACGGTGACCCGTTTCCCAGGGATCTGTACGATTTCGTTGACCTGCATTTCTTTTTACGTGTTTGTTCTATAAGGTCTCCGTTTCTCCGGTTTCCTAATGTGGTCCTAATGCCTGGTGGTGGAACACCTGTCATCTTTACCTGAGTTTGGGTTGATTCGGGGAAAACAAACTAGGACAATGGAGTATGAAATTGGCATCTAACCTGCTGCTTTCTCCTGCTTCCCCAGCGTCAGTGGACACCGCAGCCTGGGAGTACCCCGACGTCTGCAGATTCTACTTTGGCTCCTTCGGGCAGTGGTCCAGCCTCCTCTTCTCCCTGGTGTCTCTCATCGGAGCGATGATCGTGTACTGGGTGCTCATGTCGAACTTTCTTTTCAATACCGGAGAGTTTATTTTCAGTAAGTACCCACAGCGTACGTTCTCACACAGGTGCCTCTGGGCACAGTAACTACGGTGACGTCTCAGCACCAGACTCCGACGCTGGACTTGGGAGAAGCACAGTTAGAAGCACTGTTCGTAATTCGGTTTGTTTTCTACGGTTGTGATCTCAGATTTAATGTGTATGTTTATTTCCAAGAACTAATTTGGGAATAAGTAATATTCCTTCAACTTCTCAAATTAATGTTAAACATTTCTAAGTTCCAGCAGATATTTTAAGCCTTGTTTCGATCGTAATCACAAAATTTTAGTATAACAGCACTCGGCGTTCACTGGTGTTTGTTACTCGAGACTGTGCTGCGTGGGCTCCTGGGGAAGCAGGCTACAGTCCCGTTTTCAGAGCCCTGGGACCTGGATTAGGGGACGGCCGGGTGATGGGGCTCTCGCGGTGAGCACCTTATTTACGGGACTTGTCGTGGGGTATGGGTGCACCTTTGCTCATTTAAAGATGCTCCTGCCTATTGTTTTCCTAAGCCTTTTTATAATGTGTGCTGGATTTTATCACATACGTCATCCACATCTCTTAAAATGATCTAAGGTTTTCTCCTTCAGATTGTTAACATAGCAAATTGAACACCTTTCGTAATGTTTAAATCATTCTTAAATTCTGGGAAAACTTTAATTTATTAGTCATGATGTACATTTTTTAAATTTCTTACTGGATCCCGCTTCTTGTGGGAGGCATGGGGCTAATATTTTATTTAGAACCTCTGCCTACTCTCGTAAGAGCTGCTGGCCTCGGGTTTTTCTTCCTCGTGTTGTCCTGGCTGAGGCAGGGCATCTGTTTGGCTTATGAGAAGGGAAACGGCTCCCCTCTCATGGTCCCAGAGACCTAGAAGTGCAAAGTCGAAGTGCCATCCTTGGCCATCCTTGGCCGGTGGCTCCGTCACCCCAGTTTCTGCGTCCGTCTTCGCAGGACCATTTTCCCTCCACGCGTCTGTGTCCAAACCCCCCTGTTCTCTCTGAGGACGCCAGGCATTGAACTGAGGGCCACCCTCACCCAGGCCGACCTCGTCCTGCCTGCACTGAGTCTGCAGTGACTCCGTTTCCCAATGAGGTCACAGTCCAGGCTCCTCCTGCACGTGGGTTTGGGGAGACCGGTCCGACCTAGTGCACCCGGCATCCAGATGTCACTGTTTGCTCGCCTGAGGTGAGTCTTGGCTTCAGGAATTGCAGAATGAGGCCGAAGTTCTGACCTTAAACCACCAGTAGCTCTTGGAGACGCTGGAAAAACTGGAGCCTGAACTACACTTCCTGTTCTAGCCTGACCAGCGTACCACGGGGGGGAGAGTTCACGTGTTTACTAATGTACGGCCTTACAGCTAGTCCGTCGTCTTCACGTCTCGTTTAGTTTCAGTCAAACACTTCTATTAGTTGTTACTACGGTTGTAAAGGTTGCCGTCAAACAGAATGGAGTAAGTTCCGCCAGGCCCACAGGAAACACAGCCTTCACCCACTCTCATTCGCCGTCCAACGATAAATGTCCAGGTATCACACGGGCCTCTTTTTTTCTGCTTCCTGTAGAGCTACTGAGAGCGCGTGACAGTAACCACTATGCAGCCCTGGTCTGGAAAAGTGTTACTATACTTTGTATGAACTTTAGAGATTTTCCAGATAAATTCGGCCATTGTAAGGGTTGGTTTCCCCCTCTTACAGACTTTAGAACTTGGTCTAAGCTGTAACGGTACTTCCATAAGTCAGTGAGAGCGCAGGGGGGGGGGGGAATGCACACATTATCTTCATTCTGGGGCTTTGAACTAAATTCTGTCTCCGCGTAGGTTTTTCAAAATGCTCGCCAGGTGCGAACGTCCGGAGCAGGGTGCGAAGCTGAAGGAAGCGCTCCCCTGAGCGCAGGGAGCTGCCACGGCAGGCGGGCCCATGCTAACAGGCGGGCCCATGCTAACAGGCGGAGTGGGGGCTCGGGCACACACTGGCGATGCCACACGGCGGACCTTAAACTGTTGTCACAGATAAAACACTCCCGCAGCGGCCAGTTTAGCATCTCCCGTTCAGTGTCAAACTGTCTTTTTCCTTGATTTTTAGATTTTATCCATCACATCAATGACACAGATGCCGTGCTGCGCACCAATGACAGCAACCCTGGTGAGTAGTTTGGATTCGAAGTTCAGCCTGGTTGTTTTCCTCACCTTGCTTTGAAAAGGGCTCACGGCCGAACCTCTGACTTTGTCTTAGGTCAGTGGTTAGCACGAAATCATTATCACTACGTTAACCGGGCCCCTATTAAATGGTTGGCAATCAGTGTGTTTAAAAAAAAAAAGAAAAAGAGCAACTCCACCAAAGGCTGTGTTAACGTGAGCGAGAAAGCACTTAGTTCATATCATACAGTCACTGTTACAGCTCACGTCTACTAGAAGCATGTTTACCTGTGAATAATCAGTACATGTTTTCAAGAACCTCTGTCGCTGCTGATTGGTTTGGCCCGGAAGCAGAGTTCTCCGTTTCTTAACTCAGTGTTGGGCTGTTACTATTTTAGTTACCGATGTTTAAGACACACAAATCTGTATCCTTAGAATAGTTAATTTCCTAATAATGAGCAGACATTAATAAATATGGACAAATAAATTGAAGATTTGGCAAAAAAATATTCTTAATGTTTTAGGAAAGTTCCTTTAACTATTAAACATAAACGTCAGGGGCCCACGGGTTTATCCAGTAAGGCAGTCACAGGGGAAGTGAGTGTAAAAGTTAAGGTGACCTTGTTAAGTTACGCTGGAAAGTTCTGCGGTGAACCTTGCCCTTTGCCTGAAGCTTTCGTGGGCAGGGGTGTTTCAGAGACACCGACTCGGCACCATTTCGATGGAGAAGCGCAGTGAATCACTGAAGGACAGGGCTCACGACACAGCCGCTAAGCCTGCTGTGTGTCGGGGCTGCTCCGGGCTCTGGGGCACAGGGACAGCGCAAGTCTCTCCTCTCGGGGCGTGCATTCCAGTGTCTGTTACGCAGCGTCTCACTTTGCCCCTGATTAACTGTTCTCCTGGAAGACGAGTGAGTGAAGTGCTAGCGGTTACTTCTGTGGACACCCACACGTACATCTTTGCACAGTGCCAAGATATTTTAGTGTAATTTTTAAAAATACGTCCCTCATGTCAGAATTTTCGCAGGACCAAGTGGCAGCCTTGTGTTAAAGAGAAGCCCTTTCTCTGTCACCATTCTGGCTTCAGTTGGGGGTAGTAGTTGGTCCATATCTAATAGCGTCCCTTCAGCGGGTGGCAGCCCACTGCGAGGGCCCGAGCGCCCTGGTCGCACCGCTGTGGATGGGGAGCGCAGCAACAGCAAAGCCAGCTCCCTCCGCGCAGTGCCGGAGCATGCGGACACCAGCGCCTTTTGGTTCTTCTGGTGATTTTGCACAGGGCGCCACGCGGTGGGAGCAGGGCGCAGTCCTCCTCCGTGCGTGCGAAGGGCTGCAGCTGGCGTTTGTGGGCCGCCGGCAGGGCAGGCAGTGTTCCGAGCGTCTTGCAGCAGCCCCTCCATAGGGAGGCGCTGGTGTCCACACCTCCGAGATGTGGAAACCCAGGCGAAGAGCAGCAGGTTCGTCTTTCAGCCAGTTTACTGCCACTGCCTGTGCTTGTCGCACTGGAATTACTGCACGAGAGAAACTCGCGTTAGTTTCCTTCTGTCCAGGGCTCAGTGGGAAAAAATGCTCGTGGAAGTGCTGGCTGAGAGAGGAGGAGACAGAACGCGGAGAGTGTGGCTTTGCGGCGTGTGCCACGTAATGGAGACAGAGTGGAATTAGAGCCAGAGCTCGCGAGGAGTCTGTCACTCCCTCTGACTGGTGGCGCACAGGGGGCTGCTGGGCGTGAGCAGTGTTCGCCAGCACCAGGAGCTCCGTGCGAAGAGCTGATTATCAGCAGAAGTCCTGTTACAGAATCAGAAACCGGGAGAAGGGTTTGGCCTCTATCTACTGGGAGAAGAAATTGCTGCTTGTAGTCAGGGGCAGGAAAGTAAGCATTTCCGCCCAGCTCCCTGCTAACGTCTGAGCCCCCGGCCACGGTCAAGCTCCCCGACTTCCAGGAGGGTTGCTCTGGCCGGCTGGAGTTCCGGGCTCTGAAGCTCTGCTCAGTAGTTTGGTTTCGGCGATATCACGACAGCGGCCTCCACCACGTCCACTCTTTGTTCCAAAGCCAGAGGTTTGGTTTACTGTGTTCAGGAGCCCGTCCTTTGGCCCTGATGTGGGTTATCGTCACAAAGAGCACGAGCCTGAAGGACGTTCTCACGTCCTTGTGGGCATCAGGGCGAGTGCCGCCCAGCCCAGTGTTTTCTGTCTGGCAAGGGAGCCAGAGGACTTTGTGGTGGGATGATTTGATAGTTTCCATAGAAATTAAGGATATGCCTCAAATTTTCTAACATTATTCCCCCTCTAGTTAATGTATCGATAAGAAACTTCTAATATGTCTAAATTCGAGCCTCAGTTTTTTCCAGAAAAGAGAAGCTGAGCGTCCTTGGTAAAGGCTGAGGGTGGTGAGCAGGTGTGGGTATCCGGGGAGCCATCCTTGTCCCCCGTCCCCTGCACTGTGCTCTGACTGGACGGTCTCCCGCTGCAGTGATCTGTCCGGGGCCGGGGAGCGGCCGTCCCGACAACAGCTCTGTGGTCGTGCATGCCAACAACACGGGACTGCAGCAGTTCGAAAAGTGGTGGGACAAGTCCAGGACGGTGCCCTTCTACCTCATAGGGCTGCTCCTGCCGCTGCTCAACTTCAGATCACCCTCCTTCTTCTCCAAGTTCAACATCCTAGGTGAGCCACGGCCGAGCGCCGAGCCCCCGGCCGCGGGTGGGAAATATGGTCGGAGGCGGAGAGAGCCGCGTTCCGGGCCTGTGCCTCCATGTTTAATCTGTTCGTGCTTCCATTACCCTGCTTCCGGGTTTTCTTGGTGGAGTCTGGCCCAGAGAAAAATGTAGGTGAGTGTTTCAATGCCAAGTGCCTTAGACGGCAAGTTATGGGGCTGCTGCTGTGCCATTGCTGAGCATGGCTCCCTCATTTTCTCCGAGTTGTGGGGCTCCTGGAAGGCATGAACAGACTTCAGGAGGAGGCGTCCAGGTGGATGGTAGAGGATTTCTCAGTTCCCAAGGCTGGAAGCATGAGGACCCACTTAGCGAGGCAACAGCATTTTTTCCCTCTGTCTCTATTTAAGAGCTTAGCCCGGCACTGTCACCGGACTTGCCGCCTGGACGCTGTCCTATGGCCCCCATTCTGAGGTCAGGTCCTCCTCTGCTCTTCCTCATGCTGCCTCGTTCTCAGAACACCCGCCTCTGGGGAGGAACAGACATCTTTCTGTGAGCCTGTCTTTCAGAGACTTCTGAAACCACCACCGCGGTATTTCGACCACATCTTCTCTTGCAGCCTTAAGATGACGGGAGAAACCCACCTGAGAGCTCAGGTCGGGCTCACTGTAGACAAGGGTGTCAGCCGTGAAGAGTCGATAACCCCGGTAGGGCATGCTGGTTCACCCTCCCCCGGAGAGCTAGCCTCCCGGCAGGCAGCCGAGAGTATGAAATGGATCACAGGGGGCCTCAAGGAGGTGGTTTGGGGTTTCCCGCACCCCAGATGGCGAGGCCAGGTTACTCCCCACACGCCTCAGCCTCACAGCAGCGCCCACTGCGCAGACACGTGGAGAACAAAGAGCGATGGGTGTGCGTGCGGCAGCCGCTTATTTGTGCCCTTGCTGAGTCGGCCCGTGTCCAGGCCCACAGCAGAGCCCGCGCAGCTCACCCGTGGTTTCCAGATGGGCTGGCCTGCCGACCTCCCTGGGGTGCAGACTGTGGAAGGTCAGCGCACCCACGTACAGAAGCATACCCTTAGCTGGGTCGGCAGCTGCTTTAGGGGAATTAGCATCCGATCCCTTCAGAAACCTCCCTGGCTCGGCTCCATGCTGCCTGGGACTAGCTCCTCAACAGGAGCGCCCTCTGGCTTGGAGACCACCAGGGAGCTCAGCCTGCCCCTCTGCCCTGCGAACAGTGCCCGTGAATGGGGCCTGGCATCCGCCCCCGCAGTGGGTAGCCCCAGCGGCCAGAGCCTCGCCTGGTGCGGGAGCTGACTGCTCCAGGCTGTTGGGCTCGTCACCTTCTCAGATGGGCTCGTGGCCCACACCCTCGGCTTGACTTTCTGACTGCGGCACACCAAATGTCGTGACAGGCTCTTCCGACCTGCCGACCGTGGTGCTTCCAGTGCAGAGTGCGTCAGTTTTGTGTTGTCTGCTTTCTCCCACATAACCCGGCGCTGCCGTAAGAGCCACGGCACGCACCCTCCGTGGAGCTCGGCTCCGGGGCCACTCGGGCGGCCGCTCAGCTTTGAGCCGCACTAGAGCCGCCTTCCCCTGCGCCTGTCGGGCCTCCCCGTGGTTTCCTTGTGTTTTTCGGTAACACCTGGAGTGAGTTTCTGTCCTCAGGTCCTGCCGGGCCTCCCTGGGTGTCTCCAGGGACGGGACGGGCATCTCCAGGGACGGGACCCGCATCCCAGGCTTGCCCGAGGGTGCGGGAACAGAGGTGGACTTTTAAACAGTCTGTAAACATGAGACGTGACAGGTGGTGTCTGACTTTCTCTCGCAGGCACGGTGTCCGTCCTCTATCTGGTTTTCCTCGTCACCCTGAAGGCTGTTCGCTTGGGGTTTCATTTGGAATTTCATTGGTTTACGCCGACAGAATTTTTTGTACCAGGTGAGCTGCTTTAGCCAAATAAGGAATTAAGAAATTGCAATAACGTGACCTTTAAGTTAGCTATTTTTGACCGTTGGGATTCTAAATCCAGTGATGGCATTTCTGTGGTGGGCGTTTTTCTTAATGCTGTCTGGCTGAAACCGCGTCCAGTGGGAGTGGCTCTGGCCGCCTTGCCCTTGGGGGTGGCAGGCCCTTTGTCGTTTCTGCCTGGGGGCAAAAGTTCACCCAAGTCGAAGCGCACCTGCAACGTCAGGAACGCAGAGTCCGGACCGGGGGTCCAACCCACAGCCCGCGGGCTGCATGCGGCCCAGCACAGAATCAAAAATTTACTGAAAACTTTATGAGATTTTTTGTGATTGTGTCGAAATGTATTGAATGTGTGGCCCAGGACAACTCTTCTTCCTCCAGCGACGCCCAGTGACGCCCAGAGGCTGCACACCCCTGGCAGACTTCCTGAGCAAGCCCACCCCAAGGTGTCAGAGACGAACCCGGTCGGTGGCTGGCGCACGTGGTCAGGATTGCTCCTCGACGCCGTTGCTCCCCTTAGGGTTTTCCTTTACAGTCGCTGTTTTTCAGGCTAACGGCGACTATTAAGTGTTCCCTCCCTTATTTTTTCATGGTTGTAACTTGGCGATTCCTCAAGTTTCACCCAAGTTTAGAGGGTCTGGACACACTGAAGGCCCACGAGAGAATGAACGGCTAGTGCTGAGTGAGTACGGGTTAGAAGAAGGAGGTGACTGTCACCCTGGTGTCATGGACATGAGTAAGGGACGGTGGCACAAAGTTCTGCCGCTGGTTTAGAAGACGGCTTTGTTTTCAGTCTTCGCCTGCTGGTGCGGGC
The DNA here is from genome assembly GCF_022682495.2 of Desmodus rotundus. Lineage (NCBI taxonomy): Eukaryota > Metazoa > Chordata > Mammalia > Chiroptera > Phyllostomidae > Desmodus > Desmodus rotundus. The sequence goes on along the minus strand of NC_071387.1, from coordinate 210,663,531 downwards.
CGTCTGGGGCCTCCAGTCTCTGTCCGGTAGCAGGGGTCCCCTCTGACGGCAGCGGTCCTGTTGTGTGCCGCCCCTCTGCTCCTCCGGTGTCAGTGTCCCTGCGGTTTCCTGGTGGACTGACAGGTGCTCACCGGAAGGTGGTGTTTCTGTTAGTTACCGTGGTTACTTGTGTTCACATGGCAGGGCTGCATTAGCTTTGTTTTTTGTTGGTGGTGGAGGGTTTTTTGTGTTTTCTTTTAGAAACCTGCAAAGACTGAAAGGTCTGTGCAAATTCAGGACAAAGGAGGCGCTGGGGCTCCACCCTCCCCCACCCCCGAGTGTGTTCAAACTGGGTGCCCATGAAAGTGGAGACTCGAGCGGGTTCTCCCATCGGTGGATAAAAACAGTCTCGGGCGCTCACTTCGAAACTTAGGTCCGTGCTGGTTTGTTTTTAGAGTCTTGGTGATAAAAGTTTCTGCTAATGGTGGGAGGCAGGAGATACACAGGAGGGAGCGGAGGGTACGAACGGTTCCTCAGAAGATGCAAGAGCCTGTTTGACTAGTCACTAAGCGTCCGTTCCGCCTCACTTCTCGGTGACAGGAAGGGCAGAACCGTGAGGACTGGAGAGGGGCCTAGTGCTCTCAGGAGATAAATCACTTTGTCGTCACAGGAACCTCTCAGGAATGGAAGCTGGCTGAGAACCAGGGAGCTCTGGGGGTGTCCGTCTCCACTGCCCTGACGAGGGGTTCACGTCACCGCGTAGTGCTGCTGGAGTCCTTGTTGTTGTTCTCGTTCCTAAAAACGTCTTTTCCGACACCGTGGGTCCTGTCTCCCACCTCGCAGGGAGCCGGGAAACCAGGAGAGAGCGCTTCCTCGTGTGCTTAGCCTGTCCTTTCCTGCCCGGAGCTTCAGCTTGCTGTTGTCCCTCCTCCGAAATCACGTGTGCGCCCTCGTTTTTTGTTTCTTACTCAGCTCTTCCTATCAGTGAGCAAGCCGGTCTCCGCATCTGCCAAACCCGCAGCTGCCGCTTCCCTTCAGAGGAAACACCTTTGAGAGGGTGCCTGCTCCCCCCCTCCCCCCCTCTGCCTTGAACTCACTTCTGTGAGCTGTTGCCCAGTCGCTCCTCTGACAGCCAGGCCCAGCAGACACTCCTCACACTCTTCCTGCTCGGCCTGGGCCGCACGGTCACACCGGGCCACCCCTGCCGTGGCCACACGCTGCCTTTGCCGCACACTCGGCCCCACCCTCCCAACTCTTGTGCATCATTGTGCCTTCTCGTGGTTCCGACCCCTGCATAACGAAGTCACCGGGGCTGAGTGCTCACACCTCCTTCTCTCCCTTCTTCCCTAAGTCATGTCACCTCGACACCTGGCTTCAGGCCTTGTCCGGATGCTGACCAGTCTCAACCTCGTGTCTCTGGCCCAGGGCTCTCCGCTGACGCCCACACTCACATGTCCGCCTGCCCCTGCACATCCCCACTGGGATGTCCACTAGTGTCCCAAACTTCGAATTTTCAGAAACCAAACACCTGTTCCTTCCTCATCCACCCCATCCCACCCGCTCAACCTGCTCTCCCTCGGCGTCTCCAACTCAGAAAGCGGGGGCTCCCATTTCCCACGTGATCAGGCCAAAAACCCGGGAATGCTACTTGCCGGCTGTAATTATTTCTACCAGAAAGAACCAGGTCAGGCCACCGACCTCTTCCTGGGACTGTCACAGCCCTCGACTCGTCTCACTGTCCCCGCTCGTCTCCCCCGGTGGTCTGGTCTACACCCAGCGGCCCGAGCCATGTCCTCAAACCGCCACCTTCAGAAGCCTTCAGTGTCTCCCCCGTCACTCAAAGACAAGCCACAGTCTGTGGGCGCTCGGCTTCCTCTCCGCCGCCGTTTGCTGCCACTGTCCCGCTCTTCCCTCCCCTCCAGCCACACTTTCCCCCCACTGTGCCGCAGGATGCCCAGCAGCTCCGTGGGGACACATCCTCTTCCCTGTGCGGAACACACCCTGCCCATCCCCAGGGGTCCGCTCTCCCCCTCCTCGTCTTCCTTGTCCCTCCCAGCTCTCATCACTGCCCAAGTGCACGTGCAGACGTCCCTGGTGACCTTGGTCTGTTAGGCTCCCAGTTCTGGCGACGACTGGGAATGTTGAAGATCTGTTATTCTCAGCGCCTTGGTCCCTGAGTTCCAGATAGAAGGGAGCAGAAGTTACGATAAGAAGGGATTTACCCAAAACTGTTCCCAAATCTGTTTGGTTCTGGGACTCGGACGGTGAGCGTTCAGCTGGTAAGCAGTGAATGGCCAGGCGCTGACGTTGTACCTGTGCGTCCGTGTCGGCTCACTAGGATGTCTGCCCTCTGAGGAAGGGCTGCTCTGGTTTCGTGTTTTTATTCTTCTCCGATCCTGTCGCACCCCGAGGCCTGTCGTGTGTAGTGAGTGCTTAGTACCTACTCGTTGAGTGAATGAATGTTGTTGTCTCCACCTTCCCCTGAATGCATTAAAACATCAGCAAAGAAAGAAAGAAACCAAACACAAAGAGGCAGTAGAAGAGGCGACAGCAGACAAGAGAGGGGGCGGATTGTAGGAGGCGGAGAATGGCAGGCACCCGGGGCTGGGCAGCAATGCCTGTGAGCGCCCTCAGGAATGGGCCACCGACACGGGAGGCCCATCTGAGCTGCGGTCCCTGGAGCCTGCATGTCTAGAGGCATGTGAGTGACTCTGAAGGGTGAGGAGAAGGGCTAGGAATGGGAGCATTCCTTAAAGGGTTCGATCAGGACGAGCTAGACTCATCCTCCCCCCTTCCCTGCTCAGCCGAGCACGAGAGAAGAGAGCGAGCCCTGGCTGGAGGGTCGGCCCTCACACCAGAAGGTTGTCAGTTCGATCCCCAGTCGGGGTGCATGGAAGAGGCCCCCGATCCACATGTCTCTCTCACGTCAAGATTTCTCTCTCTTTCAATCTCTTTCTGTCTCTCTCCCTCCCGCCTTCCCTCTCTCAAGTCAATAAGCATGCCCTCGGGTGAGGATTAGAAAACAGAGCCCCCAGCACCCAGAGGCCCTCTCGTCTCCCTGCCACTGTTCTCTCCCTTCAGAGACACCCACTGTCCTGCCCTCTGCCCCCGAAGGGTCGTTTGCCCCTTTGTTTAACTCAACACAAATAGAGCGCACAGCGCGCAATCTTCCGAGTCTGGCGTCCGTCAGGCCACGTCCTGTGGGGACTCTGGCCCCGTCGTGTCTCTCATCAGTGTGCCTGCGCCACACCCCCCCCCTTTGCTCCCTCACCTTTGCTGGTCTGCTCTGTCTCTGCCCTCCAGCCTGGCTGCTGGGGGCGGGGTGGCGTGTGGTTTCCACCTGCGTTTAGATTCACTGACAATTTGCATTACCTCCTTTGCCCAGTTCCTCTTCTAGTCTTTTGCCCAATTTTCTATTTTTTAAATTGACTTCCAAGCATTCTTTGTACATTCTAGATACACATTCTTTGTCAGACTAAAGTATTACAGCTATCTCCCTGCTCCCAAGCCCCACCCCAACGCTTCCGTTCTTCCTCAGTATGCCTTCTCGAAGGGTCCAGTGGCAGCTGGAAACCGGCAGAAGTCGGGGGCTTCCCAAAGACCCTGGTGTCTAGGAGGCTGAGTGCCGCAGTCCCCTGCGCCCTGTGGTCCCGGGCCTCCCCGGGCAGAGCATGGCCCCGCCCTCACTCGCTGCCACTGGTGGCCTGTGGTGCCCTCAGTGCTGGCGGAGGCCCTGGTCAGCAGCAGCTAGTGGGTCCTGTTTGGGGCGTCTTGTTCTTTTTGGTTGTTGTTATTGTTTAGTTTTTATCCATTCTGCCACTCTGTGTCTTCTGTTTGGAGAATTTAGTCTGTTTACATTTAAACTAATCATTGGTAGGTATGGACTTGGACTTCTGGTCATCTTGTAATTCCTTTCTTTTTATTGGTGATTTGATGACTTTTTGAGTTCTTACTAAAAAGTTTTTCAGTTGTTTCTCTGCAAATAATGTCATATGTAAATAAGAACTTGATGGTCTTTCCAAAGTCAGTGCCTCCACTGTAATTCTGAGAGTAACCTGACCTCTAGGTGCCGTCTTTACTGTTCTTACAGTGAAGCGACTGTAGGTAAGTGGCTGACGTGGAGTGAGCCGCGTGAGCCAGGGACAGACGGACGACCACTCCCCGCACTTCTGAGCCCCCCCCCCCCCCAGGCTTTCCCGTGTGCACTCGCAGGTTCCGCCCCGAGAACACGAGCCCTCACACTCAGCCTGTCCCCGAGCAGCTCATCCCACTGGCTGCTTTCCTCCCTGCAGACACGTATTTCTAGCAGCTTCAAGCGATGCTTTTTAGATTAGCCACTAAAAAGGCACATGGCCGATTCTTCCTTCCATGATTCCTGTCCTAAAGGTGCTTTCCCAGCAGATTAAAGTAATAGAAGGGGAGGATCTATAGAGTCACACAGGCCCTGGATCTGACCCCTGCTCTGCCGCGTGCTGGCGCGGTGACCACAGACAGAAGTAACTGGCATGGGGCGGGGCAACAGCGGGTCCCGTTGTTCATATGGAAAGTAGCGTAGTAGCTCACAAAGAATGACGCAAGAACAAACTCCGTGTTTCATGAACTCACCGCTGAGATTTGAACCTTGCCCTGCCGCGTGCTGGCTCAGGGACAGCAGACGGGAGGGACTGCTGTGAAGCCCTGGCACACAGTGGTGGTTTCCTCGCTCCTTCTCGTCCCTGTCCCAGCACGTCGCTCGAGCAGAGCGCGAGCCTTGAGGAGCTTTGGGAGGTGTTTCGATGTTCTCCGTCCCTGGACAAACAGACACAACTGGTCTTTAGTGATCAGCTTGTGGTAGCGTATGTTCATTTGCTAGCTGTCCGTTTTAATGTGGTTCCCCTTCTCTTTTTCTCCTAGAGATAAGATTTCAGTTTCCACAGTTGACTGGAGTGCTTACCCTTGCTTTCTTTATTCATAATTGTGTTATCACACTCTTAAAGAACAACAAGAACCAAGAGAACAATGTGAGTAATTACCTGAGGAATTGATTTTTGTTCCTGCAACTTAATCTTTAAATTTACACCCTAGAGCAGTGGTCGGCAAACCTTTTCTGTAAAGGTTCAGATGGTAAATATATTAAGCCTCACGGGACATGTGGCCTCTGTGACAGCTGCCAGGTCTGCCGCAGTGGCACCCAGTAGCCACAGACAACGTGCAAACGAGTGGTGGTGGCCGTGTTTCCAGAGCATTTCATTTACCGCAACAAGGAGTGGGCCAGATCTCACCAGTGGCCTCATGGCTTCCCAACTCCCGCCTGAGCAATCGCTGACAAACGAAGAGGGACGGCTAATAGCCAACAGTGGTGGTAAAATCTTTAAAAGTGCCCACGTGACCCTAAAAGACGGGAAAAGGGAAACCAAGAATAGACGAGACGAATGTCAAGGTAGCAGATTTAAGCGAAATAATATTGATAATTACCTTAAATAAAATGGTCTAAATACTGCAATTAAAAGACAGGTTTCATTTTTTAAATCAGTTTGGCAAATTCTAACTACAGTACATGCTGTCTATAAGAAAGTTACTTTAAGTATAAAAATACCCCATAAAGGCCCTAAAGGTCAGGAAGGTAGAATGGCTATTTTAATTCCAAGGTCGACTTCAGAGTGAGTAGTATCACCAAAACAGAGAGGCATGTTTCATAATGATCTTTAGGGATCGATTCACCAAAAAACTCAAATAATCCCAGACTTGAGTGCACCCAGTGGAAGAGCTTCCAAACGACTCTCAGAACTGAAAGGGGAAGAAGGTAAACCCACAGCTATGACTGGAGGTTCAGGACCCCTCCCTTAGTAACTGACAGGACAAATGGAAGATGCGGAAGGATGCAGAAAATACAAAGCACCAGCAGCCTGCTCGATCGAAGTGGCACTTACAGCCCTCTCTCCAAACCAGCAGCGGGGTGGGCGTTTGTCTCGGATGCTCGGAGACATGCGCCACCGCTGACCACACGTTGAGCAAGTCTCGGTACATTTACGAGGTTTGAATTCGTACCAAGTGTTCCTCTGACTGCAGTGAAGTTGGACATCAATGAGAGAGTAGAAATTTTGGGAATTGACACATATGTGGACATTAAACTGCGTACTTTTAAATAGCTAATGGGGCAAAGAAGACATTACGAGGGAAAAAAGGAAGTACTTTGCGATTATTGAAAATGAAGACAAAACACATCCGAATTTATAGGATGCGGCTAAGCAGTACTTAAAGGGAAATGTACAGCTGTATACACCCACGTCAAAACGATTTCAGATCAATAACCTAACCGTCTACCTTAAGGCAGTGGAAAAAGAAGAGCAAACTAAACCCCAAGCGAGCAGAGGTCAGCCAGCTCCCTGGGGCCCGTGTGCAGGTTCTGCACTTAATCTGAAAGCGTGTGACTGTGCAAGCAGGTCGTGGCGAAGCTCTAACAGAGGCGCCACCGTTGTTAGTGACGCGCCAAGCAAGGAAGCGCCCCCTGCATCTGGGGACTCCGAGGAGGTTTCGAGTAACGTTTGGCAGAGCCAGTAAGAAGGCAAAACACTAGGTAGCAAGAAGCTAGCTCTCAAATTAGGCCAAAAAGGTATGTCTTTTACCTGGTAACATACATATGGCGTATTGCCTCTGAATGGAGTTGGAACTCAGTAAATCTGGACTTCCCAAATTCCCTAACTCGGTGACCTTCAAATTTCATTTTCTTCCTGTGCCTCCCAGAGATGGGTCCTTTCACTTGGGTGACGAGTTGAGACCCGTGTCCTTTGTGTCTCTGGTCACGTCAGCACACACCCGCAGGGGTTTCATGTCATGGCTGCCTAGCGTCATGTCACCCAGTGTCTCCTGACCCAGCTGTTCCTGTGAGTGCAAACAGCTGGCAGCGGCAGGGGCAGAGCCCGGGCGCAGCTGTGGCCACGGCTTCCTCAGGTGTCCTGGTGTTGTCACTGTCCCGTCCGGCCATGCAGAGAGGACCACCCGCCCCTAAAATTCTGAAATGGAAATGCTTCTCTGGCAGGTGAATCGATCTGATGCGCTCTGAATCAGAAACTACACTGCCTTTTTGGTCTTGTTTTGCCTATCTTCATTAAGTCGTAGGTCCTGCTTCCTTCTTTAAAAACAAGTGGCAGTGCTTCACGTCTTAATTCGTGTACTTTCTGCTGCTTCCTGTGAACCTGTGTGGTTTAGGTACCCATCCATCAGCAGAGGCTTTACCTAGGTGTCCAGGGTGGGTCAGTGGGGTCGGTCTCCCCAGTGCTGTGAGTCCGGTCTCCAGCGGAGAGGATTCCCACTGTGAATGGGATGCAGGACAGACGAGAAGCCACATCTGAGACACAGAGCGCGCTCCTGACCCTTTGCGCCATTGACTCTGAGCAGACATTCCCGTCACTCTCTGCGACCAGCCCTACGGGCCCATCCGTGCTCACACCAGATGCAGGGGACAGACCTTCTCTGGGGGGACCCTCGACACATTACACTTCAGATTGCCACTTGTACCTCTTCGCAAATAGGTGTTTTTACTCGGAGCCTCGCTCCAAGGAACAGATAGCCTTTCCTGCCATTTCCCACTACGTGGGCCTTGAAGAGGCTGCATGTCCTCGCCGGATACAGTGACGGCCCCTGATCAAGCCAGAGAGTAGCAAAGCCCGCGCGTGTGTGCGTGTGCGTGTGCATGGAGGCGTGTGGCCCGGGGCCCTGCCAGCCCTCAGCTGCTTCTGTGTTGAAACAGCCTTTCTGTTCATCGGAGCACTTTCAGATGGAAGCAGATACACAGCTCCCGACCTCGTTCTGCTAGAGGTGCCTTTGGTCTGCCCTGAGGCAGAACTTTGCTGTTAGCATCTCTCTTGCATCTTCGAGTGTGTTCATTGTGTCTGTGTCACTCACAACTTGTTTCCTCTCACTGTGTCCTTGATTGCTGTTTGTCAGCCATGACACAGTGTGTGAGAGCCGGCCAGCTCTCCCGCACAGTAGCTAAGGGCGCGCAGTTTGGAGCCTGGGAGACTCGGGCTGACCCTGGACTTCACCAGCTGCCACTCTGTGAGCACAGGCAAGTTCTGGAACCTCACCGCACTGGTTTGCTCGTCTGTGAAATGAAGGACGTCAGTGCGCCCGCATTAAATGAGATAACGGGTGCAGTGAGTGTGCCCGCGTTAAATGAGATAACGCGCGCAGTGAGTGTGCCCGCGTTAAATGAGATAACGCGCGCAGTGAGTGTGCGCATTAGCACGCCAAGCACCTAGACGCGCCTCGTAATCGCAGCCGATATAGTTGTTACTTATCGACACTCACCCTACTGTGGTGAATGAGTCCCTACTATGTGCCGGAGTCCCGGAGACAGAAAGATGGGAAAGGCACAGCAGCCCCCGTCTCCAGGGTCTCCCAGCCTAGCGGTGTGGCCCAGCCTCGATGCTGAGTAATGGAAAGAGGAACGTGACCTAAGAACTATTGACCCTGGCTGCTTTGTGGGCGTCAGGGACATTCTCTTTCCACTGCAGATGCGTGACGTGAGCATGGATTACCTTTATAATGACAGTGGGTGACAGGTCATTGTCACCGTGCCGTAGCTGAGACAGGTAACACGGTGCAGTGAGAACGGGGAGCAGGGGAGCGCCCCCTGCTGGGCAGCCTCGCACATCCACCTTCCGTCTGTGTCAGCTTCCCCCCGAGTTTGCCGAGGGGCGCATCTCTGCAGGAAGCCTGGCCCCAGCGATGCGGTGACCGGGGTGCCCAGGGTGAAGACTGTCCCTGGGGTGGCAGCTCTCCCTTTTCTTTGGAGCTCTGTCTGACACAGCTGCGTGGCCCCCAAGGCTTCGCGCTTTACGAGACCGCCCTATCCTGGAGCGGCACTGATCTGGCTGCAGGGGCACGGATGGCTTCGGAGCATCGCAATCCGAGGATGGGCAGAGGGGAGTGGTGGGGTTCATTTGTTTGTCCACGAGGCAAGGTCGGGGGGTGCCAGAGTCTGTCCTGGGTGAGCCTAGCGCTTCATGAACTTTGAACCCCCCAGGGGTGGGGTCCGCCTCTCCCTCCTTGGCCCTCAGTAACTGGAAGCTCTGTGAGAAGACTGAACCCCCTACCGAACCCCGGTTCCCAGGGCACCACAGCAGGGCCATGCCATCTGATTCAGGGGGGACCCCTGGTGTGTGTTCCCACTGGCTGTCAGCCCAGGCCTGACATCGGGACCGCTCAGAGCACATCACGTGGTTTGCAAGTGCGTTTACTGACACCCAAGTTCAACTCTGCTGCCACTTTAGCTCATTTAAGGAGGAAAGTCATCCAAAAATCAGGGGTGTTCCCTAATACCCAATGTCCAGTTACCGTTGTATGCAGTTTTTCTTACCTGCCTCCTTAGCTGGCAAAGCAATTTGTGTTTGAAATGAAAGTGAGGAGTCTTCGTGCTATGATTCGGTTGTGCTGAACTGCTTGGCTGCCACTTGAGTGCTGATGGAGACCAGCTTGGGGAGCCGTGGGCCTGTCCGGTGGGGACCCGACAGCCGGCTGCCGTCAGTGTCTTGGAGCTTTCGACGTCGCTTGGGAGTGGGAAGCCGGGTGGGGGGAACCCCTGGGGAGAGCGTGTGCTGCATTCGATGCCCTGCCGGTGTTTACTGATTCCGGCAGTGACCTCGTGCAGCCGTTTGAACAGCTGCCCTGCAATTTCCTCCTGTCTACTGTTTGGGTTGATTAGGCGTCTCTTTAATGCCTGCCTACTGTCTGCCCTTTAACTAGCTTTTCTTCTTTATTTAATGTATTTTATCAGGTAGCAGTCTCTTTTGGTCTAGGCATGCTTTGAAGATTTAAGTTAATTTACTAAAAGAAAAAATGTTTAATGCCATAGGTCATAGGTGGTTTAGCCTTGCTTTCTTGTTGTCCCTTAGCTTTATTATTTTACTTAAATATTTTATGACTTAGTAAATAAACTAGGTTTTGAAATTAGGCCAGTATTTCTGTCACATTAAACCACCATTTACGTAACTTTCTAAGGCGGCCAGTAGGTAGCTTAGTGGGCATGCTCCAGAACAGTAAAAGTGGTCAGGCCAGCCTGAAGCGCGGTGGCTTTGGCTCAGTGACACTCTGGGAGCGGTGGGCCCTAGCAGGTCTGTGTGCACACGGCACGCACACGGCACACACACAGCCAGAGAGAAGTGCCATGGGTGCCAGCCTCCCCCTCCCCGCCCTGCTCCCACGGACCCACCGCAGGGGCCCCTGCTGTGAGATGCCGCTCTCTCTTCCCAGGTGAGGGACCTGTCTATCGCCTACCTGCTGGTGACACTGACCTATCTCTACATTGGAGTCCTGGTTTTCGCTTCATTTCCTTCACCACCGTTACCCAAAGATTGCATCGAACAGGTGAGCTCTGTGCTTCTGGCAACGCCACAGCAGGACTGTGCTGGCTGCCACCTCCTCCTCGCCCTGGAGCGCTTGGTCCCGTCCCCAGCCTTCCTGAACTTCCCCGTGCTCTCCCAGGGAGAACTGGGACACCGGTGCTGGAGGTTTTCCCCTGAGCTGTCTGAGGAAGCCTGACTCCTGCTGGCACCCGTGACACAGATAAATGGCCTCTGACCTCTCTGGGAAAGGCTGCAGCAGCGGTCACGGGCTCACAGCACCTCCGCCGAGAGCATGTCCAGCTCATGTGGGCTCGGAGCCCAGGCCCCGGGATGTCCTGGGTGAGCCGGCCTCAAGGCCAGCATGTCCTACTGACGGGCAGCAGAGCAGACAGAATGGACAGACAGACAGAGCCCAAGAGACGTGTTTTTGCCAAGAGGTTGCCAACAGTCAGATTTTGTCCGACTAGGCCCGTCACAGACTTAGCCATGGTGTAGTCTGGGGTTTAACGTGACGGTAGAATTTCTCACTAAAAACCAGTAGCCTTTCACAGGGGACCTGACTTCTGGTCAGAAGGCAGCTTCTCTGAGGGGGTGCAGTGGAGGGGACAGTGTGCTGGACCCTGGAGGAGCGATGGGGGCCCTGCAGCCAGCCCGGCACTGGGAGCGAGGCTCTCGCCTTCCCGGGGAAGCCAGTTTGCACTCCTGCTTCCCCAACTCCAGAAGTTCCCCGGATGTAAGCGGCCACGCCAGGCTCGCTCCCTTGGGGACGGGAATAGCTGTGGTGTTTCATTTCTCACGGGGAAAAGTGAGCGACAAGCTATTTTTTCATTTGCCAAGCTAAAATGGGGAGAGGCCTGAAGGAAGTGGACACAAAGCCCTTCCTGCTTAGTGGTGGACTAAGTGGCGATGCTCGTGGTGGCAGAGGTTCTCTGTGGTCTTGACTCTGAAAGGCTCCAGCGCGTCAGAGCCAGTGCGGGCATAGCCGGAGGTCTGGTGAGCACGGAGAACAGTCAGGCAGACTGTCACTGGACCTCCCAGAGCAGAGCTGCTCTGCTGTCCCGGTGAGGATGAGGCCTTTGTCATTTAAATGTCCAATCAGTGGCAACCTGGTCCTTCTATAAACCAGAAGAAAAATGTGCCGACATCACGTGTCTGTAGACGTCACTAAAACCCGTGCACTTCTGAGCTCTGTGCACGGAGGAAGCCACCCGGCCGCAGCGCACAGCCTGGGGCCCCGGGCTGAGGCCGGCAGAGGCGTCCCGTCTCCCCGTGTGCGTGCACGGAACTCGAGTTCTAACTCGACTCCGTTCTCTCTCCCGGGTCAGAATTTCCTGGACAACTTCCCCAGCAGCGACGTCCTGTCTTTCGTCGCGAGGATCTTCCTGCTGTTCCAGATGATGACCGTGTACCCGCTCCTGGGCTACTTGGCGCGAGTCCAGCTCCTGGGCCACGTGTTCGGGGACGTTTACCCCAGGTAAGGGCTCCTGTCCTGACCAGCAGATGCGCCGCACAACCAGCGACGGCACAGGCAGGCCGGCCGGCCGGAACCGCGACCAACCCTTTCGCTATAAAAACCTGCCTCGTGAACATGGTTACACGGGAAAGGTCATTGCTACTCCTCCCCCTGAAGAGCTTTAAAAATGGAAGACGCTTCCTTGACTGGGATTCTGTACAGTTCGTCCTGCAGAGTTGTATTAGGTCTGGTGCCAGCTGTATTTATCTTATGATTTGGTTGCCGTTGACCTACAGTTGCCAAGAAGCTAACAATATAAGGAACCTGCACTAGCTAACGAGAAGCAGCTCGTTAATTGGAACTAGTGGTTATTGGAATCACTGGTTCGCGGTAAGTTTGTGAACATCCATCCGTTTTTACATAAATGAGGGCTGATCGCTGAAGGAGGGAGTAAAGTCTGTTTCCGTGACTACCGCTGTGACGCCCCTGCGTCATCGGTGACGGCGGGGTCGTGAGCCCCCCTCCTCCAGGACAGGTGTCCAGGTGCCACGGCAGGCCCCCCGAGACTTCTCTGGGGGGCCCTGGCAGACTCCCAGCCTCACTGCCCGTTTCATCAGAGATTCGTCCGCGTGGACAGTGCCTGGCCTTAACCCGTCTTATTGGGAATAAATGATCGTAGATGAAGAAAACTTGTGGATAAAGTTTGAAAAAAACGTCACATTTACAGTAGCAACAAACAAACGGTCTTTAACCAGTTCTTCCTGAAGGGAACAGGTGTGGTTGGTCCCCCGTTAGAGAAGCACTCAGTATGCCTGTGTCAGATCAAAAGCCAAGAGCCGTTCACAGGAAGGTCCAGGGTCACCAAGCCCCCAGCACTGAGTGCAGCAGCCCGGTGCTGGCGACGCTCAGCTGGAAGACCGGACGCGGGCAGACAGCAGATGCCCGCCGGGTCTGTCGCCTGTGCTGCGCCCACACGCGGCAAGGCCAGCCGCGCACAGCGAGCTCACAGACGGGAGTGTGCTGGGAGAAGGCGCGGTTCCTGCTCTCTGCCGTTGTTTGGCACAGTGGCGGCTGTTAGAGGATTTTTCTTCTGGGAGAAGCCTGGACTTTCCCCGGCTCACACTGTACCCCCCTCCCCCGACCACCAAGAGCACACCGTCGCCCCCCGTCCAGCCACAGCTGTGCACAGGCTGCGTCCGTCGGGCACACGGTTTGGTTGTGGGGCCCCTTACACTCTCAGAGCTTACTGAGGACCCCAGAACTTCAGCTTATATCTGTCAACGTTTAACATAGAAAAGTCAGCACCAAGAATTTTTAAAATGTCAATTTTTTTAAAGAGCAGTAATAAAACCATTACTTGTTAGCAGAAATCATGTTTATGAATAATGACTATTTCCAAAATAACGTTCTGTATTTTCAGAACTCCTTAATGTCTGTTTTATGGTAATTGGATCCTTTTATCTTCTGCATTCAACCTGTTGTAATATTGTTTTCCTTTAAATGTCTGAACAAAGGGCCCCCTTCACAGAGACGCCTACTGGAGAAAGGAGGGCTCTAACAGCCTTTCCAGATCACTGCGCTTTCTCCTCTGATGCCCCGCCAGCGCTGTCGAGTCCTAGTTCCTCGAGAATCAGTTGACTCTGAAGCTCAGTCGCATCAAACCCACTGGTCTGTGGCATGCTCTGGTCCCCCCACGCCGGCTTTTGCAGCCTCGTGTTTAGTCACTGGGAGCACGCTGGCTGCTGGCGCTGAGACTCTCCCAAATGCCGGCACGCTTCGTTGTGCGGGGCCAAACACGCGTTCACGTCCCATTGGCTTCACTGTGTCTTTAAGTGTCGGGACCGCCGGGCTCAGGGTAGCAGTGACAAGGGCTCCAAAGCCCTCTCTTCACTTGAGAGCTCCAGTGTCCCTGTGGTGACGTACACCACCGTTCGTTTTCTTGGAAAGGCAGGTGTCACTCATTTTCAAGACAATGTCTGTCAAACTCCAGCATCCGAGGAGCCGTCGTCTCTTTGCCCTCCGGTGAAAACAGCGTTCTTGGGGCAAAGGGCCGGGCCGTCCCGCAGCTGGGCAGCGAGTCCTTACCTCCTGACAGCCGGTGAACCAGAGCGCGGCAGGTGTGCGCCGGGCTGCACTTCCCGTTGGCGCGGCACACCGCACCAGAGATGCAGCACAACCAGCGATGTTCACCTCTTTCTCAGGGACCGCATCAGGGCGGCATTTGGGGGCGAGTTTGGCACCGAGGAGCACGGTGGAGGCCGCACAACCACTAGGCCCCGTGCATGCCGCTGCTTTTGCTAAGCGGTAATGCCTGGGGTGGCCCTGAAACAGTTCTCACCTCCAGGACCCCCTGGAAGGGTGCTGGGGACTCCCGCAGCTTGTGGTCAGGCCTCAAGGGCCACGAGTGTGGGAAGCACCCGCAGCTGCCCCCTGTCACAGCACAGGAGTGACAGCAACAGGAATGACACCCTCTGGGGCGGTGACAAGGTTGGAGGCTCTGGATAGACGGTGTGATTGTGGGAGCCTGAGCATCTTCGCAGTTCATCGGAGTGCGCAACTAGCCACTTACTTGTGTGAATAATTTTTCGTGTTTCAATTCTCTCTGTAATCTCTGTCGGGGACGGACTCGCCTCGGTGACTCGGGCTCCAGCGGCGCTTCCACGTGCCAGTTTGGCTCTCAGGGGCCCTGTCTTTGGGAAAGGGACCGCCTTCTTGAGCAGCAGACTCATGCGCCGCGTTTTTGCGTGCGCCCACACTGACTCCCAGACCTTCAGATGGCGACATGGGCCCAGGGTTTAGTCATTTCGTCCGTGGTAAAGACTGAAGCACAGTCGGGGCCGAGGTGAACAATAAACCTGCTCACTCTGCCTTTGGCGTGACCTGCCTCCCGGTCAGAGCAAACACCGGAAATCGCCTAGCGCACAGGAGGGAAAACATCACCCCGAGTCTTAGCGCCATCACTACTGCCTTTTCAGTGTCTCCCCTGGGGTGTTCTTTCCAGTGCTTTCTGATTCTGCTGCGCGGGAGGACTCTGATTGGCTTTTCCCACGTGGCGCCGGCAGAGCTGTGCCGTGGAGGTGACGGTGGTGAGCGAGCTGCATGATTTTCAGCGCGTTCCGTCACGTAGATTGTGGCCCTACTGTACGTGGGGGCACTTCTGTTTTCTCACGGCCGCCTGGAGGGCCACAGCTTTTTCAAGACCTGACTGCCTTCTTACGGCACCCGGCACCCGGATGGAGCCGCGGACGCCAGCGCGAGAACTCGGGACAGGCCGCAAGGCGGCTCCCGCAGAGCAGCACTTTTGCGGCAGCGCCCCGAGGGCCGGGTGCCGTCCCCAGCCCTGGCCGGGTCGCCTGCTCTGTGCTGTGACGACATTGTCAGGTTTAAGACATTCGGACGTTAAAGATGTGCATAAAGAATTGCATTCTCATTTCAAGGGTTATAATTTACCTGCATTCACGTTTTTTCTTTCCCCCAAACTCTCAACCTCTAGCATCTTCCACGTGCTGGTTCTTAACCTGCTGATCGTGGGAGCCGGAGTGGTCATGGCCTGTTTCTACCCCAACATCGGCGGCATCATCAGGTACGGAGGGCCCTGCCCCGCATGGGGCCCTTTGAGCTTTTCCTGCGGCTGCTGTGGCTGTGGCTTTAGCTGGGTGGGGCACCAGCATTTAGGGCTGGGGACCTGCGGGCGCGGTTCCCTGGTGTCGGTGACGGGCTCGTTAGCTTCCCCTCTGCGTGGTTCTAACTGGGAGCACCGTGTCCCTTAGCTCGGGGCACCTGTGCCTCTCTTTTTTCCCTTTTTCTCGTTATTTTCTACTGTATTCCTGTCTTCTTTCCCAAAATAAAAACTTAACATTTAACAAATACTATATAACTTCTTGGGATACCTGGGAAGTCTCTTATCTGTCAAGGCTACTTCCTAATTTTCTTAATCCGTTTCTACTCAAGTGTATTTCAGTGTCAACTGCAGTCACAAAGCAAGAGTTCGGGGAAGAGTTCACATCCCAGATGGCTCTTCCCTCAATATGCTTTCCTCCAGACACTGGTTTGGAGGAGACCAGGAGTAGGTTGGGGGTGAAGTTGTGACCTCAGAGTCTCGGGAACTCTGGGGTCACCATGAGCTTCTCTTCCAAGCCCCTCGAAAGCGGGGCGGAGTGCTGCTGCTGGAGAGCCAGCCTCACCTGAGGGAGCAGCGAGGAGCTGAGGCTCCTGGGGTCTCCCGGACTCACGAGTCCTTAGCAGACCATCCCCGGGAGAGCGTGGAGGAGAGAGCGCAGGGCCCGCGTGCAGGTGGTTCTGTGACTGTCTTTGCTATTCAGGCTGCCTGCCCGGGGTGCGCCCGTCCTCCTCCTTCAGCAGACGCTCAGAATGCGTAATCAGTTCCTAAAACATCAAAGATGGAAGGCCCATCTCCAGATGTTTCTGAGGACGCGGCCACAATCACAGACACTCAGAGGAATGGTGGAGATTTGAGAGATGAATAAAAATCTCTTTGTCGAGCAGATGCCCTAAAGATGAACAGGAAATGGTATTTTATATTAACTTAGCAAGTAAAATGAATTGCTTTATTTATGTCAGCAAGAAAGGACTCGAATAATTCTGTTCTCTGAGACTGAGGAGGGGATGAGTCCTATTTATGTGTCTTACTCGTAAGTGAGAAAAGGCAAAACGCAAGACGGAGACGAACTCAGAACGCTCTGCCTTTGCAGGTACTCGGGCGCGGCCTGCGGCCTGGCCTTCGTCTTCATCTACCCGGCGCTCACCTACATCCTCGCCCGCCGCCAGGAGGGCCGGCTGACGTGGCCCAGGCTGCTCGCGCACGTGGCCATCATCGTCCTGGGCCTGGCCAACCTGATCGCTCAGTTTTTCATGTGAAGCGCTCCACGGCTCCACGAGGCCCTTCACGGCACTTGGGACTCCGACAACGGCTCCCCGCCCACGTGCTTGGAAACGCTGCTGTTGCCACAACTCTGGACGTGTCGCCGAGGGAGCTGGGAACGGGAAACGCAACCCTTCCCGAGTGGCCGTGACCAGAATGGGAAAGGGGCAATGAGAGCGACCGTGGTCCCCACCTTTTCCGTAGCCCCTCTCCGCTGCTCCCCGTTGTTCTCACTGTCTGCTCTGCGTGGGGCGTTGCCCCTGGAAGAACGAGCTGTGTTTTGCTTTTCGATGTGAGGCGGGCGGGCGTACTTGCTACAATAAAGATCCTCAGGGAGCCACACGGCAGCGCTTCGCCGGTCCCGTTTCGGTCCCGTTTCTGTCCCGTCTCAGTCCCGTCTCAGTGCGTCCCCTTCCGTGCTCACTTGCTACACCGTCCTGGCAGCTCTCCCAGCCCTTTTCTGTTCAGGACGGGAAGCCAAATACCTCATTTTTGAAGAGCCATCTCCCCGACACTGGTATAACAGAGTGAATTTCTAACCGTGTCCTCGATCTCTATTTGGGAGAGAGAAAGGGAGGTGTCACCACAGGCCCCACGGTCTGGAAATTACGCAGAATAAATGAACTCGTGGAGTTTGCTGCTGTCCGACTTTTGTTTCCGATCCAGGACCAGAGGCTCAGGTCAGAGTTCCAGTTCCCCAGCCAGGTTTTGTGTGGGCCAGGTGGGATTGCTCCCACAGACCCAGGGCTGCGTTTGGGTGCAGCGGGGCAGGCCCCGTGGGGAAGAGTGTGGGAAGCCAGGCCGAGGGCTACGTGGGGTCCCCTGGAGAAGGGCGTGGAGGAGGGGCCGGGCAAGGGCTCCTTCCTGGTGTATTCTCTGCTGAAATGGTCCGTTACTACAGGGAAGGGGTGATTCTGCATGAGGTGTGACCTCCAGAACTGGCAGGGGGGAGGGCAAATCCCCCAAAGAAGACCCCATGGATCTGACTCGAGGATTAGGGAATCTGAATTCTTGGAATTGATACTCTCCTCTTTTGTTCAAACTGAAACTAAACCGTAATCAAGCCCATGTCTTCCTTATAATACAGCCTCTGTGTTCCACTGAAATGTTAGATTCCTTTAATTTTAGGGTGACAGTAAAAACCACACGGTGTTACCACACATCCCACACCCCAGGACGGTGCACAGATCTGTGTGCTTCCCTCCCTCGGAGAAGGATGCGGGGGTCGCTCCTTTAACCAGTACAGAGCCCCAGACTCAAGAGCAGCCGGAAGCCCCTCCAGCGAGGCGTCCCGTCCGGTCCAGTCCCCGGGCGCAGACGCACATTGACCGACTTATTTCTTAAGCTCTTGTAAAAAGTCTCCTGGGACAGTTCTCAAGCAAACACCAAAGAAGGGAAAACAGTGTGCTTATTTACAATTCAAAAATAATAATAATAATAATAATAATAATAATAGTAATAATACGCTAGCACCCCCATGTACCCAGCCCCTAGATTTAGTCACAGTCAGACTGCTGAATGCACTTCACCCGCCCCCTTCTTTTCTCCCTCTGAAATACTTAAAGCCAGTCTTGGGTGTGAGGTCATTTCTTCTCTACAAACCTTGACCTGCATTAAATAGCCTTAGAACTTTCTGACACTAAGTGACACTTAGACTGGACACAGTCTCGAAAGTGAGTGTTGTCTGGAACTGCTGGGAGAAGGGGGGCTAATTAGCAACTGTCACTGATGACCACACTCCTGCTGCTTCTGATAGCCGCCCGGAAGTTTGGGGCCTTCCCGAGGGGTCTTGTGCCGTGTAACTGCTTTCATTTCGGCAAATTTCATCTGAGGTAGGTTTTGCGAGACAAGCTGAACTGCTTCCAAACACTGCGTTTCGCTCCCTCTGCTCAGGCCTGTGACTCTGGCCAGCAGAGAGCGAGTGATTAACGGAGGAAACAGCAACGCACCGGGCAGGGCAAACAGAAAGATTCCATGAACTTCTCTCTCCATGGCCTTAGTGAAACGCCAGTGTTCAAAATGCCAAAGGTTTGAGCTCATAGGAGCTGAAAATAGGGATGCTGCGGGTTTTCCTCATGAAGCACCAACCTACTGCTTTCTGGAATCGGGTGCCAGTTGGTTTTCTCAGCCCAATCCGAATGCCCAAAACAAACCCAAGCTGAGTGGACACCCAAACACTGGAGCGCGACCTCCGGCCGTGGTCCCATCCCCAGGGAAAAGCGCCAGCAGTCAGCGGGGCCCCTGGGGACTTGCTGCGGATCCAGTAAACACGCATTGCAAAACCGCTCTGACGGGAACCTCGTAACCCAAACAATGCTCTCCGAAATGTAACTTGTTGTTTTTTTAATATAAAAGAAGTTAAATTAAAATTATGTTGAAGAAAAACAACTCTGGGACTTTAATTGCGTCTTGCCGGGAAATACCGTGGCCTGGCCAGCCTGGCCGCCCTGACCCAGAGCAGAGGGGAGCTCCTGCTCCCCTTTCAACAGAGTCAGACTCCTCAGGGGACGTCCCATGTGTCCCACCCAGTCGCTCACGTGACTGCCGCCTCACCGCGTCAGGCCACATGGAGCCCCCATCTGGTGCAATCCTGGAGGAAGGGATGGGCTACCTGACGTGAACCGAACCTAGAAGGACCTGACCTCTTGGACAGGACTCTGCTGTGGCCCCTCCCTGGAGGGGCATTTCAGAAGGGATGGGTCACTTGATGAGAGGGGAGCCCATCTGCTGGCCGAGGGCGTGGGGCCTTCACCTTCCACCTCCCCTCAGTCCTGTTCTTTGTCCCCTGGGTCATTTTCCTGTGTCTCCCTCCCCTTCTGCAGTGATCAGATGAGGCTGCCTTCCACTGGGCAAGAAGCTTCCCCCCTTCCTCACTCTCTCGGGGGATGTGGGGGGAAAGGGAGCAGGAGGCCCACCCTGCAGATGCCTCCTCCCCGGGCCCTTCCTTGACCCTGGGTGGACAATCCTGTTTGGTCAGAGCAGGCACTTAATATTTGTTTAGTCAATCAATTCATGGATGAAGTAGGGTTCCACTTTAATGGAAAACATTAAGTTCATTGCATTTTATAAGATTTCACTCCACGTCTCAAAAAAAGGAGTGGGTTGGGTCTGGGTCAGGATGCGTCCCTCAGTCCGTACATCAGTGCCCGCGAGGCCAGGCCCTGTGCCGAGCGCACAGAGCCGAGCACCCTGCCAGGCACCGGCGGCTGCCCTTTTCCCTCAACGCCACCAGAGTGCCCAGCCCAGCCCTTCCGCTGCCCCTTCTCTGTCGAGGGCTGCGACGGAGCCGTGTCGTGCACTCTCTGCTGAGCTGCGTCCGGGAGAAAGCGGCAACAAATGCGACTCTGTGGGGTGAGCCATGTTTCTGAGGATGAAACTTGTTAAAGTCACGGCTACTTACAATGACATAAAATTAGGGGGACGTGTGGCCGGATCCCGGAAGGAAGGGCCACAGAAAATGAACACAGGTGGCCTGGTGACGTGATGGGAGTGCAGGTGACTCCTTCACCCTGTGACTTTATTATTCACGTGACAGATTGTCTAAAAGCATGTCTAGGACAAACTGCGGAAGAGAAGGCTTGCAGAATGAGTGTGCACTCGGCCTGTCAGGTCCAGGCCGAGCATGAAGAACTGCCGGCGCGGGTGAGAGAGACCACCGACTCAAGGGGCGGGGCCAGGCTTCGGGGGACCTGAAGGTCCTGTAATTCGGAATTTCCAGTTAGAGCAAAGCCTGCAGGACTAGGAAGGCGCCCACGCAAGTGGGGAGCCCTGACTTCGGCTCCAGGGTCGGGGGCTTAGGAGGCGGAAGGAGCTGTTTGGGGCGCCCTGCTTGCCAAACTCTGAGTTTCTCCGCCCTTTTACCAGATCTGAGCTTTTCTTTCTGCCAGAGTCAGACTGGATTTAGCCGAACGTAGCAGGAGTTCTAATTCAGTAGTGGTTATTTGCGGATCAAAACAGGATGTTTTTCCTTTTTTAGCTGAGAGGTTTTACTTGAGGGTGGATCTGGCAGGGTTACCCCCCACCCGTTTAATCTTTACAGAGATAGTAAAGAGTTCAAAGAACACTAAGTGTTGAAGAGCCCGCTGTTGACTTTCAGGGAGGAAGGGATGAGCAGGGACCTTTTCAAGGGCTGCCAATGCGGAAGACAAGCTACCAAGCTCAGCGCTGGAGAGAGGCAACCCACTCATTCCCACGCTGCCTTGCTGCAGGAGGAAGGGTCTGTTTCTAGTCCAGTAAAGGGAAATCAGCTTCAGTGGACTAACGTCAAAGTTTTCAGAGATGGCATTAGGAACCTACGAGCCTTGGGAAACACAGTTGGTCCCCACAATGACCCCGCGGTGTCGGGTCCCAGCCATGTGCTGAGTGTAGGTGAAGCCCGGCCCGACCCGATGCAGGGAACTGGCACTGATGGCGCCAGGCTGGGAAACGGAGGCAGGGAGTTCTTCCCAGTGCTGCCAGGACTCTGCCTGCAGCGTGGCGTCCTCCAGTGCCCCAGCAGGGAAGCGGACACGGGCCTGTGGGACAGCCAGCTCTGGGCCGAAAGTGGCGGGTAAGCGCGAAGAGAAGAGTTCAGGTTGAACCGATGCAGGCGCACGGCCCACCTGAAACACATTCCGTGAGAGAAGCCAGACGCAAAAGACAGCCACCGGCCCGGCTCCGTCCACAGGGAGTGACTGCAGAGGGCACAGCTGGCAGCCCCGGGCGGCATGCCCTGTAAATGGGCGTGAGGGCACTTTCTAGGGTGGCGGGAATGTTCCAGAAGCCATAGGTGGTGTCGGCGCCGCTTTAGGGTCACTAAGGTCACAGGGTTGTACCCTGACATTGGCTGAATGTTCTGGTATGTAAAGCACCCCTCACAGTTGCTTTTGAAAGGTTCGGCCTCCCTAGCAGAACATTCAGAGTGCTTTCTATCTTCAAATACTGAAAGAACAGCAGGACTGACCCCTTGCCGAAGGGTGGACAGGGACCCTCGCCGGCGAGTGTCGGTGCGAACCTGGCCGCGAGCTTGCTGCAGGTAGCCTCACCCGCGGGGGCAGGCCCTGACGACGCGGTGGGACACGGTGGGACCAGAGTGAGCACTCGCAGACTGCAGTCTTCGTCGTGGGAAATCGAGAGCCGCGAACATCCCACGGGACACAAACTGCGGAGTGCCCACCTGTAGAAGACCGTGCAGCTATTTTAAATGATGGTGCAGCTGTATGTAACGTATGTATGTAACGTCAACAAGACATTTATAAATACAAGTCAACAAATCCCGGCCAAGATGGAGGCGCACGAAGACTCACGGCGCCTCTTCGCACAGCCAAATGAGGACAGCAGCACATTTAAAAACAAAACAACCAGAACTGCCAGAAAATCGAACTGTATGGAAGTCCGACAGCCAAGGAGTTAAAGAAGAAGAAACACTCACCCAGACCGGCAGGAGGGGCGGAGACAGGCAGCCGGGCAGCGAGGACTTGCAGCCGGGCGCGGCTGGCAGACCGGGCGGTCCCACATTCACGTGCGGATAAACCGGGAGGAACAACTGGGGAGCAAGACAGACCCACAACCCAGGGTCCCAGTGCAGGGAAATGAAGCCTCAAACCTCTGACTGAAAACACCTGTGGGGGCTGAGGCGACAGCGGGAGAAACTCCCAGCCTCACAGGAGAGTTCGTTGGAGAGACCCACAGGGTCCTAGAACGTGCACATATCCACCCTCCTGGGACTCAGCACCAGAGGAGCCCACTCTGCTTGTGGGTAGCCGGGAGGACTGACTGAAACTGGAGGAGAGCAGAGCAAGCGGCACTGTTCCCTCTCGGCCTCTCCCCCACGTACAGCGTCACAGCGCAGTGACGTGTTGCCCCGCCCCGGTGAACACCTAAGGCTCCGCCCCTTACTACATAACAGGTGCGCCAAGACAAAAAAAAAAAGGCCCAAATGAAAGAGTTACAACTAAGCAATGAGATAGCCAACCTATGGGATACACAGGTCAAAACACTGCTGATCAGGATGCTCCAGGAGCTCTCTGGGCACTTCAACAGCATCAAAAAGACCCAGGCGGCAATGAAGGTTGCATTATGTAAAATGAAGAAAAACCTACAGGGAACCAACAGTGACAGGAAGGAGACCAGGACTCAAATCACCGGTTTGGAGCAGGAGGAAGAAAGAAACATCCAACCAGAACAGAATGAAGAAACAAGAATTCAAAAAAATGAGGAGAGGCTTAGGAACCCCCAATACATCTTTAAACACCCCAACATCCGAATTGTAGGGGTGCCAGAAGGAGAAGAGGAAGAACAAGAAATTGAAAACTTATTTGAACAAATCATGAAGGAGAACTTTCCCAATCTGGCAAAGGAAATAGATTTCCAGGAAGTGCAGGAAGCTCAGAGAGTCCCAAAGAAGCTGGACCCAAGGGGGAACACACCAAGGCACATCATCATTACATTACCCAAGATTAAGCAGAAGGAGAGAATCTTCAAAGCAGCAAGGGAAAAGGAGACAGTTACCTACAAAGGACTTCCCATAAGACTGTCAGCTGATTTCTCAAAAGAGACCTTACAGGCAAGAAGGGGCTGGCAAGAAGTATTCCAAGTCATGAAAGGCAAGGACCTACATCCAAGATTGCTCTATCCAGCAAAGCTTTCATTTAGAATGGAAGGGCAGATAAAGTGCTTCTCAGATAAGGTAAAGCTAAAGGAGTTCATCATCACCAAGCCCTTATTATATGAAATGTTAAAGGGATTTATCTAAGAAAAAGAAGATAAAAAATATGAACAGTAAAATGACAGCAAACTCACAGTTACTGACAACCACACCTAAAACAAAAACAAAAGCAAACTAAGCAAACAACTAGAACAGGAACAGAACCACAGAAATGGAGATCACATGGAGGGTTATCAACAGGGGAGTGGGAGGGGGAGAGAGGGGGGAAAGGTACAGAGAATAAGTAGCATAAATGGTAGGTAGAAAATAGACAGGGGGAGGGTAAGAATAGTGTAGGAAATGGAGAAGCCAAAGAACCTTATAAGTATGACCCATGGACATATGGACATGAACTAAAGTGGGGAGGGGGGGGGAATGCAGGTGAGAGGGGGTGTGCAGGGTGGAAGGGAATAAAGAGGGGAGAATGGGACAGCTGTAATAGCATAATCAATAAAACATATTTTTAAAAATGCAAAGGAAAAAGGCTTAAAAAATAAAAGGGAACAGAGATCATGCATGTGTAAAATTGAAAACACTTGTTCACACAGTCCTGCGCCTCTGAACCAGGGGGATCCGTTCTGAGAAATGCCTCACTAGGAGGTTTTGTGGGTGGCGGGGACCTCACAGGAGCACCGCCCCCACCCCATACATCCCCGCCAGCCGGTGCAGCCAGGCGCTCGGGTGCCAGCGCCCTGCACTGCGCGCTCCTGGCGGAACCACGCGAGACTGAGTCCCGCCCGGGAGAAAGTGATGCGGTTGGGAGGCGCGGTGACAGGATGGATGAGGCTGCTGCCGGGTCACGCGAGGCTGTTCCGCAGCGAACGTTCATCAGCAGGCCGAGTGCGCTCGGGTGACGGTGAAAGGTGTGGGAGGGTGAACACCCCAACCGGGGACGCCACCGGCCGTCCAGGTCAAGCACCACGGGCCACCTGGAACTGCGGGGGGACAGCAGGCCCGTGGACACCACGTGGCACAGGCGCAGGAGTGACGCGTGGCCTGCGCCGTCAGGACGCGGCTGGTCCCTAGGTGGCAGGAACTTCTGAGCTCCCGGCGACCCCCAGCGACCCCGGTGGAACGTGCGCCGGGTCCCAGACAGAGACGGCGGGGCCGCACGAGTGCGCACGCGCGCAGGGCTCGCGTTCACGTGACGCCTGCGACCCAAAGCCGCCTCTGGTGCTGGGACCGCCGGTGTTGTTACAGTCTTTCATCTGTATTTCCTAGAGTTTTAAAGTAGAAAGTATAATTTTCATGGAAGAAAGCAATAAACGTTTTTTCTTAAAAAAGAAACTATGTTTCGCTGACTTCTCCACACCTAAAACTACAAGGATCCCTGCTGATGTTAATAAAAACCCCGTGCACTCTCACACAGTAGTAATGTGGGGCTCTACTGACGGTAGAAATAATGACAAAAAGCTTCCATAACTTCTAAGCGCTCACATATGGCTGTGGATGTGTCGTTACAGCGTCCACAGGCCTTTGAACAAGTGCACGCACGTCTCTCACTTGTTTACTCCGTCCACGCTACGAAACCCTCCGAAGCGATCCGTCCCACCGGTTGGGAAGGACCCACCTGGAGAACAGTCTAAACGCTCCGGCGGAGTCTCCCAGGCCCTGTTTCCCGCAATCCCGCCACCCCTGCAGCTCGGCCTCTGCCCGCCGCGTTGTCCCTGTGCGGGTCACAAGCCTCGGTCTCTGAGCACGCGTGGTGAAAGTTGCGTTTTCCCTGCCTCCCGGTGCGGTGCTGTGCGGAAGCTGGGCCCCTGCCCCTCAGCTCTGCCTCGGCCAGCGTCGACCACGTGGAGTTGCGATTCCTATTTCTGGCTGCACGTTTGTCCGGCCGGGAGGAGCTTCGCAGTAGCCTCTGGGTCCGGCCCTCGCCGTCCATCGCTGCAGCGGGGAAGCTTGCAACGCCCCTCGGCGGCAGGAGCACACAGGACCCCCTGGCCTGGCCTCATGCCCTCACAGTCCAGTGAGGGGCAGGCCGGTCCAATGCAGGGTTGGTGCTGCAGTAAAAGGTGGCAGTGAGCACAGAGGAGATTGTGGCGGATTTTGGCTGGGTGATTAGTAATTGTGTCCCAGCACAGGGTCCACGTGAATTAGACTGACTTTGACAAGTTGAACAAGAAGAATAAAAGCCGAGTCCCTTGCTAGACTTCAGGTGTTTGCTCCATAGAAAGCGGGGGAACTCACCAGTTACTCCCCAAACCCCCTGCTCTCCAGCTGTGCTCCGCACCAGCTGGCCCTGGCTTCCACTGCCCCAACCTCCCTTTCCTCTCATCGCCTGAGTCATGGGCGGTGCACTTGCCGGTTAGGAGGCTGGGCTGGCCGTCTACCTGGCCAGGGTTCTCTGACCTGGCCAGAAGTACGTTTGGGTGGCCAGAGAAAGCGTGCCGGGCGAGGCACAGAGGGGCTGATTTCTAATTCCGGCTGTGCCTAGTCTCGCTGAGGAGACCGGCCGAGAGGCACATGCTACGCTTCTTGGTCCTCAGTTTCTTCTTTTGCGAACAGGGGCGGTTATGGTGACACCGCTGTTCCCTGTCTCTCAGGATCTAGAACTCTGCAGAAGTGCCTTACCGGCTGTGACGCTCTGTCCAAATGCTCGGTTTGAGGGTTATGTAACTACATTCCCAGAAACACCTCGTGGGACCGCCTGGACCCCTTCTAGTGAGGGGTCTCAGGCTACAGAGAGAGGCGAGCTGGGAGAAGAAATCGTGCCTCCTTGCACAACCAGGTCGGTGAATTTCAGGCCCGTGTGAGTGGTAAGACATCCAGGAACCACGGAAGCAGAGTGGTGGTGTCACACAAGTAAGGACTATTTAGTCCTGACCTCATGGCAAAAACCATGACCGTCTCACATGCAGATAAAAAGCAACGCAGCAACCCTGCTGCCCGGTTCTGGCCTCCACACTCAAGCGTGTTACTCACGGTAGTAGATAGTGTGCTCCAGAAAACAGAACCAAACGAGAGACAGAGAGAGAGTTTAAGGCATTGCCTGGTGATTGCAGAGGCTGGCCAGCCCAAAGCCGCTGGCGGGTCCTCCTTCTCTGGAGAGGTCAGTCTTTCGTGGGGGGCCTCCCGTGTGTGGGTGAGGCCCCCCACATCAAGGAGAGTGGTCTTTTGTACTCAAAGTCTATTAAGTGTTAATCTGGTCTAAACAAATACCTTCACAGCAATGTCCAGACGTGCTTAACCAAATGCCTGGATAGCGTGGCCTGGCCAAGTTACACAAAATGAACCACGGCGCTCACCAACTGACCCCCAGGAGGGCAGGGTGGACAGGGTTCCTCCTCTCTTTCCAGTCCGTTTCCCAAGATTTCCTAAGGCTGTGAAAGCCCAAGGGGGCGCTGGCTGTGCCCCGTTAGGGAACCGGCTTGTCACTTAACAGCAGGTGGGCCCTGAGGGACAAGGCCCCATGGCACAGCGCCCCTGGTCCAGCTGCTGCGGGCCCTGCAGTGAGGCGTGTGGCCAGATCAGAGCAAACGGTGCCCCCACAAGGCAGGGCCAGTGCCTGTCCCCTGGGCCAGCACCTCCCGGCCTCAGGCTGACCCCACAAGATAGCATCAGGTCCAGTTTGGTGACAGTCATCTCGTGGGACGCTCAGAGCCTCTCTGATTACGGGCGAGATTGTTCTCTGTTTCACGTTTACTGGTCACTTTGGATTTCCTTTCGTTGTTTATTGTGCGAAGGCCAAGTCTAAATCACCCCAGACAGCCCTCTTCTCCGGGTCCTGATCTGAAGTCTCGGTGAAGGTGAAGTTTGTTGTTCTCCTCAGTCCTTTTTTAGATGGCTCCCTCGGCTCCCTTGTTGCCGATGACGTTTTGCCTGGTGCGGGAGCGCGATGAATGCTCCACGGTCAATCAGATTCAGCCTGCTGTGGACATTGCTTTAGTTTATCAAGTTACCTCACAGAACGGTCTGAGGACGAGAAGCTAAGGAGGGTGGGGGCTGCGGGGCTCCCCAGACCTGTCCTGCTGCCCGCTGCCCGCTGCCCGCAGCCTGCCCTGCGCTGGGTGCGCGAGGCTCGTCTCCCCCACCTGGAGTGCTTGCGGCTGTCTCACCGCTGACGCCGGGCCAGGCTCCCATGGGCCTGCAGGAAACACGTGAGAGTGGAGTGAGCACCATACACACGTGACCGAAAAAACTACAAATGAAACGGGGCAGTCAGTGCCCTGACTCTGCCTGGGTGAAAACCCTCTCGGGTTGAGAACCGTGGAGGGAACCACGTGGAAATCAAAGCTGGAGATTTGACTACAGAACCCTGTTAAACGCTACAGATCCAGAAAATCATGAACTAAATCCGAAGAGGAATCTCAAGCTGGGAAGAGCCTGGCTGCCTGCACGGCACAGAGATAGGGGAGTGAACAGGGGAAAATCCGAGATTCCAGTTCAAAAATGAGAAAGCGTAAAAACGGACAAGTCACGAAAAAGGAAGCACAAATAGCCATAAGATGGCAAAGAGAGACCTTTTTCTCACAACCGTATGACAAAAAGAGAAAACAATGGCCGTCCTCAGTGCGGGCAAGGGCACAGTGAGGACACAGTGAGCGGGGCCCGCGTCCCGCACTCAGCTCTCACCTGCAGAGCCAGGCACTGAGTCGGTTCCTTCTTCGGCACTTTGTTTTTATTTTTTTAATATTATTTATTTATTTATTCTTAGAGGGAAAGGAAAGGAGGGAGAAGGAGAGGGAGAGAAACATCACTGTGTGGTTGCCTCTCACATGCACCCCATCACGGGGAACCTGGCCCGCAACCCAGGCATGCGCCCTGACTGGGACTTGAACCGGCGACCCTTGGGTTTGCAGGCCGGCACTCAATCCACTGAGCCACACCAGCCACGGCGTTTTCTGCATTTTAGCTGCTGAGACCGCCCCTGAGGAGCCATGCTTAATGCAAGCCCTCAGTGCCCCTCCAGGGATGGGAGAGGTAGGCGTGGGGAGAATCAAAACGATGGCAGGTGATAGCGATCAAATACGGCTTACTAATGTGAGGCACGTCCTCTACACATAGCCCACCAACATCTCCCTTCAAGGGAAGAGTCAGCAGTGACCACAGACAGTTAAGAAATTAGTTGATTAGCATTATCGGTAATGCTTTTTACTGGGTATCGTTTTCCCAAAGGCCCAGAGACAATGATGGGATGAAGTGCCAACCTGGTCGTGGAGAGACATGAAACGTGACCATAAACGTCTTCTTTCCAAATCTTCTGCCCTGGCTGGTGTGGCTCAATGGATTGAGCGCGGGCTGCAAACCAAAGGGGCGCCGGTTCTACTCCCAGTCGGGGCACATGCCTGGGTTGCAGGCCAGGTCCCCAGCTGGGGGCCACGTGAAAGGCAACCAACTCTTCTCTCAGTTTGCTCTCTCCGAGTACACTTTAATGAAGAGCACAGGCCTCGAACCAGAAAAATCTTGAGTCCTGTCAGTTTCAGGATCTTCTTTGTTTTGTTCTATTGTTTGCTTCTAATCACAAACCTCAGCATGAAAGCCTGCAAGAGCAGAGTGCCGTGGCAAGGTCAGCGTGGCCTGGCCCTGGCCAGGTGGCTCTGCGGGTTGGGAGCGTGGTCCCAACACCCCAAGATTGTGGGTTTGATCCCTGGTCAGGCCATGTACAGGAGTCAACCAATGTGTGCTTCACTAAGTGGAACAGCAAATTGATGTTTCTCTCACTCTCTCTTAAATCAATTAAAAAAAAAAAAAAAAGAACAGTCTGGCTTCAAACCATTAAAAAAAAAAATCGGTCTGGCTTCAGAGCCTTCCCAGCTTCCCTGCCTGGAAGACAGATGTGTCTCGTTGAGTCAGGACTGTAAACTGTGTCTGCTGAGACCACGGGCCACACTACTCCCCCCAAACCCCATGCGCACTTGGGGCGGCGTGGGGGACAGCAGGACTCCATCAGGGGTAGAGGCAGAATTCGGCTCAGCCAGGGCAGAGTTCAGCCCGGTTTTCAAATGTGAATGGTTCCGTTAACATCCAGGGAAGAGCGAACTAGGCAGCAGATTTGGAAATTTCCTTTAAAATGTCTTGAAATTTTCCTTTGAAATTTCCAGCCCAGCGTAGGAAGTGCTTCCAGACTCTAACAAGCGTCAGCAGCCTCTCTGGCTGCACAAAGAGCCCAAGTGATCGCCTCCTCTGCATCCAGGACTTGCAGAGGCGGCCAACAGTTTTTTGTTCGGCTCTGTGTCCCCGTTTGCCCTGGGGGATCGCTGTGCTCCCTGGGGTTTTCCAATGGCTCTCCTGATAGTCACCTGGTTTTTGAAAGTGAAGCTGACAGACGAGACTGTCAGAGCTTCTGTTCCTGCTTTCCCCGTAGGGAAGCGGGGGCCCAGGAAGGTTAACCCCGGGCTCTCCGCTGGTTGTGGAAATTTCATCAGCATGGAAATGAAACTTCTGCTTCCCCAGGTGATCTTCCCTGTTTGTTTAAAATGAAACCCTTCTTCCCTCCTCCGAAGTTCCTAGGAGACTGTTTTGTGACACACACAAATCTGGAATCCAGTCGGGACCACTATTCTCCGGGACACTCCGGGACATCGGGATCCTGGGGACACAGCCCCCTTCTCGCTGAACAGACCACTGTTGGTAGATTTCACCGATGGTATAAAGAAAATGTAGAGAGCAGTTCACTGAATTGCTAGATCTGGAGTATTTTGTCTTTGAAAGCCACACATTCTGGTTTTCTTAGAAAAGCTCTTTGAAATTATTTACTTTCAGAGCTTCCTTCCTCATTTTAGGCTCCAAGGTATTTTGATCACCTGAGAGAAAGTGGATCTAACCTTGAGAAAGGTCTGGCCCACAGTGGGAGACGGTTGCTGTGGGAGGTGGTGTGGCCACCCATGGAATGTGGGATGTGGCTCTCTGGGGACAAAACCCCTCCCTTCTCCTTGAAGGGCTGTGGTGAGTCACAGTCCCTCCTACCTCCTATAGCAAAGGGCAAAGTCTGTGATGTGATTTCTTACCAAGAGTTCAGAGGTGGCAGGGCCTTTGGTGGCCCCCACACATCCTCCGGCCTGCTGGTTACAAAAGCAGGCAGCCCACGTGACTCCGCCTGAGGACTTGCCCGGGGGGCAGGAGCTCACGAGGCCTGTGCACAGAGCTGGTGGCAGCTGCTGGGCACGCCCTGGCCTCCTGGGCGGGACTCGGCGCCAGCAAAGGGGAATGGGGTCAAACAGGCCCAGAGCTCCTCTCGGCAGTGCCCCAGGGGGATGAACAGAGGGGGAAGTCCAAAGGCCTCCCCGCTCTGTGGGCTGCCTTCTCTTCTCTGTGTGCAAATGGGTCCTTCCTTTAGGAACCTAGGTCCTGTTGGGTGAGGCCCCAGTCCCATGGCTTCACTTCAATCTGCCTCAGCAGAAACGCGAGCTCCACCTAGGGCCACGTTCTGAGGTCCTGGGTGTTAGGGCTTCAGTAAAGAAAACCTGGGGGACACGGAGCAAAGGGCAACCTCTCTGGCCCCGCCCATCCCTGGAGGAGGATGCTGGCCATAGGAGGGGTTCTTTCAACCCCAGCTTTCCAAGGTTCGCTCAGTCCTTTGGCAGCTGCCAAGCCTGGCCCCCTAGCCACGGGACTATAAATACAAGAACTTTCCGGGCCCAGTCCTGCCAGCCCTCCTGGAGGGGTGTGAGTGGGCCGGTGCTGCAAGGTGGGATTTGCCTTTGACCTTTGCTTATCTGCATGAGTTCTGTAACCCCACAAACGGCCAGGGCCCGGTGACCTGGGGGGCACCATCTAAGGCAAACAAGCAAACTTGGATGACTTTTGTTCTTCTCCAGGTCCCAAGGCTTTCTGTGCTCCAATGAGAGACAACAACGTCGGTCCAGGGGAGCTGCAGGGTTTTGTTCTCCCTGCCAGTTCATTCGCAGCAGACGGCCCCCGGGCCTCGGTCCAGCCGGCTGACATCAGTTCCCCGTAAAGGACAACTGGAGCTGGGTCTGGGCGGCTGCGGGGCCAGGAGGGCTCAGCTGTACTGAGGCGCAGGCCAAAAACAGAGAGGGGAAGAAAGGGGGCGGGGAGAGATAGAGGGAGGGAGAGAAGACAGAGGGAGGGAGAGAAGGATGGAAGGAAGGAAGGAAGAAGGGAAGGGAAGGGAAGGGAAGAAAGCTGGAGAGGCTTGTAGAAACCGAGGTTGCCCCGTGTCATCAAGGGACTCGGGCAGGACTGTGGGAAGGAGGGTGCCAGGCGAGGTGATCACACAAGGTTGGGTCTAACCACAATCGTCTTTGTGAGTGCTTAGGAAAACTGTGGTTCTCTTTCCCTGTAAATAAAAGCCGTTGTGCTAGAAACCTAAGCTGCAGCTTGCATGCAGAGGGAAACCCACCCAGGGAGGCCGGGCTGGATGCAGGAACAGACAGCACACGCCCACACCCCCTCTCTGAGCCTCCTTCCCCCATCTCTCAGCACCAGGCTGGGGGCACCATCGTGCTCCTCCCCACCGGAGCTGCTTTTCTCTGGAGTTGCCTGGCACCCCCTGCCCCCTGCACAGTGCTCCTATCCAGTAAGAGATCTTCCAGAGCCACCGCCCAGCCAGCCGAGCAGGGCTTACTGGAAGCTTCCAGAATGCAGTCCCTGACCCTCTCTACCCTCTTGTCTTAATTAAGTGACAAGCCTCCCCGCCGAAGCTTTCTTTCCATGGCTGGCCTCCAGAGCTACTTCTGGACTCTCCCTGCAGCTTTCCCAGTATCAGAGCGTGAGCTTTGGCCGGCGTTTAATGGCTTTGGAAAAGCCTGCCTGAGCTGTGTGCATCCACGTGTTACCTTCTGTTCCTGCCATGTACACGGGAGCAGAGCCGGGAAGGGGGAGGCCCGTGGCCTGCTCCCAGCCGCCTGGAAGCAGGACGCAGGCCTCAGGGGGCCGGCATGGTCCTGGCCTCATGGACTGAACAAGGGGCTCTGCACCCAAAAACCAGGACAGCAGGGAGCGTGCCGCTGAAGAAAACGCCGGAGTGAGAGGAACTGAAGTCGAACTGCAGTCCATTCCACACCTCACTGCAGCTCCTCCCCATGGGCCCAGACACCTGTGCTGTGTCCTCCCCTCAGATTCAGACGCTGGGACCCTCCCAGTCTAATGCGGCCCTGGGAGCTCTGACCCCAGGGACGACCTTCACGGAGGTACCAGAAGTCAAGGAGCCCGAGACGGGGACAACCGGAAGTGTGAGTGTGGCCTGGACCTTCCTCACCCAACAGAAGATGGAATTTTTGACTCCGGGAATGTGGTTCACACCGAAGCCTCAAGAATGAAGTCACAGCAGTCTTGTAGAGACCATTCTCTGAAAGATGTTTGAAACAGCTCACCGAGGGACACCCTAAGGAGAGCCGTGTCCACGCTCCTGCCACCGCGGTGAGCCAGCGAGCGGGCTCTGAGTCTGAGCTCTGGGAGCCAGCCCTGGAGGGTTCCGCCAACCGAGAAGACGGACGCCGTGGGCAAGAGATAGAAACGTGTGCAGCAGGTCTTTCAGTTTGTCAGTGAATAAAGAACATAGCGCTCTGTAAAAAATAATACATACATACATACATACACACACACATACATACACACACACATACATAAAGCAAGCAGCCAGCCAGCCCTGGCCGGGCAGTGCAGCTGGCGGGAGCCCCATCGTGTGCACCAAGAGGTTGTGGGTTCGACTCCCTCAGAGCTCAGGCCTAGGCTCTGGGTTCCGGCCCCGGCTGGGGCGCGTCCTGGAGGCGACCCATCGATGTTTCTTCCTCACGTGACATTTCTCTCTTTCTTCCTATCTCTAAAATCAATAAACATACCCTTGGGTGAGGGTTTTTTTTATTAAAGAATAAATAAATACATACATACAATAAATCGGACTCTTGGATACTAAACCTGGCCCTGCTTCTTTAGAAATCATATCCATTCACTCGACATGGAGGATCGGGGGCCTCCCCCACCCGCCCCAGCACAGGGCTGGGGGACGCACAGAATAATAGGAAAGGCTTCCTGCCAGGAGGAGCCCCTCGTCCGAGGTTTCCTGCAGCCCATCAGGGCTCTGGGTTGGGGTTTTGGCTCCGACTTTGACTCTCTGAACTTATGGTGCCTGCGCTTCCTTTCCAAGAGGAACTTGGCTTCCTCGCTGACACGGAGCGTGGGCACCTGCCAAATCCCTGTTGTCAGCCAGACGTCCAGTCCCACCTCTGCTCCTTCCCACCTCTACGCAAAGCCCAGCACAGCAGCCCTTGCCTGGCGCGTCCGCTCAAGCTCAGGAACCCTGTGCACACACCGAGGTCATAGGACAGAGCCTCTCTGGCCCGCGGAGCCCCAGAGGCTCTGCTGCTGCTGCGGGGCCCAGCCCTTTGGTTTCCAGTTGGGTCCCCTCTCGGCCCGGCCACCTTTGCACTAGGACAGAACTGTAAGCTCCCTGTGTCTCTGAGAGCTCATCTGTGACCAAGGAAAGTGGGGGCCACGGGGGACGCTGAGCTATTTCCCTCTGACCCCACCCAGGCTGACCTGTCCAAGGGGTGTCTGAGGCCGGAGACCCGCCAGGCCCCCGGAGACCCACCAGGCCCCCGGAGCCTGGGGCCGGCCGGCGCCAGCTCCTTGCCTCGCCCGCTGCTTTGCCCTCCCACTGGGCCGGGGAGGTGCTGCTGTGCAGCCAGGTACAGAGCAGGCATGCGGGCGCTGGGCACACCTCCACCTGTGGAGCGATGCAGCCCAAATGCCCCACCTGAATCTAACCACGAGGGAAAATCAGACACCCATGTTGCAGGCAGTCTGCAAAACAACTGTTCTGGGCTCGTCGAAAATGCCGAGGTTTAAAAAGCCAGCGAGCGGCTCTAGATCCAAGAAAGCTAAGGAGACGCGGCAGCTGAGTGCCATGCCTGATCCTGAATTGAAAAAATGTGGCCGTAAAGGACGTTATAGAGACAGTTACGGTTCTGCGTGTGCGTGTGCAAGAAAGAAACACAAATGTGGCGAGATGCTAACCATTCACGCATCTAAGCGAAGGGCACAGACCACTCGTTGCACTGTTTCCTCAGCTTCGGGTCGGGTCGCAGTGTTCAAGACGCCACGCTGAGAACTTGAGCTGTCCCTCCAGTTAGCGGACAGTGTGGGGGAGGGGCGGCGTGGGCGCCTGCGGGAACCGGGAGAGGAGGGCAGCCCCTGGCAGCTAGGGGCCGGTCCTCGCCACTGAAAAAGCAGGAACCGGGCACAGCACAGGGACGGCCCACCAGCCCCAGAGCCAGGGAACCTGCCGCTTCCTGCGCACCTGGCCACCGGCTGTGGGAACCGCAGGCCTGCCGCAGATTCGCTAACAAGCAGGGAGCCCAGCGCTGCCCTGTGGGCCCTGCAGGGCTCAGGACTGGGGGTGCTGGCCCCACCTGATGCCAGGAACCCAGAGCCCGAGGCAGGGGTGGTGGGCTTCTCAGAGGTGGGGGCCATGCCGGGCTCTGTTGGCTCTGGCCTGGCCACATGTCACAATGCCAGATGAAGTCACTGAGTGAGCCGACAGACGTCACCCTGATTTCCCCCTTTTTCCATCTTTCCTGTCTCCTGTCCTCTACGTGTGGCTCTCTGGCTGTCCCCATCCCTCCCCTGGCCCGATGCCATTGTGGTGGGTGGACAGCCTTTGAGACCGGCCTCTCTGCAGCACCTGAAATGCCTGAGGGCCAAGGCACAAAAAACAATTCAGAAAGCCGCCACCACGCTGGTTTGGTTCTCAACAGTGCGACATGTCATTTCCGAAGGTTGGGAGCTGCGTGCTGAAGAGACCGTGCCCCGTGCCCACTGGCTCTGTCCTCTTTGGGCACGTCCGTAGTTCACCTGCCCCTAAAGGGGTAGCCGCCCTCTCCTTCCAGACTCTCTGTCAGCCCTAGCTGCCCCCGCAGAGCCTCGCACACTCAGGGCAGCCCCTGCCCCTGCCGAGTGATATCCCGGTGGGCAGAGCGGAAGGTCAGCCAGGGGTGGACGCAGCCACGGAGTCTGCTCCAATTCCATCTTGCGCCCCAGGAACGGGGCAGCCCCAGTGAGCAATGCCAGGCCCCTGTGCAGGCAGCTGGGAGCAGATGGACGCCCCCTGCTAGCCGGAAGAGCGGCCACCAAGCTCGTGCTGCACGGTGTGGACGAGCAGGGTTCAGCCAGGAGGAGGCGCCTCCTGAGAAACAGTGACATCTGCAGACGTGGGTTCAAGCGAACCCAGCGGTTTTCAGTCTCGGTCTCTCTCTCGTCTGCCCTTTGTTTCAGCAGCGGGTCCCGTGTTCAAACACAAATTTTAGACGAGAACCAGTATAGAAAGGAGGTCAAGATTCAGCCTGTCTGGTTGTGCGTGGGGGCTGCGGGCTGAGATCACCGCTTTGATCCGCCCTCTCCCCCACCCCCTCGGAGGGAATCTGCGTGCTCTCCAGGCTCGCTGTCCCAGCTGCTCCTCAAATCCACCGCCCCCCGCCGCCCCCCACGCTGCTTCATGCTTCGACACACGCCAAGACCACTATCGGGTACCATCTGTTGTATCAGTTTCTTAACAGTCTGGAAAGTGTCTGTTGATGGAAAGTAAGTCTACTGTTATCGCTCATGATGTCTTCAAAAACGAGCGTTGGCCTGAACGGAATGTGTTTCGTCCCACCAGAACAGTAGAGGTGGGCCCTGGCGGGGGTGGGGGCGGGGTTCACGCTGAAGTGGCAGCGTGCCGGGGTTGCCCCTGCTCTCCCCTGGGATCGGAGGGCGCCGGGGTGGGGCCAGTCCCCCAGGCCCCATGGGCCGGCTCTTTGTTAACTCAACATCTTGGATGCGATGGAACTTCCCTCATTTTTTTTACTATTATTCACTGTATCCACCGCTGACTTTTCCTGCCATTGACCGCTAGTTACATTTGCATCTATAAGCTCAAAACAAACGGCAGACGGGACAGCAGCCTGTGGGGAAGTGCGTCTCTGAAGTCACGGAACGTTCCCAAGCACGAGAACAACAGGGCAGCCCACGGTGAGAAAGGCCACGGAACAGCGATTCCATCAGCCACCACAATGGCAGAGGCTCACGGGGCGGGAACCTTTCCACTCCACGGGACGCCAGTGGTCCCGCAAAAACAATGTGTTTTCGGTCGTTAATTCTGAATGTGTTTGGCTCCTTCCTCAGCTGCCTCTTGTTTTCCATTCGAGTTCACAAGAGGTTGTTAGAGTGCATTTCCCTGGCCCAAACCAGCCGGAACATGGTCCGCTTTTAAAATGCAGGCAACGAAGAGCATCCGGGGCCCCGCCCTTACCCTAACCTCCAGTCCCCAGCAGCGTCTCACCTGGTTCACCCAAAAGTTCAGGACCACCATGAGCTGCCACCACTGTCTCCTTGTGCCTCTTCAGCGACGTCACCTGCCCAACCTTCACCACCTCTGCAGCTGTGAGCGGACGTCTCACGGTGCCTCTGGTGTCCCCCCACCCCGCGCCCACTGCCTCCGTCAGTCCGTTCAGGCGGCTGGAACAGGAATGCCGCCCACTGGGCGGCTCAGAAACCACACGGGGTGCTGGCAGGGTGGGGCTCAGGGGCAGGCCCTGCCCGGGGTGCGGGCTGCTGACGTCTGGCTGGGTCCTCCCAGGGCAGAGGGGCCTGTTGTGATGTCACCAACCGCACTCTCACTCACGAGGACTCCATCCTCAGGGCCTGACCCCTCCCTCCCCCAGGCTTCTCCTCCTACACTGCCACGTAGGACAGCAGGGTGCTAACGTGAGAATTTTAGGAGGACGCACACCTTCGCGCCAGCTCTCGTGCACAGGCTTTCTGTTCCGGGACTCAGTCGTGGGGCCTGGGAGCAGGCCGGAGTCTGGGAGGGCGGAGCCCCGTGCGTCCAGAACTGCACCTCCCTCGCCTCCCTCTGCAGCCTCCACCCCTGTCTCCGCTTCAGCCTCTCTCCCCTTACATGGGTTCTCTCTCCCAAGTTCCTCCTGCCTCCTAAACCTCCGGGTCTGGCAACTTACTCCTCCAAACAGGCCCAGGCACGCCTGAGCCCCAGCAGGACAGGGCTCAGGGTTACGCAAAGGCCAAGGCGGCAGACCTTTCAAGTTCAGGTTTTCTGCAGGCTCTTGACCCAATGCGGGTGCTTTTCTCCTAACAGGCAACTTTGGTTACATCGATCCTTCACTCCTAAGTTAGTCATTTTCTTTTCCCCTGCCTTGTCCTCGGGAGCTCTTACACACGCCCCAGGGCAGATGGGAGAGGTTGTTGCTGGTTGTTTGATCTCGGGGCATCAACCACTCGAGTGCAGCCTGTAGCGTTCCTGTTTCTCCGAGGCTCCCTGCTGTCCGCCTGAAATAATTTGCGCAAATGGTGTCGCCTTGGATGTGGAGCAATTGGAGCCCCCATACCTTGCTGGTGGGAATGTAAAATGGTGCAGCCGCTTTGGAAATTAGTTGGACTGGTCCTCAAAAAAGTTAAACGCAGAATTACCCCTTGACCCCGCCATTCCACTCCTGGGCACGCACCTGTGAGAAATGAATGCACGCGTTCACACGGGCGTTCTTCATCGCAGCCCCTAAGTGGGGACGGCCTGAGTGTCCACCAGCTGAAGAACGATGGACTGGAAGTGACGTAGGCACGCCGTGGACTATTAGCCACATAGAGGAAAGAAGCACCGATACGCGCTCCAGTTCGGCCGAACCTCGAAAACATGATACAGAGTGAAAGAAGCCAGACTAAAACTATCACCTATGGTGTGACTTCACATGCTTGGAATGTTCAGGATGGGCGAGTCCACAGAGACAGAAAACAGATTCGGAGCTGCCAGGGGCTGAGGGCGGTGGGGGAGGGGCTGCTAGTGGACTCGGGGTTCCTTTTGGGGGGGACGAAAGTCTTCTGGACTTGGATAATGGCGATGCTTGCACAACCCTGCGAATAGCTAAAAACCGCTGAGTTTATACACTTTAAAGGGGTGAATGTTGTGGTATGTGAATTATATCTCAATTAAAAAATGGGTCTTTACATCATATTAAGCATTCAGCACACACACAAAACCTGCTCTTTGTCTTATTCGGATTTCCTTTGCTTTTTGCTTAACATCATTTTTCTGTCCCCAAACCCTACTTTTTAAAGAAAAAATATCAGCCCTGGCTGGTGTGACTCAGTGGACTGAGTGTCGGCTTGCAATCCAAAGGGTCACCGGTTCGATTCCCAGTCAGGGCGCATGCCCACATTGCGGGCCAAGTCCCCAGTATGGGGCACCCGAAAGGCAACCAATCGATGTTTCTCTCCCTCTCTTTCTCCTTCCCTTCCCCTCTCTCTAAAAGTAAATAAATACAATCTTTTAAAAAAAGAAAAATTAAGCAGTTTCTCTCCTGATCAAGGTTTATAACTCACTGCAGCTTCCCTGTGGGGTGGCCGGGTGCCGAGCCTCACAGAGGCACCAGTGCCAGACTGAGACCCTTCCGGCCCCCCTGGGAGGTGCCAGTGGGTCGGTGGGGACTGAGACGGGATGGGCCGCTGGGGGGCGGGAGGAGGCACATGGCAAGGACATGCACTGGGACTCTGGGCCAGGAAACCCTCTGGAGCCCAGAGAGTGGGGGGGGGGGCTGTTCCAGAAACAGGGACAGCGTGTGCCAGGGCCCAGGCCGGCAGAGGACGCAGCGCATTCTGGGAACCGAGAGCAGTTCAGAGCGGCTCTGGGACAGGGGCCCCATCCAAACGCTGGGTCTGAGCTGAGTCCAGACGACTGTGTTCAGGAATTCGGTGCTTTTGCCAGGGCTCCTGCTTGCTGAGGCCCCACTCTGTGCGTCAGAGCGTCTTCAGCTGCAAGCAGCGGCGAGTCTGACTCTGGGGGGGAGAAGCCAAGACCTTTCTTCCATCTGGCAAGAGGAAGGCTGGAAGGGGGACAGGCTTAGGGGTCGGAGGGCTCAGGGGCTCAGCCCAGCCTTCCGGCCCCAGCTGCTTTCTGCCTCTCTCTGCCATCCTCCCACCGAGCGTCTTTCTAAGGCAAGTTCCCCTAAGGCCACATGACCTGGGCCGTGCTTCCCTGTCCACTTTGAGGGGGACACAGTCACTTCTCTTTCCTGAGAGCCCCAGCAAGCCTCCCCAGGTGCCGCACCGACACAAATTCCCGCACAGGTCTGAGATAGTCACCCGAGTGGCTTGGAGTGATTTTCTAGCCGAGGACTGTGTCGGGGAGTCCCACAGTGGACCCCCTGACACGCAGCCTGGTGCCTGTGGCTGGCGCTGCAGTCACCAGCACCCGCGTGGGGCCCATCGCCCACTCGTGGTCCAGAAACACATCCGAGTCCCACCTCAACGGGTGGCAAGCAGCGTGGTTTTTATCGCTGTGGTTCCGTGAGAGCTGGCTCTCCTGCTGACGGACTTCCTCAAAATCGTCTTCAAGCCTCTTCCTCGGCCTCAGATCTCCACCTCCCACCACTGCCGCCACATCTCCGTCTGTCCCTCTGCCCCATGTTCCTCCCTAGACCGCGTGCAGGCGGTCACCGCTTTTTCCAGTCCCATTTTTAAATCAGCCTCCCCTGTGCCACACTGAGGGAGGGACTTCCAGGGCCCCTGAGGCCCCTGCTCGCCCTGCCAGGGACGCAGGCCTGGCTGCCCGTGCGCCGAGTCTACATTCAGCCTGGGTCCCAGTTGGTCCCAGCACCTTCCACTCAACGGGCTGGTCGGCAGTATTGACAGTTACGGATGGTCTCACGGAAGTCCTTCTGTGCGGTGCAGAAGGAACTCGAAAAAGTCGTGTGGCTTTGGCTAAAAAGTAAAATGACTCAGAGTTGTTCAGGGTCTCACGGCTTGCAAACCGGAGACACCCGTCAGCAAAGCCCAGTGTATTCCCAAGGAGGAAGGCAAGTCTGAAAGTCATCTGGCGAGAAGCACATTCTTAAGCAGAATCAGTTCCTCGTTCTTGGCCCCCGACCCCGTCCGGGGACGGAGACTGTCGGATGTGCAGCGGCCATCCCGACATAAACTGGGGTTTTGCTGGACGGCCCGGGGTGGACGCGCCATACACTGGCCTGCGTGCAGATACGGAAGTTCAGGTTCCCAGGTGAGTTAGAACAGGAATAAGTGTCTCCCTGCGCCTTGGCCCGCTGGACGTCAATGATTTAGCGGCTGGACCACAGCGACTCCATTTTATTTCCTCTTCTATCGCTCAGCTTTACTAGGGTTTAAAGTGACCGCAAACATGTCCAAAGCCAAACAAAAATTGGGAAGTATTTTTAAAATACATGACAGTCTCCTTAGGGTACACAATTACTTTCACAAATCCCTAAGAAAAAGATAAACCTCCCAAGGCAAGAGATATGGGCTGTCAGTGTATGAGAGGGAGAGAGAGAGAACACTTAATTGATTTTCAAGTTTGCCCATTAGATCGGCAAGGACTTAGAAAATTACTGATCTCGGTGTGGCGAAAATATGAAGCAGTGACTGTTCCTGAGGGGACTGCCGGTCGGAACAAATTTCCTGAAAGTCAATGCGCATCTGTACCAAGAGTTACAATACGTCTACTTTTTATCAAGTCGTGAACCCTTCCAGGAATTTACTCTGAGGAGGCACTTCAGCAGGGGCACAAACATGTATGTGCAAGATATTCATTGTAACTCTTTTCTAAGAGCGAAATTGAACAACCTTCCTGTCCAACTCCAGGGCGTTAATGAAATGGATCACAGCAAGTTTGCGCAGACACAGCCCTGCTTACCTACAGATGCATCTCCGGAGTCTAGCTAGCGATTTGTGCGTGTGTGAGTATTTATTGACTAAATACACAGAGCACTGTAGTAGACATTCTATAGCCGCTAAAAATGACGATGCACGTTCATATTTATGGACTTGGAAAGCTGCCGTCGGCTGTTAAAGGAAAAAGCACATTCCAACACTGCATGACCGGAGTGGTCTTGTTACTGTGCAAAAGGCGTGTGCGTTCGCAGCCACAGAAAAGACCCTGCGAGGAGCATGGGCCGGAGTATATTGTGGTTGTTCCTAACTGATGAGGTTGCGAGTGAGGTTGGTTTTTGCATTCTTCCTCATACCTTTAAGTGCTGCCTGGACTTTTTACCAGGGCCGTACATCACGGCTACACCAGAAAAGGAGAACAGCCGCGTTCGCGAGGCACCATGGTGCGTGCTGCTCCTGTCCCGAGGACAGGAAGGGCGCCCCAAGCCCTGTGTGGTTCGGCTGTTTTGCTGGGATAACCTGGGAGTGACAAGGTCCTGGTAGAAGCTTGCCAGGAAAACTCAGCAAACTGTCAAAGTTTTTTCAAAGAAAACACGAAGAGACAAGTCACAGGGAGCTCTTCAGCGGCAAACGGTGTGTCGGTGGGCGTGGCAGACAGGGACATGGCCTCAGGCCAGGTCCTCGGGGTCCTCTCCAGGCCACACGCTGTGCAGGACACGCAGTGGTCCCTCTCTGGCCACCTCCTCCCCACAGGACCTGCAAGCACTTCTGGATCAGGCTGCAAGGAGCCGGGAGCTGGCACAGTCCCCCGGGGCTGCAGAGGCCTCTTCCCTGAGTGGGACCCCACAGGGTCCTCTGTGCTGGGAGTGCGCCCTTCCCAAGCCCAAGAGGTGGCCAAGGGGCACCTACCTATGGGCGTGTCCACACATGGGCGTGCAAGAGCCCCCTCGGTGGGACCTGACCGGCCGGGGATGAGGAGGGCACAAGGATGGGAGCAGAGGCCTGCGTGCCAGGTGCCCAATGCGACGCCCACCTTCCGGGTCCTAATGGGGCATATTTGTGAAGGTGGGTGGATAAAATATGCCCCCTTATGCTACATTGGCTTATTTATAGCGTTGGATGTTTAGACACACAGCACAGGGGCCTCGTGTGCACTCTTGCCAGGGTTCCCCAGACACGGAGCGGGCCTGGAGACGGAGAACACAGAGCATCAGGCCCCCTCGTCAGTCATCCGGGGAACACCAAAGGTCCCCCAAGCAGCTCTGCAGACCAGCATAGCTGGTGCTGTCCAGCTCCGTGGGGGCCGCGGGCCAGACCTGTCCTGGGTGGGTGACGTCCATGGACCCAGGGTCCGCCGTTCCTCCTGGACCGCAGCGCAGAGAGCTGCGGACCAGTGACTACAACAGGCCTGGATGACCCTGGGAAGCCACGTCTGCCAGAGTGGAGTTGCCGAGCCAGCCCCAGCCGAGTGTGGGCGGGAGAGCCCGCACTCAGTGCCTGCAGCGGTGGGGACGCTGGGACTCACCGGAGGAGGAAGACTGGCTGCCCGTGGAGCTTTCTAGAAAAGCGTGGTTCCCGGGGGCCCTGGCTGGGGACTGTGCTGTCGTGAGAGGCTCACAAAGAAGAACAAAGGACAAATCGGAGAAAAGGAAACACATTTATGTTTTAAATGTATGAAATGTTGTCAACCTCAAGGAAAACATTGTAATAAACAAAGTACACTTTCCACATGTTCATTATCCTTTTTTCTCTTTTTTGTGTTCTTTTT
The DNA here is from genome assembly GCF_022682495.2 of Desmodus rotundus. Lineage (NCBI taxonomy): Eukaryota > Metazoa > Chordata > Mammalia > Chiroptera > Phyllostomidae > Desmodus > Desmodus rotundus. The sequence goes on along the minus strand of NC_071387.1, from coordinate 210,620,868 downwards.
CTTTTCTTTTCTTTTAATCCTTTTCCATGCTGGTATCCAAGGTCCAGTGATTTGACAGCACGCAGCCTCAGGCTGAAGGTAGCACAGTCGGCTGCGGCGGAAGTGTAAGGCTGTACATCCTCTGTGAAGTTACGTTTCGGCAACAACAACAAAAATTCATCACAAAGCAACAGGTATCTGATCTTCGACGTAGCGATTTCACTTCCAGAAACTTCTCACACAGACACACCCCCCCTCGTCTTTGTGGGTGGGGGCATTTGCACATTGCATAGATTGTGTGTTAGTGGAAGGTGGGAGTCGACTTGAAGGTTCCTCCTCCTCCTTCAGTGGAATGCTAGCTCACCGTCAAAGAAGAAAAGGCCGATTTACAAAATGCCTGGGCCAGGCTTCCAGGCTGTGGAGGAAAACTTTGTATCTGGACTACCTGTTACACAGTAGTATGGGGTGGGGCTAAGTAGGTTTGCAGTTGCTCATATGGAAAGTAACACAGTTAATAAATAATAACACAAGAGTCTACCTTTCGTGTACTCACCCCTGTAAACCTACTTTTGCCCACCCTGTACTGTACCAATATTAAATTTCCTGGATTTGATCCTGTGTCATGTGAGGTAGGACAAGGCTCATGTTCTCCGGAGAGACGTGAGCGTGGGTTTGCGGATGAGGGCGGGTGCAGCTCGCTCTGAAGGGTTCCGCAAAGCTGCAGCGACGGTGACAACAGGGAAGAAATCTCTCTCTCTCTCTCTCTCTCTCTCTCTCTCCCCCTCACACACACATACCCACACAGAGTGCAGCTGGGGCAAAGTGTTCATGGAGGGGCGTGGGTGAAAGGCACACAGGTTCACTTCACTATTCTTGCACCTTCTCTGAAGGCTTGAGTTTTTTTTAGTAAGAAAGAGTTGAAAAGAACAGAGGTGCGGAGTGTTCGGAGTCCCCCCTGTCGGGGGAGAGGCACTGCTTCTGGAAGGGAACCAGAAGCTGATGGCAGTGCCAGGGTGGGCACAGGGGCTGCGGTGCTGTGGCCCCAACTCGGCTGCACTGTTGGAGAGACACACACACACAAGTTACTAATATTTTAAAAGTAGCTGCAGCTACTAACCGACAAACACAACTTCGCTTCTGTTGAGCCAGGGTTCGAGAAACCACCATGTTCCTCGCTCGTCCAGGCGTCCCGGCGTGCGCTGGTTGGAGTCAGTGAGCGTCACGCTGGAAAAGCGAGGGTGGGCCTGAAAACACCGCTGCCCGGAGACAAGCACAGCGAGTGACTCCCCGGGTTTCCGTGTGACCTTGTCTCCACATTTTTTAAGACTTAGTTGAGATCATACTTACATAACTTTACGGTCTACCTCTTTTTTTTCTTTTTATTGGCTTAACAGTGTGCCAAATATCTCATAGACTTAAAAACTCTTTTCAGACAAGAATTTTAACTGCTGCGTAAGGTACTATGCTGGGATGTCTGGCAATTTATTTCACCAGTCCCGGCTGCTGGGCATTCGGGTTGCTTGCAATTGTTTAATTATTATTATTGTAAGTGAACATAATTACTTAAAATCTGTCACCTGCATCCCAGTTGCTTCCTGAAGCCCAGGTGCCAGGAGAGAACCGACCGAGTGCAGCAGTTACGACGCAACCACATTGAGACAGACACGGGGCCTCGTTCCATCTGCAAAGGCGGCTCCAGCTGCTGTCCCCCAGGGCCCGGAGCTGCCTAGGGCCTGTGGCCGCAGGGACAACTCACTGTGGATGGGACTCCGGGTCAGGAGAGCAGCGGTCTGGTCCCTGCTCGGCCACACACGAGCTGTGTGGTCCCAAGAACGGCAATTGAAAAATATATTCAAAAATATGCGTAACAGTTCCGTGGTGTTTTAAAATCACTTTCTCATCCTTCCCCCCCGCCCCCCCCTCCCCCGCCAACCTCACAACCAGTGCACCAAACAACAGAGGAGGCCTGGAGTGGTCCAGCGCCTTGTCCGGGGTCGGGGCTGGTGAATGATGAGAAACGCTCAGCTCCGGCTCCTCGTTCACGGCCATTGCGGAACGGCAATCGCTGCCCTTTCCTTCACCTGACCAGCACACATTGTGGGTGGCCCTCGGCTCCTCAGGCTGGACCGTGCCCACACAGGCCCTGGGGAAACTCGGACAATGCAGTCTAGTCTCCAGGCCAGGTTCGCGCCCGAGGTCCTCCGTTTCCAACAAGCTCCCAAGGGAAGTGGTGCCGCCGCACCTCGCTCTGAACAGTTGTGTCCAGGACTGCCTCGTCAGCTCTGTTCGGCAACAATGTACTCCACCTGTCGGCATTTGTCACCGAGAACCAAACTGTACCCATAGCGATCCACTCATCATACAGCCCCTGCCCTCCAGGTTCCGGGACCACAGCCTGGATTCCAGAGTTTTCTGCCACAGTGTCAAAGAGCAAAGAATTTTAAAAAGAACATAAATCTAATTTAAAAAGCTCATGAACACCAAGGACACAGGGTGCGGGACCAGGGCACTAGCTGGGGAGGCAAGAGTTACACTCAGAGGCAGTTACCAGGAGCGCTGGGTACGTGACTAAGGACCGGCCAGGCAAGACTTTCCGGGCGGAGCGCAGCTTTGGGAGCAAAGACAATGGGCCTGAGTCAAACTTTAGGGGCATTTGGGAGGAATGCGCAATTCTGTGGGGAGATAAGATTGGAAATGCAGCCCCAGGCCGGGGTTTTTAAGGCCTCTGGGCGCTCCGTTGGATGGAGGCCCTTCCTCGACAGACTGCCACGGTCCCCGCTGCAGGTTTCAGCTCCGGAGCGTGGGGGTGACTGGTGTCAGGAGGAGGGATTTTCAGAGGGGCAGGGCTGGACTGTTAGAAGGCCCAGTCCCTATTCAGGTGGGAGAGGGCGGCCATGGGAATAAACACGAGTAGACACAGACGCCAGAGCTGCTGTGAGGGAGAGGTCGCGTTGGCGGCACTGGCTTATGACCCGTGGCGGTGATGGATGGAAGTGTTCAAGGGGAGTTTTTGAGATCTCAAGGCTGGAGGACGGGCCACGGCCTCATTAGCGGCAGCAGGGACGTGAGGAGAGGTGTGGACGACCTGAGCAACCAGGTGTCCCCTTGATGCCCTGGCGCGGCCCAGGGCACTGTGATCACTATGGCAGAAGAAAGATGAACCTGTGATAGCTTTGCCTTAACTTCCCGATCATTAGTTAACGTTTTTACTGTAAGGACAGTGGCCGGGCTGGGTTGGTCTTCCAGGGGCATCGGGCACGCCCACACTTCTGCCTCCTTCCTGCCCGTCCTCACGACGGGTGCTGGTAACAGTTCATCAGGGGTAGAGAGAAATCCCTGTGCTTGAATCGGGGCCAAAGCAGCCAGCCGCTGTGGGGTTCAGACTCAGAAACACCAGCATTGCCATTTCCCGCCCTCCGCACAGACAGCTTTCCGAGGGCATCACTCCAGTGCTGACTTCATCCTGATCGAGCAGGCTCTGCTGGAAACTCCCCTGCTGGAATCCGAAGTCCTTCACAGCTGAGCTCAGCTCACAAATACTCAGGCCTCTCGATGCCTTGCAGAGGCCTCCACGCCCTCAGGCCAGCACAGTGATTGGCAGCAAAGAGCCGACCTTTGCCCCCATCTGCAGCCTTTGCCCGGAGGGAGGGGCCCAGGCTCAGGTGCGGCTTCCTCTCTGCTCTTCAATACCCCGGTGTCTTCTTGGGTGGTTTGACTTTATGCCACAATTGTAAGGTGTCTGGGGAGACTCTGAAGCATCATTCCCAGCGCTCACTGTACAGAAAGAAGGTCCTTAATCAGGATGGAAGCAACAATAGAAACATATTCAAAGAAGTGTCGACTTTTGTTGGAGTCACATGTCTTCATCAAATTCCACGTGTGAATGTTTTCCTGACCTTTTCAAAACTTGTTTTTAGAAAGAAGGGGAAGGGAGAAGGGGGAGGACATTGATTTGTGGTTGTACGTATTGATGCATTCATTGGCTGATTCTGGTATGTGCCGTGACCGGGGATCGAACCCACAGTCTGGATGCATCATGACGACACCCCCAACCAACTGACCCACCCGGCCAGGGCCCCCCCCCACTTCTTACAACCGACAATTAAGGATTTGTAGAACACCCACTCTGTTCAGAGCACAATGGTACGCCATTGTTTCGAGTTCAAAACAAGTTTCTGATGCAGTGGACCCAATAAAAGGTTTGTTTTCTACCCCTTGGTAACAGCCACTTTCATCTGAGCAACTGACTGTATTTCAGTGGTAGAATTATGGGGCATCCTGTAGCCTGATTTATCGCAGTAAAATTTGCAGTTTAGTACGAAATGAGATGGGACTTGCTATGAAACCACCAAGACACGGGTTTGTCCCCATCCCCTGCTCGGCGTTTGGGGCGGGAGAGGGGTTCTGAACCTGCAGAAGAGGCAGGCGCACCTCCGCACCTGGCAGTGGAGGCGAGGGAGGCGCTCCCCGGACAGCTCTGTCTGGTTTGGCTGGTGAGCCTGCCCCGTGTCCTGAGGAGTCTCCTCGGGCCCTTCTTGAGCCAGGAAGCCTATCAAGTCCAGGATATTAGTCGAGATGTGTTTTCAATCACAGGAAGCCTTGGGAAGGAGGCCGCTGAGTCAGAGCAGCTCATGAATTCAACCACCAGAAACCAAATAAACGCGCCACAACTAGCATAAGAACGCACCCACGGGAAGAGAAGAGAAAGCTCTGCAGGAAGCCAGCTAGATTTCATCTGCTGCTGCAGCTGGTCGGCAAGATCCCCTCGCCATACCCTTCTTACAAGCGTCTTATCTGCGGGCCGGCCGAGTTCCTCGAACTGTTGCTCATGTCGACATTCAGCGTGATGATTAAAACCTAGTTTATGGCTTAGTCCAAACACAAGGTGAATAGAAGAAAGAATTTGGGCAAGGTCTCTGGAAGGTTTGGGCCAAAAAGGGCTCTTTGGGTGACCTGGAGCCCATCCGGTTCCGGTTTCACTCGCAGGAACGGGGTGACACGGACGCTGATGGGACCATTTGTGTCCCTTCAAACTTTGCATCGGTGTTGTGATGGTGTCCTTCAAAACATCCCGATCGCCACGTTTGATAGAGTCCAACAGTCTCTGAGAGCAGCAGAACTTTCACCCGTGTTCGTAAAGTTAAATCCACCGCCATCGAAACCTCAAACTATTCATTTTACGTCCCTAGCAGCAGAGTTTGAGATGTTCAGTCGGACACGATCTGTCGGGTATTCTTCTCACCCTGCAGTGGGTGTAAGGGCATCGGAGAAGGCGGTCTCAGCAGCAACAACAAACAGTCTTACTGCTTTCCACCGAGGTTTAAATTGGGATCATTGGACACCCACAGGCAGCTGTAAGATATGATACAGTGAGCTCCCTCGCACACTCGGCTCAGCTCCCCCGGTGACAACGAGTTCTGAAAGCGTAGACCAATATCACAGCCAGGACCCCCACAGGGACGCACCCCTGGCCCCCCAGCTCCTTCCCACTTGTGGGCCCACGTGCTTGCTTCTGCGCTGTCATCACCGATGCGGTTCTCTGTGCTCTGCACATGGTTACGGCACAGACACTGCCATCACCGCAGGGATCCCTTTGCTGGCCTTTTCCTAACCGCACACAGCTCCCCCCCAGCCCTGAACCGCATTCTTTTGTCAGCTAGTTCTCCACATAGATTGGAAAGCCAGACACGCAGTGATGAAGACTGGCTCTGAGTCCCGCTCCTGGTGTTGAAACCGCGCCGGGTGATTTCTGTGCATGGCGGCATTCGGGCTCCTAAAGCCCTGAGAACCAGGCATCCTTCGCCCGTGTCCGGATGGGGAAACGGTGCCTTGGATTGAGTACAAGACGGGCTTCGCCCAGAGCGCCAGGCTGGAGGGCCTTGGACCCAGATCTGAAACAGGTCTGTCCGCCCCCAAGCCCCTGCTTCCCCACACGAGCAAACGCACTAATGACAGGGGCTCCAGCGAGGACGGCAGGGCGCTGGCTCTCGGCTGTAGTCTCAGCCCCAGGTCCGCCCTCTGCTCAGGCTCCGTGACACACCCCTCACCCCTGCTTTGCCAGCTCGACCCTCAACAGGTTCTGCCAAAATGAGGCATTGTGGGGTAGGGGGTGAGGTACTTCTGCTTCCTGTTTGTCTCCTGCTCCTGTCGGGGTCACTGTCGGGGTCACCCCGGGAGCAGCTCACGGTCCGAGCAGTGAGCTGCACTTGGCTCCAGGTTGCAGGCTGTCCGGTCAGCAGAGCAGCCTCACTGGGCCTCAGGGGACTGCCCTCCCACCTCACCCTTCCACAGAGGCCTGGCTGTGGGCCCTGTGTGGGGCACCTTGGGGTCCCTCCTCCGGTCCCAGAGCCCGAGGTCTTTAGGCCCCATCCGAGGTCCACCTTCTGATGGGGGGCTCAAATGTTGGGAAACTTTAGTTTCAGGTAATAGCCAAGAAGCTGAGTAATCAATGCCTGTAAAAGCTATCGTTTTAGGAATGAAGGCATGACCCATCCGGACTCCAGGAGACCACAAGCAGTGCCACCCTTGTGCCTGGGAGGACTGCAAGCCTGGAGATGGAATCCGAGCCACTGTGCGCCCAGGACACAGGTAACGCCCACCGCCCAGGACACAGATAAAGAATCAAGGTCAACAGATGGAAGGATGCTGCAGCTTTTCATCTGATTAACCTTTCCCTGAATTCCAAACCCCTTGCCTAAACTTTCCTTCTCCTTACAAAAAAGGTCGGTTTGCAATGGAATGTAAGACGGTCTGCTAGGGTGCAAACCCGCCGTCTTCGCAGAGGGCTGGCACCTGACTAAAGCGCCCATGAAGACTCAGTCCCTGTCTCTGCTTCTTGGGTCTGGCAGTGACCGGCAGCCCAAGCGCCGGCTTCCCTGGTTTTAGTTCTAAACATCTGTCCTCACTCTTCTTCTCCAGTCCTAATCGGCGACATGTTTCTGTTCCCCAGCGCTTGTTGAGCAATTGCTTACATTCAGTTTCTCTGTGACAGGAATCGGTGCGGCTTCTGACTCCTCACTGGACCCTGACAGATGGATCCTGGATCCCAGGCGCTAGCTCAGAATTTGGAAATTGACTTGCAGGATTGACCAAAAATGTGGCAAAATTGTTTACTCTAGCAAATAGCACCTGTTATAATGTTACGGAAAAAATAATCAAATGAAAATAAGTTTCAAAAGATGACTGAGTCTCTGTTCAGCTCATCAGGCACTAGGAGGCCTCCCCGAGTATTACATGATCCTCTAGGGCGAAGATCTGGCTCTTTCCACTTAGTAATGCATGCTCAAGCTTCCCCAAGTCCTTTGGTGGCTAAATAATACCCACTGAATGGGTTATCACAGTTTATCCGGTTACCATTGACATGCGCTCACTTAAATATTCATGTCAAGGGCCGTGTTGTTCTCTTGCTAAAAGTTCTACTTTGACAACAATGACCAGTGATATTTCCCACGTGAAAGGCTGTGGATTGGCCAACCAGGGGCAGCAAACCTTTGTCATGGCAATGAGTCAACTCCCCTGGGAAGGGGCCCAAACAACCCCACTGAAAGCTAGTGTTTCACAAAGAGCGCCTGGAGAACATTCTGGTGAACTGAGCCACAAATTTGCTTAAAAACACATCTGTTTTGACCTGGGAACCAATTACCAGATGAATGCTGAAGCCCACCCTGGGGCGAGTCGGGTCGAAGGAAAGTTTTCACGCCAGCAATCTCCCTTTTTTCCATGTATTTTTAATTTGGTGGCTTCTGTAAAGGGAGAGGATTGAAATCAATCCTCTGCAACTGGGCCTCCGGGAAACAGGATCCCCCCAGGGTTCGAGGCCACGGCCGGGCTCTGGGCCTGCACCGAGTCTCCCGGGCAGCTCGAGCAGAGACAGTCGGGAGTCAGGGCGGCGGGGCACCCGGTTTGGACGTCCAGGGCCTTCTCCGGCTTGCTGCAAGCCTCATCCTGGCCTGTTCCTTTTGGACTGCTGGGCTGAAGGCCATTTCTCCCCAGTCCCAAGTTATTCCGGACCATGGACAGAATGGCTCACTGGCCCTCCTTGGCCAGGAGCCCTGGGGTTGGGGGCGGCAGGCTGGCACACCACCCCTCCCTCAACGAGTGTAGAGGTCCCAACATAAACATTAGCTCTCACCAATGTTCCCAGGATTTTAAAGACTTCGGCACTGTAAAAAATATTTAGTCAGCTTGTGACAGCTACAATCCTGCTCCTGTTTCAGCTTTTAAAAAAAGAAGAAGAAAACAAGGAAACCATACTCATTTCTTCCTTCCACAGCTCAGTGAAGTTCCAAAAAGTGGAAAGAATTCCTTAGCTTGGTAGAAACTCCGGGTTGGGACATTCCTTTGGCCACTTTAGCTGACAGCTGCATACCTCTGGGTCTAACGCACCCTCACTTGATCCTCTGCCTCTGAGCTGTCTGGGAGCTGTCTTCGGAGACAGGAGAGGTCCACCAGCCCCCCACCCCCCTCCACCTTGCTGGGCCGCACCTGGTCCAGCCCGAGGCCACAACTCCGGGGGAAAACGCAGCCCTGAGCCCAGGATTGCCGCATCCCTCCGACTCTTTTCATGTTGGCAGCTGAGCAGGTAACAGCCTTCTTAGGAGTGCTGGTCTGTTTCCATCACATCCAGGGAAACGTGGGAAACTTTTGCCCGGTGGAATGAGAGGGTAGTCAGTGTGACACAGAGCAGTGACCTCCAAGGGGCATCCTTGCAAGCCGGGGCACCCTCCCTATAGGAAACGGAAAAGCTGACCGGGACTTTTCTATCTAGGACCCGCGTGCTCTTGGCCGTTTTCCCGCAACAGCTTGTATTTAATTCCTTGTTTTATTTGGCAAAGAGCAAACAAGGAAAACAAGGGTATTAATAATGATGATCGACATTTGAACTTCCTGGGTACAACATGTGCTTGTACCCAAGTGGTGAATAGAATTTTTAAAAAAGATTACTTGTGTGTTATTTGCCAACAACTTAAATCATTCATTTTCCTTTGTCCCAGAAAAACCCATTTTTGTCCCTGTGGCATTTGAATCGACTCTTCCTTCCTTCTCTAATTCTGGCGTTGCAGAGATCGGATGCCGTGAAGTGGCTTTATTTCTGTCTTCTGCAGCTCCTGCCCCAGAGCCCCGGGGCGTGCCGGGGGGAGACACAGCAGCGGGCAAAGGAAGCAACCCGACTACGGCCTGCCCACTGACAAGAGGTTTTCCATCAGCAAGCTCCTTGCCAGAGGCTCCTGCTACTTGGTGACTCAGATGCCATGAAAATGGTTGTCTTTCTGGTTTTGTGGTAAATCCCACCCGCTGTGGTCTTGGATAGTGACGTTCAATTTTCGGTCTGGCTGCCACTGATTGCTCCCTGTCCCCACCCCTCCTTCGTTACGAAGGTGGGACGTCCACACAGGCCGAGGTGCTGGGAGGACAGGGATCCAGGGAGAAGTCTCCCGTGGGGGGTACCACTTATGGGCTGTAACCTCTGGAATTCAAATTCTGGGGCATCTCAAAGTTCATTAGAGCACGAAAGGACAAAGTCAGGCCCACTTGCTATTGTGGAACCGTTGGCCCAGCAGGCCTGGGACCTTGTGAAACGTGACTGACATTTTACTCTATGAGCTTATGTCCCCGGGACTGGAAATGACTGGAAGAACAGAACTGACCTCTCCCAACAGCCACAGGTGGCAGATAACATTGGAACAAACTGCAGCCTTGGTTCCCACGCCCCAGCAGCCAGGGCCCCTTTTTAATCCAATTGTAACCCAATAAAAGCCCAAAGCCCCCACCCCTCAGTGCTGGTGTCGCTCTCTGCACCGGGCCCCTCTCCTTTCTGTGAGAGTGAGCAAAAACTTTACTCTCCTTGCTTTCTTCTCTTTGTGAATGCTTTCCCAGCCACCGTCACCGACCACCCTAACAGAGCACAAATAATTTTTTAGAATCTTTCATGCTTCCATCAACTGGAAATAATTAGTGTAATCACATTCGTGTATTTTCTTCCCGTCTTTTTTCTGTCAACGCAAGAAATGTCCAAACCTGTAGCAATTTGTGTGAGTTTATTTGAGCCAAACTGACGACAATTGCCAGGAAGCAAAACCTCAACGGATTGAGAAAGTGCTCCAGAAAATGGCAGTTTTATCACTTATTTTAGACATCAGAATCAAAGAGGAAGCATAAGGGGGTTCCATGAAATCCACTGGTGAGGAGTTAGGGAGGCGGGAGAAAGCAAAGGGAGGGGGCCTTTGGGATTGGATAAAACGTAAAATGACAGACACGAGCTTCTTCTACACAGGCGGGTGCAGGCGAGTGAGCAGTCAACAGTTAGTGTGACAGCAGTGACGGTGGGGGTCTGCGGTCTCTGCTCCGGTGAGCGGTTGGACAACACGTCTAGACACTGGGCCCAGAGACGTGTCTCTGCCCCACGTAGACAGTGACTGGATAGCCTTCCATTGTGCGGAGGCACCACTTCGGTTCTCTGATTCCTGCTGAGGAGGGTTCGCTGTGCCGCGTTTTCGCAGTTGCGGACGATGCGGTGGAGGTCCTCCCGTGTTTCTCTTCCCACACCTGTTCGGGAGGTGGACTCGTTGGGTCAAAGGATAGCCTGCACATATTTTAAAACATGCTCATCATTACATTGTATGTTGTTATGTCCTCCACGTCCACCAAAATTCTATCATTTCATGATATCCCAGTAACTTTGTATCATTTAATGGCTACCTAATGTCTCCCCACAGGGACCCCTACTTCTAGGCCATATGAGTATTGTGTATGTACCCCTCACGGGTCTCAGCCGCTAACCCCAGGGGCCGGCTCTAACCACTCCCTGAGCTACCAGACTCGGTGCGGCTACAAAATGTGTCTTACTGGAGGCACGCTGGACAAACCAAAACAAAAAACACATAAGGGATTCTAAAAAAAAAATGTGTTATGCCTGTAAGGATAGGAAAAAGGTACAAAAAAATTACATTCCATAATTTTACTAACAAAATAAGCCAATATTTTAAAGATGAAAGTTATTTTTTGATAGCACATCTAAGCCACCTAAGATTTCAATGAAATATCTCTTTTAAAAATAGTCGTGAGCAAGAGGAGGTTTCTGGCTAACACAGCAATTAGTCTGGGAAAGCACGGTGCTCCCTGATCTCCGAGTGCCAGCCTGGCTCAAGGTCTCTTAGCCCCGGGGTCGTGCACGCAGGCTCCGGGCTGCCGAGGTCAGAGATTCCTGCCATCGCCGTCACTCATCTCACAGTTAACGTGCTGGCCAGCGAGCCCGTCCGGACCTACCTGTCTCCACGCTGCAACAATCCGCCCCTCCGTCAAGGGCCTGCTTCTCAGAAACGTCAACACAGTGGACCCTGCAATTCTGGAAATTTTTATTAGTTTGCCCTATGGAAAGCTTTGTCCAGAAGGCAGAATTTTCAAAAACGAGTAAATGGAACCTTTTTTACAAATAAAATTTTGTATTGACACTGAATATATAGAACATTAAAAAAAATCTGCACAGGTCGGAGCTAGGTCGGCTGCAGAGCCCCTCTCGGGCTGCCGCGGGGTCACAACAAGTAGACATGAGATGCAACAACAGACGAGACTTTGGGGAGGACAGGGACCGTCCGCACACAGTGGGTTCCGTCTCCTACAGAACGTGCTTCTGAGGGACGCAACTACAGCTACGGGAAAGAATGGCCCATCTCAAAATTAACCAACAGCGCGTCACAGGTCACGCTCGCTATTGCAACGCCGTGCTCAGCTCAGTAAACAGCAGAGAATGGCACGCTCACAAGTATCACCAGACATCGTGCTGCTGACGGGGACGACACGGGAAACCACCTGCCGTGTGGATTTTGGCGATAGTATAAACACGAAGTTCAATCTATTTCTACGTGTTAGATACTGTGTGTTCGTTTGGAGACTTGCCTTGTTCTGCGGCTCAGCTCGGTAGGTTTCTCTCCGGAAGGATGAAAGGAGACCTGGAGGGTCCAGAAATTCGAAACCAGAGAAGCCTCGTCTTTAAACATTACTTAAAAAAAAGTCATTCTGAAGACCACCTGTACAATACATTCATCTTCAGATCCTAGAAAATAGTATAGGTATTTCTACTTCGCCCCCCTGTCCCCCAAATTCTTTTTGATACTGGGGAGGAGCCCAGGAATCTGTACTGTCTCAAATGTTCTCCAAATAATTCCCACGTGCACTTAGGCAAGAAGCTGGCGGCAGGGTGTTTTAACAAGAGCCGGCGGGGAGCTGGCAGGGAGCTCTGGGGCGCTGGAGTGTGAGCTCAGCTGCCGGAAACAGTAACACAGGGGAGTGTCTGGCCTCCAAGAAGCCCCGTATCAGTCCCGTGCGGGTCCTGGGACCTTGAGCTCAGCTCTCTCTTCAACTCTCCCTCTGCTCTGCTTGGGGTAGCAGGGTGCCTGACCCTGCAGGCTGTCCCCTGGGCTGCCACCGGCTGATGACTTGCAGCTGGGACGAGGCTTTGCGAGGGACTGGCTTGGGTCTGGAGGGTGGAAGTGAGAAGCCTCCTTCTCTAGCTGTAGTTGTGTCTTCTTCAGAGTTTTGGCTTCTGTCAGGCAGGCCCACTGTTGTTGTTTTTCATTGACGAGAGAGAGAGAGAAACACCGATTTTGTTGTTCCACTCGTTGATGCTTTCATTGCTTACTCCTTATATGCGCCCTGACCAGATGACGAAACAGCCTGGGCACATTGGGACGATGCTCTAACTAACTGCTACCCGGCCAGGGCCCACTGAGGCTCCTGCTTCCGCGAGCTGCCTCCAGCCCCTGGGCTCTAATCACATCATCCTCTCCCTCCGTCCCGCCATGCTGGAACTGCATGTGTCTTCCTGCTGATGCTAATATCCGGGATGCTATAAATCCCCTATTGGCTTCTCAGCGACTCCATCACCATATGCCCAAGTCCCTCTATTACATTTTCTCTGTTGTAAATACTTGGAACCGTTTCTGTTTTCCTTGTTGCATTCTGGCTGACACAGGGCCCTGCCCAGGGCTGGCTAGGGTCCAGAACCTGGCCTCCAGGTACTGCAGAGGCAGGTGAGCAAGAATGAGGCGGGGAGGGCCCGGTCAGGGGCTGGGGCCCTGGAGTACGTGCCTTGGGATCCTTCAAAGGTGTGATGAAGCATGGCGTCTCCCCGTAGGCTGTGGTCTCCAAAAAAGGGTCACGAGGGTACCTCGCAAACCAAACCCCTGGAGTGCCTGACACAGGAGCTGCTAAATAAATACGGATTGAGTGGATGTGCATGATTTTCAAGGGAAACTGATTGTTTTTAGGAGGAAGAATTTGAAAGAGATTCTTTTCACTTCGTGCCATGAATATTTCCAGCATGAAAAGGAGATAAAAGGTTATTTTATTATTTTTAAAAAGATTTTACTTATTTATTTTTAGAGAGAGGGGAAGGGAGGGAAAAACAGAGGGAGAGAAACATCGATGTGACAGAGGAACATCGATCAGTTGCCTCTCCTACGCATCCCGATGGGGGACCTACAAACCCGCAACCCAGACAGGTGCCCTGACTGGGGACTGAAGTGGCAACCTTCCACTTTGCAGGATGACGCCCAACCCACTGAGCCACGCCCGTCAGGGCAATATTTTATTCATTAAAGAAATGGATTCTCCCCTAGATTTTCTGAGAGGAGCACAGCTCTGCCAGCGTTTCGAGCTCAGCCTGGGGATTTGCAGGAGGGACGTCTGGCCTATGCCGCTGTGAGAGCAAGAAGTTGTGTTCTTTTAAGCCACTGGGTTTGCAGTAATTTGTTACAGCAGCAATAAAAAGCTAATATACAGTTATTTGCCTGGCTGTTGGAAGTGCAACTCTTTTAAACATAGAAAACTAACCCACGCTCCTTCTCCTGATGGTTAGAGAAACAAAATCTTTCTGTGATCACATGCCTTCCTCCCTCGTGGGCCGCCGCCACGGGCCACGACAACACTCCTCGAATGCTGGAAGCTCGGCGAGACTCGGGCTGTGAGCTGGGCTGAATCAGAACTTAGGAGCCAGGAGGCACGGGCGCAGTGCGCGTGTGCAGTGCGGCCTGCTCGCCGACCTGGGGGGCTCCTCCGCGGAGACCGGACACACGCTGTCCCTGCAACGGAAGGAGGCTGGGGCAGCACACCCACTGTGCATAAAGCCACTCTTGGGAGGAGAACGAAATTGGTTTATAAATAAGGAAATCGTTCAAGTCCACACTGTGGCATGCCAACGACCTGAAACCCCACTGCTGCACCGGGACACTGGTCTTGCCTCCCTGAGTTGGAGCCAACAAAAGGACCTCTGCAAGGTCCCCAGCATCAGGAGAAGGACACAACCCAGTGAAGCGCTGGTTGTTGTCAACAGGCCTGCAAAGGAGTGGCTTGAGACGTGCCAGGTGATAGTGGCCCGTCCTCTGCGCGCACATCCTTTGATGGCTTTTTCTCCCAATTGTTTTGGAAGGGTTACGTACAGAGAGCTTCAAGACACGTCTCCTGCATCCTCCCAGGAATTCTGGCACCACCCTGGGAGCTAATATTTAGTACATGACATCCGCATGTCACTGTTTCTTGCCACTTTGGGTTGAAATGGTTTGGCCTTAGCTTGCAAAGTTGTGCGTATACATGCCTGTATTAGTTTCCTACGGCTGTTGTAGCAAATCACCACAAACCTGATGGCTTAAAGCTACAGACGTTTGTTCTGTCACAGAAGTCTGACACCAGTTTCACCGGACTGAAGCCCAGCAAGGTGGGCAGGGCACCTTGCCTTCTCACCTGTCTGGTATCGAATCTGCCTCCCGCGTGTGAGGATACTCGTGGTTGCGTGTAAGCCCTACTTGGGTGATGCAGGGAACCCCCTCATTTCAAGGCCCTTAACTGAATAGCGTATGCAAAGACTGTTTCTCCATGCGAGGAAACAGTGGCAGCTTTGGGGACTAGGACGTGGGCGTGTCTTTGGGGGCCATTGTCATCCCACTACGGTGCCCTGCGGTTCTGCTCCCGTTAAGTATCCAGAGACCCCTGCGTGCACCAGGAAACGTTCAAACACGCTCACGGGTGCATTTTCCTGTGCACTGTGAAAGTCCAGAGGAAACGCCCAGGTGTCTGCTGATGGGTCAAAGGATAAGCCAAGAGTGGCATGGCCACCCCAACAGAAAGGCATCCGTCAGTGACAATGACCGACCTGGCAGCAGGTAACAACTCAGGGAAGCACTAGAAACAGCAGCGAGGAGAAGCCCATGCGCACTGGCTAATAATGTTCATGGCGTGATGCTGTTGTTATGAAGCTCAAAACGTGTAAAATATCGACGAGGGACAAACGCGTGCTAAGGCCACATTTTATTTTATCTAAAAGCATTTTAGATAAAAGACAAAATGAAGAATGTAGTCACCGCTGGGTTGGTGGGGGTAAAAGTGGAGCAAGCTAGGGGATGGAATTGGGAAGAAACACCTAAGACACTTCAACAACACTGGAGATAGTGTTGGGTAGTGAGTCCTCAGGTGTTTATTTTGTTATACTTTATAATTTTACACATTACAAATGTTCTTTTTTATTTTTATGTTTATTGAAATTTTAAAAATTGATTTGGGAGACAGAGAGAAACATTATTTGTGGCTTCACCTATTCACATATTCATTGGCTGATTCCTGTATGTGCTCTGACCGGGGATTGAACCTGCAGCCTTGGCTTGTCAGGATGATGCTGTAACCCAGCCATTTTCACCTGGTGCGCTGCAAGATTTTTTAAAAATATTTTATTTATTTTTAGAGGGGTAGAGAGGGAGAAACAGAGGGAGGGAAACCTCAATGTGTGGTTGCCTCTTGTGTGCCCCATACTGAGGACCTGGCCTGCAACCCAGGCGTGTGCCCTGACTGGGCATTGAACCAGCGACCCTTTGCTTTGTAGGCGGCACTCAGTCCACTGAGCCACACCAGCCAGGGCACCACAAGACTTTTTAAAGCATGCAATACCTGACTATTGTGTCAGGGGCACTGACCACTTTTCCCTTAGATTTTCAAATAAAAAAATGACAACAGCCAACACAACAACAGCTGTTCAGTGTCAATGAGTCAAAATTATACATATTTTTTGTTAGATTGGCAAAAATGTACATATTTTTGGGTGTGCCACAGAATTTTAGAAGTTAATTTATGTGCCATGAGATGAAAAGGGCTAAAAATTGCTGCTCTAGCCAGCAGAGCTCCGGCCGGGGCTACCAATGCTTTTCTATACATACATAACATCATCATACGTGTCAAAAACATCCGGGGAACAAGGACATTGCGCTGGGCCTCGTTCGTGGCCAGCTGTGCACATGCGAGCTCGTTAGAGAAGACCCACGCAGATTCATTGCTCGGGTTCTCATGGATGGCCACCGGAGAGCCCGGGGTTTGCAGCGGCCTCAGGGCCCGCTCCTCCCCTCTGCCAGGGAGAATCAGCCCTGCTCCCCACCCCCAGCCCCACCCCAGAACCAGCTTAAATCTGGGGGAGGGAGCTGGAAAAAAGGGTTCGGGGGCTGCAGCTTGACTCTCTCCTGACTGTTGTTTACTTTGCTTTTTCTCCTTCATTTGTTTATTCAAGCAATTTTTTTAACTGCATGTGAGGTCACTGTACCAAGCACAACCCTGGGAGCTGGGACTAGAAGGCTGAAAGGGGCCCAGTCCCTTCGCTTCCAGGAGCAGTGGGCTGGCATCAGCATGGGGGTGAGGGATAGGAGAGGGACAACAACCACGGGAGGGGAGCACAAACCGGGGATTGTGGACACAAAAGGAATCGGCAGGTAAGAGAAGGGAGAATTTTACTGATTTCTAAAGCAGATGATTCCAATTAAAGACCCGGAATTGGATGGCAATCTTATTCAATGTTTTTTTAAAAGAAAAATATGTGTGATGTCTTTAAGGCTCTAGATACATTATAGGTAAGTTGCTTCTGTATCACTGGTGATACATATTTTTAAGAGACTGCTAAAGAAAGACCTCGTGAGCGTCCTAGAGAGAGGAAGTGGCGAGCACCAGGCCAGGTGTGGATTTACCAAGAACAAGCTGCGTCAGACCGGCCCGCTTTCTTCGGCAGATTAGGGAACCGTGGTAGATACTGGGCTGAGTGGGCGGCAGGGAAGCAGATGTGGATTCGCAGGCATCTTTGAAAGAATACGTATGGTGTTAGATCGGGCATGTGGCAGGTGATTGCAACCACACTTTGTACAATGTGTGATCATCACAAGAAGCCTCCTAAGAAAACTAGTGTCTTCCTAAGAAACAACAGAAAACCCGGGCCCTCCAAGTCAGAACCTGGAGGAGGGTCTTGGTGGAGAAATTCTTGGTGGAGCCGGCTTGCGCATCCACGCGCCCCCGACTCTGATCACAGAGATTCACTTGCCTTTTATGGTTTTTCACTAAAGTCTTGCCACGCAGTCCCATTTGTAGGCTGGGCCTAGTGTTACCAGTAGACCTTTCCCTCAGTGCCCTCCAGCAAAGCTGAAAAGGGCGTGGGAGACAATCTGGGAGCCATAAACAAGATTTTAGGAAGATAGAAGACAACAAAATGGAAACACGCATAGAAAAGGACTTGAAACTAAAAAGCCCAGTTTGCAAAATAAGGTTCACTCATCTTGGGTTTGGAGCCCAAAGGTTGTGACTTCCTCTCGCTGCTAGAGCCCAGTACTAGTTTTGAAAGACCGCTTCGGCAAGCCACTGTGTGTTTTTAGCCACTGTTCTTTGCCTCCAGACACTCTGTTTAGCTGCAAACCTACCTTCTCGAACCTCCCACTAATCCTCAATGTGAGTTCCTTGTTTTGCAGTTTTTCCTACTCAAGGGCTTCAGAATGTCCCGGGGTTTTTTGCCTCTACATGCAAACATCCTTCAGTCTTCAAAGTCTCCTCTGCCTCAGCATCCTTTTTAAAGGGTTTCCAGGACCAGAAATTCCATGACAGGAGCTCAAGTGAAAGGTTGCCCTAGAATAATATGACCTGTGATTTCCTAGTCATGGGAATCAAAATACTCTTGAGTCTTGTATTGTATCTCTTGTGAATGTCTGAGGTGTAAGCATTTCTCCTTCGCACACTGGAAGGAATCTGGAGGGAGCCAGTTGCCGGTCACTGCAGTGACTCAACATTCTAAAGACCGGTGACACTACTGCTCTTGTCCTTTCCCTCGTGATCACAAGATGGCTGCTGTGGCTCTAACTGTCATGTCCATGTTCAAGGAAGGTAGAAAGGGAGGTAGTAAAGCCTGTCTTTTCCTTTGGTCAGGAAAGCAAAACCTTTCACAGAAACCCGGTGAAGACTTCTGCTTCCCATTAAGAGAATTCCGCCGCATGGCTGCTCATAAGGGAAGTGAACTCACAAGCCATACAGTGTTGGGAGAGAAAAAATTACAACATGAGGAATCAGTACTTAGAATATACAAAACACTTCTGCAGTTAGATAAAATAAGATACACAACCCATTAGAAAAATAGGTAAAAGATGTGAATAGGCAAATGACAGGAGAGGATACATTTCTGATGGATAAATTTAGGGAAAGATGCCCAGCCCCCTGAGAAATCAGGGGAATGCACATTAAGACAACATTGAGATGCACAGTGTGCCTGCTAAATTAGCAAAAATTAAGAAACCTTCAAAATAAGTGTTGATGAATGCGTGGACCCCACCCACACTAGTGTGGGCGGGGTGAAGGGGCACAGCCCCCAGGACAAGATCTGGGATCATCCAGCGGGGTGGGACGAGGGTGTGTCCCAGGAGACAGGTACACCCGAAGGAGAGTCCCCGCAGCATCTGTGCCAGCAACAGTGGTGATGACCCAGGTGCTCGTGGTCAGCAGAAAGAATCAAATATGTTCACATGGCAGACTTACAACTGGAGCAGCGACCTGAATGTAAGAAATGCAATTCTGAGTGAAAAAAATCAACAGCAGATGACTGATATGGCCTCATGTTTTTAAAAGCTAAAATAACATAAATTCTTTAGAGATACACGCACATGTAGTTACATGTTTTTTCAAAAAGAAGTAACAAAGCAAGGAAAAGGTAAACACGAAATTGAGGGTTGTGGCCATCTCTCCTGCAGTGGGGTAGAAAGGGCCTGGAAAGCACAGACATGGAGACGCTGTGTGCATTGAATTCAGCAGTGGATTCAGAGTTGCTCGTTTTCTTATTATGCTTCATAACTTCCGTGTGTGTTATATACCATATATATATTTTTATGTGTCAAATGTTACATAAAACTTAAGTAAAGTAAGAAACAAATAGCTATGGCAGTGAGTGTTAAAAGGATGACGGTGTGCCACATTCTGAAATTGGGGGGATGAGGCAAATACTCTAGGTAAGCAGACATTTCCATTTGTTATTGTTTTGGTCTAAAAGTGCCACCCGAGTATAAGAGGAACTGTATTTGCTTCCGTGCAGGTGGGGAGAAAGGACGTAAAACCATACCACCACTCGGAGGGAATGTGCTCTTACTACTTTGCAGACTCGGTGAGGTAAGCGGAGCCCCGCTGGAGTGTGAGGGAGCCGCACCAGCAGTACCAGGCTGACCCTGCAAGCGGAGGGGTGGGACCAAAAGTTCGGATACAGACGGGTTTGAAGAAAAAGTGAACACTGAGAATCTAGATTAGTCTCCTTTCAAACTGCTTCGTACTGAAATAAGAGAGAAAATTAGTTTCAAAAAGAGCAAGTTAACTTCTCTTTTCTTCAGAGAGACGTCAGGGCCATTCTTCCCAGGCCCACTCTGCTTTTGTCCGATGCCTGTGTTAGAGGGAAAAATCCGGGCCCACGGACAAGCTGTGCTAAGCAGGTAAGAAAGCCTCCGAGGTTCCCCATCCAGTCTAGGGACACACTGGTACCTACCCTACAAGGTGTTCATGGTGTCACCATCCAATTAGTGTTCCATTTTTACTATTTTCACCCTCATTTCCAGGTTATTTAACTCATTCTCAATTCCAGTGATCACACAAGAATCCAATCAGGACAATATACCAAGCAAATATACCAACACTCCCTCCAAAAACAAACATAAACTCCCACCCAGGAAGAAAATGAGATTTCTTAGTCAATCTCTCTTCAACTGAAAACTTAATTGCTTATAATTTGAACAGATCACAGATGCCCCCATTTACAAAAATGCTATTTATTTATTTTTAGAGAGATGGGAGGGGAAGGAGAAAGAGGGGGAGTAAAACATTAATGTGTGGTTGCCTCTTGAGCGCCCCCTACTGGGGACCTGGCCTGCAACCCAGGCATGTGCCCCAACTGGGAATTGAACTGGTGATGCTTTGGTTTGCAGGCCTGTGCTCAATCTACTGAGCTACACCAGCCAGGGCACTAAATCACAGAATATGACTTCATACGTCTCAATGGACTTAATTTTCTTAATTCATTATTGAAGCTGTTACCTGTAACTCCTCCTAATGGCAAAAAATCTGGTAATATATCAACTATTGATGTTCTTTACTTTCTTCTCACCTCAGTGATTGTTGGTGTGGCAGACGGACAGGAAAGAACAGTGTAGGTATCGCCTTCCTGTAGAATGTCTCCAGAGCTCCCAGGTAAAATCCCCACTCCTCCTTGTGTGTCTGCTGTGCACCCTCCAATTTTATCACAGTATTTATACCGGCCAGCCTTTCTCACTCGGGAGCAGACTGCTGGAGAATACCCATCCTGCCTGCTCTCCAGCCTTCTCTGCAGCTGTGTGGTGGGTGTCATCCCCACTGGGGGCTCGGTACATGTGGAATGAATGAAGGAATGAGTGAAGAAACAATGAACAGACACACATGAACTAATAAGGGTTTTTTTTTGAATGCTTACTTTTGAAAAAGTATTTAAATAGTAAATGTTCCTTTAAAAAGCTGTTTAGATAAAGCACTGCCCCTAGACTATGTCTGGTCCCCAGTCTCAATGAATGTTTTTTGAATGAATACTGAATACTGAATACTTAAGAGGCCACAAGTAATTTCAATTTCATGTGGCCTTGCAATCTGGGGGCCTTTTGATCTGGAAGTAAGAGAAGCCACAGAATAAACTAAGGCATTATCTCTCAGGTATAAATCATTTAAAGCTTTTAAAAGATAAAAATAAAAGGTGAAATCCTACATTCACAGTCCTTTTAAAGAAAAACATGGTTCTTCAAATACATTTTTTTGGTTGTGGGGATCACGTGGTACTCTTAGACCCCCCGAGCGTAACGTTCTCTCTCCATTGATTTTATTTTAGGGGTATTTCGCATGAAAAGTTTTAGAAGTAGTAATTACAGCTTTCGATTTGCATTTTACACATTTGTATAAGATGGAGCAAGGAGGAAAGACACTGATCTTTAACACCTAGAGAAGGTGAACCTTTTATAAAACTCCCTCACATTATTTTTCCCCGGCTTCACCGGTCCTTGACAACATAAAACGGGGATATTCAGCATCCAGTTTTCCAGGTTGGGAAGCCGAGATGACTAAACCTCGGCTGGAATCCTCCCGAGTTGGGTTGAGAGCGGTGCTGCCTGCTGTTAAAGGAGAGTAGGTGACACTTGTTCCCACAGTCAGGACGGCTTTTTGCAAGCACAAGTCCACAGCAACAGAGGAGCTCCGCTCCGCTCCGCGTACTGCAGCACAGCTAAGGGCCAGTGGGTGGAAAATTACCGCCTGGAGCACTAAGGGCGGGGGCGCGTTACTAAGGGCAGGCCGTGGGCTTGTCTACCAAAGCTGGAGGATGAGAAATCGGATCCCATATCAGAGGCAACGAGGCCCCAAGGGGATGATTTCGCAGGTTCCAGGCCGGGTTTGCAGGCCCAGGTATAGGCCTAGGTGAGTCGAGGGCTTGGAGACAGAGGGAGGGTCTTTTTCACTGCTTAGCCGTGGAGGAGAGCTGGCGGCAGCCGGGGCTCTGGGGTCCTTGCGGAGCCCGAGGACTCCCTGCCAAACAGCAAACAACGGCAGCTGGTGCGCGGGTCACAGCGCCGCGGTCCCGCCCGTACGGGCGACACCCCCAGGCTCCACCCAGCCGCCGCGCATCCAGCTTTGGGGGCGGCCTCCGCGAGCGGGGCGGGGCAGCTGGCACTGATTGGTGGAGCGCTCCTGAGTGGCGTCCTGCAGCCCCACCCCCGCCGCGCCCGCTCAGCCGGGGAGGCAGCGCGCTGCAGCCGGTCCCGTGCTGCGCCGCCCCTTCCCAGCGCTCCCCATCCTTAAAGCTCGAGCGCGGGCGCCCCGCCTGTTGGAGAGGGCGCTGGGATCCGGGCGGTGAGACGCGGGGCGGGCCGGGCCGGCGGAGAGAGTCCGAGGAGTGTCGGTCCGACCGGGAGGCTGCGGCGCTGTGGGGGAGGGTCCGGCGCCATAGCTGCTGTCCGACCGCCGCCCGTCCCGTTCTCCCTCGGCGGCTGCCCGGCCGGGACTCCTGCGTGAGCCGGCGCGCCGTCCGCCGCCCGGGCCGCGACCATGTTCGACCGGACGCGGCTGCCGTACGTGGCCCTCGATATGCTGTGCGTGCTGCTGGGTACGTCCGCGCCGCCTCCCGCCGCCGCCGCCGGGACCCCGCTTGGCTGCGCCCCGCCCCCCGCCGGCTAGTCCGCGCCCGCCTGTCCGCACCCACCTGGCCCGCCGCGCCCGCTGCTGCCCCCGGCGTAGGGTGGCCTCAGCGCTGTGACTTCAGGAGCGACCGGAGTCGCGGGCTGCTGTCCCGGGGCGTGGGGGGGGGGTGGTCCCACAGACAGGCGCCACTGCCGCTTTATCTCACTGCTGGGAAGCAGTTTAATTTTCCGTCTATAAAAGGCCAGAACGCTCCTAATTAGAAGGTGTTACCAGGTTGTAAATTGTCAGGTTGAGAGGGGGTGAGGGTGCCAGGTTTCTGCCTCTACGTCTGGAGAAGCTTGCTTTTGCTTTAGGGGGGCGCCCCAGAACTGCCGCTGCTCCTCTGCACGCCCCTCGCCTGCGCGGCTTTGCTCTGCTGTGACAGCACTTGTGCGGCGTCGCCCTGACGGGAGCGCTCAGCCTCTGCTCGGCCGTGGCTCCTCTTGGACGAGACAGAGTGGAAGGCATCTGGACAAGCGATAGGCGTTGGAGGGAGGCACTTTCACCTTTTAAAATACGCCGTGTTGTTAAGGCAGGGCGTTGTGAACTCCTTACGCGTGTGGGAACCGCGATAAGCCCCGCTGGAGGGCTGGGCAGCCCTGCCTCCGTGTGGGCATCCGCGCCACGGCCCGGCTGCGTCTCAGGCGGCAGCCGGGTGACTCAGGAGCAGTCCAGTGCGGGTCTGCCGGGGGCTCCGGGTCTGCGGGGCTCCGTGGTGGCAGGGAACCCGGGGGTCAGCGCAGAGTGGTCAGCGCAGAGTCCTGAGCTTCTGCCCCAGCCCGGCAACCTCCGTCTGAAGACGGGCTTTCTGTTACGCGGTGTTTGTGGACGGAGACTCCCTTTTGGTTATTTATGAAACATTTTTATTGTTTACCGAGACACTTCCTGTATTGTTCCGCAGTGAAGGCTAGGAATTCAGGTTAGGGAAGGGAAACGCAATTTTGGAACACTTTTTATAGAAACACAAGTCACAAGCAATCGTTTCAGATGTCAGGGCCTATTAATAATGCCATTAAAATATATTCAGATTCCCTTATTTTCAACAGAAAGCTTATATTTGCATTTTAGCGAGCTCAGTGTTGCCACGCTCCCTTGCATTTTCACGAAGGAAGAGGGCAATGTTCGGCCAGAGGTAATTTGGGTTTTACCCTGTTGTGGCCATACATTGCGTACTGCCAGATTGAGACATCAGTTTCCCCTTTTCCTGCCCGTGGGAGTTCACAACTTACAAAGCAAACATCATGCTTTTCTCAGCCAAGCACTGTCCTGCCTGACGAATGAGACTTAATCACACTGCGAGGGAGCTGAAGCTAATGAGACTCAACGCAGGCCAGTTGCCTTTTACGCGGACGTGGAGCGAAGTGCGGTGTTAGAGGTTAGGGCTTCCTCTAGGCTGTGTTTCCCACGGGCGCCGGCGTCCATTGGCTTTCAAACGGGACCTGAGAGGCACAGGGTTTTCATCAAGAAGACAGAATTGTGCTGTGGGTTTTGAATGTTTGATGGTTTTGGAAAATCTTGTTTTGTGGATTTATAAGTTGAGTATGTTTTAGGAAAAGAAAGGTGATCTATTTGAAACATGTTTCATCTGCTTTTCTATTACTGGCCTTTTTCATTTTTTCAAGTAACTCAATGTGTCGTCAGGAGGAGACCCACATTCCCTTTTTCTGGCTGTACAATGGAGCACTGGTCTGCTTCAGTTGGGTGGTAAGATGCCTCTACAATTCAGAGCATCAGCTCTGTTAACGGACAGCGGTGGGGGGTGCACAGTGGTGCAAGAGAGGCAAACCTTTTCATGCTGCGTTTTGGAAGACAATGTATTTTTTTATAGCAAACTCACCTTTCTATGGAGTCCAAGTCATGTTAAATTAATTTTTATCCCCTTCCTGGCAGCCTAAAGTCATGGGAGCAGAGAGAGGGTTCCCAACCTGGCGTTGTCTTTTCCTGCGTTAAACTACAGGTGAGAGTTGACTGCACCAGCAGAAAGATGATTAAGCACTCCACAAGTACAGGGTTATGTGGAGATGATTCATAATTATAATGTAAATATGTTCCAGGTCCTGATAATAACCACCCAGCATCAAACAGTGTATGCATTTTAACAGGACAGTGCTGTGTGAGTCACGTGGCCGCTTTATAATTTTACGGAGGGTGGTGTCTGCCGAAGCGACCGTGGAACAGACCAGCACTCCCACCCCCAGGCCGCCACTCGTCCCTGTGGTCTGAACTCCTCTCTGCAGCCCACCCAAACTTTAGTTCCTTCGGTAGAGCTGGAAAATTCTTGGAGAAAGAGTGAGACTCTCGAGAGAGGATGTGCATTAATTAGGTCTCCTTCTGAAGTGGAGCACTATCTCGCCACCTTCCTCTGGCTCTTTGAGGATGAGTCCTGTCCAAAAGGCTGTGGAGGTCCGAGCACACGCGGAAAGCTGTCCTGCGGACAGAGACGGGGGGCAGGGGCCCGGTGTGCGGGGCCGGGTCCTGGACAGAGCTTGTTGCTGTGTAGTTGCTGGGGGTCATTCCAGGTTTCACCCACCATGGCTTTAGGCTGCCAGCCAAGGGACCCCGAGTCCACTGATGGGCTCAGGGCACGTACACTGATGGAAGGCTGCCTCTGTGCCAGGTCCGGAGGTGGTGGGGACGCGGAGATGGGTAGGCAAGCCCTGCCCTAAAGGAGCTCAGGGGCTCATGAGGGAGAACCAAACTGGAGGCTGTGGTACACCGCAGTAAGTAGGCCGATGGAGGTCTGGGCCAGGTGCCCTTTGAGGGTGGGGAAGGGAGTCGTCTTAGATGTGGTTCCGTGTAGGTAAGTGGGTCATCTGTTTGCTCTTAGAGATGCAGACGTGACCAAAGTTGCCTGGGATTACTTTCAGAGTCTTCCCCTTTCCCAAGGTGGTACAGGGCAGCAGGAGCTCCGGTAAGCACCTGTGTCTGTGACTTCGCTGGGGGCCATCCTATGCTGTCTAGATTTGGGTGGGACTGGCAGACCTTGTGGGCCTGTTTTGCTGCGTGGCAGGCACTTAGAATACCTTCCTGTGCCCTCCAGATCTTTTCTCTGCCCTGCTCCGTACTCTGGGAAGTGACTTCCATGGGCCGTTGCAGCTGAGCTCTTGCTCTTAGGTGTCTGGTTGGCTGTGGCCGATGGGACGTGAGCAGGAGGCCTGGCCGAGCCAGTTCCCTGCAGCTGGTTTGGGTCGCCAAAGCCCCTCAGTGTTTTGTGAGCGGGTCACACCTTCTATCCAGTGGCCTCCGCCAGCCAGCTCCAGTTACAGATCTTCTGGGTTCTGGCAACCCCCTCAGCTGCCCCGCGGGCCTGGAGGTGGCGGTGCTTCCTGGTCCTGCTGCCGCAGGGCCTGTTCCACCTCCCCTGCTGCTCCCCTGACATCTGCCTGGGAAGACGGTACCTCCACTGAGTCCTCCTGAATACCTGATGGGAGGTGCTGCCTTTTCACCTGGACTCAACTCTCCTGTGTCCAAAACAGACTGAAGGTAGCTTCCCTTTCTGCCCCTGACGGCAGGTGCAAACAGGGACTCGGGGCCTCAGTGTGGGCTTGCTGGGAGGGCGGCGTCCTGCTCTCCCAGCATGGGCCAAATGCGGTTTCGCCACTCTTGACAGATCGAAGCCAATAGAGCAGAACACCTGGGCAGCGAACACGAGGTGGCTGTGAGATTCTGTTCCTTGTTCTCCTGTGGTGGTTGTCACCATAATGCTGACATCATCCGGCCCCTTAAGTGTTGTCCCTGAGGAGTGGTCTCTTTCCTGACCCTCAGTCCAGCCTCTTTCTCCTGGGGAAAAAGCCAAGTATTTGGTGGAAGAGTCGCGTGCTAACTAGTCCCTAGCATTTGTGCCCATCCTTTTCTCTTAACATTTGTTGATTCAAGCGCTCGTTCTTGAGAACATATTTATTTAATATTCAGTATGTCTGTGCATTGTGGGAGGTACTGAAGATAGAAATAAGTAAGTGCAGACGGTCCCCTGTTTAGGACAGCTCGATTTATGGGTTGTTTTTTTTAAGATTTTATTTATTTACTTTTAGAGAGAGGGGAAGGGAGGGAGAGAACATCCATCAGTTGCCTCTCACGTGCCCCTCACTGGGGACCTGGCCCGAAACCCAGCCATGTGCCCTGACTGGGAATCGAACCTGCAACTCTTTGGTTCTCAGGTCAACGCTCAGTCCACTGAGCCACCCCAGCCAGGGCTTCTTTTTTTTTTTTTTTTTGCCTTGACAATGGTGTGGAGGTGATGCACATTCAGGGGAAACCACGCTTGGAATGTTAACTTTTGGTCCCCCCTCCCCTGCCCCGCCCCGTGTCTCTGGTGGTGTTGCAGTCCGCACGGCACTCTGGTGGTGCTGGGCAGCAGCAGCCCGGCGGCCGGCTGTGAGGGTCTGGCTGTGAGGGTCGAGAGCAGGTGCCCTGCGGCGTTCCTGCCTCGGGTGAAATGCAAGGCACTGGTCCAGCTCTAGGCGGGCGCAGGTGTTCCTTCTGAGCACGTTCGGGGAGGGCACGGCTGAGCCGAGACCCTCGGTGGCTGAGGTGGAGCATGTGCACTTGTGGCTCGCGGGGGGTTTGTGGGGGCCGAACCCCACTGAGAGTTGAGGGGCGTCTCTAAGCAGAGAAGCAAGGAGGACACCGTGCTCGTCCCGGTCACTTGCCGTGTCACCTTCTACTACCCAGACTCCTTCGCTTCTGAGGAGAGCCGACTGGGTTGTTTCTCTTTCCTCCCAGCCACAGAGAAGGGGAGGAGTCTCACAAAGAGAACGAAAATTTGTCAACTCTGGCATGTTCTTGGGTCAGACTGCAGCCCTGCTGCAAGCCGAGGCTTTTTCTGTCTTTAAAAGGCCAGCTCGGGACAAAAGCGGAGACCCAAAGGGAGTTGCTCTGTGGCTGCCGTCGCTGCTGCACAGCTGAGTTTTAACTTGAATTTACCTGGCGTGGAAAAGAGGGGGCAATGTTCGGAGGGTGTTTCCCCTCTGTGGCTTTTATGAACTGTGAATTCTTTATGTTCTCTTCGAATTTCATCCTTCGGAAACTCAGGTGCACGTGACGAGTCTGTACTGATCTCGTTCTTGCGTAGTCGGTTTGAGTGAGCCTCACCACCATGGTTCCCCACATGTTACTCTGGGGAGTTATCCGGATTCTTTGGGGCAGGGGTGCAGGTTCAAGTTGTCACTGTGCCCCCTGCTGAAAAAGACCAGAGTGAGTCGAAAGTCGCTGAACTCCAAGATTTTAAGGGAATCGGTTAACAAAGAGTCTGAGTTTTACGGGAAGGGGTTTGGAATGGTAATTGTCTGCTTCCTCCTAGTGTAGGTGGTGTAGTTCAGCACGGAGGGTAGAGATACGCAGTCCGGGAATGCACCGGTCAGGGGCTCTGCAGGCCTGGTCTCTCTGCTCCGTTCAGAAAAAGCCTTCGTCTCGTGGATATTTAGGAGCGGTGCCGACCTCTTTCCTTCTGCCCCTCTTCTTCCCCCCTTCACCTTATTTCATTTTCACGACCCCCATAGCCCTGCTCTTCCTCCTGCTTTCTGCCTTCCACTCTGCCTTCTCGCTGCCCAGGTTTAAAGCCCAGAAGACTGAGAGGTGTTTTTGCATAACTGAGACTGGTCTGGCGTTGGGAATGACTTGTTCTTTTTGAACGGCACACTTTTCTTTAAAACGTTAGCGAGACCCTGGAGCCTAGCGATGGACTCGGGATTCCCTTCCCAGCTCCTGCACTTACCAGCTGCAGGACGGTGGTCCATTCCCTCCCTGTGCCTCAGTGTCCCCGGTTGTGATACGGTATAAACACCGACCGCGGGTGGTGGTGGTGAGGCGTGAGTGGGTCCACACGGAAAGGGCTCAGAGCAGCGTGTTGCACCCACGCGTGATGTGTGTGTCCAGTGAAGTCAGTTCTCTGTAATCCTGACAACTGGAACGTCGCGATTATTTCAGTAGAAGTAACGCCAGCCAGTTTTCTACCAGGAACAGACACACTCACAAGCCGGAAAGCATTTCCCGTGAGTGGCCATGGCAGGCTTTGAAGCTGGCCGAGCATCTAGAGGTGGCAGTGTTTACCGTCCTGTGTGAAGCCACATGCGTGACCTCCAGGTCGTGGTGACCTTGCGTGGGAGCGACCGGTCTGGGCGGGTCTGTGCACCCTGGTCACCATCACTGTATCCATGGCCCAGGCGTTGGAGGGGTCACTCCCCATGTGAAAAATAGGTTTAACATTCCTAAAACGTTGGAATAACCTTAATTGTACATCCTCATTTGTGTAAATTCTATTAATTTAGTTTCTCTCTGCAGTGAAGCAGCCAGCAAAGGAAAAAAACTGTTGTGTGATTGGAATACCTCTCTTACCCCCCCCCCTCGTTTTTCCAACCAGGTATTTGTTTTGATGTGTGAGCACAGTGTTCAGTTTTTCAAGTGCTGACTTTGCTTCATCTTTTGCTTGCTTACGTGTGGAACCCCCATTCCGTGCTTCCCGCAATGCTAGGAGCTGTGAACGCCCCTGCAAAAGGTGACAGGTTCTCTGTGCTGACTTGTGAGACAGTCGCAGGTGTTTGCAAATGCTGTGAAAGAACGGAAGAAGGCTGGGAGGGAGGGAGGTGTTGTGGGGCAGGCACCTCAGGAGGCCTTCTCGGAGGAGGGGACATTTGAACTGAGATTCAGGATGAAGGTGGAGAGGATGGGTCCAGGCGAGGGGCGGGGGGCAGGTGTCCAGGGCCCGGGGGGCCAAGGGCGCTCTGTCACGGAGGAGGCCGGTGTGGCTGGAGTGCGGTGTGCACCCAGGTGTTCCCCGGAGTCAGTTCTGTAACTTGCTGGCAGGGTCAGCGTGGAGGCCCTGCCCTCCCTGGACAGCGTGGGGAGGCCGGCTGGGGTCTGTAGGGAAGCCCTGCTGACGGGCACCCGGTGAGGGGTGGTGTGGCCAGGGGTTGGGAACTGTGTTTCTGAGGGTTGTGACTTCCAAAGGCAGAGGGGCCGGGTTTGGGAAAGATGGCAGTGAATGGAGAGGGCGGGGAAGGAGGGAGTGGGGAATTAATTGTCTGTAAAAGCAGCGATCATGCCAGGTGGCCTGAAGGTTTACAGCCTTTCCGTTCTGTGCGAAGTGGCTGCAGAGTCGGTCTGGGCTCAGTGTTTCGAGCACGTGTCTGCTTTCCAAAGGAGGCGCTTTGATTTTTATGGCTCACACTCCCAGTGACTCCTGAGCGGTTGCCAGGAGGGAGATCAGGCAGGAAGATGAGAACCCATTTGTCCTGTCCAGTCACATACCCACGGACCGCGTCTTCCAGCCACACTGCTGCCGCGGGCGCTCCTGCCCAGGAGGCGAGACCTTCGTCCTCGTCGCCGAGGGAGTCACGAGTGCAGTCCAGCCACCTTTAGCGGCTCCTTCCGTCCCACAGATAAAGTTAGAGCCTCGTGGTTTAGTGCTCAGCTGTCACTGCTTGGGAACGTTTCCAGGGTGTGGTGCCCAGGAAAATGACATATAGGAAATGTGTAACGGATGAGCTCTTGAGATAATTGGCAGCTTGTTCGGCCAGGTTCTGCTTGCCTTTTGGTCCACTGACGTCAGCAGGGAGGGAGGCAGGCTGGCTGCCTGGTGCTCCTCGGTGCCTGAGCAGAGGAGAACACCAGCACTCACTGAATGTCTGCGGGAGCCTTTGGTGAGCGCCTTACGAACCTCCTGCAGCTGTCACCGGACTCTGCAGGCACCGGCTGCGTTTGGTGCCCTCACCCTGGGCGTGCAAAAGGGGTGGAGAAGTGAAGCAGAACCTGTGGACCTCAGGTGGCTTCTTGCTTGCTGCGGAAGCCAGACTCATGAGAAACAAGGCCTATGTGGCACTTGGAGGGCCTGGCATGTCTCAGCGCGGAGGTCACTGAGAGCCAGGGAGACAGGGCCTCGTAAGGGCAGGTGGGCAGGAGTTTTAGTGAAGGCGACCTGCATTCCAAAGGGACCTCTCCCGGGAGCGCTGCTTTCCCACTGCAGCAGGGAGGATGCCGCCCCCGGGGAGTGCTGCTCTGGCTGGTACAGAGTTCCAAAAACAAACCCTGGGGCCTGCAGAGCCCCTGGGTGTCACTGGGGAGGAGGGACTGGGGGCAGTACACAGAGATGCCCAGGTCTTTGCTGCACAAACCGTCAGTGGTGAGCCCGCGTCCACCGCCCCCCTGGGGTGTGAGCTCTGGCTCCACTGGTCACTCCTCGTGGGGTGACGCGGGGCTTCCTCGTTAGTGAGGACACAGATGAGGCCCCTGCTGCCTCCTCATCGTGCCTGGAGTCTGATGGGATGGTGTGTGAGGCCTGTCTAGCACAGTGCTGGCCTGTGCGGCTGTGCTTGTCATCTTCGTAGTCGTCGGGTTAATGAGCCGGTCTGGTGCCCCTGACCCGGTCTGTCGTTAAATTCCATAATCGCACGCTGGCTGTTTTCTTGTGGAACATCATTTAGTGTAGTTCGAGCTTCAGTTTAAACAGCACTGGAATTGGAACCTGGTTGGTATTTCAGTTTTTCGTGCCCAGCTCACTGTGGGAAATATTTTGATTACTTCTCACCTGTTTCTCTCTGGAAGCGAATACCTCTGTCCGACCTGCTGATTTTACTTGTAGGTGAGCAGTGGTCCCATGGCTCCGGGGAAATGAGTGTCCGAGGTGGGCGAGGACAGCGGGCGGGAAGCGGAGCACGGTGGGCGTGCGTGGTGTGGCCGGGCAGCCGTCAGCTCGCACCTTGCCGCTCCCGAGCTGTGCAGGTTCTACTTCTTGGATGGAAACTGGCGCAGAGCTGACTTGCAGTGCAGGTTGGAGGAGCTGAACGGAACTGGCCCTTGTCATACTTTTCATTAGCAAGACGGTGTCTTCTTCTCCCTGTGGACTCGAGAAGTAAAGTGCGGGCGGATCACGCCTGTTGGCAGTGTCCCGGGACAGCCCTGATTTTAGGTCATACTCTTCATGGATGCCGTTTTGTTAAACGTATGCCTAGATGTGATTAAAACACATACTGTTTACAAAGATTGTATTTATTTAAAATAAATAAATAAAAGGGGGGAAGGGAGGGAGGGAGGGAGGGAGAGGGAGAAACATTGATCCGTTGCCTCCCGCACGCCCCCAACCAGGGACCTGGCCACAACCCAGGCCTGTGCCCTGACTGGGAATTGAACCGGCGACCTTGTCATGTGCCAGACAACACCCACCCACTGAGCCACACCAGTCAGGGCTAAAAGACACACTTTTATAATGTTTTTCCTTAAAAAATTATTTTAAAAACACAGTATTCCGGTGACCTCCCAACTGGATTTGGAAAACGCACCCAGCCTAGGCACGCGGGGCAGCAGGAGCCCCGACATTCGTTGTACTTTACTTTTTCCCGCAGCTCGGGTGAGGGAACGGAGTTTTCAGTGTCCTCCTTTTCAGACCCTGGCTCTGTCTGGCCCGGTGGCCCAGTTGAGAAAGGGCTTCTTAAACTGCGATGTTATCAGAACTCGTGGGGCAGGTTGTGGGTCACTCGCTCTGCCGCTCTCGCGCTCTGGGTAGATGTCTGCGCTGACACGACTTCTGGTCCCCTAACGCGAGCGAGGCGCTGAGCGCCGCCATCGCACCTGGTCCGAGTGCCGACTGGCTCTGACGACGGACAAGTGAATTACCTTTTACGAAGGTCGTTTGTGGGCACAGACCTCCCCCCTTGCTGAGGATGTAACACTGTGAAGGATTTCTCGGTGAGTGGAAATTTGCGAAGCCTGTGTAAAGGGCGGGAGGGGAGCTAGTAGTGAAAGTGCTGGCTGGGAAGCCAGGTCCCGGTCCTGCCCCTGCTGCTCCCTGTGGTCACATGGGCAAGGGCACGTTGGGCGGGGGTGTGGTTTTGTTACACAGTCGCAGCGAGAAGACCCTCTGCCTGGCCAGTGTTGCAGGATCGGAGTGGCAGCAGACCTCGCTCACGAAGGAGAGGCAGCCGCCGCAGCACGTGGTGCCGTGGTTGGGCTCGGGCGGGAAGACAAAGCGCGTGGTGCACGAGAGGGAGCCCTGAGCAACTGCGGGGCACCTGTGGGAGACCAGGTCTAAATCTAGCCCTGCCGCGAGTGCGGAGAGTTGTCAGCAGGAAGCAGGGTAAAGCTCGAGGCTGATGGGAGTGTTTAGGAAGCAGCGATAAAGGCAAGTGGGCCCCATATACAGTAACACAGGGCCCGTGCTTGCGTTTCTTCTTCTGCCACACAGGTACACGGCTTTGTCAGTGGTCACGTGGCTCGTGAAACTTTGCAACTCGTTTGTTATTCCTGTGTCCACCCTGCTGTGGGAAAGGGGCAAGTGTGCCACCTCGAAGCCAAAGCAGACTGCGATTTGGTCTGAGGCAGGGAGTTTCAGTGAAGGGAGGAGGCGTTGTGTTCCAGGAGATAAAGACAGTGACACTTTGTATGAAGAGGGTGTGAACGGTACTTTGGGGCAGCCCCCCTTCGTTCACAGCATCGGCTCCTTTATCCGAAAGGGGCCGGGTCTTCATCTGTAGAGTCTCCTTGGCCTGTGGCCCTTACCGATCCCACAGAGGCTGGCTCCTTACTCGTTGTGTGCCCGGCTGGTCTTTTCGGCTGCGATGCACGGAAGCAGAGGAGCCGGCGAGCGCTGTGATGGAGAAGCCCGGGCACTGAGATACTGTATGAAAGGGGCTCGGGCTGAGAAGAACAGGACAGCTTTCCGGTGCTGACCTTGGCTTTGGGGTAGAGCAGTGGCCCAGAGTGGAGGAGCATGGGTTTCTCGGGAAGGCCAGGGAGGGGCTGTGGAACTGGCGCACGTGGGAAAGCGGTGTGCGGGCTGGTGGCGGTGGGACGGAGAGGAGCGGGCGGCTTCCGGGGGCCTCAGAGGTGGAGCTGGCAGGCTTGGGTGCCCCGTTGAATGTGGGCAGTGGGAGAGACGCAGTCTGGATTGTTCCGACTGTGCCAGCCTGTGCAGTTGGCTGGAGGCTGGTTCCATGCCACTGCTGAGCTGGGAGCGCTGGGGAGGCCCCCATCCGAAACAGAAGGGGCCGGCGCTGCGCGAGCTGTGCCCTAGGGCCTGAGGTCTCCAGGAGGAAGTGCCGGGTTCCATTTGGACGAGTGGGCCCAGCACTCACGAGAGCTCTGGTTTGGGGAGGCACTGACTGTCCGTGGGGGCTGCAGTCCTGAGCCCTGGTGACACCTGGGAAGGGGCCGCAGTGGGAGAAGGAAGACAGGTTTAGCATGGAGCTGTGAGAAGCCCTGACCGCACAGACTGGTTGGCGGGACTGAAGAGCACCCAGCCCAAGAGGGACACGCTGAAAACCAGGGTGGTGTTTCTGGAAAGCCAGGCGAGGGAGTGACTCAGCAGAGTGTGGTGACAATGTCCACATTCTCCTGAAAGGCCAGGGAAGGTCGTGTCTAGCAAGTGCTCCCTGGGTCTAGAGACACCGAGGCCGCTGGAGGGCCGGTGGGTGGGCGGCCGGGGCAGAAAGGGGGCCTGGGGTGTTGGTGATCACCTTAAAAAGCTGGACTGACAAGGGAGAGTGTAGTAGCTTAGGGGTAAGACACCCAAATAGTGACTGGATGAAGAAAGGTGCCCCAAGGCCCTTCCCGGAAGGCTCCAGGCTCAGCCGCAGGGCCGGTTCTGAGGATGGGGGGGGCTAGGATGTCAGTGGGCGCGCTGATAGTCTGGGGCAGTGGGTGGCCACGGCTGCCCAGCACGTGCGGGGCAGGGAGGGACTGTCTGGCCTGAGGGGAGGGACCCCATTTGAAGTCGGTGGTGTGGAAGGAGCTGAGCTGCTCCCACCACCGAGCCCTCTTCACCCAGAACAGCAGGTGGCTTGCTGCTGCCATTTTCCGAGAACCACGGAGCCTGGGATGTGCGGCTGTAGGCTGGGTTTCGGGGCCCTGCTGGGCTGGGAGTGCTGGCTTCAGGCCACACGTGGTCACGCAGTCCTGCTAAGCTTCAGCGTCCTCACGTGCTTGGAGGCGGAGATACCGTCCGCTGCGCGGTTTGCTGGGAGTGAAGGGGCGGCCGTGAGGACGGCGCGCCTGGGACTTTGTGGCACTGCGGGAGCGTCGTGCCTGCCTCTCTGCCTCTGTCGCGGCTGCGGCTGTCCGCCCTGCGACTCGGGAACAACCTGTGGGCGTCCTTCCGCCTTCAGCTCATCTTCGTATAAAACCACCTGAGTGATACATGCGTATGTTTTTGGGAAAGCAGATACATGATTTGCTGCTGCAATAATCATAACGGTTACGAAAAGGAATTTACCAAACCTTTTGGGCTTGTGCACCTTTAAAAACCTGTGTGTGTTTCTAAACAAAGCTCACAAATTTAGATAGGCCACTTTGGTGACTTCCTGCCGGAGTAAGAGCTTTTGTATTTTTCTTCCGAGACACACCTTAGTGTAGCCTTATTTTAGTTTCTGGACACTTGCCAGTTGGCATAATTTCAGGGTAGACATGATGGGTCGGCATAAATGCTTTTAAAATACACAGTGTACTTCTCAGTGAGGTGGCGGCCTGTGAACTTAAAGCAGTCGAGGTCTCAGATTTGGGTTTTATTTGGTTACTTAAACTTCTTATTTGTAGTTTTGATTCTCCAATTATTTATTTCCTGTGTGTATTTTGAGCATTGAGGTCACTAACTGTACCAGAACGGTGAAATCAAGTCATTCTGCTTTCTTTTCTACAAATTCCATTGCCAAAGCAGTCTCTCTGACGGTTTTAAAATCTGCCCTCCGGTACTTACTCTCCCGGCAGATGAGCAGATGAGCGTGAGCAATGGGAAGTGCACGCCTCTCCCAGAGTGCAGGCCTCACCTCCGAGTCCCGAGTGGGGGACGGTCCCTCCCGCCCAGCCCTGCCAAGGGAGGCTTTGTTGGTTGGGGGGCCTTGGTGCGTGGCTCTCTGGGACGGGAAGGCGCATCCTTGGTTCGCAGAGAGGGGTAAGTTCGCTGGTGTTTTCCCCGGAATGTAGGGTGCTTTGCCCACAAGCCTCGGTCGTGTTCAGGGACAACCCTGCAGGGCGTAACTTCTTAAAGACAAGACTAAGTGAGGAGCCCTCCCCACTCCCGCGCCCGACCTGCCCTGCGCAGGCCCCGGCGAGCCCGTGGGAGAGAACCGCAGTGCGGAGCGCGCGGTTGGTGCAGCAGGTCTCTGCTTTCCCAGCTCCAGCTTACCTTTTTCCTCCCCTAGAGGGCTGCTCTCACCTCGTTTCCTGATCCAGTGGGCAGTACGTTTTACTACCACGACTTGGGAAATACACGGTATTTCATTGTACGAGTTTAGCTTCGTGTACTTAGGGCTGGGTATGGAATACTGTCATCACTATAAGATCTAGATTAGATTTTTAAAAAAATTCGATTTCCAACTTTTCTAAAATTAATGTAACAAATCCGTAAACTCTAAGAAGCCCAGAAAATGAAATAAATATCACCACTACCCTCGCCATCTCCCAGAGATGCCCTCTTTTAGCATTTTGCTCACAAATCTTTCCAGTGCTTTTTTTATGTCTGTGAACTCACACTTAAAACACACACACACACACACACACACACAAATGCTTTAAAAAAGTTGGTATGTTGCTGCAAATACTGTTTAACTTTTAACATGGTCATCTACAGAGTTACTCTTACTGTTCACGCGGCGCTTTGTCTGTATTTGGCGTAGTGCCCTTCACCGTCATTCTTTAACTTTCAGTCACTGGCGGTCTGGGGGCTGTTACCCTGTGCAGCATCCTCGTGGAGACTCCGGAGGCCCTCCTGGGTTGTCCGCCCCGGACGGCGTCTTTGTGTTCTGGCCTCTTCTGCCTCTTCTGCCCCTTCTCTCCCTGCCGACGCCCCCTGGTTGTCAGTAAGGCCCCTCAGGTGGACACGCTGTTCTTGAACAAGCGGTCGGCTGCCCAGCAGTGAGCGTGCTGGTCTCTGTGGGACTCGGGGTTCACATCACACACGGACGCGTTTCATTGGCCGGAGACAAAGTCCTCCAGGGTGTGAATCGCGTGCTGTGACGGGGCTGTGTGTGTCTTGGGCCCACGAGGACCCAAAAGACAGCGGTGGTGGTGAGGGCGGCAGGCAGGGGAGGACCACCGGGAAGAAGCATTTGTGACGTTCTCCTCACGGGCCAGCTGCTGCATTAGGCACTTTCCTGGGCTCTCCGTGCGGAGTGTTTACTCGCGCTGACCGTGGGAGGGGGCCGAGCTCGGGCCCCGTGAGTGGTTTGCCCGTGTGCACGCGGCAGGGACTGGGAGAGTGTCCGAAGCACGGCCCGAGAGGTGCGTCCAGGGGGAGGCCCGGAGTAGCTGCTGGAGCTACGAGGGCTGGTGCAAGTTAGCTGGCCGGGGTGGGCGTGGGGTGGGCCACTGGGTCGAGTGTGCAGGAGGTGAGGGGGGTAGACAGGGGAGGGGGGGCTGAAGCCAGCACTTGTTTCAAATTTACACGCAGTAAAATTCACTCTTTTGGGATGCAATCCTATGAATTTAGACAGTTTAGAATTTAGAGGCACGGAACCACTGCACAATCAAGCTAGGGAAGGAACAGCGCTGGCTGGGGTGGCTCAGTGGGTTGAGCGCTGGCCTGCGAGCCAAAGGGTCACTGGTTGGATTCCCAGTCAGGGCACAGGCCTCGGTTGTGGGCCAGGTCCCCAGTAGGGGGCGTGGGAGAGGCAACCACACACTGATGTTTCTCTCCCTCTTTCTCTTTCCCCTCTCTATAAAAATAAATTTAAAAAGATAGGGAAGTCCCTCTGTGCTGCTCTCCTGCCGTCTGCTTCCCCACGTGCTACACCTTGGGCAGCGGCCAGTCCACCGGTCCTCCTACGTCACTCGGATGGAGTCAGCCCAGCACAGGCCTTCGAGTCCGGCCACGTCGCTTCTTGTTTGCGCCACCAGTGCCCTGAACAGCACCGTATGGTTTTGCTGTCGTTGTTGCCTCTTTCCCCCCAACTCTAATTTCCTGTCAGCAGAATTTGTTTTGGCTGAGAAACGATTATAGTTGTAGCTTCAAATACCAAAGCAGCCCAGAATAGATTGCTGATAAGCGCCTGGGAGAAAGTAAAACAGCAAGCAGATGAGCTGCCCCTCCCCCCAGCCTGTTGCAGTCCGTCCGAACAGTGGCCTGGCCACTATGGCCTTTGGGAGCAGCTGTCACCACGCAGGGGTGGAAGGAATGCACGTTCCGGCCAGCTGGCGCCCTGAGCCTTCAGGGAGGGAAACAACAGGTGACCGACATCTCACTCTTTATTTTTGTCGGTGTATAAATAGGCTGACTTGTGTTTTGTGCAGAAATCTCAGAGTTCATGGTAAAAGAACCTGCCCTTACAGTTGTGGTGAATGTTTTTTAAAAGCTCTTTAAGTATATACACATTTATTTTAAGTATCTTAACGAACCACGAGACTCCAAGGTTGAAGATATTATAGTTAATTATTGACAGAAAACCACAAAAAGTGAAAACCTTCCTTGGTAAATGTCACTTATATTCGAACTGCCATTTTCCCCTTTTGTCCCCACCGAAACACAAAACAAAAACCCAGCAGGATAACGCAGCACTTTTTATAGTAAAACCACACCAGCCGCAGAGGGTGGGGACGGCAGGCCGGGCGCCGGGATGCAGGTGTCTCTGGGGACTGAGGGTGCCCCTGCGTGCTGGGCGAGCCGGCCCTGGGACTCTCTCAGATACGGAGCACCCCTCCCCCAGCAGGTGCCTGAGACTGCAGAGAGTACTGAGCCCGCTCTGTACTGAACTTTGTCCTGTGCAAATGCACCTTTCACTTAATTTACAAATCAGGCAGCTGAGATGAACAGCAGCACCAATCACACAGAGCAGCAAGAACAGCACGCTGTAACAAAAGCGGCCTGAAGTGGCCTCTCTCCCTCGGACTCAGCCTCCCTCCCCGGTGACGATGGGGGCCGGTGGGCGCCGTGCCTGTGGTGGGGTGCAGGAGCGGTTTTCATGTGACGCTTTTGGACCCAGGTCAACTGCAAGTGACTGGAGGGGGCGGGAACTACGTGCACCCGTCTCCGCCACTGGTCCCTCCCACCTGGCCCCAGGCTCCTCCCTGTCCCCCTGGGTCCCGCACCTGCTCGCCCTCCGGAAGGACAGCTTTCCCCAAGCCCTTTCTTGTTCAGAGCCAGAGTTGACTGTTCATTTCCTAGTGAAACATATTCAAATTATTTATCTGGAATGAAAAGTGGTCATTCTCTAGTTTTGCTGTGCACTTACGTTTCTCTTACTCCTCATTTCCCTCTGTCATGCTTGATTTGGGCCATTTTTTTAAATTTGATCGGCTGGTGGCAGATTGAGCTCTGCTATCAATCTCGAGTTCGTTTCCGACTCCATTTCCCAGGGCAGGTGTTTGAATGTCTGCTCTGCTCCGCGAGACTCTCGGTTAGGCCCCGCTCCCCATTTCCAGCAGACGGTGCGGCTCCCACTGCATTTAGAAGGGTGCTGGCGTCTTGGGCACACCACGAATTACCAGGGCTGGTGGCCAGTCTGCGCCTGAGTCCTCCCTCCCTCCCCCCCCCAGCCCCCGTGTCCTGGCCCCTCCTGCAGGCCCCTGGGGTCCCACAGCTACGAGGCTGAAGGGCACCAGTGTCTGCAGGGTGAGCGGGCATCGCCCTGCACGGCCAGAGCTGGGGCAGCGCTGCTTGCTGAATGTCTGTGGCCTCACTCTTGCCGTGTGTCTGCCTTTCATCAAGTTCCTTGTCCTCTGAGTCTGTGAGTCATCCTCGCACCTCTGCACCGGGGAGGACAGTACCTGTTTTACAGGGTGGCTCTCTGCTCAGTGAGCATGTACTGTGGGCCTGCCCATCAGGGCCTTCCTGGGGCTTGTGCCCGGGTGCTGCAGGGGCAAGAGGACAGTCCAAGCGGCCTGTCCAGCGCTGCGCTCACCGTTTCCGTCAGGGGCAGGGGCGGCGCTAATGACCTACGCTAGCTGACCCTTTCTAGGTGGCCCTGGTTGTTGGCCTGTGCTTACGTTTCCTCACCCCCTTGGATCTGGCTCCTCCCTTCATCCTTCTTCTCACGTCCTGCACCCCCCCCCCCCCCCCCCCGTCCGCCGTCCGCCCCTGGGCCCACCCGCAGAGCAAAGCACGTGTGCTGTGGGCGACCACAGAACAGTGGTCTCCTTCCCTGCCCCCTTTGTCCTGCGAGGTGCGGGCCTGCTGCTCCCCTCCCTTCCGTTTCAGCAGGAGAGGTGTTAAACTCGTCCCTCCCCTCCTGTGCACCCCGTCCGCCTTCTAAGGCTGTCCTCAGCCACTGCAGGCGCTATGGTCCTTGCCTCAGGGCCCCAGTGACCTCTGTGCTTTTTCACGCAGCTTCTTCCTGACCTGGTGGTTAAGACCACGTGAAGTCAGTGGGCCTGTGGCCTCGGTGGCTGGCCTTGGTTCAAAACCTGCTTCTTCAGCCTGAGTGGCTTTGGGCGGGTCTCTCCACCTTCAGCATGATGCAATCACACTCACCTTTGTGAAGTTATGGAAGGATTAAAAAGTTGCGACACCTAGCACTGCCAGGGCAGATGGCGAGAGTGAAGTGAAAGGCACCTCCTGTCGCTGACGTTCTAAACCAGTGTCGCATCTCCCTGGGCGTTACCTGTTCCCTCACGCTCCCCGCCCTCCTATCCTGCCCTCCAAGCCTTCTTAGCAGCTGTGCTGATTTCCTCGTTCTTGCAGAGGTCGTAGCTGTTGCCCGTGTCTCTGAGTGTCTTAATAAAACCCCGTGGCCTCGGCTCTCCCCTCTCTGGTTGGTCGTTCAGGTGTTCACCTGCAGTCTGATTCTCGGGCGCCAGGGAGGCGTGTGTGGCCATGTGCTCGACACAGCTGTCAGGTGAGCAGGAATTCTGAACAGGAGGCAAACTCACGGGTCTCACGTGGCCGGTGAAGGTCGAATGGCTTTCTTGGGGACACCTAAGGATCCTTCCCAGAGTGGGGAAGGAAAGCCTTCCTGTTCGGAAACCGCACATGACTTCGGTCATTAGCGGGAGGGTTTTTCATGTGATTCTGGACAGAATTTGCAGCACTTGTTTCCAGAGAGAAATATCACATTTTCCCCCAAAAGGTATTTTGTTCCAACTGAATGAGACGCCAAATAAAGAACATCCCTTAAGTTTGGAACGAGAGGAACTTTCTAAAAACTGCTCAGGTCACACAAAGTAGTAAAGAGCCAAAAAAAAGTTTTATTTACTTTTAACCTTGGACTGCTAAAAGGAGAAAATGAAGGGGTTTGTAGAAGCAGATCTCACAGAAGTAAGTGTGGACGCGTTAGGCCAAAGGCACACGGAGACGGAGGCACAGACGTGGTTAAATTGACCTGTGCTGGGCTTCCCTGGGAGAGGAGAGTGCTGCTCACACAAGGTTTTATCCACACCTTTCTGGTAAGACGGCAGCCCCTAGAAGTAGTCCCTCACCGAGCGTTTTGCTTGTACGTGCTGCTGAGGTTTCACGGGCTCCCCCCGATTTGCAGCTGGAGGTGGTCAGACAGGAGGGTGGTGCTGTGGGTGGGTGGGCGGGCGTGCGTCCCGGGTGGCACAGGGCCACCGCTCCTTCACCCCACTCCGCCAGCAGAAGGGGGTCTGTTGCTGGCCTGCACGCCGCCC
Organism: Desmodus rotundus; assembly: GCF_022682495.2. NCBI lineage: Eukaryota > Metazoa > Chordata > Mammalia > Chiroptera > Phyllostomidae > Desmodus > Desmodus rotundus. Next base: position 210,579,861 of record NC_071387.1, on the reverse strand, counting down.
GCTGAGGCTCGCAGAGTCACGCATGGCAGGGGCCCCCAAGAGGGCCCTCTTCGTCTCGTCGGTGGGTGAGGGATGGAGAGCTGGGGTTGGGGTGCTTTCCTGGGAGAGGCCGAGGGGCTGTGTGCGGTGAAGGGAGGGACTTCTGTACCCTCGGACCACCCGGGAGCTCTGTGCTCTGGGGCGAGTTACCTGGGGTCTGAGCTTCTGCTGAGGTCAGCCCAGAGGTGGAGTTAGTGCCCTTAACAATTCAGTGACTCGCTGTGTTTGTGTTTCTTCTCTTAGGCCTTTGGCAAGACTGGCCATTGCCTGGCGAAACGTCACTTGGCTTTGTTGATTTGGTTTTTCCTTTGTTTTCTGTTCCATTCATTTCTATATTCCTTTCACTTTCTTGGACTTTAAAAATAAGTTATTGGGGACTCTAAGGGGACTAAATGGTAATGGGAAAAATACAATAAAGGTTAAATTTAAAAAAGTTATTAGATGTTCATTAATTTCTAATGTATACACTTTCTAATTTATTTGAGAGAGAGACGTCGATTTGTTGTTCCACTTACCGGTGCCTCCACCGGCTCAGTCGTGCGCGCCCTGCCGGGGATCGAAGCTGCCACCTCGTGCGCCGGTGGTCAGACCAGTGAGGTTCTGAGCAGCGGAGGGAGCTCCCAGCCGGGCCAGCATGTCAGGCCAGGGCTTCCCACGTTGCGTGTAGCATTCTCGCCGTGCGCTGTAGGTTTTGACTGGTGTGTTCGTGTTCGTATCAGACTACTTTATAATCTACACTTTGGCTTTTTGACTTACAACTTAGTGATCTTTAAGTTTTCAAAAGTACAGATTTTGGGGGACAGTCTTTCCCCTTCATACAATTGTTAAAATTAGCAGTAAAATATAGGCAAACACCTGGCAGATGGTAGGTTTTCAACAAATGCTTTCACTTTTCTTTAAAAAACTGCGTTTGAAATTAGAACTTTTTCAGGTAAGTTGCATTTTTAGCATAATTTCAGGAAACAACAAAAGTTTTTTCATGGTGGGTGGTAAAAGCCTTTAAAATTCGAAGTTAATGATCTTCTATTATAAAATAATCAAACATGGAAGTACGTAGAGTAGGAAAGGTGGTTTCTGCCTGACTTTATAGTAATACCGTCTCTAGCGTCAACTACTTAGAAGTCGTGAACACAGATACTTTGTTTCATATGAATGAAACTCCGCTAACTGTAATGTTTCGCAGGTTAGTTTGCCTCCTTAGCAGTATGTGGAACCCATTTCTGTGTGTGTGTTGCTCATTCTGATATTCATGGCAGGAAATCGGGGGTCAGAGCATGAAGGTGGCACGCAGTCGTGCCGGGTGTGCAGTGGCCTCACCCCGAGGGGACCCGTGTCCCGTATTAGGTGCGCAGGACGCAGCCTGGCCCGCGGCCCCATCTGGGCGCCCCAAGGAGGCCGTGGAGGGGACTGACGTGGAGGGGTCTCTTCTTCTTTTTTCTTTCCTTTAACATCAGTGAGTGGCTGCCTCTCATGTGCTCCCCATGGGGTCCTGGCCCCAACCCAGGCATGCGCCCTGAGTGGGAATCGAACTGGCGACCCTTTGGTTCGCAGCCCGAGCTCAGTCTACTGAGCCGCCCCAGCCGGGCTGATAGTCTCTTCTGAGCAGTGAGCTGGAGACTCACGGTCACACACACAGACAGCCGTGGCGTGAACCTGTTCGCTCTAAAGCACACCTTTCTCTGGAGCATGTTTGTGTTTTGTGATTCTGGTTTATAAATTGCTACATGTCTGGCAGGATTGCTATTTAAGAGTCTTGTAAGCGAGGCTGCCCTGATTATTTTAGGTGCTTCCAGTAAGAGCAAATATTTTCCCCTGGTGAGGAGGAGAGCGCACTGTGACTGGCGCTCTGTGCTGAGAGCGCGGAGGAGCGCGGACGACGAGGCTGTGCGGTGGGCGGGAAGGGCTTGCTCCCTTTGGGGGTGTGCGGGGGCATGTGGTCAGGCTTGTGCCCTGCGGTACAGGTTCGGGTCGGATTGCTTCCCGTGGCCCTAGGCAGGAGGCTGGGGAAGATGGACCTGGGGCTGGTCATTGTTTGTCAAGTCCTGTTTTGAAGCATCATTGCTTTATACTCTTCGTCCTCTCATTTGGAAATCGGACCCTCCTGCTTTGCGGCAGGGAGGCAGTGGGCCTCTGTTTGGGGTGGGTCAGTGTGGAGGGTGGGTTCGGGCCTCCAGCCTCTGCTGGCGTGGAGAGGAGAGAGAAGTGCTCCCAGGACAGCCACTGCGGAGGCTGGCTGGCTCAGGGCAGTGCTGCCCCGCCCCGGAGGGAAGTGCCTTGCGGGGCTCTAGGAGCTTCCCGGGCACGCGCGTGTATGCGTGAGCGTCGTGAGGCCGGTGTGTGCCGGGGAGACTAGCCTGAGGAGCAGGCGTGGGACACACAGGGGGAAGTGCTCCCCTGGCACCTTCGTGGGCTCGAGACTGCTGACTGGTTTTGTTTGTTTTTCTTTTTTCTTTGGCTTCTTTAACTTGAGTCTGTTGGAGGGAAAAATTACTTAAAACTTCAGGACCTGACTTTATGGTCACACACGATTATTACTGACGTACCTCGGAGGCTTTTGCTCACTGGGTTATCCCTCTGCCCCTTTACTCATCAGCGGCTCTTCCTTGGGCTGCCGCCCATCCTGCGCTGAGACCCCGACGGGTCCCCCCAGAGCCTGTCTCCGGCTGTTGCACGTCTCCGCGTGCACACCTGCCCTGGGCACTGCCCACCCGCCTTCCAGCCGCCAGGGTGGGCTGCTGTGTTGGCCCACCCCCCGTCCTGTCCCCTGGGCTCTCTGTGCTTTTTAGGCCTGGGGGTAGCATCTCAGGAGGTGACTGTGTCTCTGGGCTCTGCCCGCACTTCCTCACCGGGGGGACCCTCCTTTATCAGGCTCTCCTTCAGTCACCGCTCCCACTGGGACCCGTCTGCGCCAGGGCCCAAACCCCTCGGTGTCGGACCTGCGGCCCCCGCCGGTCTTTCTCCCCCCTTCCCTCTTCTAGTCTTTCTTCCGTACCCAGCACCGTGGCTGCCACCGGGTAGGAATGGAAATGCCTGGAAGAATAAGGAGAGGAGGCTTCCCAGAGGCTGGACGTCTGAATCCCCTTGTGGTGCAGCGTGGTGCTAGTTTATTTAGCTCTCCCCAGGGAGACCTTGCAGGAAGCAGAGGCGGGCAGTGGGCGCTGCAGCTGGGGCAGTGCGGTCCCTTCCTCGTGATCTATGTCCTTAGCCCGCTCTGCCCACAGAGTAAGCGTAGCACTGGTTCCCCTCTCCTTCTGCGCGTCCACGTCAGGAGTGAGGGAGGCTGACATCAGCCCTTCCTCTGTCTTTGCAGCGCGCCCTGGAGTCATTCCGTTGCGTGCACTGTAGCTGCGTGTGCAGGTGCGGGGCAGCGATCGCTCGGCTTGTGGGGGGGAGGGGAGACCCCCCACCCCGTCCAGGTGCACGTGCGCTGCCCCAGCCCGTCTTGGAAGGGGCCCTGGCGGCACTCGGCCGCATGGGGTGCCTGGTCAACTGAGGTGCGCTGAGCAAGGCCGAGCTTCTTACAAGTGACCTTTCTTAAGAAGGAATTTTAATTAGGAGAAAAACATTCTAAAATTATTAGGGTCCAAAATAGTTTCCGTATCCTGCATATGTTAAGAAAAGAATAGGCCTGTCCTCGGAAAGGGCTTATTTGGGGAGGAGTCTTCCCATAACTCAACCTCCACGTGGAACTCCCTCCTCCTTGCCCTCAAAATGGCATCGAAAGGAGTCTCTGTAGCAGATCGAGACGATTCCTCTCCTTCTCAGAGTGGAGGTGCGTGTTTGCTCTGGGGTGGGTGTGCCTGTGTCTGTGTGTGTCCGTCTGTCTGTCGCAGTCTGCTGGGGCTGCCACACACCCTGCTGGCTCCTCTCAGCGGGTGGCAGACAGTGCACCCTCAAGCCGGCACCTCCCCTGGTCCTCTCTCTCCTGCAGTCTCCGGTCGTGTTTCCCTGGGATCTTCGTGCTCAGCTGGTGGTTTTATCTCGGTTGGTCTTGACCCCAGGCTTTGCTTTCTTTGAGAGCCAACAGTTCGCATCTCTCTCTCTACTTACGATCTTCATCCTGAATTTTGTTTAGCCGTTCAGCAAATTTTTAAGCAGAGCCCAGCGCGCGCCTGGTGCAGAGGATGCTAGGATAGTCTGCCCTGCAGTTGCTGACAGAGCAGGGGACGGTTCGCACCAGGGTCACGGGCGTGTGGGCCAGGCGTCAGGGGCCGGTGGCTCGGGGAATGAGAGGGATACCGGGATACTGGACAGTCGGGCGTAAAGGGTGGGCGGATGCCGGTTTGCAGGTGTCTTGTGGAGAACCGTGTGGTCGTCGGTAACGAATGGCGCAGGGCTAGACTGGTGCACTCACAGCGGCAGCCCGCCCTTGCCCACCCTGTGCGTCGGGCCCCTGGGGCTCTGCAGACGTGTCCTGCTCAGGCAGCAGCTGCTGGTTGCCTGTGAACAGAGCGTCCTGGGTGGCCGGGGAGGAGGGAAGGAAGAGGCTGTGCCGCCCACCCCGAAGGCCATCTTCTCAGTGCAAAAGGGACTCTCTTCCCACTGCACCCCGTGCCCCCACCTGGACACTCCTGTGGCAGGAACCCCAGCTCCCCTGCACTGGACCTCGGCACCAGGACCCGCCTTGAGCCGAGGCGTCTCTGCTGCCCCTCGTGCCCGCCTCCACTGTTGCTCTCAGGGCGTGGCCCGCACTTCCCTCCCGGGGGTGTAGGAGCCACGTGAGACGCTCCCCTCCCACCTAAAGCAAATCATCTCTCAACCCCTCGTGCACCCTGGTGCTGATTCGAGGGAAGGAGGACAGCGGCATCTTATTTCCTACAGGATGAGTTCCTTTTCGGCCAGTGCTGTAAAGCTTCATTCCTCTTGGGAAACAGAAATCTCAAGCCCACTTCCTCCTGCAGGAAGGTGCGCCACTGCGGGGTTAGAGTAGCGCGCAGCAAAGACTTTGTCCCGCCGGCTTCGCGTTGTTGCGTGTGTTCTGTGCTGAACGGGCTCCCAGGAGGACGCGCCTCCCTCCTCCGCAGCCCTCTGCCCTCCTCACAAGTCTGGCCTGTGGACCTCGCCCGGCCACCTGCCTGCCTGGGAGGCCACCGCCTCGCCGACTCCAGAAACAGCCTGTGCTGGGGTCCCTCTCTGCTTCTGGGCCCCCACGGGTGCTGCCCTTGCCGCGAGGTCTCGTGGGAACCGTCTGTGGACAACGGGGAGGGTGATGGTCCCCACCTCCCAGGGTGGAGGGGAGGGTGGCTCAGCGTGGAGCCCATGCCTGGCACGTGTGAGCACGCAGTGCACGCTGGCGGTGCAGCATCACGCGCCTCAGAGACTCCCCGCTCACGCCCGTGTGCCCGGCGAGTGTGCTCCCCCTCCAGGCTCTCCTGCAGCCCTCCCTGCTCCTAGCAGTTCCCTGTGCTTTCAGGTTCAGCTCGGCTGCCTTTTCTGTTTTCCGACTGCTCTAGTTCAAGTGCACCTCTGAGTTCCTGTAGGGCTTTTTACACCACTTGAGAAATGACCGATTTGTCTTTTATGGTATTTCTTTTACCTTGCACACGCAGTAAGGTTCACTTTGGTTGTACAGGTCTTTGGGTTTAGACAAGGCGTAGAGCCTCGGTACTCCTTTTTAAACGGTTCCCGAGTGCACGCTGCATTTCTGCCTGCCTCACTTGGGCTCGTGAACCTAGCGCTGCCGCACGCTGACTTGTCTTCCTCGTGTGGCACGCGCTCACATCGAGTGTACGTGCGTGGTGCTCGGAGGGTTCAGCCAAGCCGAGGAGCACGGTAGGCCTGAGCATGTGCAGGAGCTGTAGGTATTTGACCTCTCTGTGGGCTTGCATTTTATGTGGGTGAAGAATTTCAAATGAGAAGGGTTCCTGTTCAACTTGCTAACGTGACTTTGGAGGCTTGTCAGGGCTGATAAAAACCATTTTTAATTTGTCTTTGGGATATAAAAGACTTGCTTCTTTCTGTTTTTATTATTGAATGTTCTTATGGTTTCTATTGTTTTCTAATCCTATTAATTTAAACTTTAATGTGAAACAGAATTTTATATCTTTCCTCTGCTTAACTGTATTATATTTGGCTGTTATGATGTTAAGATTATTAAGTGTATTTAGTGAGTTTCTCTTTTTTTCTTGAATATACTTAAGATATTGAGCAATTCAATGAAAAATGAATTAGTTACACAACGTAAAATGCAAAGCTGTGCCGTTTTCCCAATGTTATTTTCCTGTGGGCCAGTTTTGCTCTCCTCCCCTATTCTTGTATTGAGTGTCTCTGAACTCAGAGGTCAGTGCAAGGAAAAGCATTTGCCTCGGGCAGGCAGGGCAGGGTGGGGCGGGGCTGCTGGCGTGGCTGCTGGTGTCTGGCCGGGCTCACTCGGGGCTCCCGGGGAGGACCGACCCTTTCCCAGAAAGGGAAGGAGACGTTTGAGATCTGCCCCCACTCAGTAAGCTTGGCGTCCTAGTGGAGTGACTCCCGTGTAACCATGTGTGTCTTTTTTCGCTTCCCCAACAGCTTCCATGCCTCTGGCTGTCCTAAATCTGGGCCAAATATATCCGTTTCAGAGAGGCTTTTTCTGTAATGACAACAGCATCCAGTACCCGTTCCATGACGGTACCATCACATCCACTGTCCTCGCCGTAGTGGGGCTTGGTTTACCCATTTTCTCTGTAAGTAAACTCCTGCGTAGGCAGCGACGGGTTTGCTGTGCTGGAGGTGGATGAGGCGGTAGAGTGGGGTGGGGTGAGTCCTCGGCGCGGCTGCGCCGGCATTGATGTGCTGAGTGGTGCAGGAGAGATCTGCCGGTCGCCCTCACCGGGGCAGCTTCTCCATTGAAGGGGACGCTCCCCAGAGCACGTGGTGTCATCGTGCAGTGTGCGGACGAGGACTCTGGCACTGGAGGGTTCCCGTAAGTCATGTGGGCCAGCTCCTTCCCGCGCGCAGGTGAGGACACTTGCTAAGCCAGTGAGCTCTTTTGTGCTGGATACATCATACACGGCTAGGCTTGTGCTGGTGCTGCCATGGTACTGAGCGGGGTCGGAGGCCACGGTGAAGGAGACGGGTTTTATTTACCAGGCGTGAGAAGACAGCTCAGCGGAGAGGCTGTGAGCACCTGTGCAGAGTGAGTCCTCGGGCGCGTCAGCACGGGTCACTCACTGCTCCTGGTGCCCCTGCCCCCAGCAGCCACCGTCTGCAGGATAGCGCTGGGTTCCGTGGCTTTAGGCAACGGGGAAGTTTCTGTCCAGGTCAAGATTCACCAGTAGGTTAATAAGATGTTGTCTTCACCTGCTTCCTTTATCCGTGGCTCTGATTCCCAGCCGAGCCGCGCCGAGCCCGCTGTGTGACTCGGAAATGGAAGACCAGGAGCCGAGGGAAGACTCAGCCCCTCGAGGGCTGTGTTTCTCCTTGGGCCACCTGTCTCCTAGGGCCACCCTGTCTCCTACCAGCTGTCTTCACCAAGGGAGAGAGTCGACTTGACATTCTAGTCTTAGCCAACTCAGCAGCCTTATTTCCACAGCAGGGTAGGCAGGCCTCCCTTTCCCTGTTTTGCCCCCAAATTGCCTTAGAGTAATAACGTAGTTCTTTGGATTTCTAGCTCATAGCTTAGCTCATTCTGTATAGCAGGTTTTGTATGGTCTTCAGCACTGTGTCCTGCAGGTGGAGGGAACTTGGAGCTTGTGAGGTTCCAAGGTGTAAATATTTTCATGTGTAGTATGTACATTCTAATTTGATTATAACCACTTTTATAGGAGTAAAAAGGGAGAAAAATCTGGGATTTGATTGAAGAAGGTATTAACTTTTTTCCTAGGAAGTGACGCTTCCACCATAACCGGTGGCTTCTCTTTTAGCGGTCAGCTGGTGAAGCGGTCAGCTGGTGAAGCGGTCAGCTGGGGAAGCGGTGCAGCAGCACCCAGGCCCGCCCCGCAGGTGGCGGGGGGGGGGGGGTGGCACTGAACTTGCGTGGGCACCAGGTGTCGGGGCAGCCATGGTGCCGGGCGGCTGTTGCCAGATAGTTTTTTTTTTTAAACTGCCCTGTTTGAGGAGGTGATTGCTTGAGGATCGGGAAGTGACGCTGAGTCATTTGCTTGTATATTTCATCTTTTTCTAAAGAAAAGTTAAATTATAAAAATACGCATTCGTTAACGGATTTAAGAATATCTGTTACAAGGGAAAAGGAAGAAGTCACCCTTAGTTCTACCACTTGAAGACAACTATTCCGATATTACTTCCTTTGGTCGGACAGTTTTCATATCATTATGAGTTCACCGAAAATTCAGTTCTGTACCTTGTTTTTCTACGAGTATTTCTGAGTCATTATAAATCTGAAACAGCTTAAATTAAGAAAAATACTGACTTCCGGTCAAGATGGCAGCGTAGGCACATGGTGCACTCGCCTCTTCCCACAAGCACATCAGAACCATGACTAAGCGACAGAACCCCCATCGTTCAGAGCGCCCCAGATCGGGCTGAATGAGGCCCGACAACTACAGCGTTGAAGAAGCTGCCACAGAGATACTGGTAGGGGGGGGCAGAGACCCAACACAGGGGAGCCCCACACCCACATGTGACAGATAAAAATTGGGAGGGGCATCTTGGCTGTGGAGGGTCCCCTGAGGAGCGAGGGGTCCCAGCCCACACTGGGTCCCCCAGCCCAGGGTTCCAGTGCCAGGAGGAGAACTCCTGCTAACTTCTGGCTGTAAAAACCAGTGGGGATTGATGCTGAGGAGGAGGGAAGCGTCTGGAGTCCCAGGCAGTTCCTTTTAAAGGGCCCGCGCACAGACTCACTTGGACTCACTGCTTCTGAGCTCCATCCACTGTGGCAGCAGCAGCTTGAAAGGCACCAGAGATGCACGGGAGGGACTGAATTGCCTGGCATCAGGGTGAGAGCCAAGGTGGGGGGCAGCTTTCTCCCAGACGGAAGTGCTGGCAGAGGCCACTCTTCCTCTGATGAGCCCCTGCCCCCCCTCCCCGCCCCCAGTGCTGGCAGACGGGCGCCACATCTGAGTCTCCATCAACCTGTTCACCCACCCTGATGATTCCCTGAGGCCCTGCCCCACTCACCTTTCAGGCCCACCCCCGCTGTTTCCAGTGGCATGAAGGCCTGCTGTCACGCGGGCGACTCCCACTCCGATGCTCACCGCCACAGCCAGGGCCATCTCCGAGGGCTCGAGGCCACGGTCTGCAGTGACACCGCCTGCAGTCCACCTGTCAGCTGCAGTGTGAGCGTCCCCGGGCACCCACACTTGGACCAGCGGGTCGTACATCCAAGGGGTGCCAGTGACCCCTTCCCCCCAAGCCTTCCCTCACCTCAGGGGCCCGCCTCGGTCTGGGGGCTTCTTGCTGAGACTGGGCTGTGCAGGCCCAGCAAGGTCAAGGTCGAAGCCTACTTGAGAATAGGACTCAGGAGCCCAACCACAATCTGGTCAGAGAGAGGCTGTGATAATTAATTTCATCGATGATGAACTCCATCCTCGGCGTCTGTTGTCTGTGAAGATACTAGCTTGTGATAGAGGGACCCTGTGTAGAGATGTCTCCGTGTGCAAACACTCACCCAAAGTTCACTCAGGAGTGTGCGTTACGTGATGAAAGTCCTGTCTCACTGCTGGAGGCGCCCGTCCACTCCCGGGTGTGCGCCGTTCCAGTTTCTGTTTCCGTTTCACGTGGCTGATGTGCAGCCTTCGCCACGTCCCACCCCAGTGGGCAGAAGGTGACGAGCTCCACGGGGGTCCCAGCGGGCTGCCTGCTCACCATTGCGTCCTGAGTGCCTGCCGACCGTGGCGCTGGGCGTGTAACAGGTGCTTAATAATTGCAGGAGGAAATGTGAACTGGAACACATATCTGATAAAGGGTTTGTATCCAAAATACGCAAAGAACTTCTGAAACTCACCAATTAGAAAACACCCAACCCACCAAAAAGTCGGGAAAGATCTGGACAGACAGACGCCTCGCCAAGGCAGATTCACAGAGGCAGGCAGGTGCGTGCAAAGATGCCCCACAGCTGCTCTTCAGGGAATCGTAAGTTAAACCAGCGATGAGATGCCACTGCCACTCACCGATCAGAGTGGCTAAAGTCCAAAACGCTGACAACAGCAAATGCTGGCGAGGACGTGGGGCAACAGAGGTCTCATTCCTCGCTGGTGGGAGTGCAGCATGGCGCGGCCCTTCCGAGACGGTGTGGCGGTGTCTGTGGGAAGTAGCACGGTGGTAGCGTGTGTGGTGGCGGTTGTGCTCACGGGCATTAGCCCAGCTGAGCCGGAGACTGACTTCCACACCGACAGCAGCCCGTGGTGTTTCCAGTGCGCTATCCTAGATCACCCAAACTTGCAGGCCGCTGCGGTGCCCTTCGCTTGGTGACGGGTGAACTGTGGTGCATCTAGGGGCTGGGGCATCACTCAGCACTGAAAGGAATCGAGCTGTCGAGCCATGAAAAGACAAGGAGGAACCTGAAATGCCTGTTGCCGAGGGAAAGAAGCCAGTCAGAAAAGGTGTTGTTCTGTGTGATTCCAGCTCTGCGCCATTCTGGGAAAGGTGGAACCGTGGAGACAGTGACTGACCAGCGGTTGCCGGGGGTCAGTGGGACCGAGCAGGGACAGGACTTGGATCGCACAGGACTTACGGGTTGGGGCGGTGAAACCCGTCGGTGTGACACTGGAACGGCAGGTGCAGCGTGGTCACTGTGTGTCGAAACTCCCAGACTGTCCAGGACAAGGAGTGACCCCTGGTGTGAGCTGTGGAGCCGAGTTACTGCTGGGTCACTGCTGGTTCTCCGGCGAGAGCCTGTGCACCCCACTCACGAAAGGTGTTCACAGTGGGGAGTAAAGGGTGGAGGTTGTAGAGGTGGAATTTGTCTTTTATTTTCGGCTCAGTGTTTTTATAAACCTAAGGCTTTTTAAAAAATAAAGTATTAATTTTTTTAAATTAAAAAAAATTCGCTCATGAAGTCTGGGGAGACGGCAGTGCCCTTTGGTGGAATGACAGCAGCTGAGATTGCTGCAAACGGTCCCCACAACTGGTGAGTGTTTATACACTTGTCGCTGGAAGTCAGACCACCTGATCAGATATAAGAAGTAAAGTTTCAAGGCTGTGATTCGTATAATTTATTTATTCACGAGCTCACTTTACAAGGGGATTTGTTTTTACCTGGGACAGCTGGTTCTTACTAAAGGAAAGGAATACAAAACTGATTGATAGTTTAATAACTAGAATACACCTTTTATTTATGAGACTTAATCTTGTCCAGTAGTACTTCCAAATTCAGTGCCAGTTTTCAGTTTTTATAATGGAAAACAACAAACAAGGAACCAGAACCCTGTGGTGCTTAACAGCCCCGTAGTTAGGAAAACACATGTGTGGGACGTATTTACTGCATCTTACGTAAGGGGCCGTTGCTGTTTAAAGTTTTATTACGCAATAGCCCTTTAATACACGGGACATTTTTGGACGTTCTGAAAAACAGTAGGTTGAACTTAGAAGCATCTTTTAAAAGTGAAGATTTTATCGGAACACAAGGTCATAGTCCATCATCCGCCCAAGCCCTTGGAGCCAGAAAGTCGTGGATTTTTGAAGGGCGTGCGATTCACGTCTGTGCCTTGTGTGATGCCCTCCGGGGGCCTAGGGCAGCATCTCATCCAGAGACGCTGATGCTCACGCAGCCGCCCAAGGCCGATCCAAGTGAGTGGGGCCAGTAAGGGCAGGGCTGCCCCTCCCTTCGTCAGGGCCCCACGGCCACTCGCGGAGCTGGGGTTGGGTTTGGCGCCGAGTGCCCTGAAATAGGGTTTTGATGGCTTTGGGTGTTAGAATAGGGGATTACGGGCCTCTGAGTGAGAGCTCATTTAGGATTATTTAACTGCTTAGTCATGTTGTGTGGTTGCTTTGCACGGATACTAGAAAACCCCGCACCTAGTCTGTGTCGAGGACGGGAGGAGGGGACCCCTGGTTTGAATGAGCTGAGAACCGGGGGGCAGGGCTGGTGACGTGAGCCACAGAAAACAAGCATGGGGCGGCCCAGGGACTTGAGTGCCCCCCGCGTCAGCAGTGTGTGGGCGAACAGAGACAGTGTCCTGGGAAGGAGCCACTCAGGGGACATGTTGTGTCCTTGTCGCTGCCAATAGCTCAGTGGCCTGTCTGGCTTTCTGCAGAATCACTCAATATTCTGCGGTAGCCAAATTCCTTTGGGCTCCATCTTTAAGTAAGAATTTGAGAAAGTTCTCTGCCATTTCTGCCAACTGCTGTTAAGCTTTCGCATTCAGAGTGACAGTGAGGCGGGGCCTTGGAAACGCAGTGTGCTTCCTGCTCGCCAGGACCGGAGCGCTCTGTCCCCGTGGACGGCGAGCTTTCTCTGGTGTCACTTCCGCCTCTGGGGCCGGGCTGACAGGGCTGGGTCGGGGCGGGAGATCTGCCTGTTCCGGGGTCCTGCCCGGTCTGGGGTTGCGATGAGCAGAGGTCGTGGGTGGGCCGGGACAGTGGGGAGAAGCGCTAGTCCCCAGCTCACCTCCCCAGTGGAACAGCTCTGAGGCCCTGTGCGCCGGCCGCGTGTTTGCTTAGGTGAGCACGTGTGTCCACGCGTGTTCTCACACTTGGGCGCTCATCTGCTAGGCTGACACACCTGAGCGTGTCCTTTGAGAAGATACCAGAACTTGGGCGGTGAAAACCCGACTTCTGTCAGGTTAACCCGTCTGCGTCCTGTGGGCACAGACCCTGTTGGTCCCAGCAGCAGCAGCCGGTTCGGGGGCGGCGAGGCTCTGGGCCCCGGGGGGGGGGGGGGGGGGGGCAGGCAGTTCGCTGGGCAAGGCGCCACTTTGTTTTCTGCAGGGTGTTGCTTTTCCCTCTGAAACTGTTATCGAGGGGGCGGTCACTGCTGGGTCTGGAATCCTGCACACGGGGCAAGTGGGGGGCAGTGTGGGAGGCCGGTCGGTATTTCCCGGGCAAGGCTGCTGCCCTCGCCTGTCCCTGTCCCCGTTCCTGTCCCTCGGTGACCTCCGGGGGAGCAGCCTGTGGTCAGCGAGCATGCTGTGGAGTGCGCCAGTCTAGGCCGGCTTCACCTGGGGGAGGCATTTCTGAGTCCTGCCTGCAACTCTCTAGGCTGGAAATGTGGACGTCCTGGCACCAGTCACTGGGTCCGTCCTCGTGCGTTTCTCTTAACTATGAAATGGGCGCTTTACGGTTTATCCGAAAGCCAGAAGAGGGTGTGCTCCATCGATGTGAACGCCACCCTGTCTCAGTCCGCCCTTGTTCCGAAGGAGAGGTCGCTGATGAAGCCTCCTGCCTGGCCCACACTCCTCCCCCTGGTCCTCTCGTCGTCCGCCTCGAGCACTCAGCGAGGGCTAGAGCCCTTTCCTGGGGACCTGCAGCCCGCCCTGGACGTGGCCCTGGCTGCTGCACCCCGTGGTTCAGTGGCCTCCTTAGGACTCTTTCAGGGATGAGCTGGTCCCCCCCCCCCCCCACCAGTGTCCCAGGAGATCCTCAGTTCCCTTAACTCTGCTACTTTAAAGGTCCTGTCCTTTCTCTGTCCCTGCCATTGGCCCCTCACGGTCTTATCCTGGGCCACGTGGTTTCCAGTCACTGTACCCGCCATCCTTCGAATCTGAAGCATTGCGGACTCCGACTGCCTTCCCGGGAACAGCTCCTGTTAATGATCGGCAGTTTCCAGGTCGTGGAATCCAACAGTCTTCATCTTACTTGGTCGCTCAGCAGCATTTAAAAACATTCAAAACCTTTTTATTTTGAGGTCATTTTAGACTCACACAGAAGTTGCAAAAAACAGTTCCAAGTTCCCGTGTCCCCTCTGCCCAGCTTCCCCCAACAGTGAAGTCTCAGTTAACTGGCAAAATTACCAGTGTCACTAATGGAAATGCAGGCCTCATTCAGATGTCGCCGGTGTTTACATGTAGAAGCATGTGCGGGTGGTTCTGGGGGTTCATCACATGTTGAGGTTCGTGCATCCATGCCCACAGCCTGGGTCCGGCGCTGTGCCTGGGCCCTGGGACGCTGCCCCGTGTGGCCTCTTCAGAGCCTCAGGACCCCAGACAGACCCTCTCCCGGTGATGCTGCCCTCCTGTCCGGTCTGTGGTCTCGTCAGGTGTGCTAATTAGATGGATTCACGCAGTATCTGTCCTGTTGAAATCGGCTTTCTAAAAACTCAGTGAGGTCCTTGATCTGTCCAGACTGCTGCGTGCCCCAGCAGCCTGTTGGTTTTTGGTTGTCGAGTGGTGTTGCACTGTGCGGCCGCACCGCAGTTGGTCCACTGGTCTGTTGAGGGGCATTTGGGTCCTTCAGTGTTTACTGCACGTGAAGCTCACGAACGGCGTCCACCGGTGTCGGGGTAGATGTAAGTTTTCGTTTTTCTAGGGTGTGTGCCCAGCAGCGGCATCACCGGGCGCTGCGGTGAGTGCTGTTCTCCGGAGGCAGCGGTGCGGCACCTGCCGGGCGGTGGAGCGGAGGCCCGTGGCTTTGTGCCCGTCACGCGAGAGTGAGTCTTGTTTTCGCGGGCTCACAGGTGTGTCGGGACAGCGCGGTGGGCCGCAATTCGCGGGCCCCCGGCGGCTGCCGATGTGGCTTACCATTCTCCCTGCACCCTCCTCGGCCAAGCGACCTCCAGGGCTTTTTTGCTCACTTTGATTTTTTTTTTTTACCTGTGGAGTTTAGAGAGATCTTCGTATACTCTGGGTAAATAAAGTCTTCTGTTGAACATGCGATTTGCAGGTGTATTTTTTCCATTCTGTTGCTTGTCTTTTCATTCTCTTAAATGTATCTTTTGAGAGCGTTAAGTTTTTAATTTTGACGAACTAAGTTTTGGATTTTTTTTTAATAGACGAGGAATGCTTTTTGCTCAGAGCCGCTAAGCCCTTGGTGCACGGCCCTTACACCTGGTAGATAAAGGCTGGGTTTCCAAATGGATGAATCAAGTTTATTGATTTTTTTTTTATACAGACTCTGCTTTTGGTGTTATATGTAAGAGGTTTTGGAGGGGGTTTTTGGCTTAACCTACTATTACAAAGACTTTTTTTTCTATTTTCTTCTGAAAGTTTCACAGCTTTTTGTGTTATACTTGCCTCTGTGGTCCATTTTGTGTTTTGTATAAAGTGTGCGGTTCAGGTTGAAGTGCATTCATGTGTGTGTGTGTGTGTGTGTGTCGAAGGGCGGTTGTTCCAACATTATTTGCTGGAAAGCTCTCCTTTCCCTGTGGAACTGTTTGCTGCCCACCGATGCCCATGTCTCCCCTCCCTCCCGGGCCACGGGGCGCTCACCACGGCAGCCAGGGACTGGGCGGTAGGACAGACACCGAGTGGCTGAAAATCAAGTGAGGCGTTGATAAACTGTGGCTACATTTTTCTCAAAATCCCGGGGCTGTGACCGCTCCCACTTCATTATTCTTGTTCAGAACTGTTGGCGCCGTCCAGTTGCCTTGCTTGCTTTCCCACATGAGTTGTAGGTCGGCGTGGCTGTGAACAGCCCGGTGAGGTTTCTGTAAGGACCGCCTCGCAGCCGCACCTCCGTTCGCAGGGGGCTGCCCCTTCCCTCATTAAGCCCTCCGCCCACATCTGTCTCAGGCCTCCGACGCCTCCACCAGCTTTCTGCAGTTCTCAGCACACGGAGCCTACCCACTTTGCACTTCCATCGTGGGTACTCACCGGCCACTTCTGACAACGTGTCTTTTCAAAATGGACTCTTCCCTCCTTGGAACTTCCCCCGTGCTGAGCAAACAGAGGCAGATCTTCAAGTGACCAGCAGAGGAGGTAGACTGAGGCCACGCCTCGCCTGCCGTTCAGCCGAGGGGCGCAGTCAGGGGGCACCAATGACAACACCCATTCCTGCACAGGCCCGCCTGTGCCGTGGGGTTCGTGACGTCTCCAGGCTCCATCTGCAGGCTCCCCACCTTGCTCCCTGTATAACCCACCCTCTCTGCTCGGTGGTGTCTCTTCGTCCCCCTGAGGTGTGGCGCCCGACCTCTCAGCACTGCTCGAGGCGCCTGACGTCCTGTGTCAGAGCCGCGCGGTGCCATGCCTGCTGCCGTTGCCCCGAGTCGGCGTGACCGTGGTGGCCGGCTGCTCTGGAGCAGCTCCCTCCTGCGTTCTGCCCTGTGTGGAACAGCCACGCCATGGACTGCTGTTCTGCAATGAAAAGGAGCAGATGGTCAATCTGTGCTGCCCCACGGGTGACCCTTGTCCCGTCTGGGGGAGGTGTTTGTGTGGCTTCCGCTGCTGGGAGAGCCCCTTTGCCCTGTGGAGTTTTACCCGAGTCCTCGGTCTTCTGGACATCCCGTCGCTGATCCTCGGAATGTGAAGGCTCTCGTTAGTGTTTCTGTTGTGGTGTCAAGACGGTGAGTTTTGGGCAAGAGCAAGTCACGGAAGGTGCCGTGCGAGCACGCTCTTCCTTGGTGCCGTCCGATGTCTGGGAGGGTGGGGCGTGTCCTGTGGGGTGAGCTTGTGGACGCGGTGGGTTACCATGTCGCGTGCTCCCTCCACGCGCTAGAAATACGCGCTGGCGGGGGGAGGAGGCTGTGAGGCTCTGCGGGTGGGTGAGTGAGCACTGACTCCGCAGAGAATCTGACCCCCGAAGGGCTCACGTGACCAGGCCTGTGGGCGGATGGGGAAGTGATGCAGCCACAGTGGAGAACAGCTTGGCCTTTCCGAGAAAGGGAAACACGTGGCCCAGTTGTCCCACTCCTCGCTCTCTGTGCACCAGAAGAGAGAGCATGCCTTCGCACAAACACGTGTGCAGGATGCCGGAGAGTCCTTGGTCACAACAGACACTCGAGACGGCCCAGGCTTCCCTTAGCTGGGGAATACCCAGCCACCTGCGTGCGCGCGCGCACAGGAGGGTGCTGTTTAGCACCTGGGACTGCGGGTGGCGGTCACGACCGGCCGACCGCAGACAGCCTCCTGGGAGTTGCGGGGGATCGAAGACACCCTAAAACTGGATCCTGGCGATGGCTGCACAAGTCCATGCATTTTGTTCTTGAAAAAGGGAGTGAAAACGAATTTTGCCAGCTGAGTATTAAGGGAAGCACTGTGTGACAGGCACAGTCGTCGACCGAGGAGAAGGGGTCGTTTTCAAGGCACACTCTTCCGGTAAAGGAAACGTGCTTGGTCTGGATTTAACAGAAGAGCCTCTCCGAGTGTCCGCGTGGCCTGTGGGGCTCCGTGGAGCGGCCGAGAGCGGCGCACGGCGCTGGCACTCGGGGCTTGGGGCGGGAGACGGAGCCGGAAGGCTGTTGGCTCGGCGGTCGGGGTGCGTCTGCCTGGACAGGGCCACCCGCACGTCTTGAGGCGGGCCTGGTGGGGCTTCCTGCCCAGTGGTGCGCTGCAGGCGGGTGGACAGGCCAGACGCAGTGAGGCAGAGGGGAGCTGACCCCCAGAGTTCCCGTCCTGGCCGGCAGTGAGTGCACCCAGGCTTGACAGGGAGCAGACTGCGGGCGGCAGCAGGGGGCTGGCTTTCCTAAGAGACTTGGGTTTTCGTCCACACCCCTTTCATGGTGGCTGTGACGGTGCCGGGACAGCCCAACCACCAGTGGGTAAAGCTGCGTTAGATGCTCTGAGGGCCCAGCCAGTGACCGTGCCCTGTCCACCTGTGGAGTTAAACAGATGAGGGGTGACAAAGTGCTGTTCCCCTTTCGGAAGTGGAGTCCGTGACCCTGGGTTGGAACCCAGTGCTGAAAGCCTGTGATGAACTCACAAGCGTGAGAAGGGGTTTCTTCTTCTTTCTAAAACCCACTCAGTGTGTTTGGGCAGAGACAGGGAAGAAGTCAGGGTCGGGAAGACTGGTCAGGAGAGGACTCGGAAGCATTGCGTCCTGCAGAAAACCGACCTTTGCCCTGCACTGCGGCCTCCACCTCACGCTGCCCGCACCGCTGCTGCCCCCTGCGCGTGCTCCGGGCCGCTGCCACAGGCAGGGTGTTCGTGCGCCCAGCCTCTGGGGTTGCTGCCCTTAACCAGCTGTGATGCTCCCTTGTTAACGATGTTCTCATTTGTTCCTTCTGCTAGCCGGGTTGCCCTGTGCAATCCTGACTTCAAGGCATGCCCCCTTCCAGCGAGGACTGTTCTGTAATGACGAGTCCATCAAGTACCCTTTCAAAGAAGACACCATCCCTTACGCCTTATTAGGTGGAATAATCATTCCATTCAGTATTATCGTTGTAAGTTAAATCCACTTTTTTCAGATTTTTCACCTTTTGGTCAGTTGGCTTATTTTCTGTGCTAACCTGTTAATGATTGAATGCATAGCCCTGTGAAGCAGTGTGTGTTTTTTAACCTTTAATTCAAGGTATTATGTGATGAAGATAATTCCCGCTGTTGCAGGCGGGGCCAGAGGAGCCCACTGAGCCTGTGCAGGTTCTCTGTCGCCGGTTCCAGAACGTTCCAGGAGTCACGCAAGACGAATGTTAATGCCAGCGTGTCGCCACTTCACGCGTGGGGTAGCTCTTACTTTCTAACGCATCGGATCTGTGCATACGCACCTGCCTTCTATTTACCGAGTCGTGGGAAAGCAGCATTGCTCACTGACGTTACGACTTCATTTAACCCGTGTGTACTTCAAAGAATTTTTAGGTAACGCCGGAAATGGGAGAGAAAAGCTCAAGCTCTGTATATAATCAGCAGTGAATGTGAACGATTTTTACTGGTCCTGAAACAACAGTAACTGTTCTTTTCTAGAATTCCAGGCGGGGATGCTTAGAGAATGTGCTGTGGGAAGAAGAATTCAAGTGACTGGACTGGATGGTTTTCCTGACCTCTTGACCCAGCGATGCTATGATTCTATTAGTTTTATGCTTTGTAACTTGTAACTTTAGAAACATGATTTATTTTAGTTGAAAGCAAAAAGTACAGTCCCATCCAGGAGATAGGCCAACCAAATAATAGCGTCGTTTTGTCAGTTTGGGAGTTAATTTAAGAAACAGACACTTCTTAATCTGGAAATTTAATGTCGTATTCAAGCATGATCTCAGCTCCTCATTGGCCCTGAAAGGTGATCAAGTCACCCTCTGTGGGACACGGGAACAGCAAGCCTCTGCCGCACGGACGCTAGTGTCACGAGGCCGAGCTCCTTGGAGGCAGAGACGGCACCCAGCCCTGCTCGGCGGCCTCGCTGCCTGGGGGGGGGGAGGGCCGCGTGCTGGGTGAGCCTTTGTGGTTTGCAGGCACCTCGGCGACTCTCCTGCACCAGGGGGAAGAGCTAAGAAACTGGCGGCCCCTAAATCTGGACAGGTCTTTGCGCTGAGTTTTCACCACTAGGAGAGGAAGCCACGGCCACCGAGGTCGGTTCTCAGAAGCCTGGGAGAATCTCTGTAAGGAAGGTGTGGTCGCCGTGCCCAGTATTCCTGGGGCTAAAGCGAACTCTGTTCTGAGCTTGAGAGAAAACTCTTCCGCCTGATGAGACGATTTTGACCTTTGAGGGAGATTCAGTAGGATGAAGAGACGGGAGGTGGAGATATCAGGAAGGAGTGGGAGCAGGCCAGGGAGTGGGTTGGTCTTTGGGGAGGTGGGCCCTGAGTGGAAGACAGCGGGGGCGTGCGGGGCCCGACAAAGGGGACGGTGAGAGGTGCTGTGGCTTCAGATGGCTGAGGCACGCTGGTTTAGATGCCTGTTAGCTTTGATCTTCAGAAGTATTCCGGCTGCTCCCCCAAACGTTATCTTTAGCTCTTTGATGATTTATTCCACCTTCAGAACCGGAGTGACTTGTGCCAGGCACCCAGCCCGAGACTCAGCCACAGGTCAGGTGACTTAAGTGTGGCCGTCACCAAAGGCTGCGAGTGGGCATGAACGGAGACGTTCAAATGAAAGAAAACACAGCTCCCTGAGTAGGTGAGCCAGACAGACACACCCCTACGTTTAGTTTAGCAGAGTTGTTGGGTGGGTCAGAAATTTGTTTGGTTTTCTCTCTGTAAGTGGCTCTGGTAGTGCCTAGGTGTCTTTAACTTCATTCAGAACACTTCGTTAGACTGTGTTGTCACAGCTGTCGTATCAGTGTGCACTAAAGAAACATTGAAATTGTTGAATTTTTGTGTAGCCGTTTTAATATCGAAGATGGAAGAAAATATGCAGCATTTTCGGCACACAAGTTCTGTCCAGAAAAAGCCCAGCCATTGTTAACAAGAACGGTTTGCGCGACATTGATGGCACCCGGCAGCCAAGGAGAGTGGACTGGAGTGCGTGCATGTGTGAACGGTGACGACTTCACTGGACTAGTCGGGGGCGGTAGGCACCCCTGAGCGAGCCTGTGCACTGTGTGGCCGTCACAGTCAAAATGACTGAGCAACGAATCTGCGTCAGGTTTTGTGTTGAGCTGGAACCTTCCTCCCCGGAAACTACTCGGCCGACTCAGAAGGCTTCGGGGACGACGCAGTGAGTGCAGTGCAAATACAAGCGTGGCACAAACACTTCAGAGACGGTCGAGGATCTGTTGTTGGGAGTGACCCACTCTCTGGGAGGCCTGCAGTGAGCAGAACCCCTGAGAATGCTGACCGTGTGTGGGCTGCCCTCAACCAGGACTCCGGCTTTTTCTGAAACCAAAATCACCTTTGAAAGAGAAGAGATTTCAGACCATCGATGAGATTCAGGAAAACACAGCAGGGCAGCTGATGGCGATTGCAACAAAGGACTTTGCAGAGTGTTTTGAACAGTGGAAGAGATGCTGGGAGAACTGTGTGAGGTCCCCGGGGGCCTATTTTGAAGGGGACAGAGGTGTCGTCCTCTAAACAGTGTTTCTTGTGTCATATCTTCTTCAGCGAATGTCTGTTTTTCCTATGTGGCGGAGTACTTTCTGGACAGACCTCATAGGGTCCTTTATCACTGGAAGGAAGGTAAAAATGCAGCTGAAGTACGGAAAGATGTGTGTTGTGTGCGGAGAAGGTGCTGCCACTGACCGAACCTGTCAGAAGTGGTTTGCGAAGCTTCATGCTGGGGAGTTCTCGCTGGACGATGCTCCATGGTCGGGCAGACCAGGTGAAGTCGATAGTGATCAAATGAAGACAGTTACTGAGAACAATCAACGTTCTACCACGCGGGACAGAGCCAACATACTCAGAACATCCAACTCAGTAAAGGTATTGGTGAACATGAAAAATGTGTCTTTCATTTTACGGGAAAAACTGAACGGACTCTTTGGCAGACCCGGTACTGAGCACGTCTGTGTTGTCTTCCTCTCAGTGAAGACGGGGCACCAATAAACACCGTGAGAGCTTGGACCCCCCCCCCTTCCCCATGGGAAGGTGTTTCCGCTGCTGGTCCTGTAGAGCGGTTTTACTCTGCGCCCAGCACTCTGCAAGCTCCTCGGTTCGGAGCGGATTCTCTTCGGTGGCAAGAACCAGCGTCCTTAATAATGGGGACGGTGACTAGGCAGACTCAGACCGAGTACTTGTTTCCGGAGAAGAGTCGATTGTTTACCCGGTGACATCGGAGACGTGATGTCTTAGCTGTTCAGACTGTGATGGGCCAGTAGACTTGGTATGCATTGTAAATTACCACAGGTCAACTCCACAGCGACACGCTGGGGAAGTGCTCTCCTGCTGCTGATCCCTCGGTGCTGGAACGCCCGAGCGGCCTGAAGCGAGCCTGCAGACCCGAACGCCAGGCCCTGGGGTTGCCGGGCAGAGCCCCACGGAGCCCCACAATGCCGCAGAGGCATGCCGTCCCCCTCTCCTGGGAGCCGTGGTCTCTGAAAGGGATCGGATGGAGTCACGTGCAGGGAGGGCCGTAGGGAGGAAGCAGTTTCTGTGGGGCCGAAAGTGCTTAAACGGAGGGTGTTTGCCTTGTACCCAAGAGGCGGCATCTTCAGCTAAAGCGCACTGAGCCCCACTCTGCTAGGCCTCCCCGTGCCGCTTCCAGCTCCCCAGGCAGCCGCTGGGCACTGACTGGCTCCTGCAGGTTCGTGGTCTCGTCATCAGTGGCAACGGTCTCAGTACAGAACCTCGGGAGGCGCCGAGCCAGGCGGGGAAAGGGTTTTCGTATCAGGTTCTTCAAATCCTTTTCGGGAGGCAGCCGTTTATCTCACCTGTGGCGAGGCTCACGCGAAGACCATGGGCCCCGCCGAGTGGAAATGCTTGAACGCTCTGTGGAATTGCTGACGTAAAGGGAGCCCTTTTCCACTAAATGAAGCGCTGAAATGAGTGGTGTCTTAAGCAACACATGGTGGCTTGTCTCCCCGCCTCAGCACGAACTTTCAAGCAGACGGTGGTGGTTCAGGGGTTTACTTTGGTCTCAGGCTGCTGGAGTTGGCCTGTTTTACCAGCAAATGTAATGGTTATGGTGTTGCCATTCAGTATTTTGAGTCTCTCAGGGCAGGAGCCGGGGGACTTGGGGGTGTCGGAAACCTGCCTTGGCCTGTAGCCGCTCCGCACTGTTGCAAGCCCGGTGCCCGCTGGCTGGGGCCTGGGAAGGCTCCCTCCTGCAAAGCCAACGACCACCCAGAGGACGGCAGCGCTGCAAATGTCTTCCTGCAGGAGTGTCCAGCGTGTGTTTGGCCTTCTCCAGGCCCCCTGGGGGGCAGGACGGGCGGCCCTGTCAGCTGACCTTCGCCCTCTGCCCTTGGCCTCTGAGTCGGACCCCGGCCTGGATCTTTGAGTTCGCCTCCTCACACTCCCCCACCTGCTACTGCGGTGGGTGTCTTTGACCCTAAGTGGTGCCCGGCGGCAGGGGAGACCTCGGAGCACTCACAGAGGGGGCTCCGGTTGGGGGAGTTGATGTTCTTTGAACAGCCCTCGTTTTGTCCACAGCACACCGCTGTCTTACATCAACCCCCTTCGTTTCAGCACAAGAAAGGAGGTGAGGCCGTCCTGCTTCAGCTGGACTTCGAAGTTGCTTCGGCTTGGCCACGGCTTTGTAAAGTGTGCCCGCAACTGATCCGACCCCGTTGCCGTGGTTTGCCACCCTGAGCTGCCTCTCCCTTTGTAGGGGGAAGGGGGGCTGTTCTTACAGTGAAGATTTTTGTTGTGACTTAACCACTTTCCACTGCCAGTGCTGCCCCGCTGCCTGGCTGCTGCTAACACGCCGTCTCTCTGTTTTTTTTCAGATGGTGGTTGGAGAAACCCTGTCTGTTTACTCTAACCTCTTGCACTCGAACTCCTTTATCAGGAATAACTACGTAGCCACTATTTACAAAGCTGTCGGCACGTTCCTTTTCGGCGCCGCCGCTAGTCAGTCCCTGACCGACATCGCCAAGTACTCCATAGGCCGGCTGCGGCCTCACTTCCTGGATGTCTGCGACCCGGACTGGTCGAAAATCAACTGCACCGACGGCTACATCGAAAACTACGTGTGTCGGGGGAACGCGCAGAAAGTGAAGGAGGGCAGGTGCGTGGCCGACTCAGCGCGCCTCGCGGCCTGCGTGCCCTTTGCAGACCCGGGTTGCACGTGGTCTGACTAGGAAAGAGCCGGGCCGCGTGCTCGGTGGCCTCCCCGCCACTCCACCGCGGAGTCTGCGCCCCTGCTGGGCGTGGCCAAGCTCACACACTGCCCAACGCGGGTCCCGGACCCGCCTCTCCTGTCCGGTCCAGGGCACTGGCCACCTTCAGGGCCACGCAGGGCATGTCCGTGCCGTGTTCGAGGGCCTGTTGCGCTCGGCCTTGTCCTTCCCCGGGCGTGTGCCCCATCCCCGCATGGCCGGCCTCTCCCGGGGGCTCGCTGGGGCGAGCGTGACTCAGTGTGGGGGTTGGGGAGCCAGCCTGTTCCGTTCCCGGAGTGCTGCGGCACTAGGCCTGTGAGCATTCCGCCACTTGCAGGTGGGAGGGAGTCGCAGATGCTTGTAGACCGTGACATTGAAAGAGACGACTCACCTGGGACGGAACGTCAGTGCACAATTTTAAAACAAACGTCAAACACAAGCACTTGATCGGGGGGAATCTTAGAGATGTGTGCCCATCGAGAATGCTAAAACGTCACCATCTTAAATTTTTAGAATTTATCTTTTTAAAAAGTGGTCCACTTCTGAGTGTCCCAAAGGAGCCGCCACTGGGGCACACCGGGCCCGCGGGAACCAGCGCAGAAGTCACGGCCGTACACGTGTGTGATACGGCCAGGCCGTCTTTGCCGGCCACGGCTGGGCGGGTGGTACCTTGGAGCCGCCTGCAGGGCCGAGCTCAGTGACGCGCTGCCCACCCCGGCAGCTCCACGCAGTGACCCCCGCACTGGTCCACACCCGTCTGACAGCCCCCGCCCGCCCCGCTGTGGGACGGTGGAGCTGCGTGCAGTTCCGGACGCCTCTCTCTTCTCCCTCAGGTTGTCCTTCTACTCGGGCCACTCCTCGTTCTCCATGTACAGCCTGCTCTTTGTGGCGGTGAGTACTGGTGTGGTGGGTGGCGGGGGTCACATGCTCCCCTCTGTCCGTCCTCCCCTCAGCCATGCGGCTCGGTCACTGGGCCAGCTGCTATGCAGGCAGGTGCAGGGGAGAAGGGATGCCCATGTCTGCCAAGCCAGGCTCGATGGATTCAGGGTCTGTCCTTCCCTGAGAGGCCACCGACGGGCCGGAGGGACAGGGCAGCTGCAGAGCGGGGACCACGGGGACAGGGAGTCTCCTCGGGAAGCAGGCCTTTCTCTGCAGCGGCCCATGACCAGCAGCAGGGTGCTCATGGGGTCTGCACGTGCCCGTCCTCTGGGGCACAAGGCAGCTCGTGAGGTCCCCACAGGTCCCACCCGAAACCCAGGCAGGGGACTGGAGCCCTCTGCGTGCGTGTTCCTTGGGGCCGTGCCCTTCCTGGGCTGTGGGAGAGGCCGCCTTTGGCTTAGTGGACATGCAGGCAGGTGCTGTGGCTTCTCCTTGAGCAGGTTCTGTTTCCCTCCGCTTCCAGAGACACTCCCCAGAGGCGTGTGGTGGGACCAGTCAGGTGTCGCCAGGGGGCTGGGGCTGCTCCAGGTCTGGCTGTCCCTGTGACCCCGAGGGCAGTGGGGCCGAGCGTGGAGAATGAGGGACTAGCATGTCTAGAGGGACAAAGCGGGGGCCTGGCACCAGGGCTCACACGGGTCTGCAGGGATCGACCTCACTCCGCCTCTGTGTCCTCGCTCTGTGACACGATCAGACCGTGGTGGCGGGAAGGTCTTGAGGCAGACCGGCTGCAACTTTTGTCTCACTGTTTAAGTGGGGTTTTACATAGCCGTGCTCTGTCTAAATTTGCTGTTTCCCGGTCCCCCCACTGCCTTGGATCACATTAACGGCTGTGTGAGCGTTTGGTGCTCAGAAGCCCACCACGGGCAATAGGCAGAGGAGAATCTAAAGTCAGTTTTACCAGAATCTTGCTTTTACTTGAAAATCCACGCCCCAGAAGTTGAAAGAGCATGGACTGCAGACGTGTGGTACAAAGGCCAGGCCCACTCAGAGCCAGTACCGGGAGCTCGTCTCCGGCTGCTCCAGCATTTCTGGAAATGCCAGTTCTCCTCCTCCGTTCGTCTCACTCTGCGAGGACGCAGTGGGGCCCGACCGGTGGCACTTGGAGCCTCCTTCTAGAAACAGCCACCACGAGGCTGCGGCTGGCCTGGCGGGGAGGGGGGCGGGGATGGACGTGCTGACCTGCAGAGGCCCGCCCGCCCCGCGCTGCCCTGACCCCCGTGCCCTAGATCTCGCTGGGAGAGCAGCCGTCTCTCTGAAGGGGACCCCATGGGCTTCTGCTGGTGCCTGGGGGCTGGGGGGCGGGGAAAGGCCTGCAGTGGCCGAGCTACGTGTCCCAGACCAGTTTGTGGCTGCCCCACGTGTCTTTGTCTGAGCCAGACCTCACCAGGCAGCTTCGCTGGCCTGTCCCTTACTCCGTTGGGTCCTTCTTCACGAGGGACTCAGAGTCTGAGGTTGGTGCTTGACCTTGGAGGAGAGGAGGGGAATGACCACCCTGTCACAGGGGTGCCGCCCCAGTCTCCTGTCCCTGGGCCCTTGCTGGCTGCAGCGATTCCTGGACCCACACAGAGACTGAGGCTGGGTGGGGGCTGCCCTTCTTTGTGAGGAAAATGGGGCTGACGTGATGTGGACCCAAGAGTTTTACCTCTGAAGAACTGTCTCAGACGTGCCCTCCTCGCAGCTGGTGACTGCCTGCCCACCCCACCCCCCACCCCGCCCCGCCTCGGCCAGCAGAGCGTGCTCTGAGGCTGTCCTGTGCAACCGAAGTGGAGGCTCATGGGGCCCGGGGCCTCGCGTGTCGTTTGGAAACAGGTCCTGTGCCCACCACCGCATTCCGATGGGGTGACAGTGGAAGAGCCCAGAGGAGGGGCTTGTCACCGACCAGGGCCTCGGACGGGAGGACAGCCACCCCTCACAAAGGGCAAGGAGCAGGGTTTAAGTGTCCTCAGCCCCCCGAGTGGAAAAGGAGCCGTGAAGCGGGAGGCAGGCCCTCGGAGGCCCGTTGTTGGAGGGCGAGGTGCCCTGTACGTTCCCGTAGAGATGGCTGGCGCTCTGTAGAAGCTGCTCGGGGAGGGAGCACAGGAGCTGGTGACATGGGAGGGGGCGGTCGGAGGCCAGTGCTGGGGAGGCCGTGGCCTGAGCTCAGTAAACTCGGGGCTTCTGTCCTCGGGTCACTGGTGTGGCAGGCTCTGCGCAGGGCAGGGGGGCAGGGGCGGCACGTGGGGAGCACAGACCCTGCCCTGGGGGCCGAGGACCCACAGCACGCACAGGGAGTACGCACAGGGAATGCCAGGGCTCTGGGCTCGCCCGGGTGGGGCTGCATCTCACCCAAAGCACACTGGAGCGCCTGTGATCACTGCCCCACAGGTCAGCGTCCTTGGCTGTCACAGCACGTTGAAGACGACTTCCGGGCAGAACACTCTCTACCACACGCCTGCGGGCTGCCCGGGTCCGAGGCAGGGTCCTTTGGAAGCAAAGTGAGGTCACAGGGATTCTGGAATCCCACACGGGAAGGACCCAGGAAGCCCCATCTCTGGGCTTCCTGCGGGTCAGGGAACAGCACAGGCGAGCCCAAGCCCTTGTTTTTCTTGCTGTGTTGCGTCTGTAGCAGAGATGGACGCAGTCCCCATCTCAGTAAGGTGCCTGCGCTCCTCCAAGTCCTGCGTCTGCGTCTGTGGTCTCAACGACCCTTGCCTCTGTTAAACGAAGAGGCAGGGAAGTCGCCAGGACGGGGACAGCTCAGGAAGTGTCCTCCCTAAACCACGCGGAGCGGGGCATCTGCAGTCCCGCCAGGACCCGCTTGACTTCAGTTAGGAGTCACCTGTCTCCCCAACTCCAGACGCCGGAAACTAGCCCCTCACTGTTTAGTTTTGCAGACTCAGTAAACAGAAGAGGGGGCTCTCCAGAGTGCCGGCAGCCCTCACCCCGCTGACCGCCCGCCCTGGCTCCCAGCGTGTCCCTCGCACCCGGCTGCTGCCGCCCTGAAGTGCCCACTGGGGTCGGAGGCCGCTGCCGAGAATGGCCCCAGGGCAGGCAGGGTGCATGCACCTGTTCTGAATCAGCAGGCCCTGGGCACAGGTGTGCGAGTGGTTTCCTGAGGACTGCAGTCACGAGGAGTCGCACCTCACTGAACAGGTTTTCAGTGAATGTTAAAGGGGATGTCTTTATTGGAGAGAAACTAGACCAAAATTTTTCTAACGAGACCAGATTTGCTAAGCGTTGCACACAGGGCAAGGACCCAGCTCCCTCCCTCCCCTCAGCTCTAGGGCTGCAGCAGTGGAGCTGTTGCCGCGGGGAGGGGACGTTCTTGGCGCTGGGGCGTGGGCACTGTTGAACGCAGAGTCCCTGGCTGGGGAAGGATGACCTGCAGCCTGAACCGCTGTTTCGGCCGGTGGTTGCATTTACGTGCATCGGACTGTTCCTATTAGCCTGCCGCCCCGGGAACTGACGGGGCTGGTGGAGCTCCCGCGGGTCAGGGCTGTGAGGGCATGAAGCGGACACGGTCCCCAGGCTGGGAGCTGACCACAGCGCTGCCTTCGAATGGGAATCGTGAGGCAGGTAGCGAGGGGTGGAGCTGCCACTGACACCCTGAAAAGTTCAAGTGCGACAGGTGGTCTGAACAGAAGTCACTGGGGCAGCGGGGTGCTTGTTTGCAAGGACGGACTTCTAGGTGTCTGGACAGGTGGCTCGGTGGTCAGTGTTCGGTCTCCGGTCAGGCGCGCCCAGGAACCAGCCAGTGAACGCGTGAGTGAGCGTACCAGCAGACCGGTTTCTCTTTCCCTCCCAGGCTCACAGAGAAAAACTTGCCCACAGCCCTGGTGCATACACAGTAGTGTGGTTTAATGACTGCTGGTCACCGTGAGCACGCCAGCCCTTGAGAGGATGGGGTGCTAATGTGACGCCCGGTTCCCAGATGCTGTGCTGAACTCCCCCTCTCTTCCCTGCAGCTCTACCTCCAAGCCAGGATGAAGGCGGACTGGGCGCGGCTGCTGCGCCCCACGCTGCAGTTCGGCCTCGTCGCCACGTCCGTGTACGTGGGCCTCTCGCGCGTGTCTGACTACAAGCACCACTGGAGCGACGTGCTGACCGGCCTCGCCCAAGGCGCGCTGGTGGCCGTGCTGGTCGTAAGTACGCGGGGAGCGGACCGTCGCACGGGTCGTGAGAGACAGCCAGGGCAGGGCCTGGGGTGCTGGGGTGCGGTCACGTCGGGACAGAGAGCAGAGGGCAGGCGGCCCCTCCTCCCAAGGCAGCTGGTGCACTAGAGTCTGAGAGGCTCTGCCTCACGCGCCCAGAACGTGTTGTTCTGGGTGATACATGGAGGAGCTGGCTCCCCGGCAGCACAGCTCCCATGGGCGGGGCGCAGCTCTCCGCCCGAGGCCCAGCTGGGGAGAGCCTCTCTACCAACAGCAACTGTCAGCCCCCGACCCCTGCACCCCGTCTGGGCCCCGAGCTACGACCTCTCTCGTGCCGATTGTTGCCCCCGCTCACTGCGGCTCTGGCGGGGGCCCTCGCGTGTGTGGCGGGAACCTGTGGAGCGCGGCCGCTCTCAGTGTGACCTGTTCCCTGCAGGTCGTGTATGTGTCAGACTTCTTCAAGGAGAGAAATTCCGCCTTAAAAGACAGGAAAGAGGAGGACTCCCACACCACGCTGCACGAAACGCCCCCCGCGGGCAACCACTACAGGAACACGCAGCAGCCGTGAAGGCCGCCTGCTTCCCGAGGACGCCATCGCACGAGGGGCGCCTCCGCCGCACCTGCCGCTCACTTCACCTGTGTGTACAGCCGCCTGACAACGGGTCTCTAACCGCTCTCAGTTCACGAAGAAACTCCAAGCCTTTCACTAAAACAATGCCCCACTGTACATTTTTATTAAAAATGTAACGCTTATGTACAAACGTGTGTGAATGACGCTTGATCTGCGCACACGCCACATCACGTGTCTGAGGGCAGCCACCGTCCCCCCCGCACTCGGCCGGGGTGCGTCCCTGCGGCTCGCTACAGGTAGAGGCTGGCAGCAAACACAATGTCTCTCTTGATTTTGGTGATTCCTGAGAAAAGAAAATACGGTTCCGTTTAAACCCTCCAAACCACAAAGAACGTGGTTCCCGCTCCTGGGGTGTTGAAGACGACACCCCCCGAACACACGGGGGAGACCAGTGAGTCCGAAAGCCCCCGTGTGAGGCCGGGAGCAGACACCGGCGCCCCGGCGTGTGCACGTGTCGGGGGGGGGGGGACGTCTAAGCGCTCAGACACGCTTATTTGGAGGATTGACCCAGAAGCATGAATTTCCAGCCCGAAGGCACTGCGGTTCCAGCACCGGGCGAGGGACCCAGGCAGGGCGGTGCCATGGGTCACTGTTCAGAGTGAGGGCAGCGAGCTGGGGCAGTGAGGCCGCCTCCCTTCCTCCCAGAAGTCACTGGGGCTCTGATGGCTGAGCTCTGCCCTGCAGTCGGGCCAACAGGGGAAAGTATGAACCGGCCCGCAGGCCTGTTTTCCCTCCATAACCACCCCAGGGTCCAGCTGTCCACGGCAGCACCAGCACCAAGCCTGCAGCCATGGCAAAAGGGAGCTGAAGGTGGCCCCCCACCCCCCGGTCCCCCTGCCCTTCTCCCTCCCTGTGCCCCATCACACGGGCCTCTTGCGTCTCCCCAGGTACCAGGCACGTGGGAAGGGTGAACAGCTGCCTAGGTAAGCTCCTGGACCACCTGTCTCAGCTGCGCCCCAGTCTTGCCACAGCTCTCCCCTTGGCCTGTTCCTGTGGAGCCGCCACCCGATACATTGTAACAGCTGACTTGTCCCCCCACCCACAGCCCGCCCCACTGTCTCCCAGCTAGAACATGGGCCCTGGGCCACGGGGCTCTGGCTTTCTGCTCACCACTGTCCCCCCACTGCTCGCAGCAGTGACCGGCACGTAGGAAGTGCACAGTCAGTACAGGGTCCGGCACCAGTGACACCCCCTTTTTATTACTAAATCTTTTACGACAAAGTCATCAGCATGCCACTCTGTAACGTAACGATACCTCACTCAAGCACACCACCTGACATTCCAGGTGAAACGTTCAAATTAAAACCACACATAATTACACCTGCGTTACTACCCTACCAGCCACCCTCAAGCAGGCCTGCCTCCTGCCGGACCCTGTATTTGGAAATACACATAGAAGGTCTTAGAAAGTTTCACCCACACGCTGCCAGAGGCCCACCGGGCTCTCCCCAGGAGACGCCCAGCCCCTGCAGGGAAGAAACGGGAGGACACCCACCTTCCGCGAACTTGTTCTCCAGCTCCGTGTTCCCGATGGCTTTGGCCGCCTGACACATCTGCCGCAGCAGCTCCTCCAGGCGCCGCATACAGCGGATGATGCTGCCTGCAGGGGAGGGGGGGGGGTGCGTGAGGCCGCATGGGCAGGGGGCAGGGTGCTAAGGGGCGTCCGGAGGAGCCAGGCCACCTGCACAGCACCGGGAAGGGTCTGCATGAGCAGCAGAGCCGTGGGTTCCCCCGAGGTAACACCTGTCCCACAGAGCAGAGGAGCAGCTGGCCTGGCCAGGGGAGAGCGACGCGGGGTGCAGGCCGGCAGACGATGGGCCCGGCAACGACGGGACAGGAAAGCCTCACAGGATGCCTGGTCAGGGCCCCATGCGCAGGGCCAACTGGGCACCCAGGCACTGTCCTGTCAGGAGGGACACCGGGTTTTCCAGCAGGGGAACGAGAGGGTCCCCTCTGTCACCTGAAAAGCACAACGGATCACTGGGGCTTTCCCCCCACCGTGCACTCAAGGTAGCAGGGAAGGGGAGTGGCCCCCCCCTTTCCCCGGGCTCCCCGCCCCTGGGTCTGTGCCCATGACTCCGACACAGCAGGAGCGTCAGTGGGAGCTGGTGGGGCCAACTGTGAACTTGGGCCTGCGCGGCAGTCGTTCGTCCGCGGGCGTCCGGTTCCTGCAACGCACCCGCCGCCGCACGGCGCAAGGGCTGCATTTCCCCCTTCAACATGGGATGTGCTAGGGGGTCGGCGAGAGACGGGACTCAAGGTGCAGAGGGGCACCGGAGTGGGGCAGCCAGCTCCCCATTTCCCCATTGGGCAGCACAGAGCAGGCGGGGCCGCCCTCCCTGCAGGTCGCCCAGGGGCCTCGAAGGGCCTGGGCCAGAGCACCGGGAACAGAACACCGGGAACAGGAAGATGCCGTCTAGCGAGGAGCCTGGTCAGACTGCCCGCACGGGTTCACCTCAACGGACAAATGGGACAACACCCCTCACAAGGACACGCCATCTCCTGGGCACGGGACGCGCAGCCTGCTTCCGCCGGGTTCAAAGCCGTGAGTAGTGGTGCCCAGAGTGAGGGGGGAACAGTGGGGCTGGGGGGGGAGGCGTGGCTCATCCCAACCTGTGCTCAGGCCCTTCCCCACTCCACGCCCTGTCCCCCAGTCCCTTGCTGAGATGAATGACACCCAGGGCAGTCAGCACAGAGGCGTGCTCTCCCTACCCAGGGGTCATGCCCTCTGAGATGAGAAGTCTGATTCTGGCCAGGCTCAACCCCACAGGACAGTGGGCCACCAGGGACCCTCCCACCGGCATAAGGCCCGAGGGGTCCAGGGGAAGGCCCCACCCACCTCCATCAACACCACTCAGCTCCCAGGAGCCAAGTTTCCTTGGGGAAGAGTCCACAGCAAACACAACAGCCGCAACAGAGACACAAATGACACAAAGTCCAACCAAACGCTCGGGCCCAGAGGGACACCCCTGTGCGCAGGCCACCCGAGGGCTTCCTTCCTCCTGCTGGAGGAGCGCAGCAGTCACTAAGGCGGGGCTGCGCCGCACACGCCCGGTCACAGAACATGGGCGAGGCCCGGCGTCCTCCGAGCACGCATGCTGCGGCAGCACTGCGGTCCCTCTTTCACTTCGGTTCTCGGCCGCCTGACCTTTGCCACTCCAGGAGACACGCACTGCCACCCGGCTCCTACAGCCAGGGAGGCAGCCGCTGTGCGTGGGAAGGCCGCTCCTCCTCCGGCAGTCTCAGGGTTTCCTTCCGGACTCGCTAACTTTCCCACTTGGGCAGAGAGTGGAAACCCCACCCGCAGTCAATTTCACAGGGTTTCCTAGATCCCCGGGGCTGCTGCCCTTGATTTTTCTGAAAACAAACAGAACGAAGTACTCTTCCTCACGCAGCACTGTGTTCTGTGACATGGTGTGACTTCTCGCAGAGGCGGTGACAGACACCCTCTCCATCCCCCTGTGGCTTACACAGCAGGCCACTGAGTCAGCACCAGCGCGGTAACACCAGAGAGTAAGCTGCACCACCCCCGGCCCCGCCCACAAACGAGCGGGCCACCCGTCCGGTCTGTGACTGTGACAGCAGAGGCTCTGGCCCAGGATCGCAATGCATGAGGCATTCAGGACGAGCAGACTAAGTTATTAAACAGTCCGGAGGACTTGTGGAGAATGTATTTGATCGACACAGGCACAAGATTCCATTTTTTTATCCCAAGTTAAAAAGACTATGACTCACGCTCCATTAAAGCCACACGCACACAGAGCCCAGCCCTACCTTCGAAGACATCGGTCATCTTGCAGATGTGGGCGAACGTCGCCCCGGTCGCCCAGGTGTGCACTACGTCCATCAGGTGAGGTTTAAAGGAGCTCAGGTAAGTTTCCTCATCAATCTCCAATTTGGCCTCTGCTGAGACTTTCGCGATTCGTTTGGCACATTCCTTTGAGGACAAAAAGGGGACACTCCTCACACTGAGCTGCCACACCACTGTCCCCTTGAGTTCCAAAGCCAGCACCCACAGGTCCCTTCTCCTTGGCCGGCAGCGTGCCTGCCGTCTGGACTCCCTGCTCGGAAGAAGCCATGGGCCATCTCCGTCCTATGTCCCCATCACACGGAAGTGGTCGGCCACGGAAAGCAGGCCAACACCAGGCTTTTCACCCAAACCAGAAACTCTCCACGACCGCCCTTCCAGAGCAGCCCGGGAGCAGCGCCCGCGGCTGCACGAACAAACCAGACAACGCGGGCTTGGGGGGGGGGCGTGCCCTGTGGCAGCATGCTGCTTCCCCCGACAGCCCCTCACAACAGGGCGGGCAGAGGTGTCCTTTTCCCACAGTGGGAAATTCAGACTCATCCTTTTCTCCTTGGAAATCTAGAAGGTCAAAAACACCTGCATCTACAGAGGTCCCCGTGGCTCTGGAAGTTTAAATTTCTTCGTAATATCAAGGGACTCTCCATGTTCCACCGAGGGGCCTGTTTCTACAATTCCCTTCCCATTCCTCTCCTGAAAAGCCGAAAAGTCCACCCTCCCGGTCTTTCTGTATAATACTGAACGGGGGACAGAAATCACTTCATCCTAAGAAAACAGGAACACACAGGACGCCGTTCCCAACCCTGAGGAAAAGGGAGCAGGTGCTGGGCGGCTGGGCGGCCCGTCCACACCACACCTGCTCGCCCACGCCCAGAGCAGCTGCGCTCTGGGCTGCGTGGTGCGGGGCTGCCGAGTCCCTCACACAGAACTCACAAATGCCGCCACGGTGCGCTGCGAACAGCACCAAGTGGCGTGAAAGGCTAACATCACCTGCCGTCTTTAATCCTGACCCGAGCTGTCTCTGCTGAATGGTACGTGGCATAAGCAGACTGTCAAAACTGTTTAGTCTACAGTACGCTATTCGTAAACCATGCGGCTTAAGAAAAATCTTACCTGCATTTGACGAAGTGGGCCTGCTAGCTGCTCTGTTAGTTTGGGCATCTCACTGGACTGTGGAAGAAAAGGAGAGCGGAGGTAAAACCCACGTTGGAAATGCTGCCTGCACAAGCTGCTTTAACAAAACAAAGCCTTCGTGATACCTGTTAGTATTAATTACAGGCCTTGGGCATCATTTTCTGAACAGCTCACAGTTTACGAAAGCAAAAACGCACTGCGCTCACCCCGAATCACCGTGTTGTACGCTACCCCGGAGGAGGCCGCCACACCGCTAAGGGTGCAGAGGGCGCTCGCTTGGGGCTCTCCCCCGACCACAGACGGGACTGGGGGAGAGCAGTCCCGTGCGGAGTAGTTAGGTTACATCAAAATTACTGCGAACTGTTTCATCATAGTCTGATTTCGAAACAACTCTGATTCTAGGCAACTCTCGATCTGCGGAAAGTGAAAATTTGGGATAAAGAACATTAAAAACACGTCCTCGATTTACACTGTACCAGAGTCCCAGCTCTCTAACCAAGGATAAGACACAGTTTTAACCTCGGTGTGTGTTCCTCACATGACTTCCCACGAGTGGGAAGCGTGTCAGTTTCTCACTTAGGGGACGGGGTTTCGGGTCTGTCACTGACAACCCACTGAACTTGGACAAGCTGCTCAAACGCTGAGTGTTGGCTTTCCACCCCGTCAAGGAGAAGAGAAGGTCAGGGACTGAAAACCTGTAGCTTGTGATTACAACAGAAACAGGATTCGTGAACAAATTTTGACAAAGACTTACTCCACAAGAACAAAATCAATTTAAAAGTGGACTGTATGTATGTGTGAGACAGGACCTGAAACAGTCACAGGTAACTTTTTAAAACAATTGTAGGTGAGGAGCAATAGGTGTGCCTTCATTCACCAGCACCCACAGGGACTCAGTTCGATGTGCATCTCACACATGCGCGCGCGCACACACACACGTGTAAATCACGGGCCAGGCTCCGCGTCACTCCTGTTGGAGCACGAAGCACGATGAAGGAGGAGGAAGCAGAGCTGTCCGTCCCACAGGGGAAAGAACGCTGGCCCGCGGCCCCTGCAGCAGAAGGCGCTGGCCCGCCCCGAAGCCTTGGGGCCTCGCCGATGCTGCCCTCAGGGGGGTGCAGTGTGTCCCCTCCCCTCTCCGCTCACCTTGCGCTCACCCTTCCCTCGCCTGCCTGATGTACCCTGCGTGCGCCCCATTTCTTTATGGTCACCTCCACCCCCTCGCGTGCGAGCACCACGAGGGGGCAATTCTGGTGCCCCGGCAGCTGCAACTTTCACGGTGACCGGAGCAGAGAGGAAAGGCCCCGCCTACTGAGGGAAAGGATGGGCCAGATCTGACTGAGGACGGGGGGCAGTGAAACACACCAGCGGCAGGCTGAAAAACCACTCCGTCTTTCACAGTTGACTTAAGCTAAGTGTGTATATGGTGACAGGTCTTTCAGAACACGTAGCAACGTGAAAATTAAGTTTAGAAGGCAGGGGTCTTGTTCTGTCATCTCTTACAGTGCGTGAGCTGTAAAAAGTGAGCTGGGGAACACGCACTTGACCTTTCTGAAACAGGTGGCGTGCATCTCGGGAACGGAGCGTGGGTGAGCAGGTTCCTGGCCGTGTCCTCGGCACGTCAGGCTGTCCTCCCAGAGGACAGGCTGGATGTGTCACCGTCCGTGGAAAACTTGGTGTTGCATCCGCCACGAGGCCCAGAGCCCTGCACGCCCCCGGCAGCTCCCCACCAGCGCTGCAGGAGGGCTGCCGGTCCACCCTCACTCCGCCCCTTCCCGTTTTGCTGGGGCGCTGGACCCCACTCTCCCTCAGCCTGTTCCCTCTCTCTAGGGCTGGATGACTTGGCCAGACCTTCAGACGAGGCATCGGGCTACAGAACACCTTCGCAACTCACATCTGATCCATGGTGGGCATCCAACAAGGAAATCCCGTTTCACGCCCCCTCCTGACATGCACTCAGCTACCGAACTCACTCTCAGCACCTGTGTTAGCGTCGGGCTGATCTCTACTTGGCATCACCTGTGACGCGTCAGCCTG
This sequence comes from Desmodus rotundus, assembly GCF_022682495.2. NCBI lineage: Eukaryota > Metazoa > Chordata > Mammalia > Chiroptera > Phyllostomidae > Desmodus > Desmodus rotundus. Next base: position 210,543,776 of record NC_071387.1, on the reverse strand, counting down.
GAAGAGCACTCCCGTGACTACACCGTGCCCGGCGGCACTGAAGCCAGATTATGGACGTGCAGGTGAAGGAGCAAGCTGTGCCGAGGCGCCTACTCACGTTCTCCTGGAACACGAAGCAGCTCAGCAGGGCCGCCGCCTGCGCCGCGGACAGGTCGTTGAAGAGGCCGTTGAACATCATCTCGGTCAGAAGCAGCTCGTCGGCACTGCGCCCACGGGGGGAGAACCGCACGTCAGAGGGCAGAGAGATGGGCGCACACACCCCCTCAGAGTGGGATATCGCCTGAGGGAGCGGCAGGCCTTCCAATCACCAACACACACCCACTGAACCCACAGTGGGCGAGTCACGGACGGCCCCACCGAAGCAAACACCGGGCCGCACGTGTCAGTGGAAATGAAGAACCGTTACTTAACTGGCAGTATACCAGGACAAAGCTGTCCCCACCCATTTATTACCTGGGTCCCCGGGCCTCTGTAACTGAACTCTCTGTGTTACAAACGACGATCCGACTTCATTGGATGGAAACTGCAGCCTGAGCGCCCCCGAGCGGCATGCGGGGCGCTGCACGGCCTCCTGGTGCGGAGATGCGCAGCAGAGCCACCCAGGCCCCCACTCACACGCAGTACCGCGCCCCGCGGTCACTCACGGCCCGGAGTGGACCACAGCAAGTGCCCTGCGCATCTTGAAGCTGCCCAGCCGCCCGCACTCTCCTGCCCCTCTGTATTTTTAAAAGGACACTAAATTGTCTAAGATAAGATTACAGTTAAGTAAAAATCCCACATGCGTGACAATAAAGGACGTGGACCAAAATGCCAATGGTGTTTGCGTCAATGAATGGGACCCGAGAGGTTTTAAAAACCGTCCTTTTCTAGTCCCTCAGTTTCCCGGCCGAAGCCTGCCCTCCCCGTGAAAGGCACGCACGACCGGCGGCGTGAAGGAGAGGCGCGGACCGGGGAAGCCGGTCTCACCTGCTGATCTCACAGGCCACGCGCCCCTTCATCTCGATGACATCGGAGGACGTGGCAAATCCCAGCCGCCTCAGGACGCGCTTGCGGCACTTGAGCTCGTCCATCTGCAGGACGGTCCTCGCTTTCTTGAGCTCTCGCTTTGCCGACTTAATGTCCAGCGCGATCTGCGGCGTGCACAGGGGAAGGAGGCTCAGCACAGGGAGCAGAGCCCAGCGGGGCGCCCACGCAGCGGGACAAAAGGCGGCGAGCGTGTGAGGAGCCCGCACCGCACGCCTCGCTGACAAAGCTGCAGTGGGCAGGCGGCCGGTAGGAGTCTACGGTGCTTTCCCGGACGTCGCACACGAGAGGAAGAACGTGTCCACAGTCACGACACACGAGGGGAGGGGGTAGTAAGTACACGGAAAATGTCAACGTCTACTTGAAAAGCGGGAGGCAGAGCAGGCGCTTTGGTTCTCGTTAAAAGCTCAAGAAGTTGGGGGACAGAGCAGGGCCCCTGCGTGAAGGCAGGTGGGGCCCAGGAGGAGGGCACCAGTGAGTGGGAAAGCACCAGGGGCAGACGGAGGGGTGGCCGATTACGGCCTCTGTCCCTAGAGGTGGGGAAGCTGGGTCAGGGGTGCGGGCACTTAAAACGAGGACCGTCGAGGGGTCAGGTTTTGAAGGCTTCTTAGGTAGGGCTAAGGGGTGTGGAATTTATCCTGCACTCGCTGGAGGCCATCAAAAGACAGGTTTTCCCCTAAAGTGTTAACTCTTTGTAGTTTTCATTCATTAAAAACTTCTGCCCTGGCTGGTGTGGTTCAGTGGACTAAGCACCAGCCTGCGAACCAAAGGGCCTCCAGTTCCATTCCCAGTCAGGGCACAGGCCTGGGTTGTGGGCCAGGTCCTGGTGGGGGGCGCGCGAGGGGCAACCACACACTGATGTTTCTCCCCCTCTCTTTCTCTCTCCCTTCCCCTCTCCCTAAAAATAAATAAATGTCTGTTTAAAACACTTCAACACAAGCACCGTACAGACATGGGGTGGGGGAGCACTACACTCACGCGGCCCCAACACCACTTGGGGCTCTCCCTCCGGCCTCTGGGTGCACGTCCTCGTTCTTGCCAAACTGCCATCCCCCCCCCGCCCCGGCGGTTCGGGGCCCGACCACTAAGGCAATGCTCCAGCGCCGGCCCTGGCTCCCCCTGTGCTGCAGTCACTGCGACGACAGATCAGCGCCCCTCAGCCTCGCACCAAGGGCCTCCTTGGGCGGACCTGAGTAGCTCGGACAACGCCTCTCTGGCTTCCCACCACTTTCTCCAGAGCTTTCCCACCACCGGTCAAGCAAGCTCCCGTCCGCCCCACACTGTGGAACCATCCAGGGGACCCTCTGGTGGCCACGGCGGGGGGGCAGGGCCAGCGCAGGAGCAGGCGGGGAGTGGCTCTGCTGAGTCCGGCGGGAAGAGTGAGCCCCGCCGAGCGGACTGTGGCCAAGCACGGGGACCCCGTCCACTGAGCACACAGCTGCGTGCCACATGACACGTCAGGTTCGTTCATAGAAAGCTACCACCTGAACTTCACACACTGCTCCACCCAGCCGAGTCGCTCCTACTCAGTCATTCAGTGAGTGCTACAGGTCTGCTTTATGAAGACAGGTCGGCGCAGGAGCCAAGACGAGATGCCTGCCCTGCAGAAGCTCAGTCTGGTCTGGGAGGCGGATTGACAAATGCGACCAAGTGGCATGTGAGCAAAGGTGAACAGGTGCACTCGCAGGAGTTACCTGCGTCCAGGAGGAAGTACCTTTCGTACAGGACAAAGGCCCCAGCTGCAGGGAAGTGGGCAGGGGGAGGAATATGATATGCTCACTTCCAAGAGCTTTTTCTAAATTCTCATTCAGAACACCTGTCAGAACGCCTTTCCTGCTCGGCAAGTACAGCCAACTCCCAGGAAAAGCTGAGCTACCAGAGCTCCTTCCGCCGGGCTGGCTGTGCCGCGCAGCACAGACAAGAACAAGCGCTATGGGGCACAGACAGCCTGGAAGCCACACGCTGCCGGTGCAGGCGGAAAGGGATGCGGCCCCTTGGAAACCAGTTTGGCAGTTCTTGAAGTTCAGCCCAGAGCTACCACGCGGCCCAGCACTTCCACCTGAGTCCACCTGAGGCGCATGGGAGCGCACACCCACACAAACACAAGCCTTCACAGCAGCGCTACCCATAAAAGCCACAGGGGACCCTGAGGTCCACTGACGGACGCCTGACCGAACCCAACTCGGGGCCCCGTGCAGCGGATGAGCGCCGCCTGCCGTGCCCATGGGAGTGACCCCTGCAGACACGATGCGCAGGGAAGGGGCAGACACAAGGGCCATGTGCCCGGGACTGCAGTGACAGGCACGTCCACAGGCCTGTAGCGGCCAGGGCCAGAGGGAGGGGCAGGAGAGTGACCGCTGACGGGCACGAGGTTTCTTTGGGGGGATGGAAATGTTCTGGAACCTGATAGTGGTTATGGCTGCAGAAAGCTGTAAATACACTAAAGACCCCTGACTCTTGAGCTTTAAAAGGGTGAGTATTATGCTACGTGGAGCAGAGCTCACAAAAAACACGGCTCGAAATCGCCATCCACTGCCAAACTAGAGTGAAACGGTCTTCACCCTGTCCTGCTTGGAGCCGACAGCTCACTGAAAGGACAGCTTCCTGGACGCACAGCTGACGGGACCCAGAGGAGGCGGTGACGGACACAACACCCGCGGCCGCCCGCACCTGCGCCTTCCTCTCGCAGAGCGTGTACACCGTCTCCAGGCCGGGGTCGTTGTGCAGCGGGTGGGAGTACATGCGGTGCTCGAAGGCCTCCACCTTCTGGATGATCTTCTTCAGCCCCTGGTCCTGAATGCCCATGTCGTCTACGGGGTCCAGCAGCGGGACGCCGTCGGGAAACCGCTTCTGAACCTCCTGAAACAAGTGCCTGAGGTTAGTTCTCCTCTCAGAGACAAAACCCGTCGGGACTGAACGGAGTCGGTATTTTCTCTCATGATTTTCTCTGCACACAAATGTAAAACTGAACAGGCTGCTACGTGGCAGGAATTCTGCACTGCCCACCTCTGCGGGTGCCTCTGCCTGTGAAAGCGCCGTGGAGCTGCGGCGCTGTGAGCACCGGTGGGGGGCGTGCCCAGCCACACGAGTCCCGGCTGCGGCACGACCCTCCGACGGCCCACTGCCACGCACACGGGCTGTTCAAACTTCTCATCCTCACAGACAGCCCTGTCCTACCAACTCCTCCGCGCACGAGCTGTTTTCAACCTTCCGACCGCATCCTCAGGGCTGACTCCTGGGGCGCACGCCTGAGGCGAGGACGGGCCCCTTGCAGAGGGCCCGGATCCCCGTTGCTGCCTTTCTTCACGTGACTCAACCGTGCACGTGACGAGCACGTGAGCCAGAGAGGGGCCAGCTCGCAGCGACCGGGTCTCCGGGAGGCCTCGCGGGCCGTGCAGAGGCTTTGCAGGTGAGACAGGATTTGGCCAGTTAGGGATTAAACACACAGGTGCATCCATGAAAACTGTTACGACGTCAAGAAAACTGCTCGTTTCAAGGACCACAGCCTAGAGACGCCCCGGAGAGCACCCCGTGTCCCACCTGTGTGTGCCCGGACCCGCACAGAGCCTCCAGTGCCTGGGGGGCTCAGCTCCAAAGGCTCACTCACTGAACAACTAACCAGAGCCCTCCCTTTACTGAAAATAACATGTTCCAGAAACTCGTAGTTTTTGTTGAAAACAAAGCTATTGCACCGCTTGTTAACTATGCTAAAGGTGGTCGAGGGTCCGGGCGGGTACCCTGGCACACCCTGGCACACCTGCTCAGCGTCCTGCGTGTGTGGCCCTGCTTCTGCCACCCCCCGTGGGCAGACCGAGGCTCGGCTGCCGCCACTTTTACTGAAGAGAAGCGGCTCTACTGGTGGTGAGCACAGCTCCCCTGAAGCCAGCCACGTCTTCAGAAGGACGCCAGGCACCTCCGCGTCCCTGTTTGAGCAGAGTTGGTTTCTGCAGCCGGCACGCCCACCTGGATGGACTTGAGCACGCTCTGCCTGTTGTCCAGTGGCCGCAGGTCTCTGGGGATGTACAGCCGGACGCTGCTGATGGCAGACAGGAGATGCACCAAAACCGGAACCACCTGCCAGCAAGCGGGACTCTGTTACAATCAACCCAGCACTTCCCCAAGGTGGTTTCGGTCCCCGAAAGGCGCTGCATCGTCACACGTGACAGGTGTGACACGTGGAAACATTCACTGAGCGTACCTGCATCTCTCCCTTCTCGTCGGGCTTGGCTGGCTTGGCAGCCTCAGTCGCTGAGTTCTCTAAGCTTTCCCGGCTGCAGCGCAGAAGCACCTCCACTACGTAGAGGGGGTCCAGCTCCCCCGAGTTGGGCTGGAAGAACAAGAGGCGCGGAGGGCCACTGACTCTCTGGGCCAGGTGCTGGGCCCGAGCACGGCGACTGGCATGCGCTGCCAGCAAGCGCTGACTCCGTGGAAAGAGCGCCCCCTTTGGCCTTCCGCTGCTCCACGGGGTGAGCAGAGAGAGCAATCCCCCGATACAGTTTCCAACAGCATGACCACTGTGGCATAAAACGCCATTCTAAGTTTCCGATGAAAGTTGGTAACTGTATTCATTAGTATACCAGAGTCTTTTAAAACCGAAACTATCAGTATCAAAAACCAACCTCTATCTTCAAATCACCCCGAGTAAACAACAGGAACACCGCAAGCAGGTGAGTTTACTGCTTGTACACTGGCCCTCCAGAGTGCGGTTTCATGGGACTCCATTAAATACTCTCTTGTGAGATCTCAGTCTCCGGTGAGGCCCTGCCTCCTGGAGTCCAAGGACTAATCACAATTTCTGCACCACGGTAATGCCTTGAGAGCAGCCTTTCCAGCAGTAACAAAATCCTTCTTTTCTTTAGCAAAGAATTCCTCGGATGACACCCTCGCCAACTCAGCTACGTGGCCAGGGCCTCCTCTCTGCTTTTTAGTTCAATATTTGAATTATCTCCTTTGTATAAAACAGATAAAAGCTATTTTGACTCAGAGATACATGGCAAAGATATGACTGCTTGGTCCCTCCTCCACACAGTTCCTGCTCAGAAATGGAAAGTGTCCAGAAATGACAATGAATCCACACTTAAAAGTTTATTTCTGCAACAAACTACCAACTGCTTAACAACAGTCCATGTGTTTCCAAATACAAACACAATTGTAACCACGCCCCCTCCACACCCCCAGGACTGTCCCGGCTCTGTGTCCTCCATCCAAACCCTCCCGCGTGCTCACCCCGGAAGGGGACGAGTCCCCTTAACTGACTGACTCATGTCTGCTCGGCCAGCTCTTCCAGGACCCTACAAACTCCTGATCACACCCACCTCTCCCTGGAGGATCTGGACACACGCACAACACCACCACCTCCGACGCTGGCTCTGCTCTCCAGTGCTCACATTTGCGCTTCGACCCTGCCCCATGCTAGTAGCCCCGCCCTGGCACCGGAAACGCCCGGGCCTCTCCGCCCACGGCCTCTCCACCGCCACCAGACAGCAAACAAGTCTGCTCCTTCTCCAAGGTGCCCTTTAGCATCTTAAATCCCTTTCTTCTCGGACGTAATCCCCACCCCACCCCACCCCCATGCTCCATGTGCCCTCTGCTTGTGTCTGTCCTGAAGCGGCTGCCACCTGCTGCCTCCTGTCCTCATTCCCTCCTCACCACGGGCCACCGCAGACAGAGCGTGGGGGGTTTGTGTCTGTGGTCAGTGCGTGCTTGCTAAATTGGGTGCAAAAGAGCTACACAGTGGCTGACAACCCTTAAACAAATCCTGTAAATTAATAATCACTAACCATTTTGTAAACTAAATACCCTTAGCAGCTCTTCCGTGGGATTAGTCATTGGTCATTCATCAAAACACCTGCTTCTCCACAACAGGTGACCTCGGCATCTCATAGCTCACTCGTCACAGGACCACCTTTCCATCCCAGAGCGCAATTCCTGACTGCCTCTGCACACAGGCGGACACACGGCCAACCTCGAGACTGCACAGACAGCTCGGGCGCACCCTCCACTGTGACGGCGCGGGTGGACATCCACAGAGACACAAACATCTCGCTTCAGGTCGCAGACCGGCAGACAACGGGCTGAAGAGGACAGGAGGGACAGACGGCTGCCTGAAGGGCCGGGCAGGCACTCTCCTAACCGATTAACAGAGTCGTCCTTAGTTTCCCATCTAAGTAATCTTCTCAGAACATTCCTGCCACGACCAAAATCAACTTTATCACTGCCTCCCTTTAGAGTAACTGAAACCGACCAGTCCTCCTGATTTCTTTAACTCTCTTAATATATCCCCAAATCAAAATTCCAATCTTCAGCGTCAAAAGCTGACTTTTCTTACTTCCAATTTTAAAATGAATATTACATAAAGGACTGATGAACTCCGAGAAGAAAATATGAACTGTCATGAAATTAAAATTCGTTGTTTTTGTTAGGAAAATAAACCATACTATTTTTAGAACAAAATTTAAGATTCAAAACATTAATTCCTTGTGGGAGAATTTATTACATCTTCTCTTAAAGTAATAATACTTTTTATACTTTGATCAATTTCATGAGTCTGAAAAAAACATTTCACTAATAATCTTTATAAAATTGTATTTGAAGAACAGTGGTTTACCTTAACATTTGACTTTTTTGAGAAATTCACTACTACTCCCCAACCAAAATCATCTCCTTCATTCTTTACCTGGAGAGAAAGAAAAGGAGGTAAGCACGGACACTGACGTCAAAAGGCAGTTTTAGACTCCCTTTTCCAGGCTGGTAAAACCGGGTCTTCCTGCGGCAGTATCTGCTGAAAGACCACTGCTGCGGGAGACGACACGAACTCTGCAGGAAGAAATCGCCGCCACGTTCCAGGACCTCTGGAGCAGCAACGGCGGGAATCTCTCAATCGGCAAACCGAAGTTGAAAGTGGTAATACAGTGAGTCTGTTCTGAGAGCGTCTAGCTTATTAATAAATTCGCCTCAGACTTACAGCTGCCTTAGTGGTAAATAAAACTGCCTCTATTTTTAGATTTTATAACTAGAAGTATTTTATATGTTAATTCCAAACCCATCCACTTCAGTTTACACCCCCCCAAACGAAAGTCTGATTGATGACACCCCTTAATCAGGGCCACACCAGACCAACAAAACAGCGTGGTTGCTGTAGACCAACCACTGTAGCAGGAAGCACTTTACCCAGGAAAAAGTGGGGCAGCGATTCAAAACTATCGAGTGTTAGAACACCCAGATATTTTATGGAGAGAACAACATACCTTTACCAAACGGCCTGGCTGTAGAAACGGCAGGCAGTATTTTGGTTTGTGAATGTATTCTTCAATCTCTTTACCCAGTTTGGCGAGCTGCTGTCTGATCTTGTAATAGATGACCACGCTTTCTTCGTTTGGTATCACTATTTTATTATACTGCTCCTCCGAGCTCTTCACCTCTGTGAACAGAAGGGATGCGCAGGGCCGCAAAGTCACGCGCCCTGTGTAGTGGCCCCTTCGGCGCCTTCCCCCCGCAAGGTCGGGCATGGCATGGCTGTGCAGAGACGCCAGGTCTGGGGGAAGAGCTCCGGAGAGGCCCGAGGCCTGCTGTTTGGTCTCCCCCCTCTTCCTCCAAGGACCACCTCTCGACTCTCCCTCTAGCTCCCCGACTCAGTGACTGCGCGTCCTCACGGCGCCCCTTGCCCAGCAGTGGCTCCACCTGGTGAGGCGGTTCTCCCCTGCGGTGGGGGAGGTGGCCAAACCTGGGGCGCCCAGGCCTGCACCTCTAAGCACAGAGCTGCCCCGAGAGCCCTGTGGCGACAGGTTTTCTCGGTAGGCTGTTGTGGCAGGGCAGCCGGAAGGCATGAGCGCTTGGGTCATCTGAATGGATCAGAGTCAAGCACCGAACCCCTCAAGTGCGCAGCAGCCACAGGCCCCGCTGTCCGCCCTCCACGCGGGCAGCGCAGGCCTCGACCTCCACCGCAGGCAGAACCGTGGCGAGTCCACAGAGCGGCTGGAAAGCGCTCGCAGTGCTGGCGGGGCGCCTCCGTGTGAGATTTTATAAACTGTTCCAACTGTCTGCTGTACCTTTTGCTGATTTCTGGGGGGTTTTTAAACGTGACTTATGCATTATTTTTTAAAGATTTACCCAAACCCGTGTTTTCAAAGTGTGCCTCTATTTTAGATTTTAATCAGTTCTATGGACCAGCCACAGTCCCCTCTAAGACAGGACTCAACACACAAGTCTACTTGAATGTGATTAGCAGCGAACATTCACTTTCCGCACTTAGAAAGCATCGCCGTCACACCAGGAACTAGAAACTGCACAAAGGCTGGGCTCCAGGGTGAAGTGCCCTGTTTCCAGTCACTCATCAGGTCGGGGCCATAAACGTGGACCACGGCACTCTTTTCCAGCGTGCGCGCGCGAGAGAGAGAGAGGGAGAGAAGGAAAGAGAGAGAGAGAGAGAGAGAGAGAGAGAGAGAGAGAGAGAGAGAGAGAGCGAGCACGCGAGCGTGCGCGGCCCCCCTACAGTGCTCCCTACCGGGCAAACGCATCAGTATCACACCAGGCGCTCATCACGGCACTACTCAGAACGCGAGTTACCACGCTGTCTGTGACAGCAGCTCACCCTGAATTCGAACCCACTACCCAGAGGTGCCCTGACAGGGCTTTCTCATTGGGCTGGCCAGTCTTTGTTTAGCTTTTTCCATATGACGGCTCGAATAGCGTTTAGTTGTCTTCAACTTCACTCAAAACAATGTCGTTAGAATGTATTGTGACAGCTGTCACATCGGTGTGCATTAAAAAAACTTATCAAAAGTGAATTTTTGTGCAGCCATTTTAATATTGAAGATGGAAAAAAATATGCAACATTTTCTACGTATCATTTCAGGAAAGGTAAAAACGCAAAAAAAGACTTGTGCAGTGTGTGGAGAGGGTGCCGTGACCGGTCGAACGTGCCTGAAGCGGTTTGCCAAGGTTCTTGCATGGCAGACATTTTGGCCACATAGTTCCTTGCTGTGGGGCTGTCTCAGGCAGCACCCCGGGCCTCCACCCCAGTAGAAGCCAATAGTCACAGGTAGATGACATACTCAAAATATCAAAATCAATAAATGTATCGGTAAAGATGGAAAATGTGTCTTTTATTTTATGGAAAAAACCGAATGGACCTTTTTGTCCAACCCAACACTCTCGCTCTGAAATACTCTATCAGGCCCTGGTGGCCAGGCCGCAGCCCTCACCGGACTTCACGTGAGGACAGGGTCTGCCCCGCCAGAAAGCAACAGAGCCAGAGCAGCACACCCGCGCCTGCGAGCTCGGCGCGGCCCCACTTACTCTCCACCACGCCCGGGATCGCTCTGTAGTGCTGAAACTGGTAGAAGGACTTCTCCAGCATGTACTCAGGGTTGATTTCTTCCACGCGGAGGAGGTTCAAAACCATGTTGTAGGTCAGATGGAAAGCACTATTCAGAGGGTCAGCTGAGCCCTACGGGAGAAAAACATGCCAGTGTTTTAGGGTGTTCAAGTAATTTTACAGAAAAACTTTTCACCGGTTGAACTGCTTAATAATTTAACTCTATGTTAATGAATACTACAGAAATGTATTAAGTTCGCCCCTTAAAAGGACCGATACAAAGCGAAAAAATAGTTCATCTTTGGGACAGCGGAGGGACAAAACAGAACGGCTAACAGGACAGCAGCAGCTGAAACACTGTTTGTTTGCAGCCCTGGCCGGGGGGCTCGTCCGTTAGAACGTCGTCCCCACACACCAAGGCTGCAGGCTGGGGCCCTGGTCAGGGCACAGACAAGAACCAACCGGTGAAAGCGCCGATAAGTGGAACAACACATCGACGCTTCTCTCGCTCTCCTTCTCTCCCTAAAACACAGCTTCTCCAACACCCTGTTTGCCAGTGCAGGCGGCCCTGTGCCGCCTGTGCATCAGACAGCACCCCACTCTGCGGCCCCAACCCCATGGAGGCGGGCCCCTTCCGGGCCAGTCGCGGACCGCTGGTGTGAGCAGCCATCCCCTCCCTCCTGGCACAGTGACTAGAACGTTCACGACATGGCTTCTCCGTCAGCTCACCCCCCAGACAACACTGACGAGCGTCTGAGCAGGTGAGAGGAGCCGGCTTCCAGTGACTGGGCGGTCGGCTTGGCGCTGCAGCACAGCCTGCCATTCTGAATGGCAGGAGAATAAAAACCGGTGCCTCCAAACCCTCAGCTCCCCAGAGCGACGCGGCACCGCTCCGGGTCCCTGAACGGTGTGGCGGAGCACACCGACACCCAGGGTGCTCAGGAGCTGGAGGCCCAGCCCCACAGGCCCCCGGTACACCGTGCAGAGCTGGAATGCAGGCAGGCAGGGTTTTAGGAGGGGGAGGTGCAGAGCTGTTGCCGGAGTCTCAACTGATGGCTCTCCTGAACACCCCAAAAATCAAGAGCCAGTCACCCTAGGGACAGTTAACAAGTCCTTCAACCTTGATTTTTAACTACTTTCCTTGAAAACAGGGCCAAAGGGAGACCTGAGGTTAATATAAAAGCCACGTTCTTGGGGAAGAGAGAAATTAAAGACAATTTCAGCCACTTCACCACTTCATGATTTTTCCAGCAGACCTAGCCTCTACTTTCCTGTTACTCTTCTCTTCCATTACTACGTCCTCTGTAGACTTCCCTATTCTGGACACTTCATGCAAATGGAACCACACAGTGTGTGACCTTGTCACTTACACAGTGTTCTCACGGCTCATCCACGCTGTCACACAGGTCACACGTCACTCCTCTGCACTGATGAATAGTTAGTACTCCACTGTGGGTGCGTCCCATTGTGTTCATTCACTCACCAGTGGGCAGGCGTTTGGGTCGCTTCTACCCTTTGGCTACTGTGAACACCGCTGCCCTGACATTTGGGTCCAAGTTCTTGTGTGTGTCTCTATTTCTCTGCCGCAAACACCTACGAGTGACCTTGCTGGGCCACGTCGTTTCCTGAATTTAACCTCTGCCGACCTGCCAGACTGTATTCCCTCCACAGCGGCACCACTTCACACTGCCGCCGGCAATTCACGAGCGCTGGTTTCCCTGTGCTCCCGCTAACACTGTCCTCGTCTGTCCTTTCAACTTATCACCAGTCCAGCGAGTGCGAAGTGGCCGCTCTCACTTAACGCCGCCGCCCTCGGTGCGCGACCACGCGGGTGAACTGAGGGCACGGGAGGCCCCGCGTGGCACGCTGCGTGACTCCACTCGCACGAGTATCTAACGTGGTCACGACTGGCAGACGTGAGGGGCGGGAGGAGGGGGAGGAGTTCCCGTCAACAGGCAGGGAGCCCCGTCCGGGGAGCTGAGCCAGCCCTGGGGACCTGGGGACTGCAGGACAGCACTGCGCCCACGGTCAGGTGCCAGGCACTCAAACGCGAGTTAAGAGGGTAAATCTCTCGTGTTCCCTCCACAGTAACGTTTTTAAAGTTCAATGAACAAAAGACGATGGGACTGTACACGTCTGAGGCGAGGTGTCCAGAGAGTCCAGGAAAAGGAAGGAAGAGCCTCTCCTGAGAGCGCCAGGCGCTGTCACTGAAACAGTGCCCCTGCGGGCAGCCAGCCTGGCTGGATTCTCCCCACACGTGGAGTGCAAGCACAGGGGAACCATGCTTGCTGCAGCTGGCACGATTTACAAAAAAGAACAGAAACACCCATTTCCAGTCTGGTGTCATTTTCCTCACATGAAGCATTAAAGCTACATAAATGTTCAAAAGCAGATGTACTTCCAGGGGTTAATCTTTAAAACTAAAAATACGGTCACTATAAATACGTGCAAACGAGCTCCAGCTTCGCGCACGTGAACCTGACACACGGGCGCCGTTCACCCAGCTCTGCGCCCGCGCACCTGGCTGCCAGCCCACCTGGCTGCCAGCCCCCCCCCAGCTCCTCCAGGCAGCCCCCACGTCCGAGGAATCGGGCACAGTGCGCTGCAGAGACACTGCCCTCTGGATGTCTCAATGGGCTTTGAAGCTTTACTTATGTTTTGTCTTAAATGTTTGTTTTTCAAATACGGTTGCTGTTCGGGACTATTCTGCTCCAGTTGCAGGAGCGCGGCCCAGTGCTTAGACGGTCGGGTGCTTAATTTACGAAGGGGCCCCGATGCCTCCCGCACCCGCCTGAGACCACCCCCGACTGTTACAACATTGTTGCCCACATCCCTCTGCTGTGCTCCACACCCCGGCGCCTGTTCTGTGATACCAGTCTGTGCTTCTCAGTTCCTTCCCCTGTTCACCCTTATTTCAAATAGCTCACAAGCTGGCAGCTAATTTTGTATTTTTAATTAAGTTTCCTATCTCATTAACAGCTGTTTCTTGGGATTTAATAACTTCTGACACGGAGAAGGACAAGAAAAGCAACCAGGCTGAACGTCCTTAAGAAGCTCTTCAAAAGAAAACAAAAATAAAAATCTTAATCCAAACACAAATACTAAGAAGGCAAAATGAATAGGCTAATTTGAAGTAAAGCTTAAAAAAAACATGCAGTTAGTATCAGGACAGCTACCACCCACCAACAAGCGAACAGACGGGCAGACTGCAGAGCTGACTTAGCAAGCTCCCTGGGCGGCCGAGGGGGGGGGGGTGGGACCGCCCACACACTGGGACCCTGGGCAGCGCTTTCTGTCCTGAGGGCAGCGGGCAGCCCCTGCGGGGAGCAGTACAAGGTCCCCTTATGCTGGACTGAAGGGCAAAGTGATTGCCGTCCCCTCCATGACACCAGCTGCTCTTCGGGGGAGAACAGACAGCAGGGTATGAGGTGGCAGCCCTCTGAGCAGCTCCCCCTACCCCCGCAGCCCCGCAGCCCCAAGCCCAGACAGGGTGGTGAGTCAGCTCACTCAGAAAGGCCCCTGCAATGACGAAGCTAACTTCCAGTGGCTCCTGAAGACCTGCCCTCGGCCTCCCCGTGCCGGGCAGCGCCCTCTCAGTTACCTTAAGCAGCTGCTTCCCCACGGTGGGGCTCATCTTCTCGTCCACCATGAGGATCACAATGCCCCTGTCGTCCATCCCCCGCCTGCCCGCGCGGCCGGACATCTGGATGTACTCCCCGGAGGAAATCTGAATGCACACAGACAGAAGATCCAAGTTTAGGGAAAACCGGGTAAAAACACAGTCGTACAATTTTTCTTAGAAAATACATAAGCCAAAGTTACATATTCCCTCACCCCCAACATCCCCGCCCCCCAAAAACCTCCCCCAAAAACCCTATGACTAAAAACATGAACCCTTAGGAGAGTGTAAGTGAAAACACAAAAATGCAAAACACACTTACAAAATAACGTTTAAATTTTAGCTCCAAAATGATCAAATACACCAGACCCACTGGGAAATATCAGCTTATTCACTGGCATAAAAATCTGGTTTTTAAGTTAGATATTCTGAGAAACAGCAAAGTCTAAAGAAGCAAACAATGGCCACACTGTACAAAATACTCCTTCTGATTCGATTAGTCTCTCACTTGAGACCAAAAGGAGACCGACGTAAAACCAGCACGTGTGGCAGAGCAGCGCAGCCCTCCCCGGCTCCGCACGTCCACGGTGGGGCTCAGCGGAGCCCACGCACTGCTGACAACCACCGAGGTGCAGGGAGGGGCAACACCCCCCCCCCCCCCCTCCCGTGCAGGTTTCAGGATGGCGATGGAGCACCTCAGCGCTGGGCAACGCTTTCTCTCCATGTGCTCGCACACCATTCCCCTGGGGAGGAGCCTACAGGTTCCAGATCCTCAGAAACCTTCTGGCTCAAGCATCAGCGAGAACCACTGTGCCGCAAGAAGGCCTGTTACTAACAGAGTCAAACTCAGACCTGGCTTCCTGGGAGCAAGGGAGGCACCAAGGAAGCAACAGCAGCAATGAAAACCAACCCTAAAAAATACCCGAAAAGAATATTTGCAAAAGGCGTCCGATAAAATCCCACAGGGCCAAAGGGCATCATTCGGACACGTTACGATTTTTAGGGTTCACAGTCAGGATTCTGACTCAACAAGGAGAGGCTCCTTTCTTAAACCCAATTCCCCACCACGCCCTGTGTCCTCCCCACGGGCCCACAGGAGGCCAAGAGCATGTAAGGGTCACAAGACTTATTTACGTATTTTCTTGTGGTATTGATTTTACTTGGAGAGTTAAGTAATTTTAAACTGATAGACTATGAAGAATTTTTAAATTTACATTAATTTTAAATATAAAACAAATGAAAGACTTTTAGCAGCTTCAGAATTAAAAATCATATTCCACATTTAATTTTTAAAAGTTCAGTTCAAAAAAGCTACAAGTTACAGAAAATTTCTGAAGGCTATGGAAAAATTTCTGAAGAGAAACGGCACCCCACACGTATTAAAATAAAGCAAATAAAAGGCTTTTGCCTTTACCATTCTACCAAGGGTACTTCTCAGTGTTTAGTTGATTATTAACTCCTGCCACAACTTCTTCACGTGGAGAAGGGTCGCCATTTCAGAGGATACGAAGTTAGTAAGGGAACGGCTGACTACTCTGAATCTCCTCTAAAGACACCAGAGGACGTGCGTGTTGGCTTGCACTGAGGCTCAGCCCGGGGACCCCCCTCTGCTGGCCCCGCAACGTGCCCGCTGCTGCTGCTGCTGCTGCTGCTGCTGCTGCTGCTCAGGGTCCGGAGCGCCTTCTCCAGGAAGTCCTCCCTGACCTCATATATGCACGGGACTTCCCTTCTCCTTCTTCTACCTATCTCCGACTCCATAATGCCATATTTCACTGCACGCCTGTCCACTTCCGCCCGATGATGTTTGTAGACTCGGTTACTTCCCTCTAAAGTTAAGAACTTACTTTCTACCCCCCCCTCACTGTTGCACCTGCGATCCCAACGTTCTCTTTCCTCCTGCCCGGGACACCCCACTGGCCCCACTGCCAACGTCAGGGCAACTGGTCCACCGCACCTGCGGCCACCACAGCAGAGGTGCTTCCCGTCCCACGACTGAGGGGACATGAACCCTGAGTGTGTGAGACCGTCGCAGCCGTCCCGGGCCCCGGAACGCTCACTCCTCCCTCGTCACCGCTCTTTCACCGGAAGTGTGTTTGTGGCCAAAGGACAGAGATGTAAATGATCTGAAGTTTAACTCTGATAAATGTGTTGCACTAGCTCAGGTGCAAGTTCACGAGTATTTCAAACTGGAAATCTCAAAGACTGCATGAGCCAAAACCACCTTAAGTAAAATCATTAAGGACCGAAGTTATTTCCACATCCAAATTACTTTACTTACCCATCGAAAGTCTTTCCCGTCAAATTTTCGGGCATTTGTAAATAAAACTGTTCTGGCTGGCATGTTAATTCCCATTGCAAAAGTCTCCGTCGCAAATAAGGCCTAAATAAATGAATAACGATACAACTAAACACGTATTTTCAGCTGAAACACCAATTTTGTAACAGATCATCACTTTTCAAGGTTAGTTGTTACTGAGACCCTATAAAAATGAGACAGTAAGCTCTTCTCAGAAACATTTCGGTATTTCGCACGTAAAATTATTAAATCGTATTTAACGTCCTCTGCATCCCAGGAAATGTTTAACTCAGGGAATAGTCTTCCTCCAGCTCCAGGGGCACTAGCTCGGGAAGCACAGGCCTGTCACAGGCAAGGCAGCAGCTGGACACACTGTTAGGCCTCTGGGAGGGGACCGGAGTCAGCGGCCCTTTCAGTTCACATCTAGGACTTCGCAGGCACACACGGTCAGCCTCGAACGGCTTCACGGGAGCGCTCGGCGGTCAGACGACAGGGGAAGCAGCCGGACACCATGCAGAGACTGCGCAGGGACCGTGCAGGGACCACCACGTGTGCTGCGCCACCTCGCTAAGCCAACACAGAAACGACGCAGAGCTGTCTACCAGCGGTGTGCTCGGTAATTTTCAGACTGTTCCCGCGGTGCAATTCTAGGGCACAATAGATCAAAGTAAAACCGTACCTTTATCAGCCCTTCAGAAAACAGAATTTCTATAGTTTCTTTCAGAATCGGAAGTAAGCCGCCGTGGTGAATACCGATCCCCCGCTTCAAAAGAGGAAGCACGTGCTCCACCTGCGGTTGGAGTAACAGTTATCGAACAACGTGAGGAAAAGGGAAATCAAAGGCGTCCAACCAACCAAGTTAACAAAACGGGCGATTAAGAACGGACGCTGCTTAAAGAAACGGTAGGTAGGTGAGCTCTTCAGAATGGAAGCGAAAGCCAGTGCCGGGTTCCCATCAAACTGTCGAGAGACAGTGGAACCCTGCCCTCGCGTCCTTTGAGAAGACAGCCCGTGCAGAGGTCTGACAGCGAGTTTTAAACCAGCTTCACAGATGCTCTGCTGCCTCAGTGGAAGGCTCCAGCACCACTCTAACTCCCGCAACAAGTCAAAAGTTACAGGGCAACGTTTGTATCTGCACCCAGTAACGTGAATTCCGGCCAACCCGGACCAAAGGAAGTCAGTAACTCTAAGACGCCAACATCATACTTCTCCGTCTACCCCGGGTCGCGTGCTAGGACGCAGGACCTTGTGGACGTGGCTTGGCCTCTGGCACCAACGGTCCAGCCTGGAGGAAGACCCGCACACCGACTAGGTAAGGAAATGCTGTTTTCCAATCAACGTGCAACCACGGTCCTGTCACAAACCCCATGCACGTCCAAGTGGTCACAGGGCGGACCCCCAAGCCAGGCTGGACCAGAGCGGCAGTTCTCAGAGCTGCACGCACATCAGACCCCCAGGGCAGCTGCTCAAAGGCTCTCCTGACCGGGACACACCCCCAGACCCACGAGGTGAGACACCCAGACACCAGCAGAAAGCAGAGCGCCCCAGGCAATTCTATCAGTCAAAGGAAAAGACCCGCAGAGTGAGGCAGAGCGGACGTGAGACCCCGGACTAAGCACGTGGCTCCCACTGGGCTGAGCTGCTGCTTTGTCCTGAAGCCTTAAGAGCTCGGGGACCTACAACTGGCGCCGTCGGCACAGGGGCAGGAGGCGCCAGACCACGACCGCTCCCAGGGAAGCGCCCCTCGGGCAGCACGTGTCGGGCGCTGAGAGCCACAGTGAAGACAGCGTGCCTGCTGCTGTGGGCACGCGGTGCGGTGCAGTCACGACGCCCAGAGGCGCGGAGTGAAGGTACGCGGTCTGCCGCCCCCACACACAAACCTGGGGGAGCTTCTTGTCCTCATCGGACAAGCAGTCGATGGCGTTGCTGAACACTTCTTCAACCATCCTCTTCTCTTCGTCTACGAGAGAAGACCCACAGGCCCGTCAGTGTCGACGCGACTCCAGGTCCCCACCTCAGCCGCCCAAAGGGTGGCGGTCTATGACAAGTGACGGTGAAGAGCTGGCATCTGAGATGCTCAGAAGAGAAAGTGGATTAAAATGACCTGGTAATTGTTGAATGAAATCCACTACCTTTCAAAACCTATCCAGCAGGCTAAACCCATGCCCAGCCCGACCCTGCAGACCAGCAGCTGACCGTGCTAAGCACTCCGACAGCAGCACATCAATCTAACCACCACAGGCCCCTGGGCTCCGACGCCCGCTCCCAGGGGCAGGGCGCGAGGCTGGGGCAAACGGGCACTGCTGTCAGCTGCCAGGGCACCATGCAAAGCCTGTGCGCTCAGCCCGCACGCCGCCCTCCTGTACAGCGTGAGAGAGGTGGGAGGGAGTTGATAAACGCTACTGACTCATCACTGCACCACTGCCCCGCGAAGTAGGAAGTAGATTCAGCACTGGAAGGCATAATAAGACACCTCTAAGCAGAGCCATTCACTCATTCAAAAAAATACAGGAAGTTCTCACTTCAGAGTCCAGGGGTTCTGTTCTGAGACTTTTAAGTGAAATGATGTATAATGAGACCAATTTTACCGTAGGCCAAACGATATAAACAGACTTCAGTTTCTACAGCATCTCCTCAACGTTGTAACAAAATGATGTTGAAGAAAACCTTGTTTGAGGACCTGCTGTATTACTGGCTTTAAGAGGTTATCTGTCATTTGTTACTTTTACCTATGGATAAGTAAGTATCGGCTTTAATATGGACAGGTTTAATTCCGTGATTTGTAAAGAAACAATGTAGCTGAAATGTAACTTTGGATGACAAGCATCCACATCTCCCTATGTAGGATCACTCATGCAAAGGGTGGGGCTGAGCAACGGCCGCCTGCTCAGCCAGGCTGTGCTACACCGCCTCGCTGAGTGACATCAAGTGAGCTACGTTTAAAGCCAATACGAGAATAATTTATTCGTCTGCTGGAAGTTCTCTTCCTTTATTCAAAAGCCAGGTTAGGTGCAGGGCAGTTCTGCCTGGTGTGGGTTTCTAGAGCACGAAGCCCAGCGCCCTCCCAGCGGGTGCGGAAGGAGACTGATGATGAGAACAGCCCTTGGGCAGCCAGACGGACCACAGCACCCAAGGAGCCTGGGCAGTGGCACCCCGCAGGCTGGCGCTCGTGCTTCTCGGGGGGCTTCTCTGGGCCCTACAGAGCAGGGCACTCACAGCTTCCAGGAAGAGAAGACGGGAAGAAAGGGAAGAAACGGTAAATCAAGGCTCTCCTAAAGCGTTCACAAACGGGACGAGTACCTACTACCGCAGCTGTAAGGCGAACTGCATGTCCTAGCAACACGCAATACGTGACTCACCAGGAACAGATCACATCCATCTACACGGAACATCAAAACTATGCGGAAATTACGTAGTACCTGTGTTGAAATCTAGTTTGGTCATCTGAAGTGCATAGGCTTCGCAATCCTTCTTACTGAAGCTGAAAATAATTACAGGTTGAAAATTTCTTTCCATGATCATCTTCACAATCTTGAACACATTCGATGGTCCTGCAGAAAGAGCGCATGAAAGCAAACCCAGAATTAACCTGGGACGGATCACAGGCCTGAATCTAAAGGCCAACTCTCTGCAACCCCAGAAACACACAGGAGCGCTGGAGGGCTGGAGGCAGCCAAGTGCGCCTCTGCAGACGAGCGGGTGAAAAAGCCGTGTGCGTCTGCATGGTGGCGCGCGGCACGGCCGTAACGAAGGAGGAGCTCCTACCTTTCCCGACAGCACGGATGGGCCTGGAGAGCCCTACGCTGAGTGGAAGAGCCAGTCAGAGAAAGACAAACACCATATGGTGTCACTTACGTGTACAACCTCATGAACAAAATAAACTGACAAAGCAGAAACGGAGGCGTGGACCCAGGGAGACGACTGACAGCTGTCAGAGTGGAGGGGGGACGGGGGACAGGATGAAAGAGGGAGAAGGGGTCAGCACAACACCTATATCATGACCCATGGACACGGACAACAGCGTGGGGATGGCCAGAGGGAGGGGGGGTGGGGGCTGGGTGCAGGAGAGCAAAGGAAGGGAAAATAAAGAGAATAGCAAAACTAAAAATATATAGCAGTAAATCTTCAGGATATGGAATTACGCAAGGCATTCTTGGATATGATTCCAAAAGCACAAGCAACAACAACAGATAAACCGATTTCATCAAAAGTAAAAACTTCTGTACTTCAACAGATGCAGACAGTAAAGCGAAAAGACAACCCTTACTCACAGAATAGGAACAAATATTTGCAAATCACACATCTGATATAAGGGCCTAGTGTTCAGAGTATGCAAGGAATTCTTACAACTCAACAAAAAGACAATATTAACTTTAAAATGGATAAAGAATTTGAACAGATACTTCTGCAAAGGAGATATGCAAATGGCCCTTGGCTGGTGTGGCTCAGTGGGCTGCAGCATCGTTCTGCGCACCAAAAGGTTGTGGGTTTGATTCCTGGTCAGGGCACAGGCCTGGGTTGTGGGTTCAGTCCCCAGTCGGCACACTCACGGAAGGCAACCAGTCGATGTTTCCCTCTCTCTTGTCCCTCCCTCCCTTCCTCTTCCTAAAGTCAAAGAAAAGATGCCCTCAGGCGGGGGCAGGGAGATAGAGGAATGGCCAGTCGGCACGTGGAGACGTACTTGCACCACCGGCTACAGTGGAGTGTAAGTCGAAGCCGTACACCAGGACCCACCGCTGGGACGGCTACACACGGACCAGAGCGCTGGCAAGGGTGCAGAAGAAATACTTCCTTTCTCTTTGCACTGAGTCATTTATTGATTTTTCCTCCCCGAGGACACGCTTGTTTATTTTGGAGAGAGGGAAGGGACGGAAACACGAATGTGACAGAGAGACACACCAGTTTGCCTCTTGTACGCACCCCAACGGGGACCGGGCCTGCAACCAAGGCGCGTGCCCCGACCGGGAACTGAACACACAACCTTTCGCTCCCACTAACTGAGCCACAGCAGCCAGGGCAGAACTACCCTTCTGACGGGAGCGTCAAGTGTGCAGCCCCTCCGGAAAGTCACCTGGCAGCTCCTCAGTTACACTCAGACTCACCCCGTGGCCGAGGGACTCTGCCCCCAAGCACACACTCACACAAAACGAGGGGCACAGGTGTTCACAGCGGCATTCCTGACGACAATGAAAACACCTGTCCACTTAGGGACGGGCGAACGAAAGGGAGTACGCACATGCAATGGACGGTTACTGGAACACGAACGGGAATGGAGTGCCGACATGCTATAACATGGCTGAACCGTGAAAACACGCTAAGTGAAAGAAGCCAAGTGCAAAAGACCACACATATGATTCCGTTTACATAAGATGTCCAGGAAAAAAGCGGTTACCGAAGGGCGAGGGTGGGGAAAGAGGTCGGGGGCAGAAGGTGCTGGTGGGCATGGGGCTTCTTTTTGGGTAGATGGAGATGTTCCGGGACGTATTAGTTGTGTAACTTTGTGAACACACTGAAATCCACGGAACCGTGCACTTCAAAATGGTGACCGTCACGGCCCGCGAGTTGCAGTTCAACTGCGAACGGCCGTGCAGCTCCGTGAATGAACTAAGGACCACGGAGCCCTGGGCTTCCGCGGGCGAACTGGACAGCATGCGAACGGTATCCGGTGAAAGTCGCCCGGGAAAAAGAAGTCAACCTGTACGCATTCGATCTTACAGTCTACTATCTAGATCTTTGCGTAGCGCCCCGACGGAAAAAGTTACATTTTCAAAAAATGCACTCTGAAAATACAACTCGCACGTCAAATCCCCCCAACGAAGCTCCAAGTTACCTCTGGTCCCCCCTTTCCGGCCCTTCAGGTCGCCCTTGGCCAAGTCCCCCGCGTCCCGGAGCACCTGCATGGCGGTGTCGAAGTTGTCTTCCCGGAAGTCCCCCTGCAACGAGATGCGCCCCGCACCTTCCGGTCACCCAACACCGTCCTCACCCCAGAGCAGAGCTCCTCCAGGGAAAGCGCCTCGGGAACTAATCATCGGTGCAGGGGCCACGAAGGCCGCACACAAACCGTGTGCGCTGCAGGTAACAGAGGCGCGAGAGACGTTTCAAACTGGGGAAAGTGGAACATAAGACACTTGGAACAAGTCCAGAGCCCCTTTTCTCCACGGGTTTTAAAATACTGGATAAGGGGGAGAAATCTAATTCATGCACGAGACAATAAAAATTTTCAAAACACACTCTCTCACACACAGCACACAAAAGCGGCAATGACACCACTGGACTGGAGAACTATCTTCGGGTGAGGGCGGAAAAATACAGATCTCTGCACCTCCTCCCCGGGAACTGCGGCCGCACACGCCACCACCCCTTACGTTTTCGTCGACCACCAGGTGCAGGCCGTCCCCGCCGGCCGGGAAGATGTAGTGCTGCAGCGGGGTGGGCCGGTAGTCCGTGTAGATGACGTGGCAGGGCTGCCGGAGAGGGAGCACAGTCAGCCGCGCGGGGTTTCGTGGCCTTAACCACACTGTGTAATCAACCTACCTCAGAACTCGGTGGAAAAGAAACTTGAATTCAGCATTCCAAAAAGGAAAAAAAATCTCATAAAAAATCACTTCAAAACCAGGCAGGAGAAAAATGTGAAAAAATTAGGTCTAAAATTACGCTACCATCTGTTCAACTTTACCAATTCCAATCGTCCTATTTCAGCTTCAATAATGACACCGGGCCCACGCCCCAGACCCGTGCTGCTGTGAGTAAGGACGCCTGGTGACCCAGGACGCTCCCCGAGGCGCGAGGGGCCTGCGGGAACACCGGGAACACCGTGAACGTCACCTGGCTGCACTCGGGAGCCCAGCAGACAGGCAGCAGCAGTCTGGGCGGAAGGACGTCCGCGGGGGGGCGCCGCTGGAAGGGAAAGGGCGGGCCAACAAAACCACGGGGAACTTCCTTACACAGAGCAGATGCCTGTCACAAGGGCCGCCGCTGCTAAAGACAGACAAGAAAAGCACAAGGGGAGAGGAAGGTCTGACTGCCCAAAGGAGAGAACCTGCTGCTCAGCACAGCCCGGCCTCCTCCAGGCGCCACAGGCTGCGAGGCAGTCCCGTGTGCCCTCCAAGGTCCTGGCGTGGCGACAGGCAGAACGGCCCAACCTGCCAGGTCGCTGGGGTCAGCTGGGGAGCTTTAAAAGCTGGGGCCTTGTGGCCCTCCTCCCAGCTGTTCTGGCGTACTGAGATGGGACTCAGCACTCCACACTTGTGCAAAGCTACGTCGGGCCGCTCTGATAAGCTTGCTTCATTTGAAAAGCAGTTTCTTTACTTAGGCAGCACTGGGAACAAAGTGCAGGACACAGGAAGGCCAGCTTGTGACACTTCAAATATTGAAGACATCAAAAAAGAGAAGAAAATACCTGTTTATGTAAATGGCAAATCCATTCAGCAAACTGTCGGGCATTTGGAATAGTGGCCGAAAGGAAGACATAGTGGACGTTGTCGGGAAGCAAGATGATGGTTTCTTCCCACACCACACCACGCTCTGAAAGAAGCAAACGGACCTTGGACTTCAGGTCACTTTACTTACAAGTAATCTCAAAGTACCCCCTCTCAAGCACAACCGTGAGCAATGCAGAGACCACTTCGCAAGGGCTACTTTCCGCCACAGCCCCCGACTGAGACCCACTTCCACCTGCCAGGAACCTGCCGGCCGCCCGCCGGCAGACTGACCCGCTGCACACACGAGGGCCTCCGCAAGCGGAGCCCGCAAGGGCGGCTTCGGACCGGACCCTTTCCAGACTCTCTAATGGGAGCCGTGCAGCAAAGCAGCGAGTGTCTCCGTGTCACCCTGAGAAGCACCATTCCAGCACTGAAGGCACCTCTCCTCCAAATCACCCTGCTGGTCCCCGGAGATAAAGGAAAGATACGGTAGCAAAAATCCAAGTCAGTTTTCATTAAAGTGGAGAAAGCCAGAAAAGCCAGTTTGAGAGCTGCCCCTAAAACAAACAAGTCAACACAGAATTCTCCACTGTCAAGTTTTGTAAAGGGTGAAACGTTCAAAGGGCGTGCGATTACTTAAATTGTACTTTTTCAATGTACCCAGTGCTTTAGTTTAAATAATAACTAAGTTGTAGGTGTGTACATATTAAACATGTAACTTTTAAGTGTTTGTTAACATTAACCTTCCCAGCTCCATCTTAAACTCCAAATATACTTTTCCAATGAGGTAATGTAATAGTTCAAGTAAAGAAATATTTATGATTTTTTCTTTTTGATCATTTCAACTTCGCAATCCCGCTTTACCATAAACATGCATTTCTTAGTTTAAAAAAGACTAAAAGAACAATCAAAATCAAAAAGTTAAATTTCTGGCCAGAGTTTTAGAAATTCTTTAACATTAGTTAGAGATCTCTCTATTTAAAGGAAACTAGTTTTAATTCTATTTGTTTTATTCGAATTTGCATTTTCTTACCTGAAAAAGCGACTATTTAAAAAGCTGTAGCTGAATGAAACCCTACTGGAAATACTACATCATGTCCAAAATTCAGCTCACTAGCACTCCAGTCACAGGAAGTACCAACGCAAACCTTTCCAGGACCCAGAACAACGGCCAGATGAAGCACACAGGGCATGGGAGGCGGGACAGGATGGGGGCTCTCTCGGCCCCTCCCCGAGTCTGCACGTGCTTCCCACCCGGGGGGACTTCTGGAATGAAAGCCCCAGGGCCCTCCTTCAGGCCACTCCATGGCACAGCAACGCAGCAGAGCGTACCTGAGTCTCGCATGTAATGAATCTCATCAAATATGACCCAAGCAACCTCCCGCATGACTTCAGAGCCTCTGTACAGCATGCTTCTCAAGATCTAGAGAAACAAACAGAATTTTGACATACACATTTTACTTCTATAGAGCAAGTGATAAAATGTCAGATATTTGAACTGGATACTTCAGTTAAATTAAACAGGCAGACGGGATGAGGCACCACAAAAATCACCTCTGTGGTCATAACAAGACAAGACGCTGTAGGGTTAATAGTGACATCTCCTGTCATCAGACCGACATCTTGAAACTCCTCGTACATTTCACGGTATTTCTGGTTGCTCAGAGCCTTAATTGGGCTGGTAAATATCACTCGCTGTTTTTCCCTTAAGGCCAATGCAATGGCATACCTAAAAATGTAAAAGAAAATAATGCTTACAAAGCCTTTTCTTTAAAGTATCCAAGTTTAAAAATGCTATTAACATATAAATTAGGTCTGAATTTTCCTTAATTACTTCTCCTACATGGACCTTGCAAACACCAGAACCCTGCTCTATCTGCTGCCAGCGATCTGGCACGGTGACACCCGCGGTGAGCCCCAAGTGCAGCGGTCTGAACACACAAGGAAGCTCTGCCTCTGGCGCTGGAGCTGGCGCAGCTCAATCACGGGCACCCACAGGCGGCCAACGGCTTCCCTGCTTCTTGTGGGCAGGGTGCCACTGGTCCTACAAACGGGTGTCCAGCCGTTTAGAGCCCCAGCCTGCCAGTTTACACGCACATGGGGGATGAACCTGTAGAAAACACTGGAGGAAGTTCTTCCCTTTGAGGTTCACAGTAAGTTGATCCATGCACCTTCTCTCCCCACGTGCAGGAGTTACAGAGTCAGTTCCTGACAGGAAGTTACGGTGGGCTCTGACGACGCCAGAGCTCTTCCACGGCCCCCAGGAGAGTGCAATGCAGTGCGGTTTTTACTCTCGGCTGCATGTTGGCGTTTAACTACAGACTGTGGGGTGGGAACTCAGCCGGCACCGTGGCAGAGACCCCTTGTCAGTCTCTGCCCACAGCAGACGCGTGGCCTATTGGGGAATAGAGATCAGACGCGTCTCCACTCTCCCCAATAGTGAAGCAAACAAAATACCAAAAACTGTCCCAACAAACATGAGTTACGAGAAAAAAGAATAGAGAGATACAACAATATGTTATCTAAAATACCCACTTAAAAAAAAAAAGGATACAAAGAGAAACAGGAAAGCACCACACATAGGCAAAAGAGCAGTCGTGAGAAGCTGTTTCTGAGTGGGCCGGGCTGCTGGACTTAGCAGACAAAGACCTCAGAGCAGCTATTAGAAAATGGCCCAAAATATAAGAAAACCATATTCTAAGAACCAAAGGAAACAATGATTCAACAAATAAGACGATATCAACAGAGAAACTTAAATATTGGGTAACAACATAACCACGTGAAATTTCTACAGATGGGAAGTGTAACAACTGAGTGTTCACCCAACAGAAATAAAAACGCGTTCACACACTTACACGTGAGCATTTACACGAGCACTACTGATGGCCACACATGCACAAACGTCCACCCCACTGAGCGGACAAAGCGTCAGACCCACCAAATGCAGTATACGCACCGACAGAGAGAAATAAACCAGTGATGTGTGCGACACGAACGGACCCCAAACACACAACGCGGGGTGGGAAGAAGAGCAGACGCGGAAGACTCCACGGCACACGATTCAAGGGCGTACAAACTGGACGGTGATAGAGCCGTTTCTAAACGCTTCGTGTGGAATAAAAAGCGGTGCTGGGAAAACTCCTTAATTACTCAGACAACCTGATGCCATGTTAATTCCAGTACCAGATTCGTAAGTAAAACGTCGTCCCTGCTGCAGTTCCCAGCTGAAGGTGGAGTCTCCCTGAAGCCCCTGAACTCCTAGGGGAGACCTTCATCTGAAACCCACGCACTCCCCCTGGAGTCCTAAAACCAGGGTGCAGACACCGACGCACCCCTCATCAGACTGCGCTTTCTCCAGGCGAGACTCAGTAACGAGACACCAGCCGCGTCACAGCCTGCAACTCGGTGGCACTTCGCAGTCACCGCGCTGTGAGGCCACCTCCTGCACCTGACCCGGACACACTGTATCACCCCCCGGAGCCCCCACGCCCAATAGGCAGTCACTCCTCGCTCCACTTCTCTCAGCATCCCCTGGGTGAGGGTTTGCCTCGGCAGGCTACTCTGCCCACACGTGGCCAGTCGGGGCTGGCTTCCTCTGCTCGGTGTGATGGGTCTGAGGTTCGGCCTCCTGGCAGCATGTGTCGGCACTTCACGGCTTCCACGGCTGCGGGTTTCACCGTCCGGACACACCACGTCTTACCATCCGCTCGCTGACTGATGGGCCTTTGGGTTGTGTCTACCTTTTCACACTTGTGAACGGCTGCTATGAATGCGCATGTCCAGCACCGTTTGCGTAACTGCTCTCTATTCCTTGGGGGATGTACCTGGAAGAACTGTTCTGCTGAGTCCTAGGGCAATACCATGTCTAACTTGTTGAGTAACTGCAAGGCTTTTTCGCAGCAGCCCTCGCCAGCTTTCCCAAAGGGCCTTTGCCTCTGGTGAATTTCTTCTATTTCTCTTATGGTTTCCCACCTGAGTCTGACAGCAGTTTTAACAATGCGTGACAATGTCCTCCACCGAAAACCTCTCCCCTCGTGTAGAAAAAGTGAAAGCGAGGCTACAGGAGTGCCCAGCACCAAGACGCTGCGTAAATGAGAGCACACCACGCAGACCGCACGCTTGTCCGAGCCAGGCGAGGCACCTGACCCGGGAGCGGCCACACTTCTTCTCTCCGTCTGCCCCAGCCTCGCACACAGGCCCAGGTTCTGTCCAGTGGAGGAGGGCTGGCGTCTTTGGGCTCCGCCCTTTTCCAGAAGGTACTGGAGTCAAGCTAGTTTCCTCCTCAGGCACAGACAGAGAGGAAAAGGCGTGCCTAAGTTCAGGTATTTTATCAAAGTGACTAACTTTTACTGACAAATCATAGAAACACGAACTCCAAGTGGGTCCACGACCTAACACAAAAGCTGAAACTACAATACTCTCAGAAGAACCTACCCAGACTGACTGTGAGGGATGGGAAAGGACACTCCCTGCAGAGGGAGGGGAGGGGAGGAAGCTGGCAGCAACACTCAAATCAGACAAAACAGTCTCAAAAGAAAGGCTGAAATAAAAGACGGAGGAGAACATTACGTAAGGATGAAGGGGTCGGTCCAAGAAGGCTCAACACTCATGCAATGTGTAGGTAACCAGCACAGAAGCACCCACATACATAAGGCAAGTAGGAACAGGCCTGAAATTTCACTTAGAGAGAAAGCTACTCACTCGGCGCACACGGTTTTCCCCGCTGACGTATGCGCAGACACCAAGACAGACTGGCTGTTGTCGACACACTGAATGGCTTCTCTTTGAAAAGCATCAAGAATGAATGGGTATTCCTATAAAAACATACATGTGTTGTTGTTCACGTGAAAATTCTAGCTACGTACAAACACACTTAAAATCAAGAGATGTTGTTACTACCAGAAGTATTATGGGAGAGTAAAAAAATCTTTAGACAGTACAGAAGTTCATTCTGCAGTATAATCTTCCAATTATATACCATGCTTATATATACATTGTATTAATTGTAATAATCGCTAACTCAAACACATGCCTTGCAACACATCTTCCATACATTATCATTAACCTTCACAATGACCCCTGAACCAGGCGCTGGTCTCCCTCTCAGACGGAAATCCGAGGCGGCGGAGCGCCAGGCCCCTCCGGGAGCTCGCTGGGCAGGGCAGTGCGACACCAGCACAAGCTCAGACCTGCGGGCTCCCGCCTGCCCCGCCACCCTGCCTCCTGGGAAAGCCCCGGGGACCACGTGTGACAGCCGACCAGGCCTTCAGAACCCACCCTCACGCAAGCACCGGAGTCTAGGGTTCCCTCGAAGCTTATGAAACTTCTGAAACTATACACAAAACTTATTGCACACATGCGTTTTTTTCTAGGGAAACACTGATAATTTTCATTAGATTCTTTAAAAAGGTGAAGAATCACTGATTTTTTAAAACCTCATCACATGATGCTTGGCTGTCAGCAAGTCTGTTTACTGGTTCAGGTCTCGTTGTATTTTATTTCAGGTAGCTGCTTCTTGTTGTATACACACTGGGAAGCATGAAAACCTCTTTGGAAGAATTTCTCTTTAAGATTTTTTCAGGAAAAAAGATTTACAAAACTGTAAAAATTTTACTGCCCAAAGTACAGACCTTTGCAGCTTTTCCAACTCGAGGTTTAAGTGGTAAATAATCTTCGTCTGCAGGAAGAGCAACCTATTGTAAAAACAAAAACAAAAACAACTTACTATTTAGGAAGTGATGCGTTCAGCACTCGCCCCTAGTCGACGACGGTGTGAAAAGTAAAAGGGATGAGCTAGTGTTTGATAGTTGCAGACAGTGCAGAAATTGAGCAACTGCCTTTAAGAACAAGTCAAAATGCTAAAGCTACAACTCTCAAGACACCTCTGCTAGTATTTAATCCAGTGGCAATGGAATTAAAAGCTTCTGGGGCATCTCCCTGGAGAAACTGTGCTTGTTCAGGTCTGGCACCTTTCTTAGCATCTTTCCATTCTCCACGTCTAACGTATTGCCTGGCATTGACAAATGGTCAAAAAATGCTGAATGGACATAAAAGAGATGTCGTTATATGGAGGAAAACATTGGGGAATACAATGATACTCCCTAATTCCTGCAACAGGAAATTAATTTCCCCCCAGGAAGATTAAGATATGGAGAGCAGTTCACAATTTTATCTAAATTCCCAAAACGGTAAATCAGTAAGTGGATTACTGATACATAAACAATCCACTGGGGGGGGGGGGGGCGAAGTAAGGTACACAAAGCGATTACAAATAATTTCTTCTAAGACCAGAACTTCAGTGATCGAGTAGCAATGCCAGCAGACCGCTCGTAGATCTGCAACCCCACTGCAACCGGGGTGCTGTCGGCAGCGCTTCCGATAGGGGTACCCGGCTCTCGCCTACAACCAAGAACAGCGAACTTAATTCCCTAAGGAGCAGCAGGCACCCCGTGTGATGCACGTGTCAGAGGAAAGGTGGGCTCTAAAGGGAATCGAGGACGAGGTGCAGCGGCTGGAGGGAGCGGACGTGAGAGCTGTGTGTGTCGGAGAAAGCCCACTTCTCAGGGGCAGGTGCCAGTCCCTCCCTGGAGACGGCGCGTCCCCACTGTCGGGCACTCTTCCATGCACCCCCGTCTCCTATGCCAGCACAGAGCCCGTCCTGGGGAGCACAGCCCCTGGTGCACCGGCAGCCCCAAATTTCTGGGTGTGCACACCTGAAGACCAGACCCTAAGTCATGGTGTGGCCCCACCAGGCCTTGACCGACCTGGGGGGCCGTGTGGGGCGAGCTGGTCCCCCTCCCTCACATCTCTCCCGATGCTTCCCGTGACGGGAACAGAGAACATCGGCAGGAAGCAAGCAAGGTTTTCGCGTCTCCGAGACTCGATAACAGCAACAAGACACTGTCTTCAAAAGCACAAGAACTAGAGATTCCTGTCCTATTCTCTGAAAACAGCCTGGGTAACACTGACACATAAACAGGCAGAAGAGAAGAGGCCTGCAGTGACTAAGCAGAGGAAACCAGAAAACCAGCGGAGGGGTCAGGAGTCAGACAGACTTCGCGACCAGCTGCTGGTACGACACGGAGGGAAGTCCAATCACAGGAGAGTCCCAGACGAGTGAGCGCAGGGTAGCGACTCTAGCGGGGATTTTCCAAGCAGGGCACTCAACAGCACTCTGCAAAGGGAGGGGCCGTTTCTCTGCTCTTCTAAAGGAAGAGAAACAACGTTCAGCAGAAAAACAGGTATTTTAAAAAACGAGGTGCAAAATCTTTACCAAAAGCCATTTTTGCTCATTTGGAGTTACTCTGTTCATTCAACAGGCTTTTAGTGAGACTCTCAGCTCCTGCTGTGGAGGAGAGACTGTCCCCGTGAGGTGACTGGCCCTGCCGGCTGTGTCACGGCCAGAACAGAGGTGCTTCGCTGCTATCCGACCACCCACAGCCACCACATGGTTTGTGCGGCTGCCAGAGCAGGCCTCTGCCCTGCCCCTGAGCAAGCACACGAGGTGTTTTCCCCGGCTCTAGCACCCGGCCCATGCGGCCCTGTCCCGCCCCAGAGGACCTGCCACACTGCACTGAGGTCATCCGCGTCCTCTTGCTAAGCACCCAAGACGCTCCTGGTAAGTATGCTCCCTCCTTACACTGCTGATGGACCACTGGAGCTGCCTGCCCTGTCTTGTTCTCTCAGTCTCAGTCCCGAGAAATTCCACGTAACACCCAGAGTGACAACTTGAAAGGTGTATTGTAAAGACAGAAGGCCTTTACTATAAAGAAACAGTGTTACACTTCCCTGGTAGCCTTATGTTTACGAGCTCTCCCTTTTCAAGGGTTACTTTACTACAAGCTGCTGAGACCACCCCCTTGTGACAGAACCATGAAACTGCAGAATCCGTCAACAGAGCAAGACTCGGAAGGGCCTGGGCCTGCCTGCGGGAGGAGGGGAGAGACCAGGCACTGACCAGTGCGGTGCGAGTGCCCTGCCTAACGTCCTCATGTGGTCTTCACAGCGCCAGGCGACACACTACTCCAAGTTTGGGAGTTAAAAACCAACGACAAAGGTTAATGAAGTTATCTAAGACTGTATTGGGTCAGCCCAAAAGTCCTTTTAGCTTTTTCCATGAAATAAGAGAGAGATTTTTCATTTTCACCAATAACTTTATTGATCTGGATATATTTTGAGCATGTCAGCTGTCTCCTGCTATTGGTTTCCAGTGGGTCGAGGCCGGGGGGCCACTAAGCACCTTCCAATGCGCAAGACGTAAGACAGCCCCGCAGCAAGGAATTATTCGCAAACCACTTTCGACATGTTCGATCAGTCACAGCACCTTCTCCATACGCTGCACTAACCTTTTTTTGCACTTCAGTTGCATTTTTACCTTTCTGAAAATAATAAAGCATAATACACTGAAAACATCTCCTATTTTCTTCCATCTTCAATGTTAAAATGGCTACACGAAAATATACCGATTTTGGGTAAGGTTTTTGTCATGCGCACTGACGTGACAGCTGTCACTACACAATCTAACAAAGCTGTTTCAAACGAGGTTAAAGACAACCAAGCACTACCGGAGCCACGGTACAGAAAAAACTAAAGGAACCTTTTGGCCCACCTGACAGTTAGGAAAAGCGCCGGGCCAGGCTCTGAGCTCGGGTATGGGCACGCAGCCCCACTCCTTCCCTGTGCTCTGCACAGACACTCCTTACCGCTCCCAAAGCCCCGACGGCCAACCTGCGTGCGGAGGGTCCCGCGAGGCAGTCCACCGCCAAGTCCCGCCTTCAGACCCGACCTACCGCGGTGCACCGTCCGTGCTCACCTCGTGGGTACAGCCTTCGACGGTTTCAACCGACTGCACTTTCACTCTGGGCATCAAGTCGGCCAGGCTGTAAAAAGAGGTGAGTTACGTTAGAACAGGTCGTTTTCCTACAACTCCATCAGTGAGTCTCCCACCCGCACTCTTCAGAAAATCGACACTGTCCAATTCCCAGTCTTCCAAATCGGAGAGTCCGGCTGTTCAGAACATTCAACACTGTTCACATGTTTCAAATATATGCTAAGAATTGAAAATAACCAGTGAAGACCTTTTAGTACAAATACAGAACAGCCTGCAACTGGATCGCTCAAAGAATGACGTTTTAATTCCGGTAGCTATTTTGAATAAGACACACCTCTCCGAAGCACCGTTACCGGTGCAGCCATGACGCTGGTTGTAAAGAAAACACTACGTAACAGAAAGCACAGAGTAAACTAGTTTAACACAGACGCGGCCGTCATGCACCGGAGTGGTCCCCGTTCTCACCACAGCCTGAGCTACACTCCTGCAGACTCTATACAGCCTCTGAAAAAACACGACTGCAGGTAAGTTAAAGAAAAACATGTATTTCTGCGGTAGATTCATTGTTCTCTCATTGATTGCACTCTTGATTTTTACTTTTAATCAGTGATCATGCTGTGGATAAAACCCAAGGCTTACTACAATAAGCAACAATGACTTTTAAATTGACAGGATCATTTTTTAGCTTCAGCAAACGGCGTCCCGTAAATATTTCAGTGACACAGCTGTCACCAGTAGCTGCTTTGCTCACTACACTAAAAGCCGACTGGTCTATAAACACCATGGAGAGTAAACTCCTTATGGCGGTGCTGGGCCAGAACGTGGCACACAAGAAGGGATAGGCCAAGCGTGAAGGTCATCACAAGGACATGGGTGAAGTACCCAAGGAACCGGCAAAACCTTCGAGCACTCGCAGCCACCGCAGCCACCAGCCTCCCTCCCTAAGAGCCCTGCTTCCCGGAGGCTCCTGCGGCCACAGCGCAAACCTAACTCCGTCCCTCCCCTCGGGTCTCCCTGTCGTTCTCTTCTATTCCGCTCTTCTTGGACACTAACGAATAAAGGAAGTTATGTTGTTTCTTCTTTTACAAAAACCAGACTTCAACATTCTCTCCCAAAGTTGGGTTCTAAAGTACTGAAACATCCTTTCTAGTCTTCCATTTCCCCAAACTTAAAAATAAGTGTTCTCTATTTAAATGCTTGTGTATTTATACAAAGAATATCTTCATTTCTCTCACTCTGCATGTACTTGCATAAAGTACCATAGAAACAATTTTCAAAGCTTCGTGCAACTAGCCAGTTTGCGAGTCACTAGCATTTACAACAATTGAAATACCACCTCAGGTCTTCAGCTATTGACTCTTCTACCCTGGGCTTCTTTCCAAAAATGGGCTCATCGGTGCTCTCGAAATCCACATCTCTCTTGGTTTTTCCAACATGAGTGGACTCCGACTGTAAGTTACCATCAGGACGTTTCCTGAAAAATAGATAGTATAAAATAAATTCTGTAGCATCAACTCTCCCGTTAAGAGGCACTCTGTGAAATACTACCCCACATATAACACGCACCGTTGACAGAAAAATTCACATGAATATTGGGTTGCCCAAAAAGACTGTTTGGTTTTTTCAATTCAATATAGTGCTGAGTTGTACTTAATTGTCTTTAACTTCATTCGAAACAATTTTGTAACATTGTATTGTGACAGCTGTCATATCAGCTAGCATAAAAAAATGCATCAAAATTGGTGAATGTTTGTGCAGCAATTTTAACACTGAAGGTGGAAGAAGATATGAACA
The DNA here is from genome assembly GCF_022682495.2 of Desmodus rotundus. Lineage (NCBI taxonomy): Eukaryota > Metazoa > Chordata > Mammalia > Chiroptera > Phyllostomidae > Desmodus > Desmodus rotundus. Next base: position 210,509,477 of record NC_071387.1, on the reverse strand, counting down.
TTTTGGCATATTATGCTTTATTTCAAGAAAGTTAAAAATGCAACCGAAATGCAAAAAGGGATTTGGGCAGTGTATGGAGGTGCTGTGGCTGATCGAACGCGTCAAACACAGTTTGCGAAGTTTCTTGGTACGAATGACATTTTAGCCAAATAATTCTCTGCTGTGGGGCTGTCTCATGCATTGGAAGATGTTTAGCAGCACCCCTGGCCTCTACCCACTGGAAGCCAATAGCGGGAGGGAACCGACACACTCAAAATATCCAAATCAATAAAGTATTGGTGAAAATCAAAATGCATCTTTTATTTTATGGAAAAAACTAAACAGACTTTTTGGCCCACCCCCAATAAAAATAACAGCAGTAATGTCAAGACTAAGATATTGATATAGTTTGTGTTTCTTTCTGTACTTAGAATAGGCCACGTTAAGAATGAAAATACTCCATAGTTTTTTTTAAATGTTTATGCTACTAACTTGATACCTGTTGTGTTCACTTGTTTCCATCTATTTTCCACTTTTAAGGACTGCTAAAATATTAATTTAAAAAAAATGACGTTGCCCTAGCCAGTGTGGCTCGGTTGGTTGGAGCATCATCCTGTAAACTGAAAGGTCCTGGGTGCAATCCTTGTCGGAGTGTGTGTGAGAGGCAATGGAACGTTTGTCTCCCACATCAATGTTTCTCTCCCTCTCTCTCCCTTCCCAGCTCTCTAAAATCAATAAGCATGTCGTAGTGTGAGGATTAGGAAAAAAATTCCATAAAACATTTTACGGTTTCAAACTCAGAAGTTCACAACAGTATATTCTTGCTTTCACCGTTGCCTCTCTGCCCTGTTTCTCCTCTCTCCTTGAGTTTCTGGTTTGCCATTTCTTATTTCTGTCGCACACACACTCAAATCATGTGCAAGTGTGCCTGCGCCTGTCTTCTCCGGTCCTCACTACTTATGCCATTATAAATGATGTCGCAAGAAACAGCCTTGTGCATGTCTGTTTTTCCAGTTTAAATTTTGTCTTTGAGATAAGATTCCTGAAATTAGAATTCCTAGGTCAAAGGGTATATAATTTTGCTAGGTGTTCCTACATTCCGTGTTTCCAACAGTATGGTAGGCAGAACGAGTGTCCCCCCTCCCAGATGTCCAGGTCCCAATCCCAGTACGATGCTCGGAATTGACACAGTACTATTATCAAACCTACGCACTTATTCAGACGCTGCCAATTGCTTTCACACCCTTTATAAGAAAAGGATTCAATACAGGATCCCACAATTTGGTTGTCACCTCTAGAAATAACATTTACAAAGGATCTCAGTAAATTGAAATCTTATTCTTAAAGCATAGGTTTGTTATCTATGGTGCTTTATTTCTAGCTTTTCCATATAGCTCAGGAGATTCAAGTATGCAAGTTCCATGTAACATATGCACCAAGCTATAGAAGTAATTGGAGACCTAGAGGTATAACATACAGTATTACATTTTCACGTGTCAGCCTTTCCTTGTTCTATAAACAATTCTGTACACTTTCCATTAGTTATCTGCATCAATAATAAACTCAGTGACGGACAACTTTTGAAAATCTACACTATTAGGCACGTCACACATTCTCTGCCCTAATCATCACAACAACCCGGGTGGCAGGCACCATCATCTTCTCTGGAGCTTGGAAATGGTAAATATCTCCCCCTTCTCCCGCTGCTTCTTTCCCTTTCCCGCCCAAGTCAACTCAAGTCGGTTTTTCTAAGCTCCTTAGCCCTGTACTCAACTGGTCTCTCGTTCCGTGCATCAGAGACTACCCATCAAACGCTGCTTTGGAACTCTCGGCCTGGGACCCGACCTCACCTTCCCGCACACCCCCGCCCCGGCGCAGACACGCGGAGGCGGCCACGCGGGCTCCAGTGCGAGGCCTGGGCCCGCAGCGCCTGCGCACATCGGGGGCGCCAGACCCAGCTCCCTCACCCCACCCCCGACACCGACTCAAGGAACACCCTGTTTTGTCGGGCGCTTTAAAAGGCTCGTACTTTCTTCCGACAGCACTAAAGAAAAAGAGACCGTCGGCCACCTCCCTTACCCGGCCTTTTCCGCAGGCCCTGGAGGCCCCTTCCATTTCCCCTTGTCCTTGTCCTTCCTGGCTCCCGGCGTAGCGGTGGAGTCGTCCTCGAACACGCTGAACAGCTCATCCCCGAAGGCGTCCGCCATCTCCCGGAACCGCGAGCGGTCTCCCTCCGGCCCACGACGCCCCGCGCCCGCAAGGACGGTGACGCCAGGAGGCGCCAACGGTGGCTGGAGCGAGACAAAAGCAGTCGAATGGCACGGCCTCCGAGAAGCTTCCCGGACTACCCTTCCGGCCCGATCTCGCCTTCCTTTTCGAGCCTAGCGACCTTCCTTTCCTTTCCGAGCTTTGCGACCTCTCCTCCCTTTCCGACCCCGAGTGGGTGGGCCGCTCGGAGGTCCCGCGGGAGCGCGGCTAGCCCGGCGGGCCTGCGGCGGGGAGGAGGCGGAGCCGTCGTGGCCCGGACCAATCGCGGGGCGGCGGTCGCCGGGGCCCGAGAGGCCCGGATGGAGGACGCGGGCGCCGGCGCGGGACCCGGGGAATGTGAAGCGCGCTCGGAGGCTGTTCCGGGGCCGGGCCTGGGCCGGGCGCCGTCTTCCGCCGGGGCTGCAACATGGGCGGCAAGAACAAGAAGCACAAGGCGCCGGGCGCCGCTGCGGTGCGCGCCGCCGTGTCCGCCTCCAGAGCCAAGGCCGCGGAGGCCGGAGCCGCCCCCGAGGCCCAGGCCAAGAAGCCTGTGGCCAGGCCGCCCGCCGCCGCCGGCCCTCGGGAGCCCCGCGTCAAGCCAGGTACGAGCGGCCGGCGGGCCCGGCTTCGGCCCCGGCCGCAGATTTGCCCGCCCCGGCCCGACTGCCTCGTTAGACCCGCCTGCGCTGTCGGGCCTCCCGAGCCGCGACGGTCCGCAGTCTACTCCCACTCTTTCTCCCCCCCAGAACAAAAGCGAAATTCCTCCAGGCTCGCTCCTGGAGCCAGGCCCGTTCCCGCGTACCTGCCGCTGCCGACGCGTCCAGCCGCGCCGTGGCGGTGCCACGTGTCGCGGAAAGTCGGTGCTTAGTGCGAATTGGGTGCTGACAGGCCGCCTGTGGGCTGCCACGCCCGGACACTGCCCGCAGTCTCCACCGCAGCCACGCGCTTGTGCTCTCTGTGCCGTCTGGTGTGGTAACTACTGGGCCGTGGGCGGTTCCCGAGCGCAACAGGTCCCTGTGGGGCTGATTGTAAAGGACGAGCGGTCGCGCGCTGTGCGTCCTGCTCAGCTTGTCCGCGCGTGGTGGCCACTGGAATACGCTCCCCCGCATCTGTCCGGCACCTGCTGCGCGTCTGGCCTCCTCTCCCCCAGCCCAGCCCGCTCCGGGTCTGCCCAGGAGACTCGCACCGCTGTGCGATCCCCACGGGCGCGGGGAAAAGCCCGGGCGCGGAGCGTCACCCGGCGCTCTAACTTGACTGCGACGGGGACGGGCCCTGGATGGTCTCTGAGAGGGACAGCGCCAGGCCGAGGTCGGGAGGATGCGGGCGCGTTAATTCTGGAAAGAATGGCAGAAATAGTGTTCAGGCCGCCCTGGAAGGCCTTGGTTGGGGCAGGAGAGGGCTCGGGCCTCCTGGGTGCTGGGAGCTAGCTCGGAAGCCTGGCGTGAGAAGGGGAGGCGGAGGAGGGAGACGGAGGAAAATTCCTGGTCCTGCGGTTGGTTGTAACGTCTTCACTGCGGTCACCGTGCCTGCAGGTATAAACATCAGTCTCCCTGTGGCTCTTCTGTGCACTTGCACTCTGCGCCTGGACCTCTTCTTCCTGACTCATTTGCGGAGACTCCTTTGAATTCTTTGAAGTCTCTAACAGGGATTTACTGTTGTGACCCCTCCTGAAGGTGTCCGTCCGTGACAGTGTCCCTCCCTAGACGGTTCGGCCGCTGCCCTCTCGTGTGTCTCCTCCTTTGCAGATGGCAATCCCGGTCTGTCCTCCAGGCTCAGGGCAGCCGTTTCTGCATTTGCTTGGACGTTCTGGCCCTGTTTGGCAGGCAGCTCAGATTTGACAAACTAGCGTCCCCTCTGACGGCCGTGTTTCTTTCTCTCCTTCCCTCTTTTCCCGATGTCAGTAGTGATTTTTGATGCCTTCCTTTCTTCCGCACGACCAGCCTGCTTCCGGCTCTGTGCCGTCTCCACTGGGTTATCTGCCACGCAGACCTTGCACTTTTCATCTGCAGTCTTCACACTCCGTCCAGACGCTCCTGAATGCCGGGAGCACCAGCCAAGCCTTCTCTTTTCCCTCCTCCTCCGCCCTGCGCTTCCCACTCTCTTGCACAGCCTCCGAGCTGGCTCTGCGATGCCTTGCACACCCTTCGGTGGCACCCAGGACCTTCTTGGCCCCAGGTTTCCTGATCCCTGTATTCAGCCACCGCGAACCTGGGGTGGAGTCGCGGCTCCAGACGCAGCTGGTGGCTCTCTGCCTCCCCAGGTGCATCCTTGCCGTTTGCTCTCACTGGAATGCCATCTGTCCCGAACACTGTCGACCGACACACTGGGACACCCACCCCTGGTGTCAGCCGCTGTCTTCATTCCCCCCGTGTCCACGCCCATGCACCGTGTTTGCATGTTCTTTCTGGTATTGAGATGTGGCCTGTGGGATGTGAGGAAGTGCACGTTCTCCCTGCCCTATGCAGTTGTAGGAGGTGGGAGCTGTTCCGTGGGACGCAGTGACATCTCTTAGTGTCTGTTCCAGTCTCTGCATGTATCATTCAAGAACGCCGTTGGAGACGAGGCCAGGAACGACTTAGAGAAATCCTTACGGCCGGGAGATTGAGCCAGAAAATCGGAGGTGGTGTACTAAGTTAGTAGGGAGTTTTTGTGACTATAAATTAATAGTATGTAGTACAAATAACATGTTGCTACACAGATCGCTGCATGTTTTTTTTTCTTTTTGCTTTGTGTTTCTTTTTGTTTTTTTTAATATTTATTGATTATGCTATTATAGTTGTCCCATTTCCCCCCCTTCACTCCACTCCACCCTGCCCACCACCTCCCTCCCACATTCCCCCCCCCTTTAGTTCATGTCCATGGGTCATACTTATAAGTTCTTTGGCTTCTCCATTTCCTATACTATTCTTACCCTCCCCCTGTCTATTTTCTACCTACCATTTATGCTACTTATTCTCTGTACCTTTCCCCCTCTCTCCCCTTCCCATTCCCCTGTTGATAACCCTCCAAGTGATCTCCATTTCTGTGATTCTGTTCCTGTTCCGGTTGTTTGCTTAGTTTGCTTTTGTTTTTGTTTTAGGTGTGGTTGTTTTTTACTGTTCATATTTTTTATCTTCTTTTTCTTAGATAAATCCCTTTAATATTTCATGTAATAAGGGCTTGGTGATGATGAACTCCTTGAACTTGACCTTATCTGAGAAGCACTTTATCTGCCCTTCCGTTGTAAATGAAAGCTTTGTTGGATAGAGTCATCGTGGCTGTAGGTCCTTGCCTTTCATGACTTGGAATACTTCTTTCCAGCCCCTTCTTGCCTGTAAAGTTTCTTTTGAGAAATCAGCTGACAGTCTTATGGGAACTCCTTTGTAGGTAACTGTGTCCTTTTGCTGCTTCTAAGATTCTCTCCTTCTCTTTCATCTTGGGTAGTGTAATTATGATGTGCCTTGGTGTGTTCCTCCTTGGGTCCAGCTTCTTTGGGACTCTCTGAGCTTCCTGGACTTCCTGGAAGTCTATTTCCTTTGCCAGATTAGGGAAGTTCTCCTTCATTATTTGTTCAAATAAGTTTTCAATTTCTTGTTCTTCCTCTTCTCCTTCTGGCACCCCTATGATTCGGATGTTGGAACGTTTCAAAATGTCCTGGAGGTTCCTAAGCCTCTCCTCATTTTTTTGAATTCTTGTTTCTTCATTCTTTTCCAGCTGGATGTTTATTTCTTCCTTCTGGTCCACACTGATGATTTGAGTACCAGTTTCCTTCACATCACTATTGGTTCCCTGTACATTTTCCTTTGTTTCTCTTAGCATAGCCTTCACTTTTTCCTCTAATTTGCGACCAAGTTCAACCAATTCTGTGAGCATCCTGATTACCAGTGTTTTGAACTGTGCATCTGATAGGTTGGCTATCTCTTCGTTGCTTAGCTGTATTTTTTCTGGAGCTTTGATCTGTTCTGTCATTTGGGCCTTTTTTTTTTTGTCTTGGCGCGCCGGTTACGTAAAGGGGTGGAGCCTTAGGTGTTCACCAGTGGAGTGAACATGCTGGTCGCTGGGCTGTGATGCTGTACGTGGGGGAGGGGCCGAGAGGGAGTAATGGCACCAGCTCCACTCTCCACCGGATTTCAGTCACTCCCTCTGATACCCACAATCAAACTGGGCCCCTCTGGTGCTGGTTCCCGAGTGGGTGGGCTTGTGCACGCTCTAGGCCCCTGTGGGTCTCTCCAACAACCTCTCCCGTGAGGCTGGGAGTTTCTCCTGCTGCCGCCTCAACCCCCACGGGTGTTTTCAATCAGAGGTTTGAGGTTTTATTTCCCCACACTGGAGCTCTGGGTTGCTCGGTCTGCTTCACTCCCCCAATGTTCCTCCCGTTTATCTGTGCGCGAATGTGGGGCCGCAGGGTCTGCCAGCTGTAGCCTGACCTGCCCTGTTCCACAATCCGCCACCTTGCTGGGTCCACCAGCCCCCACCCTGCTACGAGTCCTCTCCGCCCCTCCTACTGGTCTGGGTGCTTCTTCTTTATCTCCTTGGTTGTGGGACTTCCGTACAATTCGATTTTCTGTGAGTTCTGGTTGTTTTTTGTTTTTAAATTGTTGTTGTCCTTCTTTTGGTTGTGCGAGGAGGCGCAGTGTGTCTACCTGTGCCTCTGTCTTGGCCGGAAGCCTCAGTGTGTTTGGGTATTTTTTTAATGACATAATAGGCCTACTTTGGGGGAAAGAGTGGGAAGTGTAATGGTTGGCCTGCACTTCCACTTCTGTCTTTCACCCAGTCTGGGGGGTTGTGTGTAGCCTGCTCTCAGAACTGTCCCCTCCTCAAGAGTGGCTCCTGGCACGATTCCGGGTGTTCTGCCACTCCGGTTTTCGTTTTTTCTCATTTCATTGGCTTATGAGCTAATTTCTGAGGGGCTGCTACGTGCCAGGCCAGAGGTCAGGCACAGGGGGCACGACACGAACAGAAGAGACCAAGATCCCCGCCTTCAAGAGCTTGCATCCTGGCTCAGGGCAGGGCTTAGGACACCAGGCTCGTGTCTGTGGGGGTCCTTAAACCCGATCGGGGCTGACAGTCTGAAGAGGGGAATGAGACTGGGGAGCTGACAACACGAGTCAACTCCAGGAGCCGTTGCAGATATTTACAGGGCCCCCAAAATAAAGCAGTAAGCACCACGGCAGTCAGAAACCAGGGACCTGGTAAGGGAAAGACTGGGTGGCGGGGTCTCTTGGTCTAGGACAGGGATGGTTTCCCCGAGGAAGCCTTGGAGTGCAGGTGATTGGAAGCAACCAGCTTTGGGAAGGTACCTCTTTGAGGCCAAGGGAACGAGGGCAGAGGCCCTGTGTGTGGCCAGTTGCAGGAAGAGAAGAAGAAAGTCCATGGGCAGAGCCTCAGAGTGGACCGGGGACCAGGGGCCGCGATCAAATGGGGGGGGGGGGCCACAGCTGGTGCGCCTGGTTAGAGGGATCATCAGGCAGTCTGGCAGCGCAGGTGTCCCCCGGACCCCGACCGCCCCCTCCAGCACCCGCATTTACTCCCTGTGTTCCCTGTGCCTCCCTTCCTACCCTCCGTGGGTGCTTAGCTGCTTGACGACTCCTCCGGACCACAGCCTGCATGAGGACAGGGTCTGGGTCCCTGCGCAGAGGGGTGCTATTGGCGAGAAGGGAGCCCGCGGGCCCCAGGGCACCAGTCAGCAGCACTGGCGCCCTGTGTCGCTGTGACAGAGCCCACAACGGTGCCTGGGGCACGTGCAGCGTGGCACGGCGTGGAAGCGATGCCTTCTGAAAGAGACCGACTCTGGCAGCGCCTTCGTGTGGGCTGCGTCATCCTGAGGGAGATGCTGACTCATGAGTTTTCCTGTGCTTCAGCGTCAATAACTTTGACAGCCGATGACATGTGGCACTGTTCCATGAACTTTCCTTTACAAATTTGAAGTCCATAATACCTTTTGCCTTGGAGGTGCTGCATCCTAACATATTTGCTTCCAGTCATATTTTCACTAACTCCCTTCCTCTGAACCAGAAAACCAGAGCTCCTGGAGAAAGGCCTCTCCGCAGCAAGGAAAGGCCCTGTGGGGAATCCTAGGCACCTGACTTGGCAACAGAGTGGGAGCCCCCTTCCTGCCATGGCCCGTTGGCTTTGACTTGTATCTGGAAATGGGCGTACTGATTTTAAAGTCTTGAGTGTCTGTCGTCGCCTGGTCCCTTCGCTGTTTCCTAGGCCACAGAATAGGAGCTGGGGTGGGAGGCTGTTGGGTGGACAGCTGGCAGTGGACAGGAGAGGAGACCAAGGAGTGCCCAGGCAGAGGGTTAGCACATCCCTGGCAGCTGCGTGTGCCCAGCCCATCCAGCGGCCTCGCCAGCCTCTCGGGACAGCACTCGCCGTTCCTCATAAGACCCAAACCTTCGGGTCTGCCGATGGCACTGTGCAGTGTGGCGGCAAGCGTTCTAGAAGGATTTCCGTCCAAAGTTACCAGAATTCATGTTTCAGATTCTGGAGTTTTCGCTCACACTGGTTAACAACCTCACAGGAACATGTTTCAGGGAGGATTTGAAGACGAAAGCGCCTGCCTGGCGTACCTGGTTTAGTGGGTGATAGCTCCTTATTGCCCAGTCCCCCAGAGTGTTGATTAAAGTGAGCATGCCTCAGAGACCCGGGCTGACATCCGGTGAGTGCACAGCAGTGTGTACTCACACCTGCCCCCCCTTATGTGGATGCAGGCAGGGCGTGTGCCGAAGGAGGCAGACAAGCCACGTCTGCGGCCACTGTGAGCCTGGAGAGGCAAGGAAGGGTTCTTGCCAGGAGCCTTCGGAGGGAGCGTGGGCCTCCTGACCCCTTGATTTTGGACTTCTAGCCTCCAGAATTCAGAGACAGTGTTCCTGTGTATTCAGCCACCAAGTGAGTGGTGAGCGGCAGCGGCCCTAAGAGGCTAACAGAGCAACCTTGGACTTAATAGGAGATGAGAGAGGAGCTCTCCCTTCCCTGTTGCCTAGGGAGGAGCGCTTCGCTTCCTGGCCAGGCATCTGTCTGCTGTCCCTGAGAGTCTTAGTTCAGCTGAGTTCAGGGAGAAAAGCACCTAATTTTTAAGATAAGATGAAGATAGATTTACTTTAAAAGCAGTTCAGGCATTCTCACATGATGGGAAAGGGTTAACCTCGTGAGTGCTGACTGGTCTATGTGGAAACATGCAGGGAGCCCTGGGGACTTGTGGGTGGGGGCGGGGGAAGGGCTGAAATTGAATAGTGTTTAGCAACCTTTACAGGGAAATTTAAGTAGTTTAATGGATAGTAGTCACTAAATTGCCCTGACTGTTCATTCTTTGTTATGTACAGGTCCGAAAATTTATAGTTTCAACTCTGCAAATGATTCTGGTGGTCCTGCAAATCTGGATAAATCTATTTTGAAAGTAAGTACCAAGCTTTTGAGTCATTTCAAGAAATGTTTCCTTTAAAAAAAAAAAAAGTGGGGGGGTCTGGTTGGTGTGGCTCAGTGATTGATTGTGGGCCTGTGAACCAAAGGGTCGCTGGTTCGATTCTCAGTCAGGGCACATGCCTGGGTTACAGGCCAGGTTCCCAGGAGGGGGCGTGCTAGAGGCAGCCACACATTGATGTTTCTCTCCCTCTCTTCCTCCCTTCTCCTCTGTCTAAAAATGAATAAATAAATGAATCTTTAAAAAAAAGATACATTCTTAAGTATAAGGAAAAGATGGGTATTTAAAGTTTTTGTACAGAGTGCGCTGACTACGAATCTATATTAAGTAAAGTAGATCCCACACGGGTGTTGCGAGCTGGTAAGAAGTTCAACAAGGCTGGGTACGGCCAGGCTGGGGAGCACAGCACGTCCGTCTGGCTTTCACCCGGGGCCCCTTGTCGGCCGCCTCCCCACGTAAATTGTCAGTTCCCAGCCCTTGTTCGCCTGGGCCCACGGGGCTTCCTGACTGTAGCCCTCTGCCTAGAGCGCCCTGCCTCCCCGCCCGGGGTCTGTCACGTCTGCGACCTTGATGAGTCCTTGTAAGTCACCAGGCTGGTCTTCTGGGTGGGGTCGTGCTCTCGTGTGACTTTTAGAATAACTGCCCTGTTGGGTTGCAGTTTGTCCTTCTGTGTGTGTTTCCTACACTACACTGAGTCCCTGAAGTCTGGTTTGTGCTACCCGTAGGAGGCGCTCTGTAAAGGTGTAGTGAAGGGGAAGTTTTTCCATGTGGATGCTAGTGTGCCTTTAGGTTACAAATGGGGAAGCAACAGAGGATTAACCAGCTAATAGGAAGAAGCAGGAATCCAGCTCCAAAAGCCAAAGGAATGTGTGACCCGGTCACCATTTACACAGATTTGACTGTTGCTGGCTGTGCTCCTTGTGATCGTGGAGTCCGTGCTCTCAGGCTGTGACTGGGCTGGTTTACTTTAAGGCGGGCCCTGGGCTGCACCCTGGGGTCAGGCTCAGTGTGGTTAGGGCACTGGGGAATGGCAGCTGGGGGGGCCCAGGGACCATAGGGCACTGGGGAATGGCAGCGGGGTGGGGGGGTCCAGGGACCATAGGGCACTGGGGAACGGCAGCGGGGTGGGGGGGCCCAGGGGCCATAGGGCACTGGGGAACGGCGGGGGGGGCGGAGGGGCCCAGGGGCCATAGGGCACTGGGGAATGGCAGCGGGGTGGGGGGGCCCAGGGGCCATAGGGCACTGGGGAACGGCGGGGGGGGCGGAGGGGGGCAGGGACCATAGGGCACTGGGGAATGGCAGCGGGGTGGGGGGGGCCCAGGGGCCATGCCTTGGAGAACATGGCTTCGGGAGGCTTTCGAAGAGGATTTTTTCCTTGCCACATGTTGTTGCTTTTTCCATGTCCCGTTTTTCTTAAATATATGGTAGCAATGTCCTCTAACGAACGGTAGTCCAAAGCATGGTAGTTACTGTATCTGATTTTAGCTGAAATTCTGCCCTTGGTTGGCAGGAGTATAGAAAACTGATGGACTTCAAATTACTTACTTTTACTAAACATAATTTCATAGCTTAGCTTTTAATTGGTCGCTTTTTGCCTCAACAGGTGGTGATCAACAACAACCTAGAGCAAAGGGTGATTGGGGTGATCAACGAGCATAAAAAGCAAAATAATGACAAGGGGGTGATTTCTGGAAGGCTCACTGCCAAAAAATTGCAGGTATTTGGCACACTTTCGGAAGCTCCTTATCTCCCGTGGGGCATTTTTAAGACAGTGTCACCTGTGAGATACAGTTACCCTGTCAGCCTGGCGCCCCCACCTGTGAGAGTGGGGGTAGGGCCGTGCAAGGTCCAGGCCACACATTCGGCGGTGGCGTGAGGACGAAGTCACACTCCCAGAATGACGTTCTGCTCTGCGGGCACTGCCCTCCCTTTCCTGTGACACAGCAGTCCCAGCAGACGTGCTGCCCCCTGTTTCCAGGGAAGGGTGTGAGGCCAGGAAGGATCACGCAGGTGCAGCTGGAGGTATCAGTCGGTCAGGAGCGGGGTGAGCAGAGTCTAGATTTGAACGCTGTCCTGTGCAGCTCCCAAAGATCGTGCTTTAGAAAGCGCATTCACACGCTCCCCTTGGCGTACGAACACGTGCACTGAAGCCCTGCCCATAGCAGAAGAGGAAAACATCCTGAGTGGTCACAGCACCAGGAAATCGGGTCACTGGGTCACGTGCCGTGACTGTTGAAAGTGGCGAAGAGTTTCTGATGACTCGGGAAGGTGCTTATGTTATAATGTTAAGTGAAGTTTGTTTTTACAAAGTCATAGAAACATGACTGAAAGGAGATGTTGTATTGCAAGAAGTATCTTTAGATAATGAGAATATGAGCAATTTCTCCTGGCCCTTTTCGAATTTATCTGTAGTTCTCAAATTCTCAATACAGTGATCCTATTTAATTCTGGTAATTGGAAAAAGAAAAACATTTTTGGAATTATCAGTGGTGTCAGAGCCTCTGGATTGAAACGAATGGGAGATTAAAGCCCGGAATGAAAAGGAGGGCGTCAGCAGAGTGACTCGTCCCCTCCCCTTGCAGGACCTGTACATGGCTCTGCAAGCCTTCTCCTTTAAGACCGCGGACATCGAGGACGCCATGACCAACACGCTCCTGCAGGGCGGGGACCTGCACTCCGCCCTGGATTGGCTCTGCTTGAACCTTTCAGACGGTGAGCCCCCCGCGGGCGGTCATGAGATTCTTTCAATTTCCAAACCAGCTTTTGAAGTAACTGCAGTGTGTATGGTACTTGCATTGAACTTTTGACTTGTACTTACAATTTTTCACTGTGTTAAAATTATTTTTTTGTTAGAATGTTCTTACTCTTTTTGGTTCTTTTTGGTATAGTCTCCTTAAAGGTGTAGTCTATGCAGGAAGAAATTATTTTTGTGTGTGTTGCTTTCAGCTGTTAAGTCATTTTACAGTGCACTTAATACAACCAATTCTCAAGGTGTGCCTACCTGTAACCTGTGAGGCTGAGTCTCCTGCTTTTGGCTTAGAGATGGGGCCGTCAGGCCTTGGCTAGGTGACGTCTGACTCAGCAGACGGGCCAGGCTGGGGCCTTCGGCCAGAACCAGGAGACTCATTGCTGGCACGATGCACTCAGGGCGCTGCCATGCGCTGGGACGGGCGCCCAAGGCCTGGGGTGGTTAGGCTCTCTTTGTGGGGACTTAGCAGTCAGCCCCCTCGCGGGTGAAGTGAATGGCCGAGTGGGAGGGCTGGCCGTCCTCTGCCGAGGGCCCCCGTGTCCAGTGTGACAGTGACCCGTGCTCACGCAGGACTTGTCTTGGGAGCCGAGGGGCGCGGGAGCACCAGGTGCCTTCTGCCCAGGCCGGGTCTGTGTGTGTATGTGCGACGAGATTGTGTGTCTTAGGGTCACGTGCGTGTTTATTTTCGTCTGAACTTCTCTTAAGACTCCCTTCCCGAGGGCTTCAGTCAGGAGTTTGAAGAGCAACAGCCTAGAAGCAGGCCCAAGTTCCAGCCTCCTCCAGGACCTGCCACTGCGTCACCCCCAGTGCACCCCAAAACCGGCACACAGGAAGAGGGCCCCAGGAGTAAGGTAACTTAAGAGTTAGCTGTGTGGAGTTGAGCAAACCGGAAGGAAGCCTACATGGCGGTCCCTGACCAGGTGCACACCGGGTTGCTGTGACGCTGCTGCTACTGCCCGCAGCCCGCTGGCCCTCCAGGCTTCCCTGTCCTTGCCCACTGCAGCTGTCTGTTGCTGCCTGACAGCCACTTCCCAGTGTCCTTGCAGAAACCTGCAATGCGTTCTTTCCTGGGAACGCGCTCCGCAGGCTGGCCTGGGCTCGGGTCAGCCCTTCTGTTCCACCAGGCGTCTCCTGGGGCTGGAACGCCCAAACGGTGGTATCTGACTCACACGAGCAGTGCCTCAGAGCGGGGGCTGGCCAGGACTAGCGGGGTCTCTCACAAACGGTGCTTCATACCGCGTGGGCTTCTAAGAGTAAGTGTCTCAAGATGAGCAGCCTTGATGCACAAACCTTCAGGCCCCTGCTTGTGTGGCTCTTGCTAACACCCATGTGTCAAAGCGACCCACAGAACTGCTTCCAACGTCCGTGTGAAGGGCATTGCAGGGAGGCGCGTGAGTACCGGAAGGTGTAGCTCATCAGGGCATCACACTCGAATACTCTGCGCACTGCAGAACACCTGGGGCCCTGGATGGGCCAGAGCTCGTGCCGGGGGAAATGAGCCGGTCACAGAGAGACAGACGCGGAGGGGCAGACTCACAGAGTAGAGTAGTCAGACTCACAGTGGCAGAGCAGGGCTGTGGTCTCCGGGGCTGGGAGCCGGGTGTGGGCCGCCGTTGCTTGATGGCTATGAAGTTTCAGTTACGGGTGAGTGAGTCCCGGAGTCAGGCAGCGTACCACTGCGCATCTCCTACCGACACAGTGCCGCGCCTGTGAAAGTGGGCTAAGAGGAGGGGTCTCGGGTTAGAGTTCTGAGCACACCCCGCCCCTGCCCTGCCCCGTCCCCAGCCCAAGCGCATACAGGAGAACACAAGGTCACCTTGGGAGGTGAGGGACATGTTGGGTGCTTGGTGGTGGCGGCGGTGTTATGGGCCTGTGCACAGATCCAAACCCCCCGCAAAGATGAGTTTATGTACACGTTACAAGTGCATTATAATTGGCGTGTATCATGCATTTTAGTAAATACATTAAATATGCCAATTACACCTCAGTAAAGCTTAAAAGCCAACAAAAACAGAAGTGTAGGTATCAGCCTCATAAAACCACTGTTTGAAAGGAATAACACTTATTTTTTGGTTCTTAACAGTCCTTTCATTTTTTTGCCCCTTACGTAAACGCAGTCTTTGGATTATGCAAGTTTAGACTTTTCTTAAAGAAGCAATGCTGAGCTCAGCTCATCTGTCCCTCACTGGTCACCAAAGAATATGACTTTCGAGGCTCTGTGCCTGCTGCTTTTGGCTGTAAAGAATCGTAAAAGCAGTGACACTTGATTGCAGTGCTGGCACCCTTTTGTAACTTTGGTTTCTCAGATGCTTGTTTTTTATTTCTAGCCAAAAAAGGAAGAAAAAAATATGGAAGTAAATATGAAAGAGTGGATTCTGCGGTATGCTGAACAACAAAATGAAGAAGAAAAGAGTGAAAATTCTAAAAGTTTAGAAGAGGAGGAAAAATTTGACCCTGTGAGTGGAAATTTGTGTTAGGCTTCTGGCTGGAAAGCCTTCCAGACCTCCACCTCGGCAAACGGGCGCTTTTGTGAAGTTAAACGTGTGCTTCCCATGTGGCCCGTGAGTTTCCTTCCTAGGGACTGACTGAAGTGCAAACGTGTCCACCGAAATGACTCGTACACGAATAAGTGTGCACAGCAACTGTGGTCGTGATGTGTTGGTGATAGCCAACTGCGGGCGCACTGCGGGCGCCTCTCGGAGACGCTGTGTGAGAGCGAGGGCAGCCAGGCAGAGGCGAAGGCAGGTCCGGGGCGGCCTGCGGCGGGGCCAGTGAGGAGGCTCTCTGTAGGCTTCGTGAGGGAGCCGTGGGGACAGTGGACATGCCTTCTATCTCGGTTGTGGTGGTGCTTACATGGACACACCCGTTTGTCAGCCTCATTCACCCGCATGCTTTAAAACGGGTGCGCTTTACTGCAGGCAGAACTCGCCTTCGTAAGGGCGGCTTAGAAAGACAACCAGGGGGAGCTGCAGGACGGCACGCGTTACGCGGGGCCGCTGTGGTGGACATGAGCAATGCGTGTGTTTGTAGTCTCATGTGGGCCCGGAGAACACTCGGAAGACATGCAGGAGCCCTTCCTGGTCAGGCGGGGTGGCGGGTGAGAGGGAGAGTTCTTTTCTGCGGCCTCCTGAGCCTGGACGGTTGGAACCGTGTGCCTGTGGGTGTGCCGCGTGCTGACTCTCCTGTCCACCTCACCGTGTCGCTGTTTGCCTCCACTCAAACTGGCCCCGGTCCCGCTGGGTGTGTGCTGGGTGGTCTCTCCTCGTCCAGCCCAGCAGGGGCTCGAGGCTGCCCTGTGCTGGGTGTGCCTCGTCTGCTGTGCCTTGTGCCCTCGCCGGGAAAACGCCAGGCATTTGAGCATAAACTCCAACTCGGGCTAGTTTGTGCTCAGAGTGAGGTCCTTCAGTTCACAATACCCACCTCCCCGGGGGCCTGTTTCAATGTCCCGTGTCCTGTGAGACAGGCTGGAGGAGGGCAGCCTGGAGAGGAGCAGTGTTGCGTTGGCGCGTGTGTGCGGTCCTCCAGCGGTGTGCGTGTCCAAAATGTGTGCCGTAAAAATGCACTTTTAAAGCAGTGAGCTCCCACGCTGTGGATTCTGTCGTCCGCTCTGTTGTATCGAGGCCGTCAGGAGGTCTCTGCGTGTGGACCACCCTCGTTCTTCAGCCGACTAGTTCTCCCTGTAGACAGTCCACACCAGTGTCTGACTTCCCTCCTCAGTCAGAGCTGCAGTGAGCTTCCATCTCCCTGTCTGAGAAACTCCTACAAGTACATTCGCTGGATCAGCGGGTGAGATAGAGCATCTCAGGCTTTACTATCACACACTGGCGGGAGGAGAAAGTAACCTCACTCTTCTCTCTATTTCCTTCCCCTATTTGGACCAGAATGAAAGGTACCTGCACCTTGCCGCAAAACTTCTGGATGCAAAGGAGCAAGCGGCTACCTTTAAACTGGAGAAAAACAAGCCAGGGCAACGGGAGGCCCAAGAAAAAATCCGGAAACTTCAGAGAGGTAAACACTTCTCCGTTCTCCGGCGTGTCACTGGCCGTCCTAGGGTGGGGGTCGTCTCCTCCGAATACGTCTGCTTTCTCCTGACACTGCGCCTGCTCCCGGCCATGTGGTGGCCAGGTTGGGTCCTGCAGGCCACGCAGACGGTCACAGGTCTCCGCTCGCTGCCACAGCGCAGGCGCAGGCAGAGACTACCCGCAGGCACGTGGCCGTGTTGTCCTAAGACTTCACCTGTGGTCACTGAGAGATGAATGTGGTACAGCTTTCACATCGCCAAGTATTTCTGTTCATCCGCTCACCCAGGTACGAGTGTAAAATCCTCCTCAGCACAGAGGCCACGCAGAAGCAGGCCGCAGGGCTGGACGGAGCCTGCCGCCGTGGTCTGTGAGCGTCTGCCGTGTGTGCCAGGGCCACCAGCTCCGCTCAGGGAGAGGAGAGCACCGCTCCGCCAGGGCTTGTTGCTATCCCCACTAAACGGTTTCCTCTAAAAAGTTTAGTATTCGAGGTGAACATAAGCGCAAGTTTCTAGTAGGAGGTGTGGAACAGTTGGTGCTGATGAAAAAGGGGTTTTTAAAACCGTCTGTACAAAGTAGAAAGGCAAAAAGCAGACACGTAAAACTAAGATCGTGCTTTTTCTTGGTAGAAATGGAGACTTTAGAAGACCACCCAGTGTTCGATCCAGCCGTGAAGGTTTCACAGCGGCAGAGCGACAGGAAAAAGCCTCCAGTGGCCACAGAAGGGGAAAGTGCTTTGAACTTTCATTTGTTTGAGAAATCTACAGCCGCCACTGAAGAAGAGAAAGGTACAATGCAGGGCGTGTGCTCCAGGTGTAGTGTGTAACCAGTAGAGTGTCAAGGAATGTATAATTAAAACGACGTCACTTTGCATTCCAGCCAGTCAGGTAAGGTGACAGTGAAGTTTGCCCCCACACGCTGTCTTGGGAAAGGAATAATTATGATAACTTGTGTAGCATTTTGTCATTACAAGTATCTTCTTCAGCCTCGTCCCTCTCTAGTCTATCCTCCAGACTCCTGCCAGAATTGTGTTTCCACAACAGATCGAAGTGTGAGGTCCTCTTGAAAAACACCTGTAACCAGGAATAGGTGCAACCCCTGTATCGTGCCGTTGAAGACCCTTTGCAGTCTGCCCCAGTCTGCTTCCATGTCATGCTCCGTGGTCCACGGCCACCTCCTCCTTTAGGACACATGTGGTTGCTGTGTCCTAAACACAGGTTCTGCCGCGTGGCTCATGCTGGCAGCCCCTGCTTGGCCAGCCGTGCCCTCCCTTCATGGCTGGTCAAGCAGCGCCGCTTCTCTCAGCCTTTCCCGACCCCGCCGTGCGCGGCTGCATGGCTCTGTGAGAAGTGAGTCGTCGGTGTAGCCGGTACGGTGTTTATCAGTCTGCAGTGCGGTCCGATCCCACTGAACCTGCAGCTCTTCTGAGTGTGTGTTCTCTCCACAAGTATTTACTGAGTCCTCACTGTTGACAACACCAGGTGCTGCCTGGACAGTTACGAACAAGATGACCTAGTCTCTGCCCTCCTCAGGTGTACAGTCTTGGAGGGAAGGTAAGCTTTAAATAGACACAGACAGGAAATTACAGATTGTGACGTGTGCTAGCAGAGAAAGAGAGTCAGCTGCTAGTACCAGAGGTAACAAGGGGGCCTAATTTGGACAGAGGAGCCCTGGCTGCTGCCTTGCCCTGAGATCTGGTGGACGATAGGTGTTCACCTGGAGATGGGTCGGCAGTCACCGCACGGGAAGTCCCAGGTGGGGCACGCGCTGTCTGGGGCAGGACTACTGGCCAGCCCCGAGGGCCGAGCGTTTGAACTGGGACTGACACAGCCAAGCCGTGTTGGAAGAGCCGACTGAGCGCACAGTGAGCTGCTGTAGGTGGACCGAGGCAGTGGGGGAAGTGGTGATCGATTCTGACTTCTTTTATACGTGACATGCAGCCATCGAAGGTGGTAGCGGCAGCTGTGAAGCAGAGCGGTGACATATGATTTGTGTCTGCCTGCGTGGTAGCACACCAGACATTGGAGTCAGAGCACCCGAAACGGCCGTCCCTTGGACAGTGCGAGCCATTTCCCCGGGGCGGGGGGCAGAGGGGGTAGTCCTGCAGGCGGCGTGTGTGAAGGGTCGGGGTTTCGTTGGCTCTCTGCATCAGGAGCGTTTCTGTGCTGCCTTCCTGCCTGTCCCTCCTTTGCCTGCTTACTCCTCGATCTCTTCCCAGAAGCGAGAGGACTCGAACGAGGGCGTGCCGCGTGGGGCAGAGGCAGGCTGCAGTTGGGGCGCGTGAAGCACCAAGTCAGTGGGCACCATAGCCTGCCTGTCTTTTTCCATAGGGACAGCTGCAGACCTGCTTGGCCCGCCCTGCATGGATGCACAGCTGTAGTTTAAAAACACTTTTTCTGTCATTTCAGAGAAAAAGAAAGAAGCTCGTGATGTAAGAAATCTTGACTACACTGCTCGAAGCTGGACCGGGAAATCTCCCAAACAATTCCTCATCGATTGGGTCAGGAAGAACCTTCCCAAGAGCCCAAATCCTTCCTTTGAGAAAGTTCCAGTAGGTCGATACTGGAAGTGCAGGTGTGTTGTTTTTTTTTTGGCTGAAGGAGCTTTTAGAAAAATCGAAGATGAGAATCATTTTTGTTTGTTGGGAGCTAGGTCGACACTGAGGAAGCTCTCGTTCCCGTCTCAGGTTGATAGCACTTATAAATCACCAACTACATGTCTTCCATGGAAACCCTTCATTTAAATAACTAATGTAGACTTAGGTTCCGTGTGAACAGAATTCTGGCCAGCCTCACTTTGTCGATGTCACTCACGGTTTCTCGGCGTCCCTGTAGGGTGAGGGTGGTGAAGTCCGAGGAGGATGTACTGGTGGTGTGCCCCACCATCCTGACGGAGGACGGCATGCAAGCCCAGCACCTGGGGGCCACGCTGGCGCTCTACCGGCTGGTGAAAGGGCAGGTGAGACTTCCTACTCCACGTGCTTCAGAAACCATCTGTGGGGTGGCGGCTCTGCGTGTTTGTGTGACACTGTGTGTGCGCGCGAGGCAGCTGTGCACGCTGAACGTGGCTTCTGTGCCGGCTCGCTCCCTCCTGGCTGCCTCTCCTGACGGCCCTGTTGCTGTATGATTTGGACTTCCTCTCAGCCCCAAACGTGGCTTGGTCTCTCTCTCTCTCTCTGTAGACCAGGGACTCTGAGACCTGTGATTGGCTCAGACTTTCAGGCCGTACTAATTACAGATTAAAATCATTATGGTGGGGAGGGGCGAGTGAAGGAGCATTTTTCAACAGTTTTCCTTTAATGCTACATTATCTCTTGGCTTTAAAAAATTGGGGGCGCTGGTTGTAGTTTCAGTTTTGAGTTATACTAACTGTAAGCTTCCCGTTGAAGGAGAGATGTAAGGAAAGTGCTGCTGAGGGAAGGAAGCACCTTTGAGAGAACACAGTGCTCTTCGGGGAAACTGCCCACATTTCCGTTTTTACAAGAAGTGTGTATGTCTTTCTTCCGGGGAGGTTAGAGCCACTGATGATTTCAGACACCGAATAAGTAGAACTCCAAACAGTACCTCCTTCCAGTTTTGTCAGTGAAAGTTCTTAACGTCTTTATTTCCCTCACTTTGCAAAGTAAGGCATCACAAGCTAAGTGTAATCAATAGACCTGAACCCCAGGGCTGCAGGGAGGTTTGGGCTCTCTTCCAGCACAGACTTGGGTGCCGTAGCTCCCGTGCGGTGTGGCTCTCTGCAAACACCTTGACCCGGAACCCTGTACGGCTGCCAGCGTGGGGGGGGGGGGGGGGCTTTGCCCTGGAGACGCACTGTGGGGCGTCTGCACAGCTTCAGCGGCACTGTGGCGGCAGATGAGAAACAGCCGTCCGAGGGGCACTGCGCTCACAGGAAGCTCTGCGCGCAGGAGCTGGAGGTCGCTAGGCTGCTGATCGGTCTGCATCATGCGCGTGTGCATCTTACGTTAGAAGGAGTAGCTGGCTCGTCTGAAAGACAAATTGCACTTTAAGAGGAAGACAGCTATCCTTCTAAGTTCTCACCTGACCTGTGGTGCCCGTAGTTAGTGAGAATAACACACTGCCATTTTTTCCTGTGCAGTCAGTTCATCAGTTACTTCCTCCAACTTACCGGGATGTGTGGCTGGAGTGGAGTGATGCAGAAAAGAAAAAGGAAGAATTAAATAAAATGGAAACCAATAAACCACGCGATCTTTTTATTGCCAAACTTCTGAATAAAGTGAAGCAGCAGCAGCACCAGCAACAGCAGCATTCTGAAGATAAGAGAGAAAACTCCGCAGATCCTGAGGAGTCCTGGGAAAATTTAGTTTCCGATGAGGACTTTACTGCACCACCCCTGGAATCGGAAAAGGCGGAAGACTTGGAACCCGTTAGAAACCTCTTTAGAAAGCTGCAGAGCACACCTAAGTACCAGAGACTTCTGCAGGAAAGGCGGCAGCTGCCTGTGTTCAAGCACAGGGACTCGATCGTCCGTGCTCTCAAGAGGCACCGGGTGGTGGTGGTGGCAGGCGACACGGGCAGTGGGAAAAGCACTCAGGTACCGCATTTCCTCTTGGAGGACTTGCTTCTGACGGAGTCGGGGACGAGCAAATGCAGCATCGTCTGCACCCAGCCCCGGAGAATCTCAGCAGTGAGCTTAGCCACCAGAGTGTGTGACGAGTTGGGCTGTGACAGTGGACCCGGAGGAAGGGTAAGATGGTCCCTGCCACCCCGGAGAAGGGCGGCTTTGCTCATCTTTGCTCTTGGGGCTCAGACGGAGCCTGCGGCAGATAGGAGTCTGTCACGGGTTGTTGGCTGGCACGTCTCCGGCATGTGACACGTGCTGTGTGACACGTGCACTGGGGTGCCACTGTCCTTCACTTGGACAAGGTCGTTAGGAGTCTGTCATTAAAATCCTCATATAAAGGAGAATATGTTCGGGTCCATAGGTGATGGTCGGATACGTTACAGACTAAATTGAACATTCAAAGATTGTGGGCGGATACAAATCTGACTCTAGTATCGTATATCTCAAGTTTCCGCAAATCTCTTCTGTGGAATGTAGCCCTGAATGGTTTTCATTCATTCTTTTCAGTGAGCAGAAGGGAAAATCAGGGTAGAAGGGAACTCTAGACCATTTTGCAACCCTGTACTTACAAGCAGTAGAGAAAGTGTAAGCCTCTGCTGTCGTGCATTTTGCCACGTCGGCTTACACAAAACCGCCAAGTGCAGGGCCAGCGAGACAGGCTAGCCCCAGGTGCGAATGCCGGGCTCACGGAGCTCAGCTTAACTGCACTTGGAATCGCTCTTTCTAGAGATGGCGCTTAACAGTTTTGTCTCTGTCCTTGAGGTAGCGGTCCCTTCGTTGAAAATTGTTTTACGTAGCAAATTGTTCTGTTTCCTCTCCTGGGATGTAGGGAAAGACAGTTGTCTCACAAGGAGCTTGTGAAAGGGCAGTGACAGCCAGGCGCACAAATGACAGGAGCGTCTGAGGAAGTGGGACGGAAAACGGGGTCACCTGCGCAGTGCTGGCCGCTGCTCCTCCCGGAAGCAGCCTCGGTGACCCTGGTGGGAGCGTTGCTCCCGCACCACTCAGCCCGAAACCCCTGGTCACGTTCCACGGTCATGTCACAGTGCTCGGAGCAGAACGGCTCGTGGTCTTCTTGTCTCTGCACTTTGACAAGGACTGAGGAGTTTCTTGTTTAAAATGAACAGACCAGCGTGACAGCCGTCTGTGACTGGGGCCGTGGGGACAGCATTGTGACCACCAGCTGCGCAGGGTCCATCTACCCCCGCGCTCCGTCCAGGAGCAGGGCCAGCCCTGCGCCCCCACCCCGCCCCATCTGGCGCACGCCCCCCGCCCCGTGTCAGAGCCTAACCTCGCCCTGTCGCCCCCAGAGCTCCCTGTGTGGGTATCAGATCCGGATGGAGTCCCGGGCGGGCGAGGCCACCCGGCTGCTCTACTGCACCACAGGGGTTTTGCTGAGGAGGCTTCAGGACGACGGTCTGCTGAGCAGCGTGTCCCACGTTATTGTGGATGAGGTGAGCAGACTGCAGCCACGCTCCCGTGGATGCTGGACGCTCCGTGTTACGGAGATGCTGCTTGTGACATCAGCCACGTTCCCTCTGTGCTCCCAGTGCCACGCACTGTCAGAGTCACTTAGTTTCCTCTAGTGAGTGTGCCGGGGGGCGGGGCGGGGGGGCTGGGTTAGTAAATTCCAAACAGCATTCGCTGGGTGCTGGGTGCTGCTCTGAAGACTTCCCGTCCACGACCCGCTCCCTCCCCCAGCACGGCAGTCCCTGTAAACAGCACTACTTCTGTGTCACGGCTCAGGGACCGAGGCAGAGGTTAAACAGCTGGGCCAGTTCACGCAGCCAGCCAGCTCTGCGCCGGGTTCCAGGCCCGCGCTCGGCTGCGTCTGCGTGCTGGCCAGCACACTCGCCGCCTCTCCGCTACATTTGGAGGTCAGAGGGTTTCCTCTGATTCCTACAAAATCCAGGGACTCCTCCATCAATGTGTCATTTTGTCCCTAGAGACACCCTACCTGAGTAGGATTTGAATACACACTTAAATTGAATTATGCCAAAAGTTTCACTCTGGAGTTACTTTAAATGGCATACTAGCCTAATATATATAAACTGATTTGCCTTGCACATAATTTTTCAAGAAGAAATAATGTATTTAGCATTTCTGTTCTAAAAATATTTTTTAAATTTTCCCTGATGTAAAATTTTTGTTGAATGTATGGTAATTCACTACGTTCAAAGTCAGTAGTAAAAGTTCAGTCATTGATTGATTTTTAATTAATAGACTATATATAGGTTATTGGGTTATTTTCCTTCTTTTGGTTAGAAAATATTAGAAGTGTAGAAACATACAAAAATGAAAATAAAAATTATAATCTCGTGACCTAGAAAAAAATCAATGTTGACATTTAATCTGTATATTTATATGTGTTTATATTTAGTATGTATAGTCTTTTTATGTCATTAGTCTATAAAAGCATAATTTTTTAGTTGCTTTGTGGTAGATAATTTGGATGCCCCATATTATTTAACCATTTTCCTATTGTCGGACAAGTGAAGGTTAAGATGTCTTTTAATAACCTAATAGTTCGGTAGTAGATGAGTGGTAGGAAATCATCTTTATTTAGGAGTCTGCTCTCCCACAGGGGGAGAGACTGCCGTCCTCACTAAGGGTCGGAAGAAAAAGGGCGAGGGCTGCGGGGACAGGCAGGGCTGCTGGTCACAGCCCTGCTCTGCGAGGCCGAGACTGGGACTTTGTTGGTATCCTCGAGGACCAGCATAAGCAAAGTGCTACTCTGTCTATTTATGATGAGACATTTTTACTGCTAGGGAGGCTGAAACATTGGTATTGGCGAGTCAGTAAATTTTCTTGTCGCCCCAGTGTACCAGCAACTTGCTTGGTAAGTATGTGTCAGAGTGGAGTGCAGTGTGCAATGGGGCTGAGATGGGTGGGGCAGAGCGCAGGCAGGTGGGCTGGGCCCCCGGGCAGGGCAGACAGTTCTGGAGGTCGGCCCCACTCCAGACATGCAGCTTCTCCCTCCCTCTGCATGCACAGTATTCCAACCTCGATCAACTTTTCGACGTGCGTGTCTGACCACTTCAGCCTTTTCCTAGGCCTTACGGATGCCGAGGGTTCACATTCCCTGTGTACTAGGTTCACGAGAGAAGTGTCCAGTCGGACTTCTTACTGGTCATCCTGAAGGAGATTTTACAGAAGCGCTCCGACCTGCACCTGATCCTGATGAGTGCCACTGTGGACAGCGACAAGTTCTCCACATACTTCACGCACTGCCCTGTCCTCAGAATTTCAGGAAGAAGTTACCCTGTCGAGGTGAGAGTTCCCACAGCGCCCGTGTGAGCAGAACTCGCACGCCCCCTGGGAGCGGCCCCAGGAGGGAGCCCGTGGGCAGGGGTCGGGGGAGGGGACAGAAGTGTGTTCCCAGGGGCCCAGGAGGCAGTGCTGCTGCTCTGGCTCTGGGAGGCTTCTGCTGAGAGACACATGTGACCTGCAGGGCGCAAAGCAGTGCTCCCTGCGGACAGCCGGGTGCACCCGAGGGCAGCGCCGGCGGGAGGGGCTCCCTCTGCGCCCCCCTCTCCCAGCGAGGCGTGGCTGTGCAGCCTCCTTTCTGCCCGTGCGAGTCTTTCTGCCCGTGCGAGTCTTCCTCGGCTCTCCCACATCAGACACAGACACCATGATGCCATTTGTCCTGACACCTCCAGGGACAGGTTCACCCTCACCAGCAAAGCTCTGCATTTTCAGATAATGCAGACAAAGCTTTTTCCATAACACTCTAAAGTAGCATGTGGTGACATTCGAAAGTCAAGAATCCCCTTGTTCTCTTTAAAATGGTGTTTACTCACGTGAATGTGAGTTCACCATTTGCACGCCTTATTCTATGCAGGTTTTTTATCTGGAAGATATAATAGAAGAAACAGGTTTTGTACTGGAGAAAGACTCAGAATATTGCCAAAAATATCTGGAGGAGGAAGAAGAAATAACCATTCATGTTACCAGCAAAGCAGGGGGAACACAAAAGTATCAGGTAAAAAGAAAACCTTTGGAAAGATGTCTGATGGTGCTCTCCAGCGCTGACCTGCTGTGAGTTTTAAAGCCGCACTGGCACAGTGAATGCGAGTGCAGTCGGTAGGAGAGGGACGGACGTGAGGAAGGGCCCCCTTTAAAGGTCAGCCTAGGCTCTGGTGTCCTGTGGTCTCTGACTGTTCTGGGCCATAGCGGTGCACGTCGAGAATCAAGGACCGTGAAGGGAAGGGAGAGGTGGCGTGTGCTGCTCCACAGCAGCAGTTGGTGGCTGAGGCGTGCCGGCTCCTAGCGGCCTCTGCCTGCCATGTGCCCATCTCGGCTCTGCAGTGGAGCTGCCTGAGGCTAGTGCGGTGCTCACTAGAGAGCCCGTTTCCAGCGTGTTTTCAGAAATGGCACAAAGCTGTATCATCCTGTGTTTTAGGGAACTCGTCCCTTCTTCATCTTATGAAAGCGCTTACTGTTTTTTTCATCTTTTTCTGTTTCTGTTAGGAATATATCCCGATTCAAACGGAAGCAGGTGCTGATTTAAGTCCCTCTTACCAGAAGTATAGCAGCCGCACCCAGCACGCTCTTCTCTACATGAACCCTCAGAAGGTCAACCTGGACCTCATCGTGGAGCTCCTCGCGCACTTAGGTGCGTGTCGGCCTCTAGCATGCCTCCGTCTGCCCTGGCGGAGCTTCCTGCCAGTGGCAGGTGCTGCGGGAGTGCCTGTGGTGCTGCTCCTTACCTTCCTCCTCCTCCTGAGCAGCGTGTGCTTTCTGACATTGCAGACAGAAGCCCCCAGTTCAGAAACACTGAAGGAGCGGTGCTGATCTTCCTACCCGGCCTCGCTCACATCCAGCAGCTGTACGACCTCCTGTCGGCTGACAGAAGGTTTTCTTCTGAGCGGTAACTACAGATCTTTTATATTCCTGGTGGTTTCAAAGTAGAAAAAGGTTTCATACATGAAAACTCTTTTTAAAAAGATTTTGTTTATTTGTTTTTAGAGAGAAGGGAAGGGAGGGAAAAAGAGAGGGAGAGAGACATCAATGTGTGGTTACCTCTCACTCGCCCCCTACTGGGGACCTGGCCCGTAACCCCGGCACATGTGCTGACTGGGAATCGAACTGGTGACCCTTTGCTTCTCAGGCCGGCACTCAGTCCACTGAGCCATACGGGCCAGAGCTGTTCTGTTTTTTTTGTGTGTGATGAAGCACAGGGAGTCCTGTGGGCGAGAGCAGGATGGCAGCCCCTCCCTAGCCCTCTGGGTGTGTAAACCCACACACACTGAGTGGGCAGCGCCTGCTCTGTGCTTCGTTACAGCATACCGCTGCCGTCGCGCTCTTCACGCTGGCGTCAGTGCATCCTGAGATCTTGTGAGCCCCTGGTCCATGCCACTCACTCACATCACACGTCTTTCTCTTTGACAGCATGTGGGGATTCACTGTACCGTTTTCAGAACTTTTGTGTGTGTTTCAAACTTTTCATGATACAAGATGTTACAGTTGCTCCCTATTTGCAAACACATTTTGTTATTCTTCACAGTGCTGCAGTGTCTTCTAAAGAGAAACTCTTGCTAAGAACTGTGGTTTTAACTTTCAGATATAAAGTGATAGCTCTGCATTCCATTCTTTCAACCCAAGATCAAGCCGCAGCGTTCACACTCCCGCCTCCAGGAGTCAGGAAGGTAAGGCTCAGCCCAGCCCAGGTGTGTGGGAGCTGTTGGAGAAGGTCGCGGGGAGGCGCTGGGACTGGCCCGAGGAGGCGATTGCCCGTGGAAGGGCCTCAGTGGCGGCAGAGGCACGCCCAGCGTTGGGTCAGAGTGTTCAGACAGTGGCGTGCTACCAAAGGGATGGGCTTTAGGCGGAGTGCCAGTTGAAAATGTGTTGTGGGTGTTGCTTGTGAAAAGAACGTCGCTGCTTGCCCCAAGCGGGCACCGTAGGGGACCTTGGGGGTCCGGAGCTGCTGGAGCCCAGGCAGCATTCTCTGCTGATGCCCAGGCTATTCGCCCTCACCCCTGATTTTTTTTTTTTTTGTAATGGTAATACACAGACCGTTAGGTTGGGAGGGAATCTCAGCACTTTCATTGTGTCCTCCATTTGGGATTCTGAAGGAAGAGTTTCTCGCCAAAGGGAGTGTCTCCGGTTTTGAACCTCTGTCAGAGGGGAAGACGGCAGGCACAGCATAGGAGCCGTGGGGACACAGCTCCCAGACGGAGCGGGGCTCTCCCGAAGGGGCCTGGCCCATGTCTGGCCGGCAACCCAGTCCACCTCCGTCCTCCCCTTTCTCAGGGGCGTGGCCCGGCCCCCCCCCCCCCCCCCCCCCCCCCCCCCCCCGCCGAGTTAGAAAACTGCTGGTCCGTGTGGCTCTTCGACTGTTTTCCACTCTGCCTGGCTCATTTTTAGGGGGCCTGGCTAGAGCTAGGAAATGGTATTTTTGTTGGAATAAAAATTTGTACCTTTAATTAGCAAGCTGAGGTGATGAAACTAATTAGAACAAATTAAGATTACACAGCAATAACAAGTAGATTGTGAATTTTTGTAAACATTGAAATTCACCTTTTTTTTAATCCTCACCCAAGAACATGCTTATTGATTTTAGAGAGGGGGGGAGAGAGAAAGAGGGGGAGAGGAACATCGACGTGAGAGAGAAACATCAGTTGGTTGCCTTTGTACATGCCCCGACCAGGGCCAAACCCCAACCCAGGCGTGTGCCCTGACTGGGGATCCAACCTGCAGCCTTTCAGTTTGCGAGAAGACGCCCGACCAACCGAGCCACACCGGCCAGGCCTGAAATTCCCGTTTTAGGTTCACTGACTCAAACTCTGTGACCTAGTTTACTTGACAGCATGTTGCTGAAAGTCGTTACCTAAATGTTCTGTCTTCTTTTTTTCTTCAGATTGTTCTAGCCACAAATATCGCAGAGACGGGTATCACTATTCCAGACGTTGTGTTTGTAATCGATACTGGAAGAACAAAAGAGAATAAGTGAGTCTGACTTTCCCAAATCGACATTTTTAACTGGAAAAGAATGTGGGGCTCTTGAATTCTTAGGAAAAGTCACAGAATTGTAGAGGGAAATTTTCAAATATCCTGATTCTGCCCAGAGCAAAACTGTAGGAAATTCAAAATGTGAAGCCTCATGCTGTTGGTTTTCCCATAAGTAGCCCATGTACTGCTGCTTCTAGAAAAGCACTCTGAGAAAGTTTTCAGAACGTAAATTTTTGTAAATATGTTGGTTTGTGAAGTAAATTGTCTTACAAAAGCATTATTTGTGAGATTATAAAAACTAGTATGGGTTTTGGAATTACAGTTAGATTTGAATCTTTGGTGTATAATCCTAAGCCAGTACCATATTTTGCGGACTATAAGACGCACCTAGGTTTTAGAGGAGGAAAACGGGGGGGGGCAAAAAACCCCGCTCCACTGCCACCCACCCCCAGCCAGGTAGGCTACATTCGGACTATGAGACGCACCCCCATTTTCCTCCCAAATTTGGGTAGGAAAGTGCATCTTATAGTCTGAAAAATACGGTAATACAACATAACCACCAGTGGTGACCATCAGTTTCCCCACGTGTAAATGAGGAAGGTGAACATTTCATGATAGAAAGTGCCCGGTACAGTAACCGGCACAGTAGGTCCGCTGAGCTGAACTTCCGCCAAGGAGGTTGGGCTTCTGCAGCTGTTTGTGTGTCCGTGCCGCCCTGGCTGCCGTGGTCTGCACACACCGCCCCCAGCATTAGGGAGCTGGAGCGCCACCTGGAGGGGAGCGCGGCTGCCCAGCACAAAGCGGACCCTGGGACCCTGGGACCCTGGGTTTTTGACATCGCACCTTTAGAGGAAGCCTGTTCAGGGTTTGACTGTGTCCTGTGGAAAGTGCGGTGAGTTGTGATGTCCACAGTGGCACTGCTCAGAACTGTTAGCGTGGGGAAGGCTAGTTCACAGGTTTTCCCCTTGTGCCAGAGCCTTTAACCTGGTGGTATGAGATTTAGCAGGCAGTGATTGCTGAATTGTGTGAATATAAACCGTGAGCTGGAAAGTACTGCCCCACAATGACAGCAGACTTGTTTTGGTCTACCTTCAACTCAATTCCAAGAGCCAAACGTCCCAGTTGTCCCGGAGTCTGGTTTAAGTGGGTAACGCACGCCCCTTCCTCACCCATCTCTTCAGGTACCACGAGAGCAGTCAGATGAGCTCCTTGGTGGAGACGTTTGTCAGTAAAGCCAGCGCTCTGCAGCGCCAGGGCCGAGCTGGGCGGGTCCGCGACGGGGTCTGCTTCCGGATGTACACGAGGGAGAGGTACGGCCCAGCGCTGGGCGTGGGAAGCCGTGGTCAGTGCAGCATGGCGGCCGATGGTATGAGTGACGTTTGCTGCTACTTTGTTTTTCAGATTTGAAGGCTTCATGGACTATTCTGTTCCGGAAATCTTACGTGTGCCTTTGGAGGAATTATGTCTTCATATCATGGTAACCCCTCTGCGACTCAGATGAATTTGTTATTCCTGATCCCTTTCTAGAAAAGGAAGTTAAGACCCTAAACGTACCTTACCTCGCATTGCTGCAGATGTTCGAGCCCTTTGTGGAGTCACTGTCAATCAGTGCCCCGCCCCCCCCGCTGTGCAGCCTCACGTCCCACCGCTAGTCACCGAGGACAGGTGGCTCTGTCTGAGGCATTGCGGGGAGGGGGGGAGGCCATGCTGGGGGCATCTCGTGGATAGGGTTAGAGAGGCTGCTAAACCTCGTGCAGTGCCCTGCACAGACCCCCACAAACATCAGGGGTCTGGCCCGTGGAAACCACAGAGCTGACACTGGGAAACCCTGACCCAACCGAGGGCTTCCCAGTTCGAACGATCCACCACGCCCTTTAGTTGTTAGGTTTTCTTACCGTAAGAATCAGGAATGCAGAGACAAACTATGGACTGAGGGTCTCATCCCCCTTAACATGCTGCACAGGGCACACACACACACATGCATGCGCACACACGCACTGCCAGTGACAGGAGAAGAAGAGGGCTCCCTTGCTCAGACACCCACCCTCTTTGCTCAGAATGTCACCGGGTGGGGAGGCCGCCCCAGCCCGACCTCCCCTGCGGAGGGTGCTGACTCGGCCGCTCTCTTCCCATCTGCAGAAATGCAGCCTTGGCTCTCCTGAAGATTTCCTCTCCAAGGCCTTAGATCCTCCTCAGCCTCAAGTAATCAGCAATGCGATGCATTTACTCCGAAAAATTGGAGCTTGTGAACTAAATGAGCCTAAGCTGACTCCCCTGGGCCAGCACCTTGCGGCGTTGCCCGTGAACGTCAAGATCGGCAAGATGCTCATCTTCGGGGCCATATTTGGCTGCCTGGACCCCGTGGTAAGACAAGGGCGCTGCTGCCGCTCCACTTGAAATTCCACTTTGGCTGAGAAATTACCGCGTTTGGAAATGACCTTTTAACTTTTCATTCAGTTCTCTAAATAGGGTGTACCAACATTAAAATGCAGGAGGTCTGAGTGCTTAATGAGAAGTTTTGAGTATTTAGCTTTATACACAAGACAATATATTCGCCCACTCACATAGGCTGTGGGTGCTGTTCTGTACGTGGGTTTGGCTTGTCTAGGCTTTGCTGTGCAGCATCCCACTTGCAGTATTTATTTAATTGAATGTGTGGTAGACCAGCCATTTTCAACCTTTTTTGTGTCCTGGCACATAAAGTAATTACTAAGATTCTGTGGCACACCCAAAAATACATTTTTGCTGACCTGACAAAAAACAGGTGTGATTTTGACTCATTGGCACTGGTGGCTATTGTGTGGGCCGTTGTCATTTTTTATGTGACTATCTTGCGGGGAGAGGTCAGTGCCAGGACCAGACAGTAAGGCACTCCGTGTTTCATCCAGTCCTGTGGCGCACCGGGTGAGCGTCACTGCGGTGGGCCGTGCTTGGGCAGCTCTGAGCCCGCAGGCTCTCCTATGTGGAACCAAGCATGCTCTTCCTCCCCTTCTTCTGGGTTAGGCCTCTGTGCTTTAATTCAGCCACAGGTGCTCCAACTGCGGGGGCTAAAACTCCTAAGGGCCAGCAAGTACCAGCGTTCTCACAGCATCTCAGACTTGGCAAGTTTTGTGCCTCTGTTGGACTCTGGGCTCCCACGTCAGCTAGGCCACTGCAGCTTTCCAGCATTACCACGCTGTGGCCTTTCCTGGGACAGCCAGTCGAGGCAGGACAGAGAGAGTGTGACTCTCTTGAGTCTCTTTTTCTCTAGCATTAGAAATAGATACTCGCCAGAATCACAATGAGTCCAAAGAGTGACCTCCGTCTCGGCAGCTGGTCTGAGAAGCTGCTGCCACAACGCAGGTCGTCGGGAGAGGCCGTCAGCGATACGGAAAGGGAGCCCACCCGGTGGGGGAACGGATTCACCAGTGATACCTTGGACAAGGGTTTAACCTCCAAAATGTATGAAGAACTTGTACAACACCAGGAAGACAAACAACCCAGTTAAAAAATGGGCAAAGGCCCTGAACAGACACTTCTCCAAAGAGCACATACAGGTGGCCAGAGACATACGAAAAGATGCTCACTAGGCAGCAGAGAGACGCAAATTGAAACCACAATGAGATACCACTTCACATGGTCAGAATGGCCACCATAAACAAATCAACAAGTGCTGGCGAGGATGCGGAGGAAAAGGAGCCCTAGTGTGCTTTTGGTGGGAATGCAGACTGGAGCAGCCACTGTGGAAACCAGCATGGAATTCCCTCAGAAAACTAAAAATGGAACTGCCTTTTGACCTGGCAATTCCACTGCTGGGACTATACCCTAAGAACCCTGGAACACCCATCCCAAAGAACCTGTGCACCCCAGTGTTCACAGCAGCAGTATTTACATTAGCCAAGTGCTGGAAGCAGCTCAAGTGGCCGTCAGTAGATGTGGGGGTATAAAAACTGGGACATTTACACAGTGGAATTCTGTGTAGCAGAAGGAGCTCCTACCTTTCCCGACAGCACGGATGGGCCTGGAGAGCACTACGCTGAGTGGAAGAGCCAGTCAGAGAAAGACAAACACCATATGGTGTCACTTACGTGTACAACCTCATGAACAAAATAAACTGACAAAGCAGAAACGGAGGCGTGGACCCAGGGAGACGACTGACAGCTGTCAGAGTGGAGGGGGGACGGGGGACAGGATGAAAGAGGGAGAAGGGGTCAGCACAACACCTATATCATGACCCATGGACACGGACAACAGCATGGGGATGGCCAGAGGGAGGGGGGGTGGGGGCTGGGAGAAGGTGGGCAAAGGGGGGGGGGAAATGGGGACATCTGCAATAGTGTCAACAGTAAAAATATAGTTGTTTCTAAAGTACAGCATGGGGCCCTGGCTGGTGTGGCTCAGTGGCTTGAGTGCCAGCCTGCAAACCAAGGGGTCGCTGGATTGATCCCCAGTCAGGGCACATGCCTGGGTTGTGGGCCAGGTCCCCAGTAGGGGGCGTGAGAGCCAACCACACATTGATGTTTCTGTCTCCCTCCCCTTCTCTCTAAAAATAAATAAAATCTTTTAAATAAATAAATAAATAGGGTACAGCATGGGGCAAAGTAGGCTTACAGTTGTGAGTATGTGGAACACAGAGGTTATTCCTGTATGGTTACTTATTCATCATTTTATTATTCTCCACGGAACAACTGTGAGCCTGCTTTTGCCCACCCTCTATTTAAAGAGCATTGCAGGCAGTGGGCATTCGGCGGGGAGTCGAGATGTCTGAGTGGTGATTCGGGGACTGCTTCCAGCTGAGGCAGACTCCTGATCACTTCCGCAGCTCCATTTACGTCCGGTTCCGGGGCGCTACCTTCTGTCTCATGGGTGGTATATAAAAACAGGGATGCATTTTTTAAACTCCATAAAGTGGAACTGGAAGTGCCGAATTAAAGCAAAAGTGCGCTTGCTCGCACAGAGCTGAGACTGCTGCAGGAAGCACACAGCCCCAGAGCAGGTGCTTTGGCGGTGTGCCCTCTTTGACCACGGACCCCTTGGTTCCCTGCGCAGGCGACGCTCGCCGCGGTCATGACGGAGAAGTCTCCCTTCACCACCCCGATCGGGCGGAAAGAGGAGGCGGACCTGGCCAAGGCGGCGCTGGCCGTGGCGGACTCCGACCACCTGACCATCTACAGGGCGTACCTGGGGTAAAGCGAGAGTCGGGGTGCCGAGCCTGGGGCGGCTCGCTTCTCGAAAACATCATTGACTTTCATGAAAAGATTTAAGTTCGTAACTAAGATGTAAACTTATTTTTAGTTATATCATCTCCCAAGGCCTAATTAATTATACCACAGATTCATAGTGTTATAACCCTTTCTAAAGTTTACGAACAACGTATTCATATATTACATGTGTATTATGAGAAATTAATTTGCTGCGATACATTAACAGAAAAAATGTGTATTGTGGTTGAATTCTTAAAAACAGTTGGTGGCTCCTACCAGCAGACCATCCTCTTTTTACGTGATGGTAATTTAGCACATACTCTGGGACCTCTGAGGAAGAGAGTTTGCCAAGAGAGCAGGCGGAACTGGCATCATTGTATCTCTGTAGGTGGAAGAAAGCGCGGCAGGAAGGTGGCTACCGCTCTGAGATGGCGTATTGCCGGAGGCACTTTCTCAGCCGGACCTCGCTGCTGACCCTGGAGGTGAGTCGGAGGACAGCCACCTCACTGGGCCCACTAGGCCGAGGGATGGGTGGGTCTCGGGAGAAGGAAGGCCCGGGCTGGTGCTGGACGCTTTCCCCGTCAGTGTTAGGGCTCCGGGGCACAGTTTCTATGGGGGAGTCGGGGTGGATGCTGGACTCTCCCCTTCTCTAGCAGTTTCTGTAATGAGTCGATCCCCAAGCAATTCCACAGGTAATCAATGAACGTTGTTTTCTACAAAAATCACGATGAGCCTAGTGACTTAAATGTATTTGATGGGTCCTGTCCTCTATGGCTATTTTTTAATCCCCAAACTGTCGCCTCTGAACAGTGAGAGCCACTTCAGGTTCCCCGAGCCTTTCCCATGCGGCCTGAGCGGTCTGGCGCTGCCTTGCTCTGGGAGTGCAGGCTGCCTTGGCGTCTTGTGCTCCGGGCTTGGAGTCAGTCACTTTCCCTGAGAGCTCTGATTCCTTTTGACGGACTTCTGTTACACTTTCCCAGATGTTAGCCAGCTGCTTGGTTGCAGTGTAGGATGGTGAGCCTGGAGGGGCAGAGGGGCATCGTGTACCCTGCGACTGACTGGGGCCAGGCACGGAACCCTGCCCCTAGACAGGGAAGCCTGTGACTCCGCCCGCCCCTCAGGCCTTGGCTGCACCCGGGGCCAGACTTCCCAGTGGAGGACGGAGTCCGAGGGGAGTGGAAGCAGAGACACAGAGCCGAGCTCCTCCACAGACCCGCGCCTGCGGTACTTAGCACATGGGGAGTGGTGTTGAGTGCGGCCAGGCTTGGGCGTGGGCCTGACGCGAGCGCGGTCTGTCTCACATCAGCCCTCTTCCTGTGCTCATATTCTGAACGGTTAAAAGCCCTTTTTCCCATATAATTTGGCCCATTACTTTTTGTGACTTAGTATCACTGCCTGGACGACAGCAGGGACTTCCCTGGGAGAATAGGGCTTGTCCTTCCCGAAGCAGGTG
Organism: Desmodus rotundus; assembly: GCF_022682495.2. Classification (NCBI taxonomy): domain Eukaryota; kingdom Metazoa; phylum Chordata; class Mammalia; order Chiroptera; family Phyllostomidae; genus Desmodus; species Desmodus rotundus. The sequence goes on along the minus strand of NC_071387.1, from coordinate 210,474,910 downwards.
AAGGGGTAAACTGAATAAAAGCCCCCACTGGGCTGCTGACCGGGACCCCAATGCAGTGCCACACACCTTTGCCTCCCCTCCGTGCGCCACCCCTCCCAGGAGCCACCAGCCCCCTTCCTTCCCAGAGCCTCTCCTCACCTCCATGGGCTTTTCCTCACCTCCCTGGGCTTTTCCTCACCTCCCTGGGCTGTGCTGCCGTCTGTCTCTTCCCAGCCCTGTGGCATGGCCACAGCTGTCTTGTTGGTCTTACCTCCCCCGGAACCCAAGTCCCAAGCCCCAAACCAGACACCTAAGGGAAATCCTAACTGTAAACATCACCTAGTAATCACTTGTGCCCTGTTTGCTGTGAAGGATGCTCTTCTTTCCTGTAGAATTTGATCGGCACTACTGAAAGTAGAAAAAGAGTTTAGGTCACAGTTTGTCTGTTTGACTGAGTGTACGGGGCGACATTGGTGAGTAGGGCCGTGTGGGTTTCCTGTGCTCTGTGATACGTCACATGTGCACTGCACTGTGTGCCCACCCCCCAAAGGCAGGTCGTCTTCCCTCACCATACACTCGTCCCCCTTTCCCGACCTAGGTAACAGTTTCAGGGTAAATGAAGTTGCTGTCAGTTAACTTCCTCAAAGTTCTTTAGGAAATTAAGGCAAGGCTCCCAGAGACACGTGAAGAAGGCCCTTGCAGTCTCGGCCCAGGTCCCTCTGTCACTCTCCCCCAGCTCTGCTCTGTGGGGGTGCCCACTGCTCGCCGGGTGGGAGCTGCGGCTGCTGCGGGGAGCGAGCTGAGCGACAACACGCTCGGGCACATTCTCCTCACTCTCCCGTTGTAGAAGGCTGCGTGTTTTGGACATCTGCAGTCTCGGGGTGGGGGAACAGGCGACTCGTTCATCCCTAGCTCCCCAGTGCCTTTCTCCTCCCTAATTTAATCTGGGCTGTGGTGACAGGCATGACCACTGGGCGTCTTCCAGTTTTGATAGGAAACGTGATAGAAGTTGCGAGGCCATTTGGCAGTTTCTCTCTGTTAATCAGTTACAATCTTGTCTCTTTCCCCCGCGACCCCCTAGGACGTAAAGCAGGAGCTGATAAAGTTGGTGAGAGCAGCAGGATTCTCACCATCCGCTCCTGCTGACAGCTGGGAGGGTGACAAGGCTGCACAGGCCCTTTCCTTCCAAGAGGTCGCCCTTCTGAAGGCCGTCCTGGCCGCCGGGCTCTATGACAACGTGGGAAGGATAATCTGTGCGAAATCGGTCGATGCCACCGAGAGACTGGCCTGCGTCGTGGAGACCGCCCAAGGCAAAGCACAAGTGCACCCGTCCTCAGTGAACCGGGCTCTTCAGACGCATGGCTGGCTCTTGTACCAAGAGAAGGTGCAGCTCCCCTTCCTCCCCACAGCACCGGGCCGGGTTCTGGAGCCCGTCCTCACCCAGCGGGTGGGGCACCTGGCTCTCCAATCGAGCGGCTCATTCTGTTCACACTGGTGGTCAGGACGCACGTGGTCTCTCGGCGGAAGATGGGCCTTACTCATCGACGAAAGAAAGGGTTCCGCAGTGACCGTCACTGCCCCTTGTACTTAAAGTAGAGAGAAGGCAGCAGAGAGACGACGTCCAATAGTGTGTCGTGTCCCTGAGATCTCACCGAGGCGCTGTCTCAAAGCGGGAGAGCCCTTACAGCTGCACTCCCAAAGGAGGGGTTTGGGGAGGCCTCTGTGTCATGGGGCAGCCGTGTGAGTCGCTGTGTGACCTTGAGACAAAGTCACACCGCATGTTTACAGGTCACAACTAGGACAGTCACCCGAGTCAGCTTGTTAGAGTAGCAGGGACCCACCATCTTAAGCCCCGCCTGCTGTCACCCATAAATGTAGACTGTAGGGAGTTACTGACTGACGGCCACAGCCGGACCCTGGCCTGGAAACCAGAGGCTGAAACTCCAGTGTAGTCTTACTCTGCGTTACTTACTTAACTAACAGCACTACAGCTGTGAAGGTGCTGTTGACAGTTCCACGTGTGCTCAGGTGCACAGCGGCTCACGTGGAAAACCACGCAGTAATCAGTAAGTAGCGATGTAGGAGTGGGATCCGTGTTTCGCACGCTCGCCCCTGCAGACCCGCCCCTGCCCGCACTGTGTGGCCCAGCGTTCTGGTGGACATTCGAAGTGCCTTTGGAGAGCAGGAACTCATGGGGCTGGGGACACACAGCGTTACAGAACGTAGACCGCGTGTGCCGAGTCACGGAGATGCTCGCGTGACCCTGTACATGAGTGTCTTCCGTGCTCAGGCTGTGAAGGTTTGCTTCCCTCCACGTTCCCATGCAGGTGCGGTACGCCAGAGTGTACTTGAGGGAGACCACCCTGATCTCCCCGTTTCCTGTCCTGCTCTTCGGGGGCGACATCGAAGTTCAGCACCGGGAGCGCCTGCTGTCCGTGGACGGCCGGGTCTGTTTCCAGGTACGTGCTCCCGCTGGTCTCACTGACGACATCAAAGTTCCGCTTCCAATGCCGTGAAGGGAAACTTCGAAAGATGTTTTGGCATTTGCATAACTTTTTCCTGTAATTTGACTTAAAGTAGATTTATCTTGCCCGAATGGCTTAAATCTGTTAAACTTGAAAATCAAATTATATAGCTCCTCAGACTACATCCGCCTCCAGTAACAGCGGTAACTCGGCCCGGACTGTGTGCTTCAGCAGTGCAGTTTCCGCTCTGCAGGTAGGGCCCGTGAGTTCAGTGACAAGTGGCTCTTCTAGGTCGCATGGCTGCTCCCGGCAGAGCGAGGCTCAAACCTAGAACGGTCTGACCCTCTGACCCACGCTCCGTCCACGCCTGCGTGTTGTCGGAGCCTCTGGGGGAGCTCCGCCGGCCTCTGCCGCCGGCCAGCAGGTTCTTTCCCTGCGAGCCCGTCGCCACCGACCGGTGCGTACTGAGCACATCTAACCCAGGGAGCGCCAGGGTAGCTGTCTGTCCAGGATGGGGTGGGGGGTGAAGACATTTCCAGGGCAGTGTGCAAAGAGGCTGAGGTGGTAGCAGTGTCCTGTCGCTGGGTCGCACAACTGTCGATTTACTGCAAATCTCCGAGTGGTGCACTTACGATGAGTACCTTTTATGGTTGTAAATGGAACCTCAGTGATGCTGTTTTTAAATACGAGGTCAAGTTTATGGATTCTTAGTAAGGAAATTGAGGTTGGTGTAGCTCAGCTACAGGAAGTAGCTGGCCTGTGTTCTCCCATAGCGCTCTGCACTGAAGACCAGGCACGCGGACCCCGGCCGGTCCACGTGCTGACCTGGGTCCACGGTGCATGCTCACACGCTAGGAGCAGCCGCCTCCACCGCCCTCTTCTCTCCACAGGCCCCTGTGAAGATAGCCGTCATTTTCAAGCAGCTCCGAGTTCTCATCGATTCTGTCCTCAGAAAAAAGCTTGAAAACCCTAAGATGTCCCTTGAAAGTGAGTGTTTGACCACAGCGTCGGTAGGGACAGCGCGCTTTCCAGCGTCAGAGCGCACCCGGTAGCACCCTGAAGCCTTAGGTTCCCAGCAATGAAAAGTCGTGTCTCTAAAACGTATTCAGTGCCGACTCCATCAGACTCGTGCACAGTTCTTCGCAGCCGAATGGTGCTCCTAAGACCCCTTCAGTTTATTCCTCCCCCCAACCCTCATGTCGACGCTCTGGGCCGTTCTGCAGAACACAGGGGTAGAATTGAGCTTTGCAAACTGTGCTGCCTGTCAGCACTCTGGCAAACCGGGAGTGCAGTTACTGGAAAACGTGAGAATGAGGGACCTTCGGGCAGGCTCCCAGCCTGGCCCCGCCCTCCTCACAGGCGCAGAGCCCTGAGTCTACAAAGCCAGCACAGCAGCCTTCCCCACATCGTTGGGGACGCTGTTTCCCATGAGCCTGGCGCAGGACCCCCTGGACTGGCCAGGCACCAGGGGCTCCTCAGATGATCCTGGCAGCTATGAAAATACACAGTCCGAAGACCCACCCAGACACATGGGGTCTCCTCCACGGGATGCCTGCCGCTCTGCGGGTTTCTGAGCTGATCTGTGACACTTCCCCTCCGCTGCTACCCTGCTCTCTGAATGAGATGATGGTTGTAAACTGGGTTGCTTTCTGGGTAGGACTCCCCCGTTCAGGACGCGGTCGGGTGTCTCCACGCTTGGAGCTAACGCATCTCTGCTCTGCTTCTCGCAGACGGGGAGCTCTGTCTAAAGGCTTGACTGGAATCGGGTTTTCAGGAAAAGAATTGTTTCTAGTTGGTTCTAGACTTCCCCTTGCTTCACAGCAGTAAGCACTTGAATTTGATTTTTCTGCTTTTAATGATGTTAAGAATTGACTGGTAACTAACTGTCCCGGTAGTTCTCATTGCTGACAGGCGGGGAGGCAGCCGAGTGTGGGCACGCGAGCCTTACACAGGTGTGATTTTCCTGGCTGTTGGAAACCAGATGCCATCCATGCGTGGGAGATGCGGCCGTTCCTTAGGGAGCTTTGGGTGTCACAGCGCAGCCTCAGCAAGAAGGGCATCAACAGAGGTCCCCACTTTCCATCGGGACAAGTGAATTGTAAAATGATTCAGGGTCTGCCTCTGCCGGGAGGGGAGAGTAGAGCTTACCTGAGATGAAGCACAGTTTCTGGCTGGGGAGAGGGTCAGCCGTGCACTTGGGCCCTGCCCTCCTAGACTTTACAGGGAGAAAAGTTGGGGTATAATTAACGTGAAACTTTTGAAAAAGAAGTAACTGAAGTCCCACGTGTGCTGCCGGTTACTCTGCTCCTCCTCCAGTACAAATTGCGGTTCTTCCTAGACCCGCGGCTGCTCCCCCGCGAGTGAGGTTTGTCTCCACCCCCCATGGCCTGTGGTCGGAGTCCCCACCGCACCCAGCCACACCCAGCGCAGCCTCTTACGGATGCTCAGTCCTGCCCAGTGTCCGAGGACAGGTTAGGAGGGCACAGCGTCAGGGCAGCTATTAACACCACCTCCTGGGCGAGCAGCTGGCCTCTGTGGTCTGTCTGTGCTAACAGTAATGCGGCTCCTTTGTTGTGGGGCAAGGCCGTGTCCTCGCATTAACACCTCCTTGAGCCCCCTTCCCAGGAAGCTCTTCCCTCTTCCGCCTCCATCCGCTTCCCCCCCAATAGACACAGAGAGCACCGACAGTCCCCTGGGCAGTCCCCCTCCCCAGGAAGTCCTGGCACTCTGAGGGGCCCACCCCGCCTCCAGAGCAGCTGCACCTGCAGCTGCATAGGTGGGAAGTTAGCAGACTCTCGGGGTAAAGGGGTTCTTAAATGACTAATTCCTCACAAAGTCCCAACAGTTACATCGCATCGCATCTCTTCGGGCCTTCGCCTGCTCTTTGCCAAAGTCGGTGTGAGTGTAGCAGCGATTGAAACAGTGTTTGTAGGGCAACAGATCACACAGGCCAGGGCTTTTCACCTGGTGGCCCACAGGAGCCTTACAAACAGGCAGCACCTGGCTGCTGAGTCGGGGGCGCTGACCTCTTTTCCTGTAGACTGCCGGAGGAAGACGGCAACCACCCACACTAGGTGTCCGTGTGAGTGCATCAGTCACCCCGTTTTTCTGCCAGGTCAGCAAAAACGTTTTCGGTGTGATGCAGAATGTTTGTAATTAGCGTTGGCTTTGTGCTTTAATCTAAAGGAGTTTTCAGTGAAGGGTACCTGTTGTTTTCACGGGTGCGCATTGGGAAATCAGCCAGTGACGGGTGTGTTCTCTCCCCCACAGATGACAAGATTCTACGGATCATAACAGAACTGATAAAAACAGAGAATAACAATTGAAACTGAAGCTCACGGTCACCTGCTTTAAAAGTGAAGATGAAGATGCAGCCATGAACTTACCTGAGAGTGGGCTGTCCCGTTAGGTCTCCTCCGTCCTGAAAGTGTCGTCAGGGCCGTAGCAGAGGCAGCAGGGAAAGCGCCTTCTTTACACACGTGTGATGTCCTACTTCCTTTCCAACGACGAAGTCGCTCCAATAAGTCCTTGGGGGCCACCCCTGCTGTACGCGCCCCTTTGTGCCTTATGGGCGGGGCCCGCTCTGTGGTATCTGTGACTTGGTGTCGGGAGTCCCCGTGCACCCACCTCCCCCACCCCACCCACCAGCACCAGTCCCTGGTACCTGGAGAGTTGGCACCTTCCTGATGCAGAGAGAAAGTGGCCCCAGACCAGCTGGAGTCAGACGTCTGTGAACAGGCACAGCTGCAGAAGTCAGCCGTCCAGCCTTTGACCCTCCAAGTCCAAACCTGAGCAACTACTCGAGTCCTCCGCAACAGGCCCGAGCCCGAAGGTGCCGGCGCCATGCGGAGGGCGGTGCCGCCTGGGAGCGCATAGTAGGTACTCAGTGTTTCTTGATGAATAAAGTTTTATTACCTACCTAATTTCTATGTAGAAGACAGAATGTGGAAACTGGTGGACACACACTCTACATTTAATTGTAAAATGGAGTTATTTGCCTCAAGTCACAGTCTGGGGAAAACTACGCAGGTCCTGTTCAGCCTGCAGGCACGTTCTCTCTATTCACCCACAGTCCCCACCGGGCGCGGGGACCCAGTGGGCCGCACAGCACCTTGGGGTCGGGGAGGTGGGGGGTGCGGGGGAAGGATGGAGGGCGTGGAAACGCAGAGCTCAGGGAAAAGCGAGCGGTGTAAACCGGAGACTAGCTGGTTTCAGGGGTGAGTCTGCCTGGGAAAGAAGGACACCCACGGGGGAACAGCAGCCAGAGGAGCGAGGCCAGAGGGAGCAGGGAGGCGTGTTTATGGGAAGGCTCGGTGGCTCCGTCCCTGTGTGTGCTTCTGGCCGCGAACATCTGGTGGAGACAGAAACCTCCCTGCATGCCTCTCACGTTAGCATCCCAACGCTTCTGTCTATTGTTACTCTGTGACACTTGCCCCAAGCTTTCCCCCTGCCCCCTCCGCCCAGCCTGCACCCACTCCCAGTCGGTCCCACCCTGCTGTCCCTGTGCGTGGGCTTCCCATGTTCTTTGTCTAGTCCCTTCCCCTTCTTTCCACCCTTCCCATCCCGTCATTTCCAAACCAATGGCAGCACACTGAGCACCTGAACCCAAGACAGCTGGGTCCCTGCAACGCACTTCGCAGAGAGGGACGTGTGTCAGTGGACACACGACTCCCTGGGGTGCTGGACAGAGTGAGGACTGGGTCGCGGCTGATGGAGAGCTGCAGCTGTTGGAGGTCGTGAGCATGACGGCTGTTTCGTGGGGGACGCTGTCCTACTGTGCTGCGTGTAGTCAGGCAGATGGCCAGTGACGGGACCCTGGGATGGACGTCTTGTCCCTGGGGATGGGAGCAAAGGTGACCAGTCCCTTCCAGTCCTGGCAGGAAGGAGCCCCTGCGGGTCTGCCCCGCTGACCCTCCTGAGCACGGGGCTGCGGCAGAACTCCAAAGACAGCTTCCTGCCGCCGGAAGCAGCACGGCCTCGGCCTCAGCGGGAGGGGTCTGGCCAGGCCCGTGCAGAACGCGAGGCACTGACCACCACTGAGTTGAGCGTCAAGGCTGGTTGTGAGGATGACAAGTACATTAGGGCACCCGACTGTGTGTGGCCCCAACTTCCTTAATGAATACATAGTACACATGACGACAGACACAGGCACTGTGCCCACACATAGGCACCACTGTGTGGTGTGTACAGACGCACAGGGGCATCTGGTAGGAAACGTCATCGTGAAGTTTTTCTCATTTTAGTACAATAAGCAGGCATTGCTTTTCTAACCAGGAATATGCAGTGAAAGCCATTCATCCAAAAGCGCGGGGCAGACACCGAAGGGACTCCGATGGGTGAACTCACACAGAGCCGGTGCGCGGGGCCGGCTGCAGGGCCTGGACAGCCCAGGCGACTGCCTCCCGGGCGAGCCAGGCGCATTCTCTGCTGCTGCTTCCGGAGGCTGTGTCACGCCCGGGTTAACGTGGCAGCGCAGGACACGGGCGCAGGGGGTCGGGACAAACCGTGCTCCAAGCACGCTTCCCTCCGGGTCTCCTCCAGGCCCGGCTGACACTGCAGATGGAAGGAAGAGTACGCTCACGCAGGTTACGGTGCTGAGGGAAGCGCGAAACAGCCACCTCTGCACAGGTGCTAGGACGCGTCGCTCCCGACCGATGCCCCTTCCACGTCCAGCCGCGCTGTCCATTCACTTCACGTCCAAGCGGCCACTGCACTGGGAGCTGGAGGGGGCCTGTCGGCAGCCCCACCTGCCACCTGTGGGTGCTCCCGGAGCCGCAGGCCCTCCTGCCGTTGCTCATAAACTTGGAGAGAGGTGATGAGGCAGCCCCTGCAGCTGCTCCGTGGTGGCTGCACTGTGCCCTGATGTCCAGTAGGCGCATTGCCGGCTGTGCCAGGCGGCCCTCCCTTTTCTGCTTTTGGGGGGGGGGCTAATTGCTGCCCTCTTTGTTTTCTGTGTGGTAGAGAAAGGAAGGACAGACAGCTGCCTGTCCGACAGAGGCCTGAGGCTCTGCTCCCACAGCCTTCAGCCAGCAGCAGCCAGCACGGGAGATGCACCTGCTTTTCTGGCGTGGGGTGGGGGAGTCCTCTGTGTGCTGGCAGGGCACCCCAGATAACTGCTTCAGGACAATGTAACTGAGCCTCCGCGGGACCCCCACCCCACCCGAAGTCGCTGCTTCCCAAACAGTGGGGTGGGGATTTAAGCAACCTTCTGAAATCCCTCACTGTGGGAAAGGAGGTGCACAGCAGGGAAAGATGGTTTGACCTGTCGAAGGCAGCCAGGCAGGCTCCCTCCAGGCCAGCACGTAGCTAAGTCTGCACAGACCTCAGGCTCCGGTGGCCGTTTTGCTCCCCGCCTCCGGCTGCCTGCTCTGTGTGAGCAGGGGCCGCATGCGTCTCCACCCCAGCAGAGCTTCAGCGATGCTCAGCACCTAGTAGGTGCTCACTGAAGAATGGGCGTGGGGGGCAGAGACAGGCAACCAGAGCATTCAGGACAGCTACATTCCAGTCACGAGAGAACTTCGTGACAGCATCCTGGCGTGCCTTGTCTGCTCTGCTACTGCATGTGGGACAGGTTCGCACGGGAGCCGAAGGTGCAGAGCGAGGCGCGCTTTTCATCAGCGAGGAGTCCAGCTAAAGAACAGAACAGCCTGCAGCTTCCCTCCTCCTCAGGCCGGCCTGTACTGGGGCTCTCCCTCCCCACAAGGTTGCTGGGCAGCAGACTCGCCAGACTTGTCTGTCTAGCACTCACAGCCTCGCTCACCACCTCCTCAGTGGGGGCTGATCCCAGACCTCAGACACAGCCTGCTGGGCACAGTGTGGCCCTGCCTCCTCTCCCCTTTTCCCCACCCCTGGTTCTAGGTCAGCCTGCACCTCCCTGCTCACCCGGCAGCTCTGCCTGCCCTGCCGAACCCCACACAGAGCCTCGGGGTCCCTCCGGGGAAGTGCAGCCCTCCCTGACCCCGTGGCGAGTGCAGGTCCGCTCACCCGTGAGGGTCTCTCAGCCGCAGAGCGGGGACTGATGAAGTGCTGCAATGAGTGAGAGCGCAGCCTGGCGGAGCAGAAGCACTTGGAGAAGGTCGGCAACCCAAGATCCTACCTGCCCTGTTCCCGTGACCTCTCTGACCACTCAGCTCCTGTTCCCTACAAGGTACGCCGGCCTGAGCCTAGGGGCCTGCGCCGCTGCGCCCTGGCTGGGCTGCTGTCCTGCAGGTGTCAGTCCGTGTGGCCGACTCCCCCACGTCCTAGAGCTCTGTGCCCGAATCTTCCCCGTGAGCCTTCTCTGACCAAGTGGCCCCCGTCAGCCAGCGCCCCAGTGCCCGGCCCGGTCTCGTGCGTGGCTCCTGCACTGCCACCCGGAGTGGGTCCAAGGAGGCAGGGGTGTTCAGCTGCTCTGGTCGCTGAGTCCCAAATCCCAAAGCAAGTCTCCCACAGGAAGGGGCACTGCTTTGCCAGAGTGGCCAGGCCCTGTTTCACTCTGCCCACTCCTTTCCGATGTCCACGCTGGACAGTTACCAACGCGTTTCGGGCCTCACCTGGGTTCCCTGCTTTCTACCTAACAAATGCCCCAAACAAGTCTGATGGCAGAAGTGAGTGTCAATGCTGCAAATGTACCCATGCAGGGTCAGGCGGCCTGTCCCCACCTGACCCCTCCGGGTCTGCAAGGAGGTGGGCTGCCCCTGTAAAGGGCCATGGCAGAGGGAGCATCGCCATGACCAACCACAGTTCGAGGAAACCCTCCCAGGCACCCTGAGACAAGTCCCGGGTCTTCCACGTCCCGGAAGACCTGGGGCCTGAGCTGTCTCGAGGCCACTGTGCTCCCGGCTGGTGTGGTTCTCCTTTGTCCACTCCCATCCAGGCCCTCCCCGATGGCTCATCTCCCTTCCAACAGCAGAACGGAACGCAGTGTCTGAAGGTGACAGAGATGCAAACTTGACAGAGGGAAAACTCGTCACCCCAGCTCATGCTCACCTGCAGGGCTACGTCTCCGGGTCAGCAGCTCCAGGACCGGCCTCGGGGCTCAGATGAAGTTGGGTGGACTACCGTGGGAGTAACAGCAGCCCCCTTGCTCCTCGCTACTGTAAACACACATCGACGCCCAAGTCGGGTATGTGACTCATGGCCTGCTACATACGTCAACAGGCTGAAGGACACGTATTATTTTCCCCAGCCAGCCTGGGTGGCAGAAAGACACACACCTTCGCTTGAGCAAAACATAATTGCTGCAGCAGCGAACTCATACTGAGCACTTTCGTGCCTCATGCAACCCTCGGGGCGATTTTATAGACTGCTCTCACCACCCCACTTTTTAAACAGCTAGGAAACCTTATGGAGCTTGGGTGCTGCATAGCTTCATTCCCACATGGATTCGAACCCACGGGTTTCTCTGCAGAGCTGAGCGTCTTAATTTACTGCGTGCTACCACCTGTGCTGGGCAGGTCGCCACAGGTGGGTGTGAGCCCGGAGGAAAGGCACACGAGTAAACGAGGGGAGAAGTGGTGTGTTTGAGGGAGTCTACGGACGGCGATGAGCTCAGTCAGCAAAGCAGCAGGTAGGCAGGTGTGGACACTGGAGGGCATTTACACATATAAGTCAAAGGTCAGGCTTTAAAAAATGTGCTGAAAATTCCTGCCCTTTGTTCACTAAATACCAGCAATACTTGTCTGACTTCAAACACCTTAATTACGGCTCAATTTGAGCGCTTAAATGCATTAATAGAAAACAGCGTCTTCAGTGAATGTAATTTTTAGTGACAGACCTGCGTTTCGGGGTCATCTGAGGCGGGAACAGAGCCGTCCTCAGCTGGGCAGCAGCCTGCTGGTTTTGTTTGCCACAAAAGGCACTGCTGCGAAGGCACCGTCCTCATCCAGCCCCCGCCCGGGACTGGCAGGCTGCCGGGTGCTCCTCGCCGAAGCCCAAGTGCCCACCTGGGAGACACAAAACAGGACGGGGCACAAGGCCACCTTGTCCACTGTGATTACACCCCGCAGCTGAGAAGCCCCAGGGCCGAGGGCTAAGCAGCTCAGTGCAGAAGCCCGGTGTAATTAGGTTTGGCGTTTTAAGTGTTTCCGGTTTACCTACTGCCTCTAAGGTGCATTGGGCCCAGGGCCCGGAGAGATTAGAAAACAGACATTACCATATTTTTCAGACTATAAGACCCACTTCCCCCAAATTGGGAGGAAATGGGGGTGTGTCTTATAGTCTGAACATAGCTTACCTGGCTCGCTTCCAGGGGGACTGGCGGGGAGCGAAGGTGGAGTAGGTTTTTTTTTTTCTATTTTCCTCTCCTGAAACCTACGTGCGTCTTATAGTCTGAAAAATACGGTAATTTTGAAGCCCCCCTCATTGGGAAACTTGGACCATACAGCTCATACCACAAATACTGCACCCCGGTGGCCTCCAGCTCTGCCCCTCCAGCCCGTCTCCCAGTGATTGGGCACAGTAATCTACCTTTTCTCTTTCCTCCCCCCTCCCCCCAGGACGTGTTTATTGATTTTGATTTGAGGATGTGTTTATTGATTTGAGAGAGGGAGAAACTGATTGCTTGCCTCCCGCACGCACCTGGCCGGGGACCTAGGTAGGTAAGTGCGCGGACAGGGAATCCAACCTGCAGCCTCTTGGTGTAAGGGACAACGCTCCAAGCAACTGCGCCACCCGGCCAGGGCACAGTCCTCTTTCAGAGCAAAGGGCAGACCAGCCCTCCGCGCGGTCTGGCCTCTTCAGTGGCTTCAGGTCGTCTAAACATCCAGGGAAGCCGGAAGCGGGCGCAGCTCTGCACGATCGCGCTGCAGCAGGAGCGCCGCGGGCGAGCAGGGAGCCAGGCCGGTTCCGTCTGCGTCCGCTGTCTGCGTGACCGTGGGCCGAGTACTTGTGCTCTCCGTGCCTCAGTTTCCTTTTCTGTAAGTGGGGACAATGCAGAATCGACCTCGTGGCGCGGTTTGGAGAGGCAGGGAGCACAGCACACACAGAGAGAGCACAACACAGCACCGGGCCCTCAGCAAGTTCTGCGTGAGCGTGGGCGTCGTCTCCCTGCCTCCGCCCATCCGGCCTGTCCTGCTGCGCTGCAGCCACGCCGGGTGGGCAGGCCCCGGACCCCACCCCCCTATCCAGTTCCTCTGCCGGGAATGCTCGCACCCCAACACCCGTCTCTGCTCCTCTCCACGCCCTTCTCCATCAGCTCGGCCTGCACTGGGGGGTTGCGGGGGGTGGGGCGGGGAGCCTGTCCTGGGCAGGCGGGGAGCTCCCACCGTGGGCTGCGGGCTGCCCGGGGTTTTGGGGGCCCAGCTGAGTGTGAGCATCGGTAAACTGCAACGAATCCTCGGTGCGAGCGCGCCCAGTGCCGTATTCGGGTTTCAGAAGGACATCAACAGTTTTCCTGCAAACGTGCGCCAGGCCACATTCCAGCCGTCCTCACGTTTCTTTGTTCCCGACCTGACGCTGGGATTTAACCGGCGCCCCGTGCTCGACCTGCGGGCGCCGCCTCCAGGAGGCCCCGCTCACAGCCCTGCACACGTCCCGAGGGACAGAGGTGACCTGTGGCGGTCCCCGCCAGCACGCCTGCTCTGAGCGCGGGCCAGACCCGGCCGTCTGCGCACAGGGGCACGCCTCGGACACCCTGCGCCAGACCGCGCGGTGAGCTCTCCTCAGGTGCAAGCCGGGTCTGCAGCCCGTGAAGCCGAACAGCCGCGAGGCTCCGCAAGCAGGACGCGAGGAAGCGCGGCGAGGGTCCGGGAAAACGGTGAGGTCCGGCCTGCCGGGGGCCGCTCTGCCTGCGGGCACCTCGGGGAGGGCGGAGCCCTTCGCGCGCGGCACCGCTGCCCTCCGCCCGCAGGCTCACGAAACCACGGCGCCGCTCTGCGGGCTGTCTCCAGTGTGGTGGCATTGCTGGGGTTCCCCAAACAGCTGTAAAGTGACCCCCGCTAGTTCACGTACGCAGAGGCCTGGGATTCACCCCAGCAGCACTCAACTCGCGCATTTCACAGACGACCGGGGGGAAGGCCCGCAGTGGGAGCGACGCTTTTCTGGACTCCGGGCTCTTTCCGCAGCACCGCTGCGCCAGCGGGGCCGACGTGGGAACCAGAATCCCTGGGTTCTTCTTCCTCACCCTGGGCGCTTCTCCCCGAGGGCGTCTGGTGCCTGCCCCCCCCCCCCCCAAATTCAAGGGCTCCCGCCACGACGGTGCCCCGGGCGGCCTGAGAGGAGACGGGAGGCCTGGCACCTGCGATCTGACCCGCAGGTGATTCTCAGCTCACCCCTCGCGTTACAAACCACACCCCTTAGCCTAGGGACTAAAGGCTCTGCTCGGGTTTGCAGGGAAATGGGGGTAGCACTGCCCGGAACGCGAATCGGTCCCTTTTCTTTCGCCTGCATCTCTGGAAGACACTGCCCCGAACCCACTCAACTCCTGGGGACAAGGATTCGCACTTCGGTCACTCACGGTTGGAGGATTTGTTTGTTTGTTTGTTGCTGGAATGGGGCGAGGAAGGCTGGCCGCTCTGGGCTAGCACCTAGTAATGTCACCTCTTGGGGGGCCTCTGGGCTTCCTGCCCCGGCGACAGACCCGCAGGGCTCCCAGGTGCTGCTGGTGCCCCGCGGGCCCGTCTCCTGAAGGGTCCGGCTGCTTCCAGGGGGGGCGCTGCGGACTAACCCAGCAGGGCCCTCCAGCCTGGACACCCCCCCTCCCCCCGCCCCCCCGCAGCTCTGCTTCCTGGGGCTTCGCCAGGAAGGGGCACTTCCCCTGAGGACACATCCCCGCAGAAGCCGGGAGTAGGTAGGAAAGGACTACCGGGCAGAGGGGTGGGAGATACGACCATTTGGTAAAGGGGGAAGGCGCCCCTCCGACAAGGTGGCGCGTTTCTGAGCCGCCCCAGCCGACTCCGTGCCGGGTGGCAAGTGCGCAGACCCACGTGCTAGGCAAGCCTCCTCTGGCCGGACTGGCCGCGAGGTGACCGCTGAGCAGAGCCCCTTGCGTGGAGAGATGCTGGTGACTCGGGTCTTGCCTGAAACAAAAGCACAAGCCCAGTTGATCCGGGGTCGCTGCGGAAAACCCCGGGCTGGCAGAGTCGTCGCTGCAGGCTTTGCGTGGGGCTGGGTAAGAGCGGGCAGGGAAGGTCAGGCCGTCTGGCCCGGGAGCTGCAAGTGGCCCCAGGACAAGGTTCCCCGCGGGAATCGCAGGGCCGCCCCACTTCCACTGCTGCGGGGGTCGGAGCTCGCACCTCCTCGAGTGACTCCGCTCAGTTGCCCGGGTAACGCAGGATGCGCGCCCAGCCCGCGGCGCGGAGCCCTTGCGCTGCCCCAGGAGCCCCTCCTCCTCGGGCCTGCGGACCGCACGCTATGGGGCGGCAGTTTGGCCGGGAAAGCGCGGCGCCCCGACGCGGGAGCGCAGCCAGTAAGAGGTGGAGGGCGTGGTGGAAGCTGGCGCCTGCGGCTACTTAGGGCCTCACGGCCCCTCCGGCTGGGCTCCTTTTCACTCTGGCACGCGCGTCCTGCCTGTCGCAGGCGCAGAGTGGAGGGGCGGCCGCGGGGACCATGGTGACCCCGTGCCCCGCCAGCCCCACCGCCCGGGCTGGGAGAGGAGACAACGAACAGTACCTGCGTGCCCCGGTCAAGAAGAGCAGGCGCCCGCGGCTCCGGAGGAAGCAGCCGCTGCAGCCGCTGAGCCCGTGCCTGCTCCCGGGGGACTCTGGCATTTGCGTCCTGTTCGAGTCCCCCAGCTCAGGCTCGGATGGTGCAGGCAGCCCCGCAGCCCCCGGGAGGCGAGGCCCTGCCCAGCAGTCGGCGCAGCTGGATCTGCAGACCTTCCGTGACTACGGGCAGAGCTGCTACGCCTTCTGCAAGGCTCAGGAGAGCCACTTCCATGCGCGGGAGGCGCTGGCGCGGCAGCCGCAGGTGAGCGCCGGTGGGGACCCGGCCCGCGCCCCCCGAGTCCCGGCCTTGTCCCAGCGGGAAGGGGGTAGACTTTACAGATGGAGCGAAGTGGGCCCTAGAGGGCTTAAGGGACCTTTTCGAAGCCTTCAAACTGGTTGTGGGGAAGCAGCGGCACGCAGAGGAATTAGGACGGTTTCTAGTTCGAGTCCGCACTGCTACCGACCCAAGGCAAGGCATTTCACAACCCTGAGCTTGTTTGTTCATCTGCATGCGGAGACGGTTACGCGAGGTGCTGTGTTGCGCTCTCGGCACGGCGCCAGGCGTGGGTTCAGACGTGCTGGCGCCCAGCCCGGCTTTTTTCGCCGCGGCCCGGCCCGCGCTTCCCAGTTTACACGCATTTAGCTCTTTTCTCCTCCTCCGGGGAAGCTGCCCGGGTCACCAGGCCCCTGCCTGCCTGCCGCAGCTCCTCTCTGCCCTAGGCTCAGCTCAGGCCTCCCCCTCCTCCGGGTAGGTAACTGCGGAATCCCGCTGCAAGCTGCTTAGCTGGCTGATCCCCGTGCATCGCCAGTTCGGCCTCTCCTTCGAGTCGCTGTGCCTGGCGGTGAACACGCTGGACCGCTTCCTCGCCACCACGCCCGTTGCTGCGGACTGCTTCCAGCTGCTCGGGGTCACGTCCCTGCTCCTCGCCTGCAAACAGGTACCTGCCCGCAGGGCACGAACTCCCGGCCCTTCTGGCCGCCGGGTTCTCCAGTGCACGCGATCGGGGACGGGCTCCCTGAGCTCGTTCTGGCAGACGTTTGCGAGTTTACACGCCCGCAGCCTTACCTTCACAGTCATTCCCAGGCCCGAAATAGGCTGCAGTCAGTCCCTAACGTCAGTGCCAACAGCTCTTTGCGGTGCCGCCATTCCAGTCCCTTTAAATTTTCTCAAACCTTTTTCCAGTCGGGCAGTAGTTAGAGAAGACGCGCTGGAAACCCAGCGCAGGTGACTTAAGTGGAAGTAATGGCCTGGTGAAGCCCCAGCCGTCTCGCTGGAAGGGATGGGGGGAGTCCCGGTTTCTCCCGGGTTTGAGGCTGGGGTGCGCCTTGGGCGCTGGAGCCCGCGCGTGGGGGCTGAGCGCCCTGTGCTGCAGGTGGAGGTGCACCCGCCTCGCGTGGAGCAGCTCCTGGCCCTGTGCTGCGGCGCCTTCTCCCGGCAGCAGCTCTGCAACCTCGAGCGCATCGTGCTGCACAAGCTGTGCTTCAGCCTGGGCGCGCCCACCATCAGCTTCTTCCTGGAGCACTTCACGCATGCCCGCGTGGACGCCGGGCAGGCCCGGGTCTCCCAAGCCCTGGAGGCGCAGGCACTGGCACAGGCGGTGGCAGAACTGAGCCTGGCCGACTATGCTTTCTGCAGCTACGCCCCCTCCCTGCTGGCCATCTGCTGCCTGGCGCTGGCTGACAGCGTGCTGCAGCTCCCGCTCCCCATGGACTTGAGCCTGGGCGGGCACCCGGAGCCGGAGCTTCAGGACTGCCTGGGCAAGCTGCAGCTGCTGGTGGCCATCAACAGGGCCTCCCTGGCTCACGCGCTGCCCCTCCAGATCTGTGACAAGTGCAGCCTGTCCACAAGCTCGAAATAAAGTTGACCCTGGGTCTCCATTTAGCTCCCAGGGCCAGGCCTCTCCCATTGCTTTGGGAGAATGCAGTGTTGGCCCACGGAGGGGAGCTCTGGGCCCTGCATGGTCACCAGCTCATCCTGTGGGTTGTAATGAGTGTACGATATTAGTGACTGGTCGCTTATTTATTTTGCTGAGAGCACAGGAGAGAGCCGTCTTTACCGGATAAACAAGCCGTCTGTCTGTCCTGGTGGGTCTGAATGCTCCGCTTGGGCTTCTTTTGTTGAATGCAGGGATGGTGAAGGCCTCTGGGCAACAAGGCAGCAATTGAGGGGCCCTGCCTCCCCTCCACCCCCCCTCCCCGCCGCCCTCCGTGGTTGGCACCTCTGCAAGAACCGGGTCAGGCGAGGCCCAGGTGGAGTCAGGGTCACCCGAAGGCCTGCACCCTGTGAGAGCAGCCCCACTCCCCCGTCAGGAGGTTGAGGCCGGCTCACCCCTAGGAGTCCGAAGGGGTGCCGGGGTATGAGGCTCACAGATCCCGAACCGGCACCAGCCCCTGCTGTCCGGAGGGGCCAGGGCACCCGGCTGCGAAGCTCTGCGGCCCGCGCAGGTGCACTAGCCAAGAGAAGGCGGAGCCTGGGCAGCTCCCAGGTGCTGCAGATCCAGGCCTTGCGGGCAGCCGTGGCCACTGCAACTCCAGCCCCTCACCCTGCAACCGGTGGCCCGGCCCTTGAGCTGCTCTCACACCTGCTACCTGTGGGCCGGGGTGACAGGGGCGTGGCCTCAGTCAGGGCTCTCGCCGGGTGCCCCGTGCACACGGCTTTCCCGCTTCTGTCCGAGGCTCTTGTGAGGTGCGTGTCTGGTACCTCACTTTTCAGGGGGGCCCCGGCCGCAGAACCGTGGAGTGGCAGAAGGAGTAGAAGGCAGGTGATCTGCATTGCCCTTGCCCGCCCACCCTCCGCCACTCTGCTCAGCTCCCCGCCCCCCACCCAGGTTTCTGCAAGTGCTCAGAAAACGCTCCCCCGGGATGGGGGGCGCTGTTGGGAGGGGGTGTAACATACTAATTAAACAAGTGGACTCCGGAGTCCGTTTGCTGGGTGACCTGAAGCAAGTCTTAGTGTCTCCTGTAAAGATGGGAACACCAGCAATGCACGCCTGGCAGGGCTGAGGTGTGGGAGTGAGATGTCCGCTCAGACCCCCAGCACAGGCCCTGGCCCCCAGAGAGTCTTCCAGGAGGCTGGCGGTGGCTTGCACCGAAGGTGGGTGGAGGGGAGTTACTCAGAGAAGTACTTGGAGGCAGTAATACACATGAAGCAGCCCTGGCTGGTGTGGCTCAGTGGATGGAGCGCTGGCCTGAGAACCAAAGGGTCACAGGTTCGATTCCCAGTCAAGGCACATGCCTGGGGTGTGGGCCAGGTCCCCAGTAGGGGGCGCATGAGACAACCACATACTGATGTTTCTCTCCCTCTTTCCTTCCCTCCCCCCTCTCTGAAGATAAAGAAATAAAATACTTTAAAAAAGAAATAGAGATGAAGCAAATACGGAAAATGTTGCCAGTTGGAGGTGAATACACGGTTCATTCAAATTTTCTGTATGGTTGAAAACAAAGTTTTTTTTGGGGGGGCAGTCATGTACTATTGCATTTAGAACTAAATGTGTGACAAGCATGCATAAATAAAGAGCAAACAAAGCAAATTCAGAGAATCTTCCTCGCACCTCTTTTCCCGTGTGCCCTCCAGTGCCGTCCAGAGCCAGGGCCCTCGCTCTGAGCCCCTGGGGGGGCCGTCTCTCCTGATGTGTTCCCCGCACTCTCCAGGAGCTTGCTCCTCCTGCGCTCCGGGCGAGGGAAACGGTGATCCCCACGCTCTTTGAGGAGAAGCTGGTCTGTGATGGTGAAAAGGAGGGGGGAAGTCACGTCATCTGTGCCAAATTCCAAAGGCTCTGGAGCCTTCAGCCTGGCTGTGCAGTGGGGGGAGGGGACCGGCTCTTCTGCAAAAGTGTGACTTTGGGAGGAGGTGTCTTCACCAGCATTACTCCATCACTCCGCCAAAACTTGATGTGTGTGATTTGGTTCCAGAATCATCCAGACTAGGAGCCATGTAATCATGCAATTCCAGGTCCTGTTGCCAGCTACTCTAGTACACATTTTTATGTGCAGTGCCCATATTTTTCTACACAAATTGATGGAACTCATTGGTGGAAAATGAACCTGTTCTGGAAAATCAGCGATGGTCTCCACATGCATAAATCTCCCCAAAACTTAGCTAAGAGCCCCCCTACTTCCTTTACAGGCTGGGAAATTGGTGAGGGGTGGGGGGTGGGGGGAGGATGGGCTGGCCGACGGCCAGGCTGCTCAAGAACCAGGGGAAGCAGGCAACAGCCAGGAACAGACTGGGCGGCGGGAGGTGCCCAGAAAAGGCTCCTTAAGACGACATTAATTTCTCCACGCACACCAAGTCGCACCAGTGGCGGCATAAGTAATCTCATCCTCACAGCAAAGCCCCTGAAGTCCGTGTTATGTCTTTCCTAAAGAACTGGGGTCCATGGACCTGGTTCTGATCCTCGGGCGCTCCGCCCCTAAAGCCACAGCTGGTCACGGTCAGCGGCATCACACCCGCTCTAGCCGACTGGCCTCACCCCGCTGGGTGAGTCTCTACGATCCGAGTCTCTAAGTCGATACCCGCTCTCATCACTGTTAGGGGGCCTTGTTTATTAATCCGGGTAAAAAGCGTCTTTCATTACTAGTACTAGGCATAAGACCCAAGGGGCCCAACAGGAGGTCGCAAAGGCCCCAACCTCAGACGATGGTTCGGACTCGATGGGTTTGCGTGGTCCCGAGAGAGGCCCCTGGCGCGGACCTGGAGATGCCCCTTTCCGGGACAGGCTCGGGCCGGCAGCCGCCACCCAGAGCACCGACGCCTCCGGGGGACAGCGCACAGGGACCGGGGCTGCAGGGGCTGTGGGACGGTCCACCGTGGCGGTTTCCGAGATGGGAGGACGGTTTGTGGCGGTCACTTTATCCTAATTGGCCCCCTTTCAAAGGCTACGCTCAGGCGCTGCCGCCGGGAAAGAGCGGAGCTGGGGGCGCGGGGCTCTAGGCCTCAGGCCCGGCAGATCCCGCGGGGTGAGTCGCGGCTGCGGGCGCCCCCTCGGAGTCTCGGGGGCACCTTCCGGCGGGTTGCCGCTGGGATTCGACGCCCCACCCCTCCCCACGGGGCAAGGCCGGCGCCGGGTCTGGCTTTGGAAACGGCACGTTTGTGTCCTGCTCTGCGGCTGGGTGGGCAGAAGTTGGAACGAGAATCCTCAACGGCGCATCCCTGCTGCCCAAAGGCGGGAAGGCGGCGCTCAGGGTTAGGGACCGGCGGGGACCGTCCTCCCCTCCCCTCCCTCCCTCCCCCCCTTTGGCGCGGCCCGGAGGCGGCGGCGCCAACCCTGGGCGAAAGGGCGCTGGCGGGCCCGGGCCCCGCGCTCGCGGCTCCCGGGGGAAGCCGTGGCCGGGTCGGGTTGAGCGCCTCCGCCCCCGCGCAGATTGTCCGCGCTCAGGGCGCCACCCACCCCGCCCCCCGCGCTTCGGCGCGAGCCGCAGCTCCCGCGCGCGGCCTCCCCCGCCCCTCGGCGCCACCCGGCCACCCGCCTCCCCCGAGCTCGCGACGGCTCCCAGGCCCGCGGGCGCCTGGCGGAGCGCAGGGAGCGGGTCGCCGCCTCCCAGCCGTCGGCGGGGTTCCTGGGCCGAGGCCGGCGGACAGGCGGGATGCAGGCGTGCGAGGGCGCCGCGGCGGGACGCCGGGCCTTCGACAGCATCTGCCCCAACCGCGTACTGGAGCTGCGCGGCCGGGCCCCCTGCAAGCCCGGGAAGCCGGAGAGGAAGGTGGGGCGGGGCCCGGGGCCCGGCGGGACAGCACGCCCTGGGCCCCCAGGGCTGACCCGCACTCCGTTTCTGTGCCCGCCTAGTCCGCCCCTCCGCGGACGTTCTTCCCCGGTTGCAGCGGCGGCAGCCCGGTGTCGGTGTACGAGGAACCCCCGGGCGCCGAGTCCGCCACGCTGCCTGGTGAGCCGGGTGGCCCCCGCGCGCGACCCCTCGGGTTCCCGGTACCGGGCAGGTGGGGCGCACGCGGCCGGGAAGAGCTGCTCTGCTGGGGTCCCTGCGGCCTGGCGGCGATGCCAGGGGCCCGCCCTGGCCGGAGGCTCACGATCGGCCGGGCGCGTGTCCGGTTCTTCCCGCGCAGCCTTCACCACCATAGACCTGCAGGACCTGGCCGACTGCTCGCTTCTCGGGCCAGACGCGCCGCCTGCCGGTGACTCGACCGCCTGGCAGGTACCTCCCTCCCCTCGTGCCTCCGGTACCCAAACTCGGTCTTCGGGATCGCGGGTGTGTTTCCGCAAAGGCTTGTTGCCCGTGGGGAGCGCAGACACGTCAGGCTAGGGAGGGGACGTGGGGCCGGAATCGGGCCCCGAGGACCCGATTTCCTCCTTCCTCCCAGTAAGTCACGACAGTGGCCGCCTTCTCAGAGCAGTTCTGACCGATCCGGGCAGGGGGCTCACCTGGAGGGCGCCCCGCCAGACCCGTCTCCTGGTCTTCTTATCCATTCCCTGGAGCTTCGATCGCTCACTCACAAACGCACCAGGTGCGCGCTTGGCATCTGACGTGTCTTGTGGGTTCCCCCAAGGCGCCCTCCCCAGGCGTTGATGCACCTTTCCCATCTCCTGGGTGTCGGGGGAGTGTGGAGATGGGAGGGCAACGCCTGGATCAAGACTGGGAAAGACGAAGAGAGTTGACGCTTGCAGGAAGCGGAAGAGGAACAGGACTCTGGGAGGAATCCACAGGAAACGCTCCTCCGTGCAGAGGGGCCCTGCAGCGGTTCTAAACAGTTTCTTTTTTCTTCCCCTCCGAAGGCTCCAGTCACCTACCCTCATGAGACAAAGAGGCATTTGACGTTTTTCTTTTCCTGAAAACCCATCTTCTTACTTCCGTGCCACTCGAGCACTGGCCAGGGCTGACCCTCCTGGGGCCCTTGGTGGAACCTCCCAGCACTGGTGCCCGGCAGGCCCGAGGCCTGCTCACCTTGGGATGTGAAGTGCCCCGAAGGACAGGTGGTCCTAGCTAAATGCAGCCCGGGAGAGTGCCAGTCCCAGCCTCCGGGCAGCAGGTGCCGGGGACAGGAGGCCGGTGGGGACAGGCCCAGCACGGAACCCTCTCAGATATGACCGCCTCCTCCAGCTGCCATCGGTGATGGAGCAGAGCTTCCCAGGGCACCCCTGAGTGCCCCTGAGAACTGGGACAGAGCCCGGGGCTCTCAGGGTGGTGGCCTGCCAGAGCAGAGGTTGTCCAGGCGAAAGGTAAGAGTGGGCACAGCCCTGCGGAGGCCGTTCTGTTGTTCTTTTTAGATCTGGACGTTCAAATAAGGAGAGATGGTGTCTGCGTGCCTTTCCAGGGACCCAGAGCCTACGCCACTCTCCCACAACAGCGGGTCAAAATCCGGGAGGCTCTGGCTGAGTCTTTGCGCCAGTGCGCAGAACTGAAATGTGACACTGTGTCCG
Source organism: Desmodus rotundus (assembly GCF_022682495.2). NCBI lineage: Eukaryota > Metazoa > Chordata > Mammalia > Chiroptera > Phyllostomidae > Desmodus > Desmodus rotundus. The sequence continues at coordinate 210,452,470 of NC_071387.1, read as the reverse complement.
TGCTAGTCTTTGCTTTTGTCTGCCGTTGCAGTTGGAGAAATGTCAGATTTGTGTGTAATTGGGAAGGTAGGATCAAAGTTCCAAGGACAGAGGTCACACAAGATGGCCCAAGAGGTCCAAGACTTTTCCTGGGGAAGACAGCTGGTGCAGGAGGGAGGGAGACCCCTGGCCCGGCCTGCTGGGGAAGGCGGGCAGACAGAAGCGCCCTGGAAGCGTCTGAGGTCCAGGGTGGGGCACAACCCGGCCGGCACAGAGGGAGCGTTTCCTGCCCCCCAGGCGCTGAGTTGGCCTCCAGGCTCCTTGTGGCTGGGGCTCGTCTGCAGTCTCTGCGAAGAGGGAGACCTTCCTGCCCTTGGTGAAGGAGTCTCCTGTCCTCTCCCGTGCCTTCCACCAGGGAAGGACTCGAGCTTGGGCATTTCTGGGGCCCTCAGCCTCTCCTTCCTCAGCTCCTTTCCCCTGCAGCCTCAGTCCCCAGCTGGTGCCAGCGGCCCCCCTGAATGAAGCCTTCCTCCCTGAGGAAAAAAACTGACCCTGGCACTGTTTGAAGCCAGGGTCAGAATAAGTTCTTCTCACAAACATCTGAGTAGTATTAAGGTCGGCTTTAGCGAGCAGAGTGTGACGGAGGCGAAGGAATCAATGAAACGTAGCGCCTTGAGCAGAACAGCGGTTTTTGGTGGGCGTGCTGGAGGCGCCCCCACAGCGAGTCCCCAGAAGACTGCTTCCCAGTCTGGCGGCGCTGGAAGCCAGGCTCTCCTGAAAGGCGGGTGAAGCCGGAGGCACTGAGGTCCAGAGGCAGGAGGATCGAAAGGGGCTCCCGCGTTCTGGGACAGGAGCCCCAATTCCACCGTTTCAGAGCTGGGCGACGTTGGGCAATTCAGTTTCTCTGAGCTTGATTCAGAGGAGTCGTCGCCGCGGCCTGGGCCCTGCCTGCCTCCCACATCGGTGTGAGAAGTAACGGAGACTCCGTGTAAAGGGTTTGTCAACTCCAAACGTTCAGGAACTAAGGGCACATTGCAGGAGCCCAGGAGAGTGTCCAGTTCAAGACGCTGCAGGTGCGTCGCACTGCACGGGAAAAGTCAGCTCGGAGTTTTAAGAAACGAGAGCAACAGGGCCGCGCCCGCAGCGTGCAGAAGGGGAGCACTTCCCACGGCATCTCTGCCCTGCGTCTTAGCCGACCCTTTCCCTTCCACGTGGGGAAGGAGTGGTCTAGTGTGACCGAGCCCGGGAGCGCAGTACGGCGTCAAGCCACAACCCTGTGAGGCCCTGCACCGTGTCGGGTCCCGGGGGGAAGGACCGGGGGTTGGGTGATCGCGCAGCGCGCGCCCGGACCTGGAGAGGTGGCTCCCGGGTCTGTCGCAGGTGAGTGGGCGCCGAGGTTCCGCGGTGCAGGAGGGGCGCGCCGCAGGCATCTGATTGGCTGGTGACCGGCCAATGGGGCGACGCGGGGGCCCGGGCGCGGGGCTGCAGAGCAGCGGAGCTGAGCGCTGGGCGCCGGAACCTGACGCAGCAGCGCACGGTGGCGGCGCCATGCGCGACCCAGACCGGGTCCCGTCTAGGTCCCGACGTCGTGCGCCCGCCCCGCGCCATGGCGGTGCAAGGCTGCTGGGTCCCGCGTCTGCGATGGGGCTCTGATGGTCAGGCAGGAGGCCCCGCTGCGAGTGCGTGCAGACCCGCCGCCGAGCCCAGAGCACAGACGTCGGAGTAGGGAGTGTCCCGGGCCTGCCAGACCCGGCGCTAAGCAGTTTATACCTCTGGTTTATTTCAGAGCCACGCCGCCCCGCAAACGGCGGCGGACTTCGATCTGCAGGATTTCAGGGACACGGTGGAGGATCTCATTGCAGGCAAGTGAAGTCTCTCTGCAGTTCGGTAACGGCGGGGTGTCCCCGCCGCTGTGAGACCGGTTCAGATTTCCCGGGCGGGAAGGCGGTAAAACCAGCACCTGCCAGCCACTCGTCCAAGGGCCAGGCTCTTCGATATTTGGAGGACCCCGGGCTTCCTGGTGGAGAAGATGAATCGCAGGGTCTCTAGCGCTTTCTCAGTTTGCGAGTGTGAGATCTGGACAGGTCCGGAGAGGTGAGCGGCAGGAGTGTGCGGAGCTGAAGACTTGGGTGACTGCAGGCAGGTTGAGCGCCTGCTGCGTGTGTGCAGGTGTCAGCAAGGGCCTGGGAACCGCGGGGATGCGGAGCGAGGGCCGCTTTACTTACTAAAGAGAAATCTCCACGTAACCCTGCATCTGCGTGCCATCTTGTTGTCCCTGTCCCACTGGGCGCAAGTCTGAGGCTGCAAACCCAGCTCCCGCTCTCCTGCAGACTCGTCCTCCTTGATGTCGCCTCCCCTGGCCAGCAGAGACTTCCCCTTCTCTCCTTGCGACGCACTGCCCTTCGCGCCCTGCCTGTCCCAGCCTCTGGACCTGCTCACCCTGCCGCCGCCACCGCGCCCTGCGGATGCGCTCGGGTCGGAGCAGTACTGGAAGGAGGTGGCCGACCAGAACCAGAGGGCGTTGGGGGACGCGCTGGTTGAGAACAACCAAGTAGGGACTCTGGGCTCGGCTGGCACTCCTGGGGTGGGACAGGGTGTGGGCCCCGGGATGTGGGAAGCAGTGGGCCCGCGGGTGGCCCTCGGAGCTGCCCTGGCTCCAGGGCCCTGCCTCAGTTTCCAGCTTCACCAAGTGGGGATTCTCTTACCCCGCCAGGTTTCTAACAGGGCCCCCGTGCTTACTGAGGGCTTTCTGTATGCCTGGTATTGTGCTCCCCAGTTTACATCCTCCTCGCCTTTAACACTGTGTTCTTCGAGCTAGACACTCTTACTAGCCCCGTTTTGCAGGTAAGGAAACTGAGCTATAGGAAGGTTGAGCTTCAGAGGTGGAACCTATCTGCCTGTTGCCCAGGTCATTTACTCTTCACCACCAGCTACACCGAGGGTTAGGTGAGATGCATTTCGTCCAAGTGCTCTTTAAGTTTAAAAAGAAGGTTCTAACTCTCACCAGTGTAACTACCCACGGGCCCTGTTCCTGATTGGACGTTAGGTCCGGGTTTCACTGGTGCAGAGCACCCTGACAAGGCCCAGCACTGTGCCTGCCGTTCAGGGTCCCGATTTCCCGCAGCTGCACGCCACACTGACCCAGAAACAAGAGGAGATCGCGTCGCTCAAGGAACGCAACGTGCGGCTGAAGGAACTCGCCAGTCGGACCCGGCACCTGGCCTCAGTGCTGGACGTAAGAGGGGCGCACACGCGGGATGCTGCGGACAGTCGGAAATGTCCTGTACATCCGCCCCCCCCACCCGCTCCCAATGTGGGGCTGGGGCGAGGTGGGGAACAGAGGGGCCAGCTGGGAGCCCTCGGAGTCACTCGCTGGGGCGCAGGTGAAGCGCGCCCAGGTGTTCTCTGCGCGCCCGACGGTGGCCCCAGGCGGCGCCCCTCCTGGTCTCTTGCAGAAGCTGATGATCACGCAGGCCCGGGATTGCGGGGCGGCCGCGGAGCCCTGCCTGCTCAAGGCCACTGCCAAGAGGAGCTTGGAAGAGTTGCTCGTAGCCGCGGGGCAGGACTGCGCGCAAGTGGACACCATCCTGAGGGATATTTCTGAGCACTGCGACGAAGCGCTGCAGAGCCGCGACCCCAAGCGGCTACGTCTGCAGCCGGAGTCAGCGAGCCTGACTGGTCCACCCGGGCAACTGCACGGCGCCTTCCGCGGGCTGCGCACGGACTGCAGCGCACGCATGCTGGACCTGAGCCACGGGGAGCTGGAGGAGGGCGGCTCCTTCTGCACCCCCATCCGCAGTCACAGCACCATCCGCACCCTCGCCTTCCCCCAGGGCAACGCCTTCACCATTCGGACGGCCAACGGGGGTTACAAGTTCCGCTGGGTCCCCAGCTGAGCTGGCATGTGGTCCCTCCAAAACGTTGCCCGGCATCCTGACCACAGCGCCTGGAGGCCCAGCGGGCGTAGTGGGACTGTTTCTTGCACCCGGCTTCTCAGACTCCCCCGGCAGGGCCAGGGCCACCTGACGCAGATTCTTTCCAGGAGCAAATCACCCTGACGCACTGCAAGTTCTGGTACAAACACGGTCCATCCCTCCGCTTTCACAGCGGGATGGCGTGAGCGCACGCATAAACACGCACACGTGTGCATGTGTGCGGCAGTCCATCCGCCTTACATTCTGTACTGTCAGAGCTGGAAGGGGCTTAGAACCCGCTTAGCTATTTTATCATGTAAAATGCCCTGGTTTTATAACAGGGAAAAGGAGGGTTTAAGAAACTGAGTCATTTCTACAACAAGAGGCATTCTTGGGGACTTCCAGTCCCTCACACTACTCGGGATGCACATTTTTAAATAACATTTTTATTTTTTAAAAGATTTTTTTTTATTTTTAGAGGAGGGGAGCGGAGAGAGAAAGAGAGGGAGAAACACCAACGTGCGATTGTCTCTCACGCGCCCCCTACCGGGGACCTGGCCAGCAACCAGGCACGTGCCCTGACCAGGAATCGAACCAGCTGGCTCCGCTGAGCCACGCCAGCCAGGGCTGGATGCACATTTTGTCACTCGACCTCCCCCAGTCCTGGAAGGACACTTAACTGTGTTCCCATCGAAAACTTTTATTCTAGCTGCCAGAATAAAAAGCTAGGAGAGGCAGCCTGAACATTTGCCTTCAGGCAGTGAAGTAGAGAGAGCTGTGGGTCCTCTGAGGCTGCGCACTCTGAACAAAGTGGGGGCCACAGACATCTGTCTGTAGTGGTCTCGCATTTAATTTTGCAAGATTTATGGTGAATGTTTATCTTAATTCTATATACAGTTTTGCCTAAACAGAGTAAGCACACAAAAGACACACTTTGTTAATAAAGGCATAAGTTGATTTAAGAAAAAGGCATATCCCACATAAAACTGTTCCTATTTTTGGCCAGAAACCAAGCGTGGAAATTTTGGCAGAAGCAGAGCCACCTATTTGAATTCCGAGGGTAAAGCTAGGTCCACCTCTGTCTTGTGTATTTTTTGGCCTGGTCTCCCAAGCGAAGCTTCCGTGCTATGTGCTGCCTTCACCCTCCATCTCTTCTGCCCCCTTTTGTGTGAGGCTCCCTTTTCTTCTCTGTCGTGAAACCACGTGAGTAGTGTGTGTCAGGGAGTCATTTCTCCAAGTTCTTAACACGAGGGCTTCTCATTGGGGCTCAGTGCGGGCAACTTTCCAACCCTGCGAAGCCGCCCTGCTGGGCCAGCCATCTGAAGGCAGGTGGCAGGTAGCAGGTGAGCTTGGGCAGGGGACAGAACCTGCTCCTCCAGTTATCTGTGTTTAAATAGCCATTCAGAAAGAAAAAAAAAAACAGTGACGAAATAGACCGTATTTCCTCATACTTTGTCTAACAAATGACCTTAAACACACACTGGCTCAGACTTCTTATCAGCTCAGATGTCAAGTTGACATGTTCGGGACTAGAATCAAAACATAAACACAAAACAAAACGAAATGAAAATCCTTGGCTTGTCCCAGGAAACAAGTCCTCCTCTCCAATCCTCAGTATTTTCATAATGCATTAGCTTCAATGATTGAAAAGTTTTAAAAAATTTTGTATGTGTTTTTTCTATTTGTTTTATGCCTGGATTTTTTTTTTTTTTTTGGCTTTAAAATTTTTTTAAAAAAATTGTTCAAGTACAGTTGTCTCCATTTTCCTCCCACCACTGCCCCACCCCCAGCCATCCGCACTCCCCATCCTTGATCCCACCCTCCTTTGGTTTTGTCCACGTGTCCTTTATAGTTGTTCCTGAAAGCCCTTCCCCCGCCCCATTAGCCCCTCCCAGCTTTCCTCTGGTTACTGTCAGTTCTTAATTTCCATGTCTCTGGTTATATTTTGCTTGCTTGTTTGTTTTGTTGATTAGGTTCCACTTATAGGTGAGATCATATGGTATTTGTCCCTCACTGCCTGGATTATTTTACTTAGCATAATGCTCTCCAGTTCTATCCATGATGTCGCAAAGGGTATAAGCTCCTTTCTTTCTGCTGCGTAGAATTCCATTGTGTAAATGTACCACAGGTTTTTGATCCACTCATTTACTGATGGGCATTTAGGTTGCTTCCAGCACTTGGCTGTTGTAAATTGTGCTGCTATGAACATTGGGGTGCACAGGTTCTTTTGAATTGGTGATTCTAGACTCTTAGGGTACACTTCCAGCAGTGGAATTGCCGCGTCAAAAGGCAGTTCCGTTTTTAGTTTTTGGAGGAAATTACTACTGTTTTCCACAGTGGCCTCACCAGTCTGCAATCCCACCAACAGTGCACTAGGGTCCCCTTTTTCCACATCCTCTCCAACACTTGTTTGTTGATTTGTTTGTGATGGCCATTCTGACCGGTGTGTGGTTTTAATCTGCATCTCTCTGATGGCTAGTGACGCTGAGCATCTTTTCATGTCTCTGGACCCTTTGTACACCAACTATATGGGAAAACATTTGCCAGTGGATTTTTAAACAGTTACAGTTCTCACTGAGATTCCGATTATAAACCTGTAATTGTTATGTTCGCCATTGGAAACTCCACTGCTTAAGCAGCTCCCATTTCTAGGGGCGGGGGGTTGTGGGCTGCAGCTCTCCTGTGGACCAATGGCATAAGTTACCAACTTTGCATTAGTTAGCAATATTTGAGTTAAAAAAATTAGACTCATCCATTCAACAGACATTTACTGAGTGTTACTGAGGGTCTCTGTAATACAGAGGCTAAGAAAAGAGCGAAAGAACAAAACGCGAAGACCTTGCGCTGACAGATCTCCCTCCTGGGAAGGGACACACACTGACCGAATGTGCAGATGCTGTGGGGACGACAAGGGTGGCATCTTCACTGGGGCTGCTAGAGCGACTGGTGGTTTAAACAACAAACTTTTATTTCTACCAGTTCTGGATGCTGAGAAGTCCAAGTTCAGAATGCCAGCTCAGTGGGGCTGTGCTGGGGGTCCCTCTTCTTGTGAGGGCCCTAATCCCACCCTGGAAACCCCACTCCCAGGACCTTCTAGACCTAATTACCTCTGACAGGCCCCGCCTCCAAATACAGTCACACTGGTTCTCAAACATCTTGGTTCTCGAACAATTCGGTTCTCGACTGTGTCGTTTGTGGGAAAAATGTCTCCGTCGTCTAACAAAACTTCGGGTGTCTATTCTCTATGCGACAACCCATTCGTGCTGATATCTGTGTGATTCAGCTCTCAGGTGACAAAGGAGATGAAGTTTTCGAACAAATTGCTTCTACAACCGTTGTCTGGAACGAATCAGATTCGGGAACAGAGGTTCCACTCTACCATCACACTCAGGGCTGGGCTCCATACATGATTCTTTTCTCCGTTCTCTGATTGGTTGCCTCTCATTGGCTTGTGCCCCAACCGGAGACCCCACCGGCCAGGGCAGGACCACGCTGTGTTGATTGCTGTAGCTTTGTAGCAAGTTTGAGTTCGGGAAGCGTGAGATCTCCCAGCGTGTTCTGTTTCAGGTTGGATTTGGCAATTCTGGGTCCCTTGCATTTCCGAGTGAGTTTTAGAATCATCTGATTATTTTTTAGATAAAAGCAGCTGTGGTTTTGGTAGGGGTTGTGTAGAACATGTAGATCACTTTGGGGTCGTTGCCATTTAAAAAATATCACATCTTTTGATACATGAATGTTTTCCTCTTATTTAGATCTTTTCAAACTCCTTTCAACAATGTTTTGTAGTTTCAGTGTACAAACCACACACTTTTGTTAAATCTACATCTAAGCGTTTTATTTTTGGTGCCATTGTAAATAGAATTGCTTTCTTAGTTTCACTGCTAATGTATAGAAACACAGCTGATGTTTTGCATTGATCTGGTACCCTATAACCTTGTTAAATTAGTTAAATAATTCTAATACTTATTAAAATGGCTCACAGGGTTTTCTATGTACAAGACCATGTCATCTGCCACAAAGGTAGCTTTACTTGCAATCTCAATACCTTCTCTTTCTTTTTCTTGCCTACTTGCCCTCCCTGGTACTTCTGGCACAACGCTGACTGGAGGTGGGCTGAGTAGACCTCTTCGTCTCCTTGCTGATTTTGGAACGAGCCAGTCTGTCCCCATTGAGCATGACATTGACTCTGGGTTTGTCACAGATGCCCTTCATTGGGTTAAGGAAGTTCCCCCTTTTCCCTAGTTTACTGAGCCTTTTTCATGAAAGGATGTTAAATTTTGTCAAATGATTTTGATAGGAAAAATTACATGGTTTTTGTCCATTAGGCTGTTAAAATGTTTCATTACATCGATTTTTGGATCCAGGAGATTCTTGATGTAAGATAAGTGAATCAGAATTTCCTTTCCTGGGAAAATGCAAACTTAGAAATAAGGTTCAGAGACTTGCAGTCATTTTAATGGCAGAACGCTGGGCAGAGACCCCACACTGGGCAACGTCAAGCCTTGGGGGTGGCAGCGTTCAGAGCTGAGGGCTGTCACGGGGCAGCCCAGGTGGTGACCGTCGCAAGATGCACCCTGAGTCCCGGAGGAAGTGTGCTGTCTGAGAGAATCCGGTGACACTCCGGGAAGAGGACACCCGCTGTGGGACAGGGGAAGCACGTTGGAAGGAAAGGCCCGACAACTGAGGAGCAGCCAGCCCTCCTCTTCTCCCCGTGTAAAGTGGGGGGAGACGCTGGGGTTCCGGCTGAGTGTCAAGGGGTGAAACAGTTCTCCCCGGAAGATCTCAAAGCCTTGGGGAAACCAACTGTAGTTCCTACTCACCCTGACGTCAGAACCACCCAGAAGGAGAAGAATGATAGCAAGAAATTGAAAACTTATTTGAACAAAAAATGAAGGAAAACTTCCCCAATCTGGAGAAGGAAATAGACTTTCAGGAAGTCCAGGAAGCTCAGAGAGTCCCAAAGAAGTTGGACCCAAAGAGGAACACACCAAGGCACCTCATAATTAAGTTACCCAAGACTAAAGATAAAGAGAGAATCTTAAAAGCAGCAAGAGGGAAGGGAAGAGTTACTTACAAAGGAGTTCCCATAAGACTGTCAGCTGATTTCTCAAAAGAAACTTTGCAGGCAAGAAGGGACTGGAAAGAAGTATTCCAAGTCATGAAAGGCAAGGACCTACACCCAAGATTACTGTATCCAGCAAAGCTATCATTTAGAATGGAAGGGCGGATAAAGTGCTTCCCAGATAAGATCAAGTTAAAGGAGTTCATCATCACCAAGCCATTATTATATGAAATGTTAAAGGGACTTATCTAAGAAAAGGAAGATCAAAAATATGAACAGTAAAATGACAACAAACTCACAACTATCAACAAATGAACCTAAAAATATAAAAGAAAGAAAAACAATGAAAACAAAACCTAAGCAAACAACTAGAACAGGAACAGAGTCAGAGGAATGGACATCACATGGAGGGATTTCAGCGGGGAGGGGGAGGGGAGGAATGGGGGGAAAGGTACAGGGAAGAAGAAGCATAATTGGTAGGCATTAAATAGACGGGGAGAGGTAAAAAATGGTATAGGAAACAGAGAACTCAAAGAACTTACATGTACAACCCATGCACATGAACTAAGGGGGGGAATGCTGAGGGTTGGGGGGTGCAGGGTGGAGGGGGGATAAAAGGGGGAAAATTGGGAAAACTTTCATAGTATATTCAATAAAATATAATTAAAAAAATAAATAAAGTAAAAAAAAACGCAAAAGAAAAAACCAAAAGCCCAACTTACAAGATCAGACTTACGGTATTATTAACTATATTGTTTCTGTAGCTTAAACTTTTTTTCCTTTTGCTTTTCTTCCCTTGGAGTTGTCTGTGGAGAAAATGATAAACATCTAAAGCTACCATAGCTTTAACCGCTATTGATCTTTGTGGATATTACCTTTGTGATATTGAATCTTCTCTGCCTACTGTAAATCTTCGATTTCAGCCAGTTCCAAAGGAAATAACGTATTGCTCAACGTTTAAAACACAAAGCAGAAAATGTGGCTTTTGGTGACGGGTGACCGGCTCCTTGGCTTGACCCGGTGTGACGGGGGTGGGTCTGCTCATGACCACCCAGGGCCCACGACACTCGCTGCGAGCAGGGCCCAGACCCCAGACCCACGTGGGCCTTGGCCTCCTATCGTGGTTTGGGGTGAATGGAAGGCCGTCTATAAAGTGAGGGCCACGAGTACCGCCCCTCCTCTGGTGACTGTTAGTAATGCTCGACGGGCTGAGCGGCCCCAAGACTCCCTGTTGACTGGCCTCCCCCGTTTACCTGACTTGCGGGAGAGACAGGGTGGAGGGCAGTGTCTCCCAAAGGTCGCCAGGTGGAAAGGGCTGTCACCTCCCCACGAGCCTTGGTCACTGTAGTGTCACTGAACATTAGGTACATAGAGAAGAACAGAGAAATGGGTGGGAGAAGGTTTTTTTGTACAAACTCAAAATTAATCTTTCCCTACAAGTGTGATGGCAAAACAGCCCAGCACTGCCCTGTGGGAGCAGCAGCTATTTCTAAATTCGAAGGGTTAATCTGTGTATCTGCCTCTTCCCCACAAATCTTCAGATTTCATGAAAAGGTTTATGGGTAAGAAACCATAAAGTAAGAGCATAAGACCTTAGAAAACAGGAAAGCCTGCTATAATTAATGTAAATTAATGTAATTAATGAGGCTTGAAAATGGCATTGTATTTCTCCTTTCCCCTTTCACTGAGTGATCCAGCAGAGGAATTCAAGCCAGTGTGATCGGGGATACCACGTATATTCAATTGACATAGTTATTTCTATTAAAACACATTATCTGTAGTAACAGTAATATATGTTTATTGTAGAAAAGAAAAATAAACCCAGCCATTTAACAATGTATTAATTTAACTGATATATGCTGAATACCTACTGTGTGCCAAGTCCTGGGTGTGTACTTGGAAAATGGAACAGGCGTGGATCTGCCCACGTGGCGCTGAGAAGCTGGGAAAAGAGACAGACGATACCCGGTAAACATAAATGTGTCATTTAAAATTGGAGTCGGCGCCTGGATGAACAGACGAGAGAGAGAACCAGACTGGGGAGTCCACTCACACAAGGAAACTCAGGGACTGTCTCTCTGAGGAAGAAGTTGTAAGCATTTAATTTGGAACTGTATCAAAGCAATACATACACGTGGTTAATAAATAACAGGGGAAAGTGTGAAAAATAACAATGCGCCTTCTCCCCGCCCTCCTGGCCAGTGGCGGCAGCTTGTGTCCCTCCCTTGCTGGCCTTGGCTGCACGTCTAACCTCTGGCGGTCAGCCCCCCCCCCCCCCCCCCCCCCCGCCCCCGGGATCGCCTAGGAAGGTTTGGAGAGCTCCGCACTTGGGGGCCGTGGGCCAAGACCCTGCTGGATAGCTGGGGCGACATAGACATTTGGTTTGAGAGAACATACTTTGACGGGTGTCCAACTTGCCGCCCGTGGGCTGCATGTGGCCCAGGATGGCTATGAATGTGGCCCAACACAAAATCGTAAATTTACTTAAAACATGATGAGATTTTTTGTGATTACATGTCACAACGTATTTAATGTGTGGCCCAAGACAACTCTTCTTCTTCCCATGTGGTGAAGAGACGCCAGAGGTTGGACACCCCTGCACAAGATTTTGATCTTTTGAAATCTACGGAGATTTGTTTAATTGCCTCGCTTAATGTCTAGATTGGTGAATGTACTGTAGACATTAAAAACAATACGTATTCTGAGGCTGTTGAGTGTAGTCTCCTTTAAATGCCAGTTAGAATAGGTGGTTAATATTATTGTTCATATCATGTACATCCTTACTGATTTTTGCTATTTTGTTTTTTTAAAAGCCAGATTTTTAAAAAAAGATTTTATTTATTTATTTTTAGGCAGAGAGGAAGGGAGGAAGAAGAGAGGGAGGGAAACATCAATGTGTGGTTGCCTCTCGCCTGCCCCGCACTGGGGACCTGGCCCACAACCCAGGCATGTGCCCTGACTGGGAATTGAACCTGGGACCCTTTGGTTCCCAGCCCCCGTCAATCCACTGAGCCACACCAGCCAGGGGTGATTTTTGCTTTTTTTTGTTTTATCACATACTATTAAAATCTCCAACTACACTTGTGGAATTGTCTATTTCTTCCTTTTGTTCTGTGAATTTTTGCTTCATGTGAACCCCTGTTACTGGGCACGTGCATTGATAATTGTTGGATGTATTTTAAGGTGTTGGCTCTTTCTATCATTTTGGAGTATTTCTGTCTGTAAGTCATATCATTGTCTTGAAGTCTATTTTGCCTGACATTTTTACATAATTTAACTTGACATATGTAATATTTATATTTTAAATAGACTTTTTAGGAGCAGTTTTAGATTTCCAAAAAACTTGAGACGGGCAGAGAAATCCCGTATATCCCCTGTACACAATTCCCGTATCAGCGTCTTACAGTAATTAGTACGGTGCATTTGTTAACATTAATGAACTGACACCAATACATTCCTGTTAGTAAAAGTCCAGACTCCATGCGCATTTTCTCTGTTTTCTCTCGATGTCTGTTTTCTGCCCTGGGCCCCCGCCCAAGATGCCACACCGCTCTTAGTCACCACGTCTCCTCCCACTCGGCCCGGCCGTGACAGTTTCTAAGGCTTTCTCCCGTTTCTCCAGCAGTCTCGAGGGGCACCAGTCAGGTCTGTTTCCATCTGCCCCGCTATTGAAGCTCACCGCAGGCGTTCTCAGGGTGAGAGTGGGGCTGTGTGTGGAGGACGCCGCCCCCCCCCCCCCCCCCCCCCCCCCCCCCCCCCGGGCCGGCGAAGCGCACTGCCATTGTAGCCTCTCACTGGCACGTTCTGTCAACGTGACTCTCGGGGCTTGGTCTTGACCTGAGTCGCCTGGCTGATGGAGTCACTCTTCACCCCCCACCCCACCCCGTCCCCCTGAAGCCCACTACGTGTGGCCCCCACTTAATGGAGAGTCGGGCTTCCCCTTCTTCCGGGTGAAGTATCTATGTGCACTACTTAGAGTTCTTCTGCGTGGCAAATCTGTCTCTTTCCCCCGGAACACTTGTGTCTCAGCTCTGTCTCTGTCTGTCTGTCTGTCCATCCATCCTCCCATCAGCAGCTATTTCCTTTTCAAGTAAAGTGAAGAAAGTAGTAAAAGCCATCTTGCCCTGTAAGAGTGTGAATTCTACATCTGAACTGACATGTTTTCACACCAAAATGAGCAGAATAATGCTCGTTCTTTGTGTTTTCCTCTCGACCAGTGTTTGGCGTTTAGCTATCACTCTGCAGTGGGATTCTTTGTACCTCTTCGTAATTTGTGGTAGTTTAGTCTATATGCCAACACAATTAACCGCATTTCACTGACGAACCAAGTGGTCAGATGCCATTACCAAGTTCTCATAATGTGGGAGCTGCCTCCACAGCTGAGTCCTAGCCTTGCTCCCACCTCACTGGCTAGTTACCTCTTTCTGAGTTTTAAGGCTTTTGAGAAGAAAAAGTGCTCCTATTCGTTTCTTGCTTTTAGTCCCTTACACTTTCCCTTGTGTATGAATAAGGAACTTTAAACATCCTCTAGCCTGCAGGGGAGAGATGAAAGCTACGCTTTTCTGCAATGCTTAGGAATCCACCCATTAGCTTTAAAAACTACAAACTAAAACCAGCTCGTTACTTTCACAGTAAGATGAACAGCAGCATTGCACAAACTGAGTGTAACCCTGCAGACCCAACAGCAAACAGAGAACTTAACAGGTGTTGCTACTTAGAGAAACTCTAGCTGTAGCTTCTGTTGTTTCTGGACTGAAAGCAAGACGTGTTTGCCTTTGAATTTGGAGAGCGTTGCTGATACCTGTTGTGAAAGTAAACACTCCAAGGTAAGTGGCTTGACCCTAAGCTTGTGCACCAGGAGCGGGCAGCCCACCGAGGGGCGGAGAGCAGAGGGTGGGGTGGGGTGGGGGGCAGCTCGGACAGGGAGCGGGGTGGAGGAGAGCGCCCTGCGTTGCACGTACTCCTATGGGAACTTGGAAATGAATTCAGAGTTGTTGAATGAATGATGGAAACAGCTGTACTGTAGAGTGCCCTTTGCGTAGCTGTGGTGTAGAGAAATGTGACCACCTGAGGGCCATAGTGTGTGACGGGGATAGCATTTGTGTCTGAGCTTGGTGTAGAAAATGATTTACTCAAGGGATATTTTATATTCCGGACCATCTACTTAAAGCATCCTAAAGCACCCTATATAACAGCACAAAAATATTTAATAGATTTATACTGGAGGGAAAAATTTATGACTAGATTGAAAAAATTAGCAACTAAATGGAACTACCAGAGCAAATCAGAGTGACAAATGAAAGCTACGAGTGTCAAATGTAGGCATTAAACTAGTTTTTGTTTTGTAACAATAGTGCCCTTATTCTGTATAATGTGTTATATTCACTGATTACACGTTTTGTCAGACTGGTTACAGGAGTCTACATGATGTAAGTGGACAGGCGGCTTTCAGTTAATCAGGTAAACGGTGGCTTGTTATGACGTCTCACAGCCTCTTAGCCCAGGTCTGGTTTTGGAGGTGCAGTTACAGTGAGGAGGTTCTGGCTGCGTGTGATCTTGCCCAGGATGCTGTGCATGACCCCTTGTTGGCTCTAGTCATCAGTGTGCTTCTCCTTAAAGTCTCTGAAGAGACCCTTTCACCTCGAGAAGCTGTAAGAAGAGAATCCACAGCCTGTGAAATAGATCCTCTGTACCGATAATTTACAAACAAGTGCATGCGAATCTACGGCAGACGCGATGAGGCCCGCAGCCTCCGTGTGCTGGCAGTTAGCCACTGGCCTCTCCCAGCGGGGCGGGCAGGCCCTGGGCCAGGCGGCTTCACGCAACCTGCCCGGGATCCATACTCTTCTTTCTCCCTTCCTTCCCTCCCTCCCTCCCTTCCTTCTCTCCTTCCCTCCTTCCTTTCTTTTCCTTCCTTCCTCACTTCTTTCCTTCCCTCCCTCCCTTCCTTTCTTCTCTCCTTCCCTCCCTCCTTTCTTTTCCTTCCTTCCTTCCTTCTCTCCTTCCCTCCCTCCTTTCTTTTCCTTCCTTCCTTCCTTCTTTCCTTCCCTCCCTCCTTTCTTTTCCTTCCTTCCTTCTCTCCTTCCCTCCCTTCCTTCTCTCCTTCCCTCCTTCCTTTCTTTTCCTTCCTTCCTCACTTCTTTCCTTCCCTCCCTCCTTTCTTTCTTTTCCTTCCTTCCTCTCTGCCTTCTTCTCCTTCCTTCTTTCCTTCCTTCCTTCCTCCTTCCCTCCCTTCCTTCCTTTCTTCCTCCATACTCTTCTTTCTAAAATCGCCCTCTTTCATATCATTCCTTGGCCTGTTTCTACACTCCCTAAGTGTCTACACCGGTCCATGTGAAACTGGTTATTCTTTGTATTTGAACTGACGTGCTACCTGCAGAATTGGCGGGCTAGTTGTAGTTGCTCTGCAGTTCAGTCTTCCAAACACAGACTTGCTACCTCAACCAGGAGACTCCATTCACTCAACCCTCTGTGCTGCTGGCTGTGTCTGTTCTCGTTTCCTGTTATGCGAATTGAGGTGATGCAGGAAACTTAGGTAGGTGATGTTCTAACTGGAAAAGCTTATCTATACTTGTGCACACCTTCTGTGAAACGACTGGCATATTATCACTTGTTACAAGAGAAGTTTTATAAATTGCCTTGACTTTAGCAGAGAAAGAAAAAAATCTATGCTCAAGCTTTACCTGAAATATTCTCTTTTATTACTTAGGAGGCCATGCACTTGGGTAAACTCTTTCCTTGAGTTTGTTTCCTTGTCGGAGAAGACAAAAACAGGCTGGGCCCTCACAGGCTCAATTATAGATACATCCTTAGAAAATATGAATTTAAAAGGGGGTAGGTTTATTGGGAAGCAGAAAACATTTTCCGTATTCAAATCAAACTACTAATCATTGTACGGTGAGACATTTGGAAACGCTCGGTTATCTTGGTTCTATCTTAGAACGCTTCGGAGCCACCGACTCGGAGGTCGAGGACAGCTTCTGAGATTTCGTGTGCGTTCCCTCACCAGCACTTGGGAGGTCCACAGTCCTGCTGCCCCGGACCGCTCGGGGCCACTTGTTCCAGCCCCTGGGAACCCGCGGTCTGTCCTCTGTCACCCTCTGTCACCCTCTGTCATCCTCTGTCACCCTCTGTCGCTCCCCAGTGTGCCTGGTTCACCCGACCTGATGCCTGCTCCTCTTACCTGGTGTCCGCTGAGAGGCCAATAAATGAAACAGTCATGTGAGCCAGCCCAGGAAGTGTCCCTGTTAAAAGAGCTTAAAACCTAAGAGCCTGTAGGATCCCAAGGGTGACACCTCTCCAATCACATCGTCACGTGCAACCACACACGACCACGTGTCATCACATGTCATCACGAGCATCACAACCGTCACAGACGCAGCCTGGCCCGCCCTCTGCACGGCCCAGTCTGGCTCTCCCCATGGCACGGCACGCACATTGCCTTTTCTACAACTGGCTTACGAGCCCTAAACGTGTAAGGATCCTCGTAGCACGATTATACTTTTCTTTAGGCTCGTTAGGCCTCTTAGGCTAATTAACCAAGATTCTACAACTTGCCTTAATTGTGAGAATTTTATTACACAACGGAACTTTTTTCTCTTGTTGCGAAATGAATGACAGCAAGCAAGAAGAGAAACAGAACGCCCACACTCCTCCCGCGTGGGTGGAAACGCCCAGACATTTTGTACCTATGGATGTGTGTACTTAAAAGCACAGGGACCACACCCCACTGTGCACACGTTTTTCTCCTAACGGCATTTAGGGTTGTTTTATGATTTTTATTTCTTAAATACTTTACTGACTTCATTTTATTTTTTAAAATATTTTATTTATTTATTTTTAGAGAGAGAGGAAGGGAGGGAGAAAGAGAGAGAGAGAAACATCAATGTGTGGTTGCCTCTTACGTAGTCCCCACTGGGGACCTGGCCTGCAACCCAGACATGAGCCCTGACTGGGAATCGAACTGGTGGCCCTTTGGTTTGCAGCCCGCACTCAATCCACTGAGCCGCACAAGCCAGGGCTCACTTCATTTTATTACACAGATGTGGAATAATTGATTCAACCAACACCTGTGGCCGCGTGTTTCCCAAATCTTCACAGCACCATGAACACTTCTGCAATCATTTCAAAAGTGAACAAAACACTCGGAAATAAGGGAAGTGGGGCGTTTATTCCCAAATCTAAGGGAAGTGGGGCGTTTATTCCCAAATCCGGTCTTTTGGGCCTTCACCCTGGCGGTGCAGGTTTGAGTTCTGCAGCCTAAGGTAAGTATAGAAACCTGAGGACTGGGAGGAGGACGGAAAACAAAGCACTAGGGAGTAGGAATTGGAATTATTTAACCTTCAGGAGCCAAGCTTGCAGATGACGTTCATTCACATGACAAGACTGTCCCACAACGCCTGTCTTTGCTCCAGGCCCCTCTCCCGGTCTGCCCATGGTAGGGTTATCATTGTGCCCGTCTCTTCTTCACGTCCAGTCCCACAGCCCCCAGGGGGCAACGGTCCCATTCTGCCGTGGACCCGGTAAGTGCGGTTTGCGGGGAGGACCCTGCACAGGAGCCGGCCAGGACCCGGCCGTCCCAGAGCGAGAGCTCCGCAGTGGGGCCTTGATCCTCCCGCAGTGGCTGCCGGCCTGCAGCCTGTGAGGGTCTCCCGGCCCCGAGGGAGGCCCGAAGAGCTCCCCGCCGCCCTTGTGCCTCCTGTTACTGAACTGGAAACGCCAGGGTGTGAGGTCGTGACCGCTGGCTCCGGGGGGCTGATGGAAGGGGACCTCCCGCTCCTGTGTTCGCACAGGTATGTGTGTCCCCGGCCCGAGTCCTTGGAGCGTGAGGAGCCGGCAGCCCGCAGCCCCAGGCCCCCTTTCCGCAGCAGCGATTCCGCGCAGGTTTTCTGGGTGTTTGGGGGACTCAGTATCTAGGAGATAAAGTTGTAAAAGCTCTAAAAAACAAGCAAGCAAACAAACAAAAAACAAGCCCCCAAACGCAGACCCGCAGCACCCGGGACACAGCGAGCGGGTCCGTGCGCTCAGGGTGCGCGCCTCGGACCGCGGGGCGGCGGGCAGGGTTCCCCGGCCTCCCTCCGGGCACGAAGGCGCAGCAGGCCTGGGCGCCCAGACTCCCCACGCGGGTTGGGCCTGCCCAGCTTGGTCTGCTCCGGCCGGGCCGTTTGGTGCTGCCGACGGGAAGCAGAAAAGGTCCTCAAGTGAACGCTTCGCTTTTCCTCGGCAGCAGGTAACGAAATACAGGCTCTCACTCCGTCAAGTCTCCAGCACTAAAGGCAGAGTCGCACCTGGTCTCCTCACAGCTGTTTCCCGGTGGGGAGAAGGTGGATAAACAAGTTTATGAACTCTTGATTCCCCTGGCAAAACCAGTGAAGGTGGAGCGGGGGGAGCCAAACGTTCTTTGAGAAATAACCTCTTTCTTGTGCCGTCCTGAAGTTTGTATATACACGCTGCAGTGTATTCGAAGTGCTTAGGGAAGTGGCTGAACACAGTGAGCATTCAATGAATTTGAGCTATTAGGGTTTTTTTTTAATGAAAACATTATCTTAATATAAAAACTCACTCAAGAAGTTAAAGGGTGCAGCTACCATAGGCAATGAATTCGATCTCAGAAAAAGAAGGGAGGAAGAACCAAATGAAAGGGAAAGGGCCGCGCAGATGGTGAGGGCCTGGGGGTCACCGAGGCCGGGCTCCTGGAGCTCCCGGGCGGGCCCGGCAGCCCACAGAGCTAAGGACGTTGCCTCGCTCACAGCGCCACCTTCAGGAGGAGATTTCCTTTTAAAGCCGAGCAGACGCATCCCTATCCCACCGAGCTAACCGGGTACCGGGAGGACCAGGCACGAAAAAGACCAAGTTTGTTTCAGTGTAGCCGACGACCACGAGAACGTGGGCCCTGATTCTCTCCTCCCGGCCGTGTTTCCCGCAGCAGACCAGCACGTCAGCTTTTACATTTGGACGTGGGGCATCAATGAATTGACTAGAAAGGAATGCTTTTCTGTTCTTTTGATTTGATTTCTTTTTCTTTTTTAAATTTTATTTATTTCTAGAGCGAGGGGAAGGGAAGGGAAGAAAGGGAGAGAAACATCAATGTGTGGTTGCCTCTCGCATGCCCCCAACTGGTGGTGACCTGGCCCGAAACCCAGGCATGTGCCCTGACTGGGAATCGAACTGGAAACCTTTTGGTCCATAGGCAGGTGCTGAGTCCACTGAGCCACGCCAGCCAGGGCAGAATGCATATGATTTCTAATTGAATTTCTTTTGGAACGCCATACTGAGATCATAATATATGAATTATCCATTTTTGTTACCTCCACGAGATTTAACAGTCCCCCTTGATTATTTGTTCCTTTAACCAGACTCATAAGGAAATTCTCCATTCTGTCGAATAAAACGTGGAATAAAGCAGTACTTCCTTCGAGTACTTAAAACAGCACCCAGTGGGTGAGTGCTGGGCGAGGCAGCCGGAGGGGCCTGAGCAAGCAGGATCTGGGGCCGCACTGCCCCGGGGGTGGGGGGTGGACGGGCCGGTGGCCCATGGCACTGCGAGGCGGCAGCGCCACCTGAGACGGCGCTGACCGTGGAGACACGCAGGATTCTGAAGACGACACAAAAAGTTGTGAGGCATCTCAGTGACATCTTATATGGAATACATGTGGAAGTCATGTTTTGTATGAAGCTTCATAAAATCCTTACATCAATTCAACCTATTATTTTCACTTTTCTTTAGGTGGCCACCGGAATGTTTACAATGACCCCTGTGGTTTGTGTCACTTCCGTTGGGCGCCCCGCTCCGGGGCCGGCTGATCACATTGTCCCAGTGATGCAGCTACTGAGCCCGGACAGACCGCGCCCTGGCACTGGGCCGTGCGCGGACGAGAGACCTTCACACACAGTCCCGCAGTCACTCATGTCCCACCGGGAAGGTAAAGCTGAGAGATGAAATGCTCGCCCAAGGGATGACAGCTAGCAAATGGAAGAGGGGTTAGTCGAACCAAATCGACCCCAGAGCCCGCTTTCTTAATACCTACCCTCCAGGGCCTCCTCCAACGAGCTTTGTGTGGAACCGCAGCCGTCAGAGCCAGGCACAGGAGGCAGAGACTGCGGTTCAAGCTCTCGGCGCTTTCGTGGGTGAAGGAGGCCGAGACCAGGACAGCGACACTAAGATCCCTTGCCATGGGTGATGCAGAGCTCACCGCCTTGTTCGGGCTGGGTGGGTCATGGTGCACCCTGAGCAGTAAGGGAAGAGGGCACGGTGACGGTGATGGCACGGGCCTGGGGGCCCTGGTGTGGCTGAAGAGTCAGTGGAGGAAGCCATGTTGCAACTAGGTCTGGGGTAAGAGTGGAAATGAACGGAGGCAGAAAGGAGGGGGCAGCGGCAGCAGGAACCAAAAAGACACGAGTCCGGAGGAGAAGTCCCGTGGCTTCCTCAGGGAAAGGAAAGGCGCTTGGGGACAGAGTGCAGGGAGCCCTGTGGGGCCAGGCGCCGCAGGAGGAACAAGGGGGCCAGATCAGATGGGGCATCTTAGGCCTTGCGAAGACCCTGGTCCATGACGCGGCCAAGGTCACACAGCAAGTAAATGGAAAAGCTGATTCCAAACCCACATCTCCCGGCTCCAGAGTCTGTGGGGTGTTCATACCCCTACGGTACAAAGGACCCGAAGGGCCAGAAGGCACATATTTTGTGCAGGGTGAGTTTAAAGAAGGTGATAACATTCGTTTCGATAAAAACAAAAGTAATTAGGAGCAGAGACCCTAGGACTTGCATTGGAGGATGCTTCCCATGGGCCTCTCAGGCCCCCACAGGCCCTGCTGAATGTGCCGAGGATGCCAGGTCCCTACTGCTCCTCACCGTTGCCGTTTCTCCCAACGGACTGGCAACCAGCAGCCTTTACGGTGAGGCAACCTCCCCCTCTGGTTCAGGGAGCAGGCTTGCTTCAGCTTACTGTGAGAGCAGTGGGTCCCCCGGGCCAAGGGTCCCCTCTTCCACTGCACCCCACGGTGGGGGCAGGCCCCTGTCTGGGCCCTCGGGTTGCCCTTGTGGGGTTCGTGGGCAGAGGGAGTTGATCTCAGCCTGGAGCTCAGGCCGTTTGCTGGGCTGTGAGTGACGAGGTCCTTTGCGTCCGACCCAGGAGTCTGTCTCATGTCAGCACCCATGGGCCAGCAGGAGGCTAACCTGTTACATTGTACCTGGGGCCCAAGCAAACCTCAGACCCAAACGTGTGTATCTACGTTATACACCAGTGGCCCCTGGGAACCGTAGGGGAAAAAGAGAAGGTATTAGAACAGGTGATCGTAAAACAGGTGAGAAGGGACAAATGCAGACGTTTGGAGTAGTCAGCTTTTTGCAAGGCTTTAGGTAAACTGCCTCTCCATCTCTTTAGCCTCTCGCTTTAGAAAAGGAAACCCTGGTTCCGGGCTCAAGGCCCCACGTTGCCCCTTGCGGGAGCTCTGCGTGTTCCCTCCAAAAAACTCGCTTCCAGGTGTTGTGGGCCCGACCCGGTGGGCAGCATGTTTCCGTGACGATGGCGTGAAGGGTGGCTGCCTGTGGGATCGGGCAGCTTCCCAGCTCCTTGCTACCGTGCAGAGGTCACCTGGAGGGTCCTTTGTGAACCGCGGGCGCGGGGGTGGACTGTTGGGGCTCCCTCCACCTTCTCTCGTCCGTTCATGCACAACCCGACTCTGGGGAGGGGAGCACCTTTGCCAAGCTCAGCCCGCAGGTGAACGGCAGAGCCAGGGGCTCTGGCCTGGGGTAGGACTCCGCGGGTCTTTCCCTGGCTCCGTTCTGTTCTGCTTCCCCGGCACTGTTCTGAGGTGGGAGTAGGTGTGGGGCGCCGACTCTCCAAGCTCAGACCTGGTGGGCAAACTTCCCAGACTGACGTGTAAGTCGCAAGTCAGAAGGTTGCTCGGTGAGCCCAGAGTTGGGACACATTTACTCTCTGTTTTCTAGTGACATAGGCCTCAGGGGTCCCTGTTGATTGAGTGTGTTTCTCCTTTAAAACCTGGGCTGGAAGCTGTAACGATATGAGTGAATTCTCGTGTAATATTTTTTGACCACCTACTCTGCATCAGACACCTGCTGTGTGTGGGCTTTGACCCTGAGGATACTATCCTTGGAGAAGTGCTTCACAGAGGTACCTTTGTTATCCAAGTCGTCTTCAAAGCCGGCCTTGCTTTATCCCGGAAGGAAGGGTTTGCACTTGTAAGGGTTCCATATTCTCTCTCTGGGTCCTCAGCACGAATTTGTACAGTAGATGACGTTAACACACTTCACCGGTGAGGAGTCTGTGCCTGCAAGAGGTGATGTGTTTCGAGTCTCACAATCGACAAGCGGCTGGCCCAGGAAACCCACACCCACCTTCCTCCAAGCATCTTTTCTTCCCACTGCACCTTTACTCACAGTTTTCTTACAGCCGAGTTTATCACACACTCCAATCGCGGTCGCAGTGCAGTCTTTCCTCGGGACGCTGTATTCCTGGCTCCGTGGTTTGTGGAGGGCCTCATCCCATGTACGAATCGGTTCAGCAAATGTTTACTGAACGCCACCTCTGGGCAAAGCTGATGGTGCAGAGAGCACGGAGCCATTCTCCGAAGAGTCCACAGAGGTGGAGAAGGCATGAGCCCTGCACTCTGGGAGCTGGTAGCATGCTCAGCCAAATGTGAAATCTGGGGCGAGGCGGAACAGAGGGACAAAGTGCTGTGCGACCACAGGGGAGAGAAGAACATTCCCACGAGGACGACTTGCAGAGGCCGTTTGGGGAAGGGAACTGATTTCAAGGGCGAGAGTGCCCAGAGAGGGCAGGGACAAGAACTCAGAAGTGAGGTAGCCTGAGGGCAGCAGAGAGCTGGGCATCACCCTCATCTCCCGCGCGGGGGACAGGAGGCATTGGTGGTGCTGTGGGAGGTGAAGTGAGAAAGGTAGATGCCACATTGCACAGGGCTTGTGTTGGGTGGCAGCGGGGAAGGAGCGGCCGGAGGGAAATGAAGCAGTCATTCAAGCCGCCCAGTGCAATGTAGCGAAGCACTTAAACTGGGAGGCCGGGAATGAAAGGGAGGCACGTCTCGCCTGCTGACTCAGCCATCTGAGCCCGGCCTGATAAGATCGCCAGGCTTTCCGAACAACACAAGAAAAGCCGTGATAGCGCAGAGGAGGGGAGCCCTTGAAGTTCCGTGTGTATTGTGTCCACTATCTGGGAAAGAAAGCCTTTGAAACTGTGTATTGATCTCAAGGTCCAGAAGGGGAGGAGGAGGGGGAACCTAGAAGCTGACTAAGGTATCTAATCCTTGAACCCCAACAACTGGCACACTCACTAGCTGGGTGCCCGCTTGTGGCTTCTGCTCAAGTGTATGAAACAAACTAACTTTATTTCCTCCATACGTGGGGCACTCAGACGAGCCAGGTGCCTGCTTGGGGCTTCGTGCCGGTGTGTTTTCATGAACAATCTTGTTACCTCATGTCCACTGTACCAGCTGTCTCTCGCCTGAATTCTCCTCTTGGGAGCAAGGCAAGAACAGAGGAGGGGGACCCCTGACAGAGTCTCCTCCACTTGCATTGAGCTAGAGGATTTGGAACTTAATTAGGGAAGATCCATCCAGAGATTTGGGGCAGGGGAGAAATGTGATCAGCTCACCACCATGCCATGTATGGCTTTTTACTGCTCTGTCCCTGGGTCTCCACTGCCTCACACGGTGCGGAGTCTTGCTGGGTGCAGTTGGACATGCAGAGCCAATGGACTGGGGTCCAGGGGTCAGTTAGGCTGTTGTAATTGGTCAAGAAGAGGGCCCGTGTCATCACCACCTCAGAGGTGGAAGTGGCTGCCTTTGCTGGCTGAATTGGGGGAGCGAGCCGACAGGGAGAGGGAGGCTCGGACTCTGCTGCCTCAGGAAGCCTGTGTACCTGGGACAGGGTGCGCACAGGGGAAGCCGATGCTTGGGGAGAAGGGGAACGAGACTCCCAATTCTCTTTTGGGTTGTGTTGTGCGTCAGTGCCGGGAGGCTGTCTAGTTAAGACGTTCCCAAGGCTGGGGCATTCACGGGCCCTCTTTTCTTAGAGCGGGCACCACGTCGCTGCGCCCGACTTTGTCCATCCGTGCAGACTCGTGCGGATTTCACGTTTGGGGTTTTCCTTACATTCCCGAAAACGATGGGGAAGCTCCTTGTCTTGTTGGCCCCCCGGGGAAGGACGGCCCTAAGGAGAGAGAAGGCAAAGAAAATGTTAGAGAAATAAGTGCTGGGAGGTGAGGTGGCCGGATTTTCACGCCTTAGGCCGGGCGAGCTTCACCGTCCACCTCCGCCAACTGGGGTGTGGACGGACGGACCTGCTTACAAGCCAGGCAGTACCGAAAACGTGTGTGTAGGCAAACCACTTGTGCCTGAGCAAGTGAGCCGTGCTCCCAGAGGCGCTATGCTTCCGATGGGGGCTTCTGCACCGCTCGCACCTTGACAAGGTGAGTCTGGGCGGTTCGCGGGGGATCTGAGTGACGAGGGCCCCATTCCTGCCTCCCCGCCCTATTCTGAGCCACGGATTCTGCGGAGCAGACTCGCCCAGATAGCAGAGTCTATCCATCCGGGACTCGACGGCTTCCTTCCCTTCCTGGTCCCGTCACCAGTGTGGAGACCTGGGGCTCCATCCGGTGTCCCCTGCGCACCCAGCTGGAGCCCGGGGCACCCACCCCCACCTGGCGGGGGCGCGTAGGACGGTTGACACGCCAACGGCCCCGGGCGTCCGGTAGGCGCGCGCACAGGGGCGCGCGGGCGCGCGGGATCGACCGTTGCCCTTGGGGGCGGGAAGCTCCCCGCTTGGCGTTTCTGGAAAAGCCACGGAACACAGTGAAGCCGAAAAGGCGACGTGCGCGCCGGCAAGGGCTGCGCGACGCCCTTCGCGTGGGAACGCACTTCGAAGGGCCGACGGAGCAGGGTGGGGAAGGCGGTGCAGGGGGCTCACCCTGGACATCGCCCACCCCCGGGATAACTAACTCCGTGCTATAGACGTCGTAGCCCTGCCACTGAAAAAAAGCCGGCGCTGGGGAACCCTGGGTACCCCGCCCGCCCGTCAGTGGGAGGGACCTGCCCAGACTCTCCGCGCGCACGGGAGGGGTCAAGTAAACCGCCGCCCCGCGCGCCCTGTCCTCGCTCCCCGCTGCTGTGCTGGTCTCCTCCCGCCTCTTCGCCAAGTCCCTGAAGGCCTCGGCGGAGGAGTCTTCTCATGGTTCTCCTTATCGCAAACCTACCTGCAAGCCCGCTCTTCAAAGGGCACTGACTGACTCACGCACCTGCCATTGGAATCTGGCATGAGCCGATAAAAATTAAGAAAAATATTTACTGTGTGTTTCTGTTTTCTCCTAAGCAATTGTACCACAGTGTTTCTTTTATATGACCACGTGATATTAAATATTTTCAGTTTACATTTGGAAACAATTTGACTTAGAAAAAAGTTACAGAAATGTTACAAAGAATTCCATTGTATACCAGCCTTTGTGAACGTTCACATTTGATGTAACCATAGTATTGAGACGAGGATCATAACGAGGGGATTAGCATCACTGCTACTCTATAAACTAAAGATATTACTCAAATTGTTACAACTACCCTTTTTTCCTGGCCCACGGCTCAATTGACGGTCTGACAACGCGCCTAAGAGACGGTTTCTCCTGACCTGTGACGGCTTCTCACTCTTGTTTCATGACTGACCCTTTTTTAAATTTTTTAAAAATATTTTATTTATTTTTAGAGAGAGTGGAAGGGAAGGAGGAGAGGGAGAGAAACACCAATGTGTAGTCGCTTCTTGCTCACCCCCTACTAGGGGCCTGCCCTGGCCGGAAGCCCAGGCATGTGCCCTGACTGGGAATTGAACCTGTGACCCTTTGGTTCCCAGGCTGGGGCTCAATTCACCGAGCCAATCAGCCAGGGACATGACTGACAGTTTTGAAGGGTACTGTTGGACAATTATTGTTTTGAATGTACTTCCATTTGCATTTGTTTAGTATTTCCTCATTATTAAATTCAGATTATGTATTTTTGCCCAAAATACCACAAAAATGATGTATGCCATTCTCAGTGCATCATATGGTGGGTGGGGTGGGGTGGGTGCGATGTCAGTGTGTCATTTATGGTGACATTATGTGATTACTTGGTTAAGTGGGGTCTGCCAGGTTTTCCAATGACAAGCTGTGATCTTCCTTTTTGTAGCCAGTCGAAGGAGGCAGGCGTCCTCACTGGACGACACTCATTTTAGCAATCACAGCTCCTGATGACAACAGGGCTGTGGTTTGCCCAGGGCGACCTAATTTATTGTCTTGATGTTAAAGTTCAACCTGAATATTGAAATGCAGTGACATTTTAAATGAAGATATTTGACTAATTCTTCTACTTTCCATTAGGGAAAGAGGCATTTGGAGGTTGTGTGAGATGCTGTAAAATTAGTGGCTAACATAGAATTTATGAATGTATTATATAGATAACTTTAAATGAATAATTCACTGTTTTTAGTGCTTGTAAAAATCTGGATTCTAAAATCCCAGTTCACCTGGATTTACCAGCTCATTAATTGATTTGGTTTTTTTTACTGCTTTATTTGTATCTGTTCTTATAAGTTGGTGAATGGAAAATGGTATTTAAAAATAGAACAAAGAAAAAAGTCTCACTGTTGTTTCCAATGCATTGCTGTTTTGAGTTGGCATTTGCAAGGCCGACCCTTTAAATTAACAATACGTCGGACTCGCATCCAGCGTTTCACTTTGCTGAGCCGGACTCTCTGCGGAAGGGGTTTCCCGGAAGGGGAACCGGCCCTCCCGGAACGCGCCGCAGGGAGAGTGACCTGGCGGCGGAGTTGAGGCCTTTCAGTCCGCCGGCTCTTTCGCGATCAAGCGCTGAGATGAGTCTCCTTTGAGGAGGAAGTTACCCCGAGCGGCTGGTTCCCCAACTTGTACCACTGTAGTGGAAAGCGGGGCTAGGATTGGGTCTGAGCCTTGGAGCCAATTTTTCTCGGTTTCAGCGCGAAGGAATCACTGACTCTTTTGAGTATCTGATATCTCCGATCCCCGAAAAATGCACAAACCCACATGTTGCATCAGAGCAAAGGCAACCCGAAGCCAGCCCGAAGGGGGTGGGCGAGTGGAGC
This sequence comes from Desmodus rotundus, assembly GCF_022682495.2. NCBI lineage: Eukaryota > Metazoa > Chordata > Mammalia > Chiroptera > Phyllostomidae > Desmodus > Desmodus rotundus. Next base: position 210,425,400 of record NC_071387.1, on the reverse strand, counting down.
GAAAAGCCGCGGGACGGCGGTTTCCTAGACAGCTCCCGCGCCCGCCGCCGGCCGCTCGGGTGGGGCAGCCGAGGCTGGAGGCCCCCTGGCCCCGCGTCGTTTCCCTGCAGACCCCTCCCTCGGTCCCCAGGGTCGGCCGGTCCTGACCACTCGGCCCAGTCCGCCCAGCTTTTTGCCGGCTCTGCGCTGGCCCGGTCCCCAGCCCGCGGGGGGAAGAGCGCTCCGCAGCCCGCGGGGGCGGCGCGGGGAGGACGCAGGGAGCACGCGGGTCCGCGTCCCCGCCCCCGCGCACCGGCACAGCTTTCCCGTCCGTTGAGGACGCGTCGGGGCGCATGCACGGGGACTGTCCCCGAGGGAGAGAAGGCCGGAGCTGCCGCCCCCCGCGGCAGGACGCGGTCGCGGAAAGGCGGGCGCCGGGGAAAGGGCGTCAGGACCCGTTTTAACGGAACGTCTCGGTTTCCGGACGTGGGAAGAGCTGAACTCCCGGAGCCCGCTCCTCGGCCCGCCAAGCCCCGCGGCCCGCGCGTCGGGGACAGTCCCGGCGCCCGGCCCTACTCGGCCCGCCAGCGCTCGCGGCAAAGCTTGGCGCGCCCGGGCGCGCCGCCGCGGACGCGGGGCCGCCAGGCAGGGGGGGCGGGGCCAGCGCTGCTTGCGGGGGAAGTCCTGCGGCTCTGACGTCACCGCAGCGCTGGCCAATGGGAAGCCGGAGAGGGGATTCCCGCTCTGGCTGCCGCCCCGCCGGCTCTTTAAAGGGTGTCCCGCACCGCGCACTGCGAGCGGTGAGTGGAGAGGGGGAGCTGGGCGTGCAGGGTGAGCTAGGACGGCCCTGGGGTACGAGACGCTAGAGGTTTGGCGGCCAGGCGTCAAGACTGGTGCAGGCCTGGGGGCCAAACCGGGGAGTCGCCCAGAGACAGTGGAGGCTGGAGCGCGCCGCCCTGCGGAGGGTCCGTGCGGAAGAAGGGGGGCTGCGGGTGGGGGAGGCGCTTTGGATTCCCGGCCCCAGCCTCCCGACGGGGCTGCGTGCGGAGGGCACCTACATCCCACCTGTGTGGGACGGAAGGTAGCTCACGACTCTTAACCCTGACCGTGACTTCGAGTAGCGCAGTTTGGCTACATTCTGGAGGTTGCTTTGGAAAAGTGAAAGCGGAGGAGGGTCTAGAAACATCCCCACTTGGCATGACTTTGCTAAACAGTTTCTCTCTCCCCCTGTTTTCTCTCTTTCAGAGGAGAAGGCCATGCGGGGGCTCGCCAAAGGCACGAGGAGAGAAGTCAAGGCTCCCCCAGGTGAGTGTCCGGCGCTTGCGCTAGTTTCTGTGTTAGATTTGACCTTGAACAGACGAATGCTGCTGAAGTCGACAGCTGTGGGAAGTACGGGATGATCTGAAAGTATGGAAACATGTTATCATTAACTTCAGAGTCCAATCACGTGCTAAAAAGAATGCTGTCAGGAGCCGAGGACCCCTGGCAAACAGTGGTAAGGACCGGTATCTGAACGGCACCGCCTAGCTTCTGCCTCGACAGCACGACAGCAAAGGGCGCTGCTAGGCCGTGCTGGGTAGGCACGCACCGCTCGCGGGTTGCCCCCCCCCCCCCGCCGGGGCAGGGGCGTCGGGCAGCTCGCCCCCAAAGGAACGGGGACGGCGCCCTCTGGTGGGCAGAGGTGGCATCCCCACGGCGCGCAGGCGAGCACAGCAGTGATTGCACGGTTGATCCCACGCAGCGCTTCTCCTTGGAAGTCGGAACCCGGAGGCCTTTAGGTTCTCTTGTGGTCAGTGTGCCCATGAAACAAATCCAAGCGCCTTTTTCTTATTTCTTCCACAGACACAGTCCTCGTGTGCTTACACCTCTCAGTAGCACCACTCACTTTCCCTGTGCCTAGGCTGGCAGTGCGCATTCCTTTAACCTCTGCTCACAGCTTCTAGTTTCCAACGCAGCACTGTTCGCTTAGGTTCTTCTGCTCTTTAAACTTTTCTCTATTTAAGTGGTGACACAATTACTTGAACACGCGCCTGCACTTGTAGAATGCAGTGGCTAACAGCCAGTGATGGGCGTAAACACATGGCATTTGAGTTCTTAAATCCCCTAAATTCTTTAATACCGATTTTCCCCAAACACAGCAGGAGACTTCTCCCTCCGACCTCTGCTCAGCTTGTCTGTTAGTTACCTTGGCTCCTCAGCCTTTCACTGCTGAGGACAGACGGCGCCTTCCGCCAGCACACGGCAGTGCTGGGAACAGCCACAGTCAAGTATAACTAAACACTCGCTTGTCCCGCGGTAACTGTCTTCATGTCCAGGCTTTTAAGTTGGAAAACCTCAAGTGTGAGCATTTTGAAAGCTTTTTACATCTTTAACAAGGTTAAATAAAATATTGGTGTTATTTCCTACAATGGGTTTGGAGGAACACACTTGGTGTGTGATTTTCTTCGGTGTGACTATTTTGAGGTCGCAGTTCCACCATTGTGCTGCAGGCTGAGAACTCAGCCCCAGTGGCTCGTGGCCGTGAGAAGCAGCGGTGACCCGAGTCAGGTAGGCAGTGTGTTGTTAGCTGGCTGCTTTGGGTCAGGTCGGCAGCCACAGCCACCCTGCCACCTGCTTCTGGATACACTCTTCTGGTGAGCGCCCACTGGTTACTGTGTGTGATGGGCTGGCAGTGTATTGTTAGCTGGTTGATGTGCAAATGACATCAGCTAACACGCAACTGCTATCTTATTGCATTTACAATGAGCACCAGAGTGTGGTTGAGTCTGTAAGTAGTGCGTGTGACGCACTTTTTGCTATGAACCAGCAAATAAGTACCATAATACATACAATTGCTATTTAGTTACCCGATTATAATGCAACAGACAGCTTTAGAACGGTAGAGAAGCTACTCTAATTATTCCAAAACTTTCCGGGTAATAATTTGGAGTCTCTAATACTTGAAGGCAGTATTAAAGTACTTGTGAAATTCAATATTTATTTTATTTCTTATTTTTAAAAAGACTTTATTTATTTATATTGAGAGAGAAAGAGGAAGGGAAGGAGAAAAGATGGAGAGAAACATCAATGTGTGGTTGCCTCTTGCACGCCCCTTACTGGGGGCCCAGCCTGCAGCCCAGGCATGTGCCTCTGACCGGGAATTGAACCAGCGACCCTTTGGTTTGCAGGCCGGCGCTCAATCCACTGCGCCACGCCAGCCAGGGCTCAATATTTATTTTAAATAAAAACCTTAGAATATAACGACAAATTGGAGTGAAAGCCTAACACGTTTCCCCAAGTTTTCGCCTGTCTCTAGTGGTCTGCCTGCGTGGTCAGTCTCCACACAGCATGGTCAGTCTCCACACAGCGTTAGCCCTGTTCTCCAGCCCGCGTACGCCTGCCGAAGGGTGGGTTGGGGCAGCCTTCCAGGCTGAGACATTTTCTCTTGAGATATCAAGAAAATTGGGGTGTTGGGGTGGTGGGGATGGGATGCAACCATTTGGAAAATTTGCCCCACTTTTTCCTTCCTTTTCAGTGAGATCACAGACTCATGTTTGGAAGTGAGCGTGAGCTTTAGCTTGTGGAGGGGGAGAACAGACCGTGCAACATGATTTGACGTATTTTCTCACTGCCGTGAGGCCATTCGGACCTGCCAGGCGGGGCTGGCGGGGCTGGGCCCGACACAGAGCATGCTCAGTGGGCCAGGCCACAGGTTCAGGGAGCTGGCTCGGGGGTTGGGCGACAAGTTCCCCCCATGAAGGGGCATGAGAAAGAGAGCACAGCCTCTCCTCACTGGGTTGTAAGTTATTGGTGAAACAGTTTGTATTCTTACCTTATTTAAATGTCAACATTCTAGAACCATGGGTTAAGAAAAAGCCTGTAATTGCATTCGTATGCCTCTTGCTATTCTACAATCTCACCCTCTTTTGGTTGTTGCCCAGTATCATTCATTTGCAGGATTTTTGTGTTTAAATATCGCTTCTACGTAAATATTGCTTTCATCTTGTGTTTTTAAAGGTTAAATTTCAACGTGTTATTTTTTCATAAAAAGTCACCTTTTGATGAAAATAAAACCTACTAAATTTAGAAGGTGTGGCCCTTCATTTTAATGTTTGTATGCTAAAGAGAAGCCATAAAATGCCAACATTTATACTCAATAAAGAGAGTAGGCATGTAAAGCTGTTCTTCAGCTCCAAATTATCGAGCTGATGAAAAAGGAGGGAAGGAACAGAATCACGTGAGGATGAGTGAAGGGGTCATGGGTGAGGGGGAAACAGGACACGCATTCGGAAAGTGTTTCCATGGGAGTCGGGGGGAGACAGGGAGGCACGCCGGGCAGCTGGGAAGACAAGAGTGGGTGGCCCTGCTGGCCCGGAGCATGTTGTCCCAGCTGTTTTCCTGGATCAGCCCCTGTGCTTCTCAGCATCATGGTGGGGTGGAGGTGCCTCCCTTGGCAAGGACGGCCTCAGCAGCTCAGCTGCCTGAAAGCAGGGAAGAGGAGAGCGGGGAGGAGTGTGGCGTGGCGGTTTCCAGGCAGAGCAGGCATTAGAACTCTCTTACTCCATGGCAGAGAGGGGTCGTTGAGCTAAGGGGCGAACATGGGCAGAGCGTCCCCCCCCTTTGCCTCACCCACTGGAGACTCACCACTAGTGAGTGGGATGCGTGGACCGACAAGCCAGCCACAGCCGGTGCGCTTCCAGAGCTTGGAGGAGGCACCGGGAAATGCAGCTGTTGACTCTCTTAGGCTTTGTCTTCATTTCTTTCATCGCTGGGTCTTCCGACTCGAGCGCACCTGTGGACGCTCTGGTCGGGCTGCAGATGTCAGCGTGGTCCCCCGTGCAGTGCCAGCAGCCCTTTGTAGCTCTGCGCCTGCAGTGTGCCCGCATGGTTACGTAACCGGTCAAATTGGCACGTTTATAGTAAAAACAAAGAGGGCGTGTGATGTCTTTGCTCTAGACTTCTCTCTTTGGAGAGCCTTCTGAAACCCCGATCGAGTCAGATTCTTATGAATTTTGATGTTCTGGAGCCTGCTCAGACTGGCTTGTGAGAGCCGATTGTCGAGTTTTCAAGGGTTTTGCAAGCCAGTTACTAAACCACCGCCAGACTGGCATCGGCCATGTGGGAGGGCTGGCACCACGGAGACTGGCGAAGGCTGCAGGGTGGGACTCCTGTTCCCGAGGCCGGGTGCTGCCCACGCTACAGGCATTAAGAAATGAGTGCACGTATATACACATACTCCACATACTCACTGCGGACACGCTGCGCTTGTTGAGCACGGCCAAAGAGTTCGGACAGAGCTCTGGGAAACCCACGGTCACTGCCACCCGCACGCTGCTGTTGCGTCTGCGGGAAACCATGGCCAGGAGCGGGTGTGAAGTGTGCCTCTGCCTCCCAAACAAAACAAACCCGGCAGCCGCAGGTCGATGAATTACTGACCACGAGGAAGTGCCTTTGACTCTGTCCCTTTGTCTCGAGGACAACAGCTGTTCCAGGATGCCAGCTCGTTTTGTCTGCCCCTCCATTCAGGCTGCTGAGAGCAGTCTGCGCCCCAGGCTTGTGGGTGCTGAGACGGGGAAGGCGCTGCTTCCCTAAGAAATGGAGGAAGAGGCAGGTGTGTCTCAGAGGGAGACGCAGATTTGCTGATACACTAACCCGGCTGTCCCTGTAAATGCACTTGACCTCTGGTGGAAACCACACCTCCCGTCCCAGCGAATATCTACGGAACACATTCACATCTGGGTGGCTGGACACGTACTTTGAATGTTTCTCCAGCAAGTATTGTCAGTTCCTCTGAGAACCTCAGACGTAGCCCTCGTGCAGACCCGCACCACAGCATGGAGGCGGCATTGCCCGTCTCACAGCTGTGAAGGGGCGTCTGCACTTTCTGAGTCCGCCCGAGTCTGGGAGCCAACCCGCAGCTACTTAGACTGTCTTCCTTCCTTGCCAAGTTTTACAGGCCTGTGTTTCCACACTTTTTCCCTGGCTTCCTGTTTAATTCTTTCATGAAATGGCTCTTTCATGGGGCTACGATTCACCTTCACCAACTTGGCCAGTGGCTTTGTTGGCCGATAGTGACGTGGGTCACAGAACAGAAAGGTCATGACTGGGGGGGGGGCAGTTTGCTGTGACTCTGAGAGGCTCAGTGGCTGCCCCCCTTCAGGACTTCTGCAGTTGCTCCCCTCTTTTTGTGAAAAGTGTTGGTGCTTTGGGGGCGATCCTTAGGATTTCAGCCACCAGAATGACATAGCATTGAATTTTTTCTCCAAATGACTAATCTAGTCTGAATAGATTAGCAGCCAAAGATAGCCTCTAAGGATTCAAGTTCAATGATTGTAGACTCCTGGCCTTTTTCTTACACTTGGGATTTTCACTCAGAGATTCTGACTCAACTGTTAATACCGTATTTATGGAATTTGAGTTTCTTCTGGAAAATAATTAATATTGAAAATAATGGCTCCGGCTGGTGTGGCTCTGTGGAATGAGCACTGGCCTGAAAACCAAAAGGTCGCCAGTTCGATTCCCAGCCAGGGCACGTGCCTGGGTTGTGGGCCAGGTCCCCCATTGGGGGCGCACGAGAGGCAACCACACAGTGATGTTTCTCTCCCTCTCTTTCTCCCTCCCTTCCTCTCTCTTTAAAAATAAGTAAAATCTTAAAAAAAGAAAATAATGAAGGCTTTTTCAAATGTTATGATAATGTCATTTATAAATGACTCTTTGGCCAGATGTAGTAAAACATACTACGAACTTGTACTCAAAGATGAACAAACAAAATCCTGTATATGAAAAAGACAAAAACGTATAAGGACTTGAATCCATACATGTATACATTTCACAATGTTTATTTGTGTTTTATTACATAAAAACAGTCATTTGCGGATAGCTACCGCAGACACGCCAGTCACACACAGGGTTTGAACTCAGTGGGCAGCGCGCTGGCATTTCCGCGCAGGACGGTTCCAGAGAAGGTCGAGGTGGACGACAGGCTCCTGCAGCACGGTGGTGACTGTGTTCCGAATTGCTCCGTGCGGTCAAGTGGAGTTGGAGTGTATTTCATTTGCTTCATTCGTGCTTCGGGCCACACCTCTGTTGTGGAGGCGTTCACTACCGCTCTGGCGAGGTGACAGGACCTCGTCTGTCGGTGCCACGCCCAACTGTCGGAGCACCTAGCTCGAGAGGGGACCCTCGGGGGGACACCCCCGTGTGCTGGCTGCCGCACTGGGGGGCGCAATGACGTCTCAGAGGTCCTCTCTTTTCTTAACGATCATTTGTCGAACCAGCTCCGCTACGTCAGGCCTGATGGCCTCGATGGGCTCCTCGGGCCTCCAGGACTTCACGACTTGGCCCTCGGGGTTGACCAGGTATTTCCAGAAGTTCCACTTGGGTTCCTTCTTGGAAGAGTCTGAAAAGTCAGAATATATTTTCATGAGCATGATTTTATTCTTTGCCAAGATTTCCAATTCTGTTAGGGTCAGACGGGTGGCAACTCAGAAACAAGTCCTGGGGGTGGGGGTGGGGTGCTCATCATAGCAAAATAGGACACAGAGCAAAACACCCAAGCAAAGCGGAGCTCAGGTCTGAGTAGCCGGGTTCTGTGTACACACATGGAGACCCCACTAACACTGAACCCACTGACGCAGAGGCATGAAGTGGTTGTCTCAGACTTGTGGCTCTACGCAATACAAAACTTATCTTGTCACTCGCTTAAAACTTTCAGGTTCCTGGCATTTTTAAAGACAAAAGGATACTCTAGAAGTCCTTTGTAAAGGGAATGGGTGGATTGCTTTTCATATTAAACCTATCTATGTTTCTAACATAGTTGCATATTCCTTAGCTGAAAATGGTGAATTATAAGCCATATTATTTTGAGAAATTGTGATGTCCTTTTGACGCATCTTAATTTACGTGTGAGAAGGTAGGTTTTTCCCATTTATACCCCCTGGATTTATGTGCATTATTACTGACGTGAGGAAAACGACACACGGTCACGACTAAAATGGACCAAGTGCCCACTCTGCGCCTAGTGACGCATGATCAGTGCTCTGAGTGGGTCCCGCATGCTCTCTCTGCAGCAGCCCTGCCAACGGGGCGTCACTACCATCAGCCCCATTTTGCAGATGAGAAAAGTGGGGGCCTGGACTCCGGGTCCCAGAGCCCAGAGCCACCTCGGGACCTTCTTCCCCAGCACAGGCCCTGTCACCTCCACAGGGGACAGGGCGGAGCCAGCTGGCACCGGGAGGAAGAGGGCCAGCTCTCCCCGGTCCATGTGGGACTCGGTGTCTATGGGACACCTGATCGGAGGGGGCTGCTGGGTCCGTGGCTTTGGAGCTTAGGAGACAGAGCTCACTCAGGGACAGGGGATGGAGTGAGAAGGGCCCAAGTGGGTTTTAGGACGAGCCCCGAGCATCCGTCACAGGGGTTAAGGGTGGATAGAAAAGGGGCACCTGACAAGGAGGAGAAGGGCCCGAGGGAGTCAGGCTCCGGGACCCACTGGGCTCAGAAGCTGGGGGGCAGCGATGTAAGGAGGTGAAGGGGAGGGAGGAACCGTGTTACCTCCCCTCGAAACAGGTGGCTGGAAGGACACACCGCCAGGAGGCACTAAAGGTGGGACACGAGCCCACGAGGGAGGGTAGGTTAAAGCCAGTAAGGTGTAGCCTAACACTCACTTCTGCGGGCTTTACTTCGCACGCGTGTCGAGCATTTAAATCGGTTACTTCATTGTTAGAAGTAGTGCCTATTAAGTCAAACGTCGGTGACTCAGCACGAGCATATTACTACATCAAAGCCTTCCTCACGTGGTCCCGAAACAGCCACTTCCCACAACGGAGAACGTGTCCGGGGCACGGCTCTCTGCAGCTGAGGCACCGTCTGTGTGTGAGTGAGCTGCTGCTGCCTGCCCCGCCCCCCAGCTGGCTGCAGCCCCTCAGCACGCGTCTTGTGGGACTTGGCTGGGATGCAGTCCCCACCTGCCTCCTCACCCAGGCCCCTGAGCAGCCAGCACACCTGTACCAGGCTCAGTCATGTCCAGGTGGGCCCTTTGAACAGGCCTGATTTTAATTGGGCCATCGTCACCTGGCTCCGGGGATCGCTTACATCATGTGACCTTTGTGACAGTGGGGTCTGAGAACGTCTGCAGGGATGAAGGGCCCCAGCACCCCACAGCGGTGCCCACGAAACTTGTGGGCATGTGCGCCGGCTGCTTTTTCCCTGGCGCACCTGGAACACCCTCAGCCAGTTTGTGGGACGGAAGCTTCATGGCCCAATGAAGTCCCGGTTTTATCAGAACTCCAGGGACCCACAGCAACAACAGGACTGGGGAGACCCGCCGCTGACCGTGTGAGCGTCCTCTAGGACCGTGTCCGGCCCAGGGTCCGCGGTGTGTGCGGCCCTACTCTCACTATTAACACGCTCTTCCGCGCCGTCTTAGGAGGCAGACGATATTGACGCCCTCGTTGCACAAACGAGGGATCAGGCACAGAAGAGTTAGGTCACGAGCCTGAAGCCACACAGCAAAGCAGCTGAGCGGAGGGGCCAGAGCCCAGGTTTCCGAAACGAACCCTCCCTGCCTTCAGGCTAGCTGGCCCCGGAAACGCCCAAGATTTCTGTAGCCAGTAGCCTAATTTCAGAGCTAGCCCAACACTACTTCTTCCGAAAAGAGTCCTTATATTTTATTTTGAATTTTAGCAAACCCCCGGTAAGCTGAGTGTTACCCATCCCAGGCCAGCTCAGAGGTGAGGCACCGCAGAGAGGATGAAGCCACAGTGCCTGTTCCTGAGAGAGGGGCCCCTCGGCAGTGGGGGGTGGGGGCGCTTCCCCAGGGGCTACTGAGGTGAGAGGACAAGACACTTCGTGAAAATAGCCGTGCCCGCACTTCAGAGCATTTTTCAGTAAAACGATCATCAGGGGTAAAACAGAGTGGACTAGATTTACTTTGCCGTTCTAGATGTTAAAGCGTGGATCTCAGGGAAGCATAACTTCTAGAAAGCCCAGAGGATGACACTCTGGCTCTACGGCAGTCTTAGAGAACTTCCCCCTAAGCCGGTTCAAATGGAACCGGAAAGCCTGGTTCTGATGTACTTGCTCAAAAATGAAACGCACGCGCAACGCTGCCGGGGGGAGGCAAGAACTGGTACTTACTAACGAGAAACCTGAAGGCAGGCTCCGCCCCGGGTCCCAGAATCTTAATCTTGTGGAAGATGGGGAAGGTGACTCCGTAGTTGCTCCGCACAAACGAGGCCACTTCCTGGCTGGGCCGGGGCTCCGCCTCCCCGAACTGGTTGCAGGGAAAGGCCAGCACGCTGAAGTGGAAGGGCCCGAACTCCCGGTGCAGCTCCTGCAGCGCCCCGTAGTTTTTGCCTGTGAGCTGGCAGTCGCTGGCCACGTTGGCCACCAGCGTGACCTCCCGGAAAAAGAAAAAACCCGACCGGAAAGTGAAGCAAAGAAAGGATCCGAAAAATTCTGCCCGTAGTTAGGAAGCCTAAGCCGTCTGGGTGGAAATACAACCTTGGAGAGATGGCTATTTCGGACTTTTAGGCATACCGGCTTTACTGAAAATGGTAACCGGGGCGCCTGGCCGAGACGCTGGAAGATCACTGCCTTTCAAACAGCACCAGGCACTCGCGCCGATTTATTAAAAAAAAAAGAGAGAGTATGTTCTTGTTGTTTGGTTAATGTCTCCATCTTCACATTACAAACTACATATGAGAGTTTCCTAAACCACTTCAAGTGTTAATTCAGCGCACAAATGAAAACATTCTAAAGAAAGCAGTTATGATACTCAGAGTTTATCAATTAGAAGCAGAAAAACTCTGAGAACTCGGATGCTTAAAACGATGTACCAATCACATTAATTATAAATGATAACACGAGCGTTTAACCGAGGAAATCGATTCCACTAAGAGAACACACGGAGAACGTGGCCGAACAAAACAAGCAATAAAAATCAGAAGAGGCAACTTACTTTGCCTTTAAACTTTTCCAGAGAAACGGGTCTTCCTTTTGCGTCTTTCACTTCAAAGGTGTAAAAGCTGTCGATTCGAGGCTTTAGGAATTTCAGCTGCAGAAGGAAGAGCATCGCTGTGCACAGCACCATCGACAGCAGGACGGCGAACACCCTCGCTTTGGGCCCCGAGCATCGCCCGGGGTGGACGGCCAGAGGCTCCATCTTGGAGGGTTCCCGGCGAAGGCTCGGCGCGCTGGAATTCGAGGCGGAGCTGAAACTCGAAACCCCGCGTTTAACGGAAAACCAGTAAGGGCCGACTAGCTCATTGTCCTGTGGCGGCGGGGCGGGGGCAGAAAGACCTCCCCAGAGCGGGAAGGGAGTTCCAAGGAGGTAGAGGGCACGAAAGACTGGCCCGCTATTTCTGAGGTCAGCTGCAATTCTTGCAGGAAAACGCGGGCGGTGTGGGTAGCTCTCTAACACCGTCCCCTCGCAGGCGCCCTCTCCCCGGCAGGTGGCGCGCTTGTACCTTGGAAGCCGGCCGTGCACGCGCCGGGGGTTCCTGCAGAGGGCAGGGCTCCGGGACCCAGAACAGCAGTTCAGAGGGCGGATCGCTAACGCGATGTGGGACCCAAAGGACCTGGATTTTATGTCTGGCTTTTCAACAAGCTCTACGAGTTCAAGGCATCTGTAGTGGGAAGCGCAGCAAAACAGCTGAAAGGCTGCTTACCCTGGCCCCATGTCGCTAAGGCAGTGCCAGGCGGACCCAGTACAAACGAATAGTGAGCAAAGGCGCCTTTAAAAACTTTCTTTCTCTCCCCTTCTCCCTCCCTCCCCCCTCTCTAGAATGAGTAAAAAAAAGAAAAAAATAAATAAAATAATGAATAAACCTCTGTCCAAGGCACTGATAGCAAATTGAACAGCCTAAGGCCCGGGACAGGAACGCTGCAGCCGGTCTCGGGCCGAGCTGGGTCCAGGGAGACCGGTGGTCCTGCTGGGCAGCAACCCCTCTAGTCCACCTGCTGTTCTTCCCGTTCCAACCCGGGAACACGTTTGCCCATCTAATTTGGGGAGCATTCTTCTCTTTTGTCATGCTTTTCATAGGTAGCTGAGTGGGGTCACTTCTCAGGTTTCGTTTATCTGGTCCCCGACACTGGAGCTTGTCGGAAATGCCACACAAATGCCACATGGAGACCTGTTGCTTCACTCACCTCACCCTCCAGGTCCTGCACACGTGCGTGACCATGCCCTGTCCAACCCGACGGCCATTCTTCCTAACAAAGAAGAAGAAGGGAAGGAGACCGTTTATTTCCTTGCCTCTGGGTTCTTTCCTAAATCCCCTGTGACCTTCCAGTCCTCAGCCTCCGCGGGAAGCGATGCCCCCACTTACTTGTTAGGGCACATGTAGGTGCCATAGATGTCCTCTGTTCGGGGATAGTGGGATGAAAGACAAAGTGCCTGGTCTGCAGGAGTCTCTCGCGGAGTGGAGGGAGGACAAGTAACCAGAAAGCTAGAGCAGGCACTGTCTTGGTCTGCGTGGGCTGCTGTAACCCATGCTGCAGCCTGGGTGGCCTAGGAGCAGGAATGCATCTCTCCGGGTCTGCAGGCTGGAGGTCTGAGATAGGGGTCCCGGCAGGGTCCCGGGAGGGCAGTGTTCTGGAATGCAGACTCCCCCTGTGTCCTCAGAGCTGGAAGGAGTCAGGGAGCTCTGGGGGTCTCTTGTATGGGGGCCCAACCCCCCGTTAATGAGGGTTCCACCTTCGGATGCCCCCCAGAAGCCCCACCTCCTAACACGGTCATGGGGGGCGGCGCTAGGACTTCAGTATGAGTTCTTGTAGGGGGGCACAAACCTTCAGACACTCTATGGACAGCGGTCCTGTAAGCCCAGGCTGGGTGGACCTTGGGTTCACCCTAGGCGGGGGGCTCCGGCTGGCTGTGTTTGTGCACTGCGGGCTGTGTGCACGGGGTGGGGGTCACTCGTAGAGGCTCGGTGTGAGCTATGGCTTACACGGCCTGCACCCCGGGCCTACTACTGATGAGCTCCGTGTCCTTGCCCAGCTTAGCCCGAGCCCATGAACCTTCCTTCCCCAGCTCTGTAGGAGGAAGAAAGCAAGTCCCTGCTTCGCAGCGCTGTGAGCAGTTTAAGTGAAGCGTCCTCTCCCGTGTTTTCCCAGCGCCAGACAAATGCAGTCATCACGAGATGCGGCAGAGTTCCCCTGGAAGCCCCGCAGGAAGGGCTATGTGTTAGTTCCCAGGGGCTGATGTGACAAACGAGCACAAACGACACACTTATTCTCCAGCTCGTGGAGGCTGGAGCTCCGACATGACTTTCGTCAGACAGAAACCAAGGAGCCTGCAGGGGAGGGTGCTGGAGGCAGAGACTCAGCAAATTCTCCGTAGGACTCTGTTCTCAACGGCCTCAAGGGGGCTTAAAGACAGAACAGAAAGGAATGTGCACCCCGCATGTCTGATCAGGGGGCAGCGGGAAAGATTGCCCCGGGGGCATGGGTAGGAAGTCTTCCTGCTTCCCCCACACCTGAGATGACCGGCCCCCTCACAGTGGGCACCTGCCGGGCCCGAGCCGGCGGAGAGTTTGGGCCTGCATGTAGAGGGCAGCTCGGGGGCCACGCGTGGGCAGAGGGACCCCTCAGCCGGAGCTGGCAGGTGTCCCTTCGGGGTCAGTTCATGCTCCGGGGGCTGCTTTCACCCCAAGCTCTGCCGTCTTCGTCTTGCTGTCTCTGTCCCTCGTGGAAGTCTTTGTGTCATTTGTGACACTGTGGTTGTGGTTGGAAAATGACTGATCTGGAGCCCGAGTTCCGAGAGGAGCTTGTGAAGAGAACCCACTGTGTGCTTCCTACGGAAACTCCACCCGCCCGGCTCCCTCCAGGGAGCCCAGCCGAGGTGCTTTGCTGGGGGTCCAAATACAAATGTGAACAAGGGAGAGAAATCCTCCAAGCGAAAGGACACTGCTGTTTTTATGTATTATCCTAATTTTTCACTTAAAAATGTTGTTGGAAATTTAACAAATAATTGCCCAGACAATTCGCAGCCACGGTTTTGCCGGGCAGACCGTTGCGGATGTGCTTCTCGAGCCAGCTGTCTCCAGCTGTGGGGTCAGGTAACAACAGGCACAGGAGCCTTCGGGTCCCCAAACACTCTTCCAGGGTTTGGGGATGCACACCTGCGTGAGCGAGTGAGACTGGTCCTTCATCTCCTGAATCTTGTTCTTAGAATTTTATTTTCTTCAAGCGAAATAACATATCTGGAGACATGTTTCCCTCATCGTCTTGGGATCCGATCAGCTACGAATTTCTGTAAGTTGCTGAATTTTGACACCGGATGAGAATTATATGTCTCACCCAGGCAGAGGGAATGTGCCTGTATTGTTCTGATACCCTAGGAGACCTGCGTGTCTACTTATCTATCTGCCCTACTTCTTTCTCTTTCTTATCCTCACCTGAGGACATTTTTTCATTGCTTTAGAGAGAAGAGGGGGTGGGAGGGAGAGAGAGGAACATCGACTGGTTGCCTTCTCACAGGCACCCCAACGGGGGATTGGACCCGCAACCGGCCTGTGTCCTGACCGGGAATCAAACCCACGACACCTTTCATTTACGGGACATGCTGCACCCGACTGAGCCACACTGGCCAGGGCTCTGTGTCCTAGTTCTCAGAGGAGTTCGGGTTCACAGCGGAACCGAGGGAAAGTACAGGGAGTTCTGCTGGACCCCTGCCCCACTGTCAGCATCCCACAGGAGAGTGGGGCGTCTGTCACAGCCGACGCGCCCACGCTGACGCATCGCCACCTCCCAAGGCCCGTAGTGCACGGGGGGCTTCGGTCTTGGTGTGGCATAGTCTGTGGGTTTTGACAAGTGTGTGATGATGAGTACCCGCCATGACAATTTCACGGCGCTGAAAGTCCCCCGTGGTCCCCCGTGTACCCCTCCCTCCTCTAACTCCTGGCAAACTTCACTGCATAGTCCTGCTTTTTCTAGGACGTCATATAGTTGGAATCGTGCAGGACGCAACCTTTGCAGATTGGCTTCTTTCACTCAGTAACATGTACTTAAGGCTCCTCCGTGTCTTTCCAGGCTTGTTAGCTAATTTTTGTAAAGCACCAAATAACATTCCATTGTCTGGATGTACCACAGTGTACTATCCGTCCACCTATTCAAGGCCATCTTTGTTGCTTCCAAGTATTGGCAATTATCAATAATTCACCTATTTGCCCGTTCTTTTGCCAATACCACACCGTCTAGACTACTACAGTTTCCAGTGAATCTTTAAGTCAGAGAGGGCTGGTCCTTTGACCTGGTTCTTCTCCTTCAATAGCGTGTCGACTATTCTGGGCCTTTTGCCCCTCCATACAAACGTTAGAACCAGTTTGCCAATATCTAGAACATACAACTTCCTGGGACTGCACTGAATCTGTCAATCAAGTTGAAAAGAACTGACATCATAATAATACTGACTCTGCTTACCCATGCACATGGATATCTCTCCACTGATTTAGATTTTCTTTGGTTAGAGTTTTGTAGTTTTCCTCGTGTGGGCGTTGCACGTGTTTTGTTAGATTTATACCTAAGTATGTTGTTTTGGGGGTGATTAATGAGAACTTTTCAGATTGACTCCCTTAACAACTTTCAAATAGGCCATACAGGCAAATAGTAACTACAGTTAGGGGGCTGTACTTTACCTCCTGATGACTTTTTCATGTTATCACTGGAAGTTCGTACTTGACTTTGCAAAGCCTTTGTTGGCAGTCCTTGGTGCTTGTGGAAGCCTGGCCTCTCTGCCCACAACCACGGGCGCTCACGTGGCCCCCGAGGCTGCCTGCTGCCGAGTGTGGTGCTGTCATGCTGTTACCAGAAGCCACGTGGTCGTGGAGACCGCACGTCGCCTGGGTGGGCTCACTTCCTGTTGCTCATGTCACCCCCAGTGTGATCACAAGCCCAGTGGTTGGGGAGATGAAAAGACAGTGGCCTGTGGTTTAGACTTATTGGGGTGTTTGATGAGAATGAAAACTGAGCTCCAGAGATCCTGACCTCAGATGGTCACGGAAGACACTAGCCAGAAGCCACGCTGTGGCACAGAGACAGTGAGAAAAAGAGCCAAGGCCAACGAGTCAACATTTATTTACATGTGCCTTTAAATACATTTTGTTGACTGTGCTGTTGCCCCATTTTTCTCTCCCCTTTATTCCCCTCTGTCCTGCACCCCGTCCCACCAGCTTCCCCTCCCATGCTTAATTCATATCCATGGGTTGTATATGTAAGTTCTTTAGCTTCTACTTTTCCTATGCTATTCTTAACCTCCCCCTGTCTATTTTGTACCTACCACTTATGTTTCTTATTCCCTGTACCTTTTCCCTCTCTCTCCCCTTCCCTTACCTGCTGATAACCCTCCATGTGATCTCCATTTCTATGATCTGTTCCTGTTCTAGTTGTTTGCTTAGTTTGTTTTTGTTTTTGTTTTAGGTTCAGTTGTTGATAGTTGTGAGTTTGTTGTCATTTTACTGTTCATATTTTTGATCTTCCTTTTCTTAGATAAGTCCCTTTGACATTTCATATAATAAGGGCTTGGTGATGATGAACTCCTTTAACTTGACCTTATCTGGGAAGCACTTTATCTGCCCTTCCATTCTAAATGATAGCTTTGCTGGGTAGAGTAATCTTGGATGTAGGCCCTTGCCTTTCATGACTTGGAATACTTCTTTCTAGCCCCTTCTTGCCTGCAAGGTTTCTTTTGAGAAATCAGCTGACAGTCTTATGGGAACTCCTTTGTAGGTAACTGTGTCCTTTTCTCTTGCTGCTTGTAAGATTTTCTCCTTCTCTTTAATCTTGGGTAATGTAATTATGGTGTGCCTTGGTGTGTTCCTCCTTGGGTCCAGCTTCTTTGGGACTCTCTGAGCTTCCTAGACTTCCTGGAAGTCTATTTCCTTTGCCAGATTGGGAAAGTTCTCCTTCATGATTTGTTCAAATAAGTTTTCAATTTCTTGCTCTTTCTCTTCTCCTTCTGGCTCCCCTAGAATTCAGCTGTTGGAATGTTTAAAGCTGTCCTGGAGGTTCCTAAGCCTCTCTTCAGTTTTTTTAATTCTTGTTCCTTCTTTCTGTTCTGGTTGAATGTTTATTTCTTCCTTCTGCTCCAAATCATTTATTTGAGTCCCGGTTTCAAGTTTGAGTCCCTTCACTGTTGATTCCCTGTACATTTTCCTTTATTTTACTTTTCATAGCCTTCACTTTTTCCTCTATTTTTGGACCATACTCACTCATTTCTGTGAGCATCCTAATTACCAGTGTTTTGAACTGTGCTTATGATAGGTTGGCTATCTCTTCATCACTTAGTCCTATTTTTGGAGCTTTGATCTATTCTTTCATTTGGGCCATATTTTCCTGTCTCTTACGTGGTAAGGGGCAGAGCCTTAGGAATTCACCAGGGTGGGGCAACCTATGTCACTTTGTTGTGATGCTGTATGTGGGAGGGGGGTGTCCGAGAGGGAAAAATGCCGCTTGCTGGTCTCTCTGCCAGTTTTCAATCACTTCCCCTGCTACTCTCAACAAAATGGGCCCTTCTGGTGCTGAGTCCCGGGTGGGTGGGCTTGTGTACATTCTAGGCCCCTGTGGGTCTCTCCACCCAGCTCTCCTGTGAGGCTGGGAGTTTCTCCCGCTGGCGCCTCAACCCCCACAGGTGTTTTCAGTCAGAGGTTTGAGGCTTCTTTTCCCCGAGCTGGAGCCCTGGGTTGGATGGACTGTCTCACTCCCCCTTTGTTTCTGCCGGTTTATCTGCACGTGAATGTGGGACCTGTGCACCCGGTCCTCCAGGTGCCACCCGGCTGAGAGTCCTCTCCGCCTGGCTGCCCGTCTCCGCCCTCCTACCGGTCTGGGTGAGTGTTTCTTCTTTAACTCCTTGGTTGTTGGATTTCCATACAGTTTGATTTTCTGGCAGTTCTGGTTGTTTTTCGTTTTTAAATTTGTTGTTGTCCTTCTTTTGGTTGTAGGAGGAGGCACAGTGTAGCCTCCATCTTGGCCGGAAGTCTAATGAGTCGATATTCATTGACAAAAACGCAGAGCAGGGCCTGGGTCTCCCAGGTGGTCGCTGATGTGATGGACATACGGACCTGCAGCAATTTCTCTGGTTTTAAAGTCTCAAGTGGCAGACGGAATATTCAGAGCATGACGCGGGGTCTCTGGGTGACCCCCACAAGACCTGTCACCACCTTTAGGTCTATGGCTTGGGCTTCTTACTAACAATGCCACTGGATATTTTAAAAATAGTTGTTTAACTTAATACTGAAGTCTTCTTTGTTTCCTTCCTTCCCACTCCCTGCAACTGTAATTCATGGTGACCACTTTCTTTCCCCTTCGTTGTTTCTGAGTACCTTCAAGGAGAACTGCTCTGTTTGCAGGATTACAGGGGCGTGTAGACCCTTGTTTCCTGTGGGCTGCAGGGGTGGGGCCGGGATGAAGCCTTCCATCCCAAAAGCCTCAGGCACACAAGCAACGCCACCTCCAACCAGAGGCGCAGGTTCATCTTTCTGGTCTTTGAAATGACACACAAGCTCTAGTTTAGACCGTGAGCTGACAGAAGGTTTCCCGTGCCCTGACGTAAGTTTGAAGTGTGATTTTGGGAGAGCCAGGTGGGCCTGTGCCTCACGTCTGAATGGTGCACCACAGTCAGCCTAGACGGCTCTTCCTAGCGTAGTGCGCACGTTCGGGAATGGTGGCCTGCGGAGTCGGTGGGCAGGACAGACGCGTGTTTTGCTTACTGCATGAGAACGGCCTGTACCAGTGGTGCCTATTCTTCTGCACTTACTTTAAACACGGGCAGATCCAATCTGTCGGGCAACCACGCTGGGTCTCCTGTTGTGCATCCAGCTCGTAATCTGGTTGGGGGGACAGGACCAGTCCCCATGGAGGACAGTGCTGCTGACTTGCTGGTGGAGAACAGTGACGATGAGTGTGGGGTGCTGGGGGCTGTGCAGGTCACAAGCAGCCGCGGGGTCTTTGGAGTCACCCAGGAAGACAGGCTTTCATTTCTGAACTTCTAATGATCTGCTTGGATCTGTGATTCCGTTTTCCAGAGGACCATGGGGAAGGTATTAATCTTTTCCTTCTACCTATGAGAAAGTTGGTTATTTAAAAATGTTTTTACGTGGCTGCATAATCACTCTACTTTGAAGTGCATTTCTTAGAGATCTGAGTATCCCAGACCGGAATTTCAGAACCTTGTTGCTAGAGCCCTGGGGTCTTCCGTGTACGTCTGGAATGGGGAGAACCACAGTGTGTTTGAGAACGTAGACTCGAGTCTCACTTGTGATAACACGTCTTCTGTCCTGGATAAAAGAGGGGCCTGCCTGGCGGCGGGCACCAGCGAGGGAGAAGCGCAAGTACGGGGCAGTGTTTTTTTCTCAGGGTGTGCCCTGCGCGATTGCTAGAGAACCCCGACTGACCTTTGCTAGCAGGCTGCCATGAAATGGAGCAGCGGTGTTAGCTGTGGTACTCCAGGCGGTGGGGAGCGAGCGGATACCCCATCCTGGTTCTTTTCTGAATGACATTCAGTGAGGACATCGGGACACTCTGCTTAGGTTTCCGCCCTTCCTTCCTTCCTTCCTTCCTTCCTTCCTTCCTTCCTTCCTTCCTCCCTTCCTTCCTTCCTATTTTCCTTCCTTCCTTCCTTTTTTCCCTCCTTCTTCCCTCCCTCCCTCCCTTCCTCCCTTCCTTCCTTCCTATTTTCCTTCCTTCCTTCCTTTTTTCCCTCCTTCTTCCCTCCCTCCCTTCCTCCCTTCCTTCCTTCTTTTCCCTCACACTAAGCTGGGCTGGTAGAATTCCCAGGTGTGGGACTTTGAGAGGAGAAGATAACTTCCCGGGTCTTTCTCACCTCAAGCCAGAACCAGGGGCAGAGTTATGTAAAACGGGCGCATTTCGTTCTGCGAAGCTCTCTGAATTGCGGGTTTACCACATTTTCATCAGTCTGATTTCTTAAGCGTCTTTGCTCTCACTGTGTATTCGCAGTGGTGGGAACAGTGCTGCTCACCTGCTCGACGACTTTGGAGCAGGGGCAGATGGCTCATTGCTTTCTCGTCTCTGCAGTGATATTGGACCCTGGGAAGGTCACGATCTCCCCTTATGTCAACATTCTCACTCTTCATGTGGCTCCGCATGTCCTTCGCAGCTGGCAGGAACGGGGGCTCTTTGCAGTGAATGGAGTTCCTGTCTCTGGGAAGCATTCAGGTCCCCACATTTAGTTGTTGGAAACTACAGGGGGGTTTCTAGGTTTGGAATTCCCACAGTTTAGAAAGATCCAGAAATCGGATAGTGATTCTCAACTCTTGGCTGCCCATCAAATTCATCCGGGGACCTTTAAAGCGATGCCACACGCCCAGGCTCTACACACCCCGCTGGTCAGAACGCTCGCATCTCCCACGTGCTCCCTGAGGGATCCTGGTGGGGTGAAGGGCGTGGCGTGTCCACGTGGTACAGGGGCTGGCTGGACCCGCATCCGAGGGCGCCCTGGCCTCCGAGGGGACAGGGGGCTGTGTGAGTGTCAACGCCATGTGACTCAGCTTGCTCGCTTTTCCCACTGTGGGACGTGGGGACTGAGACATGGCTGAGAAACGCGCCGGGTCCTTGTCAGTGGCTGGGCTCTGACCTGGAATCACGTGGCCTCGGCAGGTAGGAAGCACCTTCCTGGAGCCAGTCACGTTTGTGCCCCCAGTTGGTTATGGAGCCTGAGTGAACAGAACTATGACATTTAAAAACAAGTCCGAAACAACACTAAACGAGGACATTAGTTGGTATCAGGTGTGCACTGTCTCGGGTTTCCAGAGCTTCAGGTGAACGTAAGCGACTTGTTCCTCTGGCCCTGCGTGACTGGTCTGAATATACGCTGTTTTTGACCCTGGCCGTCCCTCTTCACCTGGCATTTCTTAAGGTAGGTTCAGATTCGGTACGTTCCGAAGCCTTTCGCCATCTCGTTAAGTAGCTCCAATGTACATGTGAAATTTGGCTGCCTTGTGATTGGTTACAGACTGGCCCCCAGCGACCTCAGCGAAGCGCCCGTCCAGGCCTAACTGCACGCCTGAGAAGCGGCCGCCGCGAGGTGGCGTCTGCGCCGCGCGTCACAGTCTGCACAGTTTGCATCTGGTGCCACCGCCCACGAGGACTGCAAACTCCCCCCTTTTCACGATGACAGCGGCTGATGACGGGTTTGGAGCGTTTGGTGCCGGCCCAGTGCTGCGCTCTCCGTGTCTGAAATCATGTTTCAGTGCCTGCGACCACACCGTCGGTGGTGGGGGGGGGGTTTCTCCCCTGCCCCCACCCGTGATGGGTGCACTGAGATGCTAGAGGCAGGGTGGTGTAAGCACAGAGGCTTCGAGCCCTGGGGGTCTTTTCCTCAGAAAGCCATTCAGTGATGCGGGTCCCGGCCCGCAGGATCCTGTGTTGTGACAGCAATAGACAAATTCAACGGACTACAGAAATCCTGTGGAGAAAAAGGGACAGCATGGCCGCTCTCTAAGTCAGAGAGAGGGCCCCCTGAAACCCCCGCCTGGACAGGCTTTTATTGTTTTTCTGGGCACATTACATCAAGGATGGTCCTCATTTACCATGCACAGGTTCACCACAGGTGATTACCTTTTACAGGCAACAAAGGAAAGAATGCTGCTAATTACTTCAAAGAGAAGGAGGTTACAGCTCAAGAGGAAAGTGGTTGAACTGGTTACACTCCCTTCTTGGGTGGTTTAGCACAGACTTTAGGAAGTTAAAGATACTCAGTAAACCTTTGCTGCCTCAGGGTGAGGGAGTTTTAGCAAGAGCAAGTCTCGTAGCAGCCCAGGTACAATGCAGGCCTGATTCCCCACGGGAGAACCTGTCCGTGGGGTGGGTCCTGCCCGCCAACCTCGCTCCCCACTGGCTTTTCCGAGTGGGGGCTGGGCCACATTTCCCACGCGTGGAACGGTCCCCATAATTGAGGGTTGGGCCTGAAAATGTGATGCCGGGCTGTGAGGAATGTTGGGGAAAAAACAATAGGCATCTACTTACTTGCCCCTGGGGAAATGTTAACGCAGTCCGGTGAGAGCTCACTGCGGCCTTTGATGAAGTGGTAGGACCTTCATCATCGTTCGGGTCCAAATCACTGAGAGGTGCAGAGACGTCACCCGCGGATTTTAACCACCTCACTTGCCTGGGTCGTCAGGTACTCTCCTAGTCTATTTAGATAGTAGGAGTATTGATCCAACCAACAGTGGGCCTATAAATTAATAGGAAAAGGAAGTAAGTTTCTATGTCTAACCTTTTACTATAATTCATATAGTAAATATATACTATATATGCTATACTGTAAATATACTATATATGCTATATAAATGTAGTAATGTATTCATACTAATATACTACATACACACATATACGTACATATACACTGTATTTACACACATATATTCACTAAAACCATTGCATTGAGATAACATAAAGTATTCTGAATTCCTAGGCCCGGTACATAACCCTGGGAAAATCTGGTGACCTTGAAGTCTGCCTTTTTCACGGCTGCATGCATTATACTACAGCCACTGGAGAACCTACCAAAGGATCGTTTCTCGATACGCAGATTTGAAACTGCCAGGCAAACCTCTCGCCTGTGAAAAGACTCACTCGGGCAGAAGGCTCCCTCCTCGCCCACCCAGGGAGCGCCTGCCTGGGGTCCGGGCCTGACCTGGGCTTCGGTGGCTTTTAGTAATCCCGTAGGATATACTAGTATATGCAATATAACATTTATGATATACTAGTATGTTATTAGAAGTTGCGATGCTCAGAATTAAGAATGACCTCAGGCAGACGTCCTTCTTCCTCAGGCCCCCACGACGGCTCTTTAGCTTTGAGGCCTTGCGGATTATTGTCCTTGATGTTAGACACAATTCCAGATGACACTGAACCTTTTCTCCTCTCAAAATGTTTAGGTTGGAGAAGATGAGTTACTTTTGGGTGTTTAGACACTCAGTTTCATCTCTAACAGTTTCTTGTGGATAAAATATTTCCCCACAGTGCTTAGCAGGACGGTTGTTACCCACCCTCTCGGTGCGTGGTTGGATATATTGGGCGATTCCACGTTCCACGGAGCAGTTTTCCTCCCTAAGGATGTCTCGAAACCCTCGCTCTGTGATGGGCACTGTGAGTCTCCCAATGGGGGTGATAGCATCCCGCGTTTCCCAGACACCGGAATGTTCTGCATGGAGCGTCTTGAGGGACTTGTCCCACGGACGCACTCCGGGTGCCGCCGGCATGGGACTAGTCTGGTGTTTAGCTCCCATTGTTTTCTCTGGAGTCGGCATTTCCATGGGGACCAAGGCCAGCTGTCTCCGTGTGCATCCTGGAGACTGAGGTCTGGACCAGGGTCTTCTCTCCCCATGGGCGGTGGCCCATGGGGTCAAAGGTCTAGCTAAGATGCCCACGAACACAGGCACAGAAGAGTAGAGAAGGGAGACAAAGTAGGTATGAGGTATGAAACTTCTGTCATAGTCGTCAGTTCTACATACAGGGCCACTGCGTAAAATGTAGTTTTCATTGTGGGTTGTGGTCAAAACTTTGGAGAAAAAGGTATTTTAGATTATGGCCACGCCTTTACTAAGGCTCACCCCATCAGTGACGGTTTTGTGGAGGACAGTGGGCTACAGATGCTCCCCCCAAAGTAGCCACATCAAATCCCTGGGACCTGCGGATGTGACCTTATTTGGAAAAAGGGTCTTTGCTGATGCAGTGAAGTTAAGGGTCTCGAGACGAGGTCATCCCGAATTATCCAGAGGGGCTTGAGATCCAACAACAAGTGACCTTATGGGAGACACAGAAGAGGAGGCGACGTGACCACACCTCAAGGATAGGCGAGAGCTGCCGGAAGCGGGAAGAGACGAGAGCCAGAGTCTGGAGCCCCCTGAGGGAGCCAGCCTGCCGACGCTCTGATTTTGGACTTCTGGCCCCCAGAACGGGGAGAGAATAAGTTTCTGTTGTCTGAAGTGACGTGGTTTGTGGCAAGTTGGTATGGTAGTCACAGGAAACCGGTGTGAGGGGAGACGGAAGCAACACCTGGGCACCTTGCGAGGCTGGCCGGGTCTGCCCTGGTGGGGTTCACCACATCTGAGGTGCTACACACCTGCTCTGAAGGTGGCGGGTTTGGGGGAGCCCTTGCTCTGGGAAGGGACCCATGGCCCCACCCAGGTGGCCTCCCAGTCCTTAGCACCAGCCCTCAGACAGTGCACACCGGCTGTCCTTCCCTCTTCCCACCAGCCACCAGACCGAGTGCTGCGCCTGGCTCCGGGTCCAGACCAGGCCTGCACGTGCCCGGCCGCAGCGGGTGGCACAGCCTGTGTGTGGCATTGCCGTGGCAGCCACTCACCCTGAGCACCTGCTTCCTCACGTCTCAGTGACAGGAATGGCATGGGTGTGCCTTCTGCACGGGGCGTCGTGAGGGTCGAACTACAGGGGGTACTTTTCCCGGGGGGGCAATGCCTGTTCCGACCTGCTTGCTCCAGTTACTGGCTCTGCTCCCTCCCACTGCAGGTCCCGACATTGTCTTAGACCCTCTGTTCTTCTCTCTCTATTTACCTCCTCCTCCCTCCCCTCCCCTTCAGTCCTCCTCCTCCTGCTTCCCCTCTTCCCCCTCTTCCCCCTCTTCCCCCTCCCCTCTCCTAGTCAACACCCTTTGGTTTCCCCCCATCTCTCTCTGTGGATCACTTGGGCCCCGTGCCAACCCCCAGGCAAACGGAATCACACAGACAATATTAATTGTCTGGCTTCTTTCACTCAACATAAATTTATAAGATGAATCTGTGTCGCTGGGTGTGACTACAGTTTGTTCTTTTTCATTGCCGTGTGATATTCCACCATATAAACATACAATCGTTTATCCGTCTCGTTGTGGGTGGATAGTTGAGTTATTTTCAGTTTTGACTTTAAGAGTAAAGCTCCTCTGCAGATTCCAGAACACGGCTTTGGTGGAAAACGAAGTGCTCATTTCTGTTTGGTGTGTGCCCACGAGTGGGGTCATCAGGTCACAGGGTATGTGTGCATTTAGTTTCATAGACACGGCCAGTTTCCCCAAGAAGCTGTCCCATTCACACCTCCACCAGCAGGGAACGAGGGCGCCATGCGACCCCTTCATAAGTGGGCTCCAGCCTCTGTAACAGATGCTGCAGGGGCGCAGTCCCTCCCCTTGCTGCTGCTGAACCCCCAGCTGGGAAGTAGGAATGAGAGCGGGGGTATAGGAAGCACCATCCAGGTGAGTCTCCCAGAGC
Source organism: Desmodus rotundus (assembly GCF_022682495.2). Lineage (NCBI taxonomy): Eukaryota > Metazoa > Chordata > Mammalia > Chiroptera > Phyllostomidae > Desmodus > Desmodus rotundus. The sequence continues at coordinate 210,400,225 of NC_071387.1, read as the reverse complement.
CTGTCTCGGGTATCGGCACCAGGGCCTGCTTTCCAGGGTCGGGCTCTGCTCTCCAGCGGCGTGTGGAGCCGCTGGGGAGCCGATGTAGAGAAGACTAGGTCCTGGGACCACCGAATGCCAATTGAATAGAAATTTCCAGAGGCGGGGCCTGGGCATGGGTAATTTTAAAGAGCCTGGTCAGTCTAACGGGCAGCCGTGGGTGCAAACGAATCACCAGCGTTTGGGCAGTTTTTAAGGCGTGTTCCTTCTCTGGCTTTAAGAGTCTGTCACTCAGTGTCACTGCATGTTCTTGGACCAGGCATGCGTGTGCGTGTGTAAAATTTATGTCCCCAAAGGAAGTGATGCAGATCAAAGGAATCTGCCCACACAATCACTTCTCGAAGCAGCTACCGGGCGAGTGACTAATCACCAAGTTCCATGTGCTGTGTGCACATCCGGGGCTTTCTCCAGAGGAAACTTTCTGACTGCAATTCCACACTGACTCCCCATCGTGGGTGGGATGGGCAGCCACTGGCCCCCCACCCCATGGTGGTTGGACCTGCCCAGGCTCAGGAGCAGCTGTCTCATTTGCATCTCCTAGAATCTCAATTTCTACTTCTCACCTGCCTGTGGAGCAAACTGAAAGGTGTGGCCGGTTCCTGTCTCTCCCAGAGACTCAGGGTTTTCCCCGTAAATCTGAAAAGTGGGTGTAGATGTGGGGCAAGGGACTGGGAAGGCCAAACTCCTTTCCTCTCAGCCCCGCATCCCAGTCTGGCTGCTTCCGTCTCCTGCAGCACTGCGGGCTGTTCCCTGTGCTTGTCACCAGACGCCCTGACCCAGGGCCCCTCCTCCTGGATCCTGCGGAGGCAGTGCAGGGACTCAGGCAAAGCAGAATTTGCATGTCACTTGACGCAGGGATGGCTTGGGGACACTGATCCCAGGTGTCTCCCTTGCACCCCCCCACCCCAAGGCCACTGTATGCCACCACCGCCACCTCACTGTGCTGGGGAGCTCTGCGGGGACAGAAGTGCACACTGACTTTATTTAGGATGCGATTCAGAAGTGACAGCAAGTGGAAGGACACACACATCCTTCTAAACCGCTCCCTTCACAGTCCCGACAATCCAGGTGAGGTATTTCTGAGACAGCAGCACGTAGACGCCAGGCCCTCTGGGGTCCCCGCACTTGTCTTCCTTGCCAAAGGAGGTGACGCCTCTGAAGGTCCCCTCGCAGATCAGAGGGCTTCCCGAGTCTCCCTGGGGAAGACAAGAGGGAGTGGGGGTCAGCATGGAACAGGGACATGGCCGTTGCTGAGTGGGAGAGATTCCATGTAAAGTGGAGTGAAGACCAGCCCTCACTTCTTTGAAAGCTAGCGCTTAAAAAACCACAATGTTGAGGCTATTTTAATGTTTCTAGATTGGCTTCCTCGATTTACTTATGCGCCAGTGGGAATGGAAGTGAAGCTGGCATGGCTGTCTGCGTTGCCCGTAATTTTGGGACCAATGCTCTACTTCGGAAAGGAGACCCTTTGTCACTTTCTCGGGGTGTTTAGTAACCCGAGCGGCAAAACAGTCAAATGTGAATGGGACTTGGAGACGAAAAATAGAAACCACATTTCTCAGTTTCTCCTGCAGAGAACTGTCTTCCCAGAGAAAGGACACCAAAGCAGCCTCCCCTTCGCCCTCTCAGACAGACCAAACCTCCTCCCCACGTCCCCGCTGGTACTGGGTGGGAGCTCTGAAACCCACGCTTCTGCCTCTGCTGCTCCCTGCAGCCGGAAGCCTCCGCGTCACTCTGCCCGCTGTGCCTGCGGGGTGCGACCTGCATTCTCTCAGGGACTCCAGGTAGGATCGGCCTGTGTGCGCCCATTCCAGGGCTCGTGTCCCCGCTGCTGGGTGGGGTGGAGGGTCCCAGGACTGTGCACAGGGCTCTGCAGATGTGCAGCTGTGGCTGGCTGGGATCCAGCAATGCGCAGGCGGGCAGCCTCCCACTCCTGTGAGAACTGGCCTGTGCGTGTCTGAAGTCAGGGGCCCTGTAAGAAGCTGGGGTCCTCCCTGCACAGAGCTGTGTCTCCTGCCTAATGGAGGAGTGCCTGGAACGTCAGAATGAGTCCTTCCAGTTCAATCCATGGAGAGCTATTGCGAGAAAAGGCCAAGGATGGCTGAGTTTGGATGGCAGAGGGTGGCAGGTGATAGGCATCTTGGGATGCTGTGGTGGCCTCGGGATGTGGGTCCCAATAGCATGCAGGTTCTGGGTTTCTGTGTGCCCAGGTGCTGAAGGACTGGAAAGGGAGGGTGGGGGGCCGGGAGAGCAAGCAGAGGCTGCTGAAGCCAAAGGCCACCTTTTCCTGGGAATGGCCTAGCCCTGCCTCTAGGGCGAGCTGTTCAGGTTCTGCTGAGGCTAGAGAAGCCTGGGGGAAGGACGAGGGACCCTGGGTCTCAGGTCTGCTCATTCCCAGACCAGCACAGGGCATGCTCGTCTTCCAGCCAGGCCCTGCAGGGCCTTTGGCACAGGCGAGAAATGACAAGCCGGCGCCCAGAGCTTAGAAATCATAGTGTCTCTTCTCCTTCTGGTCTCACGCAGGGCCCTGCCCCATCCCTTCTCCAGGCTACGCATCCTCTCTGCGGGTCGTGCCCGGAAGGGGTCTCCTGGCATTGGACTTGGATCTAGGAAGCTGTGGGGGCTGGCCTGTCAGACCTGCCAGGCAAAATGGCACAGGGGTTTGGGGCTGTGCTGAATTCGGGGGAAAGGGCACACACAGAAGGGCCAGAGGAACCCTGACTTTGGCTCTCCTGAGTGTTACAGTTTTAAAAATTTAGATCCACATATCTTAAAGCGAAAAATGAGAAAAAAACAACATTGCTTCTTGGGTGGGCTTTTTTTTTTTTAAATTCTCACCGGAGGATATATATGCTTATTGATCTTAGAGAGAAAGGATGGAAGGAAGAGAGAGAGAGAGATACCTCGATGGAAGAGAGAAACATTGATCAGCTGCCTCCTGTACACACCCCAACCACGGTCCGTACCCAGAACCCAGGCATGTGCCCTGACCAGGAATCGAACCGGCAACCTTTTGGTGTACAGGGACAACGCTCCAAACAACTGAGCCACCCGGCCAGGGCTCTTGGGAGGTTTTGATAGGCATGAGAAGTTGTCAGGGGTCAACCCGACCGGCAGTAAATGTATTATTCTCCCCGAACCACACACCTCCCGAGACCTCGGACGCTGCAGCAGCCGACCTCTCGAGAAGACACAGCAGGACCGGGCGCTTGCTGCGTCTGCGGCCTCCCCCAGCCGCTGGGGGCGGGGCGCCGCGTACTTACATTGCAGGAGTCTTTTCCGCCTTTGAGGCTCCCAGCGCAGAGCATGTTTAGGCCGATCACGGGCTTGTAGTTGTAGTGCTGTGGGTCGTTGCAGACCCTTCTGTCTATGACCGTGATGTTGACTTCTCGCAGGCTGTCGGGCGCCTCACGGATCTGACTGCTCACCAACCCCCATCCTGCGACTTGGCAGCTGGTCCCTGGCTTGACGTCATTCCCCCTCTTAGGGAGATTGAGGACGGCCACATTCTTATTAATTGTTGCTTTTCTCCCCAGCTGTTGGAAGACACGTGGAAAGAGTTAAGATAACGAGATAATGAAACTACTCACGTTTTTATAACCCACAGGGGCCCCTTGTGCAGGTGCAGCTGTCACTACAGGGGCACTGGGGATGGGACGCCATGCAGGCGGCAGGGCAGTGGGCGGCTCTGTGCCTTTCGGCCTGTCTGAGGGACAACCGCAGGTGCACACCTGGAGCAGTTTGAGGTCGCCCTCGTGCGTGTCCTTGTCGTAGCACGGGTAGGGGACCTCTTTCTTCACGGGCATTATCTGCTTCTCTGGCTCCTTCTTGGATCTCGAGTGAGCCCCGAGAGTGACTCTGGACCTTTTGTTCCTGAAAACAGACACAGGACTGTCACTGGGTTTACCCTCTCAGTCGGGAGCCGAGTGTGTCCGTGCTGGTCAGTCCCGTCAGCCCCTGTGTGAACGTGCTTGTCGGTAGATCAGAAAACAGCACAGGTCTCGAAAGAATAAAAAGTGAGATGTTTGAGAATTTACAGTCACCATCGACATCGCTGTCCCCACCAGCATACTTATAGCTCGCTAAGCTGGGTCTGTTGAAAAACAGCAGGAATCCCACTGCCACTAAGCCTGGTCTTGGGATCTTTGTTGGGGTTTTGGTGGGTTTCCTGCCCCCCGCCTTCCTTCAGCTGGGACAGAACTTCAAGCAGCAGATCACAGGAGATGAAGGTCTCAGTGGCCTAGAGACAGAAGCCACCTAGTGCCTGTAAGAGGGACTCACTGGGGCATCTCTGTGAGGTGACAACAGCCTCATTTCAAATGGGTAAACATTCAGAAACAGACCATCCGGTGAGGACCCTGTTTGCCTGGCACTGAGTGTGGGCAACTGGGGGACGGTGGCCTGAAGGAGGGACCCACATCGATCCTCCCACTCTGTGCTAAAGGTTCATTCTGATTAATAAAATCAAAACACGCTCTGGTGTATTTGCTTGATTAAGGCGATGACCATTCCCAAGCCAGAGGAAACCACACCAGTGGGATGCCCACCCTGCTGTGTTACCCCGCATCCTCGGCAGAGCACAGTCGGGGACGGAATGTTCCCTGCATTCGCACCTCCGGGAGGGAGTTGGGAGCCACACCGGCTACTGAGGACGTGAAATGTGGTGAGTGTGACCGAGGAAATCGATTTGAAGTTGTATGATACGGCCACGTGGAATCTGCATAATCAGTGTGACAGTGGCCATCACCTCGACAGCCAGGCTTAGAGGCCTGATTCGGGGGGTGGGGACAGGACTGGCCCTGGAGGAAGCGAGCAGGTGGCCCACAGAGGGGCTGCAGGTGAGCAGGCTGCTCACTTAGGGGAACTCGGGGCCCTGGAGACAAACTTTCTCGACCTGACAGCTGTGTGCCGCCCTGGCGGAGACTGGGGGCTGGACTCGCTCTCCCCCAGCCATGGAACCAAAGGCCGACAAAGCCACCCAGCCCCTGGGCCAGGGGGCTGCCTCGGGGCCTGCAGACAGGGCTGTGGGTGCTGCCTCCTCAGGCCTCACTGGCAGGGGCTCAGTCTGCACCTGGCTGCTGGTCGGGGCAGAGCCAGAGTCCAGAGGTGCCTCCCTGGCTTTAGAAGGGTTTCCTTTTTAAATTAATCTTCACTGGAATCAGGATATCCCCAGGAGCTGTCGTTTCGAACCCAGCACTTACAGGGGGCAGTGAGCGGCTGTCAGCACCCATCTATCTTCGATCAGAGCTCCCCCGCAGATGGTGCCATTCACCCCCGTAATCAGCGCCATGTAGGGTCTTGAGTGAGGAGTTACTGTGTTCCCTCCGATAATCTGTACACAGAGAGCTGTGAAAAAGAAGGCAGATCACGCCTGTGCCCACTCTACAGAGCTCTGGCTGAGCCACGTTTCTAAGACCAGATAAACTTGGAGAGGAAGTGCAGTGGGAGCATCGGCCCCCGCACCCCACACTCCCCACGCAGACGTCTAGATATCTGAATGCAAACCCGCCCCTGCTGGGCTCGCCCAGAGGTCCCTCTCTTTCCCCCACAGAAGCCACACCACTGGCAGTTCTGGGGATCTTCAGGCTGCAGATCTGACCTCAGGCCTCAGGGTTTGCAAAGGCTGGACAGCTGTGCACTGGTCTCCATGGTAACAGTTGCTACAGGAGATGCTAGGGAGGAAGACAACCTTGACAACCTCCCACCCCTCCCCCTTTCAGGCCAAGTGGTAATCTGGGCAAGGAGAGAAGCTTTTAGAAGCCTGAGAAGTCCGCTTTGCACCCTAAATTGCTGCAACACCTAGCTTACAAACTGATGTTAGCACCTTCCAGCTGTGACCTTGCCAGTGAGTTCTCTGGCCCTTGTGAGACCTCCTTTCACTGAAATCTGCACTCTCCTCATTCATAAGTTGAGGGAATAATATCGACTGCCCCTGAGGCTGTCCTTCACCCTCCAGGCTGAACCTCATGGTTTAGCCGCTCTTTCCCAGGGACGGAGGGAAGGGAGCACAGAAGACACTGTGAGGAGAGACTCCTGCCTCCGTCCCATCCCCTGATGACCGACCAGGAGTTAGATCCATTACTGGAGGACGCGGGACCGAGACACGAGGTTTAGAAGATCCTGGGCCTTTGGGAATGCTCGGCTCGCCACCTCCCTGCACCCGATGTTCTTGGAGTCTCCTAAAACCTCTCTCCTGGTCGTTGGCCCAGGCCCATGGTTCCTGAAATAGGGCCCAGTGCCTGGCACTCCATTCTCACTGAGACCTCCCTGCCAGTCACAGGAAGGTGTCAGTCATGACACTGAGGGGAAGGAAAGAGGGTGACAAGGGCTCCACATTCCAGAAAGGAGCTGGGGCGGGGAACTTGTATGCTCTAGGAGGGAAGGGAGCAGGAACTTAGAGAAACCCAGAGAACCCCACCCATATCTCAATTTTCCCTGGGGTGTATCATGTGTAGACAGACCCCAAAGGTGCCTCTTCGGACCTTCTGGGCTGCAGGAGCCAACAGGACCCCCTCTCCGGCACAGTCTCGTGTTTGGGGAGCACATACACCCACTCAGAAAAAGTCTGCAGCTCCCACAGCCAGCCGCTCCTAGAAGAGCAGGTGCTGGACTTTAGAACAGGTGGGAACGTTTTTGAAAGCTAGCCACTCGTGGTCCCCACCCAGAACCGGAACCAGTCGGGATTGGCGGGGCGGGGCTGGGGTGTCCGTGTAGTTTAAAACCCCTGCAGCATGTCCTCCCCAAGCGGGGGGCTCGGGTCCAGGTCTCCAGTCTGGCTTTGCAGGTCTTGCTTTGCGGGGTCTGTCCCCGCAGAGGGCCCATACCACTCTCTCAGCTGCAGGAAGCCAAGCGGAGCTGAGCCCAAGGGCTTTGTGGTTCCCCTTGAAGAGAAGGTGTGCCTGAAGTTGTACAGGCTCTGTGTTCACCGTTGCGGAGAATCTGGCATGCCCGGACAGCGTTGTACTAGCCGTGCTGACCCTCTGCCCGCCCCTTCATCCCGAATGACCTGCAACCTTGGATTATGAATGTCTCTTCTCATTTTTAGGTGCAAGATGAACCAGAGAACTTCCCTGGGAACTTCTAACAAGACTGCCCCCGCCCCCCACTCCAGCTGCCAGAGCTGACCCTGGGCAAACCCACGGCTGCTCCACGCTTGTCCACGCAGTTCATCCCTGCCCTGGAGGGGTCCTCGCCTCCTGGAAGGGCTTTTAAAGACAGCCTGCAGCCACCCCAGGGGCTGGTACCCTTCCAGCAAGGATGCCTTGGGTTTTTATGGCCTTTCACATGGAAGCTCGCATGTGAGCCCCACACAAGACCAGGCCCGTTGGCTACCACTCAGTGCACGGGAGAATCAGCTCAGCACGAAACGCTGCAGCCGCCCCACAGAGTGATGTGGGGTGCTCCCGGTGTGAACATCTCCTAAGGCTGCACTGGCCTAGTGAAACAGGATGGAAATTCTAACCGCTCCTGACTTGCTACAGCTGTGCAGGTCAGGTGCATTTCAATGTCATTACGGCGGGCTGCATTTTCTGCAGCAAGAAAGGCTGAGGCCCCCTCTTCCCTCCCTGAAAGCTGCTGTCACTCAGGAGCACTCGGGCTGTCTGTTTTTATGTTGGCCTTCCTGGCAATTTTACACATTGGCAGCAATAAGTACCGGTGGTTCTATGATCTTTTGTGAAGAATTGGGAAGGAGAAAGAAGGATGTTTTTCCTCCTGAAAGAGAGACCTGTGCATAATTGAAGAAAGAAGTCGGAGGCTTAGGGGAGGGTCTCCTAGTGCCCTGAGCTGCTGTTGCGAAAATTCATGGCGAGTCTGCTCCTTTGGTTCTAAGGGAAATGACAGGAGCCAGTCTTACCTTCAGGAATCAGCAGGAGAAGAAATGCCACCGAGAGAGAGGGCGACAGGCATGCTCCGGGGTTCCTCATTGTGGCTGCTTGTCCCCACATCAATCAGGTGAGCTCTGCTCAGGCCCAGCAGGTCAAGGCTATATACTGAGAGCACAGAGGATGTGGCGAGCCATCGGAAACGAAAGAGCAGTAGTGAGAACAGCTGCCCCCAGCAGCGCCTGCCCCACCCCTGCACCCCTGGGTGACTGCTCAGGGAGAGGGGGCCTAGCATCCCAGCATGGAGCTCTACGGGGAGACTCGGAGGTGCCTGAGCAGGTGTGAGGGCTCTGGCTCCTGGCATCAGCAACATTACCTCCCACACGAGTGGGTGCTCTGTGGAGACTTTAATTCGAGCTTTAAAAATGTCCTCCGGATTGGCCACAAACCTAACCTCTTTCCAGTTACCGATTTGGGTGACAGAGGACCAGTAGGTCAGGGCAAGGGGCTATGCCTTCCTCACTCATCCACACCAGCCTGGGTCTCCGGCCCCACCTGGTGGGGGGTGATGTCTTGGGCTCCTGTCTGAGGCTGGTGTGGGGACGAGGCTGCTGGGGGTGGGCTGGCTGCTCTTTCCAGACCCCCGACTGTTTGGTTTTACAGCTTCAGATACTGGAAAGTGTTTCTGAGTTTCCCCTTCCTCTTTGTCTTCCTCTCCCCCTGCACTGCCTCCCTTCCTCCCCTCCTTTCTTCCTTCCGTCTGGATTTAGCTAAGGAAGGAAAAGGGGAGTCAGTCAGACACGGCTCTTTCGTTCCAGTATCGGGAGTGACCTCACTCCGAGGGGGACCAGCTTCACGCCCTGAAGGAACTATGTCAGGTGCTTTCTCTTAGAAATGCCTCTGCTCCTTTTCTGAGCTGAGGATGTGGTCTTCATTGTCACACACACGGGCCTCTGTCCTGTCGGGACGCTGGTGTCGCACTAACCCTCCCCGGAGTTGACACCCTGAGGACTCCGAACCCCGGGGTTACTTTGCAGAAATCATGTGACCCTGAGAGGAGCCGCCCCCGCACCCCCGCTGCCCCCTGGGTCCCTTTTCCTGGAGTTGCTAGTGCGTCACAGGCGGCTACCCAGGTCTAGTCACGGGGACAGGAGGCCCAGCTTCTGGTTTTCGGCAATTTTGATGCAGACGTGGAGAGAACCGAGTACTGACGGACGCGAGTTACTCAGGCTCTCTCCAAGGAAACGCTGGCGAATCTGTTACTTTCTACATGAGTGTGGTTTTTAGCATATTGACCGCATCGGGCAGCCACCTCCGTAATTATCGGGCTGGCCAAAAAGTCCATTTAGATTTTTCCCGTAAAACAAAAGACACATTTTTCATTTTCACCAATAACTTTATTGATTTGGATATGTTAAGTGTGTGACGCTCTCCCACGTGGTATAAGGATTGTTCTCAATGTCTCGATTTGGTCACTGTCAATTTCAGCTGGTCTGCCTGACCGTGGAGCATCGTCCAGAGAGAAATCTCCAGCTCGAAAGTGTGCAAACACTTCTGACATGTTCCCTCCGTCACAGCACCTCCTCCACGCACTGCGCGCATCTTATTTTTTGTGTTTCAGTCGCGTTTTTGCCTTTCTTGAAATAATAAAGCATAATATGCTGAAAATGTTTTCCTGTTTTCTTCCATCTTCAGTATTAAAAATGGCATAACAAAAATTCACCAATTTTGATCAGTTTTTTAAAAAATGCACCTTGATATGACAGCTGTCACAATACAATCTAACAAAATTGTTTCGAATGAAGCTAAAGACAACTAGGTGCGAACTAGAGCCATCTCACAGAAGAAAAAAATGAAAGTTTTGGCCAGCCCGGTAATTCTAGAACATTTTCATCATTTCCGAAAGAAGCCCTGTCACTTCCTGTGACCCTTCTCTTCCCCGTCCCAGCCCCGGACAACCATGGACCCACTTTCCGTCCCCGGTGGTCTGTCCGCGCTGAACATTTCCTGTCCGTGGAGTGGGAAACTATGTGCTCTGTTCTGGCTTTTGTCATTCATAATGCGTTTGAGGCTCATGTAGCACGTATCAGTATTTTATTTCTTTTTATTACCAAATGATATTTCATCATATGAATATAGCATCTTTATTTATCCACTCATCAGCTGATACACATTTGGGTTGTCTCTACTTCTTGCCTATTGTGAGTAGCGGTGCGGTAACATTTATGTGTGAGTTTTTGTGGGAATGTGTTTTTCTTTTTCTTGGGCATATACCTAGGAGTGTGATTATTGGGTCACGTGGGAACTCTGAGTTTAACATTTTGGGAACCTTCTAAACAGTCGTCCAAAGCGGCCACACCATTTTCTTGTACATCCCCATAAAAAGGTACGAAGGTTTCACTCTTTCTCCATCGTTGCCCGTACGTGTTATTTATTATTAAAAAAAAATCATTGCTGTTCTAGTGGGTGTGAAGTCATCTCTTATTGCGCTTTTTATTTGCATTTCCTTAATGACTAATCATGTTAAGCTTCTTTTTATGTGTTTACTAGACATTTATATGATATATCTTCTTTGGAGAAATGTCTAGTCAAATATATTGCCTATTTTTAATTGGGTTGTCTTTTTATTATTAAATTGTAGTGTTTGGTGTTAAACTAACCATCCTGACTTAACACCCTGATGACTAAGACCCTGGGGTCCTGCCTTAGGAATCACATGACCTTATATACTTGGATATGAGCCTCTTATAAGATACATAATTTGCAAGTATTTTCTCCTAGTCTGTGGGTTGTCTTCTATTTTTCTCGATGGCATCTTTTGAAGCACACAAATTTTAATTTCGAGGAAGGCCGACTCATCAGCCTCTTTTATCGCTTGCGTCTCAGGTGTCACACCGAGAAATTACTGAGTCACCCGGTACCACAAAGACTTGCTCTTTCGTTTTTTCTAGGAGTGTTATAGTTTTCGTCCTAACATTTAGGTCTATGCTTTAATGAACATTTTTCTATAGTTCCAGTTAGCTTTCGTGTGTGGTTTGAGGTAGGGGTCCGACTTCATCCCTGGGCCTGTGGATATGCAGTTGTCCGGCCTTCATTGGTTGAAAACACTGCTCTTCTCTCACAGAATTGTCCCGATCCCTTTGTCAAAAAACAACCTGCCATAAATGCCGGAGTTTATTTCCAGACTCAGCACTGCAGCATCGTCTATCCGCATGCCAGCCCACACTCTCTCGGCCACTGTGGCCTTGCAGAGTCTTGAGACTGAAAAATGTGTGTCCACCAGCTTTCCCACCTACTGCGTTCTGCCCTAACCATCTTTTCTCAAGGTTGTTTTGACTACAAAATATAAATTTTAAACATTGTGTATGCAGGCTATTTCTCTATATTCTTGGGGGGAAAATTAGTTTATTCTAGCTGTGAATGAACTGTTGCAATATTGTAAACCAGTGGCATGGTTTGTGGAATCCTGGGGGTTCCTGAGACCGTTTTGGGGGTTCACAAGGTCAAAACTATTTTGCTAATAATACTAAGATGGTGCTTGTCTCTGCACCTGTGTGTTGATATTTTCACTGACGGCACAAACGCCGTCACATGTAAAACTGCTGGAGCCTTTACACAGATGAATGCCGCAGCACCAAGTAGTACCAGCAGTTGCTGTATTCTTTACAGTCAGGTGAAAGAAAGAAAGAGAGAGAGAAAGAGAGAAAGAGAGAAAGAAGGAAGGAAGGAAGGAAGGAAAGAAGGAAGGAAGGAAGGAAGGAAAGAAGGGAGAAAGGAAGGAAAGAAAGAAGGAAGGAAAGAAAACAGGAAGTAAAGGAAAGAAGGAAAAAAAGGGAGGGAGGGAAGGTAGGGAGGAAGAAAAGACGAAAGAAAGAGAAATAATCCAGTTTCACTTAAGAGCAAAAAGGATGAAAGAGTAAAAGCGGTAAAAAAAATTTTAACACATCTTCGTCCTCTGGTAAATGCTGTTCAATGTTTGATGGGACGTGGAGGGGTAGGAAGCACACACAAGAGCTCGGTCACACCCGGAGCCCTGCGGCTGCCTGACACGAAGCTCCTCTGTGCCTGAGCCGGGAGCCCGTCCGCCTCACGGAGGACGGTGGTTACTAGACTTGGCAATTTGGCAGACATTTCCTCAGATATGAACAAAGCAAGCTTGTCCCTTTAAAGAAAACAACTTTTACTGCTAAGGATAAAATGAGAGATTTTGAGTGGATGTTAGGATTCCTAGAACACTTGTGCCTGCTCTCGTGAGCTTAACCTCTTCTTAGCACTCAAGGACTGTTTTTTAAAAATTTTATTCATTTATTTATTTTTAGAGAGAGGTGAAGGGAGAAAGAAAGGGAGAAAAACATCGATGTGCAAGAGATACAGGGATTGGTTGCCTGCCTCACGTACGCCCCCAACTGAGGTGCTGGCCCACAACCCAAGCATGTGTTCTGACTGGGAATCGAACCAGCGACCTTTCGGTTTGCAGGCCAGTGCTCAGTCCACTCAGCCACCCCAGCCAGGGCTCAAGGACTTTCTTGATGACTTGGTAGTAACATGAAGAAATGTGATTTTAAAAATACTGTGTTGTGAAATGTGTCAACAGTTGGAAGCCCTACAGGAATCGGTGAATGGGTGTTTTCCAAGAGCAATGCACGAGGGGCAAAGGTGACGAGGACAGATTTAGTCCTGGCGGTTGGTGAGCACGTGCAGACCGGGGAGAGGGCGGGGGCTGAGAACCTGCTCTGGGTCGGGAGGGCAGGGAGCGATGGAAGCAAGAGGCCGGCCGCCCCAGGATGGCAGTTAGTTTATTAAGCGAAACGTGCAGGCCTGTCGGGCTCCAGACACGCAGCCTCTGGGGCTGGGTTTCTGTGCGGAGGAGGCGGGACACACTTCTGCACAGCTCCCTGGGTGCTCTCCACGGGGCATGGCCGCGGGCCTGTGTCACAGACGGGCCTTCGATTCTTGGGATGGTCTCATTAGATACGCAGAGATGTCTGCTTCTATGGGCTACTGAACAAGAGGGAGTTTAGACTCAAAGAGGGAAGGAGGAGAGACCAACATGGATTGGTCCCTGCTGAGGGCTGCCACCAGCATAGACTAATTGACTCATGTCCCTGCCAAGGCCCTGACGCCGGCCTCCAGGACATCGTCACCTCTGCAGGGACAACACCGACCAATGGCTCGTCTCCCCATCTAGAAACCAGTCTGTCCCTGCACTAGAGTGGCTCTTCCTGAGGCTTGCTGGTAAGAAGACAGGGGGTTAGCCACAGAGCAGCTTTCTTCAGAGCTCTCTGGGTGCCTTTGGGGACACTGTGTGATCGGCTGACCCCCGAGTCTCCTCAGTGGCCCCTGCAGACCCCCTTTGCGGGAGGTGCTTTCCGAGGGGCCGGGCACGCATTGCGATGGTGCTGGTTTCAGTTTCAGAGCACGACAACCCTTTTTGTGAGCTGAGATGTAGCTCACACACCCTGGAAGTCACCGTTTCAGAGTGCGACCCGGTGGCTTTCAGTGCAGTCACAAGGAGGCGCCCCCACCTGCGTTGCCTGATTCTCAAAGTTCTGCACCCCTGCAGGAAGGAAACCCCACCTGCACCCACTAGTGGTCACCCCTCCCCCACCCCTGCCCCTTGGCAGCCACTCCCTCACCCTCTTTCTGTCCAAGGATTTGCCAGCTCTGGACACTTCCCGTACGCGGAGTCCTGCAGCAGGTGGCCTTTCCGTGTGCACCTTTGCTCAGCAGTGTGCACAAGCCCACCTGTGAACGGCCGGGACCGCCTGGTCACACCGCATTTCCCCTCCGGCCAGCAGCCTTCCACCAAATGGACACGCCAGCCCCCTTTAAGGAGTGGTCAGCGGACAGACTGGGTTGTTTCCATGCGCGTGCTGGCTTCCACAGAGAGTGCCGCCGTGGACACGGATGCGCGGGCCCCAGCCTGCACACTGTGTTCCTGTCTCTGGGGCCCGCACCTAAGGGGGCAGCTGCCCGACGCTGTGCTGACACCCTGTCCACCCCTTCCAGGAGCTGCCGGGCTGCCTCTTCCCCCGTTTGAGCCACTTCCCCTCCCCGCCAGCAGGGAGTGTGGGGGTTCCCCTGTCTCCACATCCTCGCCAGCACTCGTCACTGCCTGTTTTTGGAGGATATCTGTCCTAGGGGGTGAAGGACGACCCTGACCTTCAAATTCTGGGCGCAGCTCTTTTTAGGCCCTTTTGGATTAGATGTGATGTCCCATTACAGATGTGAAAATGGAGGCATGGACTGACTCTCTGCTCGAGGTCTTACGCCTCGCAGGGGTGGAGCTGGTGTCTGACTCTCAGGCCAGTGTCTCCCCTCGGGCTGCTGTCCCCCACCCCTCCAGCTAACCAGGATGGCCGCTGGCCATGTGTGCCGACACTTGCCTTCCCCCTCACCCTCTCCACCCAGCAGAACGGATGCCAATGTCCTCTGGTTTGTGGGTGTCTGCTTGCCGCCCACGGCTCTGCAAGCCCTCAGAGGGCGGGGGTCGTGTCTTGGCGTTTACGGGGCGGGGCGGGGCCTCGAGAAATGTTTGAGGAATTAAAGTGGATACTTCGGTCAGGAGTACTAGAGAATGAGTTTTATTAGAAGTCAGCTCTTTGGAGAAGCAGCAGGACAGAAAGACGAGACACAGATGGTAGGTGGCAGAGAAGCCATTTTCTTCCCAGGCGTCACAGTTTGTTAGGAGTGACAGTGTATTAAGCTTAGTGCTTGCGTATTCAACCGGACTAGCTGAGGCACGACACAGACCTCGGTCCTGGCCGGACAGAGGCCTTGGGTCCAGGACACTTCCGCCTGCTCATAACTAACACGGCACGTGAGACAGTGCTGCGAACCACCTCCGTCTTCAAAGAGGAAAATTTCCCAATATCTGAAGCACACCCCGGTCTTTCTCACTGCCTTTCCAAGTTAACATTTTGTAAAAAATGCAAACATATGGAAGTACATAGTAAGAAGCGGCACCTCCCCTTCACCCTTTTCCTTATTCCCACACTGAATAGAATATCAGACTCTAGACTTCAAAGGCCACGGATATTTTAAAACTTCATTTGAAAAATAAAGAACATTCTAACTTTTCCTTAATATGCTTCCTTTTTAAGGACAAACTCACAAGTGACAGTTCTGAATAGAGCAAAGGGTCAGGAACTGGGGAACTTCTTCTCCAGGGACACGCCTCGCGGTAGGTGGAGAACACAGGACACGCGGTATTAGCCGATGGTGAAGGGTGAGGCTCAGGAAGTCGTTTCTCCAGGGTTTCGGATGGGCGGTCCTTCGCCCCCAGGGTCAGGAGAGCCGCGAGGGGCTTCAGACGGGTCCAGGTAAAACCGCTTCGCTCGACACCGTCGTGGGCCACCTCCGTCCCCGCTTCGAAGCAGGGAGGTCAGATGGCCCCCTCGATGGCCTTCCTGATCCAGTTCAGGTACTTTTTGGTCAGAAGAATGTAGATGCCAGGCTTCCGAGAGTCGCCGCACTTCCCAAAGGAAGTGACACCCCTGAAAACGCCCTCACGTATCAGAGGACTCCCGGAGTCGCCCTGGAACGGAAAGTCACATTTTAAACGTAGTGCTTCCCCAAGGGACTTGCTCATCTTTTCATTCGTTCGCTTGTTCACACACACATTCCTTCTCTCTCCTCATTTAAAGGCCACTCTCATAGCTCTTTGATTATTTGCCCGCCCTCAGCACTGATTGACACAGATTTGTGGGTCTTTTCCAATCATTTTCCTTTGAAAAAGACCACCCTGGAGAAGAGGTGCAAACTCATTCTCAACAGCGGGGCAGAGACAGACTAGTGGAGGAAGCCGGTAGCAGCGAGAAATGATTGTCTCTTTCAGCCAACCCCTCTCTTTCTCTATTCTTGGTCAGTGGGCGTTAGGGGACAACACTGAATGTCAGGGCCACTGGAAGGCTTGGGATGGGACCTCAATTAGTCCTCGCTCTGATGGGGGACACCGGACCACGCAGTACTTGTGGTATCTCAAACAACGTTTAGGGGTAGTTTTCCGAGATTCATCGGCGCCCCTCATTTTCTCCCTGACCTTGCCAAGCACTTGGACATCAGGAGTCAAGTGTGGTCCAACCCTGGTCACACCCGTTCTTGGCACTTCGAGAGGCTGAACAGTGCAGAGCCGGGAGGCGGGTGACGTCAGTCCGAATGCAGGGTCGCCCCACTGACAGCCCCTTCACTCGGGGAGTTAAATAGCTCTCTATGCCTTCATTTGCTCACCCGTCAAACAGCATTGGCAACCACGGGGCCTATCTCGTGGGCTTATCTGGGGACTAAGGGGCACGCAGGACAGAACTAGGTGCAGCCCCGCCAGCTGTCACGATTGTTTCTGAGAAGTCTGGGCAGCACCCAAGGGGGGTGGTGAAACGGAGACCTGGAAATGACCACCAAGAAGGAGAGGATGCTCCCCCAGAGGAAGGCTTCACCCGGGACAAAGAGTGCACAGTGGGACGTGTTGGGCAGTGGCTCTTCCGGGCCTTGTGCATAGAAAGCAGTGACAGCTGTCCCCCTGTCCTCACGTCTCTGTTGGCCTCGGTCCCTAGAGCCAGAAAGGGTTGGTGTTTGTAACTTACTTACCTCACACGAGTCATTCTCGCCTGTTCTCCCACCAGCACCAATCACGCCTCGACCCACGACTGGCGAGAAGTCATAGTGTGCCGTGTCGTGGCATATTCTCCGTTCGATCACAGTGACATTGGCTTCTCTCAAGTGACTCGACCCTTCGCGGGAGTGTCCTCTGGTGCGTCCCCACCCTGCCACACGACACGCGGTGTGGAGTTCGACATCTTTCCCAGTCCTGGGCAGCTTGAGTATTTTTACAGCTTTGGTTTTAGTTGCTTTGCCTTCCAGCTAAAAGAGAGGTGGTTTCAGGCCAGGGCAATGGGAAGGGACGCCAGGACGTGGCTCTGAGGGGAATGTGTAAGTTGCCCGTGAGCATGTTTTCACACGAGGGACAGGGCGGCCACAGGTTGCAGCCAGCCTGACTGCCAATCACTGATGTTTTAAAAGCCCAGCGCACCTTAACAGGTGGTTTGGCTGAGCTCATCCCTGTGAACTCAGTGCAGCTGACCCGTCAGGGGTGGACCCTCCCGGGGCGGTTCCTGGCAGCTGCAGCTGGGGGGCGGGCCCGGCCATTCCACGCAGGTGGCCTCAGGTGTGTGAAGTGACCTGTCTGCTTGGAGCAGGTGCACACCAGCACCCTCCTCCGTCCTGCCTCTTCCCCACAGGCAAGGCATGGCGAGGGGGCAGTGTGAGTGCGCCGGATTAGGCCCCAGGGGGAGACAATTCTAGTTCTTTCTTCCCTCCTCCCTGCACAGTTTGAGCTGCAGAAGGACCTTCTGAGAACACAGGACAGAGTGGCCATGTGCACTGGCGCACCAAGTCGCGTTCACCCCCCGTTCCAGACACTGGACTGTGCCCCCTTCCGCGGTGACCCCCTCCAGCTGCTGTGCGCCCAGGCTCCCCGCCCCCTGCCCTGCTAACCTTTAGAAGGAGAAAGGGCCACAGGTGAAAGTCTGGCCATGGAACTTCAAGGCCCTGGGCAGTTTGCCCCTCCCCTGCCCTGCCTCCATGCTTTCTCATGGCCCCCATGCTTGAAATCTGGTTGGGGGCGCCAGGAGGAAGGAAACCCCCAAAGGGACATCGGGTCTCCATGAAGGGGTCTGAGCTGCAGTCGGGGACACAGGTTTGTAAGGAGCATCCCTGTTAAGCTCTCTGGTGGGCAGCAAGCAGCAGCGACGAGAGGGGTGTGGGTTCCATCAGGAAGGCGGGCCTCAGTGGAGCCCTGTGGCCCCTCCTCAGGGCTCCCCAGCACCTTGGCTGCCGCACCGTGTCCCCCGGAGGCGGGGCTTCCTGACTCGCTTCACAGACTCTCCTGCCCCTGCAGAAGCCAGACTTTCAAATCCTGAAGGAGGACTGACTCGCTGCCTGAAGCCTGGGTCCAGAATCTCTCTCCTGCTCTTGACCACCCGTCCTGTCCCTGATGCAAAGTTATTCGGGGAATAGGGACCAAGGCCCTTCCAGGTACCAGCACTCTCCCAGGAGGTGGACACAGAAGTGAAAAGGCAAAAACACCTCTTGGGTGGAGCTTACATTCCCTCCAGGGAGGCAGACCAAGGGATGAAGCGATCTCAGGTACCCTGGAGCAGAGTGATGGGGAGCAACCCCAGCAGGGGAGCGGGTCTCAGGGGCAGGGGAGGGAGTTCCTTTTGCTGCACAGGACCCTAGATGGGATTAGAGTATGGGGTAGGGGGTGTCAGGACATAAGTGTGGGGGTCAGGAAGTAAGTATGGGGGGGCGGTTCCCAGGAGTATGCAAATTCTAGAGCCCTGTCTTTGCTCCTGATTTTGGGGGTGTGGATCCCCTGAGCTTCCTCTTAACCCCTGGGGGGAGGTTCCTCGGCCCGCTCTGGCCTGGGGCGAACCCCTGTTCACCCTCTGCTGTCCAGTCCTGCCTTCTCCGTTCCACTTTCCACTCAGCAGCCAGGAAGTCTTTCTGAAAACAAGTCCGATCAAGTCACTGCCCTGCCTAGAACACCCGCCTCGCCTTCCCCACCGAGTTCCCGCTCCTTGGCATGGTTTGCAACGCTGGCCCCCAGGTCCTCTGTCCTGGGTCCCCTCTTTCTCAAGTCTCCCAGCTCCCTCCTCTGCCCTCGTCCTCCCAATGCACCTTCCAGAAAGCTCCAGACACCGGCTGCCCTTCCCATAGGAAGGCTGTGTGCCCTTTTCTCCCGCTGATCCCCGAGTGCTCTCTAGGGAGCTCCCCTGACACCCGTCCTAGCTGTCTCTGTCCCTGAGGAGGACAGTACCCTTAGGTCAGAGCTGTTGCTTCACTGCTTGCTCCCACCAGACTGTGTGCGCCTTTGGGGCAGGGGTGGCTTCCCACTTACCTTCGGAGGAAGGGGAAAGCAGGCTGGCACTAGCTCTATGCACGCGCAGCTGGGCCACAGTTTTTCCTGCATCAGACAAGGTGGCCCTCAGGAAGCGGGCAAAACCCAGGTCATTTGGTCGTCACGTGGGTGAGGGTTGGTGACCGCGAGCTCGTGGTGCACAGCACAAAAATGACTGAATGCCTATCACCCATCCCAGATTTAGCCTTCTCCATTCTTTTTTTTTTTTTTTAAACTGATTTAGAGAGCTAGAAACACCGCTTTGTTGCTCCACTTATCGATGCATTCATGGGTGGGTTCCTGTATGTGCCTTGACCAGGGCTCGAACCCACAACCTTGGTGCATCAGGACCGCACTCCAACCAACTGAGCCACCCAGCCAGGGCCTAGCCTTCTCCATTCTTTCCACCTCCCAGACGAGTGAGATTCATTGAGATGCCCAATTGTAGAGTCACTCAACCTCCTGACAACCCCCAGCTCAGAGAAAACTCCTGCTTCCTTGAAGCTGTCCTCAAATCGCCGGAGCGGAGCCCAGGCCCTACGACGATGAGCCCCCTCTGATCCTGACTCACCCAGGGTTCCCCATGGCTGCAGTCTCCCTTGCTGAGCAAATTCCAGTGACCCACACAGTGGCTGGATGCAGGCTTGCCACTTGAGGAGACACCTGCTGCACTGGTACCAGGTTTTGGCCGTGTGCGTCACCCCACACCCCGGCGTTAGCCTGCCTTGGCTCAAGGCCAAAGGCATACAGATCATTTTTAGGTTAGACGAACCAAATTTCAAAATTTTGCTATTTCAAGAGTTATTGGGAAAAAAGCGTATTTACCTGAAGGAGCTGAAGATCCCCTTCAAAGACACCGGATCAAAGCATGGGTAGGGAATTGCCTTCCTAATGGGAAATGTTTGGACATATTTCCCTTTATGGGCTATGGAGTGGGCCCCAAGGGTAACCTGAGGTCTGCCCTTCCTGCACAACACAAGGACAGGAAACCATTTACACGAGAGAATGAACGAACTTGAACTTAAGCGTGAACCGAATGTGTTCCCATTTGTCCTTTCCAATGGCTGCTTTATTGACATTCAAGTGCGGCAAGGCAGGGGAAATTCGTGGGGCTCTTTTCTTCTGGTGTCTTAATGACCTTCACCTACAACACCCAGGAAGCGGGCTGTCACAGATTGCTTCAGCTTTACCACATCTTCTTAAGGCGGAGGCTGCAGGAAGGGAGTCCCGGGCCTTTGGCCCAGGCAAGAGCGCCGGGCGCAGAGGCCTGGAGGGCTGGGGGCCGGCGTCCCGCTGGCTTCTGTCTGAGGCCCGCACACCTGGCGGAGGAGGCCGGACCCAAGGCCTCGGGAAGTAGCAGCAGGTTTGCTTTGTTGTGCTTCTGGGAAACAAGAACCTTGCTTTGTCTTCAGAGATGAGGTTGGGTCCACGAGTCAAACTTTTAACAGGGAGGAATGAATCTTGACTTTATAGGAAAATAAAGCGGAAGCTAAACGACCCCACGCAGGTGCCGGGGTGCACACCCACAGCCAGGAGTGGGCCAACCGGGCAGGGCTGGGCGGGCCTGCGGAGCGACCTGCAAACGGCCAGCCTGCGGAGGCCGGCGCCCGCCTGTCTTGACCTTGTGGCTGACTTTGCCCCAAGAGAGCCTCTTAACTAGCCTGGGCCGACGGCTATAGCTTTATTTTGAGTGTGCCTTGTGCTGAAGTTCCCACTTGGTAAATTCTCACTTTCTGCAGCAAGTCATGCGAATCTCTGCGCGCCTTGTTCGTGAGAAGCTAGTTTCAAAGCCCCTTCTTTTATTCATGCAGTTTATGCCGGAGTGAACAGGGAGCTGCAGGCACCGGTTGGCAACAACACACGTTCGTTAAGGAAACTGCGGCACATCCATGTGCTGAACAGTATCTGACCAGCCAATCACAATCAGGGAAAGCATTAGCTTGGACCACGGAAAAACGCTGCTTTTAAAAGTCAAACAGTCAAATATCAATAATTTCCCACGGTTCAATCTGCTCTGTCGCACATGGGGTGACATTAATTCCATGCTATTAAGTCAGTCACTGGTGACCAGTGGGGATGCCGTTTGCTCGGCTGTGTGAAGTGTGATCACGAAAAAGCCTGCAGTGATATGTAGCACAGTATTAACAGCGATTGTGTGGGGTGGATAAGGTGGTGAGCGCTCTTTGTCACCTTTCCTGTTTTTCAAAGTGTTAAAATTTGGTTATTTATGGTGACAATATATTTTAAAACGACTTGAGAAAGGGTCATGCATTTCAACCGCATGCTACAGGACCTGGCCTTCGCTTGTAGATACGTGATTATAGAGCAGAACGTTCAGGGTGCGTGCCCGATGCCTCCTCCATCCCCCCCACCCCCAGCTTGAGACATCAGAGCCATACTCCGCCCCCCCCCCCTTGCCTGGAGAACCAGAGGAGCCCAGAGTTACTTACAGGGGGCAGCGAGTGGCCGTCAGCACCCAGTTCCCTTTGATCAGAGCCCTGGCACAGAGTTCCGACCCTTTGATGAGAGCCATGTAGCCTCTGGAGTGAGGTGGTACTTCCTTTCCTCCTATGATGCTCGCACAGGGTTCTGGGAAAACTGAGAGAACCACCTAGAGCGAAGGCTCCCTTACCCAGCCGTGCTGCATTCTGAGCTCTGAGCCAGTCGGGTGGGAGCACTGGGTGTCGCCTGAGTGCCAAGCACCGCTGGGGCAGGGAGGGGAGGCCAAGCACTTCTGCCTGCGGCCTCGGGCTCCGGGGCAGCATCTCCTCTGTAACACGTCCCGGACTTGCACCAGTTGCTGCTGTTTTCTCATGATGAGCTCAGGACTCGGTCTTGGGGGAAGCTTTGGTAGAAGCACACATTCCTCTTAAGTTAGGCCTTTATTATTTTTTAAATGTTTAAACTGATTTTCTTTTTTTGAAATTGTTCGGGTGAAAACGATAACTACGTAGAAATGCTTCTTCTTTGCACACTGGTTCTCTAACTTCTGTGTCGTAACAGTCACTCCGGGTCCTTGCTTACAGTGCAGTGTCCCGGGCCCGCCCCACAGACCCTGGTTTGGACCCTGCCTGTAGATACGCTCCCAGGTGGCTGTGAGGCAGTTCTGGGGGGCCCTGGTGGGGAGCAATTCTTGGCCTGCAGCAATGCTCCCTGCTGTGCGGCGTTACCAGCAGAGGCATATCTGGCTGGTTGCTTGCTGAGCGGTGTGCACAGCCAGGGCGGGGGAATCAAAGGCGGAAGGCTGGATTGGGGTGCGGGGCAGGGGCTACTGCATCCTGGCAGGGCACCCAGACTAGGCTCTGGTCCCCACACTGAACTTCCCTGCTCCTTGGTTTGCATGGGGACTCTCCTCCACCCCCCGACTCGGAGGCCGGGGTGCTGAGAGCTGGCTTGGACTGTCAAAGTCGGAAAGTCCCTCATTAGTGAACCGTGCACCTGTGTAGCTAAAGGCACCTTTGATCTCGACACCTGGAAAGTGCCCTTGGGGGGCAGTGGGGCACATCCGGGGCTCTGACTGGGCCCAGAGGCTCATGGGACACGAGTCCCTTCTCCCTGTTGTTGAGGGTCCTGCCTCGAGTGCTGTGCGGTTGCCACGCCATCCTGCCTGTGCCCCTCTGCGCCCTGACCCATCACGTATGTGCGAGGCGGCGACTCCTGGGCATCGGGGCTTAGAGTGGCTGGAGGAGTCGGGACTTTCCCACGAGGGCCTGCGTGCTCTGCAGAGACACGAAACGCACTGCTTTGCTCCGGGAGCCCCCCCAGCCCAGCTCACTTCAGCTCATACACGCTGAGGCTGCAGGGTTTTAACGACTTCAGTGCATTTTTATCTTTTCCTCTTGGTATTAATTACACAGCAAGATGGGCTGAGTAAGAGGGGTGGGGCTATAAAACATGCGTTGTAACTAAACAATAAGTGGTGAGTAACACCCCCAGTAGGGAAAGACAAACAGCAAACTCATGAAGTGGCCTTTGGCTTGTGCTTCAAAGTCCAGGCTGGCATCATGGCCGGGCCTGAGCGATCGACACATTCTTTCCTGTGTTCCCTGTGAAGTCGCCGTGCAGTTATTTTCGAGTGAGGGCTGGCAGATCCATGCAAAGATGAATACAACACAGTTGTTACCCTCAAAGAACTTGGTGTAGAAAGAGAGATCGAGCAGAGCTGGGGACAAACACACCCACGATCGCAGGGCTGGACGAGAGCTGAGCGCCCTGAGGGAGTGGAATTGAGGAGCCGAAGGGATTCAGAGACCCGAGAACAAGCTCCTAGTGGGGCGGCTGGAGCGTGTCCGCGGAGCGGGCATTCTGTTTGTTTATTTCTGAAGGAGATGGAAAGAAACCCGAGATTCGGTAGGTGGGGTGCCCTGACGGAGGTGGCCCACCGAGGAGTGTTAAAATGAACTTTGAGGGTGTCACGTTTAAATGCCTTTGGAGTCAGACCTGACACTTTGGAGCCAGTCCTTAAAAAAAGAACTGTTAGCAAAGTGATTTTTTAAAAAGGCCCCAACGTGACTTGCTATTATTCTTTTGATTGTTCAAGGTTAAGTGTTTTTCCAGCTTCTCTAATTTTCCATAATAAAAACGCAGATTCTCTGGGTAACAGTGTCTGGAATTTAAGCAATACTTACTTGTCTTCCCTAAGAATTCACAGCACCTGAAACACAGTATCCACCTCCTTCCAGTCTCAGGGAGGTGGGAAGCATCAGACAACGGCATCTCTTTTCTAAAGGCTCACAGCCACCCCGGAGCTCAAGACTTACCCAGCGTCACCCGTGGGAGCAGAGTGGGAGGA
This sequence comes from Desmodus rotundus, assembly GCF_022682495.2. Classification (NCBI taxonomy): domain Eukaryota; kingdom Metazoa; phylum Chordata; class Mammalia; order Chiroptera; family Phyllostomidae; genus Desmodus; species Desmodus rotundus. Next base: position 210,376,674 of record NC_071387.1, on the reverse strand, counting down.
ATCCATTGCCCTGACCCAGTTCCCAGTCTGTTCACGTCCTACAGCGGACAGCGTTGCCTCTGTCTCAGGGTGGACCCCGCCTTATTGGCCCTAACAATCTCACCATATTCCACGGTGTGATTATCATTTGGAACGATAGTTTAGTAAGTTACATTAAAATCAAAGACAACAACTGCAGTAACAATAATCACGAAAGCACCTAGGACTTGCCAGCCACTGGCTCGTTCCAGACGTCGGCTCTGCTGCCTGCCGCAGTGCAGGGGCGGGGTGTTCTGATTCCCACGCACAGACAGAAACGTGGCATTTACGTGGGGCGTTGGACTCGCCTGAGTCCACACAGCTAGTAACGAACAAAGCCGCCTTCTCACCCGGTTCCACATTGTCTGAGAACCTTATTCTTTCCAGTGTGAATCGCTGTTTTTCTAAAGTAGTGTCACTTTACTTCTTTTGTTTCTGAAATATCAGTTTCTCAAACACACCAGTATAGACACACATGTGCATGTAAATACTTGCATGTAGTTTGGGAGGGTCCCAGACGTCCTGATGCCTATCCTTGGCCTTGAGGAGCTCAGGACCCTGCTTTGAGGACCCCAGCCCGGGAGGCACTGTTGGGCTGTATGATATCATGGCGTGTGGTGAAGGGTACAGGCTCTGGGTTCAAACCCCAGCCCTGCTACTTTCTAGCTGGCGGCTTTGCCTGTGTGCTTGGCCCCCATGTGGAAAACAGGCTGCAGAAGATTAAGTGAGCAGTGGCACATAAAACACTTGGTGGACTGCTGTGCGCATTGGGAGTTTCATTGTGTGTTGACATCTGCAGGGGTCCCCTGGGTGATCCTGCACTGATGTCATCGCTGCCTCACAGACCCCGGCCGGTGGAAACACGCTCACAGATATGTTCTGCAGCCGAGAACGAAAAGCCTTATCCGAGGGCTGCGACTGTTCCGTGTGTGCCTATGGCCGGGAGGTCCCGTGAACAGCTCATCGACATGGCCCCGGTTTAATGGCTTTGTCAGTTTTTTCACCGGAAGGTTTTGCCCTATCGATCCACCCTGCATTTGAGAGCCCCCAGATGCAGTTAACGCTTCCATGTTTTCTGCTGCAGACACAGAGGGTGGATTTTCATCTTAGTGAGTCAACCTGACTATTTCAGCAGAGACAAAAGGTAACATTAAAAACTGTTGGAAATAAGCAAATACGTTCTCCCATATTGTCTGTTCCCTTTTCATTTTGATGATGTTTCTTTAGCTGTGCAGAAGATTTTTAATTTGATGTAGTCCTGTTTGTTTTTTTTCCCCTTTATTCCCCTTGCCCTAGGAGATGTATTGGCAAAAATATTGCTACTTGGGATATCTGAAATTTTACCGCCTATGTTTTCCTCACAGGGCTGTCCGACCTTTTGGTGTCGCTGGGCCATACTGGAAGGAGAAGAGTTGTCTTGGGCCACACACTAAATACACAAACACTAACAAAAACCGATGAGCAAAAAAAAGGTTTTAAGTAGATTTACGATTTTGTGTTGGGCCGCATTCACAGCTGTCCTGGGCCTCATGAGGCCGGTGGGCCCCGGGTTGCATACCCCTGCAGGACTTTTATGGTGTCAGGCTTATATTTAAATCTTTTATCCACTTTGAATTCATTCTGGTATGCGATGTAAGTCGGTGGTCCAGTTCCATTTTTTGCCTGTGGCTGTGCAGTTTTCCCAACACTGTTTGTTGAAGAGGCTATTTTTACCCCATTGCATGCTCGTGCCCCGCTGTCAAATACTAATTGACCGTAGAGACTTGGGTTTATTTTGGGGCTCCCTTTCTGTTCCGTTGATCTCTGTGTCTGCTCTGATGCCCTTACCAGGCTGTTTGGATTGCAGTGGCCTTGCGGTACAGTTGGATATCAGGTGTTGTGATCCTCCAACTTTGTTCTGCTTTCTCAAGATTGCTGAGGCTACGTGGGGTCTTTTTGGTTCCATATACGTTTTTGAAATATTTGTTCTAGATCTGTGAAGTATGTCATTGGTATTTTAATAGGAAGTGCATTGAATCTCTAGATTGCTTTGGGTAGTGTGGACATTTTAATGATGCTAGCTCTTCCAGTCTATGAACACGGTGTATGCTTCCTTAATTTCTTTCTTCAGTGTTCTACAGTTTTCCAAGTACAGGTCTTTTACCTCCTGGTTAAGTTTATTCCTGTCTCCAAAATATATAGAGAACTCGTCCAACTCAACAGCAAGAAGACAAACAATCCAATTAAAAAATGGGCAAAGGCCCTCAATAGACACTACTCCAAAGAGGACATATAGAGGGCCCAGAGACATATGAAAGGATGCTCAGCGTCACTAGCCATCAGAGAGATGCAAATTAAAACCACAATGAGGAACCACTTCACACTGGTCAGAATGGCCACCATAAACAAATCAACAAACAACAAGTACTGGGAATATGGAGAAAAGGGAACCCTAGTGCACTGTTGGTGGGAATGCAGACTGGTGCAGCCACTGTAGAGAACAGTATGGAATTTCTTCAAAAAACTAAAAATAGAACTGCCTTTTGACCCAGTGATTCCATTGCTGGGATTAAACCCTAAGAATCCTGAAACACCAATTCAAAAGAACCTATGCACCCCAATGTTCATAGCAGCACGATTTACAATAGCCAAGTGCTGGAAACAGCCTAAATGCCCATCAGTAAATAAGTGGATCAAAAATCTGTGGTACATTTACACAGTGGAATTCTATGCAGCAGAAAGAAAGAAGGAGCTCCTACCTTTTGTAACAGCATAGATGGAACTGGAGAATATTATGCCAGCTAAAATGAGCCAGTTGGTGAAAGACAAACACCACATGATCTCATCTATAAGAGGAATCTAGTGAACACAATTAATGAACAAAATAGAACCCCAGGCAGGGAAACGGGGAGCAGACTGACAGTGACCAGAGGGGAGGGGAGAGGGGGGTAATGGTGGAAAGAAGGGGAAGGGCCTAGACACAGAGCCTGTGTGAGGGACCCAGAATGGGCAACAGGGTGGGGACTGACTGTGGGAGCGGGGGTGGGTGGGCTGGGCAGAGGAGGGCAAAGGGGGAAAACTGGGACAACTGTAATAGAACAACAATAAAATATTTAGAAAAAGAGAACAAAAAAAACCTATGGGAAATTAAGTTGCGATTTCTTTTTCCTTCATGTGCAACGTTAAGTGAACATGGCACCCCATTTTCCCATGAGCAGAGCTGAGAGGCGCGGGGAGACACGGCTCACCTCCAGGAGTGAGAAGAAGGCAGCCAGCAGCCAGGAGCGGGAACGCGAGGGGGGCTTGCGTGGCGCCTGTCACCCACGTGGGGGGACCACGCAGTTCCAGTGCTGACAGTGATGTATAGCAAAGTGCAAAGGATGTCGGTGGTTTCTTCTCTGCCGGGCCGCTGAAGGGGCTGGTGTTTTATTACTGGAAAACAATTTCAGCAACGCTGTGGTCGCTGGTTTCTCAGGTGAGGTCATTTCCTTTGGCTTAGACCACTTCTACCTCCAAGGGTAAAGGTGAAGCCATGGAGACTATGACAAATTAAGAACATTTAGTAGGACGTTGCTCTCCTTTGGACAGCTGTTCACTTTTAAGTACAAGTTTATGTGAAAAAGCTGAGAATTCATGTCTACAATGGAAGTGGTTCTGAAGTATCGTCTTTGAGCTTGTTCTGGAGGAAAGGGGAGATGTTTGATGCCTTCACTGCTGAGACTTCTAGGCAAGCACCCAGCACAAGTTATCAGTAACAAGAACTCCGGTGCGGACGTTCAGGCCCCGCGACTGCCTGTCAAACTGCTGGAAGCTGGAAAGGTGAGCGGCGTACCCTCTGTCGTTGGGAATTCTCACGTGCCGATGGTACAGACTCTGCCAGCTTTCTGGATGACCAGACGTGTAGATGGTTATGGCATGCTATGTGACATTTGACCCAAGAAGGTCAAAGGTTGGGTCTATGATTTTTAAAAGATGACGGAGATGCATAAAAACTTAGCTGTAACGAGTTCCCTTGCATTCTTGTTCATCATGAGAAAAAGTTGAAAATAATCTAAATTCCCCCAAATAAAGAATCAGGTAGGCAGAGTTAGGTAATTTCCTATTGCTGCTGTAACAAACTATCACAGACTCAGCGACTTCAAACAAGGCCAACGCACTACTTCACAAGCCTGGAGGCGGGGGTCTGGCGTGGGCCTCACCGGGCTCCAGTCCGCAGGTCTGCTGGACTGTGCTCGCTGGGGAGGCTCCGGGGGTGGGGGGGAGCCACTTCCTCACCCCCCAGCTTCGAGAGGGGCCTGCACTCCCTGGCTGGGCACCCCCCCTTGCAGAGACACAGTAGTCTTGCCCTGCTTCCCTCTTTTCCCTCCTGCTTCCCGGGGAGACTGGCTGGTTGAAATGGCAGCACCTGAGCCTGTGCCTTGGGCTCTGCTTTTCTGAGACAATTGCTCAATAAAGAAACAGGTGACACAGTATCCTCACTGTTTAAGCAAGTGACACGCACACAAGTATAGGTGTGAACACAAAGGCAAAACTAGCACACATTTTCATACCAACTGTGAACAAGTGTTATCTCTAGGTCATGATTCCAGGTGACTGCCCAGTTTCTTCCTTTTATTTAATTATAGGTGTGGCTTCTTTATAAAGAACGTAAGTTATGGGACAAAAGTCTAATGAAGCCGAGGGACCTGGAGCTACAGGGCTGGAATGGGGTGGGTGAAGGGGGTCAGAGGAATTTACTCAGCGATAATGAGTTTGCCAGGACAGATGGGCCCAGGAAGAGGGGTGGGCTGAGGGGGACAGGCAGGGGCTGCTCGTTTCTCCCACAGCCTGTCCCTGCCTCCTGCGGGGAAGGCCGTGTGGAAACAGGTTTTCCCTGAAGGAGGGTGGGTGGCAGAGACCCCCTTCAGGTAAACTCCTGACCTTGTAACTCCTCTGACTTTTTGACCTTTAAATTTTGTCTCAAGAAGAGACGTTTATGAGGTTCCCACCAAGTCTTTCTGGTTGTAATCTGGTCTCATAGATGTGGTCTGGGGCCAGAGGTTTCTCTGCGGTGGGCTTTCCAGGTAGTGAAGCAGCCTGCACAGTCTCGGCCCCTGCCCCCCAGCCTGCAGCTCCGGGTCTCCTGTTGCCCAGGAGACCAGTCCCAGCTGCCCCGGTGCTGCCTGCGCGGAGACCACAGGACGCCCCTCATTTCACCTCTTCTTTCTTAACCAAATCCGTGAGACATGCTGTACACGCCCTTCAGCTCGCCATTTAAAGAAAGGGGCAGTTCCCTGGTTTTTGCTGTATTACTTGTATTGATTTTTAAAAATTGTGCTAAAATGTGTCACATAAAAGTTGCCCCTTTAACCATTTTATGTGTCCAATTCGGTGGCATTAATTACAGTCACGCTGTTGTGCGCCCACCACCACCACCTGTTTTCAGGAGTCTTAGTCACCTGAAACAGAAACTCAGTAGTCACCAAGCAGTAGCTAACCCCTGCTCCGCTCTCCTCCGGCCCTGGCAACCCCGCGCATCCACTTCCTGTCTCTATAAGTCTGACCCCACTCCCGGCCCTGCTGCCTGGCAGCCGCTGGGCACCCGGGCACACAGTGCCCAGCTGATGGGCTGTGGACAGACGTGCCGTGAAGTGGTGACTCTGACTCTGATGTACTTGGTCTGGGGATCCCGGGCATGTCGCCCCTCGTTTCCCAGGTGATTAGAAAACCGTGGTCGGCGCAGAGGCGCCGCTGTGAACTGGTGCCCGACACAGGGTCGGCCCTCGGCAAGTCGCCGTGGAATCACCCCCAGTTGCTGTCCGGGTCAGGCGCAGCCGCAGGGCAAAGCTCAGGTCTGCAGCGCAGGAAACGGATGGGGTGGGGGGTTCTCCTCCGAGGGTCTGACCCTGGCTGGGCTGGGGCTGCTTGGGGCCTATTTCCCAGGAACATAGGGGTTCAGCCTTTATAACCTGCCCCCCCCCCGCCCCTTCAGCACCCAGAGGCCCAGGACAGCATGCCCCTTAGCCAGAGCACAGGCAGAACCCTCCTCTCGTGTCTGAGTCTGGAGTCGGCCTTGCCTTTGCCACAGCACATGTGCGGCTGGTTTATTTATTTTGTGGAAGCACACACTTTACACAGTGATAGAAGACACTGATTTACCTACGAACTGGCACACTGATAATTAACCAGGGCCGGGGGCAGGGAGACAGGTATATAGGGACTCGTGTCTTATTCTCTGTGCTTTCGGACTTTAAATAACATAGAGCCGTCGATGGCTTCTCTGTGTTGTCTGTACTAACTGTGCCTCTGACAGAGGAGGGGCCTGGTAATTTCTTTTTGCCATTGGCAGAGAGAGGTGTGGTTGAACATGGCCAGTACGTCAATACCCCACACCAACACTGCAAAAGAATTTGGCTGACTGCAATGAACTGTGATGGAAAAACTCTTTAGAGTCTGTTTTAGAGCCTTTTAAATGTTCGTTCTGCTTTTGTTTGGACTTGGCTACTTCGCTGAGGGTCTGTGGGACAGCCGACCTGGTTTTGGGTTGGCTGGCTCTGCAGACCCGGGCAGGTGCGTGTGAGCCGCGGCAGGGCTCGCTGAGGGCACAGAGTCGCCGCTTTGCGGCCACGTGGCCACCACTTGAAAGCCCAGCCACCGGGCAGGCGTGCCGGCTCCCTGGCTGTCGAGGCAGATGCACCGCGTCTCACAAGAGCGGATGTTCAGAGGCTGGAAACCACAGCTGAGGCTGTCGCGAATAGAGCTAGTTGTTCGGGGCCCTGGGGGGCACCAGGCAACTTGGGGGAGTGCACTGTCCATCAGGCCACTTTATTAGATTCGACACCTCTCGAGAAGGTATCTGAGTGGAGAAGGAGATCTCGTTCTCTTTCTAACTGACACCTGGAAGGGATGCAGCGGGGTGTCCGGGTGCCCTGGGCCGTGGGCCGTGGGCGAGGGGTGAAACCAAGTGTGTCTGTGTACGTGTGTGCTGTAAGCTGCCTGATTGGGAAGCAAAGGCTCGATTAAGATGTCTTTAGTTAAAACATGTCAGTTAGGCTGAGAAAATAACGAATGAGGTAGCTCTGCTAAGATGTTACATAGAAACGCCTTTGAGCGCCCCCCCCCCCCCCCCCCCCCGCCCTGTGAGGAGCGGCGATGCGAGGGCAGCTGCTGCGTAGCTGAGCTGCAGCAAAGGACTTCTCTTTTTGAATGATCGCCAGGGTGCACGCAGAACCCGCCGCTGTGAGTATTTCTTGCACTTTCTCAACTGACCACTTTATCCCTGGGGAGACGGAGGACGAGGGTGGTGAGGTGACCTAACGCAGCAGGTGATTTGTCCCTTTGGGATGCAGACCCAGGCTGACTCAGGGCCCATGCTCGTAGCTAGCTGTGCAGTGAGCCTGGGCCACGGTCAGTCTGTGCGACGGTGAGCCTGCAATGGTGAGTCTGTGCAGCAGTTACTCTCTGCAATAGCAAGCCTGTGCAAGAGTGAGTCTGTGCAAGAGTGCATCTGTGCGACAGTGAGTCCGGGCAAGAGTGTGCAACAGTCGCTCTGTCAGCAGTGGGTCTGCATGGCGAGTTCCTGCAGGGCTGCTGCGCGTGCACCAGGGAGTTGGAAAAGATCTTCCTAAGCCGAGGCAGCTGGTCCTCCCGAGCGGTCAGCCTGTTCAACGGGTGGAGAGCGGCAGGAACCCAGGCTTCTAGCCCTGATGTCTGCATGCCCTGCGGACCGCCCCAGCCCAGTCCCTGTATTTCATGTGGCCGCTATAGTTTCTGCCTCTTAGGTGGGAGGAGGGTTAGGCATGAGGACCTGAGCTTCCTCAGAGGCTGGGGGTGCCTCAGAAGTTAATTTGCAGAATGTAGTCATGGGCAACTGTGTTCTGATCTACATTTTCTTTGCGGTTTTGTCCAGACCAAGTGTGGGAATCTCTGAGGAAGTGTGGAGGGGACCCTGGGGCCCAGGGCTGGGGGAAACTGGCCCCCTGCCCTCCCCCTGCCCTCCCCCTGCTCCCCACCATCAGGGGACTGGCTGGGCTGCTGCTGCCGGAGGGTGGGGGTGGCCTGCGCATGGCCCGACTGTCCTGTCTTTGCCTTGGGGAGGCAGCCCCATGTTCTGCATGTAGGGGGCTCCCTGGACAGCAACTTGATTCCTGGGCCTGGGGACCGCTGAGTGACCAGAGTGCTGGCTGAGCCTGGGGCCACGTTGTCACTGGGGCTTCTGGGACAATGGGGACACCTACTGTTTGTTTTGAGGATGACAGCTAACTTCAGTCCTTGGAATTCATGTTCCCCTCCTGTGTGTGTGTGTGTGATGGGATAGGGGGCGGGTTGTGGGAGGGCTATTCAGAGAGTTCTAGAATGTCGGAGCTGGTTGGGTTCTGAGAGATCCTACTCTAGAGCTGTGCTGTTGATATGGTAGCTGTGAGCTCCACAGAGAATTCACATTTAGGTTAGATTAGTTAAAGCGTCAAATCCAGCTCCTCAGTCACAGCCGCCACCCTCAGACGCTCACTAGGCGCGAGTGGTGCGTGCCTGCCGTGTGCGACCACAGGTGGGGAGCTCTGGCATCTCTCAGAAGGTTCTGTCAGGCAGCGCAGTTCTAGACCCACCCCTTTGTCTGGAAAATGAGGACAAAGCTCCAGAAGGGACTCGCCCAGCCAATCTGGCCTAGAGTGGGGACCAGGCATGTGCGGCATTGTGCTGGGTGCTGGCGGATGGCGGTGCAGCGTGGGCCCCTTGCCTCGCTGGGGACCACAGTCCTTTTCCTTTCGTGCCGAGAGTCTCGTCTGAGACATTTCAGGAATCTCACCCAATCGAAAGTGTGCCCTTCTAATGGGCAATGTTTTTAGTTTTCTTCGGATAGATCATTCTTTGAACTTCCCCGCTCCCATATGTTACTATGACGAACGTCAGGAAGGAAGACGGTCGGAGGGTCCCTGGCCAAGTCACTTCTGCTCACGCGAGAACACGCTTGCTGTGCCTTGTTTCCTCTCCACGTCTAAGTGAGGACGTACGTGGGACGTGAGACGTGTGTGGGCAAGGACTTACTTTTAACTTTCTTGGTGCTGTTGGCAGTCTAACTGTTTCACTGCAGCTTCATTGAAACTTTTAAATCAGACGAAATTTACAGCCAGGCGCTGAGGAAGGAGGTCCTGAGCAGGGACAACAGGCAGCTTCTGAGGAAGTGACTTCTGGCGGGAAAACATGATTTTCTGTACACGGTGGTTAGATGGAGTTGGCGGCCACCATCCCGTCAGCCGACCTGAAGATGATCTCGCAGAAACTAAACCCACCCCAGGGGAGGTCATCACCCATTTAAGGAGAAGCTGACCTTGGTGTGGTGGTTTATTCGGTTGTTACAAGACAGGTGGTAGTTTGAGGGCCCTTAATGTCTTATGGAGGCTCAGCAGCGAGGCCTATAATTAATTAAAAATCCTTTCCTGGGGATATGCTCATTGATTTTACAGAGAGAGAGCGGGGGGAGGGGGGAGGGAGAGAGAGAGATGTGAGAGGGACATTGATGTGAGAGGGACACATCGATTGGTTGCCTCCCATATGTGCCCTGACTGGGGATCGAACCCACATCCTAGGTATGAGCCTAGGTATGAGCACCTTCTGGTGTACAGGATGATGCTTTAACCGACGGAGCCACCCGGCCAGGGCAGGCTGGATAATTTATAAACTCCCTGCCAGCCTCCCAATAGTATAAACACTCCTAAGCAGCTCAGAACCCTGGACAGGCGTAGCCAGCGGGGGGTAAGTTCTCTCCCCCAGGACCTGCTAACTCCTGTGTTCTGAAAGGCATCTCCCATTCAGTGGGGCCTGGGGTCACCTGGAAGGCCGAGGCAGCCCCCCAGTGTCCAGTGGGACCCCCCTCCTCTGCAGGCCGACCAGCCCACGGAGACATACAGGGAGCCACATATCCCAGCCTCGGGCTCAGGCTGGCAGCTCAAGGACATTTTCTGTCTGCATTGGAGCTGTGGCCAGGGATGGCAAGGCCGCGGCTGGTGGCCAGGTTCAGGCTGGGCCAAGCGACAGAGCCGCAGAACTCCGGGGATCCACTTGCCAAGCACTGGTTTTTCTGGACAGTGCGCTTTTCACTTCTGTGTTTTCTCCAGAATCACAGGCTGCCAGAGCAGTCAGCACGCGCCGCCTAGCGGGAGCTCCTCAGTTTGGAAGGACATGTGCGAGCACATCCGGGGTCGCGTGGCATAGCTCTGTTTTGGTTAGTTGGCTCTGTGTCCCCCGACCTGGAGCTGCTGGGTGCAGCTCCTCATGCGCCCTCCCCACGCAGTGGCATTGCGGCATCCAGCGGAGTCTGCACAGTTTCCTCCTGCACCGCTCAAGAGTGGGGCTCAGTCCGCCTGGACCCCCACATTCCCCACAATTCCTCCCGTGCCTTCGTAAGCACAGTGTAGATTTTGAGGTCAGTCCAAGTTGGTGCAAGTACCAGCTCTGTTATTTACTGGCTGTTACTACTGCTGTCACCCCTGAGCTCCAGTTCACTTACCTGTAACCCAGTGTGAACCCAATCACCTGTAGGTCTCACTCATTCCTGTGGGTGTGTGTAATCCGGCTGCTGCACCTGTGCCCTGGCACCTCCTGGGTACAGTCACCCCTCTGCTCAGCCACAGGCCGCTGTGCCTGGAGTTCTGGGTGCCCCTCCTCGCTGTCTGCCCCAACTTCTTCTATCGTTTCTTCTTCTTATATCTCTCTGGCTTAAGTGTGGACGTAGCCTTTCCCCTCAGTCCCCCTAGAACCGCTCACACAGATGCGGATTTTAGTAAGATTTTGTGGATGACTGAGGGTTAGAAAAGCAAGTTCTGACGTGAAGAGCGAATACCAACCGGCTGCCAGGGGGCTGCGCCCAGGCCACAGGCCCGGTGCCTTCTGCCCTGGTCTCTGCTCCCATCCCAGCTGCTGCCCTGGGGTGGGCGGCTGCGCTCTCCCCACACCCAGGAGCTCCATCCAGCGATTTCCACTCCTCAGAGTCAGGTTCTCAGCAACCTCGGCAGGGAGGGGGAGTTCTCTGCTGTTCCACGCACGGCCTTTCACTTACTTTAAAATTCATCACTAAAATAGTAACATCAGTAAGAGCAACTGCCCGCATCTCTGCAGAGTTCCCTACAAGTCAGGGTCTGTCCTAAGCATTTTGCCTGTGTTGGCTCATTTAGTCTTTGGGACCCTCCGGCAAGGCAGGTTCCGTCATCCTCCTGGTTGAACAGACGGTGGAACCGAGGCACAGAGAGGGCTACTGACTGACTGCAGGTCAGACACCAGCCGCGGCCCGTGGCCGGACCCCAAGGCCGGACCCCAAGGCCAGCTCCAGAGGCTGGACAGCGTGCGAGTGCTCATCACATCACTCCGCAGCTGGGTGGGGGGTCCACTCTCGCGGGGAAGTTTGCACTTGAGGGACTCTGGCTGGGGTCCTTCCTCCCAGGTGTGGCAGTGAGTGCTTCAAGGGCCCTTGTCTAGGTGGTCCCAGGTGCTGGGCGGGCAGCTGGGGGGATGGCAGGAATGCATTTTCAGTGACGAAATGAGTCACACGGAGATGTGTGGGGGCAGCTCAGCCCCCGAGTGAGTGGGATCTGAGGACCAGGTGCCTGATGCCTTCAGGGCAGAACTGTTTGCCCCACCTGGTCCCATTAACAGCAGGAGTTTATCCTGATGTGGCGTCAAAAATGACTGAAGTTACCTAAGAAGGAAACTTCACGCGATGCGCTTGTTCGAGAGAGCTGGGACTTCCCGAGGCCTCCTGAGCACAGTGCGCAAGTATTTTTGTTCCTGTTCGGTGAGAATGATTTGCACGGTGGCAGAGTCAGGTGTTGGGTGTGCGCTCCGTGTGGCACAGGCTGGCGGGGGGGTGCAGGGAGGGAGACCTGTGGCTGCCACCTCTGCACGGGGGTGGGGGGGGAGGGAGGGGGGATGCTGGTCTTCACCTGTTAGGACCCAGGCGCCTGCCGAGGACAGAGTGGCTGAGGTCCGTCTGCAGTCCAGGCCTCCTCGTCCTACCTCTCACTGCTCTCCCAGGCCTTGTCCCTTCCCAGGGTGGCGGGTGGGCGGTGAAGAGGCCCTCTCCTCTCAGGGCAATCCTCCCTCCCCCCCATAGGGGGCGGTCTTCCCTCAAGGCCCCCAGAGAACACTTGTGTTTGCAGATAGCATTCCTTCATCAGCTCATCTCCCCAAGGCTGGGTGATTTCTTCTGGAACAAACCACAAGCACAGCCGCCCCGCCGCATTCCCTCCAGACCGCCAGGCCCCTTCCGGGAACGAGGGGTCACGTCTTGACTCCTGGTTTCCTCGCGTGAGCCACCCGCATGAGAGCCTTTGCCCTCTCCCAAACAAAGAACGTATTTCAGGCACTCGGCTCCGTCTGAGAGAAAATGTTTCTATGGAGCCCAGGCCGTCAGCTGGCTGCACACAGACTATATCCTGACCACTGTTACGTTTAGTTGGGTCTTCACAATATGGAGCGACACATTGTTTCACAGTATGTAAATCAGCATTCATCATTTTACAACAGAGAAATTACATATGAAGTCTGGAGGTCAGACTTCTAGAAAAATCGGAGTGCCTGCAAACAGTAGGTCTGCTGTTCCATTAATCAGCACTCGGTGGGAGCTGGTGGCAGCTGCCACCTTTAGGGGGAGCTGTTGCTCTGGAGTTTGTCACAGTCACCTCCACTCCCAGTTGTCCCCCCCCCCCCCCCCCCCCCCCCCCCGCAAGGAGATCAAGTACTAATTCCTATTTATCATCGTGCTTCTGCTCTTATTTTCTCATGGCGTAATTAGAGGGGTCAGGATATGTGTCCTGTGCTGATGCCTCTATTCTGAGTTAGAACCACAGACAATCTGGAGCAGGTCCCCTATTCTCAGAGAGTCCAGGTTTCCGTCCAAATCACTCCCTGCACCAGAAACAAGGACGGTCTCAAACTCAGCAAAAAAGACAAATGCTCCAATACTGGGGTAGCAGAGGTGCCAGAATTATCTGACAACAAATTAAAAATTGTCACAAAATGCTTCAATGAACAATTTAAAATATGCTGGAAACAAGTGAATAAATAGCAAACCACAAAGAAAGAAACAGAAGATGTAGAGGAGAATGAAATGGACATGTTAGGACTGGAAAACGCAATCAGCAAAATAAAAATCTCCATGGATGGCTGACCACCAGAACGGAGGGAACAGCGGAGGAATCCGTGACCCGAGATACAGAACAGTAGAAGCAGCCCGGGGTGAGCAGCAGAAAGAAAACGGACTGGGGAGGAACACACGCACAGAGCCCGAGGGAGCTGGAACCCGTGACAGAGGGTCCCACAGTCGTGCCCGGACTTCTGGAATCACGGAGGGTGCTGGTGGCCCAAGGAGCATGCGCCAAGGGATAACGTCTGAATACTGCCCACATTTAGCAAAAGACATGCGGATGTCTAAAGCTGAGTAAATTCCACACAGATTAAATCCAAAGAAATCCACAGCAAGACACGACATAATCAAATGTCCAAAACCAAAGACAAAACAAAAGTCTTGAAAATGACAGAGAGAGAGAGAGAGAGAGAGAGAGAGAGAGAGAGAGAGAGAGAGAACACACCTCACCTTCAGGGGAAACGCAACTCAAATGGCAGGTGACTTTTCATATGCCACCAGGGGCTGGCGGGAAGCAGTGTGACATTTTTCAGGTGATGAAAGAGAAAAACCGGAATCCTACGTCTAGGGAAAATACCTTTTGGGAACGAAGGGAAGCGAAGAGAGTCTCCTGTCCGCTGACCTGCCCTGAAAGAAGGGCTAACAGAGGCTTTCTCTAGGCAGCAAAGAAATGAGAAACGGACTCTCGAGCATCCGGGAGGAAGCGAGAACACAGTAAGCAACACTAGGGGTAAACAGAACACAGTCTCTCCTCCTGAGTCTTCCAAGTGACGACCTCGGGCGCTCAGCACCAACATTTCACGTCTGTTGTCACAGGCCAGCGGTGCGGCCCGGGGCTCTGGGGAAACAGTTTGTAGGTTCTGTTCCCCACCCCCCCCCCCCTCAGAGCACGGGCGGAAAACTTGATCTAATAGGAGAGAAACTGGTGGTCCTGCTTCAGGGTCCAAGGTCATCAAATAGTCCACAGTAGGGGACAAGCCACGCAGGACAGTCCCCAACAGCAACGTCAATTGGCACCAGAGGGCCCCATCTTGTCCTTGTTCCGGCTGCGCTCCTGGGGCCCCCCAGGAAGGCCTTCAGCTCCAGCCCCCTTCCTTCCCCTGGGGGCCCCCACTTCAGACAAGACGAAGTCTAGCTCTGTACTGCAAGGTCTTTCTTCCAGCCCGCTGTTGCGAGCGCCTTTCTTTCCTGCGTGTTGGGGAACCGCTTCACTGTGGCTTTCAGGGCAGCAGTGACTAAATCGACTTCATGGGGAGCTTTCCGGGCTCGGGGCTGCTGGCAGGCACAGCAGAGCCCTCCCTGGTGCAGCGGTTGGGGCCGGGGCGGGGGAGGGGGACCTGGCATTGATGAGCTGTTGACTGAAACGAGCGTGGGCTGGGTGAAGAGCGCACTCCTGACACCTGGGGGAGGAGACCTCCTTCCGCACAGCTGCAGGGGCGCTGCCCTGGCCTTCCACGGCCTGGGTCCTGCTACTTTCCACTCTTGCATCTTCTCACTTCCCCCCATCCCATGCTCCTCCCGCGGCGGCTGTTTGCTCTTCCCTCCTCTTTTTTTGTTTTTAAAGATTTTATTTATTTATTTTTAGAGAGAGGGGAAGGGAGGGAGAGAGGAAGAGAAACATCAATGTGTGGTTGCCTCTTGCACGCCCCCTACTGGGGACCTGGCCCACCACCCAGGCATGTGCCCTGATAGGAATCGAACTGGTGACCCTTTGGTTTGCAGGCCAGCACTCAGTCCACTGCGCTGCACCAGCCAGGACTGCTCTTCCCTCCTCTGACAGGCCTCGGGCCTTGGCTCATGCCAGTCGCATGGCCTGTAATGACTTTCCCTCCTATCCATCTGGAAAACCCCCGCCCCCGCCTCGTTCTTTCCTCTAGTTCAGACTTTCTCTAACGCTGCCCGGCCTCGGCTCCGCCCCATTCCTGGGGGCAGCTCTCTCTGCAGCTGCCTCCGGCCGGTGGTGCAGGTCTAACGGGGCTGGCATTGTCTGGTACTGTTTCCTCTGCTGCACTGTGGGAGTGGGGTCTGTTTGTCCTGGGTGTACCTGGGCCTGTGTGAAGTGCCGGGTAAATGCTCATTGAACTCACAGATCCGTGGGTGAGGATACACTCAGTGTAACCGGGATCAAACGCTGCCCAGCTCACTGGTGTGAGAAAAGAGGGAACAGTAAAACGCCATGCCCGGGTTCTGCTTCCGGGGCAATGGCGTAGATACACATTCCCCCACTTTCTTTCTGGGTGCCCCACAACAGACACACGGGCGGAGACCCTAAGGCGAGAAGGAAGCACCCCGAGGAGGGCCTGGGCACCGGAGGGACTCAGTGGCGACTTCTCCAGGTTGCTCTTCTTCCTTTCACACCCCAGGCATGTAGCTGAGGAAGCTGGAAACCTGGAAACCCCAACATGCATGGACAAAAAGCCCCAACAAAAGTCTGCTCTGTCTGGTCCCAGGGCCAGGACGGGGGGCCCACGTGGTGCCAGAGGAAGCTGAGTTGGGAGCTGGGGCTCCGTCTGTCCCCACCGCTCACCCCCCCCACCATGGTGGAGTCCACGGGGCCCACATGATGACAGTGGAGGGTGAATGGGGGGCTAGGGACCCTCCCAGCAGGATGTGTATCCATGGGGACCCCGCCTCCCCTCAGGCATCTGTGGGGACTAAGTGGGAGACCTGGGCTTTGCATGTCCTCCTGGCAGTGGGCTGGCGCTGTCCCTCGTCCCATTGTGGGAGCGGGGTCAGAGGGCCAGCTACGGCTGCAGGTTGCGGTCAGTCGGTCAGTCGTGCTACCCAGAAACTTTTTGGTTTGCCCTGGAGAGAGGAGTTTCCTGTGGAGACCAGGATTCGCTCATTTGTCCAGCCAAGATAGTGGGCTGTCCGACAGGTACCGGGTGCTGTGCCAGGTGCTGAGCCAGGAATCAGGAACCCAACCGACCTAGGTGTGGTCTCCGCCCACGAAGAACTCCCACTGTGGCAGGGAACACAGACTTCAGAGAAACCGGCCTACCCTGGACGACACAGTAAGTAGCGCAGTAACTGGGACAGTCACAGCTCAGTAAGAGAGTGGCCATATCTCTGACCCTTCAGTGGTGCTCACCGCTCCCACTTGGGGCCGGACGCTCCTCTCCCACACTGGCCCCACCCCTTTCTCCTCCTCGGTCAGAAACTGGCCCAGACAGGAAGCCCATGATTCCACAGATCACTCAGTGTGTCTTTTCACAAAAAGGCATCCTCATAATGTACCCGCCGGGACTGTTTAGATTCCCAGGACATGAGTCAATAAATGAATCTTTGAGTATATAAAATATTCGCTAAGCAATAGGATTTGCACTAACCTCACCGACATTTCCCAATTTTCATTCACGTGTGAACAGGTGTATTTTTCGAGTTTTCCTGTGGTGACAGAGATCTTTCTGAGCAAACATTCACTGACTGCCTATAGTGTGTCAGATGCTGTGCCAGGCCCCGGGGACAGAAAGGGGAGGATGACACCGAGGACAGAGAACAGAGGCAGGGAGAATGTCTCCCTCGACTCTCTGTGTGTGAACCCGGCCAGCAAACAAACAAACAGCCCAGAAGAAAGACGCTTCCTCCTTGCTGCAGCGTTACTGGGAATTGAACAAGACCAGAAATACTCCAGGTGCCATCGGCAGAGGCCTGGCTGAATAAATTTCTGGGGCACCGAGCCACGGTGTCCCGTGCAGGTGCAAAAAGAAGGAGGGCCAGCTGGGCACATGGCTGCGGAGCTGTCTCTAGAATAGAGCATTAAACGAGGCAAGGAGGATAAAAGCACGTGAAGTATGCTGTCACATAGGAGAAGTAGAAGGATAAGTTAAAAACATGTTAACATTTTGAAAAAAGGAAGGGGGCGTTACAAACAAGTTTTAATAAAAACAGAGTTGCCTGTTGGGAAGGGAGGGAGTAAAACTGGGACCACGGCTGCACTTCTCTGAATGTTTCCTGTAGATTTGACTTTAAGGCCACATAAACGTCTTACATAACTGTAAGACAAAACTCAATTTTAAAAAGTAATCCCTCAAAATTGGAAGCAATAAAAACAAGTAAACCTAACTGTGTATCAAGCTGGTTGCATAACCATGCGACTGAAACTTTTTTTAAGTGACTACAAAACAGACATTTGTCTCTAAACTCCTAGTGGGACATGCCCAGGAGGAAAAGGTCCCCAAGCAGTAAAAATCCCGAAACTGCTTTCCGGGATGCGTTCTCGGTGGCAGGGCGGGTGTTACCGTAAGGAGGCCACTCTGTGTGTGTCTTGTGGAAAAGAGAAGGGCTGATTACGCTGTTTGTCATTGAAAGCTGGGACCTCCACGTGAGAAAAGGAGGTGCGGAAGCAGGGGTGAGATGAAGTAAATATCCTGAGGATGTGAGTAGGAAGGACCAGGGTAAACTGGTCCTGTGTTTCGACAAACAAGCAAGCAAGCGAACGCAGGAACAACCAAACGAGGAACAAACGAACTCTTCCCCTAGCTGTGTCCGCAGGAAAGGCCTAGAAACAATGACTAACCCCACGGCAGGGAGCGAGTGGATCTAGGCCGTGATCCACAGCGGCTAACATCACCCCGAGACAGACGGCTACCACCTTCCTGACAGACAGACAAGCGCTCCTGTCCCCACGCTGAACCTCAGTCGGCTGGAGCGCCCCGCTGGATGTCACCGCCAGCTCGCGGAAAACAGACCGAAGAGAGAAACCTGGTAAATGCCGTGTCGAAGATGCAGCAATCAAACTCCGCTCTGGGAAACTCCGCGGGAGAAGTGGCCGGGAGAATGGCCCGGTTTCTTCCACAACTAAATTACAACAGCCGCAAATTATGGCAGAAAAAGCTACATAGTTAAAGAGCTTTGAGACATACTAATCGACTTCAACATGCGGACCATGTTTGGACACTGATTTGGAGAAGTCACTTAACAGTGAGACAACTGGAGAAACTTGTGTAGTGACCAGAGATTGTTGGATGTTAAACAATTCATGTTAATTTAATAACGCAGGAATTAAAAAGATTTTTAGGAAGCACAATAACGGCAATGCTTTCCAAAAGGGCCCTTGTCTTATAGAGACACGTATTGAACTATTATAGGTGACATGATATGACCGGATTTGCTTCAGAACAGTCCCGAGGTGGGGGTGGGACCGAGGGTGAGGGAACAAGAGCAGCCGCAGATTGAGATGAAGCTGAGTGATGGGTTCCCGGGGACTCGGTCCAGCATTCTCTCCGATTTTGTATGCGTTTGAACATTTTCATGTAAGGGGTTAATTACAAAGGGGCAGTAGATTTAATAGAAGGCCGACTCTCCGAGTTCATTGTGCTCGGTTGGGCCTCGTTTAGGATCCCTCCTCTGGTTCCGGTTTCCTTAGATACCAGCAAATATTATTAGAAAAAGAAAAGTGACTTTGCTGAGGTGCTTTTCCCCTAAGCTCCCAGCATGTAAGACAAACCAGGGGCTGCCAAGCCTGTGAAACTGGGCCCGGGATGTGGCGCTCGCGTGGGTGCTGACTTGCCCTTCAGGGTTCTGCAGGGTCCATTTGGTGCCGATACTGACACCTGACAGCCCTCTGTGGCTGTGGCCCGGAGATGACGCACCGGGGACCCTGTGGCAGGGCTGTGTCGGCCGCTCAGAAACGAGGAACAACATAGTGCCTCCGTCTAGTGGTCTCATGGAGAGACATTTCTGAATCCAAGGTCATGGGGTTCAGGGCTGTTAGGGACCTTACAGCTTGTCTAGGCCAAATCACTGGTGGCAGATGAAGAAATGGAAGCCCAGAGTGACCTCGGCCGAGGTGGCGCAGCCTGTGGAAGAGCTGCTCCGAGCCCACATTTCGCCTGTTCCTCCCTCCGTGTAGGGATGGTGGGACCTTGGCTTGTTTCTTCCACCGGGGTCGGAACTCCCTAGAAGCCAGGACACTAATTCCCCGCAGCAATGTGCTACCACAAAGTGGGATTTTCAGTCCTTGCAGAATGAGGGGGAAGGGCTAGCGAGGCGTATGGTGGGGGTGGGGGCAGGGGACTTAAAAGAGCTGGCAAAACTGGCCGAAGGACATCTTGGGGAGAGTGGTGGCTCCCGCTGGGGCGTGCGTGCAGCTGCAAGTCGGAGCAGGAGTTTGTCCTGCGGTCCCAGGAAGCGGTTCACAGGACAGGCAGGCTCTGGAATCAGACTGTGTGCGTTTGAATCCCTGTTCTACCACTGCCCAGTTGTGTGACCTTGGCCGGCCAAGTTACCGATCTCGGTACCTCATCGTGAAACAAGGGCCACTCCTACACCGTCGCGGTGAAGACTGAAGGGCTAATACAAGTAAACCTCTCCGACCAGCGCCAGCTGCCTTCCAGCCCCTGCTGGCTGTGACCAAAGAGGGGACTGGAGGCCTGCAGCCATCTGTGGGCACGACCAGTGGACTTCCCCACGGACATTAGGTAGCCTCGTAATTTCAAATACAGCGGTACCTCGGGACTCATGGTTAATTCATTCCGGAACTCGTGACGAGTGCCAAAACCAACGAGTACCGAACGACGAAGCCTTTTCTCTGGCAGGGCGGCTTCGTGACTCACACAAGTTCTAGCAAGAGCGACGAGTCCCAAGCAAGCGCCCGTGGAGCTGATGGTATAGTGCATTCAGCAGCATAAAGACTTCTGGTAAGATTTCTGCGAGCATGCTGCTTCTGTCTAAAATATTTTTGGAAATATGTTTTTCCTAATTAAGCCTCAGACAGTTAGTCTGGGGTCTAACACTGTAACCTAGTCAGGTATACGGGTAAGAACAGTCGGAAAGAAAACGGGCCTTGTGCCGATATCGCTCAGTCAAATGAGCCCAACCGGCAGCCTGTGCAGGTGAGTGTGGGCAGGTCGTGCCTCCAGGCAAGGCAGGGCGGTGGCCCACCTTCGTCTTAATGTTGTTTCATTGAGTTGCTTTTCTTTTCTTTTTAGTGATTAAGAGAACAAATGCAGGGAAGGCAAGTTTTGGGGTGAGGATATCCTAGAGTTCCCATGATGAGGCGGGGTTCCCAAGTTCTGTTCCCTGGCCCCCAGAGCTTCTAAAACAGCAGGACAATAGTCATTCCTGATTCACAGCCTGAGCGGGGTCATGTCTGGCTGAGAGAAATGAGACATTTCCTCCTGAGAAGGATCGGCGCTCCCAGCGCTGGTCGGGGCGCCCCTGCCGTGGAGGGGGGTCGTGGAGAGGGCTGAGCCCTTCCGAGGAGCAACCGTGTTCACCTGCGTCGACACGGCTGTACCTCTCTTTTATCGGGTCAGAGATGGCTGGTACAGCCTGGTGATCTACACCTTTCTCTACTCTGGGACATTGTTGACAAACTACAAGTGAGTCGTGTGGAGAGGCCCAGAGGGGTCGAGCGGGTGGTCCTGCAGGGATTCCGATGGACTCACCCTCGGGTGGGCTTTCTGGCTGATGTTCATATGGCCACCATAACGATTTTTGGTCGTAGGGTAGTTGTTTTGTACATGCCTCCCCTCTGACTGCTTGATACATGGCACCTGGATAACAGTGTTTGGGGCATGTGCCTGTCTGTCTGTGCTCACTAGACCATGAGTTCCTGAAGGGCAGGAATGGTGTCTTTTCTTCCTGGTATCTCCAATGGCCAGCACAGTGCCCAGTGCCCAGTGCACAGTAAGTGTTTGTTGATTGACTGACCGACTGACTGAATGAACAAATGAAGGAGGGAGTATCTCTGAATGCTCAGCAATGAGGATGCAGGCGCCTGTCTGGATTGGTTGTAACAGAGCCACTCTGCACTGTCGGCTGGTCGGGTGGGCCTGCTTTGCTTTCCAACACCATTGCTAATATTCAGGGTGTTACTATATCCAACGGTCTTCCAATGGAGTTGTGTATGTAGTTTGGATGGAAAAACTGCTACATTATTTCAAATGATTGTGAAATCATAAAACAAATAATAACCTCTAATGCCAGAAAACATTATTTTCATGGAACTTTACAAAAAACAGTTCTACAAGATCTACTTACAAAATATACACAAGCGGAGAAAACAGTGTCCCAGGCTACAGAGAGCCTTGGATTATTTTTACAATAGGAGCCAGAATGTTTGCCATTCAGCAGAGTGTGGTTAAGATAAAAATATCTTCTCAGGCAAGCCAGGGCATTTCTCCATGTTAAACTGTAATATGGCTCAGCGAGGGGGAAATGATTTATTGGTCACAACATTTAATAGTTCCTTTTCTGAATCAATTCTTGTTTACAGAGGGTAAGGTGGCAAGCTAAAGCCATTTGGGATTTTGGAGGATTTGGGCAGAAGGAGATGAAGACACGTGCTTGTCATTGTTTGGATTGTTTGGAACACACGTCAGGGGCAGAGATTTTTATCAGTGGTTTCTGATTTTATCTGTTAGGATTGGGTGGGGGCGAATAAAGCAAAACCCTCCAGGTAACAGTGGATCAAACAGAGGTGTTTATTTTCTTTCACGTAAAGGGGTCCTCAGTGGAGCACAGCACAGAGGCTCCTTCTTCCTTCTTCACTCTCACTAATACCTGTTGTGATTGAGGCATCTATTCACATTTGCCTCATGGTTCCAGTATTGTTGCTGGAGTTCCAGCCATCACATCTGCAATCCAGGCAGTAGAAAGGAGGATAGGGAAAGGTCCCTGCTTCCTGCTGAATCAGTTCTCTTTAAAGGAACTTCTTAGAAGCTCCCAGACGTTGATGCTCACTCACGTCTCCTTCACCACTATGAGCAGGGAAGGAGTCTGGAAAACACCATCCGTTAGCTGCGTACATTCGTGGCTCCAAATAAAGTTGAGCTTGGTTAGTCAGGAAGAGAGGTGATAGCTGTTGAGTAGCAAACTGTACCCTCTGATACTGAGTGAACAGATAGAACCCGGTTAAAAAGTCACAATCCTTCTTGGATTATTGGATAGTCAGAGTCTTAATGGGCACATGTGTCTGAAGATGCTCCAGATATGAGCTACTTGCCTGTAGCCTGAGCAGGGGTGCCAGGAGCCCCCTGGAGGGGAGGGGCAGGCTGCCAGCCTGTTGAAGTCTCATGGGGTCGTTAATACTCACTATGTTGGTAAATTGGCCAAGGCTCAGGGTTTGCCCTTCATTAATACAGGGATAGAAATTTGATTTTTCCAGCACAACAAAAGTGAATCTGAGTCTTGAAGAGAAATTCAAATGACCCCAACTTAGATGTATAAAAGTGATATCTGTAGAAAAGCTAAATGTGCATTAATTTGCAATGAGAAATAGTGTTTATAGGGAGCAAAATGCTCACAGAAGTTTGCTTGGTGAGCACGGGATTAGAGAAAGGTCAGGTGAGTAGCTGGGTGCTTAATGGGCTGAGGCCAAGGTAAGGGCGGGCTGGCGATGGGACCAGAAGGCAGGTGGAGGGGCTCGCCTCCTCTCTTCCCGCTGTCCTTGTCAGCCCATTGCCTGTGATGCCCCCTTTCTTGCCTCTGACCACGGCTGAAGCCCCCCACTTCTGCCCTGGACACTCGGAGTTGTTTACAAGCAGATACAACCAATCTGGTAGGCTTGGGGACCTTGCTGTCCCCTCAGGCTGATTTTGTGTATCTCAGCTCTGACAACACGCATGGAGGCTAAGTGTGCACTCTCAGGGGGCAGTTTAACTTGACTTACTCCTAAATTCTCAGGAGACGCTTCAGGGTACCCCCCATATGCTGCCTCTAGTGGGCCGTGCCTTAGACGTTCACGGTGAAGACCCGAAAGTGACTGTGACCTTCCACGGTGGAGGACAAAAGGAGTTTGTCACTCCAGACCCGACTGCTATGACTCAGCAAACCGCCGGCAGGAGTTAATGTCTGTAAACAGGAAGTCGATGGGTGCCCACTGAAAAGGGGGGGCTGAGTCATTAGAACTCAAGGGACCCAGGGTTCCACCAGCGGCCACTCGGGCTCATAACTCAGGGGACAGCCTGGGCGGCGTTTCAGCTGTGTATCAGTGACCTCGTGATGTTGGAAGCTGTTTGAGAGGTCTGAGCATTTGCCTGGGGCCAGGCAGAGCAGCCTCCTTTCTCTCCCACCTCACGTGGGTGCCGGGCCCCAGGCCCCAAACGCAGAGCTTGCCCAAGAGGAGGAGCCCCCCTGGTGGACAGAGAGCCGGTCTCCTGTGAGGGGACCCCTTTTCCAGAAAGTCGGGCTCCAGAGCAGTGCTCCTGCAGCCATTGCGGGGGCAGCTCTGGGGGTCACGAGGCAGGGCCAACTGGAGCGGTTTAGTTGCTCCCTCGGGTCTGCATGGATTTAGCTCAGGTTCTGTATGAACTCTATTTGGACCTTATTGTCTTTGGTGCCGTCCCTTTCTATAAAAGCAGGCTGGACATACGGGAAAGCTGGTAGCCTTTCTCTACATCTGCGGGGAAGGCAAATGGACTCCGTCCACAGTCCCAAAGAGGGGAGAAAGGGGAATAATTCAGAATAAGAACAGTCACCCGTGTTCCCCTAAAACCTTAGAGCAGCTTTAACATCTGGACCTTGCCTCGTTTTCACTCCCAGCTTGTACTGGAGGCCGTAGATGAAATCCACCCTCTCTCAAAGGCAGGGCTGCCCAGCGACAACGCTATGCTGGGCATGGCCACGTGTTCCAGGCCACGTTGGGAAGATGTTGATGAGTTTGATAGATGCTCCTTTCCTGAAAGGACGAGGGGGCTTTTCAATGCTGGGCTTCGGCACCAGCTGCCATCAGAACGCACCGCTGATCTGCCTGTTTCCGAGCCCACGGCTATTGGCTTCCCCTCGGCAGTAGGATCCTGTCGGACTGTCGGATGCGCACAGCAGAGAGTCCGCCCTGAAAACACACCTCGCAGGGGCTGGTGGCAGCGTTTCAGGGTGCTCGCCAACTGCGGTCCGAGGAAATCTGGAGTCTTTTTGTCGGATTAGAGAGATTTACAACAATATATCCCATGGACTTGAAATTTAGAGGAAATACAGGCTCCAGCACCAGTAATGCCCCCTTTTTATTACAAAACCTTTTATTACAAAATCATCAGCGTGCCATTCTGTAACATAAGGGTGTCACACTCAAGCACACCACACGACATTTTAGGTGAAACGTTCAAATGAAAACTATGCGTTATTAATCACACCCATGTTATTAACCCTACCACACTCAAGCAGGCCTTACTTCTGCCGGACCCTGTAGATTGTTTGTAATGGTGAGTCCAGCTTCTCTACAATCCCCCCTTTTTTCCTTGTGAAATTTAGTCTGAGATTTCTGGGTCATGATCAGTCTATTTTTAATGAATCAAAATGAGACAAAATGGAATATTTAAAGAACTTTTTTTACTACTTTATTCTCAAATTGGATAGTTTTAACTGGGTCACTGTCCAGTCCAGTGTGTCCAGTGTTCACAGGTCAGTAGTGCTGAGTGCTTCACGGTCATCCATTCGCTAAAACGTGAGAAAACCCGGTGGCACCACCTGGGAACGAGCACTTTCTGCCCTCTGGGACCCCGCCAGATACCAAGGCGCAGACCCGCCCTGCGGCTCCTGCCCATTGAAGGAGAAGCCGCCCACCCGATGCGATCTCGGGACTGCCTGCCCCGGAGAGCTAACCGCCCCCCAGCCCCCGCGCACTTCCTGAACCGCCCCCCGCCCCCTGTCAGCAGCCCGCACTGAAGGATTTATAAAAACAGTCCCACCACACTGATGCTCTTTTTCGGGGGTGGGGGGCAAGATGGCATCAAGAATGTTCCGTATCGGTGGATTTCAGATTTGCCCCTTTTTCAGAACCAGCTGATTTGCTTTTCAGCAACGTGGTTGCCAGGCTCCGCCCGGGCCTGTTCCGCTTGATTTCTGGGCGGAGTCAGGGCAGTCTGTCCTTCAGACGGTCCTGATGCGGCCAGTCGGGACGACTCTCAATTTCTTCACCAAATTATTGTTTAAGAATGTAATTAACTACTTAAACATTTTAAACCTATTGACCCTTTCACCTATTTGTCCCATCCCTCCGCCCCGACCTCCGCCACCCACCAATCTGTTCTCTGTACCTACGGGCTTATCGTTTTTTATTTGTGTGTTTCCACATGTCGAACAGACCATGTGATATCTGTCTTTCCCATGTCACTGGGCACCATGCCTGCAAGGCCCGTCCATGTGGTTGCAAACTGCAAAACTGCACTCTTTTCAAGGCTGAACGATGAAGTCCCACTGTGCGCGTATCCCCGTTCCTTTATCCGTCAATCGGGCCCTGCCTCAGGCAGTGTAAGCGAGGCCACTCGGACTGGGGTGGGGGGGGCGCAAGCTTCTTTTTGAGTAGGCGTTCTCATTTTCTTCAGGTACACACCAGCACTGGGATCGCTGGGTCACATGGCATTTCTACTTCTAATTTTTTGAGGGAAAATTAGGTTTAATTTCAAATTCTGTTTTCTTGCAGGTATTTTTGCCCGTTGTTTTAAATCTGGTCTGGAAGCAGGTTTGGGGAAGGAATGAGCACTATTCTAACTATTTGTGTGAGCTCTGGTCATTCTTTGTTAACTTGCCTTGGGGTATTTGAACGTGCCATTTCTTATTTGGAAACACGGCTTAGGATGATCCACCAGAAACCACAACATAAAGCTGGTGGGGGCGGCGCCGTAACCCTCTGGTTTAATCACCGTTCGCCCTTTCGGGGAGCGTGGGTGAGGTGGGAGCTTATATCGTTTGCCAGAGTTATTCCCATAAAAGGCAAGCAGATAGTCTTCTACATTTTATTCAGAATGAAATAAGCATAGCAGAGTTACATCCGTGCGACTTGTGATGAAGAACTTGATTCCGTAACGAAATCAGTCCTAAGGGGGCAGGAGGGGACCCTAGCTGTCCCCAACCACATCCAACCACACCCGCAGGTAGAGGTGGCCTGTAGAACATGCTGTGGGGCAACCCACCCCACAGACCAGCAGTGGGCAGCTCCCAGAAAATCACCGGCCCCTGTGGTTTGCAGGGGGCGGGAGCGTCTTGCGTTTGATCCAAGCCTGGAATTTCCCCGTGAAGAGGATGTAGATTCCAGGTTTCCTGGCAATGCCGCATTTATGTCCTGCAGACACCAGGCCGTAGAAGGCGCCGCGGCAGACCAAGGGGCCACCGGAGTCACCCTGGAAACAAGAAAAGGGACAGATGCTTGGTCAGACGCTCTTGAACTTTTCCTGCCACCCACAGCTGATGACTCAAAAGATTACGGTCTGGGTCCTTGGTTCCTTTGTGCCCTGAAGAGGGGCAGCACATTCCCTGACTCAGTGTTGAGGGTCTGCGTCTCTGTCTGTTCAGGACCGTGGTTCCATCTGTCTGTCCATGCCCTTGTCTCTGGGACTAGCTATACACACATCCTTTGCTCACCAGGGACCCCTGAACTTCATTCATCAAGGAATGGGCAGACGGAAAGTTCAAAATGACTCACTGAAATGAAAGAATTTTTTAATCTGTGAGTCTCATGTTGGTGGCCATGGATCTGAAATCAGGTTGCAGAGGACAGCACTGTAGTAACTATCCCCGCGGCCAGAACTCTGTCTTCCGAGCTATTTTCCCTGTGTCGGCCCCTCATGGGGTGGAACAGCGTACTCCGCACACACACACTTAGCAAGTCCTTGCTCGGTGAGCCGATTCTTGAGGACTCCCTCTGACAACAAAACGTGTAACTTAAATCTGTCAAGGACGGTGACAGGGTGGCAGCTGGCCTTGGCCACTGCTGCCGCGCCCCGCCAGCTGCAGCACCAGGGTGGGTGGCGTGACGGTGGGGTGGGGGTGCCACGCATGCGCACAGTCTCGGAAATCACCCCCTACTCCCCCCTAATCACACATACAGTCTGATGTGAGTGTTATGTTCTAATTTTCAAAAAGATTCATTTATTTACTTTTAGACGGGGGAAGGGAAGATGAAAGAGAGGGAGAGAAACACCCATGTGAGAGAGAAACGTCCATCGGTTGCTTCTTACTCCCACCACCAGGACCTGGCCCGCGGCCCAGACATGTGCCCTGATCAGGAATCAAACCGGGGACCTTTCGCTTTGTGGGACGACACCCAACCCACCGAGCCACACAGTCAGGGCTGTGTTCTGATTTTTTAAAAACTGGCATTCTGCCCTGGCCGGTGTGACTGGGAGGTCAGAGCATCGTCCTGTGCACCAAAGCGCCGTGGGTTCGATTCCCAGTCAGGGCACGCACCTGGGCTGTGGGTTTGCTCCCTGTGTGTACGAGAGACAACCCATCGCTGTTTCTCCCGTTGAAGTTTCTCTCTCTCTCTCTAGAGCAATGACAAACGTCCTTGGGTGAGGAAGAAAAAACAACGCAATCCATCTGTGCTCCCGCTTGTCACCCACAACCACAAACACCTGTTTGTTTTCTACCTCAGGAAGCTAGAGTTTGGGAAGTATGACTGTTGTTCCTTTCGGCCAGCCAGTCAATGTGATTTAAGAAACACATACCCTCTATTCGAGCTTTTTGCATTTGAGTCTTACAAGACCTCTTTATTAATCCATTGAAACGGTGGCTCCTTTCGGGGGAAGTTACCTTCGAGTCACCAGCAGTGAGCGCAGAGTGGGCGGGCTGGCCCAGGACGCTGCCACCCCTGGGAGGACGCCTGGAAAGGTCATCAGACGTGGTCACTGCCCTGATGAACAAGCGTGAACTGACCACGTGCTGTGGGGGGGGATGTCTTCGAGGTTCATTCGCACCGGGAGATGAGAAATGGGAGGACGCTGCACAGGAGCGGAGAGTAGCTCTAGGGACTGCAATTCCGTGCTTTGCACACTCCTGCCCCCCGTGCTAGTGAGCACACGAAGCCTGGCCCCCTACCGGCGCGCTGAGCCACCCACTTACCTGGCAGGAGTCCTTCTGGCCTTTGGCGTCTCCTGCGCACACCATGCCTTTGGTTATGATGGGGTGGTGGTTGTAGTAACTGGGGCTGTTGCAAAGCTTTTGACTTATGACAGTCACAGTGACTTCTCGCAAGGTATCAGAGAGTGTCAAAACGACTGGGTCGGTGGCGCCCCAGCCAGTGACCTGGCATTTGGTTCCGGCTCTAATATCATTTTTGGTGCTTGGTGGGAGCAGCTGGACATTCTTGTCGAGTTTTGCGGCCGTGTGAAGCTGACAGATTGAAAGAGAACAAATGATTGTTTGTCCCCAGTAGTATTCCGCTATCGGCCTGAGCGGTCTCTCTGTGGTCCCTGATCTCGGGGCACACCCTGCTTGTCGAATCTACTCTGGTGGTGGCCTGCAGCTGCCGCTGTGCTTGTTGCTCCCGGAGCCTGCTCCCCAGGCCCCGCAGAGCTCAGCGATGTACGGGGAGGAGCTGACCCAGAGCAGTACTGCCCAGGCTCCAGTGAGCTGGCCTCCGCTCCGAGCTGCATGGTTTTCTGTGAATCACATTGCTGGGTCTCGACTTTGAGGGTGGGGCCATTTCCTGCTGGAGGGGACCCTTGAGGACGGTCTAGACTATGTCTGGACTAGACTGAGTACGGTCTAGACTGGGTTGTAACTCCCTTCTGGGTGCCGAAGTCATTGGTGGGCTCTGTCGGATAACTGACTCGGGTTTCTCATTTGCTAATGATAAAGCATTTGGGAAGAAAGCTTTCTGTGCAGGTCCCTGGGCCTGCTGGGCTGTCCCCTCCCACGTATGTGGCTTTGTGCTGTGTGGAGCCAGCCCCGATGGGTGTGTGGTAAGTTCTTGTTTCTTTCAAGGCAGTGTGTGGGCTGAAATGGGCTCTTACAGAACATGTCCCGGGGACCTCGAGTGTGACGGGAGTGCTGACGCCGGGCCTTTGTGCAGGTGACACAATGACCGCGTTGTGTTATGTTGGAGAAACAGAAAGAGGGCAAAGCCACCTACCTTAATGAGCATGATGTCGTTTGCGTTGGGGTCTGACGCATATCCGGGGAACGGTATGAACTTTGTAACCTGGAATGTCTGTTTGGAGGCCTCACTCTGAGAGAGAGAGTGCGCCCCTAAAACCACCTTGAAAGACTGGCATTTGGCAAACCTGAAAAAGCAAAGTGTAGAGGGTCAGTGACCTCGTTCCCAGGTGCCCCGGTGGAGAGGAGAAATGGCGGAGAAGGTCGGGCACATGCAGGGACAAGGTCACCTGTCTAGGATGAGGGGTATGACGGAGGTCTCAGTGGACCCAAGCGTGGGTGGAGGCCGTCAAGAGCCCACTTACCTGCCGCCAGCCCACCCCTCAGCCCCAGCGCGGCGCCGGAGCACCCGAACTGTGCCCTGCTGCGGGAAAGCAGTGGGATCCTAGTCGACTGACACCCATTTACAGCAAAGGAATGTTAACTTAGGGAAAAGTAAAAGACATCACATTTGTTGAGGTTGTGGGTCGAAACTGACATCTGCCGTCATTAACATTTTTTATTCATCGAGGTAAAATATACGTGACATAAACGTCACAGTTTTAACCATTGTAAATGCACAGTCTCTGGCATTAAATTCATTTACGTTGCCCCCCCCCCCCATCCGTCTCCAGAGAGCGCCATCTTCCCCACGCTGGGCGCCTGCGTGACTAACACCTGCGCACCCGTGCATCCAGACATCACCTCAGACCGTGGGGAGAGGTGAGGTCGTGACAGGGCCGCCCGACAGGCTCCTGCATTCTGCCCCTCTGTCAGATAGAAGACCAGGGCAAGGAAGGCCAGCTGTCCTCCAGGCGAGAAGCCACTGCTGGCTCGGAGCGAGGACACGCCGGGTGGTGGCCACTGCCAGCCCCGCTGGAGGTTCAGAGGGCGTCAACTGGTGAGTTCGTGGAAGAGGCACCAGCTGGGACTTTTTTGGTTTTTTTGTTCCTTGCCATAGAGAGTTCTAGCACCAGTGTTTCAGCAGGACCACTCTGGTGTGATTTGCCATATGTTGGACAAAACTTCGTTCACAGCTAGTCGTGAAAATAGAAATGATACTTTGGAGAGCCTGCCGACGCCTGGGATCCGGGCGCATGCTACAAATTCCCATTTCAGCGTGCGCCTCGGGAAGCCTCTTTGAATGCTTTTTTCAAATAGGAAAGTTTACACAAAGAATTGTGTTTGTTTGGTTACATGCACATATTTCATTGTCACGAGAAAGGGGACAGGCAGATTACAGAAAGCCCCATGGCCACGTACAGATTATTAATAAAGATTCACATGAGTTCCAAAGAGTGCAGAAACACAGGAAGGGCGAGCGGGGGCGGTCTCGGGTCTGGGGACCCGATGGCAGGCTGTGACGGCCAGGGGTCCTCACTTTTTGATTTCTACCAAAAGAGTTTATTTTTGGAATTCCAGCTCCATTTGTTGAAAAGTTTGTCTATTGCAAAATCAGGATGAAATGAAATTTCTCAAGGGATGTGGATTGGATTTCCTAGGGTTCACTCGAACTCAAATTCGGCACAGTTCCTGCAGCCAAGGCTTCAGACGGGGAGGACGACTGAACCGTCCCCCCCGCAACCCACCCCCCAAATGGGGCCATGTTCTAACGCACGGCGTGGGCACCTGCATGAGTAGCTGACACGTGGAAGTCTGCGAGGCCGTGGATGATGAATTCTGACTAGGGAAAGGGCACTGCGGAAATTTCTGGTTTGCCTTCATTTTTTACCAATTTCCTTGGTTAGTTAATGCCTTTGAAATGTTTTGATTATTTTCATCTCCAGTGGGACATGTTAACACTAAAGACAACACAAACAGCCCCGACTGTTGTGGCTCAGTGGGTTGGGTGTCGTCCCGGCCAAGCCAAAGGTCGCCGGTTCGATTCTAGGTCAGGACACATGCCTGGGTTGCGGACCTGGTCCCCGGTAGAGAGACGCATGAGAGGCAAGTGATCGATGTTTCTCTCCCTTTCTCCCTACCTTTCCCTCTCTCTTAAATAAATAAAATCTTTTTTAAAACTAAAAACAATGCAAGCAGACTGTGAGTGCCCCCCGGACTTCCGTCCCTGGGTATGTTCAACTGCGGTCTGTACACGGAGGTCAATTTCGCCCTCCTGAGACCCCTGCTATTACCTGAGTTCCAGGACCCCACCTCCTTAGCTAAATCTGGGCCCGAACTCCCACAGCGAGGAGCAACAGCACCCTTGTCGTCCATTTGTACAGTTGTAGGGTGGTCTTTGGACCATCTGCTTCAGAGTCATCCGGAGGTGTTTGTTTAAAGTGCAGCGTTCTGCGTCCCTGGTCTCACCTGGAACAGAACTGCATGCAGAGCGGAGCCAGTGAATTGCTTCCAGTCCACCTTTCCATCTGCCGAAGATGCCCACAAACACCGTCTCTCCTGAGCCTCACGGAGACCCTCCTCAGTGTCGTTAACACGGACGGGCTGAGTATCCCCTACTCATGAAAGGGTTCTCTGGCCCAAAGCGACATGTGGCTACGTAGGGGAGTCAGGACCCAAACCCAGCTTTCGTGACTCCATCCAGGGCTTCGTCCGTGACAGATCCGGAAGCCCAGTGCCCAGCCTTTCGGGCCTCCTGTTCCCTCTGCCAGTCTGCCTGGGCGCCGAGCAGGGCTCTGCCGGGACCCTTACCTCCGGCTCCAACAGGGAAGGCAGGGCCCCTATTTCTTGGAGGTCTCTTCTGTGTGCGAGGGAGGGAAGTGACCTGACTACGAGAGAGGGACCGTCATAGTGCTGTCCCATTAGCATGATGAGATCATCGGATTTGTTCCTCAGAGACATAACATCGGTCACTTTTGTTAAATTATTGTGGCATACCAGATTTTGTGCTGAGCCTTTACACACTTTCTCTCATTCAAACCTCACAACAGCCCTTGAAGAAGGGTATGATTATTCCCATTTTGCAGATGAGGATGCTGAGGCTCGGGTGAACGAACAGACTTGAGAATGTCCCACAGAGTTTAAGGACTCAGTTGCGGCGGCACGAAAACTCAGTGGGTTTGAATCTGGTCCTGAAGCTTCCGCCCAGGGAGCCCGAGGGACTTGGGATAGGGTGAGGCCACGTGGAAGGGGTAGTGGGAGCTCTGGTCCAGCTGCTGGCCAGCAGGTGAGGTGGGAAAGTGTGGCTGAAGAAAGGTTTTGGAGGAGGCTTGGGAAGGCAGGGGGCAAGACTTGGTGAGAGTTTTGCTTCTTTTAACTTAAAAAGCAGGACGCGAGATTATATGAAAAGCCTTTTTACCGGTTTCCTTTTATAATTGGTGTGAGGACTAGTAAAGGAGCCAGGAGACTATGTGAGGAGCCGCGAGGACGGGTGGTGGGCGGGGCGCCCAGGTCTGGCCCCCACACCCCTTGCTGAGAAGGGCCCGGGCATCAGCCAGCGAGCTATTCCCACGGGGTCCTTGGGGCACGTGTGTGGGAAGCCACCACTGAGCTGTTCCGTAAATACTTGGGATTTCACAAAGCTGAATGTTTCTCCGAGCATCAGTCCACCTGCAGTGTTATACCCCAGTGTCCCGTAGAGGGCATTTGATCCACATATTCTGGAGTTCTTTAAACTCCAGCCACTTAAAATGATTATTTAGCAATTTTTTTTAAACTTCAAGACCTCTTTTCTCTAATTTGTCAATTTGGCAATCCGCCCCGACTGAGTCAAGTTTACCGGACAAAATTTAAAATTCAACTTAATACCATTTAGCATTGGGTAGCACTTTATGGCTTGTGAAGGACTTTACACACTGTGTTTTCAGCTTAGCAAAAAAAAAAAAAAAAATCCTCCAATTGATGTCCCTTTTTCTACTCAGCATTTACTGAGCATCTGTAAGAAGTCGGGCTGTGTGTCCCGGGCGATCAGGGTCCGTTTACATGTGCCGAAGCATGTTTGAGGGTGTGCATGCTTTGAATGGAATGAACACTGACTGATTGCCCCCTCTGCCTAGCCGGCCCCCAGGGGCAAGCGTCCTGAAAGGGCAGAAGGGATGGGGACACGTAGAGGGCGGCAGCAAGAACCTCTCATAAATGGCGTGGCCATGTTCAATTAGTGGCTGGCTATCAGAAATCAAACAGAAGTTCTCATGGTTTCCAGGCTTCCAAATGTCTCACTTGTGTTCATACAGTCTCATCAGTGGGGCCGTCGAACAAAATCTCCAGAACACAGGACGGTCAGTCCAATTGCTCATTTCGATATAGCTGAGGCCAAGGGACCCTGAAGGGAATGCAGTCATTGCGTACGGAAAGCAGGCCCGTCTCTTCCTCGCTTGTTCAGGCAAGAAGCGGAAGGAAGAAAGCACACTAACTAAAAACACCAGCCGAAGAAAAAACACCCCCACCCCCACAAACAGACTAAACAACACCAGGTCTGCTTTCTGTTGCGTTTCCTTG
Organism: Desmodus rotundus; assembly: GCF_022682495.2. Taxonomy (NCBI): domain Eukaryota; kingdom Metazoa; phylum Chordata; class Mammalia; order Chiroptera; family Phyllostomidae; genus Desmodus; species Desmodus rotundus. The sequence goes on along the minus strand of NC_071387.1, from coordinate 210,343,364 downwards.
GCTGACGGTCGCCGAATCCCAAGAAGGGCTTTGGGCTGTTTTAGTTGGAATAAGAGCATCACAGGCGGAAACGGACTTTGAGAGTTACCGTCTGCCTTCAGAAAAGCTTTCATTCTGAGTGTCCAGAGAAAGAAATTCTCTCTCTCTCTCTCTCTCTATCTCAACCATCTGTGACTTTCTTTTCCCACCGGGGAAGGCTGTCGCCCTTACAGCTGTGGGCCTCCCCTCTGGGTGGGCACTGGGGCGTTATTGCAAGGGGGGTCCTCTTACTTCTACTACTGTCACTGCTCCTGCCAACTGCCCCCTCTTTGCACTTGCTATGTGCTCAGCAAACTCAAACATTTATATAGATATTATTTAAACCTTGAAGTCCCACAAAGCAGGCCCTTTGGTCAGGTGGGCTGAGAGATGTGGGGCACTGTTCCACGCGTGGGAAATGTGGTCCAGTCCCCACTCGGAAAAGCCAGTGGGGAGCGAGGTTGGCGGGCAGGACCCACCCCACCCCCCAGGTTCTCCCGTGGGGAATCAGGCCTGCATTGTACCTGGGCTGCTATGAGACTTGCTCTTGCTAAAACTCCCTCACCCTGAGGCAGCAAAGGTTTACTGAGTATCTTTAACTTCCTAAAGTCTGTGCTAAACCACCCAAGAAGGGAGTTTAACCAGTTCAACAACTTTCCCCCTTAAGCTGTAACATCCTTCTCTTTGAAGTAATTAGCAGTATTCTGTCCTTTGTTGACCTTAATAGGTAATCACCTGTGGTGAACCTGTGCATAGTAAATGAGGACCATCCTCCATATAATGTGCCCAGAAAAACAATAAAAGCCTGTCCAGGCGGGGGGTTGGCTCTCTCTTGGGCTCTCTCTAGCCCTCTCACCCTCTCTCACTCAGAGAGCGGCCATGCCATCCCTTTTCCTCCACAGGATTTCTGTAGTCCGTGTGTATTTGTATATTGCAGCCACAACACCGGATCCTGGCCCACAGGATCCGCATCTGGGAGGTACAAACTAGGACCATGTGGTCCCCTTGGCGGGGGGGGGGCGGGGGGGGGGGCGCGGCTGCCTTCTCTGGAGGCACATGCAGGCCTTGAACTTGCCTTGGTGGGAAAGGCGGACCAGCCCTCCTCGTAGAGGGAAATGCAGGGCAGAAAGCGTGCAGGGCAGAAAGCGTGGACGTGTGTGAGGGTGAGTGCCTCCCACCAGGTGGTCTGTGACCACGGAAGCGAAGGGTGGGGCGGATGCCCTCCTGGGAGGGGCGGGTGGCCGTGCGGGGACTCACCGGCGGCGGCAGTGGGCTGCGGTCAGCACCCACTGCGGGTGGATCAGGACGCCTCCGCAAATGTGGACGCCCTGGTGCTGGAGGGAGGCCATGAACGGCCTGGAGTGCGGGGCCACTTCTTCCCCCCCAATAACCTCCACGCTGAGACCTGCAAAAGAAGAGCAGCTGTTTAACACAAAAGGTCCAAGCGGATGATCTCAGGTAATTCTTCTTTTGACAGGCATTCTGTCATTTTCACAGATTAAAAAATCCTGCAGTCACCTAAGACTCATAATTGTACTCACGAACACCAGTGTGTAATTGTGTACAAACAGTTGTTCACCACATCACAGTTTAGAGGCATAGACATGGCTGTGAAAAACCTCTGTCGTTTGCAGTGTCACAGCAGAGTCACTAGAGATTCACTCAATGCCGGCGGGTGGGAGGTACAGGAGATACTCACACTGTGGAGTCACAGAAGCCCCGGCTACCAGGAGAAGTAGAGAAAAGGACGAAAACGTAGCCATTTCGGTGGCTTTGATTTAGGAAGCCCCAATGAAGTGCTCTGACCAGATCGGTGAAGGAAGAAGATTCTGAAGGCTGAGTTTTGGTCTTGCAGTTTTAACTTGCTTACCACAAGCATTCTGGAGTCACGAGTTTTCACACCTTAGCGAGAGGGGTTTATCAAGTTCAGGGCGTTTCGGATCTGTGCTGTTAGCACTTTTGGAGGGAGTTACCTTTGCAAGAAAGAATTCGTTTCTGGACGTGACCACCTTTACTGTCTGTGAGCGCTCGTGCTGCAGACAGTGAAAGGCTGGAAAGCAGCCGAGCCGTGAGGACTTGATGAGGTTGCAGACGGAGTTCAGAGACGTCCATTGCTCTAAGGCAACACTCACTCCTTTGCCTGGCGGAAAAGCGTGCGCGCCACATTGGGTTCTCTCTTGTTCTCTGTGGACGTAGACTTACGATGCGGAGGCCCATGGGACCTTGGACCAACCACGGCTGTGCTGCACTAAGGCCTCACTGAAGCCTGAACGCCACGGGTTCCAGTGAAACCCATAAGCGAACTCATTCCTGGTCCTGCCGTTTTCTCTCAACGTGACCGAATGTTGTTAAATTTCAGTTACATTTTTGGAAGATTTCATAATGTTATTATAGGGGAATATTAGCAACATATTTTTAATTCCAAGTCTCTCTTTTACTCAATTTGAATTGAAAATGACCATCTGTTTATCCAGGGCCTTAGTAATAATATCTTCTAAAAATCAAGGACTGGGTTTTGTCCCCAGGAACAGATGGTAAAGCCTTGCCGATCTGTCTACGGTACTTTCTCCTTCGCTACAAAGTGCATTGGGCTGTAGGCGCAGTGAGGTTCCGTTTCTCCTGGGTGCTGGTCCATATCGCAGACGTTACAAAGTGAGTACAAACAGACAAACCAGGCACCAGCCACCTAGTCGCTGCCCAGAAACACTGGCCAAATCACCTCCAATCAACAACCCTTACTTTCCTCTTCTAAGACACATGCATCCCATTTTCTGTGTGTGTGTGCGTGTGTGTGTGAAGGAGAGTTGAAATCCAGGGCTACTGTGTTTGTCAGAGTGCAAGAGACTCCTACCAAATTGTTGTCTGTGAGTGTTATCATGATATATTATATGTTGTGATTTGATAAGCACCTTAAATTATTTCCAAAACTCTGTTTACAGAATCGCGTCTGTGTTTGCATGGCTGACGTCTGTGAGGAAGGAGGAATGGCCATCGCGTCTGCGTTACCAATGGAGAAGCAGCTCCGCGGAGGCTAAGCCATGTGCCCAGCACCACACAGCGCACAGCCAGGCCGAACCGTTGGCCCGACCCAGGGTGCCTCGCGTGGCCAGAGCACGGAATCGGAGACGGTGTCTTGTTCTCGCTTCACGGGGACGGACGTGGCCATGGCAAAGCTTTCCTGCCCATTCAACCAGCAGAATCAGCAAGGCTTCCTGCCACACAGACCTGCAGCCAGGTTGAGGAGGAGCCCGATTAAGAAAAGCCACAGACTCAGTAAACCAAACGTGTTAGTTGCAGCCAAACATCCCTGTGAATTTTCAAGTCATCTTGGTTACCGTTGACACACCACTTCTCCGTGCTGTGAAGAGGCAGGAAGAGGCCAGTTCCCCACTGTGACCCGGAGCTGTGGGGACCATGAGGAAGATGACGTGACAGGTGGAGGTCATTTGAACCCAGAGGAAGGGACGGACATGTGAGAGGCACAGCTGCATTTCTGGTGGGGCTGGGGGCAGGGGTGCGTGGTCACAGTGCTTTTCGGCTGATTATTTCTGAGTAGTAAGGGCTAACGTCACGTGAGTTTTTACACATTGCGAAGCATCTTCAGGGTGTTTCCAGGGAGGTGGCCGTCCTGAGTCTAGCTTTGTGGGGCAGGGCCCTGGAGACGGCTGGGCTAGCAGGTGGTGGTCAAGCCCCCGGAGCCCCAGCCCGACCATCACGTGCCCGCCTTGCCTCGAGCTGCCCCCGGGCTCAGACAGAGGCTAGCTGGCTGGGCCAGGGGCGAGGATGTAGCCGTCCAGGCTGCAATCACTCATGGGTGGGACTTAGTTCACTTGGAAGGGCAGTCTCGTAACTCTTCCTCGCAGCTGACCTGGAAAATTCTGAGAACCATGTCGGTTTCTAAGTCCGAGTGCTTTGGTTTTGGCTGTAGATGGACACGTATCGTTTGTTGTCCCACCGAGGCTCCGGAATGGAGGACAGCGGGCTGTGTAATGCGATGAGCGGGGCAGCCTCCCTTGTTTCTGGGAGTCTGCTGTGGGGAGGGCCATGTTTGCCTTGGCTGGTGCGTAGCAGCTGGCCGGGCTGAGCAAGTGCGGGTGCGGGCCTGGGGCCCAGGGCCCAGGGCTGGGCAGGGTGGGGCTGGCCCCTCTGCATCCCGTCTGCAGCGTTTGCTGCGTTGCGTTCAGCTGTCCTTTTTAGCTGCTCTTGGCGAGGCCGCTTCGGGGTTTTGTTTTCCTTCATCCCTCCTCTCTCAGCCCTCCTGCGTGACAGAGACTCTTACCAGACAGTTGTTTGGAAGCTCCGAAGGCCATGTGTGGCTCTGTCCCCTGGGCTGCCCTCCTTCCCCAGCCCAGACACTGGCGTCACTGCGTCTCCTAGCCACGCCCTGCACAGTGAGTGTGGCCCCAAGCTGTGCCAGTCTGTGACCTGCTCCTTACCCGTCTGGGGAGGGACGAGAGCTGACGTGTGAGTCAGAGTTTCGAGGCTGGTACAGAAGCTCTATGCTCATTTGTTCTATTTAATAAAATGTAATTTCATGTCTGTTTGGTCTAATTATAACATAGGGTACGTATTTCGTAGGCCTGTGTTTTTAACCCAACTTTTCTATTCACTTGTATGATATGAAAGTATCAACCAGATTAACAAAACCCCCAAACACACCTGGGCCTCCCCACAGGCAGTTCGAGCACAGCTCTGCGGACTCCACAGCAAAGCAGACCTCTCTCAAGCCCTTGCCGTCTCTTCCCTTTCAGCCTCCTTTGACAAAGTTTCCCATTATCACGGTTTCCAAGACTGTGGCCGCTGTCCCAGCCTCCCCAGCCCCAGGCACCTGAGATCGAGATTTGGCTGAATTCCCCTGGGTCCTTCCTTCAGGGCCCGCTACCTTCTGAGCCTTGGTGCAGTGATGAGGGAGCTAACTTGATAGATGAGTCTGCTGACAATGACGGCGGAGCTACGGCAGCTTCGGAAAACTGGAGCGAGGAGGGCTATAGTCTTGGCTGCTGTGCTGTGACAAGTCTGAAGGTACCGAGAAAATGGAAATCCTACTTCAGATGGCAGCCATCCCTCCCATGGGATGCCTTAAAATGGATGAACCTGAACGCAAATCGCAAAGGAAAGCTAAGTACCCTGGGTTTGGACCTGGGGCTTTGGCCTTGACTGCAGGGCCGGAAGCTGGGTTGGGGCTTTGCCTTCCCTACTTAAATACAAATGCCCCGGAGAACTGCCCCATGACCTCCCCTTGGGCGACTGATGGTGGTGATGATGGAGTGGAGGGAAATTTGGTTCATCTTCTTCCACCTTAACTTTTCGTCAGGACATATTTTGCATATGAATTGTCCTCCTTGATTAAACATGCATGTTTCTCTTGCTCACCGTTACTGAGTTAAGTAACACAGCAGCCCTTCACTGCCCCCCACCAGTGAACTGGGCACCAGCTGCGTGCACTGCAGGGGGTGTGAAGAGGGGTGCAGAGCCCAGGATCTTGGCATGAGAAGTGACCATGGGAAAACAGCGTGAGAAGTCAGCCAGTGGGGGTGTCCCGGGGCCACCGGACCTGGCTGCCGGCTCAGTCCTCTGCCCCTTGTGACTTGCCTTCTTTTTCTCTTCTTCTTCAGGGTAGCTCTCGATGTTCCCTCTCCCTGAGTTGAATGTTCTGGGAGGGATGGGAAAGTTCCACCGGGGTGGTCCCTGTGGTGTCGCTGGACTCAAGGCAGGTCACTCGCTCTGTCTGCAATGTTTGTCCTAGAAGATTTACACATGTGAAAATCTGTCCGCTAGGGATGGCCGCCAAAGGAGGGTTTGAGCCCTGATTTCTCTCCGGAGCAACAGGCTGCGCGGGGGGCGGGGGGTGGGGGGGGCACTGGCCTTGCACAGAGGAATTGAGGACTTGGATGAGCTTAGCGGGGTTTTGGGGAGAAAACTGGGGTCCACGTGCAGGTCACATCAAGGGGAAGATGCCAGGGAAAACCGGTGATAAAGACCGGAAGCAAGGTGGAGTAGGAAGGGGAGGAAGGAGCGAAATATGGCAGAGGAAAGAGGAAACAATCAGTCGTGGATGGGAGGCCTTCTGATGGAACACTGCCATTTGTACTGGAACATCCCCGACACCCGGGTCCCGAGCCAAACACATCATCTTCTTAAATAGAAACAGATCTGTGAGAGGGAATAGTCTTGTCACGTTGAAAGCAATTCAGTTGTGTAAACCAGTCAGAATGGCTTCGTACAATAAAGTTGCAGTGTAGACTCTTTACCGAGGGAAACACAGTAAATGCTATGGCCAAGCTGGGACTCAATAAACCAATGGATTCAGTATTCCTTAATTTTTCATGTACAACAGATCCCATCGAAATTGTCACACAGCTGTAAGTACAACAGCGATACTTTTTGCAGAGGCTGCTGACTGATCACACACACACACACACACACACACACACATGCTTGCACACCCCCCACCCCAAACCCGTTGACCCCTGATGCCTACCCTACCCTTTATTACCAGTGACTTCCAGGTGGATCAAAGACTTTCCATGAAAAACCAAAATCATTACAAACACTAAATGAAATGGCAAGTTTAAAATAATGTTTGAGAGGGAAGCATGAAGGAAGCCGCCCACCGGTTCGAGCGTGTGAAACTTTGACTCTTGTAAGGCAGAACGACCCGGGCGAAAGCCAAAGTCACGCCAGGAAATGTTTGTCCTTTGTATTGGGGAGCATTTCCCCCAAAAGGCAGGGTCTTTAACATGTGAAGGGCTCCTAGAGATCGATCAAAAAGATGAGAACAATAATAATAAAGGGCTTGTATAATAACAAATCGATATAAATTCAATAATACTTTAGTTACGCTTCCTCACTAGGAACCTGGCATATAAATAAAAAGTTGTGGCGAAGACAGCATAACTATAAAGCGTATTTCACATTTTTGTGAGTCTTAGTAAGGATACGTTTGACGCACTCACGGCGCAAGTACAGCAAGTACTGATAAAAAGACCACCGAGCTGAGGAGAGATAAATCAACAGAAGCACAGTCTGAATTTTTTTATTGTTGACACTATTGCAGATGCCCCTCCCTTCTTTCCCCCCTCTGCCCAACCCCCGACCCCCCATTCCTGTTGTTGGTCAGTGAGTCAGCTGATGGGCTTCAGCAGCAATGTAATTACTGCACTGTTTCTTTCAGATTGTGAACTTCGTAAATCCTCTTTCCTTCTACAACTTAATCCACCTCTTCTTCTCTCCAAAATCCAACAAGCACAGTTCTGTTCTCTCACAGAATGTCCAATCCCTGGCTTTCCTGCCTTTTGGCCACGTCCACTCGCTCTCTTCTGGCCACGGCTGACCTCTCCTCGGTCCAGACAAGACAGTCACGGGAACGAGGCCCACACACCAACGCCAGGCTTCCCTGCTCTCTGCCCCGTCTGCAGTGGGGCTGCCCGACCCTGCACTTCCCTCACCATTTGCCTTCTCAGGCTGTAGCTTCTTAAAGGGTCCTGCTGCACAGAACCCAGGGGCTAGCCCAGCAGCTTGGCGGGGTGTTTACTGGACCCTAGAAATGTGTTCACTCATCTCCTGCCCATTTGCTAGACCACCGGCCACAGTCACTTTCCCAGACTCCCTCATCTTTCCCAGGCCACTGTACTAGACTGCATTGCCTCACATTCCACGTCAGAGGTTGGAGGTGAGCTCTCTCTGTTCATCTACTGCTCATCTTTCTTCCTGGGCAAGGGAACCCTGAGCAAACCCTTCAGAGAGGGTTACCTCTGTTCTTCCTCACCTGTAGGAGACCTAATCTTTTAGTAATTTTTTTATAGAGCCACTTGAATTTCTATGTCTTCACTAGCTCGCCCTTCAGTACTCACGTTTCCATCCATCCATCCCCGCATTAACTGTGTGTGAAAGCAGGCATAGACCTACCTACTCGTGAAAGACATTTCTGTGAACGTGTTACTCCTCAAATGACCATTCCTTTTGTTTCTGGCATAATATGTGTTTCTTCTTCTGTAATCAGTTTCTCACCCTCTTGTCATCCCGACTGATCGTTTTTTCACCGAACCAACAAAACGTATCAGGATGGCTCCTGGGGGTTTTCCTCAGTCCTCATTGTCTTTATGTCTTTGCAACCCTTCACTCTGCTGACCTGCTTTTTTTAAAGCATCCTCTGCCCTGGACACTTGTCACCCTCTGTCCTGACACTCCTCACCCTTTTCATTGGTCCCTTTATTGCTACTGCCACTTCCCCTTCCTACTCTCCAAATTCTCTCTGTCTGTCTCTTCTATCCCCTTTAGCCCAGGCTTTTCCGAAGTGGGTACCACCGAGCATCGGCCACAGCGGTGATGGTAACAGTTGTCCTGAGGGGGAGCAAGAGTGGTGTTTTCCAGAAGTTTCAGAAACACATAGGCAATTAAATGAAGTGAAGCGTGGTTCTAGTTTTCAGGGCCTCTCAGCATTCGAATGCTGACATGTGTGGCCAGTGCCGAAGGGGGTGTGTGGGGATGCAGGACGCTCCGTGCCTCCAACGTGTGGGACCACAGCGCAATTCTTTTCACAGAGCACATTGAGGGACCCGGGTCCCATAGAACTCATGGTGGGAAAACTGGGCACTTCCCAATTTTCCACCTTGACCTCTCTCTGCAATACTGCCCCAGCAACTTTTTCGTCTGCTCCTCCCCTCCAGCCCCCTGTTGAGAGGGAGCCGCTCATTTTTCACCGGTGACCTCTATGCCTTTCGAGCACCCACCATATTACTCACGCCCTGTAGGAAACGGCACCTTCTCCAAGAATCGTGTCCTCATCTTTCCGGGTGGAAGTACTTTCCTCTCTTCCAAAAGCAAGAGGAGCCCGTAGACGTAGTAACGAACATCTTTCTTGCTGTCACTGTGCCGCTCATCACGTTCAGCCTGTTACTCTCTGAGACTCTTAGCTCCTTGAGGACTCTGTTTGTGCCCTTTGAACTGGAAGGGTGCTCCGGATGCAGCTGACAGAAGGCCCAGCCCAAGGGCCTTAAGCACAAGGAGATTCTCTTTCTCATGTGACCAGAAACGCGGTAGCGCGGCAGCAGGGCGACTCGCTCGGGCCCAAAGCCAATGTCAGGTGAGCATCCTCCGCCTGATGCCCTCTACCTTCCAGGTCCCAGAGCTCACACCTGCTTCCCACGAGGTTAAAGGGAGGGAGGGCTAAAGTGCACAGCTCTTCCTGTAGGTGTGTTTTAGGCTCTCACTCCTTTCCCAGAAACGTGCCGACACCTCTCCCCTCCCCCATCTCATCGGACAGAACGAGATCACGTGCCTTCCTGAAACCGGTCTCGGGCTTTGGACTGGCTCAGCCATCTGCGGAGCTGGGGTTTGATCATTTCTGATGAGGAACGGGGAGCTGAGCGGAATAGGGCTTCTGTTAGCCAGGTGGGAACGGGCGGCCGTGGCTTTGTACGCCCCTGGCCTGCTCAGGTCCCCACAGAGCGCGCTGCCCCACATTCTAGGGCTGTGCTAAGTGACGAGAAGGACGGGTAGAGGCTCCTGCCAAATACCGTGTTCGGTCAAGATTTCGTAACTCGTGACGCATTCGCTACCTTTCCTGACATTCCGGGAATGTCAGGATTCCTAGTTTACTTTATGAGAAAGAATACTCGTAGGGGAACACTCACGCTTGTTTGTTAGTTCTATATTTGACATATCGAAGCTCCCCCGCCTCCGCCCCGTGCTCCTTACACCAGCAATGAATATCAGGAACCGGGAGTATAATGGCGCCATTTTCAGCAAACGTCAGGGGAATTCACAACGACAAAAATCAAAATAACATTAAATAGGTTCTAAATTAAGGTCTTTATTGTTTTCATCAACAGAATTGGAACGCTGGGAAGCTTCTTTTTCTCTTCCCTTGCGTTCAAGACAGCGACCGTATTTCGCTGTCAGGGATTCGACGCCAGTAGTTGAGTCCGTCTGAATTTTAATTTAGTATTTCCTTCAGACATTCCTCGACCATGTGTCAACAGGAAAGAACGTGTTTCAAACTCCACTTCTGCCCCCGTCTCCGTCAATGAACAGAATGGAGTTTCAACATGTTTTTATTCTCCCGATAATGCCTGAGATAGAAAAAGCAAAAACAAACCAAAGCCAGAGAACCCCTGGACCATCAGAGCTGTGCAAGACCGAGTTCCGAAGCGGCTCGAGTGAACTGTGGGGCCCCTTCACCCCCACTCTCACTCTTCCTGTTCCTCCTCGCTGTCTGCGTCTGCAGACTTACCATCAGCAAAGGCCCACCGGTGTCTCCGAGCTTGAATATGTTAAGGTGTTGCCACTGACGGTGTGTGCTCAGTTATATGTTTTATTCTCATGTATATGTTTTTAAGACAAAATGAAATAATAAAAACCCCTAAAGGTTCAGAGGAAGTATGTAATGATGGGCTCTCGGGCATGGGGACAGGGAGGGAGAGAGTTTGCGGAGAGGACATTCCTTGTTCTGCTTAGTCACCCCCTCTGGGCGTCACCAACTGTGAGTAGTGACAGGCTGGCTCTGGGACCCCCGTTTCGTTTCTGCATGTTGTTGGGTCCTTGACAAGCCAGAGGTCCCGACCTGCTGCTGTTGGTGGGGGTGGGGGGGCAGGGGGAGGTAAAACTGCCACACTGGAAGCGCCGAGGCCCAGGTATTTCTACCTAAGGTGTGTGAACAGGTGGCCAGAGAAATATTTTAAAGTTTGGATTTCAATCAGAGAGTTCTCTTCCCGGTAGAATGAGTTTTAAATGTTTCCCAGAGGAAACAAAGGACCCACAGAGGGTGGGCCCCAAACTCATGTGCTTCCGGGTCAGAGAGGGCACATTCACACACACTCACAGAAGCCACGCCCAGGTGACAAGCAGTGAGACTAGGAAGCCAGGCAGTGGGTAGCATGATGTTAGGGAAGAAGATTCTTCTCTGGGTGACACCCCCTATGTCACTAACTGCCAGACACCCACGGTAGGAACAGTCTCTGTAGTCAGAAGTCTTAGGAAAGTGTTCTTGTGACAGGATTCCAGCCAGCAGGTGACAGCACCAGGTGATGCAATGCGAAGAGAGCCTCCCACACCAAAGCCAAGGACACTCGCTGCGGACCCAAGTCGGAACGCTCAGTGGTGTAGCAGATGGGCTTGGGGGGGGGGTGAAAACGCATTGTTCAGGTAGGGAGGGGCACTCCCCAGCCCAGTGGGCCCCCCCAGACACCTGGCACGCCCTCACCGTTTGTTCTTCAGGCGTTCACGCCCAGAGTGTTCACGCGAGAGTGTCAGAAGAGGCCCAGAGAGGCCGGAGCCTGGGATGAGAATGGTCATGTGTGTCCAAATGCTCAGTCCTCTGGGAGACACGGGTCAGGAAACCTGGAGCAAAACCTCTGAGTCAAAACTAGCATATGGGGAAAACCTACATTTGATTCCAAAGATCACTTTCTGGGCAAATCCCTTCATTCTCAAGGTGTAAAGTAGCGCCAATAACCACTGGCAACAGCTGGCACCTCGGACTGCATTTCAAGTCATTAAACAAAGACGACTCTCCCGATGGGAAAACTAGGATCCAGGGAGGTGGGCAGACAGGGTGTTGCCAAGCGTACGGGAGGGAAGCCTAGACTCGCAGCAATGAAGCAACGGGGGCTCGGTCCCCGCTGAAACCCGTCGTCAGACAGGGGGTCTGGGCCTGGACACGGAACAAGACCGACATGGAACTCACGCAGAAGGACCGTCAGGACGCGGGCCGCGCGAGCAGAGCCGAGAGGCCCGGCGGCCACGTCTACAGCAGTGGCTCCTGTTTCCCCGCTTGCTCGGGAGCCCTCCCCGGGAACGCTCCTCCAGTGTTTGTGTTTTTGTACCTGTGTTTTGCACCACAACTGTTTAGCAAACTTGGTATAATTGGATTTGATCATCATCAACAGGTCCTGTTAGAGTCTCAAGTCCTGCGTTAGAGACAGAGCCCATCCATGTGGGTCACTCCCTCCTGGGGAAGGACGGAAGCCACCTGCATTGGAGGTGATCATTCCGGTGCCTACACGTGCTTGTCTCAGGACGTTGTTTCAACAAAGCGAGTGTGTATCTACTGGGACCACAGGTTTTAAAACCACAGGATGTTGTTGCTGAGCCGCCTGGTTCGATCAGTCCCCATCAGCAGATAGGGCCTGACGCAGGTGGCTCGCGTGAAGGGGCTCGGTGCAGGGACGACTCAGCGGTGTGGGCAGGGCAGAGGGACTTGATGCCGAGGGACATGGAACAGCAGGAAGCGTGGCTGCTCCTCAGAGCCACCAAGAGCCAAGCCGTGGAGGAGGGTGCCGGGACGACCCTAAGCACAAAGGGACACCACACGCCATCAACGCCCTGCCCTCAAGGCAGGCAAGGCGGGAGAGCGGGGAAGACCTGCCGTGGCCCAGCTCCCTTCTCTGATCCTAGGAGGAGCCTCCCAGCACCCTGACCAGAAGCCAGAGGGCAGGGGAGCCTGGCTGAGGTAGCCCCTAGAGGGCTCGGAGCAGGGCAGGGAAGGGCAGATGAGGGGTGGGGGGGCCAGTGGTAAAAACACGTAGGACCTTAGAAATGGGTCCTTTGTGCTCAGGAGGGAAACTCCACATCCTTTCTTTGTCTGGTCACAGACAGGCCCGGGGCGGGGTGGGGGGGGTGGACAGGGTGGGGAGCGGGGGTGTGACTGTCTGAAGCAGTTTACACTTGGTAGAGTTAGGAGTTTGCTTATTAAAGGTGAGCAGGGCTTCCCCACTCGAAAAGACATGGCCTCTCCGAAGACACCTGCTGTTACTGAACAGTAAGTGTGTGTGGGGGGGTCCTGCTGCCCTCTGCCGCCCTCCAGGCAGAATTCTGGAGACAGAAGTTTTGGGGATAAAGGAAAGGAGTCTTTGTTCAAAAAGCTACACAATTCTGGAATAACAGCTTTCCACATTAAGTAGTCACTTAAGCGATCAATTAAGGCTAAACTCTTTAACTCTTTAGTTACAGCTTTAACCACGTAAGCCTGTCAATTAAGGTTAAAACCTTTAACTCCTGAGTTCCCCTATTGTTCCCCTTGTTAGTTTTTAATTATCATATTTCTACAGGATTAGTTTACAAACTAAAGATATAAACGCTACACAATTTTGGAAGAATGGCAGGCTTCTGCCTCAGAGCCTGTTCCCTCTAGAACACCCAAAGACCAACCCTGCCACCCTCTGCCAGGCCAGCCTGGCTGTGCCGGGAGCTCCTTCCCATCCAAAACACCATCCTTTGGGAAACATGGGCAGCTGTAGCAAGATCAGCCAGGCATCCCCCAGGAAGGGAGCCCAAGAGCCAGTCTCTGTCTTCCTTCTACTTTAAATCTTCTGGCCCATAACTCCCTGCACTCCGGAGGCATTGAGGCTCTCAGCCAACCCCATCCTAGGCTGTTTGCCATCGCCTTGGGCGACTCCTCCTATGAACCCTCCCTGCTGCTCCTGACCGGGAGTCTGATCAGGCCTCTCGGTGTCACTGATGCTCTAGTGGCACAGCGGCGAGTCCCTGTCAGCGTGTGACCGGGACGCAGAGGGGCTGGTGCCCCACCAACCACGTGCGCTCATCGGGACAGCTGCAGCGAGCGCGAGACATTGGACTCAGCCTCAGCCCCCGTCACACGGGGAGAGACTGGCCTGCTCCCCCTGTAGTCTGAGCTGGTGGGAGGGGCCGAGAGGAGGCACTGGCGTGTCCCGTGTCCAGTCTCTGACCACACCAGGGAGGGAGCCCGTGCTTCCTGAGCATGCAGCCCGAGGTCAGCTCCGCTTGACGCCCGGTGCACTGTTCTGGGATGGGCCCAGAGGAGACGCCCCCGCCCCTCCAGGGACTCTGCCCTGTCCCTGGAGTGGAGGCCGAGTTGCCAGTGGCCCTGGTGCTGGAGGCCCAGGCAGGAACCAACAGGGCACGGCAGACGTCGGGAGTCCCCTCGTCCCAGCCCCCAGCCAGCATGTCCTTTAACCAGCTCCTGGGGCCCGGAAGACAGGGCAGGGCTTGCCTCCGGTGCTCTCCAGCTACACGATCCATGGGCGGAGTCTTGAGTGTCACCACCCAGCATGTGTGACGTCGGTGGGACAGCTTCCCTGGAGCTCGTGGGCAGACACCATAACAGGACAAAGAATTCAACAGGAAGAGCGAAATAGATGTGCTCCTTAAACAGACAGACAGACAAACGAAGAGTGCCATGAGTGCTGTTGAATAAACTAGCAGCACTGCCCCGCTGGTGTGGCTCAGGGGACTGAGTGCAGGCCTGAGAACCAAAGGGTCGCAGGTTCGATTCCCAGTCAGGGCACAGGCCTGGGTTGTGGCCAGGTCCCCAGCAAGGGGTGGGTGAGAGGCAACTGCACATTGATGTTTCTCTGCCTCTCTTTCTCCCTCCCTTCCCCTCTCCCTAAAATAAATAAAATCTTTAAAAACAGAATAAACTAGCAATATTTATTTGTGGTGCATTGTGAGTTGCTCAATTATGTCCACATTTATTTTTGATTGTTTTGCAATTCGCTCGGTCTCGTCTTTCATGGTTTTATCGTAAGTAAGCGTTTCGACTTCCATTTATTCTGTGTGAGGAGAGGACTGCAGGGCAGGAGGCTTTCTGTGGCCCCACGGAGGCCCTCTGCGTCAGGGAGCCAGGCGGCCCCCGAGACTCAAGCTGTGGGTCGCCTCGTGCTCCAGACTCAGGCCCGTAAAACCAGGGGCGCGGGTTACAGTATGCAGGGTGAACGCTCTCTCGGAGAGGAGGCGCCGGTGCGGAAGGCTCGCCTGCTCTTGGACCCGCTGGGACTTCTCAGGTTCTGGGATGGGGGGCTCTCCCGAGGTCTTGCGTTTCCACAAGCTTGGAAACTGTCAGACTGTGAGAAAGGAGGCCCGCCCTGACGCCTTGACCTTCAGCCTCACGTTTGGATTCTGCAGCCCCCAGAGCCCCCAGAACCGTGGCCAGGGCCCTGCGCGCTTTCTGCCCGTGCAAAGCCAGGTGCGTGAAGACAAACCCCTTCGGTAGCATGGGGTTCAATGGGCTTTCTATGTATGAATTAAGCTTGATCCACACTGGCCTCCCCCCCATCCCCTTTCGTAAACGGAGTCAAGGGTTTTGTGGGTGGAGATACAGCCTGAGCTTCCCTCGCTTCTTGAGGACCTTCTGTAACCTTTTTTTTTTTGCCGTTGTAGACATCTCCTTGCGCTGAGGAGACCCCGGGCGCAGAGAGCCGGGTGGGCGGGGCGTCTGGGGGTGCCCAGCGCAGGCCATGACGTCATCTGCCTTTTCGCAGCTCCCTTCCCCCCCGGCACTGGGCTTGCGCCTCAATTCGACCCCACCAAGGCGGGAATCAGAGCCTGCAGAGTGAAACGTGGCGCCCAGCTTGCACTGCTAACAAGTTGCATGCTCGGGTGCCCACCTCGAGGGCTCTGACCCCCAATGAAGAGTTTCTACCCACCGCTCTAGACAGTGGACCCCATCTGCGGCCTTCACCGCCCTTCCCTTCCCGGCAGAGGGGCTGGGGTCCGCGGGCGTGGTGGGCCTGGCAGAAGGGTCGCAGGGCACAAGGCACAGGCGGGAAGGGGAGTCATGGGTCGGCTTTCCCATGATGGGATGTAGTTAGTGCAGAACTGCTTCCAGCACTTCGCTTTGGAAGAGGGTGAGGGGGGCTCCCCAGACCTGGGGCGGGCAGGGTGGGAAGGACTCGGGGCTGGGCAGGTCCTCCTCCTCCTTCCCGCTTGCAGTGCTGGAGTTTGGGGGGCTGCCTTGGACGTTGGCATTTCTTCAACTTGGAGAAGAGGCCGTTTCTGGGCCCCTGCGACGGGGTCTGTGAGCACCATGCCGGTGACGGCTCACCGGCTCACCGGCTCCGGCTCCCAGAATCAGAGGCCCTTCCCGCCGAGGGAGGAAGGAGCTGGGGGTGCAGAGATGCGCACTGGGTGGGCGGATTAACTGTGGCCTGGAGCACAGAGAGGGCATCACTGGCCCCTGGTGTGTCATCCTCCGGGGTGAGGCGCTTTGGTGGACGGAGAAGGGGGCTTAAGCAGGAGTTGGCGGGAGCAGATCCAGGCCGGGCCACAGTTTTCATCCGTCGCAGACACGTTTGCCTCCAGTCTGGTCCGTTTTTGTCTTTTATGAAGAAACATATTTAGTAACTTACTGAACTGTCAGTACTAATGTTGTATAACGACTGTAAGACAAGCTTTAAGAAAACAAAAATTAAAAATATTTAGTTAAAATAAATTATACGCCCCGGCTGAGGTGGCTCACTGGATTGGGCGCTGTCCTGACAACGGAAAGGTTGTGGGTTCGAATCCCCTCAGAGCACGCGCCTGGGTTGCAGGCCAGGTCCCCAGTTGGGGGCGCAAGAAGCAACCGATTGCTGTATCTCTCGCACATTGATATTTCTCTCCCTCCCTTCCCCTCTCTCTAAAACTAAATAAATACAATCTTTAAAAAATAAAATTAAATAAATTATAAAATTCCAGCTTATCAACCATTTCTCAACTCTGGTTTCTTTGGCCATTGAATAAACAACTGTCCCTGAACCACTCCTTAAATCAGGCTTTTTCTCCTCTCAAGTCAGAGCCCTGGCCGTTTAGGGCTTGGGAGGCCGTGGGGGCCACACCCACTGCTCCAGCCCACGTGTCCTTTCCTCGGGTACCCAGGGCCTCTGACGGCCTGTCCTTTCCAACTGCGCCAGCAGGGGCGCTGCCTGCGGAGGAGGGCATCCCTTTGCACTGTGAAGGCCTGGGCTCTCCTGATTAAGTGGGAGGGGCTCGGACCCTGTATCCTACCTGTAAGGAGAGGCGTGTCCTGTGGCAGCAGGTGTGTGGCTTTGCACCGTCAGGTAAAGAGTTTGGAAGGCTCACAGTGCGGGACTGTGTGACCGAGGAGGTCCTCTCGGTTTTTGGAAAAGGTTTTCTCACGGCAAACATGACACACCTGTTCTCCAGTTTCCAAATAGCTTTATTCGGTGCTTTCCTCTCTGGTCCCTTCAAAAGAGCCCACTGGGTGTCCCCCGCAGGACCACGTACCCTTTTCTTGAATTCTGTGCAGGCTCCCGGCTGGACGTGATTTGGAGGGCTGTGGTTCATGGCCCTGTCTGAGCCCATTATTTTAAGTGAGTAAAAGGAAGGCGTTCACACGGAAAGGACAACCTGGGTCCCCGTTCCCCAGACGACCCACTCCTCACTGCGTTGACCCCTCGTCTAGACTGGACCACGTGATGGCTGAAATTTTGATTTGCCCTTCTGAGAACACTTTGCATACACAAAGCCAAAGTATGCTGGATTGCTTTCGTTCCTGGAGCCATTGTTTGGTGTTTTATTCAGCGAGTACTTCCTGAATACATTTACAAAGGGGACAGGCGCAGTGTGGTGTCGGAAGCGCTGGTGTGTGCTCAGCTCTGGATCCGGTGTTAGAGCTGCCAGCTGTGTGTGCGTGTGTGTGCATGTGTGCATGTGTGCGTGTGTGCATCTAGGAACTGCCGGTGGATGTCCAACTGGGCTCTACAGCACGTACGTATCTCGCCCTAAAATGCCTCCAGTCCGGCCAAGTTACACTGTCATCAGGCAGCTGGCAGGAGTAAAGTCTTCGAATGCATCCTGTAACGTTCTGTAGAAAACTAGGGGTCGGTGAAATAGTCCAAGCTACCTGCCAGCGGACTGTGGATGACGAGTCCACAGAAACAAACGCAGGTCTGTTTATTTAGATGCGTCCTGTGTCTCGGGGACTCTACCACGTTGTCAGTGTGGCCCGTGCCATTGTTTTATGTATCGCTAAGGAAGAAAAAGAATTCTTTCAGTTAAACTCTGACAAAATACTTTGATGGCACTGGAATGTTTACTTACTGAAAGCACTCTTTTAGGCCACAGATTTCTATAATTTAGAACTTTGGAACATTCATGGGGAGGAGAACAGAAACTCCATAGATTGGATAAAGTATTCCGGAGTGACTCCCATTCACACCTGACCCGTGTGAATGCCGCGTGAGCGCATGTCTTTCTCACAGAGCAGAGGCCCCTGGGCCATCAAGGTCAGGAGTAAGGCAAGTTTCTGAAAAGCTCGCTCCACCGTTGTCTTTGAGACTCTCTCCCAGTGACCGGCAGTCCCCCTGCCAGTTTTGGTGAGACGATGACAGTTACACCTCCGAGGTCAGTTCCCGACGTCCGCGAGGTGGACGACTGAAGATGTGGGCCTTAGAGTCAATGGGAGCAGGTGTCTAACACAGTTCACAACCCCTCAAAGACAGGCCTTTCCTGCCTGAAATCTCCAGAGTGAAGGTTCAGTACGGCCCTGGCTGGGTGCTCAGTGGGGTGGAGGGTCATCCCATACACCAGAAAAGGTTGGGAGTTCGATTCCCGGTCAGGGCACATAGCTAGGTGGTGGGTTTTATCCCTGGTGGGGGCGAGTATGAGAGGTAACCAATCGAAGTGTCTCTTCCCCTCTTTCTCCCTCCCTTTCTCTAAAATCAATAAACATATTAAAAAGTTTTAAAAAATGGAATAAGTCCTAATTCTGCTAGTGTGAAGAGATGTGACTGAGACAACCGTTGGTCTGGCAGTTTTTGTCAGGATGCGGTGGCTTACTTATTAAACGTGGCGATTCCTGGGCCCAGCACAGACCCATCCAACTGGAATGGTCAGCAAGGGCATTGGGACACGCTCCCAGGCCACGCTGCCACAGGCGTCTGAGCCCGGGCGAGGCCCCTCCCGGTGCACGAAGCTCTCAGGTCGTAGCCTTGGAGACGGCACGAAGTGCATGGCCGCCAAAATAAAGCGAGACGCATGTTTTTTCATTTTTTTAGATAATGGTCTCAATGTGACCCTTCGGTGGGGACATCCCAGGAGGAAAGGAGCCAAGATATTTTGACACCAGATTAGAGGGTGAGTCTGAAGCTGCCAATTCCTTAAAAAGTACTAAATAAGTGGCTTGAAATTTATGCTTATTTTTCTTCTTTCAGTGCTTACCTTTAACTTAAAAAATAAAACCATGCTGTCACTGGCCCAACCCACGTGTCATGGAGAGGCCGAGGCTCTGTCACCAGCTGGATGGGCGAGTGGCAAGGGGGTCCTGCTTCATATTTTCTTACAGGACAAGTGGGGTCAGTTCAAGGTCAGGGAGAAGACTGGCCACGCGATCAGAGATGCCAAGGAGCAGCAGAATCATTTCCCGTGATTCATGTGTCCATCAGAAACCCCAGGCTTTCCAAACTTCCTCATGAAAATTCCAGCTGTCTTACCAATATAAAATTTTTTAAAATTTTTTATTTTTAAAGTTTGTTAAACAAAATTGAAACAGCCTCCTAGATACAGAGAACAGACTGGTGGTCGCCAGAGGGGAGGGGAGCTGGGGGCGCTGAGTGGAAAAGGCGAAGGATTGAGAGCGGCAGATCCGTAGTCACAGATCCGTCACGGGGATGAGAGCCCGGCACGGGGAAAGCGGTCGGTAGTACTGTGAGAACCGTGTGTGGCGCCCGGTGGGCACTGGAAGCATCGCGGGGAGTCGCTTCGTAAGTTATGTAGATATGGGACCCTGTGCTGTACACCTGCAACCAATATAAAATCACATTGAAGGTAAACTGTAATTGAAAAACAAAACAAGAAAAGAATGGAGATGTAGAGAACTGGAAAGAGATTTCTTATGGGAAAACATTCGCTCCAAGACTCAAGGTCATTTTTAAAGAACGAAGCAAAGCCTTGGAACCTAGACTCTCGATGCCAGCAGTCAGCAGGTTCCTTTGAACCCCTGACTCATGCTGAGGTGCGGAGGAGAGGTGGCAGTCTGAGCCGTGTGTCACATGGCTGCCTGACCTCTCGTAGCATGGCGGTGGCAGGGCTGTCTCTGCCTCTCCTGTGAGCTGTCCCCAGAGTAGAGGCTCCAGGGGTACCCCCAGGGCCTGTGGCAGCTGACCTGTGACTGCTGAGACCCGGCCAGTTTGGCAGGTATGTTGCATCAGGGCAGTCAGCCACCGGCCGAGGCTTCCCAGGGTAGGCGGGGCACTGCTGTACCCACGGCTGAAGGTCAAGGGCACAAAGGCGTTGGCTGTGCCGTGGCTGACCTGACGGGACTCGGTCTCTGCTCAGACCTCATTCGGTCCTCTGCCGCTTCTGTGGCCTCTGTGAACATCTCCCTCACTCCCGCAGGGAAGCCTCTCAGGCTGCGGCACAACTCGCCCTGCCCAAGGCCCTGGGCCTCAGGGGGCTTCTCCCAGTAGAGAGAGAGAAAGAGAGAGAGAGAGAGAGAGAGACAGACAGAGAGAGAGAGAGAGAGAGCTCACACGGGGGCCCATCTGAACTCACTACTCTCAGAAAATGATTCCGGTTGATTTTGTTTACGTGTGTAACAGGCAAAATTGCTGTTAGCTGGTGTCAAAGGAGTCAGGCTCTCAGATGATGCCAAACAGAACAAAAACCAATCTGAAAACAGTCTCACACCTGACATTTCTGCCTGTGCTTCTCAGGAATTCTCGCCTTCAAGGCTGCCTGTATAACCCGGCTGGAGTCCCGCCTCTCCGGTGAGGAGGTTTGTGAGGAAGGCACCCAGGCCCTGAGGGCCTGCAGCCTTTCCCGAGCCATCCCACTCTGCCTCTCCAAAAAACTATGCTTGGTATTTGGCTACAAGCAATCATAATACGCAAAACAAATAAAGCACGAAATGCCAGTGCATGTTACCTAAGTTTATTATCCTGCTTGGCACAATTACAAATGTAAGGAAAACAATTATTACGGCATTGCAGACGAGCAGAGTGGCTGGATCGAATAGCTGCTTGGTGTCATGGTTTCTCCAGCCCCCATTGCAATAGGCTTGCGTGCTGCCCCGCGGGCCCTGAGGTGGCACAGCTTGATCCACCTTAGCTCACATTTGTGTCTCCAGAGTTGTAAACAGCTACGTGGCTGCCCTTGGCCTTCCTCACTCTTTGATGTGACAACTGAGGCACAGGCAGAGCATAGGTAGAGACTCGCCAGCCCCAGCACGGAGCAAGCCCACCTGGTGGACCCCATGCTCTCCTCACGGAGTGCTGTGTCTTTGCCTTGGTTTTTTCCCCCACAGTTTGAAGCTGGTTCTTTGCTCACTCCCGCTCCAGTTTCCCGACTCTCTGCGGTCACTGCTGAGTTTCCGCCTGAGACCAGTTGTTCCCGGCTCA
The DNA here is from genome assembly GCF_022682495.2 of Desmodus rotundus. NCBI lineage: Eukaryota > Metazoa > Chordata > Mammalia > Chiroptera > Phyllostomidae > Desmodus > Desmodus rotundus. Next base: position 210,322,251 of record NC_071387.1, on the reverse strand, counting down.
AGCCTGGGAAAGAAGGAGCTACGATGAGATCAAAGTCCCACAGTGGCTGTGCTGGGACACGCAGTGATGTTGGGCCTTAGAGGGACCTAAAGGTCCCCTCAAAGTGGGTTGTTAGGTGGTGAATTCTGCGGCATTCTTTTTCATCCCCGTTCTGTGTGCTGTGTTTTGGTTTACAATTGTGTGGATTTGGTTCCCTCAGCTGGCATCCTCTGTCTGGCTGTCCCTTATTAAAGGTGCTGTCGATTTCTAGAAATGCAGAGGATGCTTGTGTACAAGCTCCTCTTCGCCTCCCTCCCCTCGGCACTGTGATTTTGGCATTCAGAGCCTCTATTATTCTTTGGTAAGTTCCTAGGAAAGACCAGAAGGCGCTTACCCTTTTGTTATTTTTATTTATTTACAGCCAACTCTGTGATGGTTATATTTGACAAGTGAAGAGCGGCCGTCAGTCACTGGGTGGGTGCCTTCCCTCACCTTGCCCGCCCTAACCGAACCCTGCGAAGGAGGCACCACGCACTGGCTCCATTGTACATCATGAGGAGGCTCAGCAACACCAAGTGAAGTTCCCACGTTCCATAGGTAGCAAGTAACCGAGCAGAGAGAAAGATCTAGCACCTTCTGAACCCCAAATTCATGACAAGACCAGACCAGGATGCAGGCTGGATCCACCCACAGGAAATGAGGGCACCTGTGTTTTCTTATTGGAAATGAAACACTGGCCAACATTTAAACATTAGAGTGTTGCTTGTAAAGGTCTGGATTCCAGCTTCTCTTTAAAAATGTCAGGATGTGGGGCCCAGTGGGCTCATCTGGGTTCCTGCATGACTGTGGCCCGTGGGCCAATGGACCCGCCGCTCCCCTTAGAGGGGCCGCGTGCTCCTGGGTGGGCACATCCACGCCTTCCCACCGCATCGCACCTGGAATGGTGTGCCGCCTCGTCCCCCGGGGTCGCCGGTTAGGCATCTGTGTGTGTGACTCTGCGATCCTTGTTCCAGCCACTAGAGATGGGCTGACTCAGGACTGGGGGCCTGGCTTCCTCTTTCACTAACTGCGTAACTGTGGACAAGTCACCTTTCCCTCTCCACCCCAGGCATCGGCTTGCTTACCTCTATGATGGCATAAGAATATTCCGGGAATCTGGTGACGAATTCTTCCCAGAAAGTCAGTTTCTGGAGATTTCAGACAAGGTCGCAAAGGAGGTGGATGCTGTGCTCACCTCCTCCCTGGACCACATCAAAGTTACAACAAAACAAGAGTCAACCGGGAGAGCCCCCCAAATACTAGCTGAGTGGAAGTCCTATAACTGAGGGTGGAAAGAAGGAGCCCCTCCTGAGACTGGCAGGAGGGGCAGTGACTCGAAGCGGGCTGGCCCCACACCCAGGTGTGGTGGCTGAGAATCGGGAGGGACATCTCCGATGCAGGAGTGCCTCCTGAGGAGGGAGAGGGCCCAGCCCAGAGCACTGGAGCTGGGAAGAGGGGCCTGTGTGGCATCTGGCTGTGAAAGCCAGCAGTGTTCTGTCAGTCTGGACAGGCGGAGGGCTGTGGGAACCCAGGCGTCCTACTAGTGGGCCTGAGACCAGACTCGCTCACAGGCGCTCACTCTGGGCCCCAGCAAGGGGACAGCAGCTTGCAGGGCACCAGGGACAGACAGGGAGAGACTGAGTTGGGTGGCTTCAGGGTGAGGACTGGAGGGACAGCTGCCAATGCCCCTGTTTGAGGCTTCTTCCAACACAGCTGGTAGGTGAGGGACATCATTTGTGTGCAGAGCCCTTCCCCCACACAGTCAGACCTGAACCTGCGTTAGCCTGGTGCACTCCGCTAGCTCCACCTGATGACTCCTCGAGACCCTGCCCCACCGCAAAGGTCTGCAGGCCCCAGAGGGTGGCAGCTGGCCTGGTGTACCCTGAGACTTTTGCTGAGTGGCCTCAGACTCAGCACTGACACTTAGGTTGAATCTCTATCAACCTGGTGAGCAACTGTTGCCCCACCCAACCCTGGTACTATCTGAGATCCCGGCTCACCCGGCTCATGCATTATCAGAGGCTCTTTCAGCAGCTGAGGCTTGCGGAAGATCTCGGGGTGCCATGTGCCTTTTGCCAACCTGCCCCAGGCCTGGTACTGGTGGCAGTTGACCTCAGTTCATAGTGTGGCCTTTCCCACATCCATCCAGGTCCAGCACAGGCAGCCACAACCATGGGTCACTTTGTAGCTCCTAACGGGTAGCCCTGGGCTGGCCACAGGCAGCACCTGGCTTTGGCCTGCCCTGGGGCCCTTCCCTAGAGTCTCCAGAACCAACACACCCACTGGGTGGTGTCAGGCCACCACAGGGCACCACCCTCTTAGCTCCATAAGCATCAATCCCAAAGGGGGGTCTTGGCAGGCACCACCCCCCATTGGGGTGGATGCTGCTTCATGGGGTCAACCCCTCCAGAGCAGCTCACAGGCTGTGGTCCTGGCCAGTCCTCACCACCACTCAGTCTGTGGGTCAGTCCCACCCACTGACCTGCCAACAGCAATCAAGGCTCAACTATGACAGGATGGAACCCCCACCCACACAAGCGCCATTCCCAGATGGCTCGGCTCCGATGACCACGGAGCCTGCACCGCTGGGCCCCACAGGACACCTCGTGGATAGGGCAACCCTGCCAAGATGGGGACACAGAAGATCTACCAAATACATAGAAACAGACACAGAGGGGCAGCCAAAATGGTGAGACAAAGGCACGTGGCCTTTGAATGAAAGAACAGGAGAAAGCTACAGAAAAAGAACTAAATGAAACGGAGGCAAGCAATCTACCAGGTACAAAGTTCACAGCATTGGTTGAGAATGCCCAAAGGACTTTCTGAGAACTTCAACAAAGAAATAGTAAATGTGACAAAGGACATAGGAACCATAAAAGAAAAGCAAGTCAGAAATGAACAATACAATCACTGAAATGAAGAATATACTGAACGGAATCAGCAACAGATTAGATGAAGCGGAGGATGGAATCGGTGGTTTGGAAGACAAGGTAGCAGAAAATGCCGAAATGAAACAGCAAAAAGAAAATGAGGATTGTTTAAGGGACCGTGGGGACAATATCAAGTATAACAACGTTCGCATCAGAGAGGTGACAGAAGGAGAAGAGAGACAGCAAGGGACTGAAAGCTGATTTGAAAACTAATGCCTAGAAACTTCCCCAACCTGGTGAAAGAAATAGACATACAAGTCCAGGAGACATAGAGAGTCCCAAACAAGATGAACCCAAAATGGCCAACACCAAAACACATCGTAATTAAAATGGCAAAGGTTAAAGACAAAAGAAGCATCAATGAGAAAGACAGTTAGTTACCTGTAAGAAAGCTCCTGGGAGACTGTCAGCTGATTTCTCAACAGAAACTTTATAGGTCAGGAAGGACTAGCCAGGAATATTTAACGTGATGGAAAGCAAGGACCTACAGCTGCTGATTGACCCAGTGAGCCCAGTCCTGGGATTATATCCTAAGAACCCCGAAACACCAGTTCGAAAGAATATATGCACCCCTGTATTCATAGCAGCATTATTTACAATTGCCAAATCTGGACACAGCCCAAGTGCCCATCAGTAGATGAGTGGATCAAAAAGTTGGGGTATGTTTATACAATGGAATGCTATGCAGCCGTAAAAAAGAAGGAATTCTTACCACTTGTGACAACATGGATGGACCTAGGGGGTATTATGCTGCGTGAAATAAGTCAGTTAGAGAAAGGCAAATACCATATGATTTTACTTATATGTGGAATCTAAAGAACAGAATAAACAAACAAATAAACAAAAAACCAGAAACAGACTCGTAGATACAGAGAACAAACTGCTGGCAGCCAGAGGGGAGGGGAGTTGGGGGCTGGACGAGAAAGACAAAGGCTCTGGAAAGTACAAACTGGTAGTTAGACGGCGGTCTCAGGGATGCAAAGCCAGCACAGGGAGTGCAGTCGACAATACTGCGGGAACTGTGTGTGGTGCCAGGCGGGGACCTGACATATCGGGGGCATCACTTTGCCTAACCACTGTGCTGTACGCCTGCAACTAATACAAAACAACGTTGAATGCCGACTGTGACTGAAAAATGAAACAAGAGTATGACCTTGCTCATGAAGTTGTTTTTGAAAGTTAAATGTTGTGATGCTTATGAAATACTTTGAAACTTGCTCAGATTTATGATGGTCAGGTGTTATTAGGAGCCACGATTCAATCCACCACACTCTCTCCTCCAAAGCGGCGTTCGGCTGGAGCAAGACCTGTTCCTGGATCGGCCTCAGAAGCGTGGTTGTGTTGTCACGGGTGACACTATGTGTGGCTTCGTCATCAGACTGAGGTGGTTCCAGTTCGGTCTGACAGCGGGGGCCTCAGGAACGCGGCCTCACCTGCTCCGGACTCAGTCCTCTCACTCGTGAAATGGCTCTGGCAATGGTACCTCCTTCCTAAGGCTGTGGTGCGGGCAGTTGAGGCAACATGGGTTCGGGATGGGGCGTGGCACAGGTCACGTGCTCGGTGGAGGTTAGCCACTGTGGCAAACGGCACGTGGGCGCGCAGTCGGCTCACTGCGTGCTGGCTCTGGGGAGATGGAGATGGGGCATTTCGAATTGCTCTGTCTTGGTAGCTCTGGGCCACTTGGCAGCTGAAAGTCTGGCCTTCACTTCCCAGGTGCAGCAACTCAGTTCCCTATAATCCGGATTTTGTCTTCCCCTCTGCTCCCCCAACCAATCCTCCTAGAATTGCACTTTCCGAGGCTGACCTAACCATCGAGTCACACCCAGAAATCTCTGTGTGGTCTCCTAGAGGGCACAAGAATTTTGGAGATCAACTAGCCTGATATCATAGTCCTCAAAAGAGGAGGATGAGGCTGCGAGAAGCCCCGTGGCTGTCCCCAGCAAATCTGTGACAGACCAAGAGTTACCCGCTTGACTGGGTTGCGTATTCAGTAAATGGCAATGAATTTATGTTGAACTTGACCGGTGTGTGTGGGGGGGTTTGGAATCCAGCCTGTGGCTGGTCTAGGCCTCTCCTCACTCCACTTTAACTTTACTTTTCTGCTCCACAAACCTTGCTAGCCTCAAGAGGGCCGCTCTGCCCTCCTCAGAGGGACCCAGGCCCTGCGCTCTGCCCCACCCCCCAAAGCATGGAGACCTGGTTTCCCTATGGGCTGTGCCTCCCCTTCCCTGTGACTTGCCTCTCTGGGCCACGTCCCGATTTCCAGGCTGGCTTGCGTGTTTCCTTGGGCGGCTGCCTTGCTGGGGGGTTTTCAGGGAGGGTTCTGGTGGATGCCAGAGGTGAGGGGAAGGGCTCCGGAGGGGCTCGGTCATTGGCCTGGCAGCCCTGGGGATAGGTGAGACTTTTCCCGGCGTGGGGGGGAGTTTTGGGTCAGCAGAAGTCCAACGGGTAGGTTTTTCCAGAGTTGGGTAACGCAGGAGCAATGCCAGCAGCATCACACCTCTCTTGTGGTTCCCACGCTGATTTCGAAGGGCATTCTCAGCCAGGAGGCGCATCCTCCGGGAAAGGCGGCTAAATCCTAATGAGCTTAGTTAGCTGTGTGCAGTGAGAATGGTCCTACAAATAACATTTGAGGGGAGGGGTGGGAGGAAGGAAGAGAGGGTCTTAAAACATCCCTTTCAAAATATTTTCTTTCTTCTAGGTATCGAGAAGGCACCCTATAACCCTCTCTTTTCCCCAGCGACCTCAGAGCTATTTATTGAGGGGAAATACCAAAGGTTTGTTTACTTTCCAAAAGGAGCGTCTTGGGTCCGGATGATTCAAGGAGCTACCCTTTTCGTCAGGCTAAGAGGCTCTGAGACGCAGCGACAGCCCACAGCCCGAGGGACGGATGGGTGTCAGAGCAATCCCAGTCCTGAGGGGGGGCAGGGACCTTCTGTACCCCCCTTCGCAGACGTCCTTGGGCTCTGCAGACGGATGTGAGCGAGTCCTTCACTCCTCATGCAAAACAACCGTCTAAACATAACAAATGACATCAGCTTGGGCTTTTCAATTCCTGGATGGCAGCAGCGCGCCGATCCAGCCTTCATCCTGGATCTCATGAACTAGAACAAGAGCGCCTGGCAGGGGACGGAGCTGCGGCTGGCCGGCGGAAACTGGTGACCGGCGGACGCAGGACCCGCAGGCCCGCAGGCATCCCGCGTATAAAGCTCACCTACGTGGAGGCAGAGGCTCAGCGCCCGCCTGGGACGGCCGCTGACGCGCAGCCCAGACCGCAGGAGCAGCCGCGCCGCGCCCCGGGAAGCATGCGGGCCAGCCCGCTGCTGCTGCTGCTGCTGCTGGCCGCGCTCCTGGTGCCCGCGCCCCTGGTCCCCGCGCCCCGCGCCGCGGCGGCCTGGAGCGCCAAGTATGCGGTGGACTGCCCGGAGCGCTGCGACAGGGACGCGTGCAGAAGCCCGCTGCGCTGCGAGAGGACCGTGCTGGACGACTGCGGCTGCTGCCGCGTGTGCGCCGCCCGGCGCGGGGAGACCTGCTACCGCACCGTCTCGGGCATGGACGGCGTCAAGTGCGGCCCGGGGCTGAGGTGTCAGTTTTACAGTGAGGAGGACGACTTTGGTGACGAGTTTGGTATCTGCAAAGGTAAAGGGTGGCCTCGCTTCCCCCTGCCCTGGGTGCCCTGGGGGCGTTCTCTAGCCGCGGAGGTGAGGAGTCTCTCCCGGTCCGACCAGAGGGGAGAGGCAGGTGGGTCGGGGACTCGCCCAGGCAGGGCACAGGGAGACAGGCTGACTCTGCAGGTGGCAGCTGACCCAGTGTCAGGGAAGCACAGAAGGAGTGCGGCACTTCACTCACTCTGTGGGGAGGTTTTTTCACAAAGTTGCAGCGGAAGGTTGTGCTGCCTCCTTCTGTGGAGAACTTCAGGAGCCGGACAGGTGGCCTGTGGGGGGTGGGGGCTCAGGGGCTCTCTCTCCTGCACACAACGATGCCGGATCGGGCACTAGGAAGCTCCTTCAGGGCTGTCCAGCCCTGGGTTTGGGGCGTCTCTGAATCTGAAAGGGTCCCCAGGGTGGAGGGCAGCTCTCAAGATCAAATGTCTCTCCTGAGCCCGCAGGCCCCTGTGAAACGGGGTGGGCTTCAGTCATCTAAGGGAGAGACTCCCCTTCCTGCCAGAGGGCACCCTGAAGTAGGGAACCAGCCTCACTCCATCTCGTGAAGGTTTCTGGTCACCCAGAAAAATAGCAGATGGCGTAAAACACGCAAAAATCACAGTAAAGAGAAATAAAAATTGGATGCCTGTCAAGAGTGCGGTTGGCAGTCTTGCAGAATTAGGGAAAAAACTCATTCCGTTGACATTATAGTCAAGCAATATAGTTAAGATTTGTAGAGCTGATTTCAAACTTAGTGATTATGGTTTAAAATGTTTAACATGTTTAAAATGGACAGAATCAAACGAATGGTGATTTAGTTAAAAACGCTCTCTTGGATATGCACAATCACCATGGAGAGCTATTCCTGAGATGTAACATATGCAAAGCCCCCTGCTCATCAGTTCATAACACAAGGGAGCTTTTCCGTTGTGGAAGGGACCGGGAAATTTCTAAACAACTCTTATATTTTACACACTTAATACCACTGTATGCTTTTGTGACTAATGATCATGCGGTAAGAGCTGGCTCATTAATTCTCCTACCTTTTAGACAAACACCTTTTAATCCAAAAAACATGCCCCAGTTTAGGAAACATGTGTGAACTACTAGGGGAGTTTTTTATTTTGCGTGGTTTGTTTTTGTTTATAACCCGTAAGAGATGAGATATTGAGGAAACCGTCTCTCTGGTGAACACTCACCACTCACACAATGTCTTTCAGCTGCGCAGGGCCTGTGTCAGTTTCCCCTCAATTACAGGGCTTCTCGGTCAAGAACACAGCCCCGCGCGCAAGGAAATCGGGAGGGAGGTCGGCACCATCACACTTAGGACTCCGCGAGTGCGCGCAGTGGGTTGCCGCGACTCTCGCAGGCACATCTCTGTGGACGTGGTGGTGAATGAGCCGCGCGGGGGCGGGGGGGGGGGGGCGAGATGCGTGCTGTAAGGCGTCCAGTCTCGAGCGCTCTCGTCCTCCCCTGAGTGATGGAGGTGGCTGTCATCGACACATTTTTAAAAGATGTCCAGGACTGCTCTGTCTGGCACCCTTCAGGTCGCAAGCCAGCCTCATTCGGGACATGTTTTCTCCCTGCTGGGACTAGGGAGCGCCTGGGAGCCTCGGCGACTCTAGAGAGCGGCTTGGACTCTGCGAGAGGCAAATTCCTGCCCTCAGCCATGCTGCAGCGCACTCATGCCAACGCCGGCTCGTCCGCTGCGTTTCAGGGGTTTTCTGAACCCTCCTGTGTTTCGCCGTGTTGCCCAGCTAACAGGCAGCCAGCCCACACCTGCTTATTGAACACCTACCTCTGCCCAGGGGACACAACAGAAGTATAGCTGAGACTCCGGCTCAAGTTTTGGTTTCTGGGATCCCCGGAGCCATAGTCAAATCCCAGCCCTGCTGCTTTCCCGAGGAGCCTTCCCAGCACCCCCTTGAGGGACCGTTCCTCCCGGCAGAGAGGCCGGTGACTAACACCAGGCTCCTCTGCGACCTGGCCGGTGCTGTGGAGAGCAATCCTAACTCTCTTTTAAAAATACATTTTACCTATGCCTCACTCTGTGCGATAATAGAGTATCAGAGACTCCATGCCTCGCAGCTCGTTTCCCCACCCGCGCGTGGTGCGTGATTGTACATTTACAAGGCCCGGCTCAAGCCAAGAGAACGAATATTCTGCATCCACTGTGCTTGGCTGTATCCGGGGCTGTTTGTCTCCCAAGAACCACATGCTTTTAATAAATGAATCTGTCCTCTTTTTTCTCTATTTCAGCCTAAGCACGAAACTCCTGAAGCTCTAAAAGCTTTCAGGTTTTGGTAGGTGTATAAATAAACTCTTGGCTTGCTCTCTCATTTCATGTTCTGGGGCTCAGCTCCCCAGAGGGTTTACTAGTGAAGCCTCTTAGCACCTGGGGGAGTGGGGTCACTCGTACTGCCACGTCGACAATGAACTTGATATGCACTGGCGCAGACCGAGGACCCAGCTCTTCATGGAGAGCTGGGACGGCAGCCCTCCGAGCCCCCGGCTAGTTGGGAGCCCTTTCCTGTGCCTTGAGAACAGTCAGCTGTCTGTGAGTGTGTTGGATGCAAAGACAGGGCCCCCCAGCCCACCCCGCCATTAAACTGCTGAGGGGCTGGGGCCCGTGTCCGGTCAGTTGCCCACAGTCACCCAGCTGTCAGTGACGTAGCCTGTGAGACACTGTCTCCTGGTAGCCAAGCAGAAAATAGACAGAACTTAGGCTGGGTCCAGGGTCTCGGTGAAGGGCAGCCGTGTTCAGCTAAACCTCACAGCAGGACTCAACAAAGGAGGTGTCCACTCTCTGGTCTTACTCTGTGATTTCACATTAAAAAATATTTTTATTGAGTTTATTGGGGTGACTTGGTTAATAAGGTTATATAGTTTCAGGTGTACAATTCTATGACACATCATCTGTATAGTGTACCGTGTGCTCGTCACCCCAAGTCAAGCCTCCTCTTTACCCCCCTTTCCCCTCTCCCGTCTCCCCCACCCCCTTCCCTCTGGTGGTCACGCGCTGCTGCCCGTGTCTGTGAGTCTGTTTGCTTGTTTGTCCGATCCCTCACCTCTCTCACCCAGCCCCGCCACCCGCCTCCCCTCTGACCACCGTCAGTCTGTTCTCTGTATCCACAAATGCCTCTATTGCTTGTTTTTGCTCATCAGATCCCACATCTGTGACTTAAAGTTCAACTTTCAAAGTCTGGCTGTGTTCGGAGAATTGGGTTATAACTTGCCGTCAAGGCTCACGAGGCTTGCTCACAGGACCCTCTCTGACCCCGCCTTCTTCTGCCCGCAGACTGCCCCTACGGCACCTTCGGCGCGGAATGCAAGGAGACCTGCTCCTGCCAGTTGGGCATATGTGACAGGGTGACCGGCAAGTGTCTGAAATTTCCCTTCTTCCAATACGCAGCCACCAAGCCTTCCAACAGATTCGCTTCTCACACAGGTGAGAGCTGGTTCAGAGGAAACATTGGGCTGAGACGCTGGTTTGAATGCCTTTGTTTCCTTTATTTTGTGGAGGGGACATGGGCGGTGCTGGGTTGGGGTGGGGTGCTGTGGCTGTTTTCAAAACGGACCTTATTAACAGTTTTGAAGATTCTGTAATCTCTCATAAAATTTACCCAGGTTTTAGGTAAGATAAATAAGATCGATTACCAAAAAAAATCTGTAATTATAAAAACCAACTAAGACTACAAAGTTCTTTAAACTTTTCAGCGATCTGCTTTATATATGCACTACACGGAGCTTCTTCTTACCTCCCAACTTCACGTAGAAACAGTGCTCCGAGGAATTTATTGAGTGGGTAAGGTTTAAGAGCCGCGATAGAAAATATGACACCTTTTTTTTTTTTTAACCAAATGAAAGCGTTTAAATGGAATACTTTCAAGCATTTTTTTAAAATGGATTTTGGAGCAGAAAGGAGATAGTATCTGATTGAAATTTGGGAATTATCTCCAATCCTTCGGATGAAATGGGAGGGGTACTCGCATGCTGCTTGTTGGGTCCCGCGTGTTTCTTACCCAGGTGGTTAGGATGTGAGAAGATCCGGCCTGGAAGGAGGTGCTGTGCACGCCTTTGGTTATCTTGCTGAATGAATGGCCAGCTCCGTGAAGCTTCATTAAATTGAAAGTAGCTCATTTAAACCACATGTGGCCACAGCAACTTCTAGTATCAATAAATGACACACTTTTCCTCCTCATATATCAATACTTGACAATCCAAATCCATTTTATTTAGGTCTTTTTTTCTGGTCCTTCACAGTTCAAATTAATTAAAATTTGATTTATTTGGTAAATGTGTTTTTTCCCCAGCTCCGCCTCCTTCTTGCACAGAGGTGCAATTAAGTACATTAAGATAAAGGGGAAATGCTGAGCTTTTAGTGAATTATTATTTTTAAGTGCGGCTATACCCTTAAACATTAATTTTAATTGAAAACCCTTTTTAACCTATTAGATGAGTAACTTTGTGAATATTTGATCTGGAAATTGAGATCATTTATTAACATTTTAAAGACTTAAGAATTGTCCCTATAGTCCTTGAAAACCAAAAAGGAAGAAGATTACATTTTAAGACCTAATTTTTTAATTGAAGTGATATTCACATAAAATTAACCATTTTAAAGTGAATAGTTCAGTGGTATTTAGTATGTTCACAACCCTGCTGAGTGGCTACCACCTCTAAATAGTTCCAGAACGCTCTCCTCAGCCCCCAGTAAAACCCCAGACCCCCCATTCCTCGAGTCCCCCCAGAGCCTGCCACCACCGCTCTAGGCCCAGAGACCTGGGACTTTGAAAGACGTGATCACGGTTGCTGTGGGTTTCACGCCCACCGTGTGAGGACCGCTAACTGCCGCAGAGGCCTGCGACTTCTTTAATCTTATTGTGCTTTCTTACAACCGAAAGCTAAAAAGAACAACGGAACGACGTTCCTATCCCACCCATTTAAGGTTGAGCTTGAACTTCTTCCGCCAGGAGAGATGAGTCCCTCGTGAGTGAGTGAGTGATGTTGTCCAGAATGCGGGCGGGAGGCGGCCAGCGCCCCCGGAGCGACCCTGGGCCCCGGGCGCTCCTGGGGGTCCCGGTTCCTCCCCCACTGTGCGCTCAGGGCCAGGCCTACGCCCCGCGACCGCGGGCAGCCTCTTCCCCGCCCGTGGGCAGATCCTGCGAATACCCGGACAGCTCTGCAGTTAGAGCCTTGGGGACAGAGGGGCTACAAGAAAACGATTTCTCTCCCCAAATTAGGTATCAAGATTCTTATTAGACATTTACGAAAAAGAGTGGCTCCTGACCCAAGGGGTTTCTTTGCATTAGCTAAAGGGAGCAACAAAAGATGACCGGCCGTGTCGCCGCGGTGCGCCCTAGCCAGGCTCGCAAGGAAGGCCGATCCCCCGCACGCCTCGCGGACAGGCCGCGGGGACCCGGAATCCGGCTGCAGGGTCCTGAGGGTTCCCAGGGATCAGGCACCGCCGTTCAATGTGCGGAGGGGGGTGCCGGGTGCCGACCTCCTGGGCTGCACAGACCGGCTGGAGCCCGGCCTTTACCACCGGCTCCATGGTTCATCGCACGGGTGCCCAGGGGTCCCTTCCAGACCCGGGCTGCCTCCTCCGACTTCCTACGTGTTGCTGCAACTCTTGGCAAGCGAGCCTCCTGGTGTCCTCTCCACTTTGCGCTCTCTCTCTCTGTCTCTCTCTCTCTCTCTGGAACTTTCGGACGTTCCAAGGCTAGGAATTCACAGCAGCTGTTTTGGGGGTGCGGCGGGGTGGGGAGGGGTGGTAACACCTGGAAGGGTCCCCGCGTTCGCAGGCCGCACTCAGTTCACCCTCTTGCACTTCAGGACGTGCACTGCGGGAGCACCACCCCCTCCCGGCTCCTCTTAGATGCAGAACCATTTCGTTTTAGAAAATTCTATTACCAACTTCTTCTTAGGGAGAGCAAGAACTGTCTTTATAACCGCTCGCCCTGTGGGCTGCCGCCTGCCTTCTGGAGCCACACCAAGCCTCTGATCTCTCCTGGTACCTGATAGTAGGAAAGGCTCATTTAGAGATCTGTTCTTGCGGCATTTGCTCAACCCACGTGTTTGTGAAGTGCCCCTCTGTTCCCTGCACCCCCGCAGCCACGAACAAAGCCCAGCGCCTGCCTTCTGCGAGCTGATATTCTCGCGGTGGTGTGAGATAATACAGGGAAAAAAAAAGAGGGAGAAAAGTGCGTGTGTAAGATAGTGTGGGGTGATGGTGGGCATGACAGGTGGGGAGGGAAACGATTCAGGAGACGTTTTCTTCCGTGGGCGGTGCGAAGGACAGGGAGCCAGTGAGCACAGGGAGCTATACTCCGGACGTGTTCAAGGTGTCCTGGTAAACCCAGGGTACTGCAAAGACAGACAAACTGCACTTGACTCTGGAGTCATCAATGCCTTCCCTTTCAGAGCAGGACATGGCATCTGGGGACGACAATGCGGTGACACAAGGCAAGGGGAAGGAGAACGCTGCCCGGACGCCTGCGCTGAGGCGGTTAAATCCACGCTGACCCGGGCCGCCCGGAGGAGACTGTTTCACTGACCATCCAGCACACGGCCGACGTTGTAGGACTTGTTTAGGTTATGGCATATGGACATGGAATTTTTGGAGACCAAGTACGATTCAGGGTGGGTCCAGGAAAAAAAGTAGGCTACTAACTATCCATAAAATGCGTAGGACTGAACACTTAGATATTTGTTAAACATTTCGATGCATATAGATCTGTTAAATAACTGTTTATAGCAATACTGGAGACTAAAAATGCAATTTAGGGAATGCAGGCCCGTCAGCCGAAGAGAAGGCTCCAGCTGAAGACCACCGTGGGCCCACGTTCTTGGACTCGGATGCGCACTCGCGTTGGGATACCGGATGGAGCAAGAGTTCCGGGCAGGAGGAAGTGGGGGTGGGGCAGGGAGTATGATATTTAGGTCTTGTCGTAGCACCAGTGGAATTTAATTGTTTTTTACTTTGGGAAAAATCAAAACCATCCCTGAAGGAAGTGGGATGTTTGGAGCTGGCGGGAGTGTGCGTAGCAGCCCTGAGTGGAGGCAGGTTTGCAGGGCTGCTCACGTGGTTCCCAGGCCACCTAACCGAAGGGTGGTCGTGGGCAGGAGGGGTTCTCGAGAAAGCCACGTGGGACTGAGAGGGCTGGGAAGTCTTTTGCTCACGTGGGGGAGGTGTGAAGGTAGATATTTATATATTTTTGTAAACAATTGTCAGTCTGAAGCATCCTCCATGCTGTATTTATCACCCTCTTGAGAAAAAGAACAAATATTGTTTGTTTAAAATGGGTAGTGTGGAGCTGTAAGATTTTCAGAGATCCCAGGCATGGAAAGTTTCTTGTTCAGAATTGTTGTAATGTCAGTTGTGATAAGCATAAGGGAAACTGAGAACAATTTAGTTATTGGATTTATAAAATGTCAAAAAATAAGAGGGGATTTATTTTAAAGTAACTGCAGTGACTTCGATGAGTTTTAAACTTAAAGTAGAAAATTGCTTTTAGGGAGGTTTGGGAAAGGGTCCATTTTCGGCAGGAAATGTCAGCTTTAAATTATAGTTTTGTATGTTTCCCTTTAAAATTAGTTGCTAAGTGGAGTGATGAGCACACTTGGGAGGGCCTTAGAACGGACAGCACTGTTACCCTAGACTTTGTTAGGAAATATTTGCAGAAGTATTTTATTTGGAATAAAGACTTATTTAAGACCTATTTCAATATTTACCTGTATTTTATTCTCAGCGGTTGAGTGTGTGTGTCGAAGGGTCTCAGAATGTCGCCTGGATGCGCTGTTCAGGTCGGCGTCACAGGGACACGTTACCACTGCTCAGAGAAACACAGGGCAGCTGTTCGGGGGCCGTTTGCGATCTCGTGAAGTCGGCCAAGGCCATTGAACCCACTCATTCAGTGCGTGAGAACTCTCTCACGCACATCGAAGGGAAGTCCCTCAACTGAATTTTCTGCCACACGTAACCATCGTGTGTCAGAACGTGAGACCAGATTATTTATGTCTTTCCTTACATTTTTGGTCTGCTTGTGTCTTAGAACTTCCTAAAAAATTATGTCCCGATGTATCAACCCATTCTACAGAGGCAAAAAAAAAAAAAAAAAAAAAAAGATGAACCGTTCTGTGGGTGTTTGAGAGTGGTTATGCTTTGAAGGCAGACAAACCTCCCAGTGTTTGTAGAAGGACAGACATACCCAGGAAGGGCGAGGGTCACTCAGCCTGTGGGCAAGTTGTAAAAACGCTTTAAGTGAATTGATACTGCACTGAAAAAATTACATTTGTATCGGGAAAAACATCTAGCCCACCTGAATTATTCTTTTTCTCTTTTTTAAAGATGGGAGGAACGATGTGAATGATATAAAAAGTTACATTCACACAAGACATTCGGATTACTGTTAAACAGAAGGAGAAAGCGCTGAAAATCTCTCCTGCGCCCCAGGTGCGGTGAGGTTTCAGGCTATGGCCTCAGGGAGTGAGGTTGCTCACAGACCTGCCCTGGCTCAGACGCCTGGGCCACCGTCCAACGGCCCCTTTGGGGCACATGCGCTAGACTGGGGGGGCTTGCCTCTGCTCTGGGCGTGGCAGCAACCACATGGGCCATAAAATCAAACCTTGGTGGGCTCATTTGCTCTCAGTGGCCAGCACGCTTTCCCGCTGCCCAGCTTCACGCCATGGGGCCTCTGCGCCCTGGCCCCAGGTGCTCACACCTGTCTGTCCCCAGTGGCTCTGTGGTCTTCTGACTGCTCTTCACGTGGTCTCCGAAATGTTTGGGTTCTGCATGCTTTTTGATTGCAGTATTTTTGAACATGTGATTTGCAACTATTTATATAACATAGTTTTAACACATTATGTTCATTATGAAACACTCAAACTAGAAACTTTTACAAGGATAGGAAGTAAATAAATATAAATAGAAGTTCTGAGATTGTCTTCCTGCATCCCGATGGACTATTCTGGGAAATATCAGAGACGCCAAAGAAAATGGCAAGGTCAGTGGTCTCCAGTGAGACCCAACCTTGTCTGACACTGAAGAGAAAGCGAGCTGGCACATGTCCCATGTAACAAATATCTCTGGAATGAATGGGTGGAGGGATGAGTGGATGAGAGGAAGGGTGGATGGGAAGAGGGGCGGATGGATGGGAACAGGGATGGCTGGATGAATGAGTAGATGGATATAGACGGGAAGAGGGGCGGATGGATGGATGAAGCAGGTGACAGGCCTTCTGTCTCCAGCAGAACAGCAGCTACTGAGGGAGCTTTCATCTGCCAGCTCCCCTGTCTCCCTGGTGGCTGTGTGTTTTGCCTGCTGGGACATGAGGCGACTGAAGCGAAAGGGGGTGCTCCTCCCTCAGGTACTGGGGACACCACCAGGGTTGGCAGAAAGCGTAAGGCAATTCCCATGGCAGCCAGACTGGGTTGTGATTTGTTAGTGTGTGTGTGTGTGTGTGTGTGAGAGAGAGAGAGAGAGAGAGAGAGAGAGAGAGAGAGAGAGAGGGAAGCACTTTGGGAGGACGGTTGTTTCCACCTTGCATTTCATTGCTCTCCTACAGCCTGAGCTTCCTCGGGGTAAAGGACCCACAGTGAGCTTACGTAAAGGTGCGATTCAGCAGCACACAGGTATTTAGAGGAGAATTGATTACTCCTGACTGCCCACCTATTAATGCTAATCATTCCACAAAGGCCTGGCTGTTGAGGGGGCATGTGCTAAGAGCATTGGGTGCTGAGCCCCCTGGAGGCTTCGCTGAAACACCCAGTGCTGACCCAGCGACCCTCCCTTTCAGCAGGTTCCCGGGTGATGTGGGTGCTGCGGGCCCAGAGACGGCACTGAGACAATCGCCGATGCAGGGGACTCTGGCCTTGCCCGGGAGGGGGATGAACTAAGGGGTGATCAACCCAGCCATTGCTGGTCTGATGGAAGAATGCACTGTACTATTTCTCAACCCGGAGGTTCATTTAATTTTTGTTGGAAGATACTTAACTATTTAAGCAGCTGAGAGGGTTGAGGGAAACTTTGAGCTAAACTGAGGGGATGTGTCAGGGACAAGTAGAAGAAGAAGACCACTGAGGGAGGATAGGGGCGGAGACCCAGAGACTTGGGGAGTGACTGAGCCCGCACCCTGATGGGTAGGCAGCGTTGGAGAAGAGTGACTGGTGGTGCCGCGAGCCGAGGAGAGAAATACACACGTTCAAACACGGCTCTACGGCACTGAACGACTGCAGTGGCCTGGAAAGGCAGTGGAGAGGGCACTGGTCAAGGAAAGGACAGGGTAGCCAAGAGCTGACTGTGAGCCAGACACCGAAATCGATCAGCTGCGTCTAAGAGAGGGGGGACTGGTATGGGTCCCGCTCCCTCCAAAGCAGAGGGCGACCAGTGACCGGGGCTCGAGCTGTCGGGCGGTGCGGCTGCCAGCTGTGCCCGTGGAGCACAGGTCTTCCCGGCTTAAGGCACGATCAAGGTGCAGACTCCCCAGTTTCCATGACTCCCTTCTCCCCAATTTGAGAGCAGTTGTTTTTTAAACCGACACCTGCATTAGGTTTCCCCCCAAACCCCCACCTGACTGTGCACAGAAACGACAGCGCTCTTTGGCCGTTGATCTCCGTGCTGTTTCATTCACTCAGGGGACAGCGAAAACCTGGTGCGGACTCTTGGCCCACTTGCACTTCAGCTGGTGGAAACGCAGGCGTGCGGGTGGCTCCTGGGGAGCGCCTGCCAGCCTGCGTCCACATGTGCACGCCACAGGCGGCAGCTGACCTGTTCCTGGGGGGAGCGGAGACACACGGCGATTTCAGGGAGGGGATTGAGTGGGGGTGGGGCCGCTTAAGATTGCTTCCATTTTAAGTGAACCCCCCCCCCCCCGCTACAATGCCATGTGAATAACCTTATTTTTGTGAAAAATATATAAATTAATATAAATCAAAATATTAATATCGATGCTTATTTATATTTTTAGCTACTTTCTGAAAAATTTTCAGTTAGTTTAATAATTGGGAAAAAGAACAAAGCTCTCTCCGTTTTTGACCATTTAAATTGCAGCAAACTTGAACAAATGAGTGGTTTCCTACATAAATTGTGACTTAGGAACATAACCCTGTGTTTCAGTACTTTTGAGATGTACTTGGTCATCTTGGCACTTCGGAAGTTATAGAAATAGGATTTCAAGCCAAGTACACGGAGAGAATTGCAGTTTTCTCACAAATACTAGAAAGGCTACAGAGCATGTGAGCATACAACACCCCCTTTTCTGGAACAGGTTTTTGTCCGATGGAAGCCAAGCGGTGAGTCCCTGGAAAGCACAAAGGTCTCCGGCTCCTAAGGCCCCTTGTTAACTTACGACACGGCGTCTGCGCTTGTGCTTAGGAATGCGCCCTGCTGAAGCGGGCGGTCAGGCCACTCGGGTGTTTAAGGTATTTCCTGACACCTGCGAAGCTGTAAATATTTCCTGTTTTTGTTGTGTCTAGAAAAAACAGGAATTGACAACCTGGAGGTCGTCACTGCACACACATCGTGAGCGACCTCGGCAGAGGCAGTTCCCGGTATGAGAGTCATTTTCCTAAAACCTGTCGGGACATATTTCTCTCAAGGGAAGACAGTAATGGGGAGAACAATCTGACTGAAGAGAGCTGTAGGTGTGGCACCTCTACGGTCCCGACATGCACCCTGCGTGGTCAGAATGTTAATTTAAACCCAACTGTAATGTACATCTTCAAGGGCGAGGAGAACTGAGAGAGTGAGCAATAAATAGCTTATTGACGGCTAAGTACACCTGCTTTGTCTATTTGAAAAATACGTTTCGTTATCTTGAGTGCTATGGAAGGGCCTCGAGCTTTGGAGTCAGAGGGAGCCGGGAAGAACTCACTGCGATGCTCTCTAGTGAGTGACTTCAGGCGTGTCACGCTGCCCCGAGTGGCCTCTGGGCGAAGTAGAGCGTGGGTAGTGGCCAATGTGCAGAGTTGGAAGGACTTCTGCACGTGTTCTGTGTATGACGTTTTATTTCATCCCTGGGTCCGACACACTTACATACACATGTAAATACACACCACACACACACACACACTAAGCTTTCCAGTGAGTGGCAGATAATTGAAGTGTTATATAAGCCAATCTCATTTTTTAAAAATTTCACTGTCCTTTATTTGCAGTGAGACTGAAATATTTAAAATATTTTACGTTATTTTAAAGACGAATAAATGAAGACATTGAACACGTCGACTGACACCTTAACAAACCTGAAGCTGTCCATAAAAGCTAAATAGCAATGAATGACATTCAATTAACATTATTGGAAATGCTCTCACAATTCTACAAAAGAAATGACTATTTTTAAAGAACAAATAAGTGTTCTATTTAAATCTGCAAACAATAATTAGCATGCTCCTGAAAAAAAAAAGCACAATGCTTCAGGAGAATGCAAGGGAGCCCCACAGACGGGCACACTTCCCCGGTGCTATTTTTGGTCGCCTATTCCTGCCTTTTATTTTGGGACTTGGCCCGCTTCCTCTGTAGCTTCCCCTTGTTCATACCTTTCTTTCTTATATAATGGATTTTAAGCTGCCTTTTTTTTTTCAGCTTCAAAGGAAACCCGAGGAATGTTGGCCAGTTCAGGAACTCCTGTGAGCCTTGGCACCGGCAGAGTTCTTGGTTTGAAAACAAATAAACAAATCCAGGGTCATGGCTGACTTTCTAGTTATTTAACAAATGGGAGCCACAGGGGGGTATGAGACCAGAGGTGGTAGGTACTGAACACCTTTTTCGTGAACGTGTTTCAAGCCCCGTAGGGGCTGGAGGATTTGAAAACGGACTCCGTTTTTGATAGATTTATACAACATCCAATTCAAACAGGCGAGAAGAAAGTCCAGCTAGGCTAGCATGGGGCTATTCCCCCTTTCATCTGAGAGCAGGTGGGTGGTCTGGCTGGAGGGGCGTCCCTTGGGCACAGCGTCCGTCCGCGGCAGCAGAGCGAGGGGTGTGGACTTGATGCCCTGTCTTTGGCGGCCGGATGGAGAAACCGCGGAGATGGAGGGACAAAGCCAAAACACACAGGCGCACGATCCAACCGCGTGCGCTGGTATGGGGATCTTTGGCCGCAAGCAAAACAAAACGGTGAAAGCACTTCAACAAAAGTGAAGTTTAATGGTAGGATTCAGGGTGCCTTACAAAATGGAAAAGCAAAACACCTGCTGAGCCCATTGGTTTTGAGAGTGCGGGGCAGCTTGGGAGGGGCGGGAGGCAGCGGCAAACAGGCGTCCCGCCGTGGTCTTGCGGGGACCAGGAGCCACCGCAATCGGTTCACGTCTCCTGGCTGTTCCACGCCTCCGAAACCCCTTTCCCTGGGAATCCTCTCAGATCCTGTGGCCCAGCTCAGTGACTAGCTCCGTTGTGGCAAATATTCCTCCTTGGTAGGTGGATTTCGTTTTTGGAGGTAATCAAAGACACCGAGGCCCCCGTCTGGCCAAGGAGATGTTGACCCATGCCTGTGCTGCTTTGGGAAAACCCAGTTGTGCGAGAGAACCAGGGAAGATAAGGCGCAGGGGAGGACTGGGGCTGGAAGGGGTGCCTTCGGGGTCAGGAAGGTCCCCCAGGTCTGGGTGCGGGAGGCAGTCAGGGCACCCCCCAAGTCCTGGGTGCTTTGAAAGGAGCATCCACTTGCTCAGTGTCTCTGCGCCAGTTGAAGCTTCTCCATGAACAGAGCGGAGACAGGGTGGGCTCTGACGGGGCTGCATGGGGCCCAGAGCTGGGGTGGTGTTGGGATGCTGACCCCTCTGACCGCCTGTTTAGCTTTCTCGCAGTCTGACACTGATTTCCCTTTTTTTCTTAAGTGACTTCACTTGGAGTTAAGACAAAAGCATTACCACCCACCCTTGCTCTAAGATAAAATCATCTTTGAAAAACTCCAGTTACGTAACACCAGTGACTCTTTGTTCTTCATTTTTATACATACATACATGTACACGCATATATTTCCTCTTTTTGCTCGATCCTTCCACTCTCTCCAACCCTCCCCAGAGTTGTCAGCCGCTTGAAATATATTCTTAAAAAAACCTTCTTCATTTCAGTCCTACCCACATGGCTGCAAGTTAAACTCAAACGGGAAAACCGTGTAATCTGCACACATATGGAGAGAAGGGAAGATAAAACAATATGCTAAAATGCTGACATTTGGGGATCTGACTGAAGGGCACATGGAAATTACTTTCTACCCCTGAAGCTTTCCTGTGAGCCTGAAGTTCAGTCGAAGTAAGTGGCGAGGAAGCGGGTGTGGGGATTTGGACCAACCCTTCCCTGCTGCTTCCCTCGCTGTCTTCCCCTGGCTGTCCTGACACCGACCGCAAGACCGACGGGCCCCGTGCTGAGAACCTTGACAGACCGCCCCTCTTAGGAAATGTGCTCGGGAGGGAGCCCACCCCCTTGCTCCTGGGCCCTCAGAAGCACTCCTTCTCCCCCTCTGAGTCTGCATGGGGGCTGTGCCACCCAATGTGACAGAACGGGCCAAGACCGAGTCACCGAGTGACCAGGACTCCTGGTGTTTGCAGGTGGAAGTGCACTGGGGCTGCGAAGGCCAAGTCCAGGCTGGTCCTGACGCCTGCAGCGGGTGAAGGCCGCAGCCAGAGGGGCGTCCACGCCCCAGTGAGAGGAAACACTGGGGGCTGGGTGGGTGGCGGGGTAAAGGTTCCTCTTTACCCCATGTCATGGCCACCGGCTGCAAGGTGCCACACCTGGTAAACATTGTCTTCTTTTGGTTGGGCCGTTATTTCCCAAGCGATAAAGAATCCATGGACCAGCAATTCCACGCCTGGGCATTTATCCAAAGAAAATGAAAACAACCAGCTTGAAAAGACAGTGGCGCCCCATGTTTATTGCAGCATTATTCACGGTGGCCAAGTCATGGGAGCAAGCTGGGTGTCCAGTGATAGGCGAGAGGTGGGGAAGATGTGGTGGATGTACACCGCGGAATACTACTCAGCCACGAAAAAGGAAACCTCCCCATTGTGAGAGCATGGATGGACCCAGAGGGCACCGTGCTGAGTGACGCCAGTCAGACAGAGAAAGGCAAATGCTGAATGATTTCACTTGCACGCGGAATCGAGAAACACAACGAAATGAAAAAATCAATCTCATAGAGCAGAGACAGAGTAGTTTCCCGACGTTGAGGGGAGGGTGGGGGGCGGGCAAACGGGTGAAGGGCGTCAAAAGATACAAGCCCCCAGTTATGAGACGAATAAGTCCTGGGGATGTGATGGTCAGCACGGCGAGTATGGGCAATCACACTGTATCGCGTACCTGGAAGTTACTAAGACTGTAGGCCTTAGGCAAGAGAAAAAATTCTGTAACTATGAGCGGCGACGAGTGTGCACGAATATTGAATCATTCTACCGTCCACCCGAAACGAATCGAATGTCAGTTCTGCCCCAATAGAAAGTAACGGACTATGTTTATCTGCTTCTTCCCCTGCAAGCAGGACGAGCACTCCATTTCCAGACACACACTCGAATTGATAGGGAGGCTATTAGCATCTTTACGGAGTCCCATCCTCGGGGTGGGTGGCAGCCACAGAGACTGTCCTGGAAGGTCAGGACGGCCATCCTGAACTTCTGGAACTCGGGCTCAGTGAGAGCGTGGGCTGCAGGACGGGCGAAAGCTCAGATGGGAAGAACCGGCCGGCAATCCTTGGTCTCCAGTGTGTTTTCTTCCCCCGAGCGAGCGCCGCCCTTGTTTGGCTTTGTGTTTGGAAGCCGGCGAGTGGGCCGGAGGGGGCGGGCTTCCTGGGGCGGCTGCGTGGGACCCCTCCAGCGGGAGTCTTCTCAGACGCGTTGTTTACTGGGGGCACGGCAGCTGGAAGGCGGTGCCTTTGAGATTCCTTCTTTGGGGGCGTTTTATTTGTGTCCTTTGGAATGCCACACCTCGGCGGGGATGAGGTGAACTCCTCCCTTTATGTTGTGGGAACAGGTTTCCCCCGATGACTCGAAAACACGGGCTTGTTATTCCGAAAGAGCAGGGCACATCCTCATTCCACACAAACAATGTGACCCAGGCTGGGAGCCCGGCCAAGGTTTTCTATGAATAGAATGCCGCCAAGGCAGCCTCAGAGACATGGATCTGCAGGGCGCGCCGGCCACCTGACCCCGGCACAGGGAGTCACTGGCGGCTCTGGAAAGTGGGGCCTTAGGAGATCCCCTCCCGTCCTGCGCGTCCCTGGACCAGGCTGCATCCACACAACTGGAATGGCACTGGCACCTGCCACCCGAGGGGCACTGGCTTCGGAGCTGTGTTTCCAGAAGTGAGACAGAGAGGAGGACAGGGACATGCCCCTTGCCTGGCTTGCCCTGTGCTCAGCTAACGCTGTGCTTTGGCCTAAGTTTGTGTGACCACACGGAACCGAAACCCCGTCAGAGGGGCTGCGGTTAAAGACGAAAAGGGTGCGTGGCTGTGTTACGGAAAGAAAGAGCTTATTGAGCGTGGCTGGCCCTGTGTTGGCTGGGGGAGGCATCTGGAACAGAGACAGCTCCCCTGTTTCCCTCTGCGGGCAGTCGTCTTGCGACTTTGCTCCTGGTCTGCTGTGACCCCCTGTGCCTGGGCCCTCTCTGGTCTGCCAGTTGGCTTCCTCCGCTTAACCGTGATGTTAATAATAATTCTACATGACCAAGAGCAGCTAACACTAACGGAGTGTTTATTCTGCGCAAGCTTTCCGAGAGATTTGCATGTAGCAGTTTGGTCCCCACGACAACCCCAGGGGGCAGGTACCGCCTTACAGCCGTCTCCCAGGTGTCCACACGGAGGCACCACGTGGCTCAGGGCTACTCCACTCCTGTGCAGCCGAGCGGGGCCTCAAACTCAGGCAGCAGGCTTTGCGTGGGCTCCTCCCTCGCTCTGGCTTGTACGAGGTATTACCAGATTTCCGCAGTGATTCCTGCCCCAACCCTGTACCACCGGACTTCCAACACATTAGTTTTCTACATGACAGTCTCTGGGTGTATTAGTATAAATAAAAAAAGATTTTTATTGTGTTTTTTCCATTTTCATTTAGCCCCGTTATACTCCCCTCCCAATATATACATTTTTGAGAGAAAAATTCAGCTTGTCTGGAGGCCGACCAGTTAATCTTTTACATAAAAAATGTATCTATCACAGCTCTTTCACCATGCATTCAAATTCTTCCATGGTGGCAAGGGACAGGAACCCAGGACAACAGGGATGCATTGGCTCTCCTAACTGGGAAGTCCCGAAAGTGGGTGGTGCTAGTTTCAGGTCTGGCTTAATCCAGGGGCTACATGTAAGCTGTCGGGGTTCTGTCTAACTCCCCGCATCTCAGGAGCAGGGGTCCAGTCTGCCCATCTGGTTTCGGGCCGGCATAGCTTCCTCAACAGCTACAGCCGAAAAGGGCCTGTTTCTAGGACTTGTGTCTCGGTCCTGTTTCCAGACCCTGGCTCTGCAGACACCAGGCTGCTCCTGGCTGCTTGCCCACCTCTCTCCAGTCACGCATCGTGTTCCCTTGCCTATAATGCCGCTGACCTCCAACCTCTGCTGAGTTCACTCTTGGTCATTCTTCAAATTTTGGTTTAATACCCACTTTTTCAGGAAACCCCCTGGACTCCTAGACGTGGCCGAATTCCTCTCCGATGGGCTCTCCCAGCACCTAGCGGCGTCCCCCAGGGCTGCAGGTAGCTATGAACCCGGCACACGCTGGGCCCCTCACGGGCCCGTGAGCTCCACGAGGGTGGAGACTGCATCTGGTGCTTCGGTTCACCGTACTCTCTGGGACGTAGCCCAGTGCTTGGCATGTGGTGGGGGCTCAGTAAGTATGTGTCCGGCTTTTAGTTTTCAAGTGACTTGTGTCATCAGGGAAACTACATAGCACAGCTTCCCTTCCGGGCGTTTCTCTTCACCTTGCATTTTACACGTGTGGTGTGTGAGTGGCTAAGATGGTGACAAGTGGGGGAAGAAGCTCCCACGACTCCTGCCCTTAGTCAAGAGGCAACAGAAGTGACCTGGCTGTTCCTCCTTGATGAGTACCTGCTCAACAGAAATTCTAACGGCAAGCAGCAGGTGGGGCCCCAAGGCCGTCTTCAGAGACCCCATGTCCAACCCTCACCTGGCGGGTGGTGACAACCAGCACGCCCGTCCTGGGCGGCGGAGGCCCTGCCCCGAGCATGACTGTGTCAGCAGGTGCTCAGTCACCGTGGGCAGGGCCTGGCCGGGGCTCACAGTGGCGACAGGAGGTGGAGCAGGCCACCTTCTGGTCTGCACACCTTGTTATGACCCAGAAGGATGTGCAGCCTCTGTGGATCCCTGACACCCTCGAAACAGACACAATGTGGAAGGCATGGTGGAGCCGGGTTTGCCTCTTCCCCTTGTGTTCTCCTTAGGACCCGGGAGGCCCTGGGGTCTGACCAGAAGAGCTGGCCCTGGCTCTGGGCGAGGGGCCTGCTAAGGTGGACAGCACGGGCAGGTGGGGCGTGGGCTGCCTGGAGCCCCAGGGGGAAGGCAGCATCACTGGAAGGTCTCGGGGGCTTCTCCAGCATGCTGCCCTCCAGGACAGACTGGCTCGTGGCGCATCGGCTGGGGGTGCTCTGGGCAGGAAAACGCCCTCATCCCTCAGCTCCCTTCCAGGGCCGCCTCTGCTGAAGACAGTCCCGGGGGTCCACTGGTGTCCACGTACTCACCAGCCCGGGGCCTCGAGGTCCAGCCCCTTGCCCCAGTGAGGGGCCACTCCAAGTGGTCTTCCCGGCTGCAAAACTCCCCAGAGACACATCACAGCTCAGCCCTTGTCCCCCCCACCTCCGGCCCCTCTCCACAGGCGTGCCTCCAAGAGCAGTCCCTGGTCAGCCCCCTGCATGCAGGCACCCCGGAGCTGCCCCTGGGACTCAGGCTGCGGCAGGCACGCAACCTAGAGCCTCGTCCGCTCTCTGCACAGCCCGCGCTTGCCCACCTGCCTGTAGCCGGTGGGGCCGCCTCGCTGCCTCTTCGTGGTCTCTCTGCCCTGAGCTGGTGCCTTCGTGCAACTCACGTGCTGGGAGGAAGCCCTTGGCCATTTTCATCTGCCTAGCGGGCACCCTGTTGCCGTCTGCACGAAACCACCAGGAAGGGCCTCTTGCCAACCCAAGCTCCATATTGCCAGGGTGCCGTCCTATTACTTAATCTGGATAAACTATAAAAAAGATAAAAATATTCCTGGGAAAAAGTCAAGGAGGAAGTGGAATAGGGTGTCTTGAATTTGAGGAAAAAGTTAGACTGAAAGGAAATTCCATAGGCGGTTGGTCAGAGCTAGGCCCCTGGGATTTCACTAACCTGAAGGGGAAAAAAATGCAGAACGGAAATCGCCCCTCAGATGCACAAGCAGCTCCCGGGGCGGCAGGAAGATGGAGAGGAGCCCGCGGGTGCTTGGTGTTCAGGCGCAATAAAAACTGCTTCCCAGTGGCGTCTCCTGGGCATTGCGACAGCTCGCCGCAGTCCCCACGGGCTCTCGGCAGACAACGGCGCGGACCCAGGGAAAGGCACCACAATCCCAGCAGGGCTGCTTGCCGTTAAGTCTAGGCCAAGTGGACCTCCAAAGGGTCCCCACAGTAGAAACGGAGACACTCCTCTGTGAGAGGCTGGGGGCGGTGGGAATGGCTTGAGGCTACGGCCCAATTGTTGTTGGGATGGGTCAGGATGGAAGCTGCACACAGAGAGGAGAGGCCCTTGGTGCCCTTGGTCCAATGTCGTACCCAGTCACAGGAGCAGTGAGTGCTTCGTTGTGAATGAATGAATGAATGAATGAGTGAGTGAGCCCGGCCCCCACTGCTCAACCCTGGTCATCACACAAAATGCTTTTTCACCGATTTATTCGTTCGGTACATTCTTTACTAGCTGCCTTCTAGGACGCAGACCCTGGATCCCCCAGGGAGCTCACGGTTTGTACAGAGAGGACCACCTGGCAGGCTGAGCTCCGAAGTGAGGTGTGCCCCCAGCTGCCAGGGACGCGGGGAGCATCTCAGGGAAGGAGAACTGGGACATGTGGGAGTTTCATCAAGAACAATGTGGGTCAGTCAAGGGGTCCGAGGCACCGGAACAGCGTAGGCAAAGGCATGGCGGTTTGTGAGCTCGTGACCCGCACGGGGAGCTTTGACTAGTTCTCTCTGACCTGTGGTTCCGCCTGGCCGGGTTTAGGGTGGAGCTGCAGAGGCAGGCTCAAGGCAGATGGTGCGAGGTATTTAGGGCAGTGCCCGGGGGCGGAAGAGCGGGAGCTGTGCACGGTTCGGTGTGCAATGCCGTGCACCAGTGTAAGGGCCAGATTCAGCCGTGTGCGTGTACACCGCCTTCAACCGTGTGTGCATACACCGCCGTGATGGACGGAACAGATGCAGGGTGGGGGACACAGGGTGGGGGGAAGTGGCTCCTTAGCTTTGTCAGGGAAGGTAGGGTGCCCTCGGGTCCCGGAGGGTGAGAAGTACTAGGGGCAGGAAATCTGAGCCGTCAGGCTGTTTGCCATGTGGTGAGATGACCTCCTGACCGGACCCGGATAAACGCAAACAACATCCTCACGTGACAGAGGACCTTCCGCCCTCAAAGCCCTTCTAAGTACAGCGCCATCTGAATCCCTGCACGGCTGTGAGGGGGGCCCGGGCAGAGACAGGCCAGGCTCAGCAGTGGGGACTTCAGTGGCACATCTAAAACCACGCGGTGACTCATGGCAGGCGCCCTCTTTCTGCAGAAATGTCTGACTGCCTGAGTGGCCCAGGCACCGGGCCGGCAGAGGTCTGCTGTGGGGCCCTTCCCCATGGTTGGCTAACAGCCTCTGCAGCCCTGGCTGCTGTGGCTCAGCCAAGTGGGCGCCGGTCTGCAAACCGAAGGGCTCAGGTTCGGGTGCTGGTCAGGGCACAAGCCTGGGTTGCAGGCCAGGTCCCCAGTCAGGGGCACATGAGAGGCAACCACACACTGATGTTTCTCGCCCTCTTTCTCCTCCCTTCCCCTCTCTCCAACTGTGGAAATGTGGCCCTGGGCTGGCTGCCCCGCTGAGAAACAGACCCCACCAGGGCGTGTGTCAGGGGCACACGGGCGTTGGGCTCCTTGAAGAGGTGTGGGGTTGGGGGCAGGGGGCTTTGCACCCACAGATCTGCCTGTTCCCGACCCGACACTCTGC
This sequence comes from Desmodus rotundus, assembly GCF_022682495.2. NCBI lineage: Eukaryota > Metazoa > Chordata > Mammalia > Chiroptera > Phyllostomidae > Desmodus > Desmodus rotundus. The sequence continues at coordinate 210,294,525 of NC_071387.1, read as the reverse complement.
TTAACCACCTGCAGCCGTGTTGAGTGTGACGGGATTGGGGTCCGGGCAAAGGGGCCCCAAGGCTTCTCTAGCCGGATTCCCAAAGAGGGGGAGGGAGGTGCACCGGCAGCCTTCCTGACGGAAGCAGGGATCCTGGGAAGAAGCACAAGCAAGCAGGTGCCATGGGCTCCCCTCCTGCTGTGGGAGTGAGCGTTTCTTCGTGCTAGCACGTCGCACACGTGTGCAGGTGAGCAAAGTAAGAAGAGGTAAATTTGCACACGTGTTTGGGATGAAACGTTAGGAGGAAGACTTTCACGTTACTTTTGAGCGCTTATTTTTGTCTTCGCATGCAGTGTTTGCCAAGGAAATGAGTGCACTTAAAGATGTTTGGCCAGAGGTTTGTAAACAGACACACTCCGACTCTCCTATCCTCCCATGTGAGTGGAGAGCTGTGGCGTGCATTTTTGCGGCTCTCCGACCGGCCATCAGTGTTACCCACACGGCGTCCAGCCTGGAACTTGTCCGCTCGGCGGGTATCGCGGGGACAGCGTTGTATTCTGTGCTGGATGTCTGTTGTTTTCTCACATAGATTACACTCATAACTTAATAGTCAGGAACCAAAATTACTGTGGAACCACATTGCCACCGACATTTTAAGTGTGTCTCCAGAGATAAAAACTTGAACAAGAGAAAGAAAAACACATTAAAACTTTAAATTATGAAGTTATTGTTTACAAGTTAAAATGAGTTCCCATTGTCTTTTAAAAAAAATACAGCTAAGATTTAAAAGGAATATGTTAGCTTTTTAAAAAAGTAAATACATTTTTGTTTTAGTTTTTTTAAAATTGCATATACTAAAATTTATGGACTAATTAATTTTTTCATTTTAAAGAATTTTTATGGTCATTTAAAAAATATATTTTGTTGATTATGCTATTACAGTTGTCCCATTTTCCTCCCTTTATTGCCCTCCACCCTGCACACCCTCCCACCCTCATTCCCTCCATTCCCTCCCCCCACCCTTAGTTCATGTCCATGGGTTGTACATATAAGTTCTTTGGCTTCTACATTTCCTATACTATTCTTAACACCCCTCCCCCTGTCTATTTTCTACCTACCATTTATGCTACTTATTCCCTGTATCCTTTCCCCCTCTCTTCCCCTCCCCTTCCCTGCTGATAACCCTGCATGTGATCTCCATTTCTGTGAATCTATTCCTGTTCTAGTTGTTTGCTTAGTTTGTTTTCGTGTTCACTTCTTTTTTAGGTTTGGTTCTTGATAGTTGTGAGTTTGTTGTCATTTTACTGTTCATAGTTTTGATCTTCTTATTCTTAGATAAATCCCTTTGACATTTCCTATAATAAGGGATTGGTGATGATGAACTCCTTTAACTTGACCTTATCTGGGAAGCACTTTATCTGCCCTTCCATTCTAAATGATAGCTTTGCTGGATAGAGTAATCTTGAATGTAGGTCCTTGCCTTTCATGACTTGGAATACTTCTTGCCAGCCCCTTCTTGCCTGCAAGGTTTCTTTTGAGAAATCAGCTGACAGTCCTGTGAGAACTCCTTTGTAGGGAACTGTGTCCTTTCCTTTTGTTGCTTTTAAGATTCTCTCCTTATCTTTAATCTTGGGTAACATAATTATGATGTGCCTTGGTGTGTTCCTCCTTGGGTCCAGCTTCTTTGGGACTCTCTGAGCTTCCTGGACTTCCTGGAAGTCTATTTCCTTCTCCAGATTGGGGAAGTTCTCCTTCATTATTTGTTCAAGTAAGTTTTCAATTCCTTGTTCTTCCTCTTCTCCTTCTGGCACCCCTATGATTCGGACGTTGGCACATTTAAAGTTGTCCTGGAGGTTCCTAAGCTTCTCCTCATTTTAAAAAAATTCTTGTTTCTTCATTCTATTCTGGTTGAATGGTTGTTTCTTCCTTCTCCAAACTGTTGATTTGAGTCCCGGTTTCCTTCCCATCACTGTTGGTTCCCTGTACATTTTTCTTTATTTCACTTTGCATAGCCTTCACTTTTTCCTCTATTTTGTGACCATACTCAACCATTTCTGTGAGCATCCTGATTACCAGTGTTTTGAACTCTACATCTGATAGGTTGGCTGTCTCTTCATTGCATACTTGTATTTTTTCTGGAGCATTGATCTGTTTTTTCATTTGGGCCATTTTTTTTCACTTTTGTTTTTCATCTCTGCGTGCCTGTTATGTAGTAAGGGGTGGAACCTTAGGTATTCACCAGGGTGGGGCAACCCAATTTGCTGCCTTCTGGAGTGGTCTGGATGAATGTTTCTTCTTTAACTCCTTGGTTGTCAGACTTCCATACAGTTTGATTTTCTGGCAGTTCTGGTTGTTTTTTGTTTTGAAATTTGTTGCTGTCCTCCTTTTGGTTGTGTGAGGAAGCACAGTATCTACCTATGCCTCCATCTTCTGTTTTAGTGCTTGAATATAAAATAAAAGACTTCAGTCAAAATGGCTCAATAAGTTCATGTTTGAGTAATCTCTTCTATTCCAAACACAAATACTGAGGAAAAAGAGAGACAGTGCTGGATTAAAAAACAAGATACCAGTAAGTGCCTTCAGGAATAATCCTTGTAATATAATGGGAAGCACCTGAATGTGGGGAGCAGGGCTGAAGCCGTGAGCCTGCTGAGTCCCATCTGGTTGGAGCCAGAGGTTATCTTCTGTGAGCACAGGAGCTACCAAATGCATTTTGAAAATCAGGGGGTTGGTATCAGACTCCCTTGAAATGGAGGGCTAGCTAGTGGGTTTGCAGATGGGAAAGGAGGCTGAACCCTGGGCTGGAAGTGATGGTTTAAGGTACTTCTGCAGCAGGGATTACCTGCCTATGGATCCTGGACACCCAGGTCCCCTCTGGCTGGGTGAGCAGCACCTGGCGAAGTCCAGTTTGAAGCAATTCAATAGGAAAGGGAGCATGGAGGAGGAAGAGGGAGAGAAAAAACCTTCCAAAAACAAAACCCTCGAACATCCCACTCAAAAATGTGCTTGCACACCGGAATTCCACAACACATGCAGAGAAAGACACCCAATAAAATCAGTGACTGGAATAGCAATTTTCTAAAACTGAAATTGGTTTTATAAAACCCGAGGACCTAAGTAGACATTTAACTTTTTACACAGAAATACGTACATGCATGCAAAAAGATCAGAAAGAAATGTGTTAAGAATAAAGGGTTTTGAGAACCAGTTAGGAATTTTGGAGATATAATTACTAAATGAAGTATGCATTAAATGCAGTAGACCCCGGACGGGATACACAGAAAGGATTGTGAACTAGTGTGTGGTACTGAGCAACTTGGCCGTAACGAAACCTAAGGAGACAAGGGAACCTTACTGAGCAGCGAAGAGCCCCCACTGGCGGCTCCCGGCTGGTCCTTCATTGGCCTTCTAGAAGCAGAGGTCGTGGAGAACTGGGCAGAAGCCGTGAATAGAGAGGTAAACGCTGAGTGGAAGAACGTGAGCATTCAGAGTGAAAATGGACTCCCAGGGGTAAAAACAAAAATAAGTAAACTTACACTGATAGACATTAATGCGAAACTGTGGAGCATTAGGAATAAAGAGAAAAAAAATTAATTTTCAAGAGTGAAAAGAAAGCTTACTTTTAAAAGAATAGCAATCGGTTTCGTATAGCTGCTGGTCTTTCAGCAGATCTCTGATTGGTGACAATTGAAGCCGCTAGACACTGGGAGGATGTGTTCAGTGTTACAGGGAAAATGACCGGCAAGACTTTCTGTATTCAGATGACCTCTCATTCAAGGACAAGGGCAAAATGATGGCGATTCCTGATGTATGGGATTAAGGAAAGGACCATCCACGGGGCCCCAGCAAAAGCATTGCTATTGTATCTACTTCAACCAAAAGAAAAGCAAACTGTTCCCCACCCCCCACCCCCAAACAAAGATGCATGGAATTAAAGACAACGATGAACACAGAAGTCCAGTCTCAAGAAGGTGGTAAATTTGATTTAAAATAGACATGAAAATGATCGGGTGGGCACGTGTATTTTTAAAAGGTTAAAATAAGTTTTGCAAATATTACAATAGAAGGTAATACTGAAAGAGGCCTTAAGGCATGTCCAGATCTTTCACTGGTTCAGAAGGCAGATAGAAAACTTCAGATTTAGTAAGAAAATTCAATTACTTTTACACACATGCATACCCAAAAGTAGCCACAAAAAATTAAAAATATAGGCAATAACTTCAAAAGTCACTGAGAAAAAAAGAGAATGGATTAAAAAATGTAACATCCTTTTTAAAAATTTTTTTTCTGCCTTCTGTTGAATTTATGAGTAGAAATTAAAAAAAAAATGGAAGCAATAAATCCAAATATATCAGTAAGATGAATAAATGTAAACGGATTCCTTCCCCCTCCATTGGAAAAACTCGAGGTTGTGACATTGGATGACAAAGGGCCAGAATCTACCTGCTTTCCCAAGTCATGCTCCAGAACGAAAGGCTACGAGAAGGTGGGAAGCAAAGGGACGGAAGGTAGAGCCGTGTGTTCGTGTCCTTCAGCGTCACTTTAGAACTTTCACGTGGAGACGGAAGTCCCTCTGCAATCCCCTCTCTCCCTGTCACCAACGGTAGTTTCATGTGTAAAATAATGTTTTTTGATTTAATAAAAATGCATCACACCATGCAAGAATGAAGACCCGACTTATTCACACTGTCTTGGAGTCATTCGGCCTTCAGCGGGCTGTGCCCGGGCGACCAGGGTGCGAGGGCCGTGCTGGCAGTGATGGCACAGCGTTTGAGGACAGGCGGTGGGCCACCGGGCATCCATCCACCGAGAACGCCGCGCACATGGAATCTTAGTGTTTAGGGAAGACAACATTCTATCCTAAAAGCAAATAGTTGTCAGGTGTAGTGCTTTGCCTTAGACGTGTTTCCCCACAAGCAGAGCCAAAGATAAGTCGCTGCGGGAAGGGATTTTAAGTAGACCCAGGGAGCAGGAGCGAAATGGAGAAGAGAAAGCTGGGAAGCCCGGAAAGGCATCATTGGAATGTGTTGTCAAGGTGACCAATTTCGGGCATCTGGGCCTCCAACCACAGCCTGTTAGAAGCCTCACCTCTCTGAAGTGCACTGCTGTACGGTGACAGGGTGAAGTGGTGTCTGTTAGCTCCCATCCCCACAGTCAAAGGCTGAACTCCCTGCATTTCAGGCTGTGCTGGCTCCTGGGAGCATCCAAATTCATAGCATCGGCACTTAGCGCCGATCTGAGGGGCAGCGCCCAAAGTGGCACCTCACGCAGCTTGTCCAGGCCCCTGGGGAATGGGTCACCCCCTCAGTGGGAGAAACAAAGGAGGCTGAAGAGGCTTTGAGATGGCGCCGAAAGGTGTCGGGTACGGAGCTTTACATATCGGAGAGGATACCTTCAAACTGCCTCTGCGTCAGGTGCGTGTTACCTGCGTTAAACAGAGGGCCGCTCTGGTGGCCTTGACCGCCCACTCACACTCCCTGGCCTCGTGTTTGAATGATCGGAGACTCCAGGAAGCTACACCCTGTGCGCAGGAGGGAGCAGGATTCAGGCTGAGCGTAAGGACGAGAGGCAATCGGTGCGGATAGAGATGGCCAGAATCAAAGGAAAACCACTTGGAATATTCTCCATTGAGTCTTAGCCAAAAGGCAAAGAAGCGATTCAGAATACTCTCTTTCTCCTGGTTGACCCTAGCATTTGCTTGCCCGAGAAAGAGTTTGGGCGGGAAATGAGGAAAGTTTGCCCTCATGAAGAAGGAAAGGGATGTATTTGTTTCTCTGGAGGGAGAGGGAAGAGGTCACCTGATTTCAGCTCAGTGATACCGGGCTGCTGCTTCGGCTACCAATGAAACCCAGAGCCTCTCATTTTGGAAATGGGGATGTTAGGAAGTCGACCCAAGCAATGAAAATAACATTCCCTTTCTTAGACTAGATAGGGTTGGAGAGATGAGAGAACAGAGGAGGGAGCATAGTAAAACGGAGACAGGATGAGAACAGGTAAGGTGAGGGGCATGAAGCTCTGGCCGACCAGTGGCTGGGATGGGGGACATTTCAGGGACCGTGATGACCACGATTTCATTTGCGATCATTTGTGCGGCTTCACCGTAAATGTGTTCCGTTACCTCCAAAGAAACCCCAAATCTCCCGGACCATCTGCTATGTTTTCAAATCCCTGGATGAGTGATGTTTTGCTAGGTGGGACCCAGAGAAGAAGCTAAACTTGTGGCTGAGGTAAGGCAGTGGAGCCAGAATCAATGTCCTAAAAAGTAGGAGGGACCACAAAGACGCACGTCACCTCCGCGATCCAAGACACCTTGAGGGTGGCGTTAGAATTCTCCAGGCCAGAGCACCCTCTGCTGCTTGTGACAATGAAGCAATAACCTATGTCTCTAAGGGTCATGCCATTTAACTGTGACTCCATTTGTCCCTCTAACGGTCACCTACCAACCAGTTCCCCTCAAGCACTGATGATCTGGGCTCTTGGCTCATAGACTTCCTTTAAATTGTCATCTAGGGCCAGGTTAGAGCCACGTGGACAAGCCAGCCAGCACCAGGGCCTCTCAGCCCCTCCGCCTCCTCATCTACAATGCCTTCTCCTCTTCTCTTTACCCACCGAATTCACACTCTGCTGCAGACCGCCACCGCTCGGCACTGCTTTCCCTTCGGAATCGCCGGCTCAGACATCCTGCTCTCCGAGTGGCCTGCCCTCCTTTCAGTCCATCTGTCCAGTTCCACCACCCGCTGTGCGGCTTAGTCTCAGGTACACCAGCCTATGCATGGCTCCGCGTCCTCCCATATTCATCTGGAATTTCATGGCACATGAATCAAAGAGGAAAAAAAAGCTAATGTCAATTCCTCAAACTTTCCTGGACCTCGAATTTTTTGCTTTCTTCATCCGCAAAACCCTGATACAGGAGATTCTGGGGTCTGACTCTGTGCGTGGCATTCAAGGCCTTACAATCTGGCCCACGCTCTTCGCTCCCAGCCTGACCGCTCACACATCCCTTCATGCACAGCTCCTGTTACTCTCCCTGGACTGCCCACTCTCTCCTCATACCCTTCCCTTTGGCCTCCCCTGCCTTGCTCCACTGGGAACGCCCTTCTTCTGAATCTGCACAGTGGGTCTCTTATGATCCCTTGTAGGCTACAGCCTGTGCTGCCTCCTCCACGAAATCGCACATGCCCCCAGCCGGCATCGCTTTCTCCTTCCTCTGTGCCTCCTGAGAAGGCTGCTCCCTCCCTGTCTGCACTGGCCACTGGCTCCCTTGCCTGGGAGTTATTTAGGAGCTTGTTCCGTCATGCCTCTGAGATGCCAGCGCTCACGGGTGGAGACCGTTGGTGTACCATTGCATCCCACCCAGAGCTCGCTGGGTCTCGCAAACGCGTGTTACCTTTCGTTTGCCGTGCGAATACGAGCGAGAGATCGGCCTGTGTTTACTGCAGATCAGCCATGGGCCCGGCACCACGCGGGCACGACCGAAGGGACAATGTGTGTGGTCCTCCTGAGGGGGGGTTTGCAGATGAAGAAGCGGAGGGACAGCAAGGTTAATTACCTGCCAGTGGTAGTGTTTGCTTACTTGAGAGAACAGGAACTGCTGGACCTGCAGAGGGGCTCCGGGTGTTGCCGTCACCCTGACCCTGACCGTGTCAATCCCCAGACGGTGAGGACAAACAGCAGGGCCTCACGGGAAGCCTGGTCAGAGATTTGTCACGTGAACTGCCTCGGCTGGTTGAGCGGTGGCCAGAGTTCCTTTGCATGGACTTAAAAATCAATCATTCTTCTGTCAACAAGGAAATCCCCCCCACCCCACCCCGGTATCTAGTCTGAGACGACTGGGTGCAAATGCCATAGAACAAAAGTTATTTTTCTCTTTGCTTAGCAAGGAATCTTCCAGCGAAGCTTAAGTGGGAAAATACAGCCAACTGTGTATGAATTACAAAGGCTCTATTTGGAGAGAGAGGTTTCCCATCCATTCTTTCTTGTTACACTGTGATTTTGTGTATTTGGTTACACTCACATTTCTTGACTTCTTAATGAATGGAGTTTTGAAAACAACACCCAGGTTAGATGACTTAAATAATTGGGTTATGTAAATCAGATTACATTTGTTTCTAAGAAGGAACGCCAGTGTCCTGTGCTCCGTGGCCTGACTGGCTGAGACTCTACGGTCTCTGGCAGCATTTTAATGTTGAGTGTTGATTGCCTCGTCTCTGAAACCAGGTGAAGATGCTAACACAGGGCCCTGGAGCTAACGAGGAGTTGACCAGTCCAGTTTTCCTTGGGCTTTCTACACATGGAAAGAACCAGTGATTCAGTGTCTCCTTCCTGTGACTCTGGCTGCTGTGACCTTCGGAGCCCCACGTACGGCTGGTAATGTGAAGTAACTGGTGGCAACAGCCACCTGCACTTGCATCCACACGGTGCTGTCCCACCCGCACCATCCCGTGGGGACTTCTTCATGGCAGCCTGGAGGAGCAGCATCCTCAGGAGCACCCCTCACTTTGTTAGAATGAAAAGTTATCGCTCAGAGAGAAGTGGGCTGTCCAAGGTCACAGGCTCTGGAAAAGTGGCAGATCCAGGACTCAAAATCTGAGCCGGACACCCACCCCCAGTTCTACTGTTTAGCATATTTAAGGCATCGGCAGGCTGGAGGAGAGTCTGGGGTGAGGAGACAAGCAATAACATTTGAGAGACTCCTGGAGGAAGTAGCTCGGTGCTAAGGGTAAACAGATCATAAAGGGAATTTCCAGACATCTGGCCTTTTCTATATTTACCTGCTTCGACGTCCACGGAAACCTGCCCTGGGGTCTGATACTTTAAAGTCAAGAGGAAGAAAATGCATGAGGTCCGGGGCGATGTCAGCTGGCCACAGCAAGCAGTATCGCCCCGGGACACAATACTGCCTCACAAGCTTTTTTACGTTCCGGACTCATCTTCCAGGTGTACCAGGTCTATAGGCTTGGTCAACTGGTTTCTGAACGGGACAAGACCCGATGGGCCAGGAAAATGCCACGAGGAGACGTGGGGCTCAAGAAGGGCGCTTTCGTTGCAGGAAAAGTAACATGGAAAGCTTTCAAACCTAAGGAAGTGTAGCTGCGATTCATGTTCCCAGATGTTCATCCTGAAAGGTATCGCCTTTCTGTTTGTTGGATTTGAAAGCAAGGCGAGTCTCGTCTCAGACGGCTGCCCGGTGGGACTTTGGTCAGTGGTGGGAAGTGTCCACGTGAGAGCCTCCAGCTCCGTGTGGCTACTGATACCTGAAATGGGGCCAAAGTGACAAAGAAACTGACTTTTTCCTGTCATTTATTCTAATTGGTGTAAATCTAAACAGCCACATGTGGCTGGTACCTTGGCATTGCCCGGTAAAGCTCCATTTGCTGGTGCCAGGCTGGCGGCAGCTCCCGCATCCTGACACAGAAAAGATGACTATGAAAACCGCCCTGTGTTCCTAAATGCCTTCGGGGATACGGCTTCTCATCTTTCATTTAAAATGGACACCGAAATCCTGACAAATGCATATTTAAGTAACCATAAGGCTGAAAAACTTGGGTACGTGCCCTGTCTGTCCAAGTTTTACAAAGTCTCAATTCAGTATTTGAGTAATACAGTTTCCAGTTTGATTGGTGTGAACACTTCGGCTCACGGGAGTGCAAATCAATATTGATTAGCCTTTGCTGTTTGGCAGATGAAAAACCAAACTTTGGGTTCCTGTATTTCTGAGCTCAAAGAGGTCAATGATCTCTCGTCAATAAGCCCCGTTTTCTATTTTGGTACAGGCTCCATCGAGGTTGGAATTTCCTCCACACTACGTGGCACACAGCCACGGCGATGGCCTCTGGCACACGTGGGAACCCAGAGAACAAGTGAGTGATCACCAATTGTCTGGCCCACAGTTCCGGGCCAGAGCGCTGAGTCCCTGAAGAAAACACGTTCCCGAGGTCCCCAGATGACATCCCAGGGCTGTGATAATTGTCACATGCCTGTTTATTTTTCCCTTGAGAAACTGAATGAGAAAAAAAAAAGATCACAGCTAAACAAAAGCACATCAACAACAGGAAACTGTCGGTGAGAAATGCCCCAGCTCCTACAGATTCGCGTCACTGCATTCCCCGGGGACAGAGGTGCACGGACGGCAGGGATCGGTAACATGATTTAAGGCAGGGACCACGCCATGCTGTTTTTAGTCAAACAACAAAAAAGAATTGTTTCTGGAGGCACAAATAAGCAAATAATAGAAACACATACCAATATAATCAGGAAGCGGGGATGTTATGTCTGGGTTGGCCGCGGAGAACAATCTGTAATCTATTCAACTATCCCCTTCGCGACCGCAGGCAGCACCAGGCAGAGCTTTGGGAAGGGAGACTCTCCGTCCACAGGGCCCCTGGGAACAACGGAGAAGATGGGATGCTCGCCCCGGGGAAGTTCTGAAAAGCCTTCTGCTCCAGACACCTGTGTGCTCACCGGGGTTTATTCCCATGGATGGCGAGAGGGAGAAGGACCAGTTTCCCCCTCCTTCTCTCACCAGATTTCCCAGCGAAGCGCGATGCTGGTGTGTGGGTGCAAGCCCACGGTGCCCGCGGCACAGCCGGGCGTCAACTGTCAACCCCACTCACGTGCTTAGGGCCTTTCTCCTGTTTTCATGATAAATCATGGTGTTTTAAAATGAAATTGGGAAACCCTAGTCTTCTATTTTCTTCTCTCAGAATCGACTTACTGTGGAAAGCATTACGTCCTCTGTCGGGAGCCTGCGGAGCAAGTTTTCCTGGGGCGTGGGGGGCAGGAGCAGGAAGGGAAAGGGGGGAGCAGGGGAATCAACCCAGAATTCTCACCAGAATCTCGGCTTTCTCCTGGGGAGAGCGAGGAGACCCGGGAGCCTTTCTCAGGACCCAGGCAGCTTCCAAAGTCATCCGGCTCCGTGGCCGGAGGGGACCTCACTTGGGTGGCCCTTACTACTATCCCCCCAGTTATTTTAACATCTGTGGTAGGCATAGCAGTGAACCCCAAAGGTGTCCACATCCTGGTCCCTACGACGTGGGAAAACACCGCCAGACACGACAAAATACGCTCAGTGGAGGAGCTGGAAGGGAAGGGTTTGAGGTGAGGTCACCCTCGATCACCTGGGTGGGCCCAGTGTAATCACAATCGTCCTTATACGCATCAGAGGCGAAAACGTGGCCACGGAAGCAGAGAAAGAGACTGGAAGATGCTTCGAGCCGCTGGCTTTGGAGATGGACCTGAGCCACGGAACTCGGGTGCGGGGAGACAAGCACGTCCCCCAGAACCTGCAGAGGAGCCCGGCCCTGCCAGCCCCTGGTCCGACCCAGTGAGGCCCATTCTGGACCTCTGGCCTGCAGAACGGAACGATGACAAGCTGTGTTGTTTTAATCCGCTGAAGTGTGACGATTTGCCACAGCGGCCACGGGAAACTGGCAGAGATGCCAGCGGAGCTTTCACGTGCACCAGCAGCATTGGTTCGGTGCACTCGCTTCTTGGCCGTGCGCCCCGCTGTCAGGCCCGCAGGCTGCACCTCGGGCTCCCTGATCTTACCTCTGGGCTTGTCCTGGGCGATCTTGCCACGTCTGCTGTGGCTCAACTAATGCATGTGGATGACTTCTAGTGCCTTTTTCCACGTCCAAAAGCGCCCCAAGCTGATGATCGGCTGCACCATCCCCAGGCACGGAACGCTAACGGTGCCTGTTTGCATGTTCAGGCGGGGAGGGGGGGCATGGAGCCTGCTCCCTGAGTTGCTTGTCAGCTAGAGTGAGTCACGTTTTTACAGAGACCAAGGTTTCCTTTCGCGTGACTGACATTTCAGAGGTGATTCCGTGTAGAGCAGCTAACGGAACAAGCTGCCTGTGTGGTGACTGCGTCTTTCTGAATCAAGTCACAGGTAGGGGACGTCTGAACTTTAGGAAACTGTGGAAGGTGGATGAACTTCAGCCAAAAGAGCAACCAAGGGAGCGGCATGAAATAGCAGGGACGTGAATCAGCGCTGAATCACTGGCTTGGTCCTTCCCAGAGACAGGGGAAGAAAGAAGAGGACGGTCCCTGAACGCCCATGAGTGTCGGCTGGGACCCGGATTTTCCCAAGGAAATGCTGACACGGATGATGTGTCTGAAGGACATGAGATCTTCGCTTCATCTGAGCTAAGCCCCCCCATCGTTGACTCTGGGGGGACGGCCCCAGCTGCTCCGTGGTGGTGTGGCAGCCCAGTATGGGCTTCCTCCGTGGACCCGAGAGGCTGGTGGGGGCAGCACTCCGCGAGGCTGGCCTTCATGTGCCCGCCTTTGGGGTTCTCGAGCATTCTCCCCAGGCCCCTGCCATGGACAGGTCACACCGAGTCCGTTACATGCGGCCTCCGCCTCACACTCTTCCCGGGCACAGCTGGGCCTTACTGACCACCATGTCGAGTATCTCAGGACTGGGTCACACAGTGGTTCCAGCGCAGTGCGTTCAAATGAAATAAAAGCAGTAAATTGTCTCCAGAGAGCCTGAATCATCTGCCCAGCCTTTTAATTTAGAAATGCCTGCCTCACCCCCTGCCTCCATTGCCAAGACACCACGGGTGGCCAATGGCCGGAATTGGGGGGCAGGAGAGGAGTGGGGAAGGGTCGCACTTGCAGAAAGGACCTGCCCAGCCGTGGACGCCTCTCTCCCTGACCTTAGACTTTGCGTCAGAGACCACGTGTGCTCGTGGGAAAGTGGGGGACTCCCAGGCTTACTTTTCGATTCTCCACCCACACCTCCTTTGTCTTTCCCTCAACCACACGTGGGCCTAAGTCCAGAAGTACCTGGTGGCATGGCCTGCTGCCACAGAAAGCCACCCAGCTTTCTCAATATATAAAAAAAAAAGGAAGGAAAACAGGTCACAGGGCTGGAGCTTGGAGGCGAGCTGCTCGGGGAAAATAGCTGCTGTTGGACCATTGAGAGCATCCAGAGTAAGTGTATCTGGACCGTTTGTTACGGCGAGGAGCCCCCGACCGGTGCTCCCGAGTGGGTTCTTCTTCCCCTGGACACCTCCTCCTACGCAGTCAGTGAAGGCAGCTGGCTTGGAGCCCCAGGCTGCCCCGGCCCATGGAAGGACAGCAGCGCCCAGCGCTCCGACCACACTGCCAGATGGCGCTGTTCCCGAATGGTTAGGCCTCTAAGGTGATGAGCTCACGTGGCTGCATGGGATGAGCGTGACTGGGAAGCCAGGCCCTGTCCCTTTCTACCTGCAACGCACGAGGCCGGCTAGCAGCCTCCCCGGCCTGGGCTTCCACACTGTGGAATGGGATTGGTAGCGATGCGCTCCGGCGTGACAGTGAGGGGCAGGCGAGTCAATCTGTCAGGGGTGCGGGGCAGTGCGTGGGGCCCACGACCCCAGTCTGGCCGGGCCACTGGTCTGCGATGGCGGCTGAGTGCATGTGTGCTCGGAGACATCAGCGGAGGAAGTGCCAGGGGTAGGAATGTTCGACAGTTCTTACCTGTTTGCTCATTGGGTTCCTGCCTCAGTGGTGCCAGGAGCTCCCAGAGGACGGAGGCTCGCTGGCCCTGGGCCACACGGTGACGACCGTAGTGCCGACACTTGAACCCAGGACTGAGGAGCCTCCCAGATGTGCTGAGGGGTATGCATGTCACCAACGAGGCAGACACGGTGGCTGGAGGGTGCCGCTGGGTAGCGTGGCCCTTCGCCACCTGAGACTGGAAGGGACCCTTGGGGACTGAGGCACTGTCCCCTGTACCTCCGGGAGCGGCTGCAGAGGCACACAGGACCCTGGTCTGCTCCCACCTGCGCAGGGTTGTGGGTCTGGTGTTGGGGGCACGGGGCCCCCTTTCAAGACCCTCCCTCTTTCCATTCTCCTCTCCAAACCGAGGCCACCCAGGAGCTGGGGTAGTGGGTAGCTGCTTCCTTCCTCTCTAGTCCCGTCCTCTTTTCCTTCCTGAAGTAGATTCTGCTCTGGTTCTCTCCGGGGCTCCGGTCACTGGATTCGCCCATTCAGTCAGGGCCCCGGGGCCTCAGCGTCCAACGATCCTGTGGTCAACTTTCCCTGTGGTCCTGGGTGCTGAACCTCCGTGGTTCCCCTGAGCTCCATCTCCTTTGTGCATGGGCCACATGGACTCTCTCTCTCTGTCTGTCTGCCTGTCTCTCCTGTTCTCTTTAACACATGCACAGCCACGCACATACATGCACCACCACGCACGCACACACATACTCCTGTCAACGATGCCTTTTCAAGTCAAGAGCTCACACTCTCTCGCTTTCCTTTGAGCTTGGACGTGGTGCTGGCTCCCAGGGATTTGTTTCCCCGAGTCGTGAAACAAGGGCTGTGCCGTGTATCCAAGACCACGGATCTCTTACCTGTGACTCTGTTTTGTCATTTATATGCCTGCCCCCCGCCAGGAATCGCTGTAAGGAGCGACTGGACTTCTACGCATGCAGGGGCTGTACACACAGTCAGCGTGTTACTCCCCTGCCCCGGGAGCCCGAGCAGCCCGCCCCTGAAGAGTGTGACACATGACACCGGAAATGGCCACTGCAACAGGACGCAGGAGCCCATGGGAAAGGGCAGCTCCAGCCTCAGGCGGTGACTGTGGCTCGCTGGGGAGCACCTACCGCTGGGTCTGGGGCATGTGCTCAGCATAGCCCCACCCAGGTGGTGGAAACTTAACCTGCAGTAACTTAACCTTCTGCTCCTGTGGGTGCTGGTGACGGTGCTGGTGGTGGTGCTGGTGGCGGGGCTGGTGGCGGCCACCTCGAAGGTCATTGCATATTGACAAACAGCAGAGACAGGGATGGGACTGTAATTGTGCTTTTATTACTGTCAGAGGCCAGCCGTCTGAGAAGGTGGTGGGTTCAAACCCCGACACCCACCTCCCTTGAGCTCTCAGAGGCAAGTTTACATCAGGGGATGGTGGGGTCTGGGAAGGAAATTCCTGGGGGAGTGTGGACCTGCTGTTTCTCTTGGGCAGAGGCGGAGGGGGACCGACAGGGGAGGCTGCAGCCCCTTCCCCAGCTCGCCCCCTTTGCTCGTGTCATCTCTCTGTTTGCATCAGCTCCCCTCTCTCCTCCTGACACCTGTGGTTCATGGCCAGGGAGGCTAAGTGCTATCCGGTCAGGGGGGAGAGGCGTAAACCAGCCACTCTCCAGTGCCCTGGGTCAGGGGAGGTGAGGGCTTGCGGTCACCAGCGGGCCCTGAGTTGCTCAGGTGGTTTGGCCTTGTTTCCCCGTTCCACTCATCTAGGACTCCTCCCCGCTCCCCACTCTCCCGTCTCAGCGTCAGTTTCCTGAAGCCCAGCTCTTAGACTGTTACATTGCCTGGGTGGTAACTTGCCTGAAAAAAAAATCCTCAGGGTTGTGAGTATAATTTAGGTGAGTTTTTAATCTTTAACATGTACTACTTTTTAAGTCTCTGACATCCTCAGGCCTTTCCACCGACAGAAATTACCTTCTCTCCCCTTAAAGGACACAAGAAAAGCTTCTTCATCCTCTTGTCTCTTTTTAGAGAACTCAGCACAGTTGAAAGTATCAACTGCATGCCTGAAATGCCCCTTGGCTGGGCAACGGGAGTTGCGAAGAGAGACCAGCTGTCTCTCGCGTCCGGGGGTCTGCGGTGCCACGGGCACGAAACCTGCATTCATATATGAGATAGCAGGGGCAGCTGAGACGCCAGAGAAAAGCTGAGCGACAAGACAGCCGCCTGGATGAGAGAAGCACGGAGTCACGCTGGGTCCTGGGCGTGGGATGATGGGGCTGCGGGAAGGTAGGGAGAGGAAGTGCCCACTTGGATGGGCTGGGCTCTGCCCTGTGCTCTTTATCTCTGTTCCGGTCCATTTTCCTCTGGCTGTCTCACTCTGGAAGCTTGGGGGGACACCGATGTCCTCTACTGAAAGCAACGCTCATCTCAGGCCTTCCTGACCCCTCCTGAGGAGCCTCTGCAACCCCCGGCTAGGGGACTTCAGCCCTCCCTGTCACTTACTAGCACCCCGCCCCCCCAAAAAAAAGCAGGACCTGCATGAGGCAGACAAAGCCTGAGGAGGAAGCCGGGGTCACAAATCAGCTAGTCTTTCCTCTGGGGGTTTTCGAACATCCCAGCAAAGCAAAGTTTTCCCCATGGAACCTGAGCAGCTTCGGTTTCCAGTTTGAACTCAGATGGTTCCTGTTACACAATGCGTTCCCACTCATTTTCTCACTCCACGCTGGAATGCTGATCTTAAGCAACTGTCTCTTCTACAAAAATACACAGGGCATCTTTTAACACAATATCCCTTTTTATTGCATTTGGCCGGGCAGCTTTGCCAAAGGGGATTTAGAGCTGGTCGACGGAATCTTGGTTAATGCCACTGGAGTTTAAAGAGACTAGATGACTGTTTCCCTTCTGTTTCCTAGAAGTGGGACCTGCGTTCGTTCTGATTTCACAGAACTGGTTGGACACAGGGCCCAGAACGTGGCCGACGGGGCTTTTCTCAAAACCCATTGGCGCCCCCAAGTGGCACATTCCGTCTCAAGATCCTAAATCTACCAGCATCCCTTTCAGAAACTTTGTTTCTTTCAAATCCGAGGGCTTACTTTTCAATCATCAAAACTATCTGTTGGTGTTATTACCTCTTAAGATGACAATCCAAGTTCTCTCCCATTTGCCCCTCGTCCACCGAGCTTCTGTGACATTTCTTTGCTGCCCCGCCCCCAGGAGAGCCAGACTTCGGTGCCACGGTGCTGCTGCGGAGCGCAGCTGATGGTTCTCAGAACATCCGCACAGGGAGGGCGCCTCGGCCTTTAGAATGCAAGATTCCTGCTCAGTTGATGTTTGAGCAAGGCAGGCTGCTTGAGAAAACAGGCGGCTTAGCTGGGATGCTAGGCCTAGCACCGCCACCATCTTCCTCTGACACACGCTGCTTCGAGAAGGCGACGATCTATATACCTCCCGAGGTGGCAGATGGGCTACCTCGTTTGTTTCCTCTGAATGCCAGTGGTCATGCTACTGGTGGGATGAATGACCCACGCTGGTCATTATTTTTCAAGGCTCTTTGGATATAAAAATCTTTGCAGCATTCTAAGTGGATGGATGAGGGGCTTCCCACAGGGGTCGAACCCTTCCTGACCTCACATGCCCAGAGCAGCGGGAGCGAGGGGGCTGGAAGGATTCGCGGGAGTTAGGGGAGAGAGAGAGAGAGAGAGGGAGAGGGCAAGCACGGGCGCATTTCAGGTTTTGGTGGACACAACGAGAGAGAGAGAGAGAGAGAGAGAGAGAGAGAGAGAGAGAGAGAGAGAGAGAGAGAGAGAGAGAGAGAGAGTTCCCGGATTCTCATCTCCCTCTTTGGGGCCGCGTGCTCTGGCCGCACAAGGCTGTTTCCATAAAGTCAACCGGCTGGAGGACGGCAGGGGCTCATCATGAAGGAAGAAGCCCCACGCTGCACGCTTTCACTTAAATTAGCCCACGGAGCGCGTTGGGGACCGTGGGGGAAGGATTGAGCCCCAGACCCTTGGGGTTTAGGCTCGCGGCTCACACCGGCCGCTGGAGGGCGCCCGCGCGCAATGCTCAGTGCCCGCAGGGGCGGCGCCCTTCTGGGCAGGTTTGCAGGATTCCTCTCCTGGGCACCGCCGTCCTCAGACCCGACCACCTTTGCGGAGAGGGGCTGCCCTGTGCCCCGTAGCATTGCAGCATGCCTGGCCTCCATCCACTACATGCCAGGAGGCTCTGCCCCTGCCCTCAGCCGGTCACGACAGAAACTATCCCCAGGTATTGCCAAATGTCCCCTGGAGCCAAGGTCACTCTCCGTGGACCATCTTTGTGGATTGAACGTTGGTCTCGGCACCAGCCAGTCCGTTGTTCTCAGGCTCAAACCTCCAGACGCTTGTTTAGCTCCAGGTCGTAGACAAACGCATTAAAAAAACACCAAAGTCGCTCTGGCCCACCGACATCTGCCCTGGTTGACCCCAGACACAAGGGCTCCCAGTCTGAGATGTTGCCCTTCGCTTTGGTGAGCGTTCCTGCTGCATCCCCCATGAGACGGGACCCCCTGTCCTCTTGGTGCCTCGCTTAGGATGCTCATCTGGTCGTGTCCCCGGTGGTCAGCTGCCACCAGTACATTCCGTGAACAAACACCCTGTGAAGGCACAAAACATGTGGCTGTTTCTCCTTCCTGCAGGGGGCGCCAGAGAGGCAGGACCCCAGCAGGTAGGCGGGGCAGGGCCCTGGAAAGGCGGGCTGAGGGGTGTGGACGCTCTATGTTTTTCTGCCTTGAAAGTCTTCAGGGCTCTGGATCCGGAGAAGCCACGTAGCAGTGGGTCTCTTTTGGGAACATTTTTTTTGGAGTCTCACCCAGTTGTGGGGTGAAGGCAGGACTGAGTCACACGTGTGACTTGCATAAGGAGAGGCCAAAGGCAGCAGTTAATGGTCCTTTGGAAAGCAGAGTTCAACAATTTAAAGTCAATTTTCAAGCTCTAAGATTGCTGAAAATAGTTTCCTGCAGCTTCTTGTATTTCTGTGACTGGGGTCAGCAGAGTGTGGCTTTGTGTCAGAAGCCCAAGTTCAGCAGAAATGAGCCTTCCCCTAATGAGGCCTGGTGCTGGTGACACTGTGTCTGAGCCCCTGGGGCAGTTCAGTGGGGGGGGTGGTGGCAATGTCTCACGTCCAGTGGATAAATAAATGACCATAAACTACCCTGGAGCTTGGGGACCTGGCGCAGGGCTTCCTCGGGGGTCCTGACTCTACACGGGCCTTGTGGGTGGGCACTGCGTACCCCCCACAGCTGGCTGTGTGGTCCCCTTGTCACTTGGTGAGTGGCTTTACACTGAAGCCTGGGGCTGGATGGGGCCTAATTCTGGGAGAAGCTAAGTGGGAGACAGGCAGTCGGAGACAGAGGGGCCACCAGTGCTGGGGGTGGGGTGACAAGAATTCCCATTGTGGCTGCAGACAAGAGCCACCTCTGTGTGCTCTGTGGGACTGAAAAGCCTTTGTGGAGCTCATTTGTTCAGGCATCACGGAATGTCGAGCTGGCAGGGGCTCCAGGGCCCCGCGGGCTCAGCCTTCTCCTCCTTCTAAATGCGGGTTTCGGAAGGCGGATGGAGGCTTGACCCCGTAACTGCATCGAGTTGTGTGATTCTGCAACTGCTCCCATTCCTTCTGTGTTAAGTAAGCTCTTCCCCGCTGGCGGCAGAGCAAGGCATGACAACCAGGTGAGACGCGGAGGTCTCTGAGGCTGAAGTCCTCATCCCGCCAGCATCCAAGACAGCCCCATGTCTTCATTAACCCACTAGCCGCGGGCCCTGTCCTGCCCCTCTGCAGAAGCAGTCCCCGAGGCCCCGGTTCTCCTTCCTCCTGGCTCTCATCCCATCTCCACTGACCCAAAGTCCAGCTCGGACACCAGAAAGGCTTTGGTTCCCAGGGTGATTGGGTTTGGCCTTTGCTCAACTGAAGGCCCTTTCAGTGAGGTCTGGTCCTCGCAAGCAAGCCGGTGTGGCAGAGTAAATGCTTTCGAGTGGAACAGGTCTCTGCACCCCTCCGCACCCAGCTGTTTCCTTTCCCCTGGTCTTTGCGTGTCTGAACGGCAGCCTTCACGGAAGGGGCACCTCGTGTTGCTTAAAGGCGACAGGAGTAGTTCAAAATGCTGCCTGGAGTCGGCCCATGAAAAACATCACTGTGGGGTCGGTGCTACAGCACGCCTGTTTTCCAGGCGATAAAACCGAGGCACAGAGGTTAGGAGCCTGCCTTGCTGAGTGCTGGAGCTGGAGCTGAGTGCTGGAGCTGGGATTTGAACCTCTCACCGCTTATCCAGCTGGGGGCTGTAGAATCTGCAAGAAGAGCTGCCTCCCAAAAGGCTCTTCAGCGACAGCATTTCTCCCTCCCTTCTCTGCAGGTGCTATTTAAACTCCGGCTGGTGCAGGGGTCTGGGGTGGGGGGCACCCTCTGACCTCGAGGGGAAAGGGGGCTCTAAGAGCCGAGGGTCCTGTGGTCTGGCTGGCCCCACTCCGGTCCTCTGCTTTCCAAGCCCCTTGCTGCCCCGTTTGCAAGAACTTCTTCACTTCTAGACGTGGCTTCTCTGTTTGAATAGACTCTCCGGCATAATGCTTGCCAGTCAAGGAAGAGCAGAAGACAGTCGCACTTCCCCACTCGGAGAAGAGCTCCCCTTTTCTACTGGAAATAGTCCCCGTGGGGGGGGGGAGGCAGAGCCCCCTCTGGCCTGGACTGAAGACGCTGCAAGGCTCCAGGCCGTGGGGCTGTCAGAGCAGCGTACACTTGGAGGGCCCTGCAGGGCAACAAGGGGCCTCGTGGGGGCTGGAGGAGTTGGTTTGGTGAATTACTCTGCTCCCCCCGAAGAGGCCCTGTTCTCTGAGAGATACAGAGTCTTTGACGGGGCCCTAGAGCGGCCCCTGGCCCTCCTTGTACAGCTTGCTAGGACTTGGAAACTTAGTCTCTGCTGCAGACACCGACAGGGCTTCGTTTGCCCTCCCTCCCTCATTTCCTTCCCTCCTTCCTTCCCTCCCTCCTTCCCTCCTTCCTTCCTTCCCTCCTTCCTTCCCTCTTCCCTTCCTCCCTCCTTCCCTCCCTCCCTCCATTCCTTCCCTCCCTCCTTCCCTCCTTCCTTCCCTTCTTCCTTCCCTCCTTCCTTCCCTTCTTCCTTCCTTCCCTCCTCCCTTCCTTCCCTCCTTCCCTCCCTCCTTCCTTCCTTCCCTCCTTCCTTCCCTCATTCCTTCCTTCCCTCCTTCCTTCCCTCCTTCCTTCCTCCTTTCCTTCCCTCCTTCCTTCCTTCGGTTGACTTCCTGGGGCATCCTGAGACATTCTGTTAAAGACTGCTCTTTCTGGGGCTGGCGGCGACCTCTGAGAGTCTGCCTCGTTTTCGCACACGGACTCCCACTGATGTCACAGCTGTCGCCTCAAAGAAATTGGCGGGAAGTCAAGCATCTTTAAACCAGTCTGGTTGCAGGGAGGCCCCCCGAGAGCTGTTGGACTCCTGGATCGGCCCCTCATGTGTTGACTACAGATCCTGGGCTACGTCTCAGATTTGCAAGTTGGAGAACTCTCCTTTTCGATAATCAAATTCATGATCCTATACCCTATTGGGCTGAGGGGGAGAAACTCCACCTTAGTC
Source organism: Desmodus rotundus (assembly GCF_022682495.2). Classification (NCBI taxonomy): domain Eukaryota; kingdom Metazoa; phylum Chordata; class Mammalia; order Chiroptera; family Phyllostomidae; genus Desmodus; species Desmodus rotundus. Next base: position 210,273,473 of record NC_071387.1, on the reverse strand, counting down.
CATCTGGTGCCCCCCCCCCCCAGCAGGCTGCAGGGTGGTCGGGGTGGGGGGAGTGGTTGGAGCAGCAGCACTGGTGGAGCCTGTAGAAGGGCACAGTCCCCTGGAAGCTGCCCACTCCCCACCTCTAGATCTGTGGGCCCCAGGAAGACGGTGCAACCCCAGAGACAAAATGCCTGGGCCGTGAGTGTTGGCGGCTGGCCCTTGCGCAGCCTCGCAGACGGACGGCGCCTGCTCCAGGGGAGGGCGCGGGAGAAACAGAAAGGCTCGCGGCACCGGACAGTGAGGACCTTTCAGGCGGGAGTGAGGCTGTGTCTGTGGGGCCTGCACTGACCGACATCTGAGGGCCGTGTGGGGTGAGGAGTGTCCCAGTGGGTGCCTGCACAGGGTGTCGAGGGGCAGGCAATGGCCACACCCCTCCTCCCTGTCCCCCCTGGGGTGGTGGCGCTACGCCAGTCCCATGGAACTTTAACACAACTTCAGTGGACTAAATGGATAAAACCTCAATGGACTGAGCTATAGCTTTGTACTCGCAGCAGATGGGAAGTTAAACCAAGTTGCGTTTTGGAAAAATATAGAAAGTTATATTCATGCTCACCTGAATTTGTGAAGCTCGGGTTGTGTACTGGCTTTAATACAGAGAGGATTTATTTTAAAAAGGAAACCTAGAAGCGTCTCGTGGAAACAGAAATCGGGAAGGGTGTCTGGACTTCCCGGGAGTGCGAAAGCCAGCGGGCGCCCTCATCCGTGGCTCCGACTGTCCCTTCTAATCAGCTTTTCTCCGGGACTCTGTGCCAGTCTCCTCTCTGCGGAAGCCAAGACAGAGGCCGATGGCTTTGTCTCCTGGGTCCTGGTCCCGTTCCTCCACATTTGGGGTGAGCTCTGGCTGGTGAGTCGGTTTGGCTTGGTGAGGAAGGAGCCATCTGCGCGTGACTTGCTGGTGCTGTGACCGCCGCAGCATTGGTGCATCCTAATGCCTCCGCGTTGAAAGTTTTGGCAAGAAATCGGCTTCGACATTCTTATTCCCCAGAGTCAGGCCTGTTCCACCGGGAACCCATCCTGGTCCAACCCTGAGGGGTCCGGGCGTGCGGGGTCACGTACATCAGACACAGCTGCTCAACCCGGTCTTGCCATCCGGGTGCATGGGCTGGACAGTCCCAGCGAAGAGTCTTGGCCCGGTTCCTAACTGACCTTTGTTACAATTGCTGCTGCACATGTCTCATGCCTCTCTCGTCACTGTAACTTCCTTGGAAGCGGGGACCCTAACTCGTCTCACACGCACCGTGTCATCTCTGTGTGCCTTTGGCATTTGAGGGAGCTCCGTGAACGTTTGTTGAATGAACGCACATCTCTAGTTCTACACCTTCATCTCTCTACATTCACCCTCTGCTCTCTATCCCTTCATTTCTGAGTAAACAGAGTTCGGTTAAAACCGAACAGTAATTCTCGTTGCTGGGTGAGTGGCAGCCAAAGTGTCTGGATTTGCGTGTGACCATCACGTGGGCAATTTTTTGACAAGACACTGGGAAGGAACATCCCTACGGTCACCATATTCACAGCAGGGACTTCCCTAACAACCACGCCTCCAAGTTTCTTATTCGTTTAGAGCCGTCTTAACGGCTGTGGGCATTGGCTGGAGACCATTCAGTCTCCGAAGCGTTTACGTGGTAGATTAGCGCTGATTCAAGGAAGAGGACCCGGGGCGCTCTGCAGGGAGGTAATTCCTTGTCCCTTTTGGACACTTTGAGTGGTTTTTCTGAGTGAAAAGCTCCCTGTCCCTTAGCAGTCACCACCTTGGTCTTCAAGCGCCTCAAGTTCCTCAGCGTGCGGATTGAAAGCGCTCTGTCTAAATGGGCGGCCTGCGCCGGTCGTGACAGGTGAATCATGGGAGTGCGAGCCTGAGGGGAGTTCACAGAGCATTTCATGCAGCCCTCCCATTTTATTGTTTATTTATTTTAATCCTTCCCAGAAGATACATTTATTGATTTGAGAGAGAGAGAGACATCAATTGGTTGCCTCCCGTATGTGCCCCGACTGGGGATCGAACCCGCAACCTTGCTGAGTGACCTGACCAGGGATCGGTCCCACAGCCTTCTGGTGTACAGGACAATGCTCCAACCACCCGAGCCACCGGCCAGGGTAATGAGCCTTTTTATTCTATCGGGGAGGAAACTGAAGCTGCTATGGGGTACGTGACTTGTCACCCACCCGAAAGCAGGACTACTGCCCCCGACCTGGTCCAGGTCTAGGGCCTTCAGCCCCAAGACAGCGAGACCGCTGTGGGTGGTGAGGGACACCGGAGATGACTCCCATGGGGCGGTGTTGTGATTTATAATAACAGCTGTGCCGTTGGTTTAGTGGGTGAGGAGCTGTTGCCAGTGGTGAGCCCACCACAGTGGCTAGGAGTAACAGGTTTGTGCGGAGCATGGAAAATTGACCCCTTTTTGGCTGGTTCCCTTTTGTCAGCTCAGCAGATGGCTCATTTCTTGCTCACCAGTCAGACGACACTGACAAAGTGCCCAGCATTTGGGGAGGAGGAGGGGAAAGGACACAAGGAACTGTAAGACCGTGAGTGAGGTGGGGTGGCGGCTGCGAGGTTCTTGCGAGGGGCCGGGGGACCCCCAGCCAGGCTATGGAAGGTGCTCTGAAACCCTGTCCTACTTTAACTTGAAGCTGAAGAACCCAGAGTGGGGAAAGAGTTGTGTGAAATGAGGCCCAGAACCACTGCAGACCTCGAGGGGATCTCTCTGCTTCCTTGGCACTTGGCTTCATGCTAGGACCTGGAAAAAGTCTTAATTCATCCTCACAGCAACCACGGGAGGTAGGAGCGGGACCGGGGCAGGCAGAGGGACTTGTCCTCGGGCCCTCGGGGAGGACCGACACAGAGTCAGCCCCATGCAGCCAGCTGCAGGAGCTGGTGGGAGAAAGCCAGCAGCATGTAGGCACTCATGAGAGCCATGGGCATGGGAACTGGGGACAGACGGTGTCCACGACACGCAGGCTACACATCCATTGTTACTCAGCTGGACGCCTGCCCCTCACGTCAGGTCGTGCAAATCTGTGGCCCGCAGAGCATACAGGGGAGCTGACAGGACGTAGAGCCTGTTCCGATTACAGGTGATTACAGCTCTTCCGCTCATCAGTGGTGGAACCAATCTGGGCTCGCTTAGGTTTAAGGGGACCTCACTGACACATGGCACCGAACCCCAGAAAAGACAGGGTAGAGCTGGCCCCCAGCCGTGCTGAAAACCCTACATCTGTTCTCTTTTCTTATTATGCACTGGTCTCTCTTAACCAGCCAGGACTTGGCTACCTGTGCTTGCCGCTGTGTGGAGCAGACCCTCTTCCTTAGGAGCCGCCCTGAAAGCTTCAAATTGAAGCTGATTGGTTGGGCTGGGAGTCAAGTGCCCATCCCCTAGCCAATCACTGTGGCCTGGAAAGGTCCACACAATTCACACCAGCTCCCACTTTCAACACCTGGTGGCGGCAGGATGGGGACAGGGAGAGGGAGCAGTCCCCCCACCCCATTGCCCCAGAAGTTGGCGAGGCTCCCCGGAGAAGCGACCCCTGCTGGGCAGGAGTGAGACAAATTACAGACCATCTGCCGAGGGAAGGTCAGAACTGGCTTCTGTGCTTAAAAAGCACTTTATTATAGAACCGAACTCAGGAAAGGAAGGGCAAGTGAAGTCATCTTTAATTTTATTAGGAACAAAAAGTGTAACTACCATCGATTGCCTTTTTAGGACATGCTCTGGCGTTTTGTCACACAGCGATGTTGCGGAGAACACAGTGGCCGAGACGCAGCCACCGCCCAGGGAAGCTGGTGGAGAAAGCCCCGGCCCCTGCGGTGGAACGCTGTCCGAGTCAGGCCCTGCTTAAGCCCAGTTTCCTCGGAAGCCTCTGACCTGCGACCTCCAGGAAGGCCCTTCCTCTCCAGGGGCACGTGCCCAAAACGGGGTCGGGGGAGGGGCAGCGTTCCTGCACGGGACTCTTGGCCTTGATTAATTCATCTGACCCGCAGTTGCTCCAAAAGTGACAGAGGTTGAGGGACCGTCTTTCAGACAGATAAACTGACGCGCGTATTGGAGGATCAGTCCGTTTTCCCTGCCCCCATTCTCGTTCATCCAGCGCCCACTCCCCGCCGGTGCCCAGGCCCCAGGCCCACACTGTGGATGCGACCCTCTCGGTTCTCACTCCGGCCAGGGCGATTAGGGTCCCCCCCCCCCCCGGATTTCTTCTCCCTCCATTTGACACCATCGCCTGCTGGCACACTCAGCTGCATCACAGATGTCGCAGGGCAGGGCGGGGGCCCCGTACTCGGTGCCCTGGGCGCCTTCCCGGGCGCTGCCCCCCACCCCCACCCCTCACCATCGTCCCGGGGAAAAGGCCCGGTCCGCCCAGGGATCCCGGAGTGGAGCTGGGCGCGGACCCGGCGGGCGGGTGGTGAAGACCCTCCCGCCGAGACCGGCCCCTCGCTGGTTGGGGGCGGCGCCCTTAGTCGGGCTGCGGGTCCCGCGGCGGGCGCGGCGGGGCAGGGCTGCGCAGGTAGCAGGCGGCGCCCGGGGTGAGCGCGGGTGCGAGGCCGCGGCGGCGGGGTGGGGACGGCTCGGCCTGCGCCCGGGCTTCCGCGCCGCCACGGAAACTACCAGCCCCGCCCCGCGCGCGGCGCCGGGACCCCGGGCAGCTCCGAGGCCCCGCCGCCACCCCCGCGCCGTCGCAGAGCGGGACCCGGGCCGCGCTCCGACCAGCGGATGGAGGGGCATCCCCGACCGCGCTGGGGGCAGTGCGCCCTCCCCGACCCTTTCCAGCTCTGCGGCGTCCCCAGGCCCCGGCGGTCACGGGGGCGCACGCGAGCGTCAGGGCTCCCGCCTTCATCTCATCCCTGAAATCCTTGGGCGCCCGCTCTTGTTCCCCAAGGCCCTCCACGTGCGCGCTTCGGGGCTCCGGGCCCAGCTCGCTGGAAAGTGCTTTACCTTTCCACGCCGCCTCTCGGAAGCCGGATCTTAATAAAATCGTAACTATCGAGCCGTTTCTCATGAGCGAGCCGGGCCCGGGCCTTCGCGTCCCCCTCCCCACTGGCGCTTTGAAATGTTATTCTGTTCAACAAAAGACTTCCCCCGAGACGTGTTGGAGAACACGCTCTCAGTCCAGGGCCTTGCGTCTCCAGGGCTCTGGTTCGACTCTGGACGCCGCCGTCCTTCAGTTTAGGCTCGGGCAGTGCCTTTGCTGCCCGCAGGGCCGGGAGGTCGCGCCGGTAGCTCCGCACTGACCGGCCTGCGCAGACCCGCTGCAGGAGTGGCCTTGCCCGGCTCCCGGCCCCTCCGCCCTGCTCCAGTCCCGCGCTTGCTGGGCCTCCCGAGCCCCTCCCGACGCCGCCCCTCTCCCTCCAGGGCCTTCCTCTCCCAGCCCCTTCCTGCCCGCCGCCAGGTGGGTCGGGCCAGTAGGGAACTGGAGGTCTGGGCTGCAGGGAATGCCGGCCGGGGTGAGGCTCTGAGCAGGGAGGGGCAGATGGGGCGTGGTGGGCACAGCCACGGACCCGAGTGGTCAGCGCAGGGTCAGTGACCGAAGGGCCCCAGTCCCTTTGGAGTCAGAGGGACCCGAGCCTCAAGCTGTGCCTCACGCACTCACAGTGACTTTGGGCAGGCTGGCTCTGCAGCCCGACCGTGCACCAGTGGCACGCAGGTGCTGGGTGCCTCAGCGAGGCTTGGATGCGATGCTGCTGCGCAGGGCCTCCCAGCAGCCCGAGGACTGGGGGGCGGGGTGACTCTCCATTCCTTCCTTTTCTTCTCATCACCGTCTTTCCTCTTCTGGGCAATGAACCTGGGCGTGGGGCGGAGCCGGTGGGTAAGCCGTCCATTCAGGGCTGGCCTGTGGGCCGAGGAAGGAGAGCTGTGGGAGCAAGAACTCCGCAGCTTGGGTCTAACACGCACACTGCTCTTCACCAGGCTCTCCTCCTGACAGACACCCCTTCCCGAGTCTCACAAAAACCACCTTGAAGCACTTTCAAGACTATTTCCTTTTCTGTGTTACCAGCCAGGTGCGTGATCCAAATTTAGGTTCCTTCCTTATTTCAGGCTGTTCTTTGCAGGACCTGTGACTGAAGGCTGCTCCCGTCCTGAGGGGACGCGGGGTGGGTGATGCGTCCTCAGCGTGGCTGGCAAGTCTCACCCCAGCAGGAAGCCGCCTGGGCCTGGTGACAGACGTCTCAGCAGGAGCATCTCCAGCGCACGCCCCCAGTGCACCTCTCTGCAAGTCGGGTATCACACTGCGTGGTATCACACTGCAAGGGTATCACACTGCGTGGACAACCACCACGGTCTGCAGGGATGGTGCCGCTTAGCACCAGCCCCAGGCTGTCAATGCTCCAGTAACTTTTCATTGTTCTCGTACTTCCTCTGTATCGACTGGTCCCTGCACTTCTGCGTATATCTTCAACGTGTGGCTGGTCTGCAGAGGTTTCTAAAACAACTGACCCTGTTCGTGAGGCTTTGGTTAGCAATGGTGAGGTAATGTAATCGTAAACCCAGCTAACCAGGCAGAGCCGCATGCGGCGTGGCGCTGTGTGGGGACAGAGAGTGAGGGCACCTGTTGCCCCTTCTGCCTGCAGAGGTCCTGCCCTCCTTCGGGGAGACCTGTGTGCCCGGCAGGTGAGACTCACGTGCCGGCGGGGCAGAGGCCAGTCACTCTCTGAAGCAGAGCTGAATAAAGCCTCTGTTCTCATTTTGTTTTATTTAGATGAAAACAACTGAGAAACCCCTAATATTTTCTCCTGGCTCCACAGTGAGCATTGTGGCCGCTGAGGCTGCCATTTCTGTCTGAAGCAAACCCGAATGCTCACGGTGGCCAGTGAGTGGCGGAGAGCCAGGCAGCATCTGGTGTGGCAGGAGGGGAGGTGGCGCGCCCACGCCCCACTCCTGGCTCTGTGCTGGGGGAGTAAGTGGGCCCCAGAGTGGCCTGCACAGCTGGTTCACGCAGGGAAGCCAAAAAGCACAGGTTTTTAAATGTAAATATCTTTTATTTAAAAATTTAAATTTAATTTAGAGATGTAGCTGTACAGGTATACGGAACACACACGAGGCTCACCCCTCTGCTTCTGGGACCTTTCTGAGGCTACTGCTTTAGTCGGCGCTGCCCCAGCACACAGCCCAGTCCCTGCACAAGACAGGGGCTCAGAGACAGGAGCGGATGGGCGGCAGAGGCCCCAGGGCCTAGGGCAGCAGAAGAAGGTGCCAGCCTCCCCCGAGGAGCTCACATACAAATTCCTGGAACACGGACCGTGTTGCTTCACATGGCAAAAGGGCCGTGGCAGGCATGGTTGCATTACGGGCTTTGAGAGGCAGGGATGACCTGGACGGATTCTGGTCCGAGCAGGGTGGGTGCGATGTGAGCTCCAGCAGGGCTGCGGCCAGGCCAGGTGCACAGCCTCTCACAGCCGGAAGACAAAGGGGCACGTTCTCCCTGGAGCCCCCCAAAGGCACGCAGCCTTGCAGACTCCTTCCTTTCAGTTCCGTAAGACCCAGGATGCACTACTAACTTCTAGAACTTTGTGACAATCAACCTGTGTCATTGTCAGCCATTCTCTTGGTGGCGATTTGTTGCTGCAGCAATAGGAAACTCACCAAGGAGTTTCTGTTCTGGTGGGAGCGCTACCACCAGGGCCACGCAGCTCTGTCACTCTGCAGGGCAGGGGGCAGCACTCGACCTCGGGGAGGAGTGAGGGGCCGGGAGCTCCGGGAAGGTCTGTCCTGCTCGGAGTGAGCCTGACTCCTGCACCCACTCCAAAGCCTGCGGCTGGGCCTGGGAAGCTGCCAGACAGTGGAGGCCAAGCGTGAAACACGTGTCACGTGTGGAGCATCCAGGATAGGACACTAGGGTCCAGGCTGACGAGGCACCAGGACTGCCCCACTGCTCATTCCAGAGGGTGCTGCTCCCAGCTGAGTCTCCGTGCACAGCTCCCCCTGGAGTTGTGCGAGCAGGTCTGCAGGCCACATGCAGCAGGCCTGGGGCATGCCTTGCCTAGAGGAGTGGAGGGCGGGGATGAGTGTCGGCGACGAGTGTCGGCGACCTGCGCAGTTGGCACGGCAGCTGCTGTTCAGGAGTGAATGAAAGCAGAGCCTGGTGGGCCCTGTCCTAAAACAGCATGAGGTCGAGAGCTTCCAACTGCTGGCTCTACCTGGAAACCCAAGCTTCGTCCTCACGGCGGCCCTGGGCTCCCACCTGTCCACCCCCACCCTCCAGCAGGGTCAGCAACACGCTTAGCAAGGCGATGTGGTGCCAGAAGTCCCCCCCGCCCTTCCCCCCACTCCTCACCCTCCCACCCCCGCCTGCTCTGTAGCCAGGGAGCCAATATCTCTTCGCTCATTTGCTTTGTTCCCATTTAAATATTAGGGACCCGAAGTGTGTGCGATAGACTTTTAGAGCTGTCCCTGTTGGGGGCTGCTTTCAGTGGGTGGGCAAGGGGTGGGCCTCGCAGGGTGCATCAGACGTGTGCGCCAAGCTGTTCTTGCTTGTACGTTTTCTTTCTCAGAGTGCCTGGATAAAGTTGGTTATCTCAAATGAGCTTTCAGCTGCAGGTTGGCGAAGCACACAGTGTCATCCCAGAGCAAAGCGCCAGAGATTCGTAAGGATAGACTTGGGGGGGCAGGGAGGGAGGAGCGAAATGCGGCGTTGCTTCCCACGACGTGAGTGAGAGCTGCTGTGGGGTGTCGCAAAGCTCCTTGCGGGCGTCTCTCAGCGCGGGGTGTGACGCAAACGCTGGAGCAGAAAAGCTTTGTCTCTGCCGTTCTGAATTTTAACTTTAAAAATGGGCACCTGCACTTACGGTACGCCATCTGCAGGGCATACTTGGAATACACAAAATGCCCCCAAACATTTATGGAACGGCAGTTCTGGTTTTCAGTGAGAGCCCACCGTTCTGAAGTAGTTTTTGAAATGCTTTTCGCATCGGTTTGCACCCCACGGGCCGGACCCGCATTTCTACAACACAGACCGGCTCTGTCTCTTCCCTGCTGCCTGCAGAATAAGGTCCCACCTTCTTCATGCGACTTGTAAGGCCCCAGGAGTGGGCCCCGCCCTCCGGCATCTGGTTGGTCAGCCAGCCACTCGCTCCCCAGATGTTCCTTGAGAATTCTTGTCACATGTGCACCAATAAAGCAAAGCGAAACGAAGCCAAAGCCCGCCTCCTGGAGTCCCCCTCTGAGTAAGGGAGTGCCCAGGCAGAAAGCTGGAAGTTAATGCCCCTGCCCTCCCCGTTTCCCTCCCCTGAGAGTCTGACTTTCTGAAGGTCTCTGGAGCCCATCCACTGCTCCCCATCCATCTGTTCCCCCGCAGCGCCATCCAGGGATTCTGCTCTCTGCACTCCAGCCCAAGTTCACGTCCAAGCCGCGATGGGATCGTGCCGTTTCCCTGTTTGGTTTCCTCACTGCCCTCTTCCGATCCAGTCCGAGCCCTTGGGCTTGGCTGTCGTGGGCCCGGTGCCTACCCTGTGCCGTGCACTGTCCGGGGCCCTGAGAGCCAGCAGCCTCCTGACCTCCAAACCTCCCGCTCTGTCTGTGGCATCTTGGCATTGGGATGCACGATAACCAGGGACGCATGAAGAAGGTACCTGGAGGTCCTGACGAGGGCCTCGAAGGAGTAGCCAGCCACAGGGGGGTGTTTGCAAGCACGTGTGTGTGTGTGCGTGTGTGTACGTGACCTTGGGAGGGCCTTTCAGGTGGATGCAGTTGCATTTGCCCTCTGACTGTTGGCCCCAGACCCCTCACACTTCTGCAGCTTCTACCTTGGCTGAGCCTCTTCACACTGTGCTCGCCTGACACCTTCAGTCCCTTGCAGTCATTCCCTCCCTCCTGCCTCCCCCTCATCTTTCCCTCCTGCCTCCCCCACCCTCACCAGCTCTCCCAAGAAGCCTGCGCCTTGCCTGGCAGTGCTGACCCACCCCCTGCCTGGCCACAGGCTTTTCTCTGGGCCTGCATGCCCCAGTTAACTAACAATCGAGCGACTGTGGTCGCTCTGTTGGCGGTCTGTCTCACTCACCCTGGGGCCCCCGCAGCAGACAAGCACTTGGTGTGTTTGTACACAGAGTAAGTGTGTGCAGGGTGGGACGCTGAAGTCCACTCTGTGGTCAGATGGCCCTTGCTCAGACCGGCTGGGCCCCCACGCGCTTCGTCCATCCCAGCTGTGTGCTACCGCGTGGGTGCCCGCTTCCTGAGCTTCTTTCTCCCCCATCCGGCTGCCTCACTAACCCCTTGCCTGCGACTCCAGGTAGCACCTGGCACATAGTAGGTGCTCAGTAAATAGTAAACAAGGAGGAGAGACCCAAATCAAACAAACAAACGAAAAAGCAGAAAGATGCTGTTTGGAAAAGGAGCATGAACCAGGTCTGAGGCCGAGAAAATCAGTGGTCGCCAGCCCGGGAGGAGTTGGGAGAAGCAGCAATACTTCCTGTCCGTGGGCAGTCTGGCCCCTCGCCGCCGCCGCCGCCGCCGCCGCCGCCGCCGCCGCCGCCGCCGCCGAACCCTGCCCTCCGTTCCAACGACTCACCTTGTAGTCATGCCCGCGACACCGGGGCGTCACTCTCAGTTTTGCTCAGCTTTGTTCTGATTTGCTACGCACAGTGATAAAGAAGTCACACCTTTCCTCCACTCAGGCAGAGACCACCTCCCCACTCCTCGGAGCCCCTCCCCTCCTGCCCCTGTTTGCTTTTTATTGTCGTCCAGAGCACTGAGTGGGGGCCACGCAAGTTGGGGTCGGTGTGGAGCTCTGTGAGCAAGTTTTAAAACCGCAAGTTTTGAAACTGCTTCCTCGATTTTCCCCTGAGGCAATGGAAATTTCTAGCCACCAGCCGGGACAGGAATTGATTGAGTGCCAGAGAGGTGACCGTGGGAAAATATAGGGATGTTGTTTATTAACATTACTAAGCCATTCTCGGCGGTTGATTTTACAGTTTAGAAAACATTTCCTGGTTTTGAAAACTTAACAATGCAGCCTCCAAGCCTGTCAAAACCTGGAGTGGGGGGATGCAGTCATGGGAAGGCTGGGAGGGTGAGCGGGGAGAGCCGGGGGGTGGGCAGCTGCCCGGGCCAGCTGTACGGCCTGTTTCTACGCGCTCGTGTTGTTGAGTGTGATCGTTAATGCCGTTGTAACTGGAGAAAAGGTGGTTGTGCACATCTGGGAGAGCCCTCACCCTCCTCCCCTGTCCAGAGCTCTGGACCTGGTCGGGGAGGCGGGGGCTCAGCCTTAGCTCCGTTTCTCACTAACTGTTGATTTTACACACCTCTCTAAGCTCCTGAACTTACTCAGATATAAAGTAAGATTCTCCTAGGTTAGTTTAGGTTGGTTGAATAAATGCTTGCTGGCGTCTCTGAGGGGCGGTCCCCTAGAGACAGAGGGCCAGGCAGGGATTCTGGGGGGGGTACTGAGGGGGGGCTGTAAGGAGGGAACTGTAAGGAGATGAACTTGGGGCCAGAGAAGAAACCAGGCAAAGCTGTGGCTTCTGCTGACCTCGCTCAGCCCCATCCCAGCCTGGCAACACAGTTCTACAGAGTTTATAGGTCCGTTTCGATCCGTCCTTGGTTGCCGTCCAGGGCGGGGTGGGGCATAATTTCACTGAAATTTCTGGACAACAAACTCAGTCAGCTGGAAGATGTGGGCACCAACCTGTTAAAAGGAATCTAAATAGATTAGTCAAAGAGGCCATTATGCCACCTGTGTGCCAGGCACTGTCCTAGGCGTTGGGGAGAAAGATGCAAAGGCCCTGGCCCCTGACCCCAGGGAACTGAGGGGCGGGTGCAGAAGATGGATGAACAAGCGGTGACGTAACACAGCATGTCCGTCACCACGCTCCCTGGGCAGAGCGAGGGTGGCAGACCACCGAGGCTGGCTGTCACTTCGTCTGCCTGGCTGTGTGGTGCCCGCCCTGGGGTGGCTGCCGTCTGGGGCGTGAACGTGTGACGCAGGGACCTTCCCACCTCGGGCGGCCACTCCTGCATCCAGCCCGGCCTGCTGCCTGCTGCTTCATCGGTCTCGTTCTGGGCTCCTGACCCTCCGGGAGACCGCTGACCGCGCCCCTCAGGCTGTGTATGTCCTAACCCCTGACCACGTCTGTCTCCACAAGGCGGGTGGTGAGTGAACCACCCCAGCTTCCATCCGTTGGGAGGACTTCCCTCATGCGTGTTTTCCTGGCCACCCCACTCCTAGGAGGAGCTACGTGCAGCCTGTGCCCGTGAGGTGAAGCGGAACCTGCGGGCTCCTAGCCCAGGTGCTCTGCCCCCACGTCTCTCTCCGGTGGGGCCCCCTGCGGCCAGGGGCGTGGGCAGAGGAGAAGCACTGGGGCGTGTCCTGTGCTCCTAAAGGCCGCCTTAGCGGTGAGCTCGCCCCACGTCCAGCACAGCGGGCTCTGGCCGGCCCCCCTGGAGAGCGCTGTCAGACCTGAAGTCTCCCTCCTTCAACCTCTGTTTCTGCCCCACGATCAGAGCCCCTCCGTCCCACGTGTCCCCCAGCTGCTGCCGGTGCATTCTGGGTAGGTCCTGCAGCTCCTTTATGGTCCTTTCTTCCTGCACCAAACCCCGCATGTCCCCACCCAGGTTTTGTTGTGACTTAGCCTTTGTGTTTGGCCTAGTGGCCGGAGGCGGGGTGGGGACATATCTTCCCGGGTCACATATTGCTTGTGGGGAGTGGCCTCTGCATCCTCCTGGAGGAGGAGGGTACCAGCCCTCACAGAGGGAGGACGTGGTTCAGAGGGGGCCTGCGACCCGAGAGATCTGAATGCACAGTCCCAACGTCCCCAGTCCGCATGTCAGGGTGCCCTTCCGTCCCACCAGGCCTTAGCCTTGTCGCAGCAAGCCTGTCTCGGCGGGGGCTTTGCTTGGGCGCCGCTCTTCCCACGGGTAATTCCTGCTGGGAGCCCCGGGCCCTGCTGTGGGAGAGGAGGAGGGCTTCCTGTGCCACTAGGGACGCCCTCTGGCTCTCACCCGCAGGTTGTCATTGCCAGCTAAGCCCCCGCCCGCCCCCCGGCTTTTCCTCGCTGTTTCCCACCCGATTCAAGCCTAGAGCTCCTTGAAGGAAACCTGCTTCTCCTGTTTGGAACTCTAAGAAACGAACGACCGACCCCAAACCCAGTACACCTGTCAGACCCTGACATGGGCCCCTTGGGTCTAGGTTTTTCAGTTCTTGGCAACTTCAACCCAGATGGTGGGCTTTTGGAAAACACCGGCGGTCCTGGGACGGCCGTTACCAGTTGTGCCCACGGGGATTTAGGCAATGGCAACGTTTTCTAAGTGCACCGGGGCCAAGTAAGTGCCCGGGCGCTGGATGGCAGCACGCCGGGGTGACGGGTCACGGCATTGCAGGTGGCCAGCAGAACCAGGCTGGTGGTTCAGCCGGACGACGCGGCTCTGATGACCCTGAGTAACTTGTCAGCGGAGGTTCATGGCGGATGGCAGCACACAGGGACCCTCAGTTTGGCCAGAGTCAGCGGCTGGGGTCAAGCGGCATGTGGAAACCAGTGCATGCCTTCCGCCGTTCATCGGGGTCCATCAGGGTCGGTGCCGCAGTCCCTTCAAAGAACGGCAGCTGGGAGGTGCTACGGGTCACTTCACACGCAGAGCTACCATCGGAGGAAGAGCCCGTGAAGAGCCGATGCTTCCCGTGACGGCCCCATGGCTCACGTCGGCCCTTCTGAGAACTGTCCTCTTGAGATGGATACAATAAACAGACAGGTGCTGAGTCCTGATCCCTTCCAGGGAGGGGACGGAGCTGAGGGAACTGCATTTTAACTTACTGGCCCCCACTTTGGAAGGAAAATTGCTCCTTGGCAACCAAGTTCTAAAAGAAAACTCAGTCTCACAAAACAGTACAGACTCCAGGTAAGGCATGAACCACAGCAGGGGCCCGGGGAAGACACAAGACACTTAGGTTCTTGATGGTAGCAAAACGCATAGAACCAGCAGCTCATCCCTTCACAACACACCTGAAAGCAGGTGAGATGTGCAGTATTTTAACTAACAGGATTACTCGTAAAAGGAGAAGGGACATTACGAAACCAGAGTTATACACGCACACCGGGATGGTCAGACCTGCCAATATGAAATCACCGTGTCCACCCTGCGGGGCCCTGGCACTGACGGACTCCCCGGGTTCCCTGGGAGTGCCGGCGACACCCGCACGTTCACGGATGGAGACGTGGTGGACGGGCAGCAGGTGTGTGCCCAGGACGACTCTGAGGCCCAGGGGGATGGGCTCCTCCTTGTGGCTGCGCCACCGGACCAGGCCAGCAGAGGGTGGTCGAGGGCTCGGCACAGAGCCTTTGTCCACAGGAATCACAGCCTCCGTTTCTGTCCAGCTGAAGAACAATGAGAGACCAGTGAGCGTGGTGCACACACGAGGCCTTCCATGTTGTGTGGCGTGACCAGCGCTCACTGACCCTGGCGGATCTCTGTCACCACAACCCCGATGCCGATTTTGACGATGGATAGTTGCTGTACACTCGGCAGGGGGGAGGGCCGTCCCAAACGGGGCCTTGGTGCGAGCTGGCGACCCCACTCAGAAACCTAACCAGTTCCAGCAAGAGGACCTGCAGGAGGGCAGACTTGGGCTGCTTCATGCTGTTTGCGATAGACGGCGTCCACTCCACATCGTCCCTTCTGGAGGCCAGGGGGTCAGACCACTATGGCCGGACAGCCAGCAACAATGGTTTATAGGGATGGGCCACAAATGCAGGCGGCTCTGATCCGCCCGCAGGGTTCAGACTAGGTGAGGTGTTTGCTGACTTGGCCAGAACCCTCACGCATGGAGAAGGGAGTCCCACTAGGAGGCGGTTCACTAACCAGTGCGCGCTGGCTGAGGGAACCCCTTTTTCAGAGGGTCTCGGAGTTTGCGTCTGTTCCGCCACAAGAGGGCCTGTGCACGGAGCGACTGAAAATCAGCTACAGGGACGGGGTGGAGATGGATTTTGCTGAATGGATACGTTAACTGGGTTGAAAATGCTGAGCTTGTGAAAAGTGGGAAGAAAGTAAACTCGCCTCTGAAGTCTTTTGGTTCTAGTGACTTGCTGAGGCTCCGCCCGGCGTCTTTCATCCTTTCTCTTTGTGCCGGTTCCCTCGTTCCGTTCACCTCGTTGTTCTGTGCCTCGAGGTTACGGCTGCTGGGAGCGATGCCTGGTTTCTACGCTAGCAGCTGTGGGTGTGGTGTCGATCATTTCTTTTCTTTGCCACCAGGGCTGAAATCCAAAAAGAGGCATGGTCACCAGAGCAGACCAGGCTGAAACTGCGTCAAACCTGACGGTCACTTAGCCATTGGTGGGCACCACGAGGGAAACACTGGGTTCCAGGGCCTGGACTCTCCCCTGTGGGAATGTGGTTTGGGGACTGTGTGCTGCCTACGTGAACTGACGTTCCTTCCGGGGCCACGTTCACTGTCGGGACCCAGTGGGGTATCGATGACGGTCATGTCTAGGACGTGTGGACAGCCTCGGACGAGCGACAGGACCCCTGCTTCCTGGAGGCGGTGAGTGGTCTTCGGGCCGTGAGCAGAGTGGAGATCTGGGTGGACGCCGTCCCTAAGTGGTTTCCTCTGGGGGCACAAACCTCACAGTCCCAGAGGCTGGCTCCGTGGCACTTCTGGGAGACCACCTAAAAGTCCCAAGCAAATATTTCGAGGGATTCGACCATGAATTTGTTCTACACAAACCACCAAAATACAGTTATATTGAAAATTCTCATTTTCCAAGAGTAAAGCTCGTGACATCCACCGGCAAGCAGGTAACAACGCTGTGAGCGTGTTTGAGTGTCTGGGGTCAGAGGGGAAATTAGCTATTCATGGTTTAGCCTCGCTGACTCATGAGAGGGCTGGGAGTGAGAAGGGGTCCGGCCCCACCAGGAGTCCTGGGGCGGGGAGGCTGTGGAGCCGTTGTTGGAACACCTTCAGTGACGGGGAACTCACTACTTCCTGAGCTAGGTCCTTGCAGCTTAAAAAGACTCCCGTTATTAGAAAGGTCTTCGTGCTGAGCTGGAACCTGCCACGCAGGCTCTTCTCCCAGGCCCGGCTCTGGCAGCCCACAGGACAAATCGGACCTCTTTTCACAAAAGCTTTTAAAATACTTGAAAATAAAAGTTACCAAATTCTCTTGGATTTTATCTTCTTCAGGTCAAATACCTCTAGTTTCCCCAACCTTTGCGCCTGTGCCTGGGTTTCCAGCCCCTGCACCGTCCTGGCCGCCCAGTTCTAGGGGGACGGCCCGCTGCCGTGGACCCTCTCCAAGTGCGACCCCCGGGGCTCACACAGGTCTGCTCTGGCCACCAGGGGATGATCTCACTCGTTTGTCGCCTTATTTAGTGCCCAGGTGCTGGCAGAGTGCACACACGTGAAGCCACACCCTCTGCACAGCGCAGTCAGTCCAGCAGCTGGACGTGCCTGCCCATCCGCTGGCCACTCAGCACAGAATGACCAGTCAGGTCTGGGCCGCGCTTGGGTTTCTTTGTTCAGGGCTAGAATGGTATTATTGGGAGGTGTTGCTTTCTTATCAGGAGTAAGGAAATGATTTCCGTTGCTTTTTTTTTAACATTAGAGGGGAGCCAGCAGATCCCCACCCTTTCCTTCATGAGCTGGGAGGGGCACGGGGTGGGTGTGAGCACGAGCCTTTGGTGGAGGGGAGAACGAGGGGGCAGCTCTGTGAGGAGAGGCGCTGAGGTCAGTGAGGCCGCACGCAGCTGCCCGTGGGGCAGAGCAGCAGATGGGCTGGGAGGCCCAGGGCGGGGGGGGGGGGGGGGGCGGCCCTCGACATCCCCTGGAACCCTGAGTGAGGTGGGAGCCATGGGCTGGGTGGGCAGAGGAGTGGCACAGGGTGCCCCCGGACAGGATTGGTGACAGGGGACCGAATGACTTTTAGTCATTTAAGATTTTCTACAAGTTTGTTCTATCCTTTATCGTCAGGTCAGCAGCTGTTTTTCCAGTGTGAGAGGTCCAGGAATAAGTCAGTTCCCACAAGACCCTTTAGATTAATGCCTGTCAAATACCATGTAATTTGGGGGAGAGCCACCCCTTCGAGAAAGTGACGTCTTCCTCCGGGAAGGTGCTGAGGAGCTGACTCCTGTGGAGACGCCATGTTCCTAGAGAATGGCAGGTTATAGCCCCCCGCCCCCTCCGGTCATGGCCATTGCCATGTTGGTCTGGGACCGGCGGCCAGCCTGTGATCTGGAACTCCTCGGCCGGCCGCAGGCCTCCAGAGAAACTCGTGCAGCACCTGGGCATAGGTGGCCGCGCCCTTCCCTTGAGATTCTCCCTGAACTTTTCAACTCTCGTCCAAAACACTTCCGAGAGATCAGGAACGCTCGCTCAGAGGAAGTGCGCCATGAGAATGTGCGCAGTTGAACTAGTAAAACTTTTGGCTCCGTTTTATCAAAACAAACCACCCCAGAGACTCTTTCAGGAGTTCGGCTTCTGCTGTGGGGCTTTGGAAGTTCTCTGCTGCTGTGCGTTTGGGTTGCAGACTCGCGGGAGCCAAGTTCCCTTCTCGCTTTGCAGGTCTGGGCGCCGGCTTTGCCCCCGTGCTGCCCAGCTCCATCGGAGCCCCGAAGTCACGGAAGGCCTTCTGGTCAACTGCGTGGTTGTGCGAACCCAGGAGGAATAATGAGCTCACTGGATGCCGATCTCAGACTGAAAATCGGAAAGGTGGACCCCACCGGGGTAAACGTAAACACCTGGGGTTGGGTCGTCACACTGCGGGGACTCCGTCCTGATAGAGTAACTTGGTTCTGACTCATTTCATTGTGTTCTGTCCACGGGAGATGCGTGGTGGCTGGTGTTGGGTGCATCGGCTAAGAGATGCTCCAAAACACGGGTGGCTTCTGAAGGAGGAGGGGCGGGGGCAGGGGGTGGCAGGCGTCACCTCCCAGGCAAAGAACAATGCAGGGGACCATGTGTGCTGGACTCAGAAAAGAGCAGGGCGGGGACATGAAGACTGACTCTGGCCCACATGTCTGCAAACAGAAGGGAGCCAGTGAGTGGGGAGGAGCTCCGGAGCCTAAACCTAACATTCTGAATCGCTCAACAGAGCCGCCCACAACCTCAAAACTTCGTCGCTCCAAATCAACGGGAGAGCCTGGGGTCTCCCGGACATCCTCCCACCGGGAGAAAGGCTGGACTAGATCCTTTGCCTTCAGCATGTTTTAATGTCAGGAACAGCCTTTGACCTCAGGCCTTCGGATGACCGGTCCAGCATGCCCTTTACTTCCCCGCGTTGCCCACGTGCTCTGCTCCTCCTCACACTTGTTTCGAGAACGCAGCTTCGCTTCACAAAAACTGTGCCGTCCATTCGAACTGGCTCGGGATCGCCAGAACCGAAGTTCAGGGGATGAACACGTGCTTTCCTATTTTAGAGATGTAAAAAAATTAGGTTTTCTTTGACAGCAATTGATGCAAGTTTTTAGGTCACGTTTCAGTATGCGGGTGCTGCTTGTTGTTGGTAGCAGGATGTTCACGATGACAGTGAGGGACGTCTTGACAACTGCACCATCTTTGCAAACAGCTCAGAACTTGGAAAAGAGAGTTGGCCCCAGACCCTCTCTGTGTCGGTGGGATCGGTGACTGAGGAGGCTGCAGTGACGACAGCCAAGAAAACCCTCCGGGTAAGTGCTGCACGTTCTTTGACTCATCATCACGACCTTCGGGCTTCTGCTTCCCTCTCTCCTGTATTATTTCCAACGCCACGTGTAAGACACAGGACTCTGGGTGTAGTTGACATACTGCTACTGGCCTTAAATAGGTGACAGTTAGCACCGCGCCATTCTGGGGGCACTGTCGAGGGACGGTGAATCGCAGTGAGTTAGTGTCCTGTTTCTCGAGCGAGTCACTCTCGTCCCGTATTTCTACCCTCACATCGTGTCCCCGAGGCCCGGCCTTTCCCGTGAGGGCAGGAAAGTGTCTGCTCTTCAGCCCAACACCTCCCGCAGGGCTGGGAACCTCATGGGTGGGAGAGTGGGCGAGACAGACAGACCGGGGGAGAGTCCGCTCCCCACACCCTCCCGATCGTGGGACCTTGGGCATGTTATCAATACTTAGCCCTATAATTGGCTCCCATCTAGGCGGTGGAGGCTGGAGGCAGAGCTGTGAAGACTGAATAATAGTAGACAGAAATAGAAAATAGTAGAACTCTCCCATAATGCTTGGCGTGGGGTTAGGGCTCAAGAAGGGGTAGCTGTTAGGCAAAAAGCCCCAAGGCCACACCAGTTTCAAATAAAACAAGGCAGCCATACGGTGTCCCGTATTTTGCTGGTGCTGGGAGCGTCTCCCCATCTCCACTCTTTCTGAGACTCTGCTGGCGGTGGGGGGTGGGTGCCCTCTAGCATGTGCTGGTGGACACATCTCACCTGCCACGTGCCAGCTGCCATTGGCTCCTGTCCCGATCTGGGGACTGAGTGAGGTCTGCTGCTCTGGCTTCCAGGGTCCCCACAGAGCCGCCGATGCTGCCGCCACCCCAGCGCCACCTGTGTCGGCCCTGGGGAGCCCGTCCTCAGTGTGGATCCACTCAGGAGTCCCAGGGCCTTCATGTACTAGATTTCCTTGGTTTTACCTCACTCCTTCTTGCTGTGCCTTCTTCTAAGGACTCAGACGTGAACCCGCTGTTCCGGCTTGGAGAGTGACTGTCGCTGTTCTAATAGAAGAGCTCAGAGAGTCAGTGATCGCTGCTACTACGTGCCAGGAACGGCTTTAAGGGCCTAGAGCTTGCTGGACACAGGAGGGACCGCATGGCAGCTGAAGGTCGGGTCCAGATAGAGGGACAGCGTGGGAGCCTCACAGCCCCTTCACACCTCTCTTCACAGCTGCCCCCAGTGTTGGACACCGAGTGTTTGTTGAAGGAATGAGGAGCAGAAGCTGCCCCTGCTGCGTGTGGAAAGGAAGTGGCCGGGGGCACTAGGTACACTGTCTGTGGAGCTGCCTCACTGGGCGGAGGCGCTGCTGTTGCAGCCCCAAGTCATGGGGAGGAGGGGGATATGGAGAAGGAAGAACGTGACACTTTATGCAAGTTTTAGACATTTGAAGGGAGAGGGATGTAGACCAGGACACATAATTGCAACCGTGCCTTCTCGTTATATAGAGTATAACGTGAAGGGAATTGCTGGAAGGGTTTTAGAATAATGAAGTCGTGCGCACTGACGTTTATGATACAAACACACCATCTATTGCTCCTCGGCCTTTTGGCTGAGATCAGGTGTCAACAGTACCTTTCATTTGTCTCAGCACCATCTTGACGTGGTGAGAGAGCGAGGGGCAGCCAGAAATTAATCGGTCTTGCTAATTTCGAGAGACTGTGCAGGCAGAGTGTGATGTCCAAGACATTCAGTTCTTCCTAACCCTGATTTCTTATTGGAGGAGGGTCTCTGCCATGCCCACGAGGACATGCGGTCACAAAGGCAGGTGAGGACAACTTCTCGGCAAGACTGGGTGTGTCGGACAAGCCGCAGGGTGTTCTCGCAAGTCGGTGATCTTTGATGCTGTTACGGAGCTGTCACACACCAGGCTGGCTACCATCCTGAGAACGAATGTCTAGCTCATGCGCGTTTAATCCAAATGGAAGTGCTAAGGAAGCGTGTTTTCCAACAACAGGTGGTTGCTCCAAAGCTGTGGTGACCAGTTACTGCTTTCCAGGAAAAAGGTTCCAATTTAGTGGATTATTTTAGAAGGTGACTTTTCTTTTTCTAAATGTCAAAGCCTATCAAACACTAATAACGACCATCATTTACATAATTACGATGCCAGCTAATGAAAGCCTGCATAGCACCACTCTGTGCCTGGCGTTGCTTTAGTATGGGTCGGCCGAAAAGTCCGTTTGGTTTGCCCCACGAGACGGCTCTAGGAGCACTGAGGTGTCTTTAACTTCATTCAAAACTATTTTGTTAGATTGTATTGTGACAGCTGTCAATCAGTGTGCATTTAAAAAAACATCAAAATTGGTGAATTTTTGTGCAGCCATTTTCATATTGAAGATGGAAGAACATGAGCAACATTTTCAGCACATTCTGCTTTATTATTTCAAGAAAGGCAAAAATGCAGCTGCAGCGCAAAAAAAAAAGATTTGTGCCGTGTGTGGAGAAGGGGCTGTGACTGAGCAAACGTGTCAGAAGTGGTTTGTGAAGTTTCGTGCTAGAGACTTCTCACTGGACGCTGCTCCACAGTCAGGTGGACCAGGTGAAGTCGATAGAGATCAAACCGAGACAGTAATTGAGAACAGTCAATGTTATGTCATGCGGTAAGTAGCCGACATACTCCAAGCATGCAAATCGATAAAGTTACTCGTGACAATGAACAATATGTCTTTTATTTTACGGAAAAACTAAACAGACATTTTGGCCAACCCAACACTTTATATTTATTTACCCATTTACTCTTCAGCTATTTTGAGGATGAGGAACCCGAGGCAGAGAGGGGCCTAGACTCCTGCCCCAGGTCCGAGCTGCAGGGAGACCCCGCTGTTGCCCATAACCGTGACAGTCTGCTGCCTCCCTCCCTTCACGCTGCAGTCGAGCAGCCCAAGGACCTGGGGTAGTGGGTGAAGCAAGTGTTGCTCTTGTCCTCATTCTAAAGAACAGAGGATTAAAAGTCTGGAGGGTGACTTGCCCAAAACAACCAGGTTAACCAGTGGCAGAGTCTGGGGTGGGGGGAGCAGTTCTAAGAGTGAGTTCAGGAGGCCTCTGTGCCGTTAGGGTTCTCCAGTGACACCGAACCAGCAGGGGGCGGGGCGTGTGAACACTCTGTCTCTGGCTTTGCAAACAGCATGTTGTCAAGGCCTGCAGATTCCCCCGCCTGATCACCCACTCTCCTCGCTTGTCCCACAGCCGGAGGAGGTGCCGGGAAGGGTCCCCGCAGCCCCCTGAGAGGGGGAAGGGGTGGTGTGAGGCAGTGATGCCAGCAGCACCCCAGGCGCCGGAATCCCGAGCTCAGCGCTCTGCCCCAGCATCTCCTCCTCCGGGAGCCCTTTCAACGTCCTTTCCGTCCTGCCAACCAGAGTCAGGAACCACCGGGCCAGTGCTCTGCACTGTCCGTGAAGTATGTTCTCCTACAGCTTCTGTATCTGAGTGAGAGCAGTGATTCCTGTGCACGCCCGAGGGGTTTGTGTCCACGAGAGGGCTGCGTTTTCCTAGTTTTCAACTTAGGCTTTCCGTAACGCTGTACATTTTGTCTTGTTGGGTTTTGTACTGGAAACAGAACCATTTGCTTGTTTCTGACAAGCACTCGTCAT
The DNA here is from genome assembly GCF_022682495.2 of Desmodus rotundus. Lineage (NCBI taxonomy): Eukaryota > Metazoa > Chordata > Mammalia > Chiroptera > Phyllostomidae > Desmodus > Desmodus rotundus. Next base: position 210,251,245 of record NC_071387.1, on the reverse strand, counting down.
CACTGCAGAGAGCTCTGTGAGCTGGGGTGGCGGGGGGCCTGGGGCACTGAGTCAGGTCTCCCCCAGAGCAGCGGGGCTGTTCACCCAGCTCCACTTGGCTTGCGTGGACATGAGACCTGAGGTTACTAGCTCTCGTTTTGAGTGGCGGCTTTCCCGTTTCTTTCTCTTTTTTTTTGGAGGATGGTGTATTCCAGAGGCAGGAGGGGCCAGAGCAAGGCGTCTCAAGAAGAGCCGTGGACACATGCCACGCCCTCTCCCAGACGCGTGGTGGTGGGGAGAGCGAGCCGTGGGCAGGGGCCCCCGGGCAGGACGTTTCCCGGTCAGTGTGAGCTCCTCGAGAGATTGGCGTGAGACACGTGCGTGGACTGAAAGATGTAACAAGGGAGAAACTAGAATGAGTGGGGCTTGGAATTTAACAGTTCACCTCATATTTTTAGAAACTGCACCTTTCCAAAGCCTTACTGTTTGAACATTAGATTGGTTAGCATTTCTGGTAGCTATTGAAAAATTGATGCCCTTTGGGTTCAAAGCTGAAAACTCCTCAGGGGCACAGCCCAGATGCCATGGGCCAGAGCATCCCAGCCTTTGCACAGATAAGTGCTCGCCCCAGACTACGAAGGGGTGCTGGGGGGGTAAATAAAACATGCAGTGTACATTACAGAACAGCCCCCAAAGTATTAGCATCACACTCCAAACGGCTGTTTAAACGATTAATTGATTTGAGAGAGAGGGAGAGGGAAACATTGATTTGTTGTTCCACCCGTCTGTGCATTTATTGGTTGATTCTTGTCTGTGCCCCGTCTGGGAATCGAACCCACAAACTTGGCGTATCGGGACAATGCTCTAACCAACTTAGCTACCCAGCCAGAGCTCTCCAAGTGACCTTTAGGTAACACCAGAAGCAACCACAGCCATCTTCAGAGCCAAACCTAACGGAGGCGGGTTGTATAAAGCTACTATTTCTTGAGTGCTTGCTGCGTGGCAGGCAGCCTTGTGCCAAGTGCTTCACATTTCTCAAGCGGCTCACTGCGCACAGGGACCCTCTCACTCCCGAGGCTCCTGATGGGGACATGAAGGCACAGAAAAATGAAGGAACATGCTCAAGTTGGCACAACGAAAGTGTCATGTCATGCCTGGTATGAAAATGTCGAATCCTATACGCTTCCTGGTCCCCCTTCCCAAATTCTGTTTGAAGAGTTATTAGCTGAGGAGGGGGCTTGAATTAAATTGTTTCAGAAACTGCCTGTGCTCCTGAGGAAAACCGCCTCCTAGACCAGAGAGACCACCTATTTAGATCGCTTAGGACGGACCTTTTAAACAAGTCGGTAACGAGTATAGAGGATGGGAAGGTTCTGGTCAGGGAGGGAGAATGATGCGGAGGCGGGGAATGTGCGTGGTGCTTCTGCGGGGAAGACATTTGTAAACACAGATGGACGTGTGATAATTTAGTTAGTGACAAGGCCGCCCGTTTTTAATGCCAGGGAAATGTCACGTGCCGTGTAATTACAGGAACTCAAACCAGCCTAGTTCCAGCTGGTGTGATTTGATGTCTCGATGGGCATTTCGAAGTCAACATGCTCAAAACCAACATCTCTTCCCCCTAATCCCACCCCCTGCGCACCCGCATTTCATTTGCTGGTGACGCTGCCTTTCCAGGTGCTGTGCGCAGAGTGTGGTGTCGCTCTCGCCACCTTCGTCCTCCCACAGCCCCACCCCCCATGTCGGTCTCTTCTGACGCTCTGCTGGCTTTCCTTTCAACGCACGCCCAGAATTGGCCACTGCTACTGCCCTCCCATCTCTCTCTGGGATGATTGCTGTTGCCCCTCCGGCCTCCCTGCTTCCACCCCCACCCTCCCTCCGTCTGTTCCTGACACAGCAGCCAGAGGACCCTGTCATGACCCGAGTGAGACCCAAGCCCCACCGCATTCACAGGAAGCCAGCGCTTGCATGGGGCCCCCTTGGGGTTTGCCCCCATCACATGTCACACTCCCCCTCTCACTCGTCACTTTGCTGGCCCCGCTGCTCCTGCCACAGGCTGTTCCCTCCGCCCCAGGCTCCTCCTGAGACACCCCTGCGGGGCCCTCCTTCCCTCCTTCCACTTCCCCTCATGTGAGCCTCCCACATAACACTGCCCCCCCCCCCCCGACTCTGCAGCGCCTCACTCGGCTTCGCTTAGATGTTCTCGGAGTGCCGTGACCTTCTAACGGACTCTCCAGCTCGTTTCCGTCCTATGCCTCCTGCTTGTGTGCTGAGGTCCTCCGTCCTGCCCCGCTGGCACACGTGGGCCATGATGAAGGACTCCGTTTGGCCCCCCGAGGCGTGGCACGCTCCCAGAAGTCGCCTGGAACTGGACGTAGTAGATGCTCAGTAAATGATGCAGTGTTGAATATGCCACTCAGGCAGCGTGAATGGAATTTAAATGTCACTGAAAACAGACCAGGCCTCAGGAACAGTGTGGATGAGCTCTGCGCACAGCGAACGTGGCAAGGCCATCGGAGCCAGGTATTTGTTTTCCGGCAAGACAGGTGGGACCAGGGAGAGGGAAGAACAAATGGTGTGTGTCTTCCCCTCACGTACGCAAGAGCCGATGAAATCATTCGCTTCCTACGGCCACCAGGAGAAACCCTCACGTCCACCCTCCAGGCAGGGTCTCTGGTAACCAGGGGATGCGGGTAGGGCGGCAGCCTGGCCAGCCGCGCCGAGGCTGCGTGCTAGCCCCACTGCCGTTACCGTTTGCACGTGCACTTTGAGTAATTAATTCTGAATAAATAATTCTGATTCCTGTTTTCATTGACACCTCATCAATTAAACAAACACTACAACGTGCCCTGCATTCACTTGGCGTTTAATTGTGTCTGTTTTGAATTAAAAAATGTTATGCTTCAAAAACTCTGGTGAATTGCTTTGGCTTTTAAATCTCAGTGCAATCGCTCTCCAGTTTGCTGATACGCCGTGGCTGCAACTGGTCCGTGCAAGAGCTGAGCTTCTCCTAGGGTCTGGGTGAGCTCTGTCACTGCGGTTGCCAGCGCCGACCTCTGAGTGAAAGACAGGGACTCGTCTCCACAGGGCCTCGCCTCCCGGGTCACTCCACGCAGCAGCGGACATGTGGCCCTCAAGTCCTCTCCTGGTCAAAGCGTCCACAACTTCACCCAGGCACAAATAAACCATGGCCAGCTAGTGCCTGTGCACACTGGTGTGTCACAGACAGAACAGGCCAGCTAGTGTCTGTGCACACCGGTGTGTCACAGAGAGAACAGGCCAGCTCGTGTCTGTGCACGCTGGTGTGTCACAGAGAGAACAGGCCAGCTAGTGTCTGTGCACACTGGTGTGTCACAGAGAGAACAGGCCAGCTAGCGTCTGTGCACGCTGGTGTGTCACAGAGAAAGACAAATGGGAAACTAAAGTGTGTTTCAGCCCGAGGTTAACATGCTAGTGAACCCTAACAGTTGCTGGCTGAAAACCAGAAGCCACCTAAAAACATTTCTGACTCTAATTTTTTGAAAGTCACACCTTTTAGTAAGGTTCGTAAGAGCTAACGCTAGTGTGTGGCTCGCACGCGGCTCCCTCCCACTGCCACGCAGCATGTGCTCAGCCTTCCCGACCTCCCCCTCGCCCCCCCCCCCCCCCCCCCCGGCCCCGCTCAAAGGGCATAGCTTCCCCGTCACCCCGCCCGCCCAGTCCTGACGTTGCAGGGCGTCTGACTCGTTGGCTTGTGTGCGGTCTGTCTTCCCCCCAAGAGCACAGGGCTTCAAGAGCAGGATCTTGGTTTGGTTCCTTCTGTACCCCCAGAGCCTAGAACCACCACTGGAACATAGTAGGTGCTTAATAAAAATTTGTTGAAAGATCGAAGTAATACTCGATACCCAGTATTGATGGGTATTGATGGGTATGTGGTAGCTGATGTTGCAAATGCTAAGGATACATTAGTGAACAAAACAAATGTATCTGTTTAACAGAGGAACATATACGTGAATGAATAGATGAAAGGCTGAATGAGAAACTGAGTGATTCTAGAGACCCTGATATTAAAACGCCGTTTTTCTTCCTTCTGTTCATCCATAAATCAATAAGCCAAACAGCCACTGTAAATCAGCAGAAGGAGTGACCAGCCTGGCTCGGTTTCCCGGCTGCCCTGGCGCCGGAGAGGGGCCCAGTCCTCCCCCGCCGGCGGGAGGAAGCGGAAGGGAGTGCGAGCCAGGGCGAGGGAGGGGAGAGCTACAGCCATATCTTCTCAGACATTCTTGAGTGTCTTCTTTGAAAATGTCCTAAATAAAGACCAAACATCTCCTAAATCCTGATGTAATATAACTTCCTGGTTATCTTTGCAGCTGATGCAAAGAACCCCCGGATCACCTGACAGTAGCGACTGTCCAGCAGTCTCGTCTGGCGGTCCCAAACACGTGGCCGGGGCCTGTGGGGGAGTGTTGTTGCAACAGGACCCTGCACCGGCCACCACGGGGCCGAAGCGTGGCTTCTAGAACGACCTCCTCCACACGTGTGTGCTTCTGTTTCTTCAGCGTGTGCACATGTGCTGGTTAGGAGGCCGCGATTCAGCAGGAGAAGCACCGAACTAGTGGGAGCTTCCTGCCAGTTTTGTGCGGTTTTGATTAGTGGACACCAAAAATCCAAGCATTATTAGGGGAGGGCCCGGAAAGTGTTTCATTTTCCCGAAGGCACGACCCCATTCAGTCATCTCAGGTAGAGAACTGCTCTGCAGACTTGCCCGGGGAGGCTTCACTTTCTAAAGTGGCGCCGATGGCAGTGGGAAGGGATTGTTGCCTTGCCGGGATGCCGGGCTCTGCAGGATGCAGCCCCTCGGTCCGTTTCATTTCTCCCGCAGAAGTCCTCTACGACGACCCCATTGTACAGACGAAGAAACTGAGGCCCAGATAGACGGAAGTCGGCCTGACCCCGGCGCTGGGCTTCTGCCGCTGGCTGCCACCCGCCGAGGGGCAGAGCAGGTTGAAGGACTGAGGTTACTATTTGCAGTAAAAGATTCAGATAAAACGGATGTCCCTGAATCGCTTTATTTGTTGACTCCCAGGTCAATATTCCCTCTAGGAGAGTAGAAAAAAATGATTTCTCCTAAAAAAGCAGGAGGAGAGCGCAAGGCCGGCTCTGCGAGGGCCCATCCACCCCACTCTCTAAGTGGACAGGAGGCAGAAACCGCCAGAACCACAGGAACCCAGCTGTAGCTGTGGCCAAACCAGCTGCTTCTCCCGCTGCATCTGTCCCTCAGTGTCCCCAACAATGGAGGGGCTTCAATTAGTCTCCCTTAGCATTTTATATTTGCAAAGTGCTCTCCATTCCTCTAATTATCTTCCACCTAACAACCTAAGTGGGGGATAAAGCCCACATGGGAGAGGCTGAGTGATGGAAGGTCGCCCTTCTGAAAGCACAGATGGACATCTGAGGTCTGCGGTGCAGATCCGCAGGCTCCTCCCCCTGCCTCCCTCTGCTCACGGTCAGGGTGACAGGGCCTCCCCGGTGTCCTGCTCTGGGATGGGTTCTGATATAATTCCCTTGTGTTTCCAGACTCACGAGCTGCTCACTGTGCCTCGTGGCTGAGGGCATGGCTCCCTCCTTTCGTGTTCCACTAAGCACCCTGCTCCGGTGCTGTTCCCAGGAAAAACCGGCCAGCAAACCGCCACGGCAGACTGTGGGCCCCTGTTCCAAAGTAGGTAGAGGCAGAAGTCTCTCTTTTTCAGTGATGACTCTTGAGTGGGCCGGGACAATTTTAGAAGTCTGTAACCTTTCTGAGAGGAATCAGAACGCTCAGGGATGTAAGGGGCTGTGCGGCCATCGGCCAGCCCTTTTTCGAACAGTGTTATGGCGGGAGTCTGGCCATGCCTTCCCTGTCCCTGGCCACATGTCCCTGAGGGCAACCAAGGGGACATTTCTACCCGTTCCACGCTGCCGGGACCTGCAGCCTCCAGATTTACTGCTGGTGAGCACCTTCACTGGGGACGGGACGGTGGCCACGGGGCTGTCTGCACCTCGGTCTGCCCGGGGCTCTGTGAGTCGGGTAAAGCACTCCAGGGACTGGACCGATAGGGGCCCGTCTCCAGGTCTGTTTCGCACAGAAGTTAATTTATACCTTTACTGACACCATTAATCCCTCCCTGGAAGTGTGGAATTTAACCAGCGTGGGCCTGGATCTTCCCTCCCTAAGTACCAAACAGCTAGTTTGACGTAATTGAATGAATAATTAGACATTATGGGGGGGGGGATAAGTGTTGCTTACTTCCTGCGAGTTTTGATTTCCAGTATAATCCAGTTTTTATCCACATTTCAGAAATTGTGCGCATGTTACACACACGACTTTTACTGGTATGAGTTGATTCCAAATAATAAAATGCAGGTAATAGTCATTAAAATGTTTTTTAAAAATTGGAGGCAACACCCCTGCTTGCTGCGTTATGTTGCAGGGAGGGGGAGGCAGGGTGTTGGTTTTAGACCTTTGTGGGAAGACCTAGAGGAAGGCAAGCTCTTGATTGATACAATCCAATTATTTTATTTTCCCTCTCATTCTTCCTTGCGCTTTAAGAACCAAGGAGCAAGTATCAAAAAACCACGTATTGACAATGGCAGGTGTTAGCTGGCTTCAGCGACGGGCTCTTTGGGGACTCGGGGACTGTAAGGGGCTCTCTGGGACCAGGGGCCTCCGGGCAGCTGTTGGTCCTGGTGGGGACAGGGGCAGGAGCTTCGCTCCTCTTCTCGAAGGGGACAGCTGTGCGGCTCTTTCCTCTTGAAGTGGGCACCCACCTGCCGGCCCGGCCCCGGGCCGTGACTCCAAGGGCCAGGAAGAGCTGCTCCTGCGGTCCCCGGCAGCGGAGTGAGGGGCAGGCTTGTTCGGCAGTGCAGCCCGGCAGCGGAGCGCGGGGCAGGCTTGTTCGGCAGTGCAGCCCTGTGTCCGTAAAGCGGCATCGAGGTGTGTGTTCTGAGGCTGCGGAGACTCGGCTCACAGTCCCCTCTGTGTCTTCGGTGTGGATGTGGAGAGAACATGTGATGTAGTAGTCAGGTGCCCTATTTCTGCTTCTCTTTTCTCCTGGCCACTCGTGACGGAGGACAGTCCCTTGGCTTCTAGTCAGAAGGTCTGGATTAGCTCTGTGGGTGAGGGCGGATTGCGTGTCTTTGGAACCTCGGTTTGCTCATCTGCGAAGTGGGCAAGTCGTCCTACTGATCCTTGGAACGTGCTGGGCACTGCTCTCTGCATTCTTCGAGGGACTGTGTCTCAGGGACAGGCCTGGCCTTGAGCACGGGGAGTGTAAGCGGCTCGCCCTCCATCACACGGCTCAGAGGAAGCTGGGCCAGGATTTGGATCCAGAGTGTCGCCTCTGGGTCTCTCGCTCCTGTCCCCCAGGCTGTCCCTTCCTCTTGCAGTCTGTCATGGGCTCACACAGGACAAATACAGAAATTCTGGCACATGGGGCAGGCAGACTCTCACTGGAGGGCGGCTGAGGCTGCTGACATCTTCGGTTTCTGGAAACGTGAACGGTCCCTTTCCCCTCCGAGTCGCTGGAAGCCCGGCCTCGCAGGGCAGGCGATGATCTGGGGCTGCGGCCCTGGCCGGCCTGTTCGCCCTCCAGTAGTGCCACCGTGAGTGTGTGCCTGGGAGTGAGGTCACTGCAGAAGGACATTTGCAGAAGGACACATCTCCCCGGTGGGCGACGTTGTGAGGGGGGCCGAGGAGACGTCAGGGGCCGTCCTGGCTGTGGCACAGGTGGAGGTGGGGCGGGGTGGGGGGTCCGGGCCAGGAGGGATGGGCGCTGAGAGCCGCTGCAGCAAAGTGGAGGTGATTTACAGGACATGTTTGGCTGCATTTCTACGTTTCCATGAGTCAATTTTCTGGAAGTGCCTTCGCCTTCAATAGTCATAAAGAACTTTGGTAACGTGGGGGTGGGGGTGGAGGTGTGCAGAGAGAACTGGGTGAGGATATAAACCGGGACAGCAGCTCTGGCTCGGTCCAGTGGGTGTGCCTTTCTGAGTGTGAAAATAACACGATTTGCATAAAATGAGATTAGAAAACGTGAAAGCACTGAACTGGTATTGAGAGAGCGGGGGATGTTCTCAATAAATTCAGTGCAAGCCAGGGTGACCTGAAGGCGCGCCAGCTGTGAGTGGCTTGTGTGTTCAGAAATGCTCATTTCCGCTTGTTCGTGACCTGGGAAGAGAAAGAAAGTTTCTCTTCTCACTTGCAAATGGAATGTGAGTCTTTTCCTGCAGTGAGCGGTTTCATGGCCTCTCTCAGAGAGGACCTGGTCCACTCAAGCCCTTTGCTGATGATGGCTCGGTTTCCCTCCCGGAGGCCGCCGGCCTCCAAACCCCCAGGAAGTAGGAGACATGATGGGTCGGGTTTCGGAGGCAGTGAAGCCAATCAGAGCCGCTCCTCTGGAACGGGGCTTCACAAAGACACTTACTGAGCCCGTGGCCCGTGCTTTGCCCCGCCCTCCTCAGTCTTGTTGGCGAAAAGAGACATTACTGAGGAAACCATTTCAGCGGTAAAAGGAGTCAGAACCGTGCGGCCACACTTACATCATCAAATGGCTTCGGATGCTTTTGGCTTCCTAGACCAGGTTTGCTCATTGTAAGAGGCGGTTCTGGCCAATAACCTGCGGAGTGTCCAACTGGGAGAGACTTTGGGGGTCTGGGGGTGGAGTCCTCTCTCAACCTTGACCTTAAAGGGCTAAAATGTTCTCAGCACTCTGCCACCTCGTCTGGGGGAGGAAATCCCCTGTATCTCTTGCCCACAAACCCCAGACCCTTTCTTGCTTTTGAAAGATAAATTAAAAAATGACCGTTTCAATCCGTGGCGTCTAGACACGGGGTTGGGCCTCTCTGCTGGGGAGCAGGGGCCGGGGTCGCGACCTCTCCGACGACACTTGGACCTGGTTTTCGGTGGCTCGCTTCTAGCGGGAGGAGCTCAGCATTTAGGAACCTGGGTTTCCTGAAATACCTCTCCTATCGCCTCCCCTGAGGGACGTCACTCCTGGACCTGACCCTGCCCGCTTCATTCAGTCCGATGCCTGCCAGACTTCCTACCTCTTCAGGGGGACCTCGAACGCTCTGTGCCTGGCTGCCCTCCGCCAACGTGAGGCTGCCAGGCAGAGCAGAATGGGCTTCACAGAGAGGACTCTCCATCGGCGCTCCTCCTCCGGGGGCGCAGGGGCCTGCTGCCTTGGGAGCCTTAGCTTCCAGGGTTTCCAGGTGAAGCCACACAGAACCTCGCGGACCGTACCTCTTCGAGTGGCTTGGCTTTCTGTAATCTCCTTCCCCCGAGAACATCGGCCTAAGACAGAGCTTTCTGGCCAGTTCTCTTTCCCTCGCCCCCCCCGGCCGGCCGTCATACTGTCTGGGCACTTGGAGCGACAGCAGAGACAGCCTGGCATGGAGAGTGAGGCTCTTGGACTCCGAGTCTCCCTTCCCCCGTCCTGCTCCGCCCCCCCCCCCCCCCCCCCCCGGGATCATCTGGTCGCTCTCTTTTCCACTGGGAGTTAAACGCTGCGACCCACGGCGAGGCCCTGCTGTGGGAAAGATCAGCGCGAAGGACTCACGCCCTGAGTTCCTCGTCAGGGTCAGAGCAGCTATATTTAGAAGGACCCTCAGAATGAAGACACTCCAGAGCATTCTGGCTCTGCCCTTTGGCCAAGGGTGACAATTTTGTTCTCATAAGCCTCAGTCCTGTGCACATGGGCTCTTGTGGAGCTATGGAATGTCCACGTGATTTTAGGGAAAAAATCACCAGACTCCACGCCGTGGTCGGCCCAGCCAGCATGGTGTGTCCGAGCTGACGCTTCGCCCCTGGGTTCATCCAGGGCATGGCCACCTCCCCAGTCCCTGCTGAGTCTTCAGAATGAAAGCTCCCCGCTAGCCACCTGGGGCTCAGAAAGGAATGTCCCTCTGCTCGGAGCTGGGTGGACACCCCTTCCCCTCAGCCCTGCCCTCTTCCCCCAGTGTCTCAGGACAAAATCTCGACCGGACCCACAGTGGCGGTCCAACAGAAGACCAGGAAATGGCCTTTCCCTGGCTCGCTGTTTGTAGTAAACACAGTGGACAGAATGACTGTGTCCTAGCCAGGCCAGGTCACAGCATGGCATCTGTCTGCCCCAGTCACACCCCCATCTCCTCTCTGTACCGCTAGACTCCGTGGGGGGTGGAGGGCACATCCTGTGACTTTCGTGGTTGGCTAGAGTCTCGTTTACCTTCCGCACTCCGGTGTTGTGGGAGAAGCATGCGTAATGGAGCACAGGGGGCTGGATTAGAAACTGGGCTCCCCCAGTGTTGGCTATTGGGGAATTATTTAGTTTCTGAGCCTCTGTGGTTTCAATCTGTCACAGGGGCATCACAAGCCCCCCAGAGCAAAATTAAATAAATTGAGTATGTAATGTCCCCGACAGGGTGCCAGACACATATTTCGGGCTCAGTGGAAGTTAGGTGCTGTCTAAGTGTTAAATAAACGGGTAAGCAATATTGCGGATGCCCGATTTCTATTGCTTCATGATATAAATATGTGCTGTTGAAGCAGTTTATTTGCTCATTAAACAAATATTTATTGACATGCCAAGTATAGAGAGCTAACTCATACTTACTTACAAAGCAACTAGATGTAAGTTCCTAGAACATATGCCAAGATTCCAGCCTACAAATTCCTTTGTTTTTATGGAAAGTATTTATTTTGTTAGGCGAGTTTCAGAACTTCCTGATTGCCTGACACCCGCATGCCATGATTCACTACAGAAGGTGGGTGTAGCCTTGCGTCTGGAGCGGATCGCCCGGCCGGCCCGGTAAGGGCCAGTCAGCGGGGACTCCCTGCTTGCTCGCAAGACCTGGGAGTGCTCAGGGCCGCCGTTCGGAACACTGAGATGACAACAGGCCAGTTGGTCAAATGCGTGTCTACAACTGAGACATTATTCTACGTTTCAATGCAGAGAGGGAGGCTCAGGGAGATGGGTGACTTGCCCAGAAGCCACAGAGCTGAAAGCCGGTGGCGTTCTTGTTTGAAGTTAGGTCTCATCAGATCAGTCCAAGGCCCCAGTTCTACTGCACGCTCTGCTTCCATGGTCATATTAACGTGTGCCCCTTTGTCCCTTGGAGACACAAGAGTAGCAATTCAGACAGAAGGAGCCAAGGAGGCCCCAGAGAAGCACTGTGGGAGGAGGAGCTGCATTTACAAGCCTGAGGTCTGGCCTCTGGTCCAGCTCTGCTACCAAGTAGCCCCGGGACTGGGGGGAGGGAGAGGGTTCCCTAAATCCCCAGCTCCTCTGGGCTCCTCAGCAGCGTCTCAGTTCTAAACGCTAACCCTTCACAGAGAAGTCAGCCTGACCCCTGGGCTTCTTAGAGTCAAATCTCTCTCTTTTGCCTCTGACCAATGTTCTTCTGTGTGGTTCTGTAGCAACTGAGGATATGAGGTCCAGAAGGTTTAGTTCCCAGAGAGCCAAGGGAGGCATCCTCCTGGCCCTTCAAAGAAAAGCACTACCCTGAGAAGCAGGACTCGAAGCCCCTGCCTGCCCATTCAGAGGCCAGGTGGGCACAGCCTTGGGAAAGCCGTGGAGAAATGGGCCAGGGAGCAGGTGGGAGCCGTGCTGGGAGAGGAAGCATCCATTTCTTGATTTCCGAGTGCCCGAGGCACGTGTGGGTTCCTACCCCCTTTCCGCATCACCAGAGAAAGGGGGCGTCAGAGCAAAGGAGCTATTGGGCCTTTCTTGAAGTTGATATAGTGAAACACCATGGGGTTACATTTTTTAATTATCATTTTCAACTTTTTATTTTAAAATAATGTCAGACTTACAGAACAATTGTTGAAATTCCCATAGGCTTTCATCAATATTCCCCAAATGTTAGTGTCTGACTACCCTTCCTTCACACACACTCACACACATGTACACACACTCACATACGGTCACACACATACATACACACTCACACCCTCACTTCTGAAATTCTGAGAGCCGGTGGTAGAGATGATGCCCCTTCACCACTAAATACCTCGGTGCGTGCACCCTAAAAACAAGGCCTTCCTCTTCCGTAGCCCCAGTATAACTGTGAAACCATGGATTAACGTTGACACGAAGCTGCTGCTTCAGGGACGCCCTCTGCAGTGAAAAGATCCCCAGTACAAAACAGAGCATTTAGCCGGCAGGTGTCTTTCGTCTTCTTTACGCCGGAGCCGTCCGGGGTCATGTTGGCTTCTGTGACCTGGACATTTCTGAGAGGCCGGCCAGGTGCCTGCGGAATGTCTCAGGTCGGCTTTCTGTGATGCTCCCTCGGGACCAGGTGCGGGTTGTGCGTTGTTGCCGGTGGTGCCGTGAGAGCTTCATGTCGGGAGGCGTTGAGGTCACCCGTCTGTTGCTGTTGACGGTTCCTCCGTCTCCGGTCAGGCGCCGCCTCGCAGGCCTCTCCACCGGGAGGCACCATTCACCCCTGTAACCAGTGAGCGTCCTGCGGGAAGACCCCTGGGAGCTCACTCTCCCAGCGCCCTGTGTCTCATCGCGGTTTTCCGCTCTAGTTTTAGCATCCATTTCCAGATTCTTGCTTGAAACGTTTACTACTGTGGTGGTTGCCAAACGGTGGATTTTTTCATGCTGGTTTTCCTCCTACAATTATTTGTTGGAATTCTAATGACATTCCAGAAAGATCCCATCTGTGAAAGAGAACATTTCTGGGCTGATCTCAACCCATAGCAACGAGATCCCTCTCCCTCCTTCACCCCAGGGCCCAGGGCTCCGGGAAGTGGCCGATCTGTCCACAGCTAACACAGTGGGAATACGCAGGGCGGTTGGAAGCGTCCCTAGGCCAACTTCCATTTGCGGTGACGAAATGTCCAATCCATCCTGAGACCCTTCTCTCGTCGGGCTTACCCTGTGCTCTTTCTCATACAGGCGTGGTCTCTGTCTCCCTTCCCTGACCACCCTCCCTGCACCCCACCCGTGCCCCTTAGAACCAGACTCTTAAAGCCGATGAGGCGAAACGTGTCTTCCAAACCTCAAAGACCACTCATTTCCAGTCGCTTTCGGGGGCCCGACTGGCAAGCGGCGGTCAGCTCCGCCAGCCCCACTCTCCAGGCTCCAAGGTCAGCGGCTCGAGGAGCCTCATCAGACTCGCTCCCTTGCTCTCCGCATCAGACATGGCAGCTGCTGACTCACCCTTCCTCCCTCTTGAAACGCCTTTTCAAGAGCAGACCCTGTAATGGACCTCCGCTGGTCTCCTGAAGTTCAAAGCCACGGGCAGGGTCCTTCGATCACTTCCCTCAGAAACTCCCGGCCTTCATGTTGAGAACAGCTCTTTCCCCGGTAAGATCACTCTCCCTCCACAGGTCTCAGGGGTCCTTAGATTATTCGAATAACTGGTCACACGTTTTCCAGGGGAGCCGACTCTCGCTTATCCCACGGGAGGGATCAGCCAGCCTGTGGGACCCCAGGAAAACCTCTCCTCCAGGTTCATGGACTGGGACTGTTCCCACGGAAACGCTGGATATTTTCATCTTACACTGTTCTGCCTCTCTCCACCAGAGAGGGGACTTTAAAGAACCACCCGCCAGTCCAAAACCCATAGCTTGGCCCCTGTTTCTTGGGGGAGGAAGACATGTATGACTCATAAATCTGGAACTGGGAACAGAAATGGCAGATTTGCTAAATAAAACTTTTACCCCAGGAACTTCTGGGGAATTAAGTTACTAGTTAGTACCAGAAATTACTCTCCTGGGGGAAACTCCAGTCTCTCAGGAGTAACCTTGCTTCTTGATGAGGAAACGTGGAGAGGGGGTATTTTCTCTCCCATTTCCTGGCCTCATCCTTGAATAAGACGAGGAACAGAAAGCCTCACCAGCAGTTTTTGGTGACTCTGGGAACGGAGGGCTTGTATTCCATGGAAACTCACAAGACAAAAAGCCTAGTTCTGGCTAAACCTGGGCACCGGAGCAGCAGGTCAGCAAACACTATTAATCAACACACTATCCCCAAACACCACCCCGTGAGTTCGTCCAAGGCCGTTCTGATGTGGACGCACAAGTACCTTGCAAAACCCACGGGTAAGTCCAGACATTGTAACAGCGGTCAGAAAAGGACGGGACTTGTAGGAATTAAGGGTTTGGTGGCCCTGTTTGGGGACGTTCAGTCATGGTCATTGGAGGACAGACCACCCGCGTGGAGACGGCAGGAGTCATCGCAAAATCAGTGTGCTTCCTTTCTCCGACAGACCCTTCCGGTCCTTGAATCACTGAGGTCTGACCGGTGGTGCCGCACTTCTGATGTGGTTTTGCATGCATGTGAGCACTAATTTGAGCACGAGCAGACTAAACTCCGAGGAACGTGTACCCCCTCCAGCTCACGTGTGCGTCCATCCTGCTGCTGCTCCCGAAGCCGCCGGGCCGGGCCAGGGAGTGGCCGATGATACACAGCGTGTGGGCCGTGAGAACACAGGCTGGGGCGCAAGCTTCCTTCACATTCGTGCTTCCCCCCCGACCGGCAGCCCCGGCCCGAGGAGTTCCGCGTCACTGTGTCACAGGAGGTGAAGGAGCCGGGGTGGCTGAGTCGTCTGCTCGCAGACGGAGGTAAAACCTTATCTCTAGTTGCTAAAGCAGGAGCAATTTGGAAATAAATCATCCCCTTTGTCCCTGTCGGGGCCATGACGGGGCCATGATATCAACCTCCAAAATAAAACCTACACAGTTAGAAAAAGGCATTCTTTCTTTCTGTGAGCTCTTTCCCCGGCCTTTTCTTCTCGAAGCTTCCTTGGGGGTGGAAGGAGGGTGGCCCCTTTGCTTTACAAACTTTTATGTGTCCTTCTGTGTGGTGAGTGTGCTGTCTGTGCCCGTGGCTGAAAACTATTGACAGGAAATGAAAGTGACGCCCAGGGGAAGTTCTTGAGGGAAAAGGGTATTGAAAGTAGCACTTGCTTCCCTGGGCAGAGTCCGCCTGGCCGTGGGGAAGTCAGGAGGTCAACACTTCACGACGAATCTCAAGGTTGTCAGACTCCCCAGCCTGAAATGTTGACTGAAAAGTGTGGTGTGTACATTTAAAGGTTATTTTCTTCATACGTCTTGGGTAGCAATGCTAATCTAGGTTCTTGACCAGCAACGGTGCTGGGAATAAGCCACAGGGACAGGCCAGCGTGAGCGAGAAGAAGTGTCACAGCATCATCGGAAAGTTCTGATGAAATATCAGGGTACTCTTGATGGTTCCCTTTTATCAAGGGCAGCTCCCAAGGAGGGAGGAGAGGTTCTCATGGACCAACCCAAGGCGGAAGCTCCCAACCTCGTGTTGAAAGTGCCCAAATCTCAGCGCTCTTCCTGTGAGCTCTGGGTCCAGGTTACATCTCCTCCTCACCACGGACCCATCCTGGTCGGAGAGAGGAGTCTTGCCGAAGGAAGCCCCAATTTTTCCCAGCACGTAGGCAGTAAGTCTGGGATCACGTGTCTTCACGATGACTCTGAGTCGCAGGCTGACAATTTTACCTTTGCCGCGTGGCCACACCCAAAGGGCAGGTCTGCCCCCAAGCCAGAGGCTGGCCTTCTGGAAGACATGCTTAACGTCACCGTCTCTCCCGTGAGCCACCAGGCGCCAGAATGAAGGGCAAAAGGGCTTCCGTTGAAAGTTCTGCAGGGCACTAGGTTGGTTGTGGGACCAGAAGACCTAAAGGTGGAAGTTCTACCAGAGGCGCCCAAACTTGTGGTGTCTCTGGGCCGCACTGGAAGAATTGTCTTGGGCCACACATTAAATACATTGTGACACATAATCATAAGAAAGTCTCATCATGTTTTAAGTACATCTACAGTTTTGTGTTGGGCTGCATTCACAGCCATCGTGGGCTGCGTGCGGCCCCCAGGCCACGGGCTGGACACCCCTGATGAGACCGTCCCCAGGAGGAGATCAGATATCCACTCACCCGTAGCCCTGATGATGGTTTTCTGTCACCGGCCCACAATCCAGACACACCTGTTCCCCACTCCACGCAGGCCGACATCGGTAACGTGCAGGGGTGGTTCACACAAGGTGCTTGCCCCTCCTCCGGAGAGTTCACTTCCGCATGATGGTGGCCGGCACCGCCCCCTCTACCAGCCCTTCCCCCTGGATGTCTTCCCCACCGCCATCACCTTCGTGAACCTCACGGACCTCCTCTTCCCGCAGGGCCAGACAACCGTCCCCGCCACCAACACACACCTGTCAGCAGTGAACGATGGGAGGACCCCCCACATCACTCCCAAGGTGACACGCTGGGGAGGCCAGCGGGGTGCCTGCTTGTGGAAAACCAGCTGGGCTTCACTTGCACAGGAGGACCTGGGTGTGGGAAGACTCTCCTGCCACCTGACAGATGTCCCTGCCTCCAGGGACCAGCTGCAGTTCTCACTGTTCCCATCAGACACCAACCCGATGGGTTGGACACGGGGCATCCAAGTGTGGCCTTTACTGTGGACTCGGTCAGTCCAGCCTGGCCGTTGCCAACAGAGCAGCTTATCACTGAGAGGACAGGGCCTTGGTGAGACGGAGCTTACTAACAGGACTCACAGTGACCCCAGATTTGAAGTGTCAGAGCCTCCTGTCCACGGAAGACTTGTACACAGAGTGGGCCCTGGCGCTGTGACAAAGACACACCCTGCTCACTCAGAGAGACCTTGACTGAGGGCTGTCACCACTGCACCCACATGCCAATTTATCGGGGACGGGCATGTTCAACAACTCCTTCACGTTCTTGCTCAGGGAGGACCGCGTGCAGGCGGTGGGGCCATCTCGTCTTCATATAGGGCCACCTGGCGCCCCACTTCTGCAAGCTCTTCCCCCCGAGGTTTCTCTGTCGGTCACTGCAGACAACCTTGTGACTTCAGCTCCCTCTCGGGAAGAGCCTGCGGTTTCCTCAGGACCATGGCACAGACGGAAACTCTGGGGACAGCGACCCAGACCCGACGGCAGCAAGCAGGTCCCTGGGGACGCCCCAGGGGTGGAGGCCCTACTCTGTATGGCAAGGCCTCTTCTACCAGGGCCCTCTGGCCACCAGCCGCCACCACAGCCAGCTCTGGGGCACCCACCCAGCCCAGGGACAGCTGTTACGCCTTGACAGTTGTCATGCCCTCGGCCGCTGTGACCTTCCTGCTGAGAGTGCCTATGGTGGCCTCGCATGTCTGCTGCCAGGCCAGCAGGTAGAAAAGGCAAAACCTCTCATTGAGCCCCAGACCAACCTGGAACCCACGAGGCCAAGTCCTAGGCCAGAGGGGAGCCTGCCTGTGTCCACTGTCACAGCAACGCCCCTTCTGCAGAGCCCCGCAGTGTCCCCGACAGCCATGCAGGTGGGTGGCCTCTGCTGTCACAGAGCCAGGGGGACAGCATTCCTTGGGAGACATGGCTGACTCTGGATCCTGCTACCGTCCAGCTCTGCCAACAGACCAACCCAACCCTGAAGCCCGGCCAGTACTGGGCAGGGCCCGAGTGTTCTTCCTTACTGATCACCTACTATGTGCCCCCGACTGGGTGGGTGCTGAGACACAAAAGCCAAGGGAAGCCTGGACCTGCCAGGCCTCAGTGCTCGGCCGTGGCCACACGGTTGGGTGTTGACGTGTTTGCTGGAACTTCGCCACACACGCATCTCAGGAGCTCTCCACCCTGAGCGCCAGCGTCCGCTTCTGGCCCTGACTCTGAGTGTGCGGAAGATGTGGCCGTGTTTGAACCCTCACCCAGCACTGCAGATGTGCCGGCCCCTGGGCCGCAGCAGGGCTGACGTGGGAGCTGGAGATGACGCGGGAGGGCGTTGCCTGTTTCTCCCTGAGGACTCGGACTCTCGGACTCTCTCCCTCTCTCTCTCTCTCAGTGAGCCAGCAACTGCTGCAGGCAGTACAAGAGGTTATTTATCAAGTCGGGGAGTGTGCTCTAGTGTCTTCCCATAACGTCTCTCCCTCTGTGGAGTCTCTAGCTGTGACCCACAAATGCAGAGAAGGCCCCGGGGCTCCAGAGAGCAGTATCATGTGGCCCCCCTCGGAAGGGGTTCGCCACCCGCGCTCCGTCTCACCAGTGGGCTCTGTCTCTTCTGGTGTGTTCGATCGAGACTATCATCTGAAGCCCCGAAGAATAGAAAAGCTTGTTAAGTGCTTTTGCGATGCCTCGGTTCGGGTTAACTAGATGATAAACTGGAATAATAATTTGTATTTGACTTGTCTACCCACGGCAGCCGTGGGCAGACCCAGTGTCGGTTCCGTGACCGTGAAATGAAGGGGTCATTATCATTAGGGATGTGCTGGTGGCCAGTCGCAAGCCACCTGCTGTGCGTGGTTCTGGCGGGGCGGGGGGGGGGGGGGGGGGGGACTGGTGAGCTTCTGCGCAGGGCGACAGGGTGGCCAGTTCAGGCTTTCAGGGCCACATATGGCTGTTTCTTTTCATTTTACTTTTTAACAACCTTTTAAAAGGTAAGAGTGAATGATTCTTGTTCCTGGATTGACCCACAGACTCTGCCAACGGTTGGTTCAGCTATGCTGTGAAAATGCTGAATTATTTTAACCAACAAGCAGCCCATGAGAGACATTCCGAGGCCGGGTCAACAGGTCAGCGGTGTCCCCAGGGACAGAAGCTCTTTTGTTCTCACCTGCCGGCCTTTCATCCTTCCTCTGGGTCCCTGTGATTGTAAGGCCGCTGCGGCTGTGGCTGCAGAGGCCCCAGCAACACAGTCACGTTCAAAGGCAGGGTCCCAGTGGGGGGAAGAGAAATGACAAAAGACTCTTAGCGCAGATTTCATTATTTATTATTATTATTATTATTATCATTGTTACTATTACTGTTAACCCTACAAGGGGAGGTCTCTCCCCAAACATCCCCCGTGTCTCGTCTGGAACTGAGGAGCATGCTGCCCACCCTGGGCCAGCCCCTGGCACAGGCAAAGGGGGTTCTCATGACTGACACCCCTCCCCAGGCGGGGAGAGGCCTCTGCCACGTCAGACTCCATTGGGTGAGTTCCCACATCATCAGGGAGGACACGGGGGTGTCAATTCAGCCACCAATAGGATCTCTGGAAATACTCTTCCAGTTTTGATATACTTGGGAAACAAAGATTTTGGGCTTTCAAATTGGCGTCTACTTTAATGTCTATGTTTCTTTTTTCGATGATTTTCCTAAGGCCGGTCGCCGCTGTTGGGGGTGGGGCATCATTGCCAAGGGGACGTGTGGCAATGTCTGGATAATTTTCTGGTCCTCACAGCTGCCTCTGTGGGCTCCTGGAGAGTACAGGCCAAGGAAGCTGACCGATACCCCACAGCGCCCAGGACACAACGAGGAACGGCCTGGCCCAGTGTGTCCGGAGGGCTGAGGCGGAGAAACCCCGGCTGAAGCCACAGGGGAGAGCCTGTGTGCATGCCCGGTGAAGGATCAATAAGCCCACTACCCAGTCTAGGCGAAGACTGAGTTCCAGAAGCAGAATGGAAGGATGAAAATTCCATACTGTGTTTGAGACGTGAATTGCCTAACGGTAAACATGAACATTTTCCAAAGAGGATGTATTAAAAAGCAAACCAAACTCCAGGCGACTCATGCCTTCACATTCCTTGCCTCAGGAAAAGAGTCGTGCCTCGTGTGAACAGGTGGAACACATGAGGAGGGAAAGATAATGCGGGAGCACATTTACAAAGGTAAAGGGGAGGTCAAAGTGTCCCCGAAAGTCTGAGCCTCTGATGTGTTCCATATGGACAAGGTCCCCTCAGCCCCGTTCTGCGCCTTGGGGTTGCTTTCCTCTCCAACCCAGTTTAAACTGCTCTTTATGAAACAGATTTCACATCCTCAGAATAAATGGGGGCAGAGCACCCTTGGGCCTAGAGACGACCACCCTGGCATAGATCCTCAGCTCTAGTACCCCGACGGCTGCTGTGGAAGGAAACCGCTCCGGTGCGTCTGGCTTCCTGAGTCATACGGAGCCCCTCTCGAGTGTTTCCGCCCTTGACCCCGTTAGGAAGGAGCAGGACTGAGAGTTGTAAGCCAAGGTTGGCTCGATCACTCTGCAACTTAGATGGACTCGTCCTGGGGCCTGGCCCACGCAGCTGGCCGCTAAGGGGGGACAGAGGGACAGAGTGGCAGCGTGGGCCGCAGCAGCACACAGGGAGAAGGCTGCGAGCCCCTCGCAGGTGCCCTTGTGGGTTTTGCTCTCCCTCGACTGGGCAAGGAGAAGGCCAGTCTTTGTGGGAAAGCTGGACATCCTGACCCCGTGACCTGTTGGCCTCTTTCTTGCTTCAGCCATAAGCTTCCCAGAGCTAGGATGACCAGCTTGGCCGCACACGAAAGTCTGGTGCCTCTCCTCTCTTCCCTGTTCGTGCTGCAGCTCCAGACCCACAAAATTGTAACAAGACAGACGCCAGTGCTTTACCACGATGGCGACATCGCTCGTGTGTGCCTGCTAGAGCAGGAGCGCCAGCATGAGACCCAGACTCCGCGCTCAGTCGCCGATGCGCACAGGGCTTGGACGGGCTTCTTCCAGAGGCTCTGGAGCAGCCTGCTGACTTGCAGACGGGCTCAGTCAAAAGGGAACACGGCCTACCCCCTGGCCTGGCTCCAGCAGAACGTGGACCACGTGTGTTGGCAACGCCCTGTTCAGTGTGGAAATTGAAGTTTTGGAAATTGAACATCAGTCTGAAATGGCGTCTCGCACGGGCAGAGCTGTACCTGCAGAGTCGCAACTCTTCCACAATGGCAGGTCACGGGAGGCGATGGCCCACGTCGGTGACAGTCCCTGAACTTGGGGATGGGGCTGCGCTCTGCACCGCCTGCATCTCTCAGAGCATGTCACTGCGTAAGTTCAGTCCTGGTGCAGGGGGAGAGGTGGCCACTGAGAGGCGTGCTCAGGGAGGGAGCCCTGGGCCAGGATGCTCAAGGACACCTCTGGCTGCTTCCCAGGGACTGTGCAGAGGCTGCAAACATTTATTAGGCGCCTACTGTATGTGAGACCCGGGGTACCAGACACTGCTCCCTCATACCGAAGCTGTGGGATGTTGTCCTGAAAGGGGGCTTGTGGTCTGTCTCCTAGAGCAGGCTCTTCCAGAGCCGCACTGCCAGGGGAGGGGAGGGTGCAGAAAGAGGGGGCGGAGAGGAGCAGCGGTTGGGACAGCTTTGTGTGTCCGCTAGATGTGCTGCCTGCTGGGGGTATAGGAGGAACCAGGGAGCTGGCTGGCCCGCCCCCATGTGTCCCCAGTGCCACCTCTCAGCCACCCTCGTCCCTGTCCCTGGTGCACCCCCTCATTCTCAGCAAGCCCGGTGACAGAGCAGTGTGGTTAGAAATAGACTCTGGGTCTGCTTTGGATGCTGGCTCCCCACTTCTGAGAAGTGTGACTGAGTAACTTATTCCATCTCTCGAGTTTCTTCTGCCAAGAAGTGGGGAGAATGTTAGCGCATTTCTCCTTGGGTTTAGTTAGAACGGCGTGATGTAATCACCTGGTGTTAATATCCTCTTCCTTGTCTTCCTCTTGTACAGCATTGTCAGTGTGTCAGGTGCTCTCCCAACCACTACAATGGAGTTTTCTCACCGAGGCTTGTGACGCGTTTGGAAAGAACTGTGACTAAAGACACTGGCGTAAACCAGAGGCTCAGAGCGCGTTGCCAGCCGTGGACTTTCAGGTGGGCGATGCAGGGTGGAGGGTGCGCATGCCCCACCTGCTGGCAGGGCTCTCCCTCTGCCCTGAGACGGAGCCTCGGCAAGAAAGCGGATGGACGAAAGGACCCGATGCGGCGACACTCGTGAGGGGCCGGCTCGAGCTCAGAGGTGTTAGTGCTTCCCTGTCTGGCAGAGGCCTGGAGCCACTGCTGACACGCAGGTCCCTTCCTGTCCAAGCTGGAACAGGTCCCTGCACAGCCAGGCCCTCGATCTTGACGCCGACGCTGAGCACCAGAACCCTGAACCATCCTTCCCCGACCCTGCCTCCTCAGACACCCCGGCTTGCTTGGGGAGACCCAGCCGCCGAAGGACTGCCTCTTGAGAAAAAATGAGTCACCTTCCTTAGCAGAGTAGAAAGTGCTTCTTAAATGATCATCACCATAATTTTATTTTTAAAACAAGGACAGAATCTTACAACAAAAATGTTTCTGGAGAAAAAAACAGGCAGTGTTATGAAAAATTCTCTCCTTTGCTCAGATTAGATCTTGGCCTGGGAACCTCAGCACAGAGCCGCCGGGTCAGAACTGCTCCCCGCCCAGTATCTGCCCTCACCTCCCGCACCCCCGCCCTGTGGGCGCCCTGCTTGTGGGTGTGAGGTCAGAGTTGCAGGGGAGGCAGGCGGCGGGGGCTCAGCTCCTCAGCATCTGGGCTCCCCGGGGATGGGGGCGGGAGTTTCTGGAACACAGAGTGTGTGTCTGTGTGTGCCTACATGAATGTGTGGTGTGTGCCTGTGTGCACGTGTGTGTGTGTGTGTGTGTGTGTGTGTCAGGGAGGGGCAGGCAGAGGGGTGGCCTGCTGCCTCCAAGTCCAGGCGAGGCCGGATTCATGGACATACCCAGCCTGCGTGGCCGCCCGGGGCCACACACAGGGACCCTGGGCTTGCTGAGGGCTCTGCTGTCGCCATCTTGGAATTCTAATGACCTTTGAACGTGACTCCCCCACCCCCCTGCCCCATTTTCACAGTCACTGAGTCCAGTATGTTCTGCAGCTGATTCTGACCTCACAGAATGTCTGCTTCAAGTCCTCTCAACTTGGCTTCTTCCCCTAGCGGTGGCTGTGGTGGCCAGTTCCAGGTGGGGACAGCTGGAGATGGGTGTGTGGTACGCGTGCCTCTCCCCGGGGCCCTCTGTCCCCACGTGGCCTTCGGGGACTTGTTCCTGCACCCCAGGGGTGAGGAGCACCAACCCCCTGGGAAATAGCCCTGGTCCGGGGGTGAACTGGAGCTGATGAACAAAGACCGTCCCCTGTCACCCATGCGAACACTTCCAAAAGGCACTCTCCGCAGCTCCCAGAGGGTCCCGAGGATGGAACACAAGTATGCTGGTGCGTGGGCCCTCCCCCTGCCCTGCTGTCCCCGGACCTCCCCCCTGATGATCCCCCCTCCCCAGCCCCCTCTCAAACTCACAAGTGGGCCTCTGCTTTTGAGGAGACTCAGGCAAAGATGACAGCCCACATTCCTGTGTTGTGTGTCCGGGGACCCAGGACCATAGGTAGGGACCTTTGGCACATTATCCCTCTCCAGGCCTGTCACTGGGCCCAGTGACCCAAGTCCCACCGCAGTGGGAGCAGGGGTCCCTGCAGGAAACCCTGGAAGGCTCTGCTAGAACCACAACCGGGAGCCAGATGTCCCCAAACTGCCCTCTCGGTCCTGTCTCCTCCCTCTCCCTCTGGGGCAGCGTCCCTACCGGGCGTCTGGGGCCCAGAAACTAGCCCTCGTTTGCCACACCTTCTCGTAGGACCAAGATTTAGAGAATTTGGTTTAGAAAGGCTCTGTGTTCCATTTTGCCCTGAGTGGGCCTTCACCAAGTGGATGGCATCAGCACGCCCTTCGAGAACGCTTTGTGGGGACGTGTGGACATGCCACGCAGCTCGCTGCAGGTTTGTAACTACAGTTACAGAGCTGCGCAGCCGTCTCCACGGTCAGCGTTAGAACATTCCCATCACCTCAGAAAGAATCCCCGTGCTCATCAGCTGATGCTCCCCGTGTACCCCCAAATCCTCCAGCCCTTTCTGCCTCTATGGAGTTGCCTGTTCTGGACGTTTCATACGGATAGAGTCATACAACACGTGGCATGGCGTGTCCAAGGCTGTGGCATGTACCGGTTCCTCTTCACGGCTGAACAATGTTTATTTAGGTCTTCTCCAGCTCCTTCCAAGCATGTGTGTTGTTTTCGACGTACACGCCTTGCATGTCATTGCTTCCATTTATTTCTAACTATGCTGTTCCTTGTGATGCCATTGTAACTGCAACTGTTTTCTTCATGCAATTTTATTCAGTTTATTGCAAGGGAACAGAAATACAACTGAGTCTGGTATACTGGTCGTGTAACCTGCAACTTTGCTGAAATCTTGTTTTATTTCTTAGTGGATTACTTATTTAGGGTTTTCTGTACATGAGATTATTTCATTTGCAAAGACAGAGCGTCTTACTTCCTTTCCAATGTTGGTGACTTTTATTTTATTTTCTTGACTGATTCTTCCCGCTAAAATCTCCAGTTCAGCATTGAGTGGAAGCGGTGCCTTGTTCTCGGTCTTAGAGGAAGTGTCTCTCACACGATTAAGTACATTGCTGGCTGTAGGCTTTCTGTTTGCTTGTTTCTGCTGATCACGTAGTTCTTGTCCTCTGTGCCCTTGGCACGGTGCGTCACCTTCATTGATCGGCAGATGTTTGACCCACCAAGCCTGCTTGGCCTCCGTGCCCGCATCTCTCCAGCCATTGCTGGGTTTGGTTTGCTAGTGGTGT
The DNA here is from genome assembly GCF_022682495.2 of Desmodus rotundus. NCBI lineage: Eukaryota > Metazoa > Chordata > Mammalia > Chiroptera > Phyllostomidae > Desmodus > Desmodus rotundus. The sequence continues at coordinate 210,226,893 of NC_071387.1, read as the reverse complement.
CTGAGGTTTCTGCACCCCGTGAGCACTCTGGCTGTGAACCTTCCGCATCAGGGGCCTGAGCTCAGGCAGAGGAAAGTGTGTTGAATAGACGTCGAACGCTTTTTATCAAGGAAGCTGGTTTTATTGCAAACTAGGAATAGAGTGGAGTGGGTTGGTTGAAATGTCGGAGACAGTGAGGAAGAAGCGGCAGCCTTGGTCTTGGTTTAGAGCACACGTCCCATTTGGAAAGCTGACGGCATCTGAGAGGGGTCTGGGATAGGCGTGTCCACCAGACCTGCGCTGGACAAGCTGACCATGCTGCCGTCCCTACCCCAGCTCACCCCCAAGGACGGCTGGTGGTTGGCTTGTCCTCAGAAGCTGGGAGAGCCAGGAGGGGTCCTAGCGAGTTACAATGGAAGGGTCACTGAGACACCGGACAATAGAGGTCACAGTTCGGAGTAAAAATTTTCCAGAGAAGTGATAGAGTTTGGATGGCTCTTGAATTCCCCTTCCACATTTTGGGTAGAAAGAGCCGGGAATTAGACATGGATGAAGAAGAATTTTAGAGCGAGCTGTTCTTTCACTGTGAATTCTACCCCGTTTCTGTCCTCATGGGAAGGAGGGGACTGCCTGAGCTCTCAACTCAAGCTCAGGGAGAGGCTTCGAGGGGCCCAGGGGAGAGCAGCACAGTGCATGTCCCTCGCATCCGTGGGGCACAGAACACACACAGGATGGAGGGGGAGGGAGGCCTGCTAGCTGCTCTCACGGCCAAACGCGAAGGCTCCCCTCCCCCTCAACAGGAGGCTGGGTCTTTCAGGGTCTGTCCAGCCAGTGAGTGCTCCCCGGGGACCAGATGCAAATCCAGACGAGCTGGCAAGGGGTCATCTTAGGTCCTGTTCGAGAAGGTGGTCTGGAGAGGCTAGGAGACCTAAGACAGAGAGGGCCTGGGGACCCCTGGATCTCTAGGGGACAAGGAAGAAAGGAAACAGCCAGCCAGAGAAGAGCTGCACCTGCCTTGTTGAGGACTGCAGGTGGGAGGCACCCAGCCCCCAGAGGGTCAGAGCTCGTGAGAAAAGGCCGCTGTGAACATCTGCAGGAGCAGAGGCCGCGCGTCCAGCCCCTCGGGCAGCTCACGTCAGTGAGAGCTTCTCAGCCTCTGGCCTGCTCACCCTCAGGGACCTTGGCCCCAGAGGGGCAGAAACTGGGATTAGCCAGGGGGAGGACAGAGAAGGGGGAGAGAAACCCTGCCCTTCCTTGACCTCAGGCTCACACCATAGGAGGGGGGATGCCTTAACAGTGAATTTGAAAGCTTTACTATTACATAAGGCTGGACATTTTAATGCTAAGCTGAAATTGTCATTTGTGACTCGAAGTGACCTTAGAACTCTGTGCATTACCCAAGAGAGACCAGGAAATTACTGAGGAGTGCCCTGCCCCTGGCTGGACACTGGGCAGCCTGGCCCCCCAGCGTTGACTGAAGGGGCCGAGGAAGACAAAATGGAGTTGCTTTCTTGTTTTCTGCGTCCCCTCTGTGAGAACAACGAAACGGTCCTGTGACAGGGATGCATCGCTCTTTATCAGAGTCTCCCCTCCACCCCCTGCTACAGCGCTGAGGGCGGGGGGCTGTTGAGTTTTATTTCGACTTTGTTTTCTTGTTGACAATGCCCCATCTATGCCTCGGCCAACCCCTCCCATCCCCGTGATGGACATTTGTCCTTCTTGCTGCCATGGGGCACTGGAACCACCTCCCTCTGTCTGGAATGCACCCCTGTTATGAAGCAGAGCTCCCCTGCAGGGACAGAAGCTGGAAGGGAGGCGCCCGGCCCCACCCCCCTGTGGCTAACCTGCAAACTCAGCTGGCTTTGGGAGGAAGCAGGGCTTCAGACTCCACCCTGGTGGCCGATGGTGGCAGCAAAGTGACATCTGGTTTCTGGAGCAGCCAAAGCAGAGAGGAGGGCCGGTTTTGTGGTGTCGGCGGTGAGGCCTGCCACGTCCCTGCCATGTGGGGGACCATGGTGGCTTGGCTGGCCTGGTTCTGCTGTGAGTGTCATGTGTTCCTGGCTCTGTGACCCCCTAGACCGGCTCTCTGGTCCTCCCGGGGGTTCAGTGAGCTCCTCCGCCGTCCCCTCATTTTCCTGAAATGTGTCCTTTCAGGTTTACAAACAGGTGCAGGGACAGTACAGAGTCCTCGCGCAGCCTCATCCGCTTCCGCTCGCGCTAACATCTCCGGTCGAAAGTAGGAAACTACCCTCGAGTGACTCTCTTATCTAAACGACACGCTTCACCCAGATTCCACCCACGTTTCCACTGCTGTCCCTCTCCTCCCGGGACCAACTCAGGACACCGCTGTCCTTTGGCTGTCCTGTCTCCATCTGTGACTCTTACAGAACAGACCCGGGGTGGTGGGGTGAACGATATACTATTACCGAATGGACCCACCCTTGTGCTCCGGGGGTCCCCCCACCCGGTACTAGGTTCACCTTGCCCGCTGCCAGGGAAAGCTGTCTCTCCATGCTAGAGATTGGTAAAAAGGAAAGGGACTGTTTATTGAAAAAGTTGTACAGACCTAGAGTAATGACTTAATGTCTTCATTAAAATACTAAGGTCCTTTAGAATACCCACAGATGCACACAGCCCTTCCTTCTCCCTCTGCCCAGTCTGGGCTACCGTATCTCAGGAAAAGAAGTAGAAGTCCGTGGTTCAGGCAGCCCCTCAGTTCTGGCACCAGCCGCTGGGTCGCCTCCGCGATCTCCAGTTAATCCAAAACCATGTGGCACCTTCTCATGGCCCACCAGCAAGAGTGCTTTCTCCCCTTTCCTTCCCAGCAAGGTCTCTCCTTCTTCCTAAGCCACGTGGCAAAAGGGCGCACCCTAAAGCTGCACAGTCCCAACTTTCGCCAAAGCTGCATGGTCCCCCCAAAAAGCGGAGTATAGCTGCTGCGCCTGGGTTTAAATCCCCGAGCCAATCTTCCTCTGCAGCCCCAATTCTGACTCCTCCCACAATCAGTTACACCTGCCAGCATTCCTGTATTCTTCCAGCTTTCTTGGGCTGCCGCAGTTAAGTCCGGGCATGTGTGGCCCCATGGTGTGGAGCCAACCTTCTCCAAACTCTTACGTAGGCTCTGTAACCAGGGGGAGTTGCCTCCCACTTACATCATGGGTGGAAGTCACTACCAGCCCCCTGGCTCAAAGCATGGCCACAGCTGTTTAACATGTCTATGAAACCAGGTAAAGGTTATAGGTATGTTAAATGACCATTCTAGAGGTTAGCTACAAAATTGTTGCTATTCAAAACAACTTTCAGTAGCCCTCCTCCATGCGTCCCATCCCCCAGCTCAGACCTGTGGGGGTGAGGACATCCAAAATATATAAAAATACACACATATACATACACACATACACACACACATAAAAAATATATTTTTATATATAGTATATAAAATATACATACTGTAGCACATACAGAGTATACATAGTGTAGTGTGTCTATTGGGTAAATATAGTACAGTATATCTATAGGGTACATATATATACTAGAGTATATAGTATATATAATTGTGTGTGTGTATATATACTGTAGCACATACAGAGTATATATAGTATAGTGCATCTATAGGATATAATACAGTATATCTATAGGGTGTGTGTGTATATATATGTATATTAGAGTATTGTGTGTGTGTGTGTGTGTATTTCTAACATTTCCCTGACACCCTGAGTTCTGGACCCCATTACGAATCCCCATCTGGGGCCTCCCCTGGGCTGCGCCCTGTTATGTGACGGTTCCCTGTTTTCCAAGAGGGCTGCTGGTCTGTAGGGTGTCCCCCAAGTTGGGCTTGTCTGACGTTTTCTCCTTACTTGAGTAGAGTGGTCGATTTGGGGGAAAGTACAACAAGGGCGAAGAACCTTTTCCCACCGAGAGGCTGGCGTCAGGGGACGTGACACCCGTGTGATGGGCAACATCGCCCTCACCACCTGGGGGAAGTGGTGTCTGCCAGGTGCTCCCTGGAGGGCCGCTATCCCTCCCTTTCCCGCCCTGCCTGTCAGAAGTCGGCCTGAAGCCTGGCCCACACAGAACGGGAGGGAGCGGGGAGCTCCATCTGTTGGAGGGGCCGTATCTTCATGTTATTTAGAATTTTCTGTAGGGAAGATTTGTCCTTTCTCCTCTGTTTATTTACTTAGTCAACGCTCAATCCAGTGCAAGGAAAGGGCATTTGTTGATAAAACCGCAGGGAAGTCTTTGGAAACCCAGTGGCCGGGGAGGCAGTCTGAAGGGCCTGCAGAGAGACTGGAAACCGGGCTAAGAGGGAGAACGAGGCCGTCCTGCCCCGTGCGTTCCCTCAGCAGTGGGCTGGCTCCCCCACAGGCTCGAGGTCTGCTATCCTCATGGCTCCAGCTGAGCAAAGCCTCCGGGTGGCCTGAGCTTCTCCTTTGTCCCCGGGCAGCAGGGCTGCTGCTCTAGGGCCCCATGTCAGCTGCCTGCAGTGGGGGGTCCCGGGCTCAAACTCTCAGGAGAGAGAAACTCACTTCCTTAACCTGGACAGCAGGCTCATCCCTCCTGTGCAGGTGTCTGTGTGAATCCCATTGGCTGTGGCCCATGCTGGGCGGGAAGGATGTGGTAAAAGGTGCCATCACTGTGTCACCTCCTGTGCAGGCTGTGAGGAGGGGTCGATCCTAAAACGAGGGGGCGTGGTGGGCTGGCAGGCAAAGTGCTCCTCCTGTACTTTCCTCGGATTCTTCTGGGCACGTGTGCCACCACTGAAGTCACATGGGACATCGTGGTCATTTCCAAGTCCACGGCACGGGCTCTTCCGCTCCACATGCAGGGCTCCTCAGGGGCCGCCTCCACCTCAGCTCTTCGGGCGTTTGTGCCTGAAGTCTTGTTAAGCAGATAAGGTAGAGACGAGGTGGGTAGAGCGTTGGTGGGGAGTCAGGTCACTCTCTCAGCCTCCCCGTCCTCTCCCCAGTGGCTGCGGAGGTCCTGTTTGGTCTGTGGTTTAGGGGAGGTAGACGAGAAGAACGGCCCAATTCTCCGGGCCTCGGGCTTCAGGTCGAAGAATGAAGCTGCTGCTCCCAGGTGTCATGCTCCTCTGCCAGCCTGGGCGGGGGTGCCCTGGGACATTCAGAGCCCCTCCCCCTAAACACACCCCAAAGGTGAATCTGCTCACTCATCCTTCGGGGCCCCTGAAGACACGCCCAATCTGGGTCCCCAAGAAGCATCTCCTCAGGAGCGTCACAGAGGCGTGGCGGGGGTTCAGGGAAGACAGAGGGTGGCTTTTTCTCTTTGTCTCCCCAGGGCTCGCAGTCACGGGCAGCCGGGACGAGAGGAAGGAGCGGTCCTACAGCGGAGGGTGTGGCTGTTTGGCTGTGGCCGTAAGCCACAGTGGACAGAGGCAGCCAACTCCAGAGAGTGGGGGGAAGGGGCTGGGGCAGCGAAACCTGCGTCCCACCCTCCTGCCCTCTGATCCCCTGCCAGTGGCTGCCATGGCCCAGACCCGACCGGAAGCCAGAGGCCAGGTTGCTGTGGACTCAGCCCACGGAGAGCAGCCTCCGGGGCAGATGGCGGGGGCGCAGAGAGGGTGGAAACTGGACCTGGAGAAACAAGGGGCAGGTCCCGATCCCAGAACAGACTGTGAGTGTGTGCCAGGCCTGGCCCGCAGCCCTGCTCTGCTGAGTGGGGCCCCCCCGCCCCGTCCGCCCGACCCTGCCTTCTTCTCATGGTCTCTGCCCTGGCCTCACTCCGGGCAGCTGCTCCGGGGCCCTTTTCATGTCACAGAGGAAAGAGCCACGTAGTTTGGCCCACGTGTCACATGCTCTACAGTGGAGAAGGACATGGGCTGCTACCCCTGCTGCTCTCGGGGTTCCTCCCAGCACTGGCGGCCGGGAGTGTCCCCTGGGGCCCCTCGGTCCTGGCCTCTCCTGGACATGCTTCCGGACAGAGTGCTTCCCTCAGCTCCCCCTCCTCGGGGCGCAGGGAGGCCCCAGTCACTGCGAGTGTGTGACTGTGTGTGTACAGTCGAGAAAGAACCGCAAACCACTCTCCAAGCAGCGTTTGCCTTCTTCCTGGAAAGACTGTCCTCCCGGGGCTGCTGTTGCCACGCCGGCTGCAGACTAGGAAGCTGCTCTCGGGCCGCTCGCCTGTGCTTTGGAAAGAGTGTAATGGAAAACCACGGTTCTCCTCTCCTGGCCCCTGTGGGGACCCGCCTGGGCAGCCAACCAGGGCAGGAGCAGGGCGGGTGGTTGGCAGGAGGGAGGGGAGCTCAGTGGTTGGCGGGAAACAGGGCTTATTGGTGAGAAGGCAGGAAAATAATTTGAGGTTTCCATGTAGCATAAGTTTCCATCTGACCTTCCCTGATGGCAAAATAGGTCGTGGACCTGAAAAGCTGGGTGGCTTTTCACAGTGACTTCATTGTCTCAGATGCAGGCTAGTCCTGGGCGGGGCCGGAACTCGAGTCTTTCCAGGGCTCTCGACAGGCCTGGGCAGGCATCGCCATCCCCACTGAGAGAGGGGTGGGGAGGGGTTTGCGGAGAGCGGCAGGGAGTTCACGGAAGGTACAGCCCACACCAAGTGCAGCGGCTCAGCCAGTGAGGTCCTGCCTGGAGTCACCCCCGAGAGCCCCGCTGGAGGGGTGGGCGTCCTCCCATGCATTCTCCCGGTGCCTGGAAAAATGCAGAGCACTGGGGTCTAGGTCCCAAAGACAAGGTTCTCAAATGCCTTTCCTTCTGAGAGAGACCACCCGCCCCACAGCAGTGAAGGGGTCAGAGCGGGCCTCGCCCAGGAGCGGCAGGAAGGACAGTTTAGGGGAAAGCGGTTTTCGGTTGGAACATCAGGTGTGAGTGTGAACCTGCTGGACAGGTGCTGTGGCTCAGAGTCTGGGCCCCACAGCGGCAGCGACAACAGGTGGGCTCAGGGGGACGTCTCTGAGTGGGCATCTTCCCACAGGGCTCCACGGTCCCAATGAATCCAACGTGCAAACGGTCCCGTCCCATAGAGCTCACAGGAGGCCCGTGATGATGAACTCGCAGAACAGGGCCAGGCACTCAGTACATGGTCCGCACGTGCCCACTCACGCAGAGAGCACACCCCACGGAGGAGGCACCAGCAGAGCACCTCGGGCGGGTCGCTCGTGGGTAAGAACTTCCATGAAGAGGTTCGGCGACTTGCTCAAGGTCACACATCCAGTAAGTTCGGCAGGGGTGCTGTGATGGCTGCTCCAGAGCCCCTCTGGGGAGGAAGGACTCACTTCCAGCTGCTGCACCTGTGGCTGCAGGTGGCCTGCCAGCCCTCTTTGTGAACGGCCTTGGCCAAAGAGAGCCCTAGGCCCAGGCCCAGGCCCAGGACTGCGTCCCCAGTAGCCCCCATCCCGCAGAAAGCTGACACAGGGGTCTGAAAGCTCAGCCCCTCCTTCCTTCTCAGGTTAATTCAGAAGCTTGTGGCAGCTCCAGCCTCCTGGGGGTCGACTCTGAGACCAGCCTCCTGAGACTGCTCTGCCTGCCACCGCCTGCCTCCATGCAGTCCCACTTGTTCCCGCTCCTCCCAGAGTGCTGCCCCCCCCCCCCCACCGCTAGTGAAGCTCCTGCCCCTGCCCCTGCCCCTGCCCCTGACTCAGAGCCCGCTTCCTGGGAACACGGACCTCCACGGGGCTTCGGCGCACTTGGACCTGGGGCCACCTGGCTGCACGGCCCTGCTCTTCACCAATGCCTCTGCTCATTCCAGACAGAGGTGTCACGGTCAAGCCAGGAGGACCCTCAGAGGTCACATTCAAAACTCCGTCTGAGCCCACAGCGCCCCGCCCATCTCAGCTGCTCCGTGTTTGTGCTGAGAGGGGGGATGGGGATGTGCATGGACTAGGAAATCAGGAGGCCCCCGTGCCCACGGAGGTTTTCACAGTACGAGTCGGTATCTGTTGCTGGTTTTACTTAGCGGCACTGAGGTCCCCTGTGGTTTTTGATGAGCTTCTAAGCATGAGTTTGGTGAAGGCCTGGCTCCCACAAGCTGACGGCCCCCTGGATGACCCCCCAGGCAGGCCCTGGGACAGGGGAGGAACCAGCCCTGCCCCTTGGCTGCTGTGCCAGGTGTGGACTCCTCAGGAGAGATGCCGGAAGTTCTCCGCACGTTGCTCTCACAAGCCTCCTCGCAGAGCTGTGTATTTTTGACCTGAAAACAACACTGGGGGCAATGCAACCCCACCGCACCTTCTGTGCTTGAGAGAGGACACAGATGGGTGGGGGAGCAGAGGTTCCCCCACTGGTCGGCGGCAGGAACGACTCTGGAGCCCTGGGCCTGGCGGCACACAGGGCCCTTCCCGCTGCTCCGCTCCAGCCGTCTGAAGGGCCAGGATGTTCCGATCTCACGAGTGGGCCGCAGACGGCTGGAGCGCAGTGACCAACTACCCCGTGTGTTCCTCTAGCTCCCTCTGCCTTCGGGTTGGGATCGTGTGACATCGGCCATGGGCTGCCAGTCCAAGTGTGGCACGTGGCTCTTCCTGGCCGGCGAGTTTAGATCGGCTGCCTTCCTGTGTCCTGCAGAGGAAGACTTAGAGGCCAGGTGGGACACAGGGCAGAGCTAGCAGACGGAGGGAGGCCTCCCCACTTCCATGAGACTTCACAGGAGCAAGAAACAAGCATCGTTCTCTGAAGCCGCCGAGGCCTCAGGAGTTGGAGCTGCGAGGCACCTGCATGCACACCTCAGTCCCCAGGCCTCTACCTGGGGCCGGCTGGCCCACCTGGGGCACCGTGAGCAAGGTTTGCCAGCCAAAACTGCCACATGGAAAATGTTGACAGAAAGGTGACACTCGCCCCTTGGGGGCCCATGGCGGGGCTCAGAGGCAGAGGCCAGAGAGAAGGCAGCTTCCGAGGCTGAGAGAGCGGTTGGTACTGGTCGGGGCACTGCCCACCTTCGGGAGGCCGGGTTTGTGCAGATGTGAGGAGGCGGAGTCCAGCAGCTCTTGTGTGTCCTGCCTCAGCTCCCACGCTACACGGCAGCGACGGCTTGTGGCCTCTTTGGCTGTGCAGCCTGGGCCCAGCTGTGCCCTCGCCCCAGCGCACCAGGGACTCACAGGAGGAAACCACTGACGCTACTTCCCTGTGACACCTCTGCTCCAGACCCCACTCGATATCCCCACTGGTGGCAGACCTCTCAGGACCTGGCTTCGCATGGAGAGTTCACACCCCTGTCTCCCCGTGGGCACAGCTGTGACTCCAAGCAGGGCCCCGAGATAAGAAAGAGGAAGGCAGGGCGTTCTCTCTGTAGGGTGGTTGCTTTTGTGGTCCCCACCGGGTGGCATTAGCTCTGGGAACTCAGACTGAACGTGGGTTTCTGGCTCTGATGTTGACTTCTGGCCAGCTGGCCCCGTGGATGCCCCACATCCTGCCTCTGAGCCCGGCACGCCCTCAGCAGGGGCTGGGTGGCCTGGGCCCTTCACCTCCCAGTTGCTGGCGTCTCATTGCACAGTCTCCCAGGCGGTGTTCACAGGCCTGCACCCCGATGCCGGCAGGTCCCAGGGCGGCTGTCACCCTTCCCCCCACGCAGCTTTAAGTCAGGGGGACTGCTCACGGCCATGGTTAGTGGCCGCCTTGTATGTAGACTCTTCGGGGACGGATGTCTCCTGGCGAGAAGGCGATTCTGCAGTTGGCGATGACACGAATCACGTGAGAAGCCCCTAACGGGGCCAGCCTCTCCCACGTGCAGCAGTGGGAGCAATCTCCATGGGGTTGCGGCTGATGGCCAGTTCTGACACAGAAAACCAGAGAGAGGTGGCCGCACCTGTTTGGTTATCCGCCTGGAATTTCTCTTCTTAAAAATTCTACTATGTTTTACTTTAAAAATGAGAGCAATACAACAGAACGCCATTTTCTAATCCTAAATCTAACAGACAAATGGGGAGTTTGGCAGCATTCTCCCATATTTTAATGCTTACGTGCATCCACATATTTTTAAAAACAAATGGGACCGTAATATAGATTGCTCATTTTTAGTTCGTTTTAAGGTATTGGGACAGGTTTCCCTGTCCATAGATCTACCCCATCCTTCAAATAATCTATAGCGTGTTTCAGCCTGTGGATGGGCTGTGACTTGTCTACTGAATTCTCCGTTGATGGACATTGGCTAGTTCATTCATTTGCTATTACGACCAGCACTACACGCGGTACCTTTCCACACAGTGTACTTTGCACGCCTGTAAATGATTTCTTCAGGTGAAGTTGCTAGAATTAGAAATATTAGGTCAAAAGTGGCAACTGGATTATCGTCCAGAGATGTTGAAAGCATTTATTCTGTTTGTGTTTATGTGTGTGTGTGCGGGGGGAGGATTTCAGGGGGAGGGAAAGTGTCGTATCCTTTAACCGAAGGTGGCATTTAGTTGCATCTTTTTCTCTCTGCACTGAGACTGTCACAGCATTAAAAAGAAAGTTTTCTTTATTAATGAGATGCTAAGAGTTGCGTTAGCCCTTCCCATTTGGTTTTCTTTATATCGATTCCAGCTGCAAACAACCTGGGAGTGTCCATTTATGTCTCTATACCAGCGTATCTGCCCGAACTGACACAGACATTTTAAAAAACTGAGTAAACCAGTTTTATTCATTTACTGTTAATGGTTCAGAGGAAGTTTACCTCCTTCAGACTCGTTGATCTGATCGCCGTTCCCCCATCCGATCCTGAATCCCGCACGGTCAGCACTTCCCCCTGGTCCACATTCTGAAAGGCTTCTCTGTCTTAGACTTCCTGCTGTGGGAAGGGCCCTGCTTTACCTTCTCTGCCTTTGTGTTTGTTTTTCTCGGGGTCTCACTTCTCTGCCTTACCAACTTTGTTCCTGCGTCCACCTTCTCAGCATCTTTAACTCCGTATTTGGACATTTATCGGTGCTGAGAGACAAAGTGGAGCGCAGTACAATCGCGAAGAGTTAACTCATCAGACAGTTAACATCAGACGTTGATTCTGCGGGGCCAGGCCGAGCTGGAAGGGGTTGAGCTGGAAGGGGTTGGGAGCCGGGGAGAAGGCGAAAACGGAGACAGCGTGGGAACAACAGAAGGAAACTCGTTCCACCTGCTGAAACTGAACGCCTAGGTGGCTGTTTGCGATTGTGGGCCCTTGGCGCCTGATTTCACAAACTGGAGGCATCCGCAGGCATCGGTTTTGGTCTGTGTACGCAGCCCCCCACAGCAGGACACCCACCTCAGTCTGACCGGCTCCTGGTTTAATTTATTCAACGTCAGGAATGGAAGAAAACAGAGAAACTGGTGAAAGGGGGCTTCAAAAGAAAAAAGCCACTAGAAGGAAGAATTGAGACGCAGGTGGACTTTTCCTACTTACCCAAATGCCTCCAGTGATTTCCAGCTTGACAATTTCACTCTGTGGTCTCAGTTTACCTAATGCAGAGTCCAGATTCCCACATGCTGGGGCTCTCCTCGTCCCCGCCCCACCCCCACGTCCTTCCACTGGGAGCCCTGGGGCTGGAGACGGTGCTCCCTACAACTCCCACAGCTGGCTGAGGGTGGTGTAGGAATCACCAGGTAAACTCTCCACGACCCCCGCCCCATGCTGCTCTGAAATGCAGTGTGTCCTGCCTGCCCTTCCCTTACCCCCCCCACTGGTGTAAGTCACACCCCCCACTGGACACCCAGCGCCTACACCGCACATCCCTGACCTCACACGAATGCGTTTACATCACCCTCCTCCGCACTCCTGCCCCTGCTGTTCCCTCTACTTCCACTTCTCTTCCCACCTTGCTTGGTCCTGAGAAGGTGAGGAATTTTCTAGCCATCGGCTGTGTTCCAGTTTGACGGGAGCATAGGGCTGCCGAAGGAAAACAGCAAGAAGATGGGCCCCAGGTCATGGAAGGTCATGTTCATCTGGGGTGCCCCTCGGCTCTGCAGTGGGGGAGCTGCCAGACAGCTGGTGTGGCCGTGATTTTGCAGTTCCCTTGCAGTGTGGCACCCCAGCTTCTGCGATCAGAGACGGGTCTGCCCTCTGACGGTGGGGCCGGGGTGACCGGAGCGGGCAGGCCCAGGGCAGGCGTTCCAGCGCACAGCCTGGAAGCTCCATCAGCAAAGCCCCAGAATCCCGTTGCCTCCCTGTGGGACATGGCGGGACTGGGGGATCCGAACCCTTCCCTTTCTCCACCGGCGAGTCTGAAGTTGCCTCCACAAAGCACTTCTTGGCAGATGTTGCTTCTGAACTCTTGGCTTCTCTCGGAAATTTTCCCCCAATCTCTATCCCTCTATCCCCGGATATGTTTCAACAGTCATCTAGCATTTTTTAACTTTTTAAAAGCACTTCCACATCCACAGCATCATTTTTTATGGATAACAGCTCGGGAATGGGAGACAGTATCTTCATTTTACCAACGAGGGGACTGAGGTTCCAGCTGGGCGGAGGACTTGCCGAGGTTGGACGCAATGACGCATGGCTGTGGCAGAGCCGTGGCCCAAGCAGTGGGCCGACGGAATCCAGGACGGAGAACGGAGACTCACGCCACTAGCGCGATTCCGTGGTCACCGCCCCCTGCCCCGTACCCACGGCCGACTGTCACTGTCCTGTGGGCTCACGATCCACTCGGCGTGAAAGTCCCCACCTGAAAGAAAATGATTTGGGACTAATAATCGTTGCTCCCCAAGAGGTGGATTTGGGGGAAACTGGACATTCTGGATGACTTAGGAGTTGGAGCAATTTGAACAAAGTAGGTTTTCAGAACTGGTTGGACGAAAAAGCCCAAGAGAAAGTGGGAAGCAGATTTTGCACATCAAAAATACATTCCTAGTTAAGAAAGAGAAACCTTCTAAATGAACTCAGAGCAGGAAAAGATGGAAATAAAGGTTTTGTGCCAAAACTCCAGCCACCGCAAAGTCTGCTTGGTTCCCCCAGAGTCGGCGGTTTCTCTCTCCTCGGAAGGGAGGGGCTGGGCTGGGGTTGGGAGGCTTGAGTGCACTGGGCTTGGGGGGGGGCGCTGTGCCTCCCACCCTGACGGAGCCACGAGCACACAGCAGACTCCGCCCTTGCCGCACTGCGCACCCCGCTGCCCCAACACCCAGGCCCTCCCACAGCCCCATCGCCACGTCCACAGGGAAATAAAAACCTGTCTGTCTCCCACTTGGCCCCTGTTCAGTCCAAGGAAATTACAATGAAGTCTCGGTTCACATGGAGTGCTCTGGAGTTGCCATGGGCGCCCAACTCGGTTGCTGGAGCCGAGCCGGCCAGCGAGGGCCAGGCCGCCAGGGCTCCAGAGGGTCACGGGAGAGCTGTGCGGCTGCATCTCTAAGGCGCTTCTGCCTCAGGCTTCAGATGTGCCCAGTGGGAACGGGGGGGGGGGGGGGGGGGACTGTACCCTAAACCTGGCCCTGGGGCGGGAGGGGGGTGCTGCGGAGAGGAAGTTACTAACTAGATTTGCCCCAGGTCCCCAGTGGTGGGGTAGCACGCAGACTGCCCAGGCTCGGCTCCATCTCTGGGCACTGCCGCTGCGTCCTGCGGGAGAGCAGCCCATTTTCCGGGGTGGGGACCAGCGGTCTAATCTGCACCTTCCTATGGGGCTCTGCCAAGTTCCTCCAAGGTGACTTCTAAGCCCTGGGGCTCCCAGCGATCCTCGGGTGTGCACTCGAGTCGCCCCTGCAGCTTTCTAGAGGTATTATCGCCACACTTCAAGCCCGGCGGACACTGCCATTCAGTAAGAAGGGATGCCGCGGGGCCTGGCATTTGTGTGGCTGGAAGAGTGGTGTTTTTCTCAGCTGAGACGTGCATCAGAACCACATCTAAAATCACTGGAAAACCATTTATTTGAAATGAAACCCTGCAGTGGAAGGTGCGGAGCTTGCTCATGTAAGAAGACTGGAGGACGTAAAGCTGGGGAGGGTCACAGGATACAGGAACAAATGCCTCACTGATAGGCAACTGGGGAAGGGCTGTTGTTTCTGGGAAAACGACCTCAGCCCTCAGCAAGAATCGGTGGATTGAATTAGCTGGGCTCCTGCAGGGATAGTGCCCAGCAGGGATGGGAGAGACCCGCAGGTCCCATCCTGGGCTCTGATATAGGTACCAGGAGACTGACCCACACTCGAGGACCAGGGGTGTGTGTGGACCACGTAGGTTCTCGTGGTCAAGGCTTCCACGTCCATCGGCCACCTGCTGTGCACTGGTCCCTGGAGGCTAGATCCGGCAGGAAGAGTGACAAGGCTCCAGAAGTCTTTCACTGGGATTGTTTCCTTGTTGCCTTATTTCCACGTGGCCTGAGTCCTGCCTGTATTTTGCCTATTTCCACATGTAGAGGAGTTGCCTTCTGCAGCCCCCGCCAGACGCACGCCCTTCAGCTCTGAAACTCCTCTCCGGCCTATCAGTCACCCCGAGGGCGCTATTCGGTGGGCTCTGCGTGGCCCACGTGCCCAGCGGTGGCGGGTATTTTCATGGTGTTGGTGGCCAAACCGATATGTTCTTTCCATTCTGCATGTTCTTCTCACAGTGGGGCTGACCACCTCCCACCAAGGGGCGCGGTGGCCCTGTGCTCCCGCCCCTTGCATCTGGGTGGGGACCATGATGGCTCCCACCAACAGAACACCGCAGAAATGATGGGATGTGACTTGAGGCTCAGCCTCAGAAGGCAGCCATCCATGCCTGGCATTCACTCGCCCCCTTGGGACGCTCACCTCAGACCCCCGCCTCCATGCTGGGAGGAAGCCCGGCCACGTGGAGCCAGCAGCCAGTACAGGGAGCAGGTGCCAGGGCACAAGCCTGCAAGTGGTTCCAGTCCCCAACCTTCAGTCTTCCAGCCATGGCTCCAGCCGTGGCCACGGACACAGCCATCCCACTCTTCCTTGTCCACATTCCTGACCCACAGCACCCACGAGTGATAATGGGAAGTTACTTACGTGTGAAATCACACAGTTTTGAGTGATTTCTTATGCAGCAATAGATACATAATTGTCCATTGGACCAGTCACTGCTGCCAGGCAGATGGGGCCTTGTGAGCAGGGGAGCAAATGTTAGCGAAGAAGATGTGAATGGCTGTGAGGTAGACCAGATGGATGCATGCCACAACCTACCACCATCCTAGGAGAGGTTAACTTCCCATGGATTTGTGAGAAGATGTGGGATTGTATGGTGTATTTTATGACATATTACACAGTATATACACAGACACATGTACATCTATAGAAACAGTGGAAGCCCGTCTTATTATCAACAGTTAGTGGAAAAGGACCCTGACTTTGCTGTCTCATCCCCTGTGCTACATCATGGGCAGTTTGGGCCGGTCCAAGTAACAAATGTCTGTTTCCTCCACTCTATTGTTTAGGCAACGATTCTCAGTTCAGCAAAACCTAAAAGTAACATTTCAGGCACTAGCTGAATTTCAGTGTGCAACCAGGAGGCTGGGCTTGGAAGCTGGTGTAAGAAAGAGGCTCTGGGGCCGCTTTAAGAAGAGACCAAGCATGGGGGTGGGGGGGTGGGCATCGCTGCCAAGACGGGTCCACCCGGGCACTCTCCCTCCCCCAGCTCTGCTCTGCGTGGGTCACAGCAACGCTGCACAACCACAGACCGAACCTTCGTTCCTTGTGAGCAAAAGGAAGTATGCTCTCTGCAGGTACCCAAAGAGTGGGGTTTTTGTTTGCTTTTTAGTTGTGCTTTAAAAAACAAAAGAGAATCAACCAAAGTGTGTTCTCAAACTATATTGTATGCTTAACTCTTTTCACAGATTTCTGATAAAACTTTCCTCATGCAGACACATCCTGAAAGTTCAAGACATAGGAGGAAGGGAAACTATAAATTTAGCCGTACCAAAAATAGGCTTTCTCACCGAAAAAAATGTTGATTCTGCCGTGAATTTCAGTGGCAGCCCCCGGAGTGGCCGGAGACGGGGCTTCGGGGCGAGGGGCTGCGATGCGAAGTGGTCAGCCGTCTTACCGTGCAGGTCGGTGGCATTAACACTAAATGCTCACACGGCAGAGCAGCCATCCTTGCCGCCCATCCGTCTCTAGGACCTTTCCTCTTCCCGACTGACACTCTGTCCCCACTGGACACGAAGGGCCCTGGAAGCCACCAGTCACTTCCCGCCTCTGAATCCGACTGCCCGAGGGGCCTCACATAAGTGGACTCGCACAGTATTGTCCTTCGATGACTGGAGAATGTCACTCACGGTATCCGTGTGAAAGCAGGTACTGTTGTCTTCTCTTTTGAACGACACCCCGTTGTACGTTTGGACCAAGGGGCGGATTACCTTCAACGGGAACCTCAGGGCAGCCTTCCGGCCTCTGTGATCTCAACCACATCAAGCATTTTTTGAAAGACGGCTTTTTCCTTCTACGTTTTATCATCATACCTGCTCCACTTGCCTTCCTACCTGCTTCCTTCCTTCCTCCCACCCCGTGTGCTTTCCTCTGCCCCTCCTTCGTAGCAGCGGCTGGCAGACACCGCTTCTATCACAGCTATAAAAAATACTTGGCTCTCCTACCCCATTTCAGCTTCTTCAGAGCCGGAGCCACATCCTGCCTTGCGGGGACTCCGAGGGAGCCCGAGTTAATGCTCAGTGGATGAAACTGAGTTCAGCTGAGTGGAACGAGACCCAAAGTGGCAGCTGACTGATGACCCCAGTCACAGACTCTGTAAAACCCGCTCAGCGAGACAGCCCCATGCATTCGTTTGGCACGGCTGCTGGAAAAGATTTCCACTCACTCAGTGGTGTAAAACAACGCCAGCTGACTATCTTATGATTCGGTAGGTTGAAGCGCTCCGCAGACATCTCACTGGGTCTCACTGGAGTCCGGTCCAGGCTGTGGGTGGCTGTGCTCCTGTCCCGAGGCCCCAGTGCCCAGCATAGCGGGCGGGCGGCCGGGATGCATTCTGTGCGCGCTCACGCGCTCACACGCGCTGACCACCCGGACCCACCGCAGACCAGGCTCGGCCTCCTCCTTCCTCTGCTGGCTGGTCATGAAGGTGTGAGCTGAAGGGCAGGTGCTGGTGAAAGGGGAATGGATGGCGGGGTCTGGGCTCCCACCTGCTCAGCTCGCCCGTGTTCTGCAGTCCTACCTGTGGGCCATCCCGATGTGGCACCCACCCTCCAGCTCCCTGACCTGATGGGCCAGAGTGCGTGGTCCAGGCACGGCAGCCGGGACCGACTCCAAAGCCCTTCCCCACTCTGGACCCTGCTCAGAGCTGGCAGCCTTCCCTGGTACCGACTGGACCAGGTGGAGCAGCTCTCCCAGGTGGGGAATAATCTGCCTCTGGATTCGGAAGTGTTTTAGCAGGTGGTTGGGGGTGCAGGAAGCCATTGATTTTCCTTTGTTTTATAAGGTGTGCTCCATCTTGCTGCAGGCTGCCGACGCCACGCCCTAGACTAGACTCTGCAGTGGGATTGTCTCAGGTTTCTGGAGCGCGTCCCACACCCCTCCAGGGCCTCCAATGCACTAGCTGCTTCCTGCTGTCCTGGTCTCATTGATATGATGCCACAGAGCAACCCACAGGCAGCTGTATGGGACGTCCAGGCCCTCTCAGACTGTGTTTTAAGAATAACGGGAAAGTTCGCATAGACAACGAACACGTATCCCGATGAATGTGAAGCCCTGAGGTCTCTTTTCCCATGGACTGTGAAAGAGGATGTGACCCTGTGCCACGAGCCCAGGGTGATGCTAACATGCCCTAGCTGTGATAGCACCTGTGACTGCGGCTGCCACGGGGGAGTTTGTACTAGCTCACTGTCACCTCTGTCAGGGTCTGTCCAGGTTCCGCAAGGCACAGACTGATGAATTAAAGGGAGATAGGATGACTACTGCTCTACCAGGAGCAAAATAGAAAGGTTCCTGAGGGAGAATTTGTTGATTCGGGAGCTAAATACCCTGCAGGAGGCTCAGCAGGTGGTCTGAGCAGGACAGTAGGGTGGCTCCTGGAAGGATGGGAAAGGAGCCGGGCCCACTGAGTGGAGGAGCCTGGCAGAGACGGCCACGATGTGCTGGAAGGAGAATTTAAAGGCTCAGAGGAAGGCATGTGGGGGCGGACACACTATGTACAGCTGAAAGCCCGATCCGGTGATGACTTAACCCTATTCACTGTTCCCGTGGCCAGGCCGAGGGTAGGGGGCTTCTGGGGTATGGGGTTGCCTGCTCTTATGGGGCACAGACCTTTGCACCTTCTTGAGTAAGGCAGGCGTGCTACCCCTTAGTAGGGAGGAATGGGGCCATTTCTGCAGGCTCGGAAAGCTGAGAGTCATCTAGGGAGCCAATATCTTGGGGGGAATCCACCCAGAAGTCCCTCTCTCATGTGCCCAAGGCCATCCTTTCCCCCAGTGCCCCGACCTTGGCACAGTTCACTTAACCTCCCCTGAGATCAGCTACTATGGCGGTTCCCGGGGCCACTTCCTAAGTCCCTCAGCCCTCCCACAAGGGGAGGGACGCCTCTCCTGTGCTGCTGCAGGGAGTGTCTCCAGCATCGCTCTCAGCTTGGGAGTAGTTGCCACTTAACCGCCCTCAGCTTCTCGTGTTTTTCGGACTGTTGAGTTTACCAACAGCCAAGCAGTTCCGTCAGCCTTACAGTTGTTATTTCCCTCATGTTATTACCTGGCACGTAGCACCACCTGCGGGACTCCTTTCTGCCAGCATCTCACCCTGGTCCAGCGCTGGCTGGAAGTCTGGACAACTGCACTGCTCCCTAGCACCAGGTGGGCACGCCCCCGGGCACCTGCCACCAGTGATGGCGTCCTTTTTGCCAGGCGGGTGTTGGAAAATTCAGGGCTTGACACGGAGGGCTTCTGACCACAGCCCTCTTGGCGGCCGGGGGGGTGGGGGGAGAACACTTCAGTGTCTGTCAAGTAATTTTAAACCCTTATGAGTCAGAGCACTTGGCTCCAACTTCAGAAAGAGGCTATTTCAGGCAAAATCCTTCCCCTGCAAGGCTCTTGTGAAATAAACATAGATCCTTGACCTTCACTTTCTTGGCAAAGCGGAACCCTTTGGTCGTTTATAGACAAGGCATCCGCTGGTGCTTGTTAGATGCCTACTGTGTGCTTGGGCACGACGGCTGGCCCTCACACTCTGAGATTTTGATGGTTTTAATAAGCTTCCCAAGTTTTCTGACATAGGTGGTTTCTAGCAATTGTTATAATACTTTAAGTTGTTTGTTAACACCCGCACTCAGAGTAGTAGGTTAAACACCTTCTCTCTCTGGCGGCACCAGGACTCCCAGCGAAGGCACTCAGAATATGTATCCTTTCTTCGGTACTTACTAATGATTTGGGTGACATCTGTCTGCGCTGAAGCACAGGCTCCACGCCCTCAGGGCCCGCCTCCGCCTGCTGCCCGGTCATATCCCTCAGGTCAGCACCGCACTGAGCAACTGAGCCTGAGTGAGCGCTCGGGAACGTCTGTTGAAGGAATGACGGTAAGCGGTACGGTAAGCAGAGAAATGAGCCCTGCAAAGATGCCCAGGACTAATCCCCAGGAACCCGGATATGTTTGTTACGAATACGAATATGTTACGTGCCTGAAAAGGCAGAAGTAAGGCTTCTGATGAAATTAAATCTGCTAATCAGCTGACCTTGAAATGCGGGGGAAATCCGAAGCTATCAAGGTGGACCTACTGGGACAGCTAAGATCCTTTCCAACGTCCGAGGGAGACGGAAGGGCCCGAGTCCCCGGAGCGCCCTGCCGATGCTGCTCTGCTGACTCTGAAGAGGGAGGAAGTGTCCGCAAGCCAGGGGGTGCAGGCGCCTCCCCTAGATGCTCCAGGAGGAACCCGGCCCTGTCGACACATTGGGCTCAGTCCAGTGGCAGCCGTCTCAGACTTCTGACTTTGCGAGCCGCAGGAGAACATGTCCGGTAGGAGCCACAGAGTCGGTGGTGACTTACTGCAGCGGGGGCAGCAGGAAGCTAACACAGCTGGCGATGGAAGTGCTAGGTCCGCACAGCATTTACTGGTCACCTTCCAGGCACGTTGCCGCTTCCCTCCCCATCCTTGACAAAAGGTATCAGCCCATCGTGCAGGTGAGCCCTCAGAGGCTCAGAACAGTCAAGCCAGGGCTGAGGACCGAGCCCTGGCCCGGCGTGGGGCTGCGGGGCAGACCTCCTGGACCCACACGCTTTGCTGACCAGGCCCGAGGCACTGGGGTGCTCCACAGCAAAACAGGGACAGATGTCGAGACTGTGTGTTTAGAAACTTTTTATAGTAATCCTTGCCTGTTTTATACTTCTGGAATGTAATTTTATGCCTGTTGAATCCAATACTATAAAAAATGGGAGCTTATTTTGTGGTTTTTTTTTTATTTCATTTTCAGTAATTCATTCTTATTGTCATTTATAAAAATACAGATTCACCATGCATTGGCCATAAAAAAGAAATGTTCCCAAATCCTAGGTGCTTTGAGAAGCACGACCCAGACCATAATGCTGAGGTCAGGGTCGCTGTGGGTTCTCTCCTCCGGCTTCACTAGTCCGCTGCCCCCAGGGTGAGAGCGGGGATCCTGGCCCAGGGCTCCGGCCTTCCTGGGCAGGGAGCAGGGGCAGCCTGGTTCTCGGAAGTGTCCTTGTCCCTGAGGACCAAATTCCCATGCCCCACTTCCTTGTGGTACCCCGAACCTCTCCTGCCTTCAATGAAGTAATTGCCCAGTTTATTTTAACTTTTTCTTGCCTTTCTTTAGCGAACATTTTAGGAGAGTGCCTGCCCCCTACACGTGTCGCATGGCCTGCATTTTAGGACTCCAAGAATGGACATGTGTTCAGTTACGGCGGGCTAGGAGGTATTTTGGGCTTGGAGGGCCGCGTTCCCGTCTCGCAGAGCGTGCACCTGCCCTCTGCACCTGGGCCAGATGTCCTGCCGGCACGCCACGACCCTGGAGAATCGTGGTGATGCTTCGGTGGAAACCAATCTGGTTCGACACGTATCCATCAAGAGGGCGCAGCCGCCCAAAGACGCGAGAGAAACTGGGATCTGGCCTGTTGCTTCCAGCCAGGTTGGGCCAGCTGCCCCGACTTTTGCCTTGCCTGGTGAGGGGCTTCTGCAGAGGAGGGGTCAGCAAGTGAGTGAAGGGGAGGATGGACGGAATGTGGGCAGAGCAGGGACAGGGTTCGAAGCCCAAAGACCCTGCTGGGGTGGATGAGAACTTCGCAGACCAGCCCCTACAGCTCTGTGATGGAGTGAGCCTGCACCTGGGTGCTTCAGGACGGGGTGGGAAGGAGCCCACAGCGGTGCTCCGGCACTGTGCCCGCATCGGGCTCTGCTCCTGCCCCACTCACCTAGTTTCTTGAACGAGGAACGAGCGAGTGAAGTTGTCCAAGGTCGCAGAGTTCAGAATGTGACGGACACATCCCTGGACGTGCTCCAGTCAGCCTCGGTGCGGCGCTCCTAGAACGCTTCCTGTGGGAACACGGACAGGGACTGGCTTCTCCCAGCCAGCTGAGGGTTAACCCTAGAACATCCCAGCTGGGCGTACCTTGCTTGGGAAGCAAGAATTCCATGCATTTCAAATCGAGAGGTTCTGGATCCCAGTAGATGAAAATGGCCAAGCCTGTGTGAGCTTCGAGCATTTTCCGATTTCGCCCTGGATAATACAGACGGAGGTCGGGGAGGGCTGGCTGTGGTCGACACACTCCAGGGCAGTCAGTTACCCCCACTCGGCTCTGCCTGGAGCGAGGTGGGCCTGTCCACTCTTTCTCAAGGAAGTAGAAGGCGAGGTTAAAACCATAAAAGAGATCTTGCAGGTGTTGCTGAAGTAAGTCCCCATTAGAACCAGTCACGGAAATGCTGACGGCCTCCTCTGGCTGACAACCCATGCCTTCCTTTCCTGAAAAGTTGCTGGGTGTTGGGAAACACTCCAGGGAGAATAAATGGAAGGTAGTTGGGACGTTGGCCTGTCCACAGCTGACGGGGAAAGTGACCGTGAGCTTTGCCCGATGGATGGGCAGCTGGAAGAATGAGCAGGGGTGGACACGGCACACGAGGCTGCCGTGGGCAGGCGTTGGGCCCTCCCGGAGCGGAGGCTCCTCCACGTGCGGGCGGGGATGCCCTCTCCTCCCTCACAGCATCCTGGGGGCAGCTCTGGGACCCAGCGACGTGAACAGTAATGGCCACACTTCTTCCAGAACTCACTGCGTGCTGAGGCGCCGCCCTGGGCCTCTTGAGTCTACTCATCTCAGAAGCAACTTTGGGTGAATTATTTATCCTTTTTCCTTTCTTTATTCTTACTTTATTGAGCCAAAACCTACCTGCTAAAGTTGCTGTGAAGATTAAATAAGTTAATCTACGAACACACTGATTCAGGTACGTGACCCATGTCACTTCCTGAATGAATGGCAGCTACACTTGACCTTCCTGTGGTTCCATCTAGTGCTAGTGAGCCACACAGTACTGGGTGCACGTGGGCACGTGGGCATGAGAAGGAGGAGAGGAGGGCGTGGGGCAGGCAGGGCCACAGAAGTGGGTCCCTGTGGGTTTACCTCTAGGGGTGCAGCAACAGGTCCCCCGCTCTCAGGCCTCCTGTGCTCAGCTGATGCAGAGTCTGAGAACAGTGAGGTCCTGCCTCCTCCCCGTGGGTCCCTGTGGGCCATCAGGCTGCCGTCCTGTCTGGGTTGGACCCGCCCCACCCTTATTTCCCTTTGGGGATCTATTTAGGGCTCCCTCCTTTCACCCCATCAGGTGGAAGGGTGGTGAGAGCTCCCCTCTGTCACCATCCCAGGGCACCATGACATCCCTGTGACCTGCCCCACTTGGGACATTGCCCTCCAGTTGCCTGAGCAAGGCCTCTGCGGCCTCCCCCCTAGTCTCTCTACCTGTCTGCCAGTCCCAGGAGTGGCAGCCCGCACTCCTACAGAGGGACCGGTCTGCAACCCTGAACGGCCCTCCCCATTGGTTTCTCTTACCACCCACACCCCATCCCATCTCGCCCCACGTGGGAAGACAGAGTAGCTGCAGTGTCCAAGCCTCATTCCCATCTTTCTAGACAGGGCAGGGGAAGAACAGGCTTCAAGGGCTCTGCAGGGTGGGCAAGAGGCTATCTGGTGGATCCGGGCTGATGGTTTAAGAAGGAGGCCAGGAAGCTGCTCTAGATGGGAAGAAAACTGAGGCATCAGGGGACTAGAGGCCCCGTGGGGCTGCGGATCGGGTGGGGGCCGTGAACACAGGAGACAGCCGATGGTGTAGGATGGTCAGTCCAAGGGCGAGACGGGGGTTAAGCCCAGAGGTGGAGCAGCTCCGAGTGATGCTGAGAGCCGGAGTGTGCAGGGTTCGGGTGGGGGTGTTCAGGAGCAGAGGGCACGGCCGCTGTATTTGAGGAGGACCAGGGCGGAGGATGAGTTGCCCGCACAGTCCCCAACATCACCAAGGATGAAGGCAAGGAGCTGGGTGCTGAAGGTTCCCAGGAAACCAGACGGTGAGCAGGAGGGCAGCAGAACAGCAGGGGCACATCTGGAGGGAGGCGTGACTCCCTCCAGGGCACTTGTTCCAGTCCGGAAGTGCCGCCCGCTTGTCTAGCCCCGAGGCGGGTTGATGGGAGAATAACCAACATCCTGCACCATTTGACTCACAGCAGCAGAGAGACACGGCCCACCCGCTTTGGGCAAAGTGTTTCAGGACGGTGGGGACCTCGAGTTAGAGAGGCAGGACTGCCACTGGGGAGGGAGAGATCATGGCATCCAAGTGCTTATTGGGATATTCACCCAGATCTCCAGAGATCTTCAAAAAAAACACCCCCCCATTTCACGGTCCAGGGGAACCGTTTCATGCCCTTTTCTGAGGCCTTGTGTAGTATGTTCACCTTCCTTCGAGTGATGGGTGTCGTAAGACTTCCCCGGTTTAACAAGGGTGATTCGGTTCTTTACCAACAAAGGGGTCCTGCAAAGTTACACAACCCCTTCTCCCTGTTTCCCTGAGAAACAAGAAGACACACAGCCAAAGGGAGACCAGGGACACAGATGAGCTTCCATCTAACTTACGGTAAAACCAAGCCTGCATTTCGTTTTGTGTTTTACCTCTAGAATCAATTTTTAGACGTTTTGCAAAGGGAAGATCCATAATGAGAAGAATATTTAAGTGATACAAATGAATTTCTCGAGGCTGACAGAACTCTCCCTGGTTACCCATCCCAGTCCATCAGGTTCGCATTTGGTCTCCAGCTGCTGGACTCTTGCTGGGGACAGAGAAGCTCGTGTCACTCTCTTACGGCAGCCCACGGGCAGACGCCTCCACCTCGCCCTTGGGGGGTCAGAGCCCGGGTCAGGTTGTGTGGCAGGCTGGCTGCTTCCCCCATCATCTACTTCCTCCCCTTTTCCATCTCTCCCCAGGTTTTTACCTGGGCCTCTGACCACCCAGAATAAAGACAACATTTCACGGCCTTGCTGGAGGCTACATTGGACCATGTAACTAAATCTGTGATGTGAGTGGAAGTGGCGTGTGCAAGTTCTGGGAAGGGTCATCCGAGGGAGGGAGCATGCCTTTCTCTTTTTCTTATCTTCTTACTGGCTGGGATGCAGATGTACAACTGGAGCTCCAGCATCCATCTCGTGCCATGAGACAGAAGCTATGCCAAGGATGGTGGAGCGACAGCAAAGAAAGAACCTGAGTCCCTGATGACCGTGAAGCTTTGGACCACTTTCCTGCTGGCCTGGATCAAGCATCGCCATTTTGGAGTCTGTGTACGCTCAGCTACATCTAAGCCTAAACGCAACAATCTGAGATAGGGCGCCCAGTTCGACCGGTCTAGACGCCCCCAGGGAGGCCGTCACTGTGTTTGGACTTGCCTTTGTCTCCCTTGCCTGTGTTGTTGTCCTGGTCTAGCTTTAGCACTGCTGTGTCTACCGCATTCCTGTCCTGTGAGAGTGACGCTGGTCTTTGATGCTGCTGATAACAGGGGCACCGTTGGGCTGCTCTCAGCCCAGCGGGCTTCAGCCTGGTGGACAGAGCACAGAGCTTAGCACCTTTCACTAGGTGACCACAGCCCTTCTGTGCTGAAAACAGTCCTTCCCTGCCACTCACCCTGAAGTGTTGTCTGTGAACCAAATCACATGAGTCATGCCCAGTGTCCTTGTCCCTCAGGCAAAGCACGAGGGAGGGAAAGGTGCTGGACATCCTCCGCATCTGCCTAGGCAAGTCTGGGGCCCAGATGAACAGAGCCAACAGGGGACACGTAGTCTCCCCGCCCCACCCCTGCAGCAGCAAGATATGGGGGTGGGGCGGATACATCTTGACATGTTACCCTTGGGGGAAAAGGGGATCTCCACACCCCCGGGGTTCTCTCTCCCCGACACGAGGGCAGGCCTGTCGCTCTGACTGCCTCCTCTTCCCTCAGCTCTCCTTACCCTCCCTGGCCTCTCTTTTTATGCACTGTAGCTCCGGGCTTTCTGAGTTCCACACACTGCGGTCAGCTGTGCTCCTGATCCAGGATGGTGCCCACAGGTGTGGGCAGGCGGGGCGGCGATGAGGGAGAAGTGGCTGGGAGTCTGAGCCAGAGGCAGAGCACCCCTCCTGTCGGGCTGTCCCTTCCTCCAGCTCTTAACGCACACTCTCTTTTCCTTCTCGCAGCCACCTGAGTGGAGGTGTCCTCCGAGTTGGGACATTAGACCCATGGCCTTTTCTCCTCTGTTGATGATTACTCCTGGCCACACACACTCCCCGCAGCATGCTCCCCCGGTTCTGTCTGCCCTGGTGTCCAGGTCTGGCACCCTCGCCGTCTCCCAGACTCCTTGCGGATGGCCGCTGGGACGGCCGCCGAGGAAGCGGCGTCTCCCGAGGCGGGGAGAGCCGGCCGGCCTGCCTGGCTGGTGCACAAACCCTGCCCTGCTGGCCCCCTTCTGGGCAGTGCTTACTGTCTCTCCTGGTCCAGTTAGTCCCGAGTTCACTGCGCCTCGCCCACCCTTGACCGCCCCTCCACACCCACCACCATCATCTCAACCCAGCTTCCTGACTGGTACCCCACCCACCAGTCCCCCCAAGGGCGTCCTACCCAGCAGTGCCAAACGAGTCTCCCCAAAGCCAGGCAGGCTGTGTCCCTGCCACGGAGACCTGTGACATCGAAGGTCCCAGGCTGCGTCCAGGCACAGACTTCCCACCGTTAGCCCCCTCACACCGCCTGCTATTCCTGGATTCTCAGGTCAGCAAAGGCAACCTTCCAGCTCAGGCCCTTCCCCCAGGAACGCTGGGTGACGGCCTGTCGAGCCTGGGTCAGACACTGCAGTCCCCTTCATGGGCTCGCGTCTCCCCAATACACACTGCTTATTAGAAATCACGATAACATGAGAATCACCCCTTTTGGTTGAGGAGGAATCAATGGAAAATACGAAAGAGCCCCACCAAAAGACTAAGGGCTGTGGCCCTGGGCCGCCTGGGCCCAGGTGTTAGAAGCTTGTAGGTCAGACCCGCTTTACTCTTGAGGAGCGGACACAGCCAGGGGCTGTGTTTGCAGTCTCCATGCTGCCGGGGAGCAGGGAACTGACCCTCTGGTCCGCCTGGGCAATGACCAGAGGTGGTTCAGATCTTGGGGGCAGGTCAGACACCCATGGACCCCTGGCCTGGGTGCTCTGAGGCCCTGGCCCAGCATCCCCCAAAACCCTCCGCAGGAGGCCTGTCCGTTCCGGCCGCCCCACGGAGGGCAGAGGGAAGCTCGTGGTACCCGCTGCATTCCAGCTGCCCGGGGACATCAGCAAGGCACGGGCAGGGGGCCGGGGCACAAGGGGCACTTGGGTGGTTGGAGGAAGGGAACTAAAGAGAGACAATAATTTTTTGAGGAAGGAAGTGAAGCTTCTATTAAAGGACACTCCTTGGTCAATCTTTTTAGTTCCTTGCCAATTTAAAAAGCGTGTGCGTGTGTGTGAGTGCGTGTAGGTCTATGTATGAACATCTGTGTGTGTGCACACGGTACAGCGTATACATTACTCCCCTCCCCCCGAACCCAGGGAAGCGGAGTGGTGACTTCTGTGAAACTCACGTTGCAGCAACCGTTTGCCATGAATTTTCTCAGACAATCTCTGTTTCAAGTACTTTGGATTAAAACATATTTTCCGAATTGGTCAACAGGATATGTGGTCTCAGTGTTTCATGTCACGTGTCATTGAGATATTTCGTCACGGACTCGGTTTTCTCTGAAATACGCACCCGTCTGCACCTCCATCCCCCGTAGTCACTCATTTCAAGTTTACCAGAAAAGGCATTTCCCCTCCTCACCACACGCTGCTTTAGGTCCTTCATGCGCTCATTTGGCCTTGCCCTGGCTGCCCTGTCCCTGTCATTTTTTTCTGTTTGCCACGGATATCATGAAGTGATAAAAAAAAAGGTGGGAGTAGGGTTGCGGAGGACGCGGAGGCCAGAGAGGAAGGGAGAGGCGGGCTGCTTTCCAGATGCGTGCCGCCGCCTCGCCGCTCTTGCAGTGGAGCTTAACTGAGGAGCTATCTCTAGCTGTGCAGGGCTGGTCCTCAGCATAAGACAATGAGGCCACTGTCCCTCCAGATAATTTGTAACCGAACACTAGCAGGATAGCAGGCCTTCACATTGTCTCCATCCCTCTGCTACTCAAAGGGCGGTGCAAGGCCTGGCAGCCTTAGCAGCCACTGGGGGCTGGTCAGCGACACAGAGTTGCAGACCCCAACCCCCTCCCCCGCCCCCCCCCCCCCCCCCCCGGAAATAGTCTGCATCTCTGTGGGATTCCCGGGCGGTCACGTGTGCAACTGTGCTGAGAAGCACTGGTCTGGAGAACGTCCTGCCTCACAGGTGTGGACACGGAGGCCCAGACGAGTGAGGAACGTGACTGGATGTCTTCCTGGGCGGTAGGTGCACACGGGTGACTTTCCTTCCTGGCCACTGAACTTGGCTTTGGAGCCCAGACTTCTGCTCCTAGAAGAAATCGTTTTCTTGCCCCGCCCAGGTAACTCGGCAGTTCTGGGTTTTCTCGTCTCCTTTGAGTCAGCAGTTAACTCGCGTTGTCCCTCTTCCCTTCCTCCCGCCTTTCCATGCAGAACGGCCAGGTTCCTGCGGGTCTCATCTTCGGTTCTGGAACCCGAGGGGCTGGGCAGTGTGGCCAAGGCCCATGTGCCATTTGGCCATCCCAAGGTGCCTGGACCGGGAGCGAGTGGGTGTGACCGGGCAGGACTGCATCAAAGGCCCGGTCTGCTGACCCCAGGAACAGAGTTTGGGTCAAACTAAAGAGAACACCTTGACCTCAGGTGTGTTTCAGTCCCAGGCCCGTGAGAGCTGAGCAACCTTGCGGACCGACCACACCCTCAGGAAACCGGACAGGACAGCGTGCTGGCTGACATCAGGACCTGGCTGGGACCGCCTGCTCCCTGCCCTGGCCCCTGCCACTTGGGAGAGCCCACACCCCCAACTCCCTTAGTCACTGTGATTCATAATGTTTCCCCACATGCCCCGCCCCTGGAAGCCATCGGGAGCCAGGTCTTTGAGTACGAGCTGGCCTGTGTCCCTGCGCTTGGCCCCATTTCCTTAAATAACCCTTTACTTTCTTCACTGCAAACTCCTGCCCGCGCTTTGTTGGGCTCTGACGTACGCAGACCAATGGAGCCCTTTGGTTTGGTAACAAGTGACATTCCTTCCTTCTGCTCACCTCTCCAAGTTAAAAGAAGAGGCGTCTCGAACTAATTCACACAGAGGCTCCCACACAGGACAGCCCAGCAGAGGCTCTGGCCAGGGCGCTTAGGCCCCGGTGGGCCTCAGTAGGGACTGAAGGAAGAGAGAGAGAGACCTCACCGCCCAGTGTCAGCGGAGCCACTTGCAAGGACTGGCCGACCCATCGGAGGAGCCATGAGATCTGCCGAATTCCACCCAGAAGCATTTTTACAACCTCAGGGCTGGAACAGAACTCCGAGGTATGAGAAAATGCAAGCGCCTCTTCGGACTTTGCGTTTCTCTGCTTCCTAAGATACACAGATGTCTTTTCCAGGTGTCCTCAATCCAGTGATAACCTGAGGCTAGACTTTGGTCTCACTGAGCAGACCCAAGAATTAGAAAAGTTACAACTTGACCTTACAGGGGAGAAGTCATCACCATAAATTTATGATGCCCATTTCGTGCCAACTGCAAGTCAGGTCCATACACCCCACCGGTATCTCATGCGGCGGGCCTGGTCACCGGGGGCCTGGCTGGGTCTGATGCACCCACACGCCAGCTGAACTTGGCCCTGATAGTGTGGGGGTGAGAGAGCGGTCTCATTGGCGGAGCTGGGAAGATGGGAGTTTCGTATAAAAATGGTTAAGGACTTCGCGCAACACTGTTGTGTTTTATCGTAAGGTGGGAAGAGATACTGTGTGTTCCACGTGCTTGCAGCGCATAAGAGAGTGGGACCTGTCAGACAGAAAGGGCGGCCTGGCAACTTCGGTTTGAAATGCATAATTGAGTAACTGATTTTAATGAGTCATGTTTAAGTAAAAACCTTACTGTTCTGTGGAGTACTAGAACAGTTAAGACAACTTAGATTCACCATATATAAGTGATTCCTGAAAATCTAATCACGTTCTCTTGGGCAGTTAGAAAATTGAAATGAAAATAAGGTACGAAAGCCCTTTACGTGGAAAAAACCATTAAAATATAAACACTACTTGAAATATTTGAACGTGTTTAACTTTGTAAACGGAGGCAAATAAAGAGCAATTGCCCGAATCACCGTATCTGCAAGATCAGCAGAGCGTTCCCAAGCTGCCTTAAAAACTGAACGTAGAACCAGGGTTTTAAGCGTGTAGGCCTAATACACCAGATGTCCAGCGAGGAGTAAAAAGCAACCTTGGAATAGTGCTGTTGCCGCGAAACCGCAGCGAGGGGCCCTGGGAGCTCAGGGTTACCAGTGCGCTGACCCCGTTACCAGGGCCCTGCCCCTGGAGACACTTCCCGAGAGAGCTGTGGGTGCTGCCCAGCCCTGGGGGGCAGAGGCAGTTCACAGGGCCGCCCTTGGCCCCTGTCCTATGTCCTGGACACTCACTCCACCTCTTGCTCCCCACTCAGGCCCCATGGTGGTCAGGAGCTTCCCTGTGGGAGCAGCACCCCCTGAGGGGCACGTGGGCCGTGAGGCCCCAGTGCCCTGTCGTCTGGCCTCGCCTGCCCCTCACTGCACTGCCAGGGCTTTGACTCAGGAGAGAGGAGGGTCTCCGCACCTGCGTCACACGGTCCTCTCCCCTCCCCCACCCTCCACACCAGGACATTCATGGGCTTCGGTGATAGAGTCTGGTGGAGGTGACACCGGATGACTTGTCCAAATAAGTCCACGTCGGCTACACCAATTCTGCCTTGGTCCCTGGAGCACACACGCGTGCAAGGTCCGAGTCGTCCTGCCAGGAGTCCAGCTTGCTGAGGCTGAGCCCCTGTGCTGAGAGTCCTTGTCGGTGCTCTGGCCTCCGGTCTCCCGGAGGTCCCAGCCCACCAGGGCCACCATCACCGAGCCCCACAGACGCGGAGGCATGGGCAGCAGACCTCTTTTTCTCACAGTTCAGCGGGCTGGAAGTCGAAGGTAAGGTGTCGGCAGCGCTGGTTTCTTCCGAGGGCTGTGGGGGGAAGACCTATTCCGGGCCTTTCTCCGCGGCTTGTACATGGCTGTCTTCACCCCGAGGCTTCACTCCGCAGACATCAATATTCCACAGGTCCTCGTCCTACACGGGCACCGGTCCTGTTAGCTGAGGGCCCCCCCTGGGGAACTTATTCCAACTCATCACCTCTGTGAAGACCCTGTCCCCCAGCACAGTCACATTGTCGGGCGCGAAGTGTTCGGGGTGCAGCCCAGAATTCTGAGGAGGGCCCGGCACGATTCCGCCGTGACAGAGCCCACGAGCGAAATCGAGTGTCATCAGTTCGCGGCACGACGCTGGGCAGGGCTTGTCGGGCAGCAGCGGTAGCCAGACTGGGCCTTGGTGGTCAAGTTTGAATTTTTAGACTCAAAACGTGTTTGTTGTTTCAAGCACCCTTTCAACACTTGGGTTTGTGTGATTTGAACGCATTCATTAAGGAGCCCAATTGGTTCTTTGGTTCTCGAGACATCCACTCCCGTTGGCTCCACGGGGCAGCAGGAAAAGGTATGCAAAGGAAACATAATTACTACCTCAAAGGAATGTCTGGCCAGACATCCCCACAGCGACAGTCACGGGCTTCTGCCATCAGCCAGGTCCTGCTCCAGCGGATCTGAGTGTGTAGCATGAGTGTGAGCACGAATGTGTATATGAGTGTGTGTGTTTACATGTGTGAGTGTGTGACTATGTATGTGTGTATACGTGAGTATATGACTCTATGCGAGTGTGTGTGCTTGAGTGTGTATCTGTCAGTGTGCATGAGTGTGAGTGTGAATGTGTGCACGTGTGCGTGTGTGTGAGTGTGTATGTGAGTGTGCGTGAGTGGCTCCAGGGTGTGGGGTGGGCGAGGAAAGCCAGACCTGAGCCGAGACAACTCCGGCAGGAACTGACGGGGACACAGGGCAGGGAGCCGCTGGGGCCCAGGGAGGAGCCCGGCCAGGTGCAGCTCTGCCCGTCACCTCCCGTCTCCTCCACCGTCTCCGGTGAGACGCCAGCCACTGGGACTTGGGGGGAGGGAAGGCGCCCTGTCCCTCAAGTCACTGCTATGAGTCACAAAACAAAAGCAGTGAAGGCGAATGTCGAAACACTGCCCAGAGGGGAGGGGAAGCAAGGACTCGGGCTCAGCTGAGACGCCGGGCACGCAACTTGGCGCGGGCACGGAGCGCCGAACTGCACCTGGGAATGGACCACGGCGACGGCAGTGCTCCCTGGGCTTCGGCGGGCCATGCTCTGTGCTCAGCTCCGTACACCTGTCACTGGCCCTGCCTTCGGAACAACCCTGTGAGGGGACGTGGTCGTTATCCCATGTCACAGGTGACGAGACTCAGCACGGAGAGGGGACGCAACCTGCCCATGGTCTCACGTCAATGAGGCGGGGAGCTGGGATGCAGACCCCAGGCAGGACAGGGTCCCGTGAGGGGCGCTGGAAGGTGGGGACTGTCTGCTCCCCGCTCAGCAAGCGTGTGGGAAGCTCCCGCAGCTGGAGCGATGGGGGACAGCACAGTTGCATCGGGGAAAGGGATGCTTAAATAGGGACCAAAACACAGTAATAAATGGCACAGTGGGGCAGGCGGTGGGGGGGTGTGTGGGACAGCCTGGCCCCGCTCTTGGACGCCAGGGAAGGCTTTTCCCGGGAAGAGGCGGAGGCACACAGAATTCTGAGGGAGCCAGGTGTTGGCTCACAAGGTGGGGTGCAGGGAGAGGAAAGAAAGCCACATCCTGTTCCCAGAGCCCCTCGGGCCTGGCTGGAGGAGGAGGGAAACCCCTGGAACTCCGATGCTCTTTAAGGACATCAGACGTTTGAGGTGCCACCCCAGCTGGCAGCTAGGAGGCCTGGGGGTGGGGGGCAGTGGTGACCCAGAGGACAGAGGCCACGAGTGACCTTATAGCTGAAGGCCGACCTCGGGCTGCTGCTTCACGGTGGCGGGGACTGTCCAGGACCAAACCCCAGGCAGGTCCTCAGAGTGCGCTTCTCAGCAAGACCTCAGCCTTGGCCTCGGAGGATTGAGCAACACACATGTAGCTTCCGTCAGCTCAAGGCCACACCCCCCAGGGTGACCCCGGCCCCCGCACAGGGCTGGGCTCCCCCGGGGGAGCTCAGGGCTGCCATGGAGGGAGGCAGGCCTCTGCCCACTCTTTCTCAGGGCATTCGTGGTAAAGGGACAGCCCTGTGACTCCTTCCCTTGTCCCCATGAAACATCCATGTAGCTCCTGCCACTCACCAGTGTCTTTCTCAAGGACCTGGAAGCCATCCCTGCGAATGTAGGGCCTGGGCCCAGTCTCTGTGTGAGGACAGAGTCCAGTCTGTGGTGACCACCAGCTCCCAGCCACAGCTGGTCCCGCTGCGTTCTCACAGAGCGAGACATTCCCGACTCCACTGCCCCCGGCTCACCCCTCCCTCTCCCACCGACACCCTCAGCCTGTGAGAGTCAGGGTGAGTTCAGGCCTCACAGGACTCCTTCCCCTGTCACGGTAGTGGCG
Organism: Desmodus rotundus; assembly: GCF_022682495.2. Classification (NCBI taxonomy): domain Eukaryota; kingdom Metazoa; phylum Chordata; class Mammalia; order Chiroptera; family Phyllostomidae; genus Desmodus; species Desmodus rotundus. The sequence continues at coordinate 210,193,978 of NC_071387.1, read as the reverse complement.
ACTCACTGTAGGTATCACTGTGACCGTCCTTAAAACTGTGACTAGTGTCCTGCTCTGTTTATCTCTGATAACAGCTCGGCTCACGGGGCAGAACGATCGTGGCTTGTGTCTGGCTGCATGTGGCGTGGACCCCTGGCCTCGGGGCCCTTCCCAGGCTCCTGGCCCTCTTTGGCCTGACGAGGCCGCCCGTGCCTCCGTGCAGAACCAGAGACTGCTGACTCACTGAAAACAGAGCTCGTTTGTCACCAGGAAGCTGAGTGTGTGACTGCACACGATCAGCCTCCAGGAGCAACTGCTGAGTGTGGCAAAAAAAAAAAAAAAAAAAAAAAAAAAAGGTTGAATTTAACAAAAACATCTATGCCACGCACGAAATTAGAACTCTCTGGCTCACAGAAATACAACCCTATTATCGATCACTTATTAAATACTTAAGTCAGGGGATTCTTACTTGGTCAGACCAAGCTGGTGAGTCAGGCAGGATGTGAATGTTGATTAAATCACCAGGAATGTGTGGTGTTTTCTCTTTGCTTGTCTGCCATCACCCGCCCCCTCCGCCCCCTCCGGCACAGCCAGCAGGCTCCTGGGTGAGGGTTTCACACTGCACAGAGGACCCGTGTCCTGCCTTGAGTTGGGACAGCCTGTCCGTGCAGAGACCCAAGTGGCCACAGTGCAGTTTCCCAGGGAGATGCACGGCACCCACAGCGCCCTGAGCATCAGGTGCTGAAGTGACAACAGTGTGGCTGGGACCAAGCCCAGAAGAGTGTGACCCCGGATGGTGCTGTCCCTACGTGGGGCAGCAGGGGAGCCACTTGTCCCCCCGCCCCGCCTCCTGACCCCGCTGCCGTTTCATTGTGGTGGCCGGGTTGGCGTCCAGCAAACTGACCCAGGAGGGTCGGATTCCACGGCCAAGGACTAAGCCAGTCGATTATCCCTGAAAGGTCTTCCGGAAGTTGCCGCCAGAGCAAAGGGGCCGGAGCGATGTCTGGAATACCTCCACCTCTTGTCGCCAGCGCCCGGAACACAGGCGGTTCTGACAAGGGGGCAGCTCGTGCTTCGTGTGTGGTTGGGTGGAATCTGCACGAGACCCTTGGGTCTTGAGTCCCGGCAGCCCGGCCAGGCGGTCAATACCAACGTCTCTAGCGCACCCGGGAGCAGACAGGTCAGGGGTGCAGTCCGGCCGGGCCTGGCTTCAGAGCACAGCCACTTGCCTCACTCCTTGCTGCGCTTCGAGAGTGGCACGTGTTCCTGACTGCATCCTTGTCCTGGGAGTAGAAGCCCTGATCTTCAAATGCTGAAGAGCTGCCATGTCAGCGGGGGTCCTGGGGAGGAGCCTGGCAGGACTCCCCCCAACCACGGGGTGTGTGTGGGTGGAGCCCCACAGAGCAGCAGCAGCTACTTGCTCTCAGGGGCTGCTTCTGCTGGGCCACAGCAGACCCCAGCCCACAGAGTGCACACAGAGAGTCTCTCCCCACGTGTCCACAAAGCCTGAGGACACACGGTTTGGGGCTGCACGGTGGGTGTCGGGAAAGGAGCATGCCCCCCACCGAGCCAACCTGCCTCCTATTCCTGTACGCCTGCGCGCTGAGAATTCTTGTCTTTTTAAATGGTTGACAATAAATTTTAAAGTGCATGCTATTTTGGGACATGTAAAAATTACAAGAGACCCCATTTCAGTGTCTGCAAATAAAGTTTTATTGGAAGGAGTTGATGGGAACTCACTCATTGCCTATCACGTTTGGCCGTTTGCACTCCTGTGGCATTGCTGACTGGCTGCCATGGAGACCAGACGACCCACAGAGCTGGGGACGTGTGCTCCCGGCCCCCTGCAGGATCGGCTGGCCATCCCTGCTCCATCAGGGAGCCGAGGCCCTTCCTTCCGCTGCTGTGCCGTCTTCAACACCTGTCCCCGTGGGTGGGCAGTACGTGGCAGTGGTTCACGTTTTCTGTGCTCGGCTGCACTTTGGAAACGTCGTCACTGCACATGTAAAACTTTAAAGGAAGACGATCTCACTGCTGTTGTACACTGGAAAACTTTTCAATTAGTATCTTGTTTTGCGTTGATTCAGTGCGTATGTACCACAGATACTGTAACCCCGATGTCACTGTAGGAGAGCACAGCGCAAATCTCTTGTGACGTGGGTCTCCCCTCACACTGTTTCCATTGTCATCACCGGGTTTCTGTTTTTCTGTTACAGCCACTCACAGGGACGATTGACTCAGTTTCCATCTTTGTGTAAACAGGGCCGGGCCAGCCGGCTGCACGGTGAGCTCTGGGGAGGCGCAGACCCCAGTCTGAACAGTCCCAAGGCCCTTCCCAGGGCAGCATGGGCCCAGGCCGCAGGCCAGGCAGGCCCCTGGGCTTTCCCCAGGGTTTGGAGGGACGGAGGGATGGGGCAAGGCTGGGCATGCCCAGCAGTGCTTCCCATGCCCTTGTTCCCCATTTCCTCCAGCGTTGAGAGGGCTTCCCGTTGGATCGGCGCAGGATCACAGGGTGGGTTGCAGGCATGGCTGGCCAGTCCCAGAGGACCTCCTCGTGCCCCCGTCTTACGTGTGTCGAGCGTGTGCTTACAGGGCCTCTGTTGCTCAGTTACATCCTGTGCTGTGATCCCATCCACCACAGGTGGGCCCCGGATGCCTCAGGCATCCCCGACCCGCAGCCTCTGTCAGGCGAGGTCCCCTGGCCAAACCACATCATCACAGGACAGGGCCCAGGAGCGTGGGGCATCGTCCCTGCCAGCCCACCCAATCATTGGGACAAGCCCTTCCGGCCCTTCCGCAGAGCCCAGGGCTAGCTCCACCCTCTGGCCACTACAAAGGCCCCGCCCCCCCGCTTGTTCACTCTGCTCCCAAGCACGACTCACGTGCAGCTCTGGTGGGGCAGCGTCTTCCCTCCCTGGACAGTGAACTGCCCCCATCTCAGCTGTCCTGTGCTGGGTGCCACAGTCCCCTGTACCCCCACGGCCCCAGGGCAGAGTCCCTCCCTGCCAGAGAGGTGAAGAGCAGGCACCACACAGGGACGGTTTTCACCTTTTTCCTCTTTAAACCCATCATCACAACTCCATGAGGCTTTTGCACACTGTATCGCTAACCGGTTTGCTCGGTTCGGGAGGGCGGGGGTAGGAAGCAGTGCACGCAAAACGAGCTTCACCTTCGTCTTCTGGTGAAAAGTAGGAGGAGGCTTCCGCTTTGGATTCTCTGCTCGTCCTGGGGAGAGTGGGCAGAGGGCGGCTTGACAAAGAATGAAACCCTCCGTGGGCGGACAGGTTCCCTGGAGGCAGTTCACGCGGGATGCTCAGAATGTGAATAATGGCCACGGGAAGGTTCTACCACATGACACAGAGTCGCAGAGAAGCAGTTCAACACTTGTAACCAGCCCAACGAGTAAACCAGGAGGAGTTATCCTGTCGTGGACATTATCACCTCGTGATGTCCCTGCCATGTCACCGTGCGTGTCTGCTCTTTGCCCCGGATGTGACCACCGCCGTCACTGGGCAACACAGCACGGGCCACACAACACAGCACCTTGTCCCTCCCTTTATCACCCTTATGCGATTTGTTACATAAAAACAACTGAGTTAGATGCTTACATTGTTTGGATGTTTCTAATGTCTAGAATCCTTGATATGTGATATTTGTTTTGAGTTCTTTTAGTAATATTTTTTGTGGCCTCGGGCAATTGCAATTTATGCTTCCAAAGTGCTTTTATGTTTATTTCACTTATTCTCACATCATAGGTGAGCTGAATTGATCATTTATTTGCTCAGAAGATAGAGGTAGTAATGAAAGCCAGACAGGTTACAGGATCTCCCGCGAAGGTTGCACAATAGAGATTATTGACTCAAAAACATTTCCCAGTTCTTAAACCCAGCGTTGTTCTCCTACTCAGATTTTCTTCAATTTTCTCTCCGCGTATTTCAGTTCCTCACTAATGGATTAGACCGGCACACGTCTGGGGAAAACGGGATGTTGGAGCTTGAAGAGGCGTCAGGGATCATGTAAGGTGTCAGCACACGCGAAGAAGGAACACGGCAGGCTCCTGGGACAGTGGCCGGGACTGAGCACTCTTCCTAAAACCACACCGCCGACTTCCCAACATTCTCCCCAGTCCACGCCTGTGTGACCGACAATGTTCTGAAATGCATGGTCTGTCCAGAAGGTATCCAGCCACATAATGTGAAAAACAGAGACATTTACTGAAGAAGATATAAGATACAAGAAACACTGTACACAGGACAATGACACCTCAGTCCCCTTCAAAGGAGGCACCTCGGGACCTCACACAGTTCTCCCAGTCACCGTCAGCTGCCTCATCGTATTTTCCTGAATCTCATCAATGGTCTGAAATCTCTTCCCTTTCAAAGGTGATTTTAGTTTTGGGAAAAGCCAGAAGTGACAGGGCACCAAATCTGGGCTGTAGGGGGGCTGAGTCACCTGGGTGACTTGATATTTTGCCAAAGAACTCTGCACAAGACCTGATGCACGAGCAGGCGTGTTGTCGTGATGAAGCCGCCAGTCACCAGTTGCCCACAGCTGCAGACTTCTGAATCATCCGAATAGTTTCCACAGAGGAATGTTCAAGCTTAACGCAAAATCTGATGCAGATCCGTCGCTCTACTTGCTCAGTCATTTTGACTACGACGGTACACATGCTCACTCAGTGACACCTGCCGCCCCTCCCCACCCCCGCACTAGTACAGTGAAGCCGTCACTGTTCACACCTGCACATTCCAGCCCACTCCCCCTGGCTGCCAGGTGACATCGATGCTGCGCAAACCGTTCCCGTTATACTAGCAATGGCTGCACGTTCCCCGGACAGGCCTTGCGTACTTGGTTCCACCCAACAGCCTTCAACTCCTTTCCACACTGAAGCTCTAATTCGTAAAGTGTCTGTGAAACAAGAACTCGAAACCGAAAAGCCTTTCTGGTTAAGAAAGTTGGCAGACATCATCCCGGCATTGAAAACAGAACAATTAAAGAAGGACGGAGTTGTAGAGGCTGCTTGGTCTCGTCCAGCCAGCCAGCGAGGCTGAGTCCCTGTCGGTCCTGAGGACAGTATCTCTGAAGCACATTCCCATCTGGGACTCTCTCTCAGATGTCTTTCTTGTGTACAAAGGGACGCCTGTTGTCCCTGGGTGTCCTCCTGTTACAGAATGGACCCGTGGGGGTGGACAAGATACTGTTACTGAAAGGACCCCCCCTTTCCCAGGGTCCCCTTATACTAGGTTCGCCCTGCCTGCCACCAGGGAATCACGGCTCTCAATACCAGAGTTTGGTGAAAAGGAAAGGAACTATTTATTCACAAGTTATACAGACTTAAGAGTAATGACTTAATGTCTTCATTAAAATCCCAAAGTCCCTTAACACACCCACAAACACACAGTCCTCCCTTAGCCCCCTTTGCCCCGTCCGGGGTACTGTACCTCAGGAAAAGAAATAGAGGTCCATGGCTGAGGTAGCCCCTTGTTTTCCAGCAGTTCATGCTCAGCTGGCAGGCCTCCCATGGTTCCCAGCACCATCAGCTGTGTTGCCACCGGGACCTCCAGTTCTTAATCCAAACCCACGTGGCACCTTCTCAGAGCTCCTAGCAAGAGTCCCCTCACCCCTTTCCTTCCCACAGCATCTCTCCTGCATTCTCTCAAATTGCTGGGAGCTCAGCATGGCTGCTACATCTTGCTTTCCAGCTTCCTAAGCTGCATGGCAAAGGGAGCCCCAAAGCCCCATGGTTCCAACCTCACCAAAGCTGTGTGGTTCTACCCCGCATGGCTGCTGTGCCTGGGTTTAAATCCCAGCGCCAATCTTCCTCTGCAGCCCCATTTCTTACTCCTCCCACAGTCAATTACACCTGCCAGCATTCCCGTACTTCTCTAGCTTTTCTGGGCTGCCAAAGTAAGTCCGGGCAGGCGTGGCCCCATGGCGTGGTGTGGAGTTAACCATCTCCAAGCTCTCACGCAGGCACGGTAACCAGTGGGAGTTGCTTCCCAGTTACGTCCTGGGTCAAAGTCACCTCCATCTCCCTGGCTCAGAGTATGGCCACAGCTACTTAACATATCTATGAAACCAGTCAAAAGTTATAGATATGTTAAATAACCACTTTTGTGGCTATTTGCAAAACTGTTGACTTGAAAAATAATTCTCAATGGCCCTGCTCCTTGTGTCCCATGCCCCAATTCAGACTTGTGGGGGTGAGGACATTCCATATTTTTAATATTTCCCTGGACACCCTGAGTTCTGGACCCCACTACAAATCCCTCTCGACGGGGGCCCTGGCTGCACCCTGTTACCCTCCCAGAGCTGCAGCACTGACCCTTCACAACTGCCCAACACTTCAGTTCTCAGCTCGGAGGAAATCACACCACCGGCATTTCGTTCAGACTTGTCGATGGCCGTCAGCTGCTCGGTAGGACAGGCTTGGCGGAGGACGAGGGAGGTTGATTTCCGTCGTCTTCCCTGTTCTCTGTCCCTTGGCCAAAGTGTTATAATAAAGACAAGGTTCCTGCCTTCCAATTCCACGGCAAGGCCGGGCACCACAACGGTTTGTATTGAAGTGATTATGATAGAGTCTGTCACAGTGACTTTCAACCGGCGTGCGGCGAGACTGCCTAAAACACGTGATACCTGGCCACGAGTCAGGGGCACTGACCTCTTTTCCCTGAGATTGTCAAATAAAAAAAAATGGCAACAGCCAACACAACACAGGCCATCCAGTGTGAATGAATCAAAATTATACCTATATTTCTGTCAGATCAGCAAAAAACACATTTTTTGGTGTGCCACAGAATTTTGGTAATGAGTGTGGGTGAGCCATGAGATGAGAAAGGTTGAAAATCGCTGGTCTGTGAGGACTTGTATTTCTGATCAACACAGAGTAATGGTACCAGCATGACCCTCCTGCCCGAGACGGGGGAGTGCTATGAGAGGGATGCACAGGGGTCCCGAAGACGCCGGGCCCTGGGAGCTGAAAGGCAGTGGTCACTGAGGTGGAACCAAATAAAAGGAACTGGGCAGTTGCCTAGAAATCTCCCCCTCTGCATGGGAAGAGAGAGCCCAGGCAGAGTCCAGCTGTCTTGCTGAGTGGAGGAGACCAAGGTCAGATGCCTGGGGACACGGGACACCGAGGACCAGAAAGAGAGCAGCTGGGCAGGCACAGACTGAGGGTCACTGGAGAGGGTCCCCCTGAGCGTTCAGTGGAGTTATTAATCGCTGCATGCCTGTGAGGGGGCCCCGCCTTGGCCAGGGAAGGAACCACCCGGGAGGATCAGAGGGCATGGACCTCAGGGTCACCCGGGCCTGACAGATGTGACTATGCCCAGTGGCCCTCGTGGGAAACCTCCTGACTCTGAGAGAATTAGGGAACCGTGAAGAATGTGGCCTCAGGAGCAGGAAAATTCTTTCCCCATTTTACAGATAAGGAAGCCGAGACAGAAACAGTAACTGCCCAAATTTTTAGGCCATTTTCTGCATTCTCTTTTAATCATAATCTGGAGGTGCTTCCGTTTGTGCAAAGATTCAGTTACTTGAGGAAGCAGATGATGTCTCAGATTTGTAACTCCATCCTTCCATTTCTAGGCGTCTGAAGCTGGAGCGTGTCTCTCAGTGACGTTCTGGAACGCAAGCCGTTAGGAGGCACACGTCGGCGCAGATTCCGGGTTCTGAGGATTGCAGCTGTTTGGAGGCTGTTCTCTCTGCTCCGTGCGATCTGTCTGTTGAGTCTCACATTGCTCTGTGCTATGGCTGAATGTCTGTGTCCCCCTAAAGCTCACGGTGAAGCGCCAGGCCCCTGTGTGTTGCTGATGGGCCTTTGGGACATAATTAGGGTGATATGAGGTGATGAGGGCGGACTCTGATGTGATGGAATGGGCACCCTTAGAAGGGGACCCAGTGAGGACACAGGGAGAAGGGGACCCCGCCATACCAGCACCCTTATCTCAGCATTTTAGCCCCAAACTGAGACAACCAACCCTCTCCCGGTGTTTAAGCACCCAGTCTATTTCGTTGTAACGGCCTAAGGAGACTAATACACCCTAAATAATGGATCTTTTAAGTCCCTGAATTATGCGTGGTAGTAATGCCCAGCTATTAAATGTAACGACTAGAAAATCATAACAGCATGCATGAAAAATTTATCCACCCTATCGGGCCTAATCAGTGTAAAGAATTCCTAAGTTCTTTCCTTTCCAAATAGCCACTACTGCCCCCAGAGACCCCGTTCTGAGACACCAGCTCCTTTCTCTGCCCTGCTTCCTAAGGAGGAGGTTCTCTTGGGGCTGGACGTTAGGAAAACCAGGTCCTCACCCTCTGAGTCTGACATGTGCTTTGGAAGCAAGGGCAACACCAAGGTGCCTCAGGAATTTGCACTTGTTCTTGAGATCTGCTGAGACCCTCAGGTCCTCCGCCCAGGCTGCACATCCCTGGCCTCCGTGGGAGTGGGGGGCTCCTCGGAGCTCGTCTGAGCTGTACTTCCTGAGGGCTCTTCCAGGGAGAAGGAGCTGAGCTTCTGCAGCACAAAGATGCCTCCCCTTCCCCCAGCCCCAGGGACGTCCTGTGGCTTCCTCGTCCGACACTTTTCAGAAGAAAAGTAGCGTTTCCTCCTCGTCACAGCAATATTCCCCTCAGTGACGGACCTGTGTCAGGGCGTGGGGTTGTGGTCATGTTGCATCTGGGTTCTCAACAGAGAAAGTGAATGATGGGAACAAAGGCCGGAGACAGGAACCGGGCCAGCGCCGGGGAGTTGTGAAATAGCCCCGTCCCCTTGGCAGGTGGCCGCCCTGCTCCTGAAGCAGCCCCTCCTGCTCACTCCCCAGGACACCCCAGACCTTCAGGGTGACGTGTCACTAACTACCCACTGTCCTGACGCCCATCCTCCTTCAAAACCAATGAGCTCTGAGCCCCATCCCTACAGAGAGTTGGTCTCTCCCGTGACTACCCGGCTGTCCTCACAGTAAACTCACAGGGGATTGCGACATGGGAGCCAGAGACACGCTTGAGACCAACGGCCACGTCTGGTTTGACAACAGGATCATAAATCAGCCTATTTACATTTTTCTTCAAAGTACCTTTGCAGCTCTTCCCTGTGCTTAGCCTGCTTTGGGCCTTAACTGCCAGGCTTCTGGTGCAAATGGGAATTGTAATTGCTTTTTCTGTTTTTTTTTTCCTCTCTCTCTTTGTTTTTTTTCGGGGGGAGGGGTGGTGGTAGTGATTGCTAAGTTAATCTCTGCTGATGTGCAAAATAATAACAAGCTTTACAGAAACGCTCAAACCTTTTGCGAAAGGCTCCCAAGGGCAGCGCTGAGGAATCTCAGCGAGGGGAGATGCCCAGCGCTGACGCGGAGCGAGGCAGGAAGAGCTGGCTCGGAGACGCTCAGACTGACCCATTGCTTTCACAGAGGGCCAGCTGAACTCCCATCCCTTCCCTCGATCAGTTCTAGAACTAAACTGTCACGGAATGACCTACGCCAGTAGGTATGTTTTACATTAACAAAACAATGAAGGGTCGTTCGTTACACACCTGGGTTGGGGGGCATGTGGGTGTCTGTCTGGGGGCAGTAGTTCAAGGGCAAAAGTGAAAGGGCAGAGAGGGCACGACCTGTTCTGCTCAGCCAGGAAGGGCCCGGCGGAGGCCAAGCTCCGAGTGTGCAGAGTCCTTCCTTCTGCAAAGGTTGTCAGAGTGTTTAGGGACGGAAATACAACTCTTCCTCTTTCTTCCTCTTTCTCCCTTCCTTCTTCTTTAAATTGGTTTGGGACAGTTGATGTCAGTGAGAACAGTCACCAAGTGTTGCGCAGAAAGCAACAGACCCCAGACAGATGGTGAACGAAAAATGCGCTTCTGCGGTACCCGCCGGCGCCTGGCCTGTTCCTGGCTTCGCAGACCTGCGGGCTCCACGGGAGGGAGAGCTCTTCCCGTCCCCCCGCCCTGTCCTCTCCGCAGAGATCCAGGGAAACAAGCCTCGGCAGGAGTCTGCTCCACTTGACAGTGAGGCAGGTGACCCCGCAGATGTTTGTGACAAATGCCTCCCGGCAACGCCCCGGAGTTAAGTTATCACCAAAGCCAGCACACAAGGAAGAGACCTCTAATTCCACTCTGCCTTTCTTTAGGCTGCAGCACGAATCGCCACAAGGCTTAAAGACGGCTTAAAGTAATAGAGCCGGGGCAGAGTTACTTTATAGCTTGATTTAAATGACCAGTACACCAGTTCCTATGTCGTGGGAGTCTGCAGCACATCACCACCCGTTTGGCTGGGCTCTGGTCGGCTAACACACCGCAGGGTCTTGAAAAGAAAAGCATGCACCAGACATGGGAACTCAGAAGCAATAGCACCTCAACCTGAGGAGCGACAGTGTGCACGGCCAAGAGGAAACAGGCCCGAGAGGCAGAGGACCTGGGTTCATGTCCTGCCTGCGTTCCCTCCTGGCTTCCCCACCGAGGACCTTGGCAAAGCTCCTGACTTCTCCAGACCCGTCTCCTCTTCTGCAAAAGCTAAACACCGATGACGATGGCCTCACTGCATTATTGCAAAGATTTCATGTTATGTACTGCAAGTTCTAAGGAAAGAATACCTCTTCACGATTGTAACGTCAGAGTGGATAACAGACACTAACATTGTATAAGGCTTTCGTCTCCCTATCTTCCTTACAGATGTCTGCTTCAGATAGTCTGACCCGCATAATCATGTCTAACTCAATCTCCTTTTGGGAAGAGGAAAAGGGAAGCAAGTCATGTGATTGTTTGGGTTGTCTTTAGTTTCACGAGCTCCTACACGGCTTGGGAGACAACCTGAACAAGCGGCGTCTTGTCTGCATTCTGCATTCGGTTCCAGGACGCCCACTGTCCAAACCTGGAAGAAGTCAGAGCCAGTGGGACTTGCTCGCACAGAGAATTGCATTCTCTGCCGCTTAGGAGAGACACTAGGTATTAGGCAACAGACGCCGAGGGCAACATCGCAGCCGCCGGCGCTCCGTGGGACCCTGACCTCTCCCACCCCGCTCCTCCTGTCCTCATAGGTCAACAACTCAGGATACTCTAGGCCTCCAGTGGAGTTGGGATAAGATGTAATTTTAATGGAAGTTCCCTACTTTTTTTTTTTTTTTTTGGTCTTTCCTAGTGTGTGACTCCCTGTTGAGACCACGTGTCTGGGTCCCAGAGACCGATTCGATTATTTGGGGGACCTGTTGGAACAGGAGCCCGTGAGCATGACTTGTAGTCACGTCTTCTCAGAGACTCCCTTCCGTGAGTTTCATCGACACTTTCAGGTCCATCAGCAGCCGATGTGGAAAGAAGGAGTTTTCTAAAGAGACTTGAAAGTCAGGTTTATGACAGAGAACGTCTTTCTCGAATCCATTCTCTCCCGTCTAACATACCAGGAACCACATCGAGCGCGCACTTCCCTGCACTAAGGAATAGCTGCGGGTCAGACGGGCTCCCAGCCTGGCTGGCTGGCCCGTGGGGTGCGTGTGTGTGGGGGTGGAAGGAGGGTTTGATCGGCCGGAAGGAGGAAGGTCTATCCCTGAGGCTGCAGGTGACTGTAGGAAGGAGAGAGACAAGAGAGGAGAGGAAAACTGTCAGGTATGTGGGGCCCGAACCCCCTTTTCTGCATTTCCATTTCTCTTCCTGATATGAATCTGTAGGGGGCCCCTGAGCAACGGGCCCCGTGCCCACAGGGGACAGTGCCGCTGGGATAGGAGGGCAGCGTGGGGTCCAGATAGAAGACTGAAATTGCACTCCTGGGCCTCCCCTCATGCCTGCCTGGTCTGGACCCCAAGGAGAGGGTCAGGGGTCCTCCTTGGGCCACTGTGGCCATGGTGAGGAGGGTGCATAGGAAGGAGGCCAGTCTGGGCCAGGGCTCGGGAAGGACATGGTGGAGACTGGAGAATTCACCCCTGCAAAAGCCGAGGGGAGTGGAGTAACTGCAAAGGGCCATGGGACCCTGACTAGACTGAGAAGGGACTCAGTAGCAGCACCTCACAGATCAGAGTGCCCACAGCCAAGACCACCAGGACGGGAGGACATCAGGTAGGTCTGAGACCCCGGACTCAACTTCCACCCTGTTCACCATCCTGGGCAAAGCCCAGAAAGCATAAATAAGAGCGATGTCCCAAAGGATGGAGCATTACTCGGCGAGGCCATTGAAGTAGGGCAGTAGGCGACAGTTTGACTAGACTGGACACTTAGTTTTTTCCAGCCGTGTTCCCCGAACACCAAGTGGGGGCCTCACTGTGGGAATGACCAGCTCAGAGGGATGGCTCTGCACACCTGAGCCATGATGGGAGCCAATCAGCAAGCCACCACGTAATGCTTCCTAGGCAAGGCCACGCATTGGAAAGGTACGTACTGAAAGCTTCCTATGTGCCAAGTGCTGTGTAGGGGACGGTGGGTTTGAGGACGAACGAGGCGTTGTGGTGTAGTCCTGGCCTTTAGGAAGCTCTTGGTTAACGGGTCAGCCTTCGCAAATCTCTAAAATGGTCTGGTTCCTCGTTACCACCTCAGAAGGGTGGGGACTTAACCAAAGAAGCTCGTTTCTTTCTCACGGGACAGCTGATGGGTGTTCAGACTAGGAGGGGCGTTATCCTCCAGAGTCATCCAGAGACCCAGCCACAGCCAAAGTCACCTGGAGCACCTGTGACTTTGACCCACCAGCCAAAGGTTGGTGGGGGGGGGGGGGCTTCATGGCCCTGGTCCCCCCACAGCCAATCCCTGGTACTCACACCCACTGGGGAGAGCTTTGTCCTAGGGCCTCTCTCAATAACAGTGGAGACTCGGGGTTTCCTCTGGCCCTCTGTCCAGATGGAGCGGCGAGACTGAGTTTCAGAGGACAGCTGGAGGCCCTCTCCCCGGTGTAGGCTTCATGGATGATGTAGCGGACACAGCAGAAAGCCTCGCTGAAGAATAGACTTACGTTTTTGTTTGACCTGGAGGAAGGGAGACTCGGAGGATGTTCAGGCAGTGTTAAAGAGAGACCCAAGGCATTGCTTCTTCCGTCAGCAGCCACAGGGATGGGGCTGTAAACAGCTTTAGAGTGTGTGTCCACGGACCACCTGAAGGCAATCACATTCTCTTGTCCAAAAAGAATGTAAGAAAGACCTTCTAGAGCTCAGGCATTCAGAAAGGAAGCTTCCAGGCGTGTAGTGGGGGCCCCTGCACCCCCGGCAGCACCCTGTGAACAGGCCTTTTTTTTTTTTTTGTATCACGCCCCTAAGAGAGACGATCAACTCTCTTGGGTTAGCAAGCAGCCAGGACGAGGACCTGTGTTCCAGGTCAGGGGTCAGGGCTCTGAGAACAGTGGGGCAGGGTGTGCGCCCCTGGTGAGTCCTGGTCTTGGGGTCCTCGGGAGCTCGGGTCCCTCTCAGGATGCACTCCCACAGCCTCAGAGTCTGTGTCAGCAGGCGGCACTTCAGCCAGGTCTGGGCCAGGTCACAGCGTGGGACGCAATGAAGCGGTCCTGACAAGGGCTCCCTGGGAAGCTGGCCCTTGGGAATGGGTTTTCTCTAACAAAAACATCCCCATTTTTTACAGACTCTGCACAAAACAGGAGTCGAGACGTGAGATGACTGGGCAGGTGCCAACGGGGACACCGTGGGATGTCTGAACCCGTCCGGGCAGCGCTGTATCTGGAGGAAGTGGCGGGGGCGCGGGGAGGAAATCGTGCTCAGCAGCAAGCACATCGCACAGTGAGTGGCTGGAGGGAAAACAGGAAGGGCAACACTGGAGAAACTGCCAAGGAAGAGTGCAGCTGCAGAAGGTCGGCGAGTCATCGTAAGGAGGAGAGCTGAGGGGTCAAGGACGATGACGATGCCCTCCGCGGACTGGGTCCCCTGGAGCCCCTGCTGAGTGGGGTTTGCCCCGGGGGCGCGCCTGGGTGCCAGGCCGGAGGACACAAGCACAGGGCTTGGACATGGCCCGTGCCTGGTTCATCCGGCCCTCATCGCACAGGCAGAGACTCTCAGGGCGAGTGGGGAGCGTCTGAGGTGGGGAGGGGTTCGCTTGGCCGTGGGCGCTCCCAGCCTTCCCTCCTCAGGCCTCCGAGTACACGCTGGCCTGGGCAGCGCCAGCCCTTTCCGCACCCCTCCTCGACTCCGGGCCCTTGCTCCTACTGCCTCTGGTATCCGAGAGACCCGGAGAGAGACCGAGGGAGAGAGGGAGAGAGAGAGAGGGAGAGATCGAGTAACTGATTGGCACGTTTGCATTCCTCACGCCCCATCTGAAGATGAGTGTGTGTGTAAAATGTATATACGTTTAAATGTTTGTTGTTAATGAGGCACACCTCATTGGAGAACCTTAGGCTGGGGCAGCTTTTTAAAGCCGCAGTGTGACACTGAGACCCAGACCCGGCAGCCCCTGCCGTCTGCAACCGAGGAGAGGACAAGCCCCTGCCCACACTGTTACAGCCTGGAGACCCTGAGCCGAGGCTGCACTGAGCTGTGCCCGGTCCCGGAGCCGTGGAGACCGTGGCATCGTTTGTTTAAGCCTCTCGTGTTTGGGGTAGTCTGCTCTTCAGCCACAGATGATGAACACAGCATCAACAGTTGTCACATGCCATTCCCACCCTGGCACCTCCTTCCTTGCCTTTCAGCTGCCCGCAGCTTCTCCTCGGTGCCACGTTCACCCTCAAACCTCTGTGCCGTACATGCACACGTGTCATCCACCTCCCCCACTGCGGTGTGAGCTTCCTGAGGGGGGGGGTGTGGGGCTGGTGCCTGGAGCGGTGCCCCAAAATGCTGGGTGCTCAGTGACCACCTGCTGAGTGAATGAAGAGGGGCGGAACGGGGCCCCCCAGGGCTAGGGTGGGACTTGGGAGAACAGCCCTGCACGAGTTAACCTCACATGTGCCCCGTCCGCCTCCCCAGGACTGCCCCCTGCCCTCGACCTGGCCATGCAGGGCTCCCGCCCGGCCCTCCCCCACCTCAGAGACCTCCTGGCTCTTCCTCCATTTGTTTACATTCCCTCCAGGGGCCTGGGACTGACCGGAGCCAGGAGGGCTACTGAAGGCCACCCCGAGGCCAGAGTGGGCCCCATGTAGCCCCAAGTCTCATTTCCCTCTGCCCCCACCCACCCCTGCACAATGGAAGGGGGGCCCTGACCTTCCCCGCTCATAGTCAGTGTCAGAGAAGCGCTGGGAGTGACCCCAATGTGTACGACAGGAAAACAGGAATGCTACACATCACGGGCGAAAGGGGGCCTGCGGACACAAACTCTGCTCGAGTCCTGGTCTGAAAAAACGAGTGTAAGGACGTTTTAGGGGCAGTGGGGGAGCTGGGAAGTGGACTGACTGTCAGCGAATCTGGAGGGCGCTGTGCAGGGTCATTGGCACGGTAAGGGCACCGTGGTGGGGGGGTGGGGGTACATGCTCAGTCTCGGGGGGCGAACGCTAAAGTAGTGAGGGGGGCGATGTCGTGATTGCATTACCGTGGTTCAGCAAATGTAATTTTCCAAAATGGTACAGTGTCTAATTGTTAATTTTATTACGTACAGAAGCAGGGACAGGGCATTGGTTCCAGGACATGACCACCCCCACGCTAAAATCTGTGGATGCTCAATTCCTCCTGTGAAAGGGCGTAGGGTTTGCATTTCATCTGCTTCGCGTTTGGCCCCAGCCCGTGGGCCTACGCAGCTCTTCCTGAGCAGGGATTTGGCGCAGTGCTTGGCGCGTGGCCGATTCAAGTTTTGTTTTTTGGAACTATCTGGGAACTTTTCCCCCCAATGTTTTAGAACCATGGTTGGTTGAATCCACAGATATGAAACCCAAGGATACAGAAAGCTGTGTACCCAAACATATACATGTACCTGTGTGCACATACAAACATACAATTTAGATACAGGTGGTGCGTGTGTGAGTGCTTATTATAATATCCTTTTCATTGTTACGTCTATTTAAAAATGCTCATAATACAAAGTTCTTAAATATTTAAATACATATTCATTTTCAAACAGGAACCTGAGCTTCAGAGAGGGGAAGAGACCTGCTTGCTCAGGATAACTTAGCAGCTTGTCAGTGGCAGTTTGGGGACCCCTAGTTCAGTATTCTTTCCGGAATGTTCTTCCTTGCATTTTTCCCAGCTCTGAAACAAAGGCTTCATCAAACTGATGAGTCAGAAAAGCTACAAAGGACAAATTCCTCTGTCCCCCACTCCGTGGGGGTTGGGAATTGTTATCAGTTTCAAGCAGACCCACAGCTGACCTGTGTTCCTGGAGCCTGCATACTTGTCATCAGGAACGGGCCCGTGGGATTCAAGCCACTTACCACCACAGCAAAAAGGGGCGCTTCTTTCCTTGTTATCTGGGCCTGTACCAGTAACAGGGAGAAGCCTTCCGCAGGAATGCAGGTCACAGCCTTCGGGCCTCTACCACAAGGTCACTTTGCCTCTATCACTCTAACCTCCTTTCTATTCCCGTCTTGTTCCTACTTCCCAGGCGTCCAGGCCCTGAAGGAGCACAGAGCGGCTCTGAGCAGCCTGGGTTCAAGGCCCAGCTCCACCACGCACCAGCTGTGCAGCCTGAACACGGAGCTGGGTCTCTCCAGGCTTGTGGAATGGACACGTGGCAGTGTGGTGAGCAAAACAAGGTCCTCCAACCCCCAGAGCCCGTGACTGTGCTGCCACACCTGGAAAATGGGCTTTGGCTGATTAAGGCACCAGACCTGGAGGTGGGAGATTGTCCTAGATCACCTGGGTGGGCTCTGTCGGGTCACGTGGTTTCTAACATGAAGCCCCTCTCCTAGGGTGCAGCGAGAAAGACGCTGTGATGAAGAAGGACGGGCTGGGTGGCGGCGGATACCCGCCTTCTTGTGAAGGGACACCCACACTGTCCCTGAAAGTTGCCTTCCTCTCAGAGAAGATGTAGGTGAGGAGGTGTCACCCCAAAGCCCCTCACGAACCTCAGAACTGTCTTGTGGCAGCATTTTCAAAATGCGAAAGGAGAAACGTAAGCGTAATTTCAGTCCTCTATTTTATCTAACCCACTGTATCCAAAATGTTGTCATTTTAACACACAATTGGTGTAAAATTATTAATGAGATAACTTACATTTTTTGTACTAAGTCTTTTCCCTTATTAGTATTTTACATTGACAGATCTCTGAATTTCATGAGCTGTAGCCACACGGGACTCGCAGCCACCGTGTGGCTCACAGAGCATAAAACCAAAGTCCTCTGGACCGAGCGACCCCGAGCGCAGCTGACACAAAGGGGCTGTGCTGAACGTGGGTGTGAGGTAGAAGCCGAGTCCTGAGTGTTGAAATCTGCTTCCCTATTGCACCATCCCCTCCCCCCTCCAGCCTTCTTTCTTCTGCTCGGTTCTCAAAACTCGGGCAGCTAAGCTTACCCCGTTAAGGCGGGTCTCAAATGCGGGCAGACAGCCCAGGGCCACCGCACATTCCAGGAAAGAGTTTAACAGGAGAGCTACAAACAAACAACGTCGGGAAATTATTCTCCACGAGTCTCTCACGTTGCTGCCTGCTTGTCACGCAGAGACACTGTGCTTCTGCTCCAGGAGGTCTTCCCAAGGACGTGTGTACAGCCGGCAGCCTGGAAGGATGGCGACAGGGTCTCCCGCCAGGGCAGAGGGCCGGTCTGCTGGCTCTGCAGTATCCCGTCTCACTCCGAGCAAAAGTCAGAAAGACTCACTGTCCGTTAGAAAAGATTAGGGCCCCTGAGCCCGGTTTCCTCTCCTCTAACAGCATATGCGAGCGCGCCAGCCTTACCCCGGCTCCCGTGCGTGCCCCTGCGGGAACTTACGCTAAGGAAACTGAGGCAAACGTGAAGCTCTGGCCGTGGTGGCTGTGCCTGTGAGTAGTGAAGTCTTTTGTCTCTGGCCCAGGAGTCTCATGTCTTCTGCCTGTGTTCACGATTGACACCAGGCTTACTCGTGAGTCTGCACGTGGGCTGAAACCTTAGACTCTTCACAGCTCTTGACAAAAACGAGTGGGAAGAGACAAAAGCGACCTGGAAAATGGAAACTCTAAAAACATATAAATGCTTTTAAAAAACTGACTTTAATATCCTCTGAGAGATTTTTAAAAGTTATGATACCCACAAAACAAGAGCAGAAGGCCCTGGAAATGGGGCACTCGTAGAATGAAAGGGAGTTGGGGGGAGTTAACCCGTGGCGGTGGAAATGTAGCGCCCAGAGAAGCTCCTTCCTACGAGCAGAGGTGTCCGTAGGTCCTTCCATGGCCCCTAGAAGAAGAGAGTGAGCGTGGTCACTGTTGCATTTTTTAAAAGGGGATCACGATGTTCTTCGTCCTCTGTGTGTGTGTTTCTAACCGGATTCCCACCTAATGACTTGGCCCTTCCGTCCCTCGTCACTCGTTCGGGGAACTGGTCTTGAACACACACTCTGGGTCAGGCCACGTGGCAGGGGCTGAGGAAGCAGAACGAGGGTGACAGTGTCTGGCCCCAGTCATGTGCTCACCACCACTGCCACCCACGAGTGCGTGTCCACTGGCTTATGTGGGAGGTGCTGGGCCTGGGCCCCCCAGGGGCCTCTCACAAGGTGCAGCGTGGCGGGGCCCCCTCCTGCAAGGGCCCGGCCCCCTGAAGCGGCAGCCATGCATGGGGAAGTCCACATGACTTCAGGCGGGGCTCGGCGCCGGCCCTGTGGTACGAGGCGAGGCTGCACCCAGCGTCCAGTCGGAGCCAGGGAGCTCACTCCGGGTCGGGGCAGGTGGGCACGCGGTCACGGGGGCCTGACGGTGGCCAAAGCTAATAATAACTCTGTCATAAACCTCAGCATTGCGAGGGAGACGGGAACATTCGCTTGAGAGAAGGAAACCTTCTTGGCTGAGGTCGACCTCATGGAAATACACGCGGCACTCGAAGGGTTTCGGGTTTCATTCGCGTCACGAGGGGCGCGTTTGTGGGGGACTGGTTCCCGAAACGAGACACCCGTCTGTCCGTGTTGGGGTCATCCTGAGTGCAAGAGATGAAAGTTTATTGTTCTTTTGAAAGTTACACAACATTAACTGTGTCTGGCACCTTTTAAAGAAGGAAAACACCCTGCACTGGACGGTTCAGATGACACCGTTGTCTCCGAGAGGCTTTTCCTGTGTGATCACTGCGCGCTTCACTCCAATTGTACGGAAAACCTGGATTTTCCCCCTTGATTGATTCTCCTGTGCTGAAAAAAAAAACATTTGTCTCCTTTTTAAATTTTCTCATCCTCAAATAAGCTACCAAAAGCTAACTCCCCTTTCCAGTAAATTATGAAGAACTTTAAAATGAAAATGTCATTGGTAATACAGATATTTATTTTTTTAAAGCGTGGGTATCATATCCTATTAGATTTAGAGAAATTGTGATAATGTAATAAAAAATCTTATATTTATATGGTTAGATTCTAGATGGAAAAATCAGATCCATGTTTAGTGAGAGTTTGAAGTTTGAAGTCCTTAGAACCATACAGAGCTAATATATATTTGACTCAGCCTCAACCAACAAAATAAACTTGCAAGTCTGAGATACTGAAGAGAAGGCCCCTGTTTTCCGTGAATTCTCAGGGAACACCGCAGGGTTTGACTTCAGATAAGAATCACCCGGGCTTTCCTCCTTTCCAGTAAGGGCAATGAAAAAAAAACGGGTAAAATGAATTATTTACTTCTTTTCCTTAAAATAATCTAAGAACAAACATGGTAGCGAGGACTTAATCTGCAAACATCCAGAAGGCAAAATCACGGGACGCACACCAAGCTACTTTGTCCCCGACGGCAACTGTCAAACTTGAAGAAACATGGAAAACCGAGGGGCTGTTTGGTGGCCTCACAGAGCAAAGGAAGAAGCCGAAGTCGGGGGCCCGCGTATGGTGGGGAGTCCCGTTTCCTCCCCAAATGTGTTAAACTGGGACCCAAAGGCCTATCCCCTCAGGAAACGGAAAGCCAAGAGAAAACCACCCCTTATGTGCATTTGCAGCCCAGGGTGGCGTCGCCTGTGTGGTCCCAGGAACAGCAAGCCTTCAACTTGAACTTACTGGTAGTAACGATCCAGGAACAGACAAAAATACTCACCCGAGAAAAGTTCCGTCATCTCAGACATCCATCATTACTAATTAGCTTCAAGTATAACAACCCAAAATGGTCAAACGGGATCAGACACCTAAACAAAACCATATGAATGAGAATAAGTCGAAATAACAGACAACAGAATCTGGCCACAAGGACTTCAACTATTAAAATGATAAATACAGACTATAACATATCTGTGTTTCTTATGTTTTAAAAAAATAAACACAGATCTCCAAGGAATAAGAAACGAGGCAAGGCCAAGAGCACTACCCAGTTTTTGTAAAAACAAACAAAGAAACGAACAAAATGGCACCAAACGCCTCCCCACGTATCGAACGGTTCCTTCAGAGGGGCAGCTTCGCCCGCCACAGGGCGTCCCCAGCTGAAGCGGTCCGCTGGCCATGGTCTCATCTCCTACCCAGTGACTCACCGACAGGTGCCCTAAAGTCTTGTCCCTACCCCCTGCCCCACGTGGAGCGTCTCTGAAGATGGGCCCCTCGTTAGGACCCCCTGCAGGGCCCCGCATGTCTTCCATCCAGACACTCAGCACCACAGCTCAGCTTGCCCCTGCCCCAGCCCTGCTTGCTCCTCAGCTCCCGCACACAAACCGGGGCCTTCCCGGGGGGCGCAGCCCTGGGCGCGAGGTCTTCATTGATCTCAGCCTCTGCACCTTATCGGGGTACCAACACTGCTTCTTTGGGGGTGTTCTCAGTGTAAGAACTTGATCTGAGAGGCAGGAAATCTTGTTCTCTTTGCTGATCCAGACAACTTTCAGGAAGTTCCTTGGAAATCACTCCTCGTGGAGCTTGAAGATTCAGTTTATATCGTACAAAACACCACCCCCCCACCCCCCCACCCCCGCCCCCGGGTCTCAGGTCTGATAGCGACTTCCCGACACCTAGAGGGGCCCATCCCTAATCACAGGTGAAAACAATTGATTCACAACATTTGCATGTTAGTTTTATAAAGAATCCGGGTTTGCTAGTTTGTTTTAATGATAGGGGCTGCTCTAAAGCCGACAGTATCCACAACCGGGTGGATTGTAGGAACAGCCGAAGACAGGGGCACGGGGACCAAGCTCTCAGCCACCCTGCGGAGAGGCTTGGCCCTGGGCGCCCCGGCAGGGAGACCTGTCTGCTCAAGCTACTGTCACTAAAGTCACTGAGTCCTGCGGTCCTATCGCGGGGGTCGGGAGAAGCGGGGTTACTCCTTTCTCCACCCACTCCTTCCCCCAAACCACTGAAAATAGAACGGATTACATTAGTCTACGTTTGAAAACAATTCATATCCAGAGCCACTTTTTACAGCTCTGTTGAGGTATAATGGACAAATAGGACTGTAAGATATTTAAAGTGCCCAATGGGACGGTTTGATACAGGCACAGACTTGAGAGAACTCCCCCATCGCGTTAATGAGCACAGCCATCGCCGCGCTTGTTGGTTTGGTTCCGGGAGAACATTTCTGTTCTGCTCTCTTAGTGGACTTCAGTCACACAACCCGGTTCCCTCAGCCACAGTCACCAGGTCACACATCTGATCCTCAGGCCTTATCCGTCTTACAGCCGGGAGTGGGTGCCCCTTCGCCACACGCACGGCTCGCCCAGGTTGGCATCGTCCAGCAGAGGGCTGGGCTGCGCGGCCCTCTGCACGTCCCCTGCAGATCGACCTAAATGCGATTTCTTGGCATTAGGTTCTGTGTCGGTTTTGCAGATGAGTTTTACTTTTGTTGCACACTCTGGGTCCAGGAACATCTATTTTTAACAGGAAAAAGAGACACTTTAAAAAACAAACAGGGCGGAGACGTGCTTTGGTTTGGGGCAGGGGGGCGGAATGGTGTTGGGGAGATTTAACTGACTCCGGCCTGTCTGACTGGTCTCCATGAAATGTGAGTGTTTCGGGCTTGGGCCTCCTGGACGGGTCTCTTCACCTTCAGATGCTTGACCCCGGTCTGGGAGGGAGGGGCTTAAAGGGGGGGCGGGGACCAGGAAGAAAAGGCTTTGTGGGTGAAGACAGTGAAATGCACGCAGACCCTGCATTAAGCTCCAGTAGGATTCCAGAAGTCCCTCTGCAAACTGGTTACCTGGAGCCCAGAGACCCCCCCAAAGGGACTTGTCCCAGGCTGCCAATCAAAGGAAGAAGTAACCCCAGGAAGTGAGAGAAAGAGCCATTTAGGGTTTTAAACGATCAAAGAGCATCATGTACTCTCTTGACAGCCCCCAAAACAGCAACTGTTTCCTTAGATTCAGGCGCAGAGGCTGTTTGGGAAGCAGGTGTTAGGGGGCCCTCTCCCCACACAGGCGCTCGAGGCGTCAGGTCCTTACTGAGTCCAGGGCTGGGAGCGGTGTCCTTTGGCATCTGGCCCGCAGGTCGGCACCTGTGCCAGGAGGGCGTTTGGGGTGAAGCGCGTCATAGCACAGGAGGGGGGCCACCTGCCCTTGGCTTCCTTCCCCTGTAGGCCGAGTCTGTCTTCCATGTGGGAGAAAGGAAACCCAGCAAAGGGTGTTGGGAGGTGGGCAGGCACCCCGCCCCGGGAGCAGGTGTCCGAGGGGAGCTCCGACCTGCGGGTTTGCAGGTGCGGCAGGGCGCTCGCTGATAGTCTTGTGGTGCAAAGAGAACCGGAGAACGCCCGGAAAATCAGTTTCTCTGTTGGCTTCGCCTCAGAACATCAAAACAGGCACTTCCTCTTTGATGTCGGGCAGGGCTGAGAAGACTTTCTGGCAGGCAGCGGTGTCAACTGCTCGAGGTCCTCCTATTATGAGATAAAAGGAATTTTATCTTCATGGCGGTTGTTCAGGGCTGTTCTTGGGACCCCGAGGGCTTGGGTGTCTGTCGGCCACAACGCTTCAAAATATAAAGTAAAACTGGCCTGCGGGGGACAGGGAGAGAAGGGTCCTCTTCACGGTGCAAATGGTGGTGAGGAGAAGAAGACAGGAGCAGACGTGCAGGAGGAGGGCCAGACAGGAGGCCAGGGCCCCGTCACAGGGCCACACGGGCCTTGAAGGGGTGTGGGGCTGCTCTGCCCACGAGGTCCTTGGCTTGCTGCATCATAAACTCCATTTGTGCTCTGAAATCGTCAGTAAAGACTCCTCCACTCATATTTTCTGTTCAGTGGAACTCAGAAAGCAGGGGTCGTCTCCTGGGTGGAAGGAGGCCTCTGGGGAACGGGCCTCCCAGGAACCCGGGGCTCTCAGTGAGGGCTCCAGGCATTCGGCAGGCATGGATTGGGAGAGTGGGACAAGTTAGCTTGATCTACGGCTCCAAGACGCAGGGCCACCAGACAACTTCTGGGTCACAGAGACGAAAGAAAAGAAAACACCACTTGTTCGGTAAAATCGACAGTAGGATCCAGAATATTCGAGAATGTTCTCTTCACCTCTCAGCACATTTAGTCTTGCGGTATCATCCGTGCTGGGCTCTGTGTGGGGTGATGTGGGGAGATGCTGACCTGCTCTCAGGTGGGCAGGCATGTAACAGAAACCCCATGAGAGGACAAGGCCAAGTCCACAGGTAGGTAGGAGGAACCGTGGGGGATGCACCTGTGCCTTATCAGGGGTTGTCTGTCTAGGGACTCCCTCCTCAAGGGGCCAACGCTTGTGGCCCAGATTGGGTGAGGAGTGTGTGTTTGGAAGTCTCCTGTCTGGGGTATGGCAGCTTTCTCACTGTTGCCTTCAATGACTTCTGTCTTTCTTTGCAAGTGATTTCCTAAGGAACAAATAATAATACCGAAACTCAGGTTGGCACATCAAGAGACAGTAAAGGAAGTGTGGCACGGAAAGCAATTACGAAGGCAGCAGGGACCTCAGCAGATGGCCCCTCTGCTATAGGTGTGGGGCTCAGGGGACGTCCAGGGGGCTCAGAAGAAGAGTTCTCCCTGGTCAGGGGGTCCGCACAGCTGCCGGGCCACCGCATGAGGGGGCTGATGGAGCACGTGGTCAGACCAATGGAACGTCCCGGCATTAAGGGAAATTCTGAGTTAGAGAACATGGGTGTTTATGGGTTTTTTTCCTTTCTATTCTTCTAGCATCTATACGCTGCACACTTCTGCTTTGGAAGATGACTGACGTGCCTTTTCAAATGCTTCCTGCGTGCTGTGAGGACCAGACCGGACTTGGAGTGGCAAGTCGCGGGTTCGAATCCTGACTTGTACAACCCAGGGGCACGGACCGCAGCTCAGCCAGCACTCTGCGAAGCCTCAGTTTTTTCACCTGTACAATGGGCTGCCGATAACATCTGACATTTTAAAAAGCCTTTCTGGGGCTCCACCCAGAGTGCCAGGCCTTCGGCGGCCCGGGAACCCTGCCGCTCGGAGCCGGGGCCGCAGTGTGCAGCTCGTCACCTGCACCTTTGTCTGACTTTCACACGCCTCCTGCGTTCCGTGCACTCTTCCCCACGTGTGCTGTCTGCTGTCTCACGTACTTCCACCCCCACCCTATGAACTGGACGCTGTCATGCCCTGTCTTACAACTGGGGACGCTGCAGTCACCACCTGCGCTCGGTCACCCAGCCGGGAGCCCAGACAGCCTGAGCCAGAGCCAGCTGGGGCGCCTTCTCGTCGCCCCACCCCTCCCAGCACACTTGGGGCCTCGGCCGAAAAGGCCCAGGGAAGGTGCTCACGGCTGCTCTGCCGCCAGCAGCTCCACTTTCCAGGGTCTCTGCACGGCAGGGCCACCTCAGGCCCTCGGGCAAATGCTCCCTGTGGGGTTTACAGAGTCTGGGTGACGATGGTGTGACGGGTCCTTCTGGGCTTGGTGCTGCGTTTGTGCCCCGAGGAGGGTGGGCAGCCTGGGCACTCACACGCTGACTCCGGTGAGCGCCCCTCGCACCCGCGTGGGGCCTGGAACACGGGGCTCTCCCAGACCTGGCATTCCCTCTCGCTGCCAAATGATGCAAAGCCCTCTGGCCGGCCTTCTGATTGTTTTCAAATTAAAAAGTACTTTGGGGACATTCCAATTCCCCCAAGTGCTGTCTGACCGGTTGTGGCAGCGTCTCCTCAGGGCTCTGGCTCCAGCACAGCCGCCCAGCCTCAGACATCCAGCCCTCGGCCCTGCCCGCTCCTCCTCTGAGCTCACGCTCCAAGCAGCACCCTCCCCCCCTGCTCCTCGTCTGCCAGGGCTCAGCTGCCCTGCACAGCTGTCACCTCTGCCCCTGGGAGACCTGTGGGAGGAGCGGTCCGGAGAAGGGCCCAGAGCCTGTGGTTGGCTGGGGGACAGCACATCCTGGGGTCCCCCACCCCAGGCTGGACACCTGTGAGCCCTGCAGAAGAGATGCTGGGGTGGGGAGTGCCCTCGAGCTGCTCGTGCAGAGCGGGGTCTCCCTCCAGCCTCCAGGGTCAGAACAGCAGTCCAAGCAGAGAGGAGCCTGTAGCCACCTGCAAATGAGGCCGCAGACGCTGGCGATGGGCTCGGCGTGTAGGGACAAGCTCATGGCAGCCCTGGGCCCAGAGTGCGGCCTGTGCTGCCCAGGCGGCCTGACCATGCCATGGTCCACGCACATCCCCTCCGCTGCAGAGTGGCTGCCTTCCCTCTTTCCTCCCTGGAAGGACAGCTTCAGGGGTCGTCATTGAAGATGGAGGGAAAGATGGGGAGCTCCAGGATCTTGTGGGGTCACAGAGAGATGTAATTGAAAGAAGGTAACAGAAGCAGTGAGCTCCGCTCTGAAATGAGCCTGATCGTTGGGCATCACCCCAGTCTTCGTCCCCTCCAGCTGTCCCAGGGCCGGGGTCACCGGGCCTCCTTTTCTGTTCTCTCCTGGCTGTTGTGAAGTTATCACTTCGTCACATTCCTGTGGCTCTTCTCTTCCTTCCCTTCCATACATAGGCCCTCCCTCGACTATGGTCGCCTGCCCACCGTCCCTTCCCCTCCCTCCGACCCTGTGTTCCCCAGGGGTATTGTTTGCCATTTTCCACCATGGATCTTTTCCTCCCTGAAACTCTGCCCCCTCTGCTTCAGTGACCTGCCACTGCAGTGTCCCCGTGTCCCCTCGTACTCTGGCCTTGAGTTCTGCCGCTCCTGTAGCATCCCCTCTGTGGGAGCTCTTCCCTGGATGTCACCAGATTTGTCGGCTCCCCCGGCTCGGTCCATCCCCTCTTCTCCCCCTCACGCCTCCCAGAGCCAGTGCCTCAGTGGCTCCCCCGCTGCATCTGCTCAGCTGCAGTGGGTTTCCAAGGCCCAGGGAGCTTCCGAATTTCCTGCCTCCGGTAACAGCCCCTTCCTCTATCCCGCGACCCACAATCTAGGCGGCTGCTCACAGCACTCCCCTCCCACTGACAGGGACTGGGCTGTGTTCTCAGTCTTGGGGCAATGGGGCTCCCCCGGGAATTCTCGGCGGTGTCCCACATGTCACCAACGATCGGGGACCAGCTCTCCAGGCTTCCCCGCCTTGCTCTGATTGTTAATGGCTCCGGTGCTGTGGCTCCTGGTGGGCAGAGCACTGGGAGGGATCAGCCAGGACTCAGGGGAGGCGGGGAGGAAGGGCAGCCAGAGTGTGTGACACAGAATGGGGCATCTCACCAGTAAAGCCTGAGGGGACAGAGTTGATGTGGCCATCCAACCATCAAAGGAGGAAAAGTGGCCGCTGAGGAATCCAGAGTCACACGCGTGGGGTTGCACACAGGCCGGAGGAAGAGCTGAAACCTAACTAGCACCCTTCCCAAGGCTAGGCTGACGTTCCTACCAGATACCCGTGTCTGAACGACCTGTGGACCTTCCATCCCAACAGACCAGCTCCACCCGTGCCGGCCTGTACGCCCCTGTGCTCCCAACACCTCCGGCCACCTCGCCCTTTGAGTGGGAAATCTTTTGGGTCATCTTGGATTTATTAATTTTTCTCTAATTTCCTACATATGATGCAGCCCAAGCTCCGCTGATTCTCCCTTTGAAATGCCTTCCGCTCCTGTGCCATCATCCGGGTCCTTCACAGTCCTCACCTGTCCCGTTGCCTCTGCTCCTTAACCAGGTGGAAGGTCTGTTTGTTCCTGTAGATACCCGTGCCTCCGTTCCGCTGATTTCAACTGCTGGAGAAACTCCGTTCGTGCGGATGTGCCACAGTTCATGTGTACATTCTTCTGGCGGTGAACACTGATGTCCGATTCATCACAGTGAGGAACACGCCCCAGACGGACTCCCCCGTCGGCGTGCGACCTCGGGCGGGGGTCTCAGAGGGGCGGACACACGGGATGGAACGGGCGATGTGAAGACAGGCCCCTGTTTGTCTCGTACGTTGTCGAATCCTCCTGCAAGTTGGGCGCGCCAATTCACACCCGCTGGCGCTGCCGGAGTCACCACTGCACTCACCACACCGACCTAATGGGAAAGCCTGACACCCCCAGTCTGGGGGAGACTGTGGAGAAGTGGGGCCCCCCAGTGTTTAAATTTTCACTCTCCAGATTACCGGTGAGGGGGAGCGGTGCTTGTGCTCACTGCCCACACCGGGCTCCCTCCTGAGCACTGCCGGCCTGTCCCCGCGCCCGCTCTTCTGCTGGAAATGCTGGCTTTTTCTTGAAGGGCTTATTCGACTTCTTCTCATGTGCCAGATATGTTTCCTTTGGTAATTACGTGAGAGTCAGTCATCTTCCAGTCCGCAAATTTATCGAAATGTATTTGATAAATTTGACTACATTAAAATTTTAAAAGGCAAAAGATTTACACGATCTGGAGAGAAACCGGAGTGTGACTACATTAGAAGTTTAAAGCTCACGTACAATAACAAGAACCCACCACAAACAATATTTTCCTTTGCAGTTGATGCTCTCCTGTCTTACTGAAGAAACCCTTTTTTACTGCGAGATCATGGAAATAGTCTTCATGCTTTTCTCCTGTACAGCTGCAATCCGGTCAAGGCTGGAAAGCTCAGTGTAAGAGTTCAAATCACAGGAGTGGTCAACAGGCCATCAAAAAATAAACACACACGTGTGAACATGTGCGTCAGGAAGCCCCACCATTTTCTTTCAAGCTATGAGACCTTGAAGGGGTCACTGAACTTCTCCTTTTACAAAAGAAGGCAACACGTGGCCCTGGGTGTGGCCCTGGCCGGTAGGGGAGCCTTGAACAAGTGTCCAGGGGACTGTCACTCACGTGACCCGCCCCCAGCCAGTCTCCCCTCCCTCCCTCTGGCGTTCTGTTCTCTGCATCTGCCGAGGCTCCGGCTGCAGTTTAAATGCTGCCTCGCACCCTGGGTGGGGACAGCCTGGTGCTGCCTGGCTGACTCGGCTGGAACAGGCAAACACACTCAGACCTTCGGATCTGTGCTGGCTTCCCTTGTCCGGGGGAGCGGGCTTCCCAGAGCCCCTGCCAGGAGCCAGGGTGCGGAGTGGGAGTCACAGCGGGTCCAAAATGGAGCGGGGCTCCTCGAGGGGCTGGCGGAGAGAAATGGAATGTGGGTGCCTCTCCCGCCCCCCTCCCTCCACCGCATTCCTAGTGTTCAGACACCCTGACAGTGGGCCAGGGCTTGGTCTAGGAAGACTGGAAAGAGGGAAGAGACGAAGTTTGTTTTGAACCGAACTTCAGCCTTGTCATTCTACGACTTTTAATTTATTATTATTTTTTTGGTCCTCTTTTTCTTTCCCCCACGACCTGTTCCTAGCACTGCTGGAACGCCACGCTTCGCACGACTGTTCACACTGGCTGTTTCCAGAGCCTGGCCACGAACCCCTAGAGCAGGAGCCAAAGCCAGTCCCGGCTGAGTGGTGCCGGGCTCTGGGAAGGGGGGAGGAGGGTCCTCACCAGCTCTACCTTCATCCCAGCGCCCCAGTGCCTGCCTCTCCCGTGCAGGCACCCGTGACGGAGATGCCAGGAAGAGGAAGAGGAAGAGAGAAGACACCTGCCCCAGCCCGGCGAACACTTGATTTCAGGATCGAAACCAATCGCGTGTGTTTGTGTGCGTGTGTGTTTAACACAACTCTACTGGAATTCTGACTCACCGTAGAGCCCAGGCGGCGAACACAAGGCCCGCCGGCCGAATCGGTCCTCCACCATGTTTCCACCCGGCAGCAGCGCTGAGCTCCGTGCCCCTAGTCAAGGAGTAGTTACACTTATACAGTCCTACAATTACATTCGGCCCTGTGAAGGCAAACTCGAGGCTGCTGTGGCCCCCGGTGAAAATAAGTTTGCCACCCCTGCATAGAGTATGAGCAATCATTCAATCTATGTACAGTGTGGAAGCCAACGAGAAGGACTTCCAGCTCTGGGCTGGTGTGGAAGGAGCTTAGGAGTCATCCTCGCATTCTAACAAATGAAAAGTTGCACAGACTGGAAAATCAACAACTCTTCTTAGACCTGTCAAAAAAGTGAGGTCACAGGGACAGCTACTGCCCACCACACTAGAGAGAGACAGACAGGTGGATACAGAGAATCACAGTGTGAGAGCGGACAGCTGAGCAGAGCCTCTGCAGGAGGACGCTGGCCAGGGCAGGAACCCCGACAGTAAGCGACACATTGCTGGAGCCCAGGGTGAGTGACTCCCAGGGTGAACACCTCCAGGGGCACCCAAACCCATGGGCCCATGGACCCCGCACTTTTGTGAACTTTACTCCCGGAACTCTGCCAGCTTCTCCCAAGTGAAGATGAGAGAACAACCCTCTCAGCCTCCAGGAAGGTGCAGAGGACGGAAACCCTCTTGAAAACTCCAGAACACTTGGCGTTCTTCACCCTCAGGAGAAACCATTTAACTGGAGCCTAGCCTACCTGGGGGAAGGGAAGTGCCCAGCCCAGTCTAGCCACCCTGCCCTGCCTAAAGGGGGAGGGGCCTGAGACCAAGACCTCATCTAGGACTGTAGGACGCTTCCCCTCCCCCACACCATTACCAAAGGCCTGTTGGCTGCAGACCCCTCTACCCAGTACAGCATGTCCCCCGTCAACAAAAAAACACAAGACCCACTAAAAAGCGAAGAGCAAAGTGTGAAGAGACTGAACAACCAGCAGAAGCAGAGTCAGACAGGGCAAGGATGTTAGAATTGTCGGCCACGTAGTTTCAGAGGCTATGATTCCTGTGCTCGGGGCTTTCGTGGAGAAAATCAGTAGCATGCAGGGACAGACAGGTAATGTGCGTGCAGAGATGGAGGTTTTAAGAAAGAATCAAGGAAGAAACGCTGGAGATGAACCCCAGAGATGAGGCATGCCTTTGACGGGCTTGAGGACTGTGCACGGCTGAGGGAAGAGTCTCGGAGTCTAAGGACATAACAACGGGCACTTCCAAAACCGCGCAGCAGAGAGAAAAGAGACAGAAAAAACTCAGAGTATCCAAGAACCGCGGGGCAACCACAGAAGGTGCAGATAGATGGAACGCTGATGCCAGGCGGAGGAGAAAAAGAGGAAGAGAAAAAACTATTTGAAGACACACTGACTGAGAAATTACCCCAAATTAATGTTAGACACCAAACCAGAGACCCAGGAAGCTTAGAGAACATCACTCAGAATAAACAACCCCATTCCCCCCAAACCCGAACAACTATGGTTAGGCATATCATATTCAAGTACCAGAAAATCGAAGATTAAAAGAAAAATCTTGAAAGAAGCCAGGGGAACATACCCCCTTACCTATGGAAGACCAAAAGTGAAAATTACACCTGACTCACCAGAAACCACGTGAGCAAGAGCGGGGGCTGGAACACTTAAAGGGTTGAGAGAATGAAACCCCACCAACCCAGAATTTTGTGCCCTACAAAATCGTCCTTCGAAAGTAAAGGAGAAATAAAGACTCTCAGGCAAATAAAAACGGGGGGAAATTTTTTACCCATGGACCTCACTTGCAAGAAATGTCCAGAGAAGTTCTTTAGAGAAAGCAAAATGATACGGGCCAGACACCTGGAGCCACATGGACAAGGACAGAGCATCCGAGAGGCAACAAGCAAAGGGTCCTGTGACTCAGGGTGCGGACAGAGTGGGGAGTGAGCGTGTGTGGGGACGGGGGTGGGGGTGGGGGGACATGGGGACTCTGTGCCTCCTGCTCAGTTTTGCTGCGAACTAAGACTGCTATAACAAATAAAGTACATTCACTTTTTAACAAAACAACGGGACTTTCATTTGCTTTATAAGACGCAAACTGCAGTGGTCGGCCTGTGGGCCTTTGTTTACATTCGTCCTGACTGGGGACAGGATGCTAACTTTCCAGTAATCTGTCCTGAGGGCTGGGGAATGGGGAGCTCTGCAACCAGGACCTGACTAGTCCCGCTTTTTCCTCTTCCTTCCTCTGCTACTCTCCAGCAGCCAGCCGCCCAGGGGTCCCACAGCCCGCAGGCGCAGGGGGACCTCGGGACGAATGGGCCTCAAGCCAGCTCTTTTTGTTTGTCTGCCGGGGCTCCCACCAGCTGTCCTCAAACCAGACTAGCGCTCGCATCCATTCCAAGCTCCGACGCTTTCTGGTTTAAAGGCATTTCTCGACTGTTCAGAATCTGGAAGAAGCTATTCCATAATGGAGATTTATTTCTCTTGTAAATATAAAGAAACAACTCTAGTTGCCTCTCCACCTGGTTTCAGAAAACATTTAAACGAATGAAAAATTAGAGCAGCAGGGAAGTCTGTGTGCTCGGGTCCATTTTGGGACGATGGGACTCATGCCAAATTATTACAGTCTTCAAAAATCCTAAGAATCAACATCGCGAGCTACTTCAAGGGGAAAAAATGTGAAAACGGAGGGGAAAACGTTAGTTGATCCAAAATACAAAGTAATGAATTAGAAAATGAGAAAATAGAATGGTTCAGATTAACATCTTCCCAAACCGTTCCTCTCAACTAAACACAGATGATACCAAGAAAGGAGATAATGAAAACCACTGGGCAGGAAGTGTTTCCCTAAGCGACAAAGGCTCGAGGCGTTCCCAAAGCGTTCCCAAAGCGAAGATGCCAGAGCCGGTCAAGACTGAGCAGCTTCGGGGGAGGAGACCCTTAGAAGGCAGAGCACTCCTCCCCAAAGGACTGCTCCCTCAGGCTGACGTGTGGATGGGCACGCACCCAGGGCCCCCCCCCCCACCCCCGGCTCGGGCCCTCCCCACCGCCCCCGAGGCAGATTTCAGGACAGTCCCATCAACATCAGGGTGGCTGGGTTCCCATTGAGTCCGGTACTGTTTCTGTCCTTGAAACCAGGGAACCCCCAAAGGCCATGCTCAATCTCTCTGATTGCACTTCATCTGACAGCTCTCTTGGAAACCACAAGGGAGCTCCGAGCAGAGGTTGGGGGTAGGCAGCGTTGCTTCTGCCCAGTGTCTCCAGTGCCCTGCTCCCTTCCTGACAAGGTCACTCCTCCCTCCTTCCTCACGACGCACACAGCCCTGCGGTTGGCTTCGACCAACGAATGGCACGTAGATGGAGCGACACGCGTGTCTTCCAGGCAGAAATCTTCAGGACTTTTCCAGTGATCATTCGCCACAGCCCGGGATCAGCAACGTTCCCCTCAGTGGCAGCCCCGCAGCTGAGTGAGCTCCCTGAGAGCCAGGGGCACACACAGCACCTGAGTGACAGGTGAACCCGTTTGAAGCTCCTGAGAGCTTGGGGTTGCCTGTGACTGCAGCACTGACCCGGCCTGTGTTGTTCAGAAAAGCGGATAATTAAGGCAGTGGGAACTAAGGCTTCCAAATACTTCGCACTGCCTTATTGTAGAGAAACTTCTTTTTGGATTAAAAAAAAGGGGGGGGGACATTTTCCAGCTCCCTGGAGACGACTGAAAAGGCAGCCATCTGTGAACAGGGACCTGCTGAGTGTGCGAGGCGTCAGAGTGCTGGTCTGCGCCGCCAGCGGACTTGTGGGGCAGCACGCGCCCGGCTGGCCGTCCAGGCCTCCGCCAGCCCAGCGCCTCTCCGCAGCCTGCTGTGATTTTGCTTTTGAGATGCTTCTCTGATCCTTTGTCATCGATATCATAGCTGCTTGAATAGCGCAATAACTCTACTTGTACTTCAATGTATAAACATGAAAATATAAAAATGCCTGTATATTTCTACTTAAAATGGCTCCACCTAAAATTAACCCAGCCCCTTAGAAGGATAATTATTATAGAGAGTTGAGTGTCCAGATATTAAGAAGGGTGAATGGAATTGCCAGGTGTGTTACTTAGGTCCTATTTACCAGTACATCTCATGTGTTTTGAAAGTCGTTTTCAACATTCAGTCAAGAGTAACTGACTGTGGGGACCATTACAAGGTCAAAGGGACCTTGATGTTGGACACGTATTTGGCAGGCGGGCGTCTGAGCCTGGGTAAGCTCTTGGACTGATTTTTATGTTTTTAGGCAATGAATTCAGAGAGACAATCTGAGTTTTAAAACATGCACTTGAGAGGAATGCTCACATTGACAAACTCTGGTTCGGGCCCATCCTTCTGGGAGGTAGTACAACACGTGCTTTTAAGTTCAAGTTCAATCTCAGGTAACGAATGTTGCCTTGTACTCGTCTACAGCATGGGTCTTCTGGAAGCCACGGCAGCACAGTGTGAACTAAACACTTCTGAAAGACGTGGAATTCATAGACAGTATCTTTTGCTCCTTGGAGATTTTGTTGAGAGAGAGGAGATCCCGACAGGCTCGTATGACTTCGCTTTGGGCCAGGCCTGCCTCTCCGTGAGTTCCTGAGAGCTTTCCAGAAAGCAGTGGGCCAGATGACACAACCTGCCCCCCCACCCCCGGGCCTGGGCTGACTCAGGGTATGTCCATGTGGGTGTCTCAAGGCCGTCTCTCCTCAGCCCGTCCCCGGGTGAACTCCTCGGCTTCCTCCAGTGCGGCGGCCTCAGAGTGCCCGGCAGCTCTCCTCTGCCCTCACACCCAACCGTCCTTGGACTCCAGAATCCAGCCCTCACCTCCCTGACAGTCTTACCGCCTCCCATGTCCCCCCCACCCCGCCCCACCATCCCAGTTCCCGCTGTCGCCAAGCCCATCACTGTAAAGCCCAAGCTGCTCTGTGCTGCGTTTAACCTCAGAAATGTCCGGTGACTCTTGTGCTGTCTTTTCCTTGGCCCTTCTGACCCCTGCTCTGTCCTTCTTTCTGTCCAAAGCCCAGCTTCTATGGGTGGCCTCCATGCCTCTGTGACCCGCTGACTGCTAGGTTGGTTCTGACGGTGGAGGCATGGAGCCTACAAACTCCCCACCTGTGTCACCAGCAGAGGTTGGCCACGTCCACCCCCCCTCCACTGAAGGCACATCTGGTCTAGAGCCTTCCCTGGTCCTGTCCTCATTACTGCCCACGCCCACCAGCCCCTCTCTCTGCTCTGCTCTCTGTCGCCTGCTCTCCTGCGGGCTGTAGGGAACAGATGAGTTGTTTTCCTCAGGCATCTGTGTCGGGCCGCACTCTTGCTGAGAGTCCACAGGTCCTCCGTCCACAGCGCCTTCTAGTCCGAGCTTCCCACACCCACTCAGGCCTCACCAGACCGCTGCTGCCGCGGGCTAGGTCCTCTCTCCGGCCAGGCCTGTGGTCAGGCTGTTTCCGCCCAGAGCACCCTCCCTGCGCCACCCCTCCTTCCTCCTTGACTCCTGCTGCTCACACTGGGTGCCCCCCTGCTGGGTGCCCCCCTGCTGGGTGCCCTCCTGCTGGGTGCCCCCCTGCGACCCCCTCCCTGCAGCGTCTCTGTCGAAGGTGATTTCGTTACAGTGCTTCCAGGGCCACTTGTTCGTCTGTGTCCCCCACCAAACTAGACAACAGGAAAGGAAGGTCCCCGCCTTCCTCACTCTCCTGCCCCCAGACCCGGCCGTGTAATTCGGGTGGGTGCACGAACGAATTCAACACAGACGCTGCTCGAACAAGCGAGTGGATGGTTGTTGACAGAAGCCCCAGCCTGGCGGATGGTGCTTTTTGACACGTGCGTGACCCTTCGTGGAGCTCTTCAGGTGGTCTTTCAGCCGTGCCCTTCACCATTTCGGGGTGCTGTCTTAGTCTGTCCAGTCTGCACACAAAAAGGGGCGACCCGCCAAGCTCAGCACTGTGAGCCACCGCCGGAGGTCTGATCAGAAAAGGTCTATCTGAGCGGGCTGCCGTGGGAAGTCACGGCCTCGGCCCGGACGGTACAGTGGTCTCTGCCTGGAGCAGGCCCTGCCCCGTGTCCGTGCGTCTAGGAGAGCACACTCAGGTGGTCAGGATGGCCGCTTCTCCAGACCTCGGGGGCAAACGCCCCCCACTCGGGGCGAGACGCTGGCAGCCTTCCTCGCTGCTGTCTCTTCCCTGCGCGGCTCTGGAAACTGGGCGTGTGCACCTGTTCCAGAGCCCGCCCCACCGCGTACCAGCAACGTGTCTCTCCAGCTGACTTCTGCCGTCCCAGAGACTTCCCTGCTTTGCTTTCTCCCGCCTCCTGAATCTGCTGTCAGTCAATTTCTCAGGCCCCTCCTCCTGGCTTCTCCTTTGATTCTAATGTGAAAAGAAACTGCAAGCCATTCCTTCAAGCACTTTCTCAATCCGTTGAGATTTTTGCATCCAGGTCTGGCCCTGAACACTTTGGATCCAATAAACCCTTTAAGCCTCTCTTTTTAGGCTGGGAATTCGTTATCAACAGGATGATTTAACAAAATACCACAGGCCGGGCAGCTTAGAGATGACAGAGAAATATTTCTCACTGGCTGGAAGGTCAAGTGCAGGGGCCAGTGTGGTCAGAGAGGGCTCTCTCCTGGGTCGAAGACTTCTCCCCGTGTCCTCGAGTGCGGAAGGGGCTGGGTCACTCTCCTGAGACTCTTGCCGGTGGTACTGACCCAGGACCTAAAGGCTCGGCCCTCAGGGCCTCAGCCCCTCCCAAAGTAGGGGTGAGGACTTCAACACCTGCATTGGGGGCACACACAGTCACACCATGGCACAGGGCAAGCCAAGAGCCCTTTTATCTCAGCCTAGGTAGGACAGCACGACCAGAGGCATGGGCCTTCAGAAATGAGAGGTCTGAGTGAAGAGAACACCCATGGGGACAAGAGAGGGACTTAGGGGACCATGGAAGCCATCTGTGTTGGAGGGACAAACCCTGGAGGAACTAGAGAAATGGCCTTTGTCCTCTTTCTTGCCAGAGGAATGTGTCCCGGTGGGAGCAGCCCTCCCTCAGGGCTCATTACCCAGAGGCTTCCCGTCCTGTGATTGAAGTAATCAAGGTCCAGAGAAGCCCAAGGACTTGCCCAGGGTCTCCAAACCTGCAGTAGGACCTGCCGAGAGCCGGTTCCTGGAACTGCACGGTCTGGATGTCTGCAGGCCCTCGGTGCTGACGTGTGACCTGCCAGGACACAGCCCTGCTTCCTCAGCCCCGGGCCCCTGGCCCGGACACCACGGGGGCCGGGGGCCAGAGGCCAGAGCCAGGCCACGTCCTCTGACCAGCACGTTCCGCGGGGCGGAGCTGCTCCTCTGTGGGAGGGCGGGGGTTGGCGGGGGCCGGGAGGTGGGCAAAACCGGGGAAACAGCTCTTTCTCTTCTGAGGTTTTGGTGACACTTCACTTTTTTACTTTGAGACTCAACGGAAAATGTTGTCTTGAGTGGATGGGTTGGGGGCGGCTGCACATCCTGCCTGAAGGAGCATCGGGGTCCATTGGAGCCGCACAGGAAGCACCTTCCCCGCCTCAGCCCCGGGCTGCAGCTGTGCAGCCGGAGGCCTCTGGGCACCATCCCGCTGAGCTCCCAGCCAGCTGCGCGTGCCCGCAGGTGCCCATTTTCCCTGAGCCAGGGCTCAGCTTGTTAGGAGGTAAATGTCCGTGAGTCGGGAAGAGAAATGAAGAGCTAATGAAGTGGTGACGGCCTTAAACAAGGCCTCCTTCACGCACACGAGCAGCTGGCTCTTTCCTCCTTTCTTCTGCCCATTCATTCATTCACTCATTCAACCAACTTTCTCTGCGGGGTCCAGAGGCTCACAGTCTAGTGGGGGAGACATTAAAAACTGAGTCTCTGTTGTACCAGGTATATTTGAGATGTGTGTAATGCATGTGGCAGAAATTCTGGTTCAATCAGACGCAAACAAGGAAGGGAGTCAATTGGTTCAGGATCGAAAACTCCTAGAGCCGGTTTGCCTCAGAGGAGTCCCTCCCAGCAGCTGCGCCTGAGGCCACCTTCCCATTCCTCCACCTGTCCCCTGGGGCGCCCATGCATTCGAGGCCCAGCCGCCCTTGCAGTCCAAAGATGACCACAGGCAACTCCCGGAGCTGCGTGCTCCTCCGACCCAGCCCAGGGAGAGAGCGCCTCAGCCCCAGCCTTCCTGGAAAGAGCCATGGGATGCTGCCGTCTGGTGCAGGGGTGTCGTTCATGGCCAAGTTGGGTTTATCAATCATGCGGTTAGTAGACGGTCACATGCCCCGTGGCGGGGGCGGGGGGCTGGTGTGGGCTGCATGGGAATCTAAGTGGAACTGAGAGAGGGGTGTGGGAGGTGTGGGGAGTGGAGGGAAGACACCAATGCCAGGAAATGTATTTCAGGGGAAGGGCTTTGGCAGGGCTGCTGCCACGACAGCCTGTGGACACCCAGGGTCTTCTGCGAGCAGGAGTCAGCCAAAGGGAAGGAGTTGGACTCGATCAGCCTCTGGAACACACTCTTAATGCACTTGAGCTAGAAGCTCCCCTCAGCTAGGACCGGATGAAGGCATGAAATTAATGTCCAAGGACACGAAGGCCAGCCATGGGCTCTATGCTGGGACTCAAGAGCCAATGTGCTGGGGGTGCATATCCGTCTCTTAAATTCTCAGTGAAGCAGATGAAAATATCTGAACGTGTTCTGAAGGGGTTCTGCGGAAAGTAGGGTCACAGGGTGGCCTGCTTTAAATTCCTGACTCACAATCAGGTCCTGGTGGGCAGTCGCGCCCCAGGCTGTGGCTTCTGTAGAGTGAAGGTTCTAAGCTGGCTCTCTTGTTGTCCTTGTGCACCTAGGTCAACGCAACTGGCCAATGTCAGAAATAACCCTCTTTTCCCTCCCTGGGAGGCATAACCTCCCCCCCTCAAGAGACTGTCCTGCAATCCAGTCCCACCATCCTGTAGTATTTCTTACCTTTCCTCCTTACTTCTAAAGACAGAAAGGAAACTTCAAACTGTCATTCTCAGGAGCTCTTGAGACCTTGCTCCCCAACAATGGGCATCAGTTTGGCTCAAATAAACTCTTATAAAAATTCTCTACAGGTTTGGACATTCCTTACATCGACAGAGCTATTTGTAAGAAGCTTCTGGTTCCAAGGCTCATGTGAGGCTGTTTCATCAAGACAAGGCTCGGCTCAGTTCCCAGCAATCTGGGTCACAGTCATTATCAGTGGGAGTGGAGATCATGCGGTATCATGAAGAAGAGAACTTCCTGAGACCTGCGCGGCAGGATGGGGTGCTGTGGTACACTCTATTGATGATGTGCGACTAAGGGGGCTCCCCTCCTGACTTTCCGTGTCCTAGCTCTGTCCATGTTGCCATGGAAAAGGTCCAGCTTCATCTTCAGTAGGGCCAGAGTTTCTGCTCCGTGTTAAAGCCCAGCCCAGCCCAGCATCCGGCCAGCTTAGCGTGCGTTCCTGGCTGTAACCCACTGCTGGGCTGAGGTATTCAGGCTCCCGCCCGGGGCCTGCGTGTGGGGTCCACACAGCCGTCGGTCACATGGCTGCTAAGGCCACATAGCTATGGATAGAGGTTGTGCAAGTGCATGAGATGAATGCAGGTTGAGACCGAGAGAGAGAAGGAGAGAGAGGGAACGCTTCCCTGGCCCCCTGGGAGTGTATTAGCCTGGGCTTGGAAAAGACCAGAAGCTTTTTCAAATAACCAGTCAACGTCCCAAGCTTTCGTGGGCTTTTGATAGGTCCCCCCGCCTAGTTAGACTGACAGGCCTCTTTGGTCCAGCACCGCCCCCTGTGCCCCCCAACAATCCTGTACTGAAGGGGGAAGGGAGGAGTGTTGATCCCCTGGGTGGAGCGATGCTGTGATCCCCTGGGGTGTGAAGCCGCAGCTTCCTAGCTAAGCAAGCAGGCTCATGTTCCCCAGTTTTTTAACCTCATTGTCTAACTCCCTTTGATCTCTTTCCTTATTAATAATTAGCTAAATGCCCACAGTAACAGAGTCTCAGCTCCACCACTCACTCACTGTGGCCTTGGGGAAGTCACTTAACCCCACCACTTAACCTCTTCATTTTTAAAGTTTGGATCATCGCACCTCCCTTGCAGGGGGATTGTGAAAAGCAGAACTAGGCCTCTGAGTGCCCAGAGGAAGGAAGCAGGCATCGGGCCGCTGTGACTAGTATTTTGTACATGGGCTGCCTCTCTGGGATGAGGCAAGGTCAGAAGAGGGGCGCACACTTTCTGGAAGAGCCTGGCTCAGACAAGCTCCAACTGCAAATGTAAACGTTCGGGAGAAGTAACAATAGGGGTGCACTGGCACAGCTGGGGTGTCTGCTCAGGTCCCAGCTGTGCTTCCCCTGGATCCACCTGCCCCTGGGCAACTCTGGTTCTAGCAGCATAGAGTCTGCCCTCAGTCCAAGGTAATAGACTCCCGTCGGAAAGCAAAAGTGATAATCTCACCCTTCACTCGAAATCAGAAGGTTTTGGTCACGCCCCCAGCTCTGGGTCCTGAAGGGGAGGAGACAGTAGGAAAGTAGGAACACAACTGTGTCAGGAGCCACTCGGGGGAACTTTGGGACGGCCCCCAGGAGGGAATTTGGGTGCCTTCTGGTTGGGGCTGGGATTGAAAGGGGTGGGAGCCCACAGTGGGTGGCCAGGTTTGTGCCAGGGACACCTTAGCACAACCTGGCCTGAAGAAGAATGTGGGGAGGCATCCACTCAGTGGGCACGGGAGTGAGACAGAAGGGAGCAGCAGCAGGGACACAGGTCACAGCCTTGAAGCACGGCTACAGCAGCTCGGTGGTTGGCGACCTCGGCAGACAGGGCTATGTCACACCCCAACACAGACATCCTCACAGCACCCGTGGTGGGGGGTGGGAAGCTGAGTGCAGGACCACGTGCTGGCAGAGGGGGCCCGAGCAGGGAGTGCCCACCCCTGGGGATGCTCATGAGCAGCGGGGACTCCTCAGTGTTGACGAGGGGCAGGCAGGACACACTGTGCCAAGTTTCTCTATTTCGCCCCAGAACAGGGTGGCTCGGGAAACCAGGTGGCGCATATCCATCATGCCGCCTTGGACGCCACATAATCCTTTCTGTGCCAAGTTCAATCACTGGGAGCACATATATTACACTGTGCCTTCAAGAAATCATGATTTAATGTTGCTATGACTGTGCCTTTCACCAGAGATAGATAATTAAGAATGTTTTCATATCTCCTATAAAACTTAACTATGAGGACAATTTTTATGGTAATGTTTAAAAAGCTGTGTAAACAATCCTCCTAATCACTTTCTGTTAACGCGCTGGGAATGTTTGCCACTCATGTTGTGCGAGCTGCTCTCCTCCCGTTTTTTCTCTTTTCTTTTTACTTTGTGAGGAGTTAAATAACTTATTTTCTCTTCTGTGTGGTGCACAGTGGGGGTAATTACGGTCCGGGTACATCTTACGGTGAAGCTACTTCCCAGCCCCCTCGTCTTCTCCACGGCTCTGGCTTGGGGTGTTTTCGTTCCAATTGTTGCTTTTTATCAATTGTCCATGTTGATGAGTCTTTCTGGTGAGCCACCTAAAACACTTATTGGAAGTGGTTGGCATTTACTTAATAAAGCCGCTCACTGAGCAGAGAGTGTGTAAAAATGTCATCTTTCTCAGAACAGAGATTTCTTTCTTTTAGGCCTCATATTGTTTTTCTCTTAGGCTCTCAGCGCTGAATAACGCCGCCCCTTTCTCAACATATTTTCATCTGAGGCAATTCTTTGTTCCGTCAAACAGATTTATTTTCTTTATGAGACAGAAATGTGGGCAGAAGAAAATGATCTCATTGCGTGTGACTCCTGACACAGTCTCCGGGCTGCAGGCTACACGACTTGGGAAACCGTTTCGTCTCTGAACGCCTGCCCCGGGAAACCCTGTGTGAGAGTGCTCCTTGCAGCTCACCCGTCGGCGGCCACACGCTCCCGGCCTGACCCTGACCTTAGCTTTGAGCATTCAGGGGCTGGTGTTGGAGTTTCTACTCCTGCTTTTATTTAAACGAGAAGCTGAAATAAATGGCAGCGCTGACTCACTGGACTCGTGTGCTTCTATTGACGGAGCTCAGCCCAGGGGGGGGATGGGCACACAGACTAGGAAGCAGAGTCACCAGCACCCCAGCAGCTGCCCTCTTGTCCCCACCAGTCCCCCACCAAAAGGAAGCAATTATTTATTTTTATGGCTCTGTACTAGTATTTTATTATATAAATACACCACAAGCCAGATATCCATTCTACTATTTACCCCCCTCAGGTTATTTACCATTTTGGGGCCCCGACGTATAGTGCTTCTACGCACACCCTTGCACGCGTCTTCTGGGGGCACATGCGTGCTTTCTTTGGCGGACATACCCGGTTGTCCTGGGCACAGGTTTTGTGTACGATGCACTTGAGAAGATTGTACCAGGAAGCAGGTTTCCAAAGTGATTGAACCCAGTTCCACCCTCACTAGCGGCATCTGAGCGCCCCCAGGCGCCCCCACCCTCACCAACCCTCCTTACCGTCCCTACGCAATGGCCACCATGAGACAGTCTTCACCTGACCTGTGATGTTAGCCCTGCGGTGACAGCTAACGGAGCTGAGCCCGCTTTGTGTCTGCTGACCTCGAGGATAGGCTCCCGTCTCTGTCCACACCGGAGCTCCACAGCTACCACCCGGCTTTTCTTTAGAAGCTTTAGTTTGTTGTTTCCTTTCGTCTTCCACTGAGGCCCGCCGTCCACATGGCAGTGTGTGTGGGGCCCAGGTGGAGACCTACCTTTCCATAAAAGTATACAGTTTGCCCGGAAGGATTCATTACAAAGACCGTACTTTCGCTACTGCTCTGCAGCGCTACGGGCATCCTCCAATCAATTGTTCGCGTGTGTGGCTCCACCTCCGGACTTTTAAGTGCAACCCACTGTTCTCAAATACCTTCCTCTCACCAGCCAACAGGACCTGGTCTGTGATTTCTGGCTCTGGGTTGCCCTGTAGCCTCGGCAGAAGGGCCTGAGGGCATAAAACACGTTAATGCAGAAGCCCTGTTGGAATGCTCCAACCAGGAAGATGCGTAAGGTCATTTCTTACAGCTCCACCTTATGTTTGAAATGATGAACCAGGAGGGCCCAGCGTGCAGACCACCTCCTGTCCGCCCAGCCGGGCCTCTCTCCATGCTGCCCACCTGCCACGGCCTGTGGGGACCCACGGGGGGGCTCCCTGGCCTTCGCAGTGCCGGTAGGTTCAGCTTTGGGAAACACAGTTTGAGGACAGAGGAGCGTGGAGTCCGGTGCTTATCTCCTTGACTACGTCCCTGTGGGCTGGCAATTCTCCTCTATGACATGGCCCCTGACGCATGGCCCTCTCCACCCACCCCGCTCCCGCCAGGTCCCAATGACCACTGGGGGCTCTAACCGCATCTCACAGCACTGGCTCCAGGGTTCGGGTTGGGATTCTGACTCCATGTGACTAGAGGCATTGGGTCCCAGACAGGAGAGTGGGAGACAGGACCCAAAGAAGAGTCAGAGGACATATACCTCCCATCTCTTGATGAAGGTTCTAGAAGCTGTCACATGACACTTCTGCTCGCCTTTCATTGGCCAGAATTTGGTCGCTTAGCCACAGTTAGCTACAAGGCTGGGAAATGTCCCAGATGGCTATGTGTCAAGCTAGATACCCTACCAGCTAAGAATAAGAGTCCCTACCATGTATGCCGTTTAGTTCACATCTAGTCATTAAACGTACTCAGGGCCGCCCTGGGCTGCTCACTACTCTGGGATGTGGAGAGGACTCAGGGCCTGGGGCCGGCCACAGTAGGACAGAGATTCCCTCCTCCAGCGAATGACCGTGCCGGTCCCGGTGCCAGGCACTGAGGACTCAAGGGTGCACACAAAGTGTCCCTGCCTTCAAACGGATACCCACGAAGACGTCCCCTGTCACAGTTCCTATCAATCCAGGTTCCCCAGGGGACCCAGGTGGGAAGGGCAGAGACCTGCTCTCCAAAGGAAGGTGTGAGCTCAGCACGGGCACGAGAAAGAGACACACCTTCTGGCTCAGAGGCAGCACCAGGAAGACGCAGGGTGCGAAAGAACAGTGTTTCACGGGGGCAGCGAGGATGCCGGGAGCCTGAGAACGCACACGCGTGGGGGTAGGTCCGCAGTGGCCACGGAAGGCAGGGCCTCACACGCTAAGCACAGGCATTTGACAAATGCCTCCACTCCGCCCGCCCGCCAATCTTTTCTGCTGTGCGTGCACACGCGGGTTCTGATAAGTCACGCATGAGCGGTAACATCGTGTCAGAAGTACGCTGAACCCGGGCGCACCTCTCGGGAAATTTACCAGCAGTCTGAGCCTGGGAATTGCACCCGCCTTCCTGACCTGAGCGATCTGACGGAATTCCAGTGTGATTTGCCTGGCCTGCCTCACTCCCGGCCTTGGGGAGAAAGGCCAGCATGGGAGAGGGCGGGGCCGGGACTCCCAGTCCCATCCAGGGTCTAGATTGCCTCCAAATACTGTGTTCTGCAAAAAAACACACACTCAAAGTGGGAAGTTTTTTCTTCCCTTCTCTCAGGAGTAGTCTGGGAGAGGGGAGGAGGAGGAGGAACGACTACGAAGGAAGGAACTACGGACTTCCGTGCGCACCTACTGTGCACCAGACGTTATTCTTGGAGCTGGGCCACAGTGGGGGTCAAGGCAGCGTCCCAGCCGTGCCCGGGGAGTCCGTACGCTACCAGAGGGAAACATAACTTGAATGTGCTTCTGGTGCAATTATTTCCAGGCAGTGATACATGCTGTAAAGAGAG
This sequence comes from Desmodus rotundus, assembly GCF_022682495.2. Taxonomy (NCBI): domain Eukaryota; kingdom Metazoa; phylum Chordata; class Mammalia; order Chiroptera; family Phyllostomidae; genus Desmodus; species Desmodus rotundus. Next base: position 210,150,253 of record NC_071387.1, on the reverse strand, counting down.
TAGAGAGAATACAGTCAAGAGAGAGACCACGTAGCTAGGGGATGAAGGCGACCTTTGCACGCGGAACTTGTCTTAGTTTTCTGTCAGCCCTGTAACAGACTTCCAGAGGTCACCTGTGGACCTTGATGGGCCCTTCCTCTACTTTAAAGCCAGCAGGGCGGCACCTTCAAATCTCTCCCTGACTCTGACACTGTCCTGTCTCTTTCCGACACTCAGAAGGACCCTCTTGGTGACACCGGACCTACTAAAACAATCCGGGATGATCTTCCCATCTCAAGATCCTTAAGCCACGCAAGGCAACCTCTTCACAGGTCTCAAGGACTAGGGCTAGGCACCACTGGATGGTTGTTCAGCCTATCGAACGGGAACCCCAGGTGGCCACGGGCGGGTTCTGGACAGAGTGTCCCAGCAGAAGAGAAAGCAGGTGCACAGGTCCCGGGGTGGAAAACACGCAGCACTCTTAGAGACGGAACCACAGAGACAGGGCCACGTGTCTCGGGTCTGGTCCCCACGTCTTCCCAGTGTGGAAAGGAGGCTCGCCCTGTGTAGGCCTCGCACGTCGGAGAAGTCAGACGGAGCGGAACAGCATTGGGATCAGGAGACGCGGCTGTAGATCACCTGTGTGTGGACAGGCTCACCTGCAGCCCGTCCCCCACATTGAGCGCTGGGAGTTTCTCAAATTCTTGCATGCCATTTTTAAAAACCCACAATCAAGTTTTACTGTGAATACCTTTGAAAGCTTTCATTGAAAACGCCCACGTTTTGGTTCGACAGTGGAACGTTTCAACGTTGACTTTTGAAAATGTGCCACCATTTATTACTCGCCACCAGAGAGCAAATCTGCAGCCGGAGGAAGGTGGGCTATGGAGAAGGACACGGCACTTCAGAGAAGGTTTAGAGACTAGAACACTGATGGTTCTTTTTCCGCACTTAATAGGCGGTTTTTCAAAAAGTAAAAGCGTGCAGTTTAAATAGAAAGGAAAAATAAATCAAACTGCACTCTGAGTCTCACAGAACACATGCTTTCCGTAATCCTGGTCAGCAGGATGCTGGCTTCAGCAGAAGTTCAAACCTTCCCTTTTCCAAAACTGGCTGGGAGAAGCTGTCTGTCACACAGTGAAGACGGTGTGACCTTTCCCTCTAATCAAACGTCGTGTGTGTCTGTGAATTTCTCCAGTTCTAGTGGCCCGCTTGGGGGTCCATCCTGGCTGTGGCAGCTCCCCCATCGCTACAGTTTTCTACGTGCCATTGTTACCATGTCAGAAAGGGGGAACCGGGCACACGGGGACGCCCAGAAGTCTCAGCCACAGCCCCCGTGTAGTGTCGTCTCTTGGCGGCTCAGTGGAGGATGCCAAGGACCAAAAGGGCCACGCAGGTCACGAGGACGTTCAGACACCGCCAGCTAATCGATGATGGGTCAGCACGTGACAGGCCAACCGGGACCCTCCCAGGGGACACGCCCTGCACCCCTGGCCTGCTGCGCTTTATAAAGTGGCAACTCCCTGCATTCGTTTTATGTCCTTCATTCCTCAAATCTGTAGCATCACATCTTTTTAATCATAATATGTAGAAAACACACTATCATTTCCAGTTTCTTCTTCTCAAAGGCAACCACTGGGAACTACTCCTTTGGGGTCTTTTCCGAATTGTCTCTCTACGTTTGCAGTAAAGTATAGACTCGCATCACAGTATGATTCAGCGTGTCGTGTCTGTTCTCCCCTCGTGAACGGTCCAGGCTGTACGCATGGGTGGACAGCTCGCACTGTCCACTCCGCGCCGTTTCCCGGGCGACCCCCCACGGCAGCGGGTCAGCGTGCTGAAAGTGCCCCGGGCAGACTCGCAGGCCCCGGCTTCTCCGCGGTTCAGTGCTGGTGTCCGAAGAGGAAAGTTTCACTGAAATGTGTCCAGACCGAGGCCTTCGGGAGAAAGGGGTCCTTTGTGCGTGTAGCTGACTTCACCCAGCTGGAGGGCTTGGCTTTGGCAGTTTGTGTATTATTTTCCTTATCACATCATCAGACATAATTAAAGGACTTTGAAACGTCGCTTTTGTCCCTCCCGTGGCATGTGAACAGAACTCTCCCAAGGCCTTCAGGTTTGTCCTCTCACCAATTTCCATTCTGACAGCCAAGGGCAAGTAATTTCTCTCAGAGATTATGTGATGGAATGAGGTCCAGCTTGGACCCATTACATCAATTATGAAACAAAGGGGCCCTCAGCTGCTATGTTTACAAGAGACTTAGGAAAAACTCACTGTGAATATTTTTATAGGTCTCATAAGGTGATGATTCACATTGTGAGTGGGGGTATATGAAAACAGTGAATTCTCCTGGTGTGTTTGGTCCCTTCTGGATGGTCCCTTCTTCGAAGAAGGGATTAAATTTCAGATTTCATCAAAATCACACAAAGCATGGTTTTGAAAAGGGGTCAATCTAAGTTAACATCCAGAAGATGGTGAGTTTTTTCCCTCGTAAGCAAAGCATCCTACTACCCCGCTTTGTGCCCTGAGGGGGCCCTTCATTCCCCACGGGAGACACGCCTCCCCCATCACGCAGAGACCGGAACTTACCAGCCTGGTCGTCAAGCCCTGGCCGTGGAAGGTTTTAACAACAGAATTACTCAGTCTCTGCCTTAGGACACATCACGCCCTCCTAAACGAGAAATGGCCGCCTGGAGCAGCCCTGTTTCCTTGCTGCAACTATCATCTAAGCAGGCGACTTCTGTGAGAGAGGGTGTGTGGGCTGTCCGGTCAGGCAGACTCGTCTTGTGTTCGTCTTGGAACAGCGTCACTGAGCGATAAGTCACACACCACACAACACCCCCGCACTCGGTTCAGCCCCCCAGGCCTCCGCCTCCTTATCTGTGACGTGGGATTCCAAGAGCACGTCCTACTGCTTTGCTGTGGGAGTTCAGTGCGTGTGCTCCCTGGCACGGAGGAGGTCCTGAATAATGAAAGCGTGATTTCCTGATTAGGAGGGTTTCCTGGTCCACACTCACCTTGGCCCCTGAGATTTCTGCTCAGTCACGCCTCGGAGTCTGATTTCCCACGGCAATGGGCAGTGGGGACCTCGATCCAGTCGGCAGATGGGCATTTCAGCTTCCCCTGACCGACCTATGGTGACCTCGGCCTCTTCTGATTAAGGACTTGGTCTGACTGGCAGCTCAGCGGGAGGAAGAGAGGCAGGCCAGGCCCCATATGTAGGCCGACGCGTCTCAGGGTGGCCACATGCTCTTCCACAGCT